>NC_139146.1:101545128-103033897 GCF_964270905.1 Leucopleurus acutus | reverse complement strand
GGGCCACATCATCGAAAGGTGAGGAACCCAGAAAAGGTGGCCACAAACCAGAGGACCCACATCACCAAGGGGTTGATAGTGAGGTAGGTGTCTGGACGGGCATATTTAACACTCATTTCCCACCAGGAAGAGAAATTAACCAAAGGCTCAGCGTGCCCTGCCAGAAGCAGATTAGGGCCTGAAGCAGTCTTGCGGGTTTGCGGCCAGCTCACAAGAAAGCGAGTTGAAGAAAGGAGCTCAGGGGCCCTGTAATTCACAAACCTGGAGAGTTATAAATGACAGATAACGTCCAAAAATATATTGAAGTAAGGCTGCGAAGAGGACTTGAAAGCGGGGCAGAATTTCAGGAAACCGATTTCAGGAGGTAGACTGGATTTGCATTTAAAGCATAGGAAAAGAGGCAGAACATCGACAATGATGCACTTGGCAACAAAGGGCGTATGAGTTTGTTCCTGAATATATTCAGGAAAAAACACATACGCCCTTTTTGGCAAACCAAGCAAGCTTGCAATGGAAATCCGAACTACTATGAAGTGTCACTTCCCCCCGGTCTAAAGGGCCATCTGAGAAAAGTGTAAAATCCAGAAAGGCAAGACAGGCCATGGGGAAAAAGGAGCCTTGTTATGCTGATGGGTGGGATGTACATTGCCAACAGCCACTCTGGAGAAGTGTATGGTGTTTCCTGATACATCTGAAAAACAAAGCAACAGAGTCTAGGGCATTTCCACTTATGGTCCTATAGCTTAGGGAAATTAAAATCAAAAAGACACAGCCACCCCAAAATTTGGGACGGCTCTGTTTACAGGAACCTCTTCTACAGTACGAGTTAAATATCCCAGAGAACAAATAATTGATAAAGAAGTTGCGGTACTTACGTACAACAGAATACCACTCAGCAATGAAATCTGTGTCACCAGGCCTGTACCAGCATAATGAGTGGATTGAGGCATGATGATTCTAAGTGAAATAAGTCACACAGAAAAAGAAACATCATAAGGTATCACTAATGCACGGAATGTAAACTTGGCTACACATGAACTGAATTACAAAACAGAACAGGGTCTCAAGATTAGAAAACCAACTTATGCTTGCTTAAGGGGAAAGGTGAGTTAAGGGGGTGCTGCATAAAACCAGAGTTTGAAATTAGCACAGATACCGTTCCATAAGCCAAATATGTAATAGACAAGACCTACCCCCTGCTCAACGAAATGGACTCAACAATGAGGTATCACCTCACACCTGTTAGAATGGGCATCATCTGAAAATCTACAAACAACAAATGCTGGAAAGGGTGTGGAGAAAAGGAACCCTCTTCCACTATTGTTGGGAATATAAATTGATACATTCACTATGGAGAACAATATGGAGTTTCTTAAGAAACTAATAATAGAATTACCATATGATACAGCAATCCCAGGACTGGACATATACCCAGACAAAACCATAAATCAAAAAGAGACATTCACCGCAATGTTCATTGCATCACTATTTACAATATCGAGGTAATGGAAGCAACCTAAATGCCCACAGACAGACGAATGCATAAAGCTGTGGTACATATATAAAATGGAATATTACTAAGCCATGAAAGGAATGAAATTGGGTCATTTGTAGAGACGTCGATGGATCTAGAGACTGTCATACAGAGTGAAGTAAGTCAGAAAGAGAAAAACAAATCTTGTATATTCATGCATATATGTGGAACCTAGAAAAACTGTACAGATTAACCGTTTTGCAAGGCATAAATAGAGCAACAGATGTAGACAACAATCGTATGGACAACAAGGGGGGAAAGCTCTTGGAGGGGTGGTGGTGGGAGGAATTGAGAGATTGGGATTGGCATGTAAACATTTATATGTATAAAATAGATAACCAATGAGAACCTGATGTATAAAAATATAAAATAAAATTCAAAATTAAAAAGAAATAAAATTTAAAAAATAAAACAGAAAAAACAATTATTCCCTTCACATACATGTATTTATATGAATAAATTATTTCCATGCTTATATCTGTAAATACAAAAAAGAGGAATAAAATCTACCTTGAACCAAAAACAAAAAAGAGAAAAAATAAAAACAGAACCCACCAGTTACTCAGAGGAAAACCGTATCAGGGCACTTGCTCCAGTTGTAAACAATTCTGAAGTTGGTCAGTGGTGGGGAATCGTCTCCCATTCAGCCAGCAGCCCCCACACAACAAGCGTCCTCATTGCAAAGCTGGGGCACTGTGCCGAGGCATCTGTGAGTAAACGTGAGCTGAGCCCCAGGCCAGTTGCTGCTGAACTGTTCCCGCCCTTCCCAGGTAAAACACCTGAATATATACAAGGACTTGAAAGCCTAGAGGAAGGGCCATGGAGCCACACGAGTGACAGCATGCCAGCTGACTTGGTGCCTGCAGGCCAGCCAGGATGGTCCTGGCCCTGGGTGCTCTTCTGGAAGATTTCCATTTCCCTGCCTGAGATACCCGTCCTGTCCCTGCCCCCACTGCTTTTTTCCTTCCTCACCTCTGCCCAGGGAGAAATTCCAGCAGCAGGTATGGGTGACACATCCTCTTCTTTAGCAGGTGGCAGCCTGGCAACTGCTGCAGAAAGTCCAGCAGAGCCCCACTCACACTGGGCCACCCACAAAGCCGTGGCCTCTCACTCCCTCCCACCAGCCCAGCCCCGAGACTGCTGACAGGGCAGAGAAAATGGCGTCAGGCACAGCTGCAGGGGCTTTTGCTGCCTGGAGTGGTATTTATATTGATCTCAACCCAGGCACACCTGGGGAGGGCTGGCCGGCATGGTAAGGCTGCCCAGGTAGCCAATCATCACCCCTCAGGGGCTCACAGTTGCAGAAAATGGAACTTGCTGAACCGGCCAGGTCCAAGGAACAGGTGTGGGCTCCTGAGAGTCAGGATAGACAAGGGGCTGCAGCTTTGGCTTGTTTTCTAATCATTTTATCTGGCCCATGAGTGGGAGACAACTTCAAGAAAACCCTCTCCTAATGAGAGGAACCCAGGAGTCAGGGAGAGGAGGGGTGGGTGGTGGTTGGAGACAGAGGCCTGGTGCCCTGGGTGCAGTGGAAGTCTCTGGAAGACCAGGTGGAGGGAGGCCACACAGAGTGATGCCCAGGGTCACAGACCTGTCGGAGCTGCTGTTTGTTAGTTCAAGTCCTGCTCTGAGGTGCTCTGTGTCAGCTCTGAGCGACAGGTGAGCTGGGGGTGCTCTTCAATGAGGGCTATGTGCACGGTTCCTGTGTGCCCAGCCCTGCCACGGTACCTGCAAGGGTAGCTCTGTATCCTGGGAGGGGCCTGACCATGAGAGCCCCGTGGGCTGGGTTGGGGGTGGGGTACCTGCCCAGGAGAGCTCCATATCCTGGGATTGGCCTGACCACGAGAGCCCCATGGGCTGCTGGGGACCTGGTAAAGGATGTCAGGACAGTCAGTGAAGCCACCGAGGATATACCTCCAGTTACTCCTGATTCCTACACCCTGCTGGTCATTCTACCAACCACCAGGACATGGTATTCTGTATTAGTCTTCAATGATGCCTTCTTTTGTATTCCATTAGTCCCAGAGTCACAAGAAATTTTGGCTTGTGAGTGGCAGGACTCAACATACAACTAAAACAATACTTCCGGGCCGTCTTGCCCCAAGGGTTCAAAAATTCCCACACCATCTTTGGGGAAAGCTTAGCTAACGACCGAAAAGTTCTACCTCTGGAAAAGGAAACCCTCCTTCAATATGCAGACGACATTCTGATCGCCAGCCCTACTAAGGAGGCCTCTGAACTACCAAGCCAATAAAGGATAGAAGTTGTCCAAGAAAAAGCTCAAATATCACAGACTGCAGTGACCTGCCTGGGCTTCATTCTCACACAAGGTCAGAGAAGCCCATCCCAGGAAAGGGAAGAAACCATTTGCAGCCTTACCCCTTTCTAAAACTAGAAGACAGCTTAGGGGTTCCTGGGGAGGCCAGGGTTTGCTGCTTCTGGATCCCTAACTACAGTCTACTAGCTGGGCCTCTATATGAAACACTGAAAGGAAAAGATGATGATCCTTTTGAACAGAATCCAGAAGTGGCCTTTCAAGAATGGAAAGAGCAGTCAATTCAGACCCTTGCCCTGGAACTCCCTAATTGAGCTAAACCCTTTGACCTTTCCATTCCCGGTGAAAGGTGAATCGCCATTGGAGAATTAGTGCAAAAACTGGGACCACTTGAAATGGAACAACGCAAGAATGCCATCCAGGTAGGATAAACTACAGTCACCAAGGGGCTTGGCCCACTGCCACATCTGGCCAAGATACTGGCGGTATCTAAAAACCTGGAAATCAGCAGCCCAAAAGGCCACCTCCCTCCTAAGGGAAAAGGACCCCACGTGGTGATCCTAATCACCAACCATGCCCTGAAGTTGCAGGGTTCGCTCCGTGGGCACACCGACCTCGAGTGAGGAGGCCCTCCAACTCCAACATCCAGAGAGATAACCGGGGGCAACAGGGCACCATGACGACTCGTGTGAACATCACTTGACCTGGAGTTTCTCTCATAAAACAACAATAGTGTGTCCCGAAGGAGTAGACTACTGCTTGCAGGACTTCCTGCACCCAGAGGGGAGCTAATAATCTTGGCGGGGGAACCGTATATCACACTGTCACCATAGAAAAGCCTACAGACACCGTGATGATGGTGGCCAATAAGACCGGCTGGACTCCTGTTTACTTCAAAAGGCTGTTAACTCAGTGGCCATCATGGTCCTTGATCACCACTGACCCTGGACTGTCTGGGAGTTGAGCGGGCAGGGCTCTGACACCTGGTGCTGTTTTTACGTTAATTCAGGGGCCTAATTGAAGAAAGAGCAGACTACTGGTCAGAGCATCTAGGCTGGCAGAAACGGTCAGCCTAAGGTGGCCGAACAAACGTGGGGCGGGGTGAAACCGGCCCCCACAGCGTCTCTGCACATCTCTTTCCTGGACCCTTAAAGGTCATTAGAATCTATAACACTTCCAATGCTGGTGCTCAGGCGGACGAGCAGGGAGGCAGGGGTCCTGGGGCCAATCAACGTCACCTGGAGGCTGCTGGGGAGAAGTTCTGACCCTCGTCCCCTGGTATGAGGGCTCCCAACTCAGCACTCAGCAGTTACAGAAGAAGGGTCTGCACCCTCAGCACTCCAAGAATGAGGAACGGGACAAAAGGCAGAGGAGGGGTTTGTCCCCAGCAAAGCCCATTAAAAATCCCTGGGAGATAAAAATAGAATGTGGGCAATAAAGTCAAGTCTGACCTTTTTTATCCTTTGTGCTTTGTCTAATTTCACGTGCTCCTAGGGTCCCGCATGCAGAGGTTCCACACCCGGCACTTCAGACCAGATTTCCTGGTGCAGAATGGCTGGGTCGACACCTCAGCTCCTGGGGCCCAGTGCAGACTCCGAGATATAGAGCCTGAGCTGCAGCCAACCCGGCCCTTGAGAGCTCCGCCCCCTCCCTCCCACTGACTCTGACAGGATCTCTACACAGCAGCCCAGCCCACAGCCCACGGGGTAGTGCATGCTCTCACCTCTCCATTCTCTGATGAAAATATAAAGTTTCCTTTGCTTGGGAACCAAACTCAGTCTCGATCTGTTGGCCCCAATGACACTGGGCAGGGGGACCCTTGTTGGGGTCCACTCTGGAGGATCAGTAACAGAAATTGAGACTATTGTAACTTCAATGAACAGATGTGTGAGCCAAAATGTAGTTAACATAGAACAGTTTATAAGGCTCGGGTAAAATAAGATGTTTCTAACACTTCCATTTGATATTTCCATCACTTTATTATAAGCAAGTTCAGTGAAAAGGTTTGTCTTATTTGTCAGGTCAATATTAGAGAAATGAAGTGATTTCTTTCCAAGGATGTACATCTAATAATCTTGGTTAAAGCTTCAATCTTGTTTTAAATGCTTTTCCATTGAAAATGATACCTCTCTTTCAGCTCCCCCATTTCTGAGAAGTATAAAATCTTATAATTTATTATTACCAAAGGGGAAAGGTGGGAGGAGGGATAAATTAACAGTTTGGAATTAACACATACACACTGCTATGTATAAAATAGATCATCAACAAGGAACTACTGTATAGCACAGGGAACTACACTCAATATTGTGCAATAACCTATAAGGGGAAATAATCGGAAAAAGAACAGATATTTTTATTGACATCATCTATCAATGACAGTTAAAGTGTAACCTAAGGGAAGCCAGTGGTGAGTGCTTCTGACCCTGAAGACTTCAGTCATCTAAAGTTTGCACTCTGCCTACTTCCCAAGGCCCTTAATGAACATATGTGTAGCCGTAGCTTAAAAAACTCCCCAGTTTGGGTTTCGGGGAGACACTGATTTTGAAAAAGCCCTGGTGTTCTCCTTACATGAATGGGACTCTTCCTACTGCTAAAACATGTCTGTCACATCCAGAGGATGGTATACCGTCTGATCGGGAAGAGTTTGGAAAAGGCATCTCATCTCCTCATCTCCTGGTGCTCGGGTTCACCCCTCCAGCGTCTTTACTAACAGTCTCCCCACTTGGAGATGTCAACACTGTCAACATCCTGTTGCGTACAGTTTGGAATTTGTCCAGAGGATGAAGCGGAAGGATGAGGAACAATGAGAGACAAGTCCTAGGTGTTCAGACAGGCACATGTCACTCTAATTTCCCATCAGGAAGATGAATTGACCAAAGGCTAGGGTTGCCCATGGAAACAGTATAGGGCTTGAGGAAATCCCACTGCTTTGTGGCCAGTTCCCATAAACACAAGTTGAACAATGGAACTCAGGGGCAGTAAAATTCACGAAACTGCAGAGTTGAAAATATCTATCACTGAAAAATGTCTTGAGGAAAGTCAGAGAAAAGGATTGGCAAGCAAGGGAGAATGGCAGGAAAGGGATTTGAGGAGGTAGAAAGGACTCGCCATTAAGCACAAGAAAAGGGGCTGAACATTGCCGACATTGCAGTTGGCCAAAAAGGCTGTATGTGTTTTTTTCTGTATATATTCAAGAAAAGGGCATACACTTTTTTAGCCAACCAAACAGGTGGGCACTGGAAATCAATACTACAAAAGATATCACTTCGCATCAGTCAGAAGAGCCATCCTCATAAAGTGTAAACGCCAGAAATGCAGGACAGGGCAAGGAGAAGAGGGAGCCCTGTGAGGCTTATAGTGGAAATGTATATTGCCAACGGCCATTCTGGAGAAGTGTATTGTGTTTACTAAAGCATCTAAAAAATGAGCTACAGAGCATAGGGCACTTGCACTCATGGGCGTATATCTTGGGAAAAACAAAAATCGAGAGGACACAGGCACCCCAATGTTTACTGCCCCTCTGTTTAAAAGATCCTCGACTAGGATATAACTTAAATGTCTCTGGAGGGAAAAAATGGATAGAGATGTGGTACTTATGTAGAGTGGAATATTACTCAGCCTGGAAATCAATGAAATATGGCCAGTTGTAACAACTCCGGAGGAGTTACGTATGATCATTCTAAGTGACATAATTCAAAAAGAAAAAGACACATATCATAAGATATCACTTAAAGGTGGAATCCAAAATGGCTACACATGAAATAAATTACAAAACAAAAACATAGTCAAATATGTAGAAAATACGCGTGAGGCTGCTAAACGGGAAAGGTGGGGAGGGGTGAGGCATCATCCAGGAGGTTGAAATTAGCAAAGATACCATTCCAAATACCAAACTGATAATCAACAAGGCCTACACGGTAGCTAAAAGAACTGCACTCAGCACACTCAAGTCACCGGAAAAGAATATCTATGACTGGTAAGAATCTGAAAAAGAATTTATTGATGTCTCTCTGTACGTGAATCAAGTGGATGTACAGCAGCAAGAAACAGAGCTTTGAAAATCAGCTGTAACCAATATAGTAATAAATTGAAAAAAATAAACGACAGAGAGACAGAGAAAACCTCTTACAACTTTTCCTCAGGGACGGTGATGCAACATGGATTGAACACATCTAGACCCACAGCAGGATGAGACATAAGGCTGGAAACTGTTCGCGCTAAGAGAAATGTGAGGTTGGGTGAGGAAATGCACACCCTTTAAAGTAATACTACCTGGTACCCATTCAATGGGTCCCAAATCTGCAGGTTCAAGGAATCTTCCTACAGCTAAAACATGCATGGAAAACCCAGAGGACTGTACACCATGTGATCGGGAGATGTGTCTAAAATGCACCTCATTTATCCTCTCCTGGTGCTCCTGTTCATCATTCCAGCCACGTTACTTAGAATCTCCCCACTTAGAGAATCAGCACATTTAAACTTCTGTTTCACACATTTTGCAAATTGTGAGGAGGATGAACGGGAACAGGGGGAACCAATGAGAGAATAGTTGTAGGGGTTTGGACGGGCACATGTCACTCTAATTTCCCATTAAGAATAAGAATTAAAAAAAGGCTCAGCCCGCCTCGCCAGAGCCAAAATAGGGCCTGAAGCAATCCTGCGGTTTTGAGGCCAGCTCACAAAAGAGCAACTTAAAAAATGGAGCTCAGGGTCACTGCAATTCACAAACCTGCAGAGTTATAAATGAAAACTAACGTCCAAAAATATGTTGAGGTAAGGCAAAGAAGAGGATCTGAATGCAAGACAGAATTGCAAGAAACAGATTTCAAGAGATAGATTGGACTCGCCTTTAAAGCACATGAAAAGCGGCAGAATTTCGACAACGATGCAGTTGGCCCAAAAGGGAGTATGCGTTTTTTCCTGAATATATCCAGGAAAAAACGCATACGCACTTTATGGGCAACCAAGCAAGCAAGCAATGCAAATGTGCACAACAAAGAAGTCTCATTTCCCACCGGTCAAAAGGGCCATCCGAAAAAATTGTAAACACCAGAAATGCAGGACAGGCCATGGAGAACAGGGAGCCTTTATACGCTGATGGACAGTGTGTGAACTGCCGAGAGCCACTCTGGAGAAGTGTATGGTGGTTCCTAAATCATCTAAAAAACAGAGTGACAGAGCATAGGGCACTTCCAATCACGGGAGTATATCTAGGGAAGTCTAAAAATCAACAAGACACAAGCACACCACAGTTTAGGGCTACTCTGTTTACAAGAACCTCAACTTCAGTACACCTTAAATATCCCAGGAAAGAGAACAATGGATAAAGAAAATGTGGTACTTATGTACAATGGAATATCTCTTCACCATGAAATCAATGTAATAAGGCTAGTAGAAGGATAAAGAGTGGATTGAGGTCCGATAATACTACTTGAAATAAGTCAAACAGAAAAAGAAACATATCATAAGATATCACTTATAGAGGGAGGATAAATATGGCTGCACAAAAAATTAATTACAAAACAGAACAGTGTCTCACATTTAGAAAACACACTTATGTCAGCTTAAGGGGAAAGGAGAGGTGGGGTGATGCATAAAACCAGAGTTTGAAATTAGCACAGATACCGTTCAATAAACCAAATAGGTATCAGACAAGATCTACACCTTGCTCAATGAACTGGCCTCAACACACCCTATACACCGCAGAGAAATATATCTGAGTAATAAGAATCTTAAAACCCATGTATTGATATCTCTCCATAAGGGAATCAAGTGTGCACAGAGCGGCACAAACACAGTAGTGAAAATGAGCTAAACCCCTTTATAGAAATAAATTTTAAAACCAAAACGCAGAAACAATGAAAGAGAGAAAAATTCTTACAAAATTCGCTCAGGGGCTGTGATGCAACCTGGAATGACCACATATAAACCCACAGCTGGATAAGACATAAGGCTGGACACTTGGGGCTGAAAGGATTGGTGAGCTTTGGTGAGCAACTGCCGAAAGTTTAATGCAATACTTCATGCTACTTATTCCAAGGGTCCCAACACTCCAAGTTGAAGGGAATCTTCCTAGAGCTAAACCATGCATGGGAAATCCAGCGGATGGTATACCATATGATCGGGAAAGGTTTCTAAAATGCACCTCATTTTCCTCTCCTGGGGCTCCGGATCAACATTCCAGCCACTTTACTAACAACATCTCCACATGGAGAGTCAATGCCTTTAAGTTCCGGAATCGCACAGTCTGCAGTTAGTGCGGAAAATGAATGGGAATAGGGGGAACCAGTGAGAAAATAGCTGTAGCGGTTTCAATGGGCACATGTCACTCTAATTTCACATCAGGAAGAAGAATTAACCAAAGGCAGAGCAAGGCGCCCCAGAAGAAGAATACGGCCTGAAGAAATCCTGTGGATATGAGGCAAGATCACAAAAATAAGAGCTGAAAAATGGAGCTAAGGGCCATTGCAATTCAAAAACCTGCAGAGTTATGAAGGCCAACTATTTTCCAAAAGTATATTGACATAAGGCTATGAAGAGGCACTGAGAGCAAGGCAGAACTGCAGGAAACCAATTGCAGGAGGTAGAATGGAATTGCATGTAAAGCATAGGAAAAGAGGCAGAACGTCCACAATGATGCACTTGGCCAAAAAGGGCGTATGCGTTTTTTCCTGAATATATTCAGGAAGAAACGCATACGCCCTTTCTGGCCAACCAAGCAAACTCGCAAACGAAATCTGCACTACAATGAAGTCTCACTTCACCCCGGTCAAAGGGCCATCTGAAAAAAGTGTAAAATCCAGAAAGGCAGGACAGGCCATGGAGAACTGGGAGCCTTGTTATGCTGATGGGCGGGATGTAAATTGCCAGCAGCCACTATGGAGAAGTGTATGGTGTTTCCTGAAACATCCAAAAAACAAAGCAACAGAGCCTAGGGCACTTCCACTTATGGTCCTATAGCTTAGGGAAATTAAAATCAAAAAGACACAGCCACCCCAAAGTTTGGGCCGGCTCTGTTTACAAGAACCTCGTTTACGGTACAAGTTCAATATCACAGAAAGCGAAAAATGGATAAAGAAGTTGTGGTACTTACGTACAATGCAATATCACTCAGCAATGAAATCTATGTCATCAGGCCCGTAGCAGCATAATGAGTGGATTCAGGTACGATGATTCTAAGTGAAATAAGTCACACAGAAAAAGAAACATCATAAGATATCACTACTACACGGAATGTAAACTTGGCCAGACAAGAACTGAATTACAAAACAGAACAGGGCCTCAAATGTAGAAAACCAACTTATGCTTGCTTAAGGGGAAAGGTGAGTTGGGGTGCTTCATAAAACCAGAGATTGAAATTAGCACAGATACCGTTCCATAAGGCAAATATGTAATAGACAAGAGCTACTCCTTGCTCAACGAAGTGGACTCAACACCCCATATTAAACGCCTAAGAATATACCTGACTAGTAAGAATCTTAAAACCTATGGATTTATATGTCTCCGAAAGAGAATCAAGTGTGTGTACAGCGGC
Organism: Leucopleurus acutus; assembly: GCF_964270905.1. Taxonomy (NCBI): domain Eukaryota; kingdom Metazoa; phylum Chordata; class Mammalia; order Artiodactyla; family Delphinidae; genus Leucopleurus; species Leucopleurus acutus. The sequence continues at coordinate 103,022,554 of NC_139146.1, read as the reverse complement.
ATAAGCGCAGCAGTGATAGGATTGGTGAGGTTCGGTGAGCAAATGCAGACCCTTTGAAGTCATATTGCATGGTACCCATTCCATGGGTCTCAACTCTCCAGGTTTAAGGGATTCTTCCTTCAGCTAAAACATGCATGTGGAACCCAGAGTATGATCCACCGTGTGATCGGAAAACGTGTTCAAATGTGTCTCAGTTTTCGTCCCCTGGTACTCGGGTGCAACATTCCAGATGCTTTACTAACACTCTCCCCACTTGGAGTGTCAGTGACTTTAACCTCCTGTTTGGCCCAGTTTGCAATTTCTGTGGAAAATGAACAGGAATAGGGAGAACCAATGAGAGACTAGGTGGAGGTGTCCGGACGGGCAAATTTAACTCTCATTTCCCACCAGGAAGAGGAATTAACCAAAGGCTCAGCGTGCCATGCTGGAACCACACTAGGGCCCGAAGCAATCCTGCGGTGTTGCGGCCAGCTCACAAGAAAGCGAGTTGAAGAAAGGAGCTCAGGGGCACTGTAATTCACAAACCTGCAGAGTTATAAATGACAGCCATCTTCCAAAAATATATTAAAGTAAGGCTGCCAAGAGGAGTTGAAAGTGGGGCAGAATTGCAGGAAACCGATTTCAGGATGTAGACTGGAATTGCATGTAAAGCATAGGAAAAGAGGCAGAATGTCCACAATGATGCACTTGGTCAAAAAGGGCGTATGCGTTTTTTCCTGAATATATTCAGGAAAAAACGCATACGCGCTTTTTGGCCAACCAAGCAAGCTTGCAAAGGAAATCTGCACTACAATGAAGTCTCACTGCCCCCCGGTCAAAAGGGCTATCTGAACAAAGTGTAAAATCCAGAAAGGCAGGACAGGCCATGGAGAACTGGGAGCCTTGTTATGCTGATGGGCGGCATGTAAATTGCCAACAGCCACTCTGGAGAAGTGTATGGTGTTTCCTGAAACATCCAAAAAACAAAGCAACAGAGCCTAGGGCACTTCCACTTATGGTCCTATAGCTTAGGGAAATTAAAATCCAAAAGACACAGCCACCCCAAAGTTTGGGACGGCTCTGTTTACAAGAACCTCGTTTACAGTACAAGTTCAATATCACAGAAAGCGAAAAATGGATAAAGAAGTTGTGGTACTTACGTACAATGCAATATCACTCAGCAGTGAAATCTATGTCATCAGGCCCGTAGCAGCATAATGAGTGGATTCAGGTATGATGATTCTAAGAGAAATAAGTCACACAGAAAAAGAAACATCATAAGATATCACTACTACACGGAATGTAAACTTGGCTACACAGGAACTGAATTACAAAACAGAACAGGGTGTCAAATGTAGAAAACCAACTTATGCTTGCTTAAGGGGAAAGGTGAGTTGGGGTGCGGCATAAAATCAGAGATTGAAATTAGCACAGATACTGTTCCATAAGCCAAATATGTAATAGACAAGAGCTACTCCTTGCTCAACGAAGTGGACTCAACACCCCATATTAAACGACTAAGAATATACCTGACTAGTAAGAATCTTAAAACCTATGGATTTATATGTCTCCGAAAGAGAATCAAGCGTGTGTACAGTGTCATAAACGCAGCAGTGATAGGATTGGTGAGGTTCGGTTAGCAAATGCAGACTCTTTGAAGTCATATTGCATGGTACCCATTCCATGGGTCTCAACTCTCCAGGTTTAAGGGATTCTTCCTTCAGCTAAAACATGCATGTGGAACCCAGAGTATGATCCACCGTGTGATCGGGAAACGTGTTCAAATGTGTCTCAGTTTTCGTCCCCTGGTACTCGGGTGCAACATTCCAGACGCTTTACTAACACTCTCCCCACTTGGAGAGTCAGTGCCTTTAACCTCCTGTTTGGCCCAGTTTGCAATTTCTTCGGAAGATGAACAGGAATAAGGAGAAGCAATTGGAGACTATCTGTAGGTGTCTGGACGGGCAAATTTAACTCTCATATCCCACCAGGAAGAGGAATTAACCAAAGGCTCCGTGTGCCATGCTGGAACTAGATTAGGGCCTGAGGAGATCCTGCGGTGTTGCGGCCAGCTCACAAGAAAGCGAGTTGAAGAAAGGAGCTCAGGGACACTGTAATTCAGAAACCTGCGGAGTTATAAATGACAGCTATCATCCAAAATTATACTGAAGTAAGGCTGCGAAGAGGACTTGAATGTGGGGCAGAATTGCTGGAAACTGATTTCAGAACGTACACGGGAGTAGCTCTTAAAGCATAGGAAAAGAGACAGAACTTGGAAAATAATGCACTTGGCAAAAAAGGGCATATGTGTTTTATCCAGAGCTCTCATAACTGAGGGGAGGAGATTCCCAGCAGGCTCCAAGTGCCACCTGAGGGCTCACATTGCCAAGGCAACGTGAGCATGCCAGGCAGGAGTTACCTCACAGCAGAGGTCCCACCTCACAGAAGGGTGAGAAACCCAGCCAACATCAGACTCTCACCAGAGGGCCCACATCACCAAGGGGATGGGAACCAGGCAGGAGTGTCTTCACATCAGTGGGGCCACATCATCGAAAGCTGAGGTACTCAGCACATGTGTCCTCAAACCAGAGGACCCACATCACCAAGGACCTCGGAGTGAGGCAGGCAGGAGTAGCCTCACAACACTGGGCACATAGAATAAAAAAGTGAGGAATCCAGCAGTTGGAACCTCCCAGCAGGCGGCCCAGAGCACCGAGGCTATGGGATCCAGGCCACAGTGAACTCACAGAAGAGGGCCCATGTCATGAAACTGAGCAACCCAGCCATTGGGACCTCAGAGCAGGAGGCCCACATCCCCATGGGGATGGAATTCTGGTAGGAGTGTCCTCGCACCACTGAGAACGTATCAGAAAATTTTGGGCGACCAGCAGTTAGGGCCTGACGCCAGAGGACCCTCATCACCAAGGGAAGGAGGCTCCCAGCAGGCTCCAACTGCCACCAGAGGGCTGACGTCACCAAGGCGATGTGTGCCAACCAGGCACGAATGACCTCACAGCAGAGGGCCCACCTCACAGAAGGGTGAGGAACACAGCCAGGATCAGACTCTCACCAGAGGGCCCACATCACCAAGGGGATGGGAACCAGGCAGGAGTGTCCCCACACCAGTGGGACAACATCATCGAAAGGTGAGGATCCCAGCACATGTGTCCTCAAACCAGAGGAACCACATCACCAAGGGGTTCGGAATGAGGCTGGCAGGACTGGCCTCACAACACAGGGTCCATAGAATATAAAAGTTGAGGAATCCAGCAGTTGGAACCTCCCAGCAAGTGGCCCAGAGCACCGAGGCTATGGGATCCAGGCCGCAGTGAACTCACAGCAGAGGGCCCACATCATGAACCTGTGAGCAGCCCAGCTGTTGGGACCTCAGAACAGAAGGCCCACATCCCCATTGGGATGGGAACCTGGCAGGAGTGGCTTTGCACCACTTAGCACATATCAGAAAATGTTAGGAGCCCAGCAGTTAGGGCCTGATGCCAGGGGGCCCTCATAACTGAGGGGAGGAGACTCCCAGCAGGTTCCAACTGCCAACAGAGGGACCACGTCTACAAGGTGGCATGCGCCAGCCAGGCAGTAGTGACCTCACAGCAGAGGGCCTATCTCACAGAAGGGTGAGGAACCGAGGCAGGATGAGACTCTCACCAGAGGGCCCACAACACCAAGGGGATGGGAACCAGTCAGGACTGTCCTCCCACCAGTGGGGCCACATCATCGAAAGGTGAGGAACCCAGCACATGTGGCCTCATATCAGAGGACATACATCACAAAGGGGATGGGAGTGAGGCAGGTAGGAGTAGCCTAAAAACAGAGGGCCCAAAGAATAAAAAAAGTGAGGAATCCAGCATTTGGAACCTCCCAGCAGGCGGCCGAGAGCACAGAAGCTATGGGATGCAGGCAGGAGTTAACTAACACCAGAGAGCCCACATCATGAAACTGTGAGCAACCCAGGCATTGGGACCTCAGAGCAGAAAGCCCACATCCCCATGGGGATGGGAACCTGACAGGAGTGTCCTGGCATCACTGGGCTCACATCAGAAAACGTGGGGAGCCCAGCAGTTAGAGCCTGATGCTAGAGGGCCGTCATCACCGAGGGCAGGAGGCTCCCAGCAGGTTCCATGTGCCAACAGAGGGCCCACGTCGCCAAGGTGATGTGTGCAAGTCAGGCAGGATTGACCTCACAGCAGAGGGCCTACCTCACAGAAGAGTGAGGAACCCAGCCAGGATAAGACTGTCACCAGAAGGCCCACATCACCAAGGGGATGGGAACCAGACAGGAGTGTCCTCACACCAGTGGGGCCACATCATTGAAAGTTGCCTAACCCAGCACATGTGGCCTCAAACCAGAAGACCCACATCACGAAGGGGTTGCGAGTGAGGCAGGCAGGAGGAGCATCACAACACAGGACCCATAGAATACAAAAGTTGAGGAATCGAGCAGTTGGAACCTCCCAGCAGGCAGCCAAGACCACAGAGGCTATGGGATCCAGGCCACAGTGAACTAACACCAGAGAGCCCACATCATGAAATTGTGATCAACCCAGCCGTTGGAACCTCAGAGCAGAAGGCCCACATCCCCATGGGGATGGGAACCTAAGAGGAGTGCTTGAGCAACACTGGGCTCACTAAGAAAAGTTGGGGAGCCCAGCAGTTAGGGCCTGACGTCAGAGGGCCCTCATCACAGAGCTGAGGAGGCTCCCAGCAGGGTCCAATTGCCACCAGAGGGCTCATGTCAACAAGGCGAGGTGAGCAACCCAGGCAAGAGTTACCTGATAGTAGAGGGCCCACCTCACAGATGGGTGAGGAACCCAGCCAGGATCAGACTCTCACCAGAGGGCCCACATCACAAAGGGGATGGGACCCAGTCAGGATTATCCTCACACCAGTGGGGCCTCATCATCTTAAGGTGAGGAACCCAGCACATGTGTCCTCAAACCAGAGGACCCACATCACCAAGGGCCTTGGAGTGAGGCAGGCAGGAGTAGCCTCACAACACAGGGCACATAATATAAAAAACGTGAGGATTCCAGCATTTAGACCTTCCAGCAGGCGGCCCAGAACACCGAGGCTATGGGATCCAGGCCACAGTGAACTCACAGCAGAGGGCCCACATCACAAAACTGTGAGCAACCCAGCAGTTGAGACCTCAGCGCAGAAGGACCACATCCCCATGGGAATGGGAACCTGGCTGGAGTGTCCTCGCACCACTGGGCGCACATCAGAAAATGTGGGGAGCCCACCATTTAGGGCCTGACGCCAGAGGGCCGTCATCACCGAGAGGAGGAGGCGCCCTGCACGCTCCAACTGCCACCAGAGGGCTCACGTCTCCAAGGTGACGTGTGCCAGCCAGGCAGGAGTGACCTCACAGCAGAGGGCCTACCTCACAGAACGTTGAGGAACCCAGCCAGGATTAGACTCTCGCCAGAGGGCCCACCTCACCAAGGGGATGGGAACCAGGCAGGAGTGTCCTCACACGAGTGGGGTCACATCATCGAAAGGTGAGGAACGCAGCACATGTGGCCTCAAGCCATAGGACAGTCATCACCAAGGGGCTGGCAGTGAGGCAGGCAGGAGGAGCCTCACAACAGAGGGCACATAGAATAAAAAAGTTGAGGAATCCAGCAGTTGGAACCTCCCAGCAGGCGGCTCAGAGCACCGATGATAAGGGATCCTTGCCGGAGTGAACTCACAGCAGAGGGCCCACATCTTGGTACTGTGAGCAAGCCAGCCGTTTTGACCTCAGAGCAGAAGGCCCATATCGCCATGGGGATGGGAACCTGGCAAGAGTCTCCTCACTCACTTGGCGCACATCAGAAAATGTGGGGAGCCCAGCAGTTATGGCCTAAGGCAAGAGGGCCCTCATCACCGAGGGGAGGAGGATCCCAGCACACTCCAACTGCCACCAGAGGGCCCACGTCGCCAAGGTGACGTGTGCCAGACAGGCATGACTGACCTCACAGCAGAGGGCCCACCTCACAGAAGGGTGAGGAACCCAGCCAGGATCAGACTCTCACCTGAGGGCCCACATCAGCAAGGGGATGGGAACCAGTCAGGACTGTCTTCCCTCCAGTGGGGTCACATCATCGAAAGGTGCGGAACCCAGCACATGTGGCCTCAAATCAGAGGACACATATCACAAAGGGAATGGGAGTGAGGCAGGCAGGAGTAGCCTAAAAACAGAGGGCCCAAAGAATAAGAAAGGTGAGGAATCCAGCAGTTGGAACCTCCCAGCAGGCGGCCCAGAGCACAGAAGCTATGGGATGCAGGCAGGAGTGAACTAATACCAGAGAGCCCACATCATGAAACTGTGAGCAACCCAGGCTTTGGGACCTCAGAGCAGAAGGCCCACATCCCAATGGGGATGTGAACCTGGCTGGAGTGTCCTCGCACCACTGGGCGCACATCACAAAATGTGGGGAGCCCAGCAGTTAGGGCCTGACGCCAGAGGGCCCTCATCACCGAGGAGAGGAGGCTCCCAGCAGGCTCCAAGTGCCACCAGAGGGCTCATGTCCACAAGGCGAGGTGAGCAAGCCAGGCAGGAGTGACCTCACAGCAGACGGCCCACCTCACAGATGGGTTAGGAACCCAGCCAGGATCAGACTCTCAACAGAGGGCCCACATCACCAAGGGGATGTGAACCAGGCAGGAGTCTCCTAAGACCATTGGTCCCACATCATCGAAAGGTGAGGAACCCAGCACATGTGGCCTCAAACCAGACGACACACATCACGAAGGGACTGGGAGTGAGGCAGGCAGGAGGATCCTCACAACAGAGGGCCCAAAAAATTAAAAAAGTGAGGAATCCAGCAGTTGGAACCTCCCAGCAGGCGGCCAAGAGCACAGAGGCTATGGGATCCAGGCCTCTGTGAACACCAGAGAGCCCACATCATGAAAATGTGAACAACCCAGCCGTTGGGACCTCAGAGCAGAAGGCCCACATCTCCATGGAGATGGGATCCTAAGAGGAGTGCCAAAGCATCACTGGGCTCCCTAAGAAAAGTTGGTGAGCCCAGCAGTTAGGGCCTGACGCAAGAGGGCCCTCATCACCGGGGGGAGGAGATTCCCAGCACGCTCCAACTGCCACCACACGGCTGACTTCACCAAGGCAATGTGTGCCAGCCATGCAGGAGTGACCTATCAGCAGAGGGTCTCCCTCACAGGTGGGTGAGGAACAAAGCCAGGAACAGACTCTCACCAGGGGGTCCACATAACCACGTGGATGAGAACCAGGCAGGAGTGTCCTCACACTAGTGGGGCCACATCATCGAAAGGTGAGGAACCCAGAAAAGGTGGCCACAAACCAGAGGACCCACATCACCAAGGGGTTGAGAGTGAGGTAGGTGTCTGGACGGGCATATTTAACACTCATTTCCCACCAGGAAGAGAAATTAACCAAAGGCTCAGCGTGCCCTGCCAGAAGCAGATTAGGGCCTGAAGCAGTCTTGCAGGTTTGCGGCCAGCTCACAAGAAAGCGAGTTGAAGAAAGGAGCTCAGGGGCCCTGTAATTCACAAACCTGGAGAGTTATAAATGACAGATAACGTCCAAAAATATATTGAAGTAAGGCTGCGAAGAGGACTTGAAAGCGGGGCAGAATTTCAGGAAACCGATTTCAGGAGGTAGACTGGATTTGCATTTAAAGCATAGGAAAAGAGGCAGAACATCGACAATGATGCACTTGGCAACAAAGGGCGTATGAGTTTGTTCCTGAATATATTCAGGAAAAAACACATACGCCCTTTTTGGCAAACCAAGCAAGCTTGCAATGGAAATCCGAACTATGAGTGTCACTTCCCCCCGGTCTAAAGGGCCATCTGAGAAAAGTGTAAAATCCAGAAAGGCAAGACAGGCCATGGGGAAAAAGGAGCCTTGTTATGCTGATGGGCGGGATGTAAATTGCCAACAGCCACTCTGGAGAAGTGTATGGTGTTTCCTGATACATCTGAAAAACCAAGCAACAGAGTCTAGGGCATTTCCACTAATGGTCCTATAGCTTAGGGAAATTAAAATCAAAAAGACACAGCCACCCCAAAATTTGGGACGGCTCTGTTTACAGGAACCTCTTCTACAGTACGAGTTAAATATCCCAGAGAACAAATAATTGATAAAGAAGTTGCGGTACTTACGTACAACAGAATACCACTCAGCAATGAAATCTGTGTCACCAGGCCTGTACCAGCATAATGAGTGGATTGAGGCATGATGATTCTAAGTGAAATAAGTCACACAGAAAAAGAAACATCATAAGGTATCACTAATGCACGGAATGTAAACTTGGCTACACATGAACTGAATTACAAAACAGAACAGGGTCTCAAGATTAGAAAACCAACTTATGCTTGCTTAAGGGGAAAGGTGAGTTAAGGGGGTGCTGCATAAAACCAGAGTTTGAAATTAGCACAGATACCGTTCCATAAGCCAAATATGTAATAGACAAGACCTACCCCCTGCTCAACGAAATGGACTCAACAATGAGGTATCACCTCACACCTGTTAGAATGGGCATCATCTGAAAATCTACAAACAACAAATGCTGGAAAGGGTGTGGAGAAAAGGAACCCTCTTCCACTATTGTTGGGAATATAAATTGATACATTCACTATGGAGAACAATATGGAGTTTCTTAAGAAACTAATAATAGAATTACCATATGATACAGCAATCCCAGGACTGGACATATACCCAGACAAAACCATAAATCAAAAAGAGACATTCACCGCAATGTTCATTGCATCACTATTTACAATATCGAGGTAATGGAAGCAACCTAAATGCCCACAGACAGACGAATGCATAAAGCTGTGGTACATATATAAAATGGAATATTACTAAGCCATGAAAGGAATGAAATTGGGTCATTTGTAGAGACGTCGATGGATCTAGAGACTGTCATACAGAGTGAAGTAAGTCAGAAAGAGAAAAACAAATCTTGTATATTCATGCATATATGTGGAACCTAGAAAAACTGTACAGATTAACCGTTTTGCAAGGCATAAATAGAGCAACAGATATAGACAACAATCGTATGGACAACAAGGGGGGAAAGCTCTTGGAGGGGTGGTGGTGGGAGGAGTTGAGAGATTGGGATTGGCATGTAAACATTTATATGTATAAAATAGATAACCAATGAGAACCTGCTGTATAAAAATATAAAATAAAATTCAAAATTAAAAAGAAATAAAATTTAAAAAATAAAACAGAAAAAACAATTATTCCCTTCACATACATGTATTTATATGAATAAATTATTTCCATGCTTATATCTGTAAATACAAAAAAGAGGAATAAAATCTACCTTGAACCAAAAACGAAAAAGAGAAAAAAAAAAAACAGAACCCACCAGTTACTCAGAGGAAAACCGTATCAGGGCACTTGCTCCAGTTGTAAACAATTCTGAAGTTGGTCAGTGGTGGGGAATCGTCTCCCATTCAGCCAGCAGCCCCCACACAACAAGCGTCCTCATTGCAAAGCTGGGGCACCGTGCCGAGGCATCTGTGAGTAAACGTGAGCTGAGCCCCAGGCCAGTTGCTGCTGAACTGTTCCCGCCCTTCCCAGGTAAAACACCTGAATATATACAAGGACTTGAAAGCCTAGAGGAAGGGCCATGGAGCCACACGAGTGACAGCATGCCAGCTGACTTGGTGCCTGCAGGCCAGCCAGGATGGTCCTGGCCCTGGGTGCTCTTCTGGAAGATTTCCATTTCCCTGCCTGAGATACCCGTCCTGTCCCTGCCCCCACTGCTTTTTTCCTTCCTCACCTCTGCCCAGGGAGAAATTCCAGCAGCAGGTATGGGTGACACATCCTCTTCTTTAGCAGGTGGCAGCCTGGCAACTGCTGCAGAAAGTCCAGCAGAGCCCCACTCACACTGGGCCACCCACAAAGCCGTGGCCTCTCACTCCCTCCCACCAGCCCAGCCCCGAGACTGCTGACAGGGCAGAGAAAATGGCGTCAGGCACAGCTGCAGGGGCTTTTGCTGCCTGGAGTGGTATTTATATTGATCTCAACCCAGGCACACCTGGGGAGGGCTGGCCGGCATGGTAAGGCTGCCCAGGTAGCCAATCATCACCCCTCAGGGGCTCACAGTTGCAGAAAATGGAACTTGCTGAACCGGCCAGGTCCAAGGAACAGGTGTGGGCTCCTGAGAGTCAGGATAGACAAGGGGCTGCAGCTTTGGCTTGTTTTCTAATCATTTTATCTGGCCCATGAGTGGGAGACAACTTCAAGAAAACCCTCTCCTAATGAGAGGAACCCAGGAGTCAGGGAGAGGAGGGGTGGGTGGTGGTTGGAGACAGAGGCCTGGTGCCCTGGGTGCAGTGGAAGTCTCTGGAAGACCAGGTGGAGGGAGGCCACACAGAGTGATGCCCAGGGTCACAGACCTGTCGGAGCTGCTGTTTGTTAGTTCAAGTCCTGCTCTGAGGTGCTCTGTGTCAGCTCTGAGCGACAGGTGAGCTGGGGGTGCTCTTCAATGAGGGCTATGTACACGGTTCCTGTGTGCCCAGCCCTGCCACGGTACCTGCAAGGGTAGCTCTGTATCCTGGGAGGGGCCTGACCATGAGAGCCCCGTGGGCTGGGTTGGGGGTGGGGTACCTGCCCAGGAGAGCTCCATATCCTGGGATTGGCCTGACCACGAGAGCCCCATGGGCTGCTGGGGACCTGGTAAAGGATGTCAGGACAGTCAGTGAAGCCACCGAGGATATACCTCCAGTTACTCCTGATTCCTACACCCTGCTGGTCATTCTACCAACCACCAGGACATGGTATTCTGTATTAGTCTTCAATGATGCCTTCTTTTGTATTCCATTAGCCCCAGAGTCACAAGAAATTTTGGCTTGTGAGTGGCAGGACTCAACATACAACTAAAACAATACTTCCGGGCCGTCTTGCCCCAAGGGTTCAAAAATTCCCACACCATCTTTGGGGAAAGCTTAGCTAACGACCGAAAAGTTCTACCTCTGGAAAAGGAAACCCTCCTTCAATATGCAGACGACATTCTGATCGCCAGCCCTACTAAGGAGGCCTCTGAACTACCAAGCCAATAAAGGATAGAAGTTGTCCAAGAAAAAGCTCAAATATCACAGACTGCAGTGACCTGCCTGGGCTTCATTCTCACACAAGGTCAGAGAAGCCCATCCCAGGAAAGGGAAGAAACCATTTGCAGCCTTACCCCTTTCTAAAACTAGAAGACAGCTTAGGGGTTCCTGGGGAGGCCAGGGTTTGCTGCTTCTGGATCCCTAACTACAGTCTACTAGCTGGGCCTCTATATGAAACACTGAAAGGAAAAGATGATGATCCTTTTGAACAGAATCCAGAAGTGGCCTTTCAAGAATGGAAAGAGCAGTCAATTCAGACCCTTGCCCTGGAACTCCCTAATTGAGCTAAACCCTTTGACCTTTCCATTCCCGGTGAAAGGTGAATCGCCATTGGAGAATTAGTGCAAAAACTGGGACCACTTGAAATGGAACAACGCAAGAATGCCATCCAGGTAGGATAAACTACAGTCACCAAGGGGCTTGGCCCACTGCCACATCTGGCCAAGATACTGGCGGTATCTAAAAACCTGGAAATCAGCAGCCCAAAAGGCCACCTCCCTCCTAAGGGAAAAGGACCCCACGTGGTGATCCTAATCACCAACCATGCCCTGAAGTTGCAGGGTTCGCTCCGTGGGCACACCGACCTCGAGTGAGGAGGCCCTCCAACTCCAACATCCAGAGAGATAACCGGGGGCAACAGGGCACCATGACGACTCGTGTGAACATCACTTGACCTGGAGTTTCTCTCATAAAACAACAATAGTGTGTCCCGAAGGAGTAGACTACTGCTTGCAGGACTTCCTGCACCCAGAGGGGAGCTAATAATCTTGGCGGGGGAACCGTATATCACACTGTCACCATAGAAAAGCCTACAGACACCGTGATGATGGTGGCCAATAAGACCGGCTGGACTCCTGTTTACTTCAAAAGGCTGTTAACTCAGTGGCCATCATGGTCCTTGATCACCACTGACCCTGGACTGTCTGGGAGTTGAGCGGGCAGGGCTCTGACACCTGGTGCTGTTTTTACGTTAATTCAGGGGCCTAATTGAAGAAAGAGCAGACTACTGGTCAGAGCATCTAGGCTGGCAGAAACGGTCAGCCTAAGGTGGCCGAACAAATGTGGGGCGGGGTGAAACCGGCCCCCACAGCGTCTCTGCACATCTCTTTCCTGGACCCTTAAAGGTCATTAGAATCTATAACACTTCCAATGCTGGTGCTCAGGCGGACGAGCAGGGAGGCAGGGGTCCTGGGGCCAATCAACGTCACCTGGAGGCTGCTGGGGAGAAGTTCTGACCCTCGTCCCCTGGTATGAGGGCTCCCAACTCAGCACTCAGCAGTTACAGAAGAAGGGTCTGCACCCTCAGCACTCCAAGAATGAGGAACGGGACAAAAGGCAGAGGAGGGGTTTGTCCCCAGCAAAGCCCATTAAAAATCCCTGGGAGATAAAAATAGAATCTGGGCAATAAAATCAAGTCTGACCTTTTTTTATCCTTTGTGCTTTGTCTAATTTCACGTGCTCCTAGGGTCCCGCATGCAGAGGTTCCACACCCGGCACTTCAGACCAGATTTCCTGGTGCAGAATGGCTGGGTCGACACCTCAGCTCCTGGGGCCCAGTGCAGACTCCGAGATATAGAGCCTGAGCTGCAGCCAACCCGGCCCTTGAGAGCTCCGCCCCCTCCCTCCCACTGACTCTGACAGGATCTCTACACAGCAGCCCAGCCCACAGCCCACGGGGTAGTGCATGCTCTCACCTCTCCATTCTCTGATGAAAATATAAAGTTTCCTTTGCTTGGGAACCAAACTCAGTCTCGATCTGTTGGCCCCAATGACACTGGGCAGGGGGACCCTTGTTGGGGTCCACTCTGGAGGATCAGTAACAGAAATTGAGACTATTGTAACTTCAATGAACAGATGTGTGAGCCAAAATGTAGTTAACATAGAACAGTTTATAAGGCTCGGGTAAAATAAGATGTTTCTAACACTTCCATTTGATATTTCCATCACTTTATTATAAGCAAGTTCAGTGAAAAGGTTTGTCTTATTTGTCAGGTCAATATTAGAGAAATGAAGTGATTTCTTTCCAAGGATGTACATCTAATAATCTTGGTTAAAGCTTCAATCTTGTTTTAAATGCTTTTCCATTGAAAATGATACCTCTCTTTCAGCTCCCCCATTTCTGAGAAGTATAAAATCTTATAATTTATTATCACCAAAGGGGAAAGGTGGGAGGAGGGATAAATTAACAGTTTGGAATTAACACATACACACTGCTATGTATAAAATAGATCATCAACAAGGAACTACTGTATAGCACAGGGAACTACACTCAATATTGTGCAATAACCTATAAGGGGAAATAATCGGAAAAAGAACAGATATTTTTATTGACATCATCTATCAATGACAGTTAAAGTGTAACCTAAGGGAAGCCGGTGGTGAGTGCTTCTGACCCTGAAGACTTCAGTCATCTAAAGTTTGGACTCTGCCTACTTCCCAAGGCCCTTAATGAACATATGTGTAGCCGTAGCTTAAAAAACTCCCCAGTTTGGGTTTCGGGGAGACACTGATTTTGAAAAAGCCCTGGTGTTCTCCTTACATGAATGGGACTCTTCCTACTGCTAAAACATGTCTGTCACATCCAGAGGATGGTATACCGTCTGATCGGGAAGAGTTTGGAAAAGGCATCTCATCTCCTCATCTCCTGGTGCTCGGGTTCACCCCTCCAGCGTCTTTACTAACAGTCTCCCCACTTGGAGATGTCAACACTGTCAACATCCCGTTGCGTACAGTTTGGAATTTGTCCAGAGGATGAAGCGGAAGGATGAGGAACAATGAGAGACAAGTCCTAGGTGTTCAGACAGGCACATGTCACTCTAATTTCCAATCAGGAAGATGAATTGACCAAAGGCTAGGGTTGCCCATGGAAACAGTATAGGGCTTGAGGAAATCCCACTGCTTTGTGGCCAGTTCCCATAAACACAAGTTGAACAATGGAACTCAGGGGCAGTAAAATTCACGAAACTGCAGAGTTGAAAATATCTATCACTGAAAAATGTCTTGAGGAAAGTCAGAGAAAAGGATTGGCAAGCAAGGGAGAATGGCAGGAAAGGGATTTGAGGAGGTAGAAAGGACTCGCCATTAAGCACAAGAAAAGGGGCTGAACATTGCCGACATTGCAGTTGGCCAAAAAGGCTGTATGCGTTTTTTTCTGTATATATTCAAGAAAAGGGCATACACTTTTTTAGCCAACCAAACAGGTGGGCACTGGAAATCAATACTACAAAAGATATCACTTCGCATCAGTCAGAAGAGCCATCCTCATAAAGTGTAAACGCCAGAAATGCAGGACAGGGCAAGGAGAAGAGGGAGCCCTGTGAGGCTTATAGTGGAAATGTATATTGCCAACGGCCATTCTGGAGAAGTGTATTGTGTTTACTAAAGCATCTAAAAAATGAGCTACAGAGCATAGGGCACTTGCACTCATGGGCGTATATCTTGGGAAAAACAAAAATCGAGAGGACACAGGCACCCCAATGTTTACTGCCTCTCTGTTTAAAAGATCCTCGACTAGGATATAACTTAAATGTCTCTGGAGGGAAAAAATGAATAGAGATGTTGTACTTATGTAGAGTGGAATATTACTCAGCCTGGAAATCAATGAAATATGGCCAGTTGTAACAACTCCGGAGGAGTTACGTATGATCATTCTAAGTGACATAATTCAAAGAGAAAAAGACACATATCATAAGATATCACTTAAAGGTGGAATCCAAAATGGCTACACATGAAATAAATTACAAAACAAAAACATAGTCAAATATGTAGAAAACACGCGTGAGGCTGCTAAACGGGAAAGGTGGGGAGGGGTGAGGCATCATCCAGGAGGTTGAAATTAGCAAAGATACCATTCCAAATACCAAACTGATAATCAACAAGGCCTACACGGTAGCTAAAAGAACTGCACTCAGCACACTCAAGTCACCGGAAAAGAATATCTATGACTGGTAAGAATCTGAAAAAGAATTTATTGATGTCTCTCTGTACGTGAATCAAGTGGATGTACAGCAGCAAGAAACAGAGCTTTGAAAATCAGCTGTAACCAATATAGTAATAAATTGAAAAAAATAAACGACAGAGAGACAGAGAAAACCTCTTACAACTTTTCCTCAGGGACGGTGATGCAACATGGATTGAACACATCTAGACCCACAGCAGGATGAGACATAAGGCTGGAAACTGTTCGCGCTAAGAGAAATGTGAGGTTGGGTGAGGAAATGCACACCCTTTAAAGTAATACTACCTGGTACCCATTCAATGGGTCCCAAATCTGCAGGTTCAAGGAATCTTCCTACAGCTAAAACATGCATGGAAAACCCAGAGGACTGTACACCATGTGATCGGGAGATGTGTCTAAAATGCACCTCATTTATCCTCTCCTGGTGCTCCTGTTCATCATTCCAGCCACGTTACTTAGAATCTCCCCACTTAGAGAATCAGCACATTTAAACTTCTGTTTCACACATTTTGCAAATTGTGAGGAGGATGAACGGGAACAGGGGGAACCAATGAGAGAATAGTTGTAGGGGTTTGGACGGGTACATGTCACTCTAATTTCCCATTAAGAATAAGAATTAAAAAAAGGCTCAGCCCGCCTCTCCAGAGCCAAAATAGGGCCTGAAGCAATCCTACGGTATTGAGGCCAGCTCACAAAAGAGCAACTTAAAAAATGGAGCTCAGGGTCACTGCAATTCACAAACCTGCAGAGTTATAAATGAAAACTAACGTCCAAAAATATGTTGAGGTAAGGCAAAGAAGAGGATCTGAATGCAAGACAGAATTGCAAGAAACAGATTTCAAGAGATAGATTGGACTCGCCTTTAAAGCACATGAAAAGCGACAGAATTTTGACAACGATGCGGTTGGCCCAAAAGGGAGTATGCGTTTTTTCCTGAATATATCCAGGAAAAAACGCATACGCACTTTATGGGCAACCAAGCAAGCAAGCAATGCAAATGTGCACAATAAAGAAGTCTCATTTCCCACTGGTCAAAAGGGCCATCCGAAAAAATTGTAAAAACCAGAAATGCAGGACAGGCCATGGAGAACAGGAAGCCTTTATACGCTGATGGACAGTGTGTGAACTGCCGAGAGCCACTCTGGAGAAGTGTATGGTGGTTCCTAAATCATCTAAAAAACAGAGCGACAGAGCATAGGGCACTTCCAATCACGGGAGTATATCTAGGGAAGTCTAAAAATCAACAAGACACAAGCACACCACAGTTTAGGGCTACTCTGTTTACAAGAACCTCAACTTCAGTACACCTTAAATATCCCAGGAAAGAGAACAATGGATAAAGAAAATGTGGTACTTATGTACAATGGAATATCTCTTCACCATGAAATCAATGTAATAAGGCTAGTAGAAGGATAAAGAGTGGATTGAGGTCCGATAATACTACTTGAAATAAGTCAAACAGAAAAAGAAACATATCATCAGATATCACTTATAGAGGGAGGATAAATATGGCTGCACAAAAAATGAATTACAAAACAGAACAGTGTCTCACATTTAGAAAACACACTTATGTCAGCTTAAGGGGAAAGGAGAGGTGGGGTGATGCATAAAACCAGAGTTTGAAATTAGCACAGATACCGTTCAATAAACCAAAATAGGTATCAGAAAAGATCTACACCTTGCTCAATGAACTGGCCTCAACACACCCTATACACCGCAGAGAAATATATCTGAGTAATAAGAATCTTAAAACCCATGTATTGATATCTCTCCATAAGGGAATCAAGTGTGCGCAGAGCGGCACAAACACAGCAGTGAAAATGAGCTAAACCCCTTTATAGAAATAAATTTTAAAACCAAAACGCAGAAACAATGAAAGAGAGAAAAATTCTTACAAAATTCGCTCAGGGGCTGTGATGCAACCTGGAATGACCACATATAAACCCACAGCTGGATAAGACATAAGGCTGGACACTTGGGGCTGAAAGGATTGGAGAGCTTTGGTGAGCAACTGCCAAAAGTTTAATGCAATACTTCATGCTACTTATTCCAAGGGTCCCAACACTCCAGGTTGAAGGGAATCTTCCTACAGCTAAACCATGCATGGGAAATCCAGCGGATGGTATACCATATGATCGGGAAAGGTTTCTAAAATGCACCTCATTTTCCTCTCCTGGGGCTCCGGATCAACATTCCAGCCACTTTACTAACAACATCTCCACATGGAGAGTCAATGCCTTTAAGTTCCGGTATCGCACAGTCTGCAGTTAGTGCGGAGGATGAATGGGAATAGGGGGAACCAGTGAGAAAATAGCTGTAGCGGTTTCAATGGGCACATGTCACTCTAATTTCACATCAGGAAGAAGAATTAACCAAAGGCGGAGCAAGGCGTCCCAGAAGAAGAATAGGGCCTGAAGAAATCCTGTGGATATGAGGCAAGATCACAAAAATAAGAGCTGAAAAATGGAGCTAATGGCCACTGCAATTCAAAAACCTGCAGAGTTATAAAGGCCAACTATTTTCCAAACGTATATTGAGGTAAGGCTATGAAGAGGCACTGAGAGCAAGGCAGAACTGCAGGAAACCGATTTCAGGAGGTAGACTGGAATTGCATGTAAAGCATAGGAAAAGAGGCAGAACGTCCACAATGATGCACTTGGCCAAAAAGGGCGTATGCGTTTTTTCCTGAATATATTCAGGAAAAAACGCATAGGCCCTTTTTGGCCAAACAAGCAAGCTTGCAAAGGAAATATGCACTACAATGAAGTCTCACTTCCCCCCGGTCAAAAGGGACATCTGAAAAAAGTGTAAAACCCAGAAAGGCAGGACAGGCCATGGAGAACTGGGAGCCTTGTTATGCTGATGGGCGGGATGTAAATTGCCAGCAGCCACTCTGGAGAAGTGTATGGTGTTTCCTGAAACATCTAAAAAACAAAGCAACAGAACCTAGGGCACTTCCACTTATGGTCCTATAGCTTAGGGAAATTAAATAAAAAAGACACAGCCACCACGAAGTTTGGGCCGGCTCTGTTTACAAGCACCTCCTTTAAGGTATAAATTCAATATCACAAAAAGTGAAAAATGCATAAAGAAGTTTTGGTACTTACGTACAATGCAATATCACTCAGCAATGAAATCTATGTCATCAGGCCCGTAGCAGCATAATGAGTGGATTCAGGTACAATGATTCTAAGTGAAATAAGTCACACAGAAAAAGAAACATCAAAAGTTATCACTAATACACGGAATGTAAACTTGGCTACACAGGAACTGAATTACAAAACAGAACAGGGTCTGAAATGTAGAAAACCAACGTATGCTTGCTTAAGGGGAAAGGTGAGTTGGGGTGCGGCATAAAACCAGAGATTGAAATTAGCACAGATACCGTTCCATAAGCCAAATATGTAATAGACAAGAGCTACTCCTTGCTCAACGAAGTGGACTCAACACCCCACATTAAAAGCCTAAGAATATACCTGACTAGTAAGAATCTTAAAACCTATGGATTTATATGTCTCCGAAAGAGAATCAAGCGTGTGTACAGCGGCATAAGCGCAGCAGTGATAGGATTGGTGAGGTTCGGTGAGCAAATGCAGACCCTTTGAAGTCATATTGCATGGTACCCATTCCATGGGTCTCAACTCTCCAGGTTTAAGGGATTCTTCCTTCAGCTAAAACATGCATGTGGAACCCAGAGTATGATCCACCGTGTGATCGGGAAACGTGTTCAAATGTGTCTCAGTTTTTGTCCCCTTGTACTCGGGTGCAACATTCCAAACGCTTTACTAACACTCTCCCCACTTGGAGAGTCAGTGCCTTTAACCTCCTGTTTGGCCCAGTTTGCAATTTCTGTGGAAAATGAACAGGAATAGGGAGAACCAATGAGAGACTAGCTGGAGGTGTCCGGATGGGCAAATTTAATTTTCATTTCCCACCAGGAAGAGGAATTAACCAAAGGCTCAGTGTGCCATGCCGGAACCACACTAGGGCCAGAAGGAATCCAGCGGTGTTGCGGCCAGCTCACAACAAAGCGAGTTGAAGAAAGGAGCTCAGGGGCACTTTAATTCACAAACCTGCAGAGTTTTAAATGACAGCTATCTTCCAAAAATATATTGAAGTAAGGCCGCCAAGAGGAGTTGAAAGCGTGGCAGAATTGCAGGAAACTGATTTCAGGAGGTACACTGGAATTGCATGTAAATCATAGGAAAAGAGGCTGAACGTCCAAAATGATGCACTTGGCCAAAAAGGGCGTATGCGTTCTTTCCTGAATATATTCAGGAAAAAACGCATACGCCCTTTTTGGCCAACCAAGCAAGCTTGCAAAGGAAATCTGCACTACAATGAAGTCTCACTGCCCCCCTGGTCAAAAGGGCCATCTAAAAAAAGTGTAAAATCCAGAAAGGCAGGACAGGCCATGGAGAACTGGGAGCCTTGTTATGCTGATGGGCGGGATGTAAGTTGCCAGCAGCCACACTGGAGAAGTGTATGGTGTTTCCTGAAACATCCAAAAAACAAAGCAAAAGAGCCTAGGGCACATCCACTTATGGTCCTATAGCTTAGGGAAATTAAAATAAAAAAGACACAGCCACCCCAAAATTTGAGACGGCTCTGTTTACAAGAACCTCGTTTATGGTACAAGTTGAATATCGCAGAAAGCGAAAAATGGATAAAGAAGTTGTGGTACTTACGTACAATGCCATATCACTCAGCAATGAATTCTATGTCATCAGGCCCGTAGCAGCATAATGAGTGGATTCAGTTACGATGATTCTATGTGAAATAAGTCACACAGAAAAAGAAACATCATAAGATATCACTACTACAGGAATGTAAACTTGGCTACACAGGAACTGAATTACAAAACAGAACAGGGTCTCTAATGTAGAAAACCAACTTATTCTTGCTTAAGGGGAAAGGTGAGTTGGGATGCGGCATAAAACCAGAGATTGAAATTAGCACAGATACCGTTCCATAAGCCAAATATGTAATAGACAAGAGCTACTCCTTGCTCAACGAAGAGGACACAACAACCCATATTAAACGCCTAAGAATATACCTGACTAGTAAGAATCTTAAAACCTATGGATTTATATGTCTCCGAAAGAGAATCAAGCGTGTGTACAGCGGCATAAGCGCAGCAGTGATAGGATTGGTGAGGTTCGGTGAGCAAATGCAGACCCTTTGAAGTCATATTGCATGGTACCCATTCCATGGGTCTCAACTCTCCAGGTTTAAAGGATTCTTCCTTCAGCTAAAACATGCATGTGGAACCCAGAGTATGATCCACCGTGTGATCGGGAAACGTGTTCAAATGTGTCTCAGTTTTCGTCCCCTGGTACTCGGGTGCAACATTCCAGACACATTATTAACACTCTCCCCACTTGGAGAGTGAGTGCCTTTAACCTCCTGTTTGGCCCAGTTTGCAATTTCTGTGGAAAATGAACAGGAATAGGGAGAACCAATGAGAGACTAGGTGGAGGTGTCTGGACGGGCAAATTTAACTCTCATTTCCCACCAGGTAGAGGAATTAACCAAAGTCTCAGCATGCCATGCCAGAACCAAACTAGGGTCTGAAGCAATCCTGCGGTGTTGCGGCCAGCTCACAAGAAAGCGAGTTGAAGAAAGGAGCTCAGGGGCACTGTAATTCACAAACCTGCAGAGTTATAAATGACAGCTATCTTCCAAAAATATATTGAAGTAAGGCTGCCAAGAGGAGTTGAAAGCGGGGCAGAATTGCAGGAAACCGATTTCAGGAGGTAGACTGGAATTGCATGTAAAGCATAGGAAAAGAGGCAGAACGTCCACAATGATGCACTTGGCCAAAAAGTGCGTATGCGTTTTTTCCGGAATATATTCAGGAAAAAACGCATACGCACTTTTTGGCCAACCAAGCAAGCTTGCAAAGGAAATCTGCACTACAATGAAGTCTCAATGCCCCTTGTTAAAAAGGGCTATCTGAAAAAAGTGTAAAATCCAGAAAGGCAGGACAGGCCATGGAGAACTAGGAGCCTTGTTATGCTGATGGGCGGGATGTAAATTTCCAGCAGCCACTCTGGAGTAGTGTATGGTGTTTCCAGAAACATCCAAAAAACAAAGCAACAGAGCCTAGGGCATTTCCACTTATGGTCCTATAGATTAAGGAAATTAAAATCAAAAACACACAGCCACCCCAAAGTTTGGGCCGGCTCTATTTACAAGAACCTCGTTTACGGTGCAAGTTCAATATCACAGAAAGCGAAAAATGGATAAAGAAGTTGTGGTACTTACGTACAATGCAGTATCACACAGCAATAAAATCTATGTCATCAGGCCCATAGCAGTATAATGAGTGGATTCAGGTACGATGATTTTAAGTGAAATCAGTCACACAGAAAAAGAAACATCATAAGGTATCACTAACACACGGAATGTAAACTTGGCTACACAGGAACTGAATTACAAAACAGAACAGGGTCTCAAATGTAGAAAACCAACTTATGCTTGCTTAAGGGGAATGGTGAGTTGGGGTGCTGCATGAAACCAGAGATTGAAATTGGCACAGATACCGTTCCATAAGCCAAATATGTAATAGACAAGAGCTACTCCTTGCTCAACGAAGTGGACTTAACACCCCATATTAAACGCCTAAGAATATACCTGACTAGTAAGAATCTTAAAACCTATGGATTTATATGTCTCCGAAAGAGAATCAAGCGTGTGTACAGCGGCATAAGCGCAGCAGTGATAGGATTGTTGAGGTTCGGTGAGCAAATGGAGACCCTTTGAAGTCATATTACATGGTACCCATTCCATGGGTCTCAACTCTCCAGGTTTAAGGGATTCTTCCTTCAGCTAAAACATACATGTGGAACCCAGAGTATGATCCGCTGTGTGATCGGGAAACGTGTTCAAATGTGCCTCAGTTTTCGTTCCCTGGTACTCGGGTGCAACATTCCAGATGCTTTACTAACACTCTCCCCACTTGGAGAGTCAGTGCCTTTAACCTCCTGTTTGGCCCAGTTTGCAATATCTGCGGAAGATGAACAGGAAGAGGGAGAACCAATGAGAGACTAGCTGGAGCTGTCAGGACGGGCAAATTTAACTCTCATTTCCCACCAGGAAGAGGAATTAACCAAAGGCTCAACATGCCATGCCGGAACCAAACTAGGGCCTGAAGCAATCCTGTGGTGTTGCGGCCAGCTCACAAGAAAGCGAGTTGAAGAAAGGAGCTAAGGGGCACTGTAATTCACAAAGCTGCAGAGTTATAAATGACAGCTATCGTCCAAAAATATATTGAAGGAAGGCTGCCAAGAGGAGTTGAAAGTGGGGCAGAATTGCAGGAAACCGATTTCAGTAGGTAGACTGGAATTGCATGTAAAGCATAGGAAAAGAGGCAGAACGTCCACAATGATGCACTTGGCCAAAAAGGGTGTATGCGTTTTTTCCTGAATATATTCAGGAAAAAACGCATACACCCTTTTTGGCCAACCAAGCAAGCTTGCAAAGGAAATCTGCACTACAATGAAGTCTCACTGCCACCCTGTCAAAAAGGCCATCTGAAAAAAGTGTAAAATCCAGAAAGGCAGGACAGGGTATGGAGAACTGGGAGCCTTGTTATGCTGATGGGCGGGATGTAAATTGCCAACAGCCACTCTGGAGAAGTGTATGGTGTTTCCTGAAACATCCAAAAAACAAAGCAACAGAGCCTAGGGCACTTCCACTTATGGTCCTATAGCTTAGGGAAATTAAAATAAAAAAGACACAGCCACCCCAAATTTTGGACCGTCTCTGTTTACAACAACCTCGTTTATGGTACAAGTTCAATATCACAGAAAGCGAAAAATGGATAAAGAAGTTGTGGTACTTCCGTACAATGCAATTTCACTCAGCAATGAAATCTATGTCATCAGGCCGGTAGAAGCATAATGAGTGGATTCAGGTACAATGATTCTAAGTGAAATAAGTCACACAGAAAAAGAAACATCATAAGATATCACTACTACACAGAATGTAAACTTGGCTACACAGGAACTGAATTACAAAACAGAAAATGGTCTCAAATGTAGAAAAGCAACTTATGCTTGCTTAAGGGGAAAGGTGAGTTAGGGTGCGGCATAAAACCAGAGATTGAAATTAGCATAGACACCGTTCCATAAGCCAAATATGTAATAGACAAGAGCTACTCCTTGCTCAACGAAGTGGACTCAACACCCCATATTAAACGCCTAAGAATATACCTGACAAGTAAGAATCTTAAAACCTATGGATTTATATGTCTCCGAAAGAGAATCAAGCATGTGTACAGTGGCATAAACGCAGCAGTGATAGGATTGGTGAGGTTCGGTGAGCAAATGCAGACCCTTTGAAGTCATATTGCATGGTACCCATTCCATGGGTCTCAACTCTCCAGGTTTAAGGGATTCTTCCTTCAGCTAAAACATGCATGTGGAACCCAGAGTATGATCCACCGTGTGATCGGGAAACGTGTTCAAATGTGTCTCAGATTTCGTCCCCTGGTACTCGGGTGCAACATTCCACACGCTTTACTAACACTCTCCCCACTTGGAGAGTGAGTGCCTTTAACCTCCTGTTTGGCCCAGTTTGCAATTTCTGCGTAAGATGAACAGGAATAGGGAGAACCAATGAGAGACTAGGTGGAGGTGTCTGGACGGGCAAATTTAACTCTCATTTCCCACCAGGAAGAGGAATTAACCAAAGGCTCAGCATGTCGTGCCGGAACCAAACAAGGGCCTGAAGCAATCCTGCGGTGTTGCGGCCAGCTCACAAGAAAGCGAGTTGAAGAAAGGGGCTCAGCGGCACTGTAATTCACAAACCTGCAGAGTTATAAATGACAGCTATCTTCCAAAAATATATTGAAGTAAGGCTGCCAAGAGGAGTTGAAAGCGGGGCAGAATTGCAGGAAACCGATTTCAGGAGGTAGACTGGAATTGCATGTAAAGCATAGGAAAAGAGGCAGAACGTCCACAATGATGCACTTGGCCAAAAAGGGCGTATGCGTTTTTTCCTGAATATATTCAGGAAAAAACGCATACGCCCTTTTTGGCCAACCAAACAAGCTTGCAAAGAAAATCTGCACTACAATGAAGTCTCACTGCCCCCCGGTCAAAAGGGCCATCTGAAAAAAGTGTAAAATCCACAAAGGCAGGACAGGCCCTGGAGAACTGGAAGACTTGTTATGCTGATGGGCGGGATGTAAATTGCCAGAAGCCACTCTGGAGAAGTGTATGGTGTTTCCTGAAACATCCAAAAAACAAAGCAACAGAGCCTAGGGCACTTCCACTTATGGTCCTATAGTTTAGGGAAATTAAAATCAAAAAGACACAGCCACCCCAAAGTTTGGGCTGGCTCTGTTTACAAGAACCTCGTTTATGACACAAGTTCAATATCACAGAAAGCGAAAAATGGATAAAGAAGTTGTGGTAATTACGTACAATGCAATATCACTCAGCAATGAAATCTATGTCATCAGGCCCGTAGCAGCATAATGAGTGGATTCAGGTACGATGATTCTAAGTGAAATAAGTCACACAGAAAAAGAAACATCATAAGGTATCACTAACACACGGAATGTAAACTTGGCTACACAGGAACTGAATTACAAAACAGAACAGGGTCTCAAATGTAGAAAACCAACTTATGCTTGCTTAAGGGGAAGGGTGAGTTGGGGTGCTGCATGAAACCAGAGATTGAAATTGGCACAGATACTGTTCTATAAGCCAAATATGTAATAGACAAGAGCTACTCCTTGCTCAACGAAGTGGACTCAACACCCCATATTCAACGCCTAAGAATATACCTGACTAGTAAGAATCTTAAAACCTATGGATTTATATGTCTCCGAAAGAGAATCAAGCGTGTGTACAGCGGCATAAGCGCAGCAGTGATAGGATTGGTGAGGTTTGATGAGCAAATGCAGACCCTTTGAAGTCATATTGCATGGTACCCATTCCATGGGTCTCAACTCTCCAGGTTTAAGGGATTCTTCCTTCAGCTAAAACATGCATGTGGAACCCAGAGTATGATCCACCGTGTGATCGGAAAACGTGTTCAAATGTGTCTCAGTTTTCGTTCCCTGGTACTCGGGTGCAACATTCCAGACGCGTTACTAACACTCTCCCCACTTGGAGAGTCAGTGCCTTTAACCTCCTGTTTGGCCCAATTTGCAATTTCTGCGGAAGATGAACAGGAAGAGGGAGAACCAATGAGAGACTAGGTGGAGTTGTCTGAACGGGCAAATTTAACTCTCATTTCCCACCAGGAAGAGGAATTAACCAAAGGCTCAACATGCCATGCCGGAACCAAACTAGGGCCTGAAGCAATCCTGTGGTGTTGCGGCCAGCTCATAAGAAAGCGAGTTGAAGAAAGGAGCTCAGGGGCACTGTAATTCACAAACCTGCAGAGTTATAAATGACAGCTATCGTCCAAAAATATATTGAAGGAAGGCTGCCAAGAGGAGTTGAAAGTGGGGCAGAATTGCAGGAAACCGATTTCAGGAGGTAGACTGGAATTGCATGTAAAGCATAGGAAAAGAGGCAGAACGTCCACAATGATGCACTTGGCCAAAAAGGGCGTATGCGTTTTTTCCTGAATATATTCAGGAAAAAACGCATACGCCCTTTTTGGCCAACCAAGCAAGCTTGCAAAGGAAATCTGCACTACAATGAAGTCTCACTGCCCCCCTGTCAAAAGGGCCATCTGAAAAAAGTGTAAAATCCAGAAAGGCAGGACAGGGTATGGAGAACTGGGAGCCTTGTTATGCTGATGGGCGGGATGTAAATTGCCAACAGCCACTCTGGAGAAGTGTATGGTGTTTCCTGAAACATCCAAAAAACAAAGCAACAGAGCCTAGGGCACTTCCACTTATGGTCCTATAGCTTAAGAAAATTAAAATCAAAAAGACACAGCCACCCCAAAGTTTGGGACGGCTCTGTTTACAAGAACCTCGTTTACAGTACAAGTTCAATATCACAGAAAGCGAAAAATGGATAAAGAAGATGTGGTACTTACGTACAATGCAATATCACTCAGCAATGAAATCTATGTCATCAGTCCAGTAGCAGCATAATGAGTGGATTCAGGTACGATGATTGTAAGTGAAATAAGTCACACAGAAAAAGAAACATCATAAGATATCACTAATACACGAAATGTAAACTTGGCTACAAAGGAACTGAATTACAAAACAGAACAGGGTCTCTAATGTAGAAAACCAACTTATTCTTGCTTAAGGGGAAAGGTGAGTTTGGGTGCTGCATAAAACCAGAGATTGAAATTAGCGCAGATACCGTTCCATAAGCCAAATATGTAATAGACAAGAGCTACTCCTTGCTCAGCGAAGAGGACACAACATACCATATTAAACGCCTAAGAATATACCTGACTAGTAAGAATCTTAAAACCTATGGATTTATATGTCTCCGAAAGAGAATCAAGCGTGTGTACAGCGGCATCAGTGCAGCAGTGATAGGATTGGTGAGGTTCGGTGAGCAAATGCAGACCCTTTGAAGTCATATTGCATGGTACCCATTCCATGGTTCTCAACTCTCCAGGTTTAAGGGATTCTTCCTTCAGCTAAAACATGCATGTGGAACCCAGAGTATGATCCACCGTGTGATCGGGAAACGTGTTCAAATGTGCCTCAGTTTTCGTCCCCTGGTACTCGGGTGCAACATTCCAGACGCTTTACTAACACTCTCCCCACTTGGAGAGTCAGTGCCTTTAACCTCCTGTTTGGCCCAGTTTGCAATTTCTGCGGAAAATGAACAGGAATAGGGAGAACCAATGAGAGACTAGCTGGAGGTGTCTGGACGGGCAAATTTAACTCTCATTTCCCACCAGGAAGAGGAATTATCCAAAGGCTCAGCGTGCCATGCCGGAACCACACTAGGGCCTGAAGCAATCCTGCGGTGTTGCGGCCAGCTCACAAGAAAGCGAGTTGAAGAAAGGAGCTCAGGGGCACTGTAATTCACAAACCTGCAGAGGTATAAATGACAGCTATCTTCCAAAAATATATTGAAGGAAGGCTGCCAAGAGGACTTGAAAGCGGGGCAGAATTGCAAGAAACCGATTTCAGGAGGTAGACTGGAATTGCATGTAAAGCATAGGAAAAGAGGCAGAACGTCCACAATGATGCACTTGGCCAAAAAGTGCGTATGCGTTTTTTCCGGAATATATTCAGGAAAAAATGCATACGCACTTTTTGGCCAACCAAGCAAGCTTGCAAAGGAAATCTGCACTACAATGAAGTCTCAATGCCCCTTGTTAAAAAGGGCTATCTGAAAAAAGTGTAAAATCCAGAAAGGCAGGACAGGCCATGGAGAACTAGGAGCCTTGTTATGCTGATGGGCGGGATGTAAATTGCCAGCAGCCACTCTGGAGTAGTGTATGGTGTTTCCAGAAACATCCAAAAAACAAAGCAACAGAGCCTAGGGTATTTCCACTTATGGTCCTATAGAATAGGGAAATTAAAATCAAAAACACACAGCCACCCCAAAGTTTGGGACGGCTCTGTTTACAAGAACCTCGTTTGCGGTACAAGTTCAATATCACAGAAAGCGAAAAATGGATAAAGAAGTTGCGGTACTTACGTACAATGCAGTATCACACAGCAATAAAATCTATGTCATCAGGCCCATAGCAGTATAATGAGTGGATTCAGGTACGATGATTCTAAGTGAAATAAGTCACACAGAAAAAGAAACATCATAAGGTATCACTAACACACGGAATGTAAACTTGGCTACACAGGAACTGAATTACAAAACAGAACAGGGTCTCAAATGTAGAAAACCAACTTATGCTTGCTTAAGGGGAATGGTGAGTTGGGGTGCTGCATGAAACCAGAGATTGAAATTGGCACAGATACCGTTCCATAAGCCAAATATGTAATAGACAAGAGCTACTCCTTGCTCAACGAAGTGGACTCAACAC
This sequence comes from Leucopleurus acutus, assembly GCF_964270905.1. Lineage (NCBI taxonomy): Eukaryota > Metazoa > Chordata > Mammalia > Artiodactyla > Delphinidae > Leucopleurus > Leucopleurus acutus. Next base: position 102,994,581 of record NC_139146.1, on the reverse strand, counting down.
CCCATATTAAACGCCTAAGAATATACCTGACTAGTAAGAATCTTAAAACCTATGGATTTATATGTCTCCGAAAGAGAATCAAGCGTGTGTACAGCGGCATAAGCGCAGCAGTGATAGCATTGTTGAGGTTCGGTGAGCAAATGGAGACTCTTTGAAGTCATATTGCATGGTACCCATTCCATGGGTCTCAACTCTCCAGGTTTAAGGGATTCTTCCTTCAGCTAAAACATGCATGTGGAACCCAGAGTATGATCCACCGTGTGATCGGGAAACGTGTTCAAATGTGTCTCAGTTTTCGTCCCCTGTTACTCGGGTGCAACATTCCAGACGCTTTACTAACACTCTCCCCACTTGGAGAGTCAGTGCCTTTAACCTCCTGTTTGGCCCAGTTTGCAATTTCAGTGGAAAATGAACAGGAATAGGGAGATCCAATGAGAGACTAGGTGGAGGTGTCTGGACGGGCAAATTTAACTCTCATTTCCCACCAGGAAGAGGAATTAACCAAAGGCTCAGCATGCCGTGCCGGAACCAAACTAGGGCCTGAAGCAATCCTGCGGTGTTGCGGCCAGCTCACAAGAAAGCGAGTTGAAGAAAGGAGCTCAGGGTCACTGTAATTCACAAACCTGCAGAGTTATAAATGACAGCTTTCGTCCAAAAATATATTGAAGGAAGGCTGCCAAGAGGACTTGAAAGCGGGGCAGAATTGCAGGAAACCGATTTCAGGAGGTAGACTGGAATTGCATGTAAAGCATAGGAAAAGAGGCAGAACGTCCACAATGATGCACTTGGCCAAAAAGCGCGTATGCGTTTTTTCCGTAATATATTCAGGAAAAAACGCATACGCCCTTTTTGGCCAACCAAGCAAGCTTGCAAAGGAAATCTGCACTACAATGAAGTCTCACTGCCCCCAGGTCAAAAGGGCTATCTGAAAAAAGTGTAAAATCCAGAAAAGCAGGACAGGCCATGGAGAACTGGGAGCCTTGTTATGCTGATGGGCGGGATGTAAATTGCCAGCAGCCACTCTGGAGAAGTGTATGGTGTTTCCTGAAACATCCAAAAAACAAAGCAACAGAGCCTAGGGCACTTCCACTTATGGTCCTATAGCTTAGGGAAATTAAAATGAAAAAGACACAGCCACCCCAAAGTTTGGGCCGGCTCTGTTTACAAGCACCTCGTTTACGGTACAAGTTCAATATCACAGAAAGCGAAAAATGGATAAAGAAGTTGTGGTAATTACGTACAATGCAATATCACTCAGCAATGAAATCTATGTCATCAGGCCAGTAGCAGCATAATGAGTGTATTCAGGTACGATGATTCTAAGTGAAATTAGTCCCACAGAAAAAGAAACATCATAAGATATCACTACTACACGGAATGTAAACTTGGCTACACAGGAACTGAATTACAAAACAGAACAGGGTCTCAAATGTAGAAAACCAACTTATGCTTGCTTAAGGGGAAAGATGAGTTGGGGTGCTGCATAAAACCAGAGATTGAAATTATCACAGATACCATTCCGTAAGCCAAATAAGTAATAGACAAGAATTACTCCTTGCTCAACGAAGTGGACTCAACACCCCATAATAAACGCCTAAGAATATACGTGACTAGTAAGAATCTTAAAACCTATGGATTTATATATCTCCAAAAGAGAATCAATCATGTGTACAGCGGCATAAACGCAGCAGTGATAGGATTGGTGAGGTTCGGTGAGCAAATGCAGACCCTTTGAAGTCATATTGCATGGTACCCATTCCATGGGTCTCAACTCTGCAGGTTTAAGGGATTCTTCCTTCAGCTAAACATGCATGTGGAACACAGAGTATGATCCACTGTGTGATCGGGAAACGTGTTCAAATGTGTCTCAGTTTTCGTCCCCTTTTACTCGGGTGCAACATTCCAGATACTTTACTAACACTCTCCCCACTTGGAGAGTCAGTGCCTTTAACCTCCTGTTTGGCCCAGTTTGCAATTTCTGCGTAAGATGAACAGGAATAGGGAGAACCAATGAGAGACTAGGTGGAGGTGTCTGGACGGGCAAATTTAACTCTCATTTCCTACAAGGAAGAGGAATTAACCAAAGGCGCAGCGTGGCATGCCAGAAGCACACTAGGGCCTGAAGCAATCCTGCGGTGTTGCGGCCAGCTCACAAGATAGCGAGTTGAAGGAAGGAGCTCAGGGGCACTGTAATTCACAAACCTGCAGAGTTATAAATGACAGCTTTCGTCCAAAAATATATTGAAGGAAGGCTGCCAAGAGGACTTGAAAGCGGGTCAGAATTGCAGGAAACCGATTTCATGAGGTAGACTGGAATTGCATGTAAAGCATAGGAAAAGAGGCAGAACGTCCACAATGATGCACTTGGCCAAAAAGGTCGTATGCGTTTTTTCCGGAATATATTCAGGAAAAAACGCATACGCCCTTTTTGGCCAACCAAGCAAGCTTGCAAAGGAAATCTGCACTACAATGAAGTCTCACTGCCCCCTGGTCAAAAGGGCTATCTGAAAAAAGTGTAAAATCCAGAAAGGCAGGACAGGCCATGGAGAACTGGGAGCCTTGTTATGCTGATGGGCGGGATGTAAATTGCCAACACCCACTCTGAAGAAGTGTATGTTGTTTCCTGAAACATCCAAAAAACAAAGCAACAGAGCCTAGGGCACTTCCACTTATGGTCCTATAGCTTAGGGAAATTAAAATCAAAAAGACACAGCCACCCCAAAGTTTGGGCCGGCTCTGTTTACAAGAACCTCGTTTACGGTACAAGTTGAATATCACAGAAAGCGAAAAATGGATAAAGAAGTTGTGGTACTTACGTACAATGCAATATCACTCAGCAATGAAATCTATGTCATCAGGCCCGTAGCAGCATAATGAGTGGATTCAGGTACGATGATTCTAAGTGAAAGAAGTCACACAGAAAAAGAAACATCATAAGATATCACTACTACACGGAATGTAAACTTGGCTACACAAGAACTGAATTACAAAACAGAACAGGGTGTCAAATGTAGAAAACCAACTTATGCTTGCTTAAGGGGAAAGGTGAGTTGGGATGCTGCATAAAACCAGAGATTGAAATTAGCACAGATACCGTTCCATAAGCCAAATATGTAATAGACAAGAGCTACTCCTTGCTCAACGAAGTGGACTCAACACCCCATATTAAACCCCTAAGAATATACCTGACTAGTAAAAATCTACCTGACTAGTAAGAATCTTAAAACCTATGGATTTATATGTCTCCGAAAGACAATCAAGCGTGTGTACAGCGGCATAAACGCAGCAGTGATAGGACTGGTGAGGTTCGGTGAGCAAATGCAGACCCTTTGAAGTCATTTTCAATGGTACCCATTCCATGGGTCTCAACTCTCCATGTTTAAGGGATTCTTCCTTCAGCTAAAACATGCATGTGGAACCCAGAGTATGATCCACCATGTGATCGGGAAACGTGTTCAAATGTGTCTCAGTTTTCGTCCCCTGGTACTCGGGTGCAACATTCCAGACGCTTTACTAACACTCTCCCCACTTGGAGAGTCAGTGCCTTTAACCTCCTGTTTGGCCCAGTTTGCAATTTCTGTGGAAAATGAACAGGAATAGGGAGAACCAATGACAGACTAGGTGGAGGTGTCCGGACGGGCAAATTTAACTCTCATTTCCCACCAGGAAGAGGAATTAACCAAAGGCTCAGCGTGCCATGCCTGAACCACACTAGGGCCAGAAAGAATCCTGCGGTGTTGCGGCAGCTCATAAGAAAGCGAGTTGAAGAAAGGAGCTCAGGGGCACTGTAATTCACAAACCTGCAGAGTTATAAATGACAGCTATCTTCCAAAAATATATTGAAGTAAGGCTGCCAAGAGGAGTTGAAAGCGGGGCAGAATTGCAGGAAACCGATTTCAGGAGGTAGACTGGAATTGTATGTAAAGCATAGGAAAAGAGGCAGAACGTCCACAATGATGCACCTGGCCAAAAAGGGCGTATGCGTTTTTTCCTGAATATATTCAGGAAAAAACGCATACGCCCTTTTTGGCCAACCAAGGAAGCTTGCAAAGGAAATCTGCACTACAATGAAGTCTCACTGCCCCCCGGTCAAAAGGGCCATCCGAAAAAAGTGTAAAATCCAGAAAGGCAGGACAGGCCAAGGAGAACTAGGAGCCTTCTTATGCTGATGGACGGGATGTAAATTGCCAGCAGCCACTCTGGAGAAGTGTATGGTGTTTCCTGAAACATCCAAAAAATAAAGCAACAGAGTCTAGGGCACTTCCACTTATGGTCCTATAGCTTAGGGAAATTAAAATCAAAAAGACACAGCCACCCCAAAGTTTGGGACGGCTCTGTTTACAAGAACCTCGTTTACAGTACAAGTTCAATATCACAGAAAGCGAAAAATGGATAAAGAAGTTGTGGTACTTACGTACAATGCAATATCACTCAGCAATGAAATCTATGTCATCAGGCCCGTAGCAGCATAATGAGTGGATTCAGGTACGATGATTCTAAGTGAAATAAGTCACACAGAAAAAGAAACATCATAAGATATCACTACTACACTGAATGTAAACTTGGCTACACAAGAACTGAATTACAAAACAGAAAAGGGTTTCAAATGTAGAAAACCAAGTTATGCTTGCTTAAGGGGAAAGGTGAGTTGGGGTGCTGCATAAAACCAGAGATTGAAAGTAGCACAGATACCGTTCCATAAGTCAAATATGTAATAGACAAGAGCTACTCCTTGCTCAACGAAGTGGACTCAACACCCCATATTAAACGCCTAAGAATATACCTGACTAGTAAGAATCTTAAAACCTATGGATTTATATGTCTCCGAAAGAGAATCAAGCGTGTGTACAGCGGCATAAATGCAGCAGTGATAGGATTGGTGAGGTTTGGTGAGCAAATGCAGACCCTTTGAAATCATACTGCATGGTACCCATTCCATGGGTCTCAACTCTCCATGTTTAAGGGATTCTTCCTTCAGCTAAAACATGCATGTGGAACCCAGAGTATGATCCACCGTGTGATCGGAAAACGTGTTCAAATGTGTCTCAGTTTTCGTCCCCTGGTACTCGGGAGCAACATTCCAGACGCTTTACTAACACTCTCCCCACTTGGAGAGTCAGTGCCTTTAACCTCCTGTTTGGCCCAGTTTGCAATTTCTGTGGAAAATGAACAGGAATAGGGAGAACCAATGAGAGACTAGGTGGAGGTGTCTGGACGGGCAAATTTAACTCTCATTTCTCACCAGGAAGAGGAATTAACCAAAGGCTCAGCATGCCGTGCTGGAAACAAACTAGGGCCTGAAGCAATCCTGCGGTGTTGCGGCCAGCTCACAAGAAAGCGAGTTGAAGAAAGGAGCTCAGGGGCACTGTAATTCACAAACCTGCAGAGTTATAAATGACAGCTATCTTCCAAAAATATATTGAAGTAAGGCAGCCAAGAGGAGTTGAAAAGGGGGCAGAATTGCAGGAAACCGATTTCAGGAAGTAGACTGGAATTGCATGTAAAGCATAGGAAAAGAGGCAGAATGTCCACAATGATGCACTTGGCCAAAAAGGGCGTATGCGTTTTTTCCTGAATATATTCAGGAAAAAACGCATACGCCCTTTTTGGACAACCAAGCAAGCTTGCAAAGGAAATCTGCACTACAATGAAGTCTCACTGCCCCCTGGTCAAAAGGGCCATCTGAAAAAAGTGTAAAATCCAGAAAGGCAGGACAGGCCATGGAGAACTGGGAGCCTTGTTATGCTGATTGGCGGGATGTAAATTGCCAGCAGCCACTCTGGAGAAGTGTATGGTGTTTCCTGAAACATCGAAAAAACAAAGCAACAGAGCCTAGGGCACTTCCACTTATGGTCCTATAGATTAGGGAAATTAAAATCAAAAGACACAGCCACCCCAAAGTTTGGGACGGCTCTGTTTACAAGAACCTCGTTTACGGTACAAGTTCAATATCACAGAAAGCGAAAAATGGATAAAGAAATTGTGGTACTTACGTACAATGCAATATCACTCAGCAATGAAATCTATGTCATCAGGCCCGTAGCAGCATAATGAGTGGATTCAGGTACGATGATTCTAAGTGAAATAAGTCACACAGAAAAAGAAACATCATAAGATATCACTAATACACGGAATGTAAACTTGGCTACACAGGAACTGAATTACAAAACAGAACAGGGTGTCAAATGTAGAAAACCAACTTATGCTTGCTTAAGGGGAAAGGTGAGTTGGGGTGCTGCATAAAACCAGAGATTGAAATTAGCACAGATACCGTTCCATAAGCCAAATATGTAATAGACAAGAGCTACTCCTTGCTCAACGAAGTGGACTCAACACCCCATATTAAACGCCTAAGAATATACCTGACTAGTAAGAATCTTAAAACCTATGGATTTATATGTCTCCGAAAGAGAATCAAGCGTGTGTACAGCGGCATAAACGCAGCAGTGATAGGACTGGTGAGGTTCGGTGAGCAAATGCAGACCCTTTGAAGTCATATTGCATGGTACCCATTCCATGGGTCTCAACTCTCCATGTTTAAGGGATTCTTCCTTCAGCTAAAACATGCATGTGGAACCCAGAGTATGATCCACCGTGTGATCGGAAAACGTGTTCAAATGTGTCTCAGTTTTCGTCCCCTGGTACTCGGGTGCAACATTTCAGACGCTTTACTAACACTCTCCCCACTTGGAGAGTCAGTGCCTTTAACCTCCTGTTTGGCCCAGTTTGCAATTTCTGTGGAAAATGAACAGGAATAGGGAGAACCAATGAGAGACTAGGTGGAGGTGTCTGGACGGGCAAATTTAACTCTCATTTCTCACCAGGAAGAGGAATTAACCAAAGGCTCAGCATGCCGTGCTGGAAACAAACTAGGGCCTGAAGCAATCCTGCGGTGTTGCGGCCAGCTCACAAGAAAGCGAGTTGAAGAAAGGAGCTCAGGGGCACTGTAATTCACAAACCTGCAGAGTTATAAATGACAGCTATCTTCCAAAAATATATTGAAGTAAGGCAGCCAAGAGGAGTTGAAAGCGGGGCAGAATTGCAGGAAACCGATTTCAGGAAGTAGACTGGAATTGCATGTAAAGCATAGGAAAAGAGGCAGAATGTCCACAATGATGCACTTGGCCAAAAAGGGCGTATGCGTTTTTTCCTGAATATATTCAGGAAAAAACGCATACGCCCTTTTTGGACAACCAAGCAAGCTTGCAAAGGAAATCTGCACTACAATGAAGTCTCACTGCCCCCTGGTCAAAAGGGCCATCTGAAAAAAGTGTAAAATCCAGAAAGGCAGGACAGGCCATGGAGAACTGGGAGCCTTGTTATGCTGATGGGCGGGATGTAAATTGCCAGCAGCCACTCTGGAGAAGTGTATGGTGTTTCCTGAAACATCGAAAAAACAAAGCAACAGAGCCTAGGGCACTTCCACTTATGGTCCTATAGATTAGGGAAATTAAAATCAAAAAGACACAGCCACCCCAAAGTTTGGGACGGCTCTGTTTACAAGAACCTCGTTTACGGTACAAGTTCAATATCACAGAAAGCGAAAAATGGATAAAGAAATTGTGGTACTTACGTACAATGCAATATCACTCAGCAATGAAATCTATGTCATCAGGCCCGTAGCAGCATAATGAGTGGATTCAGGTACGATGATTCTAAGTGAAATAAGTCACACAGAAAAAGAAACATCATAAGATATCACTAATACACGGAATGTAAACTTGGCTACACAGGAACTGAATTACAAAACAGAACAGGGTGTCAAATGTAGAAAACCAACTTATGCTTGCTTAAGGGGAAAGGTGAGTTGGGGTGCTGCATAAAACCAGAGATTGAAATTAGCACAGATACCGTTCCATAAGCCAAATATGTAATAGACAAGAGCTACTCCTTGCTCAACGAAGTGGACTCAACACCCCATATTAAACGCCTAAGAATATACCTGACTAGTAAGAATCTTAAAACCTATGGATTTATATGTCTCTGAAAGAGAATCAAGCGTGTGTACAGCGGCATAAACGCAGCAGTGATAGGACTGGTGAGGTTCGGTGAGCAAATGCAGACCCTTTGAAGTCATATTGCATGGTACCCATTCCATGGGTCTCAACTCTCCATGTTTAAGGGATTCTTCCTTCAGCTAAAACATGCATGTGGAACCCAGAGTATGATCCACCGTGTGATCGGGAAACGTGTTCAAATGTGTCTCAGTTTTCGTCCCCTGGTACTCGGGTGCAACATTCCAGAAACTTTACTAACACTCTCCCCACTTGGAGAGTCGGTGCCTTTAACCTCCTGTTTGGCCCAGTTTGCAATTTCTGTGGAAAATGAACAGGAATAGGGAGAACCAATGAGAGACTAGGTGGAGGTGTCTGGACGGGCAAATTTAACTCTCATTTCCCACCAGGAAGAGGAATTAACGAAAGGCTCAACATGCCATGCCGGAACCAAACTAGGGCCTGAAGCAATACTGTGGTGTTGCGGCCAGCTCACAAGAAAGCGAGTTGAAGAAAGGAGCTCAGGGTCACTGTAATTCACAAACCTGCAGAGTTATAAATGACAGTTATCTTCCAAAAATATATTGAAGTAAGGCTGCCAAGAGGAGTTGAACGTGGGGCAGAATTGCAGGAAACCGATTTCAGGAGGTAGACTGGAATTGCATGTAAAGCATAGGAAAAGAGGCAGAACGTTCACAATGATGCCCTTGGCCAAAAAGGGCATATGTGTTTTTTCCTGAATATATTCAGGAAAAAACGCATACGCCCTTTTTGGCCAACCAAGCAAGCTTGCAAAGGAAATCTGCACTACAATGAAGTCTCAGTGCCCCTTGGTCAAAAGGGTCATCTGAAAAAAGTGTAAAATCCAGAAAGGCAGGACAGGCCATGGAGAACTGGGAGCCTTGTTATGCTGATGGGCGGGATGCAAATTGCCAGCAGCCACTCTGGAGAAGTGTATGGTGTTTCCTGAAACATCCAAAAGACAAAGCAACAGAGCCTAGGGCACTTCCACTTATGGTCCTATAGCTTAGGGAAATTAAAATAAAAAAGACACAGCCACCCCAAAGTTTGGGACGGCTTTGTTTACAAGAACCTCGTTAACGGTACAAGTTCAATATCACAGAAAGCGAAAAATCGATAAAGAAGTTGTGGTACTTACGTACAATGCAATATCACTCAGCAATGAAATCTATGTCATCAGGCCCGTAGCAATATAATGAGTGGATTCAGGTACGATGATTCTAAGTGAAATATAAGTCACACAGAAAAAGAAACATCATAAGATATCACTACTACACGGAATGTAAACTTGGCTACACAAGAACTGAATTACAAAACAGAACAGGGTGTCAAATGTAGAAAACCAACTAATGCTTGCTTAAGGGAAGGGTGAGTTGGGGTGCTGCATAAAACCAGAGATTGAAATTAGCACAGATACCGTTCCATAAGCCAAATATGTAATAGACAAGAGCTACTCCTTGCTCAACGAAGTGGACTCAACACCCCATATTAAACCCCTAAGAATATACCTGACTAGTAAGAATCTACCTGACTAGTCAGAATCTTAAAACCTATGGATTTATATGTCTTCGAAAGAGAATCAAGTGTGTGTACAGTGGCATAAATGCAGCAGTGATAGGATTGGTGAGGTTCGGTGAGCAAATCCAGGCCCTTTGAAGTCATATTGCATGGTACCCATTCCATGGGTCTCAACTCTCCAGGTTTAAGGGATTCTTCCTTCAGCTAAAACATGCATGTGGAACCCAGAGTATGATCCACCGTGTGATCGGGAAACGTGTTCAAATGTGTCTCAGTTTTCGTCCCCTGGTACTCGGGTGCAACATTCCAGACGCTTTATTAACACTCTCCCCACTTGGAGAGTCAGTGCCTTTAACCTCCTGTTTGGCCCAGTTTGCAATTTCTGTGGAAAATGAACAGGAATAGGGAGAACCAATGAGAGACTAGGTGGAGGTGTCCGGACGGGGAAATTTAACTCTCATTTCCCACCAGGAAGAGGAAATAACCAAAGGCTCAGCGTGACATGCCAGAACCACACTAGGGCCTGAAGCAATCCTGCGGTGTTGCGGCCAGCTCACAAGAAAGCGAGTTGAAGAAAGGAGCTCAGGGGCACTGTAATTCACAAACCCGCAGAGTTATAAATGACAGCTATCTTCCAAAAATATATTGAAGTAAGGCAGCCAAGAGGAGTTGAAAGCCTGGCAGAATTACCGGAAACCGATTTCAGGAGGTAGACTGAAATTGCATGTAAAGCATAGGAAAAGAGGCAGAACGTCCACAATGATGCACTTGGCCAAAAAGGGCGTATGCGTTCTTTCCTGAATATATTCAGGAATATATTCAGGAAAAAACGCATACGCCCTTTTTAGCCAACCAAGGAAGCATGCAAAGGAAATCTGGACTACAATGAAGTCTCACTGCCCCCCGGTCAAAAGGGCCATCTGAAAAAAGTGTAAAATCCAGAAAGGCAGGACAGTCCATGGAGAACTGGGAGCCTTGTTATGCTGATGGGCGGGATGTAAATTGCCAGCAGCCACTCTGGAGAAGTGTATGGTGTTTCCTGAAACATCCAAAAAACAAAGCAACAGAGCCTAGGGCACTTCCACTTATGGTCCTATAGCTTAGGGAAATTAAAATCAAAAAGACACAGCCACCCCAAAGTTTGGGACGGCTCTGTTTACAATAACCTCGTTTACCGTACAAGTTCAATATCACAGAAAGCGAAAAATGGATAAAGAAGTTGTGGTACTTACGTACAATGCAATATCACTCAGCAATGAAATCTATGTCATCAGGCCCGTAGCAGCATAATGAGTGGATTCAGGTACGATGATTCTAAGTGAAATAAGTCACACAGAAAAAGAAACATCATAAGATATCACTACTACACGGAATGTAAACTTGGCTACACAAGAACTGAATTACAAAACAGAACAGGGTATCAAATGTAGAAAACCAACTTATGCTTGCTTAAGGGGAAAGGTGAGTTGGGGTGCTTCATAAAACCAGAGATTGAAATTAGCACAGATACCGTTCCATAAGCCAAATATGTAATAGACAAGAGCTACTCCTTGCTCAACGAAGTGGACTCAACACCCCATATTAAACGCCTAAGAATATACCTGACTAGTAAGAGTCTACCTGACTAGTAAGAATCTTAAAACCTATGGATTTATATGTCTCCGAAAGAGAATCAAGCATGTGTACAGCGGCATAAACGCAGCAGTGATAGGATTGGTGAGGTTCGGTGAGCAAATGCAGACCCTTTGAAGTCATACTGCATGGTACCCATTCCATGGGTCTCAACTCTCCAGGTTTAAGGGATTCTTCCTTCAGCTAAAACATGCATGTGGAACCCAGAGTATGATCCACCGTGTGATCGGGAAACGTGTTCAAATGTGTCTCAGTTTTCATCCCCTGGTACTCGGGTGCAACATTCCAGACGCTTTACTAACACTCTCCCCACTTGGAGAGTCAGTGCCTGTAACCTCCTGTTTGGCCCAGTTTGCAATTTCTGTGGAACATGAACAGGAATAGGGAGAACCAATGAGAGACTAGGTGGAGGTGTCTGGACGGGCAAATTTAACTCTCATTTCTCACCAGGAAGAGGAATTAACCAAAGGCTCAGCGTGCCATGCGGAACCACACTAGGGCCCGAAGCAATCATGCGGTGTTGCGGCCAGCTCACAAGAAAGCGAGTTGAAGAAAGGAGCTCAGCGGCACTGTAATTCAAAAACCTGCAGAGTTATAAATGACAGCTATCTTCCAAAAATATATTGAAGTAAGGCTGCCAAGAGGAGTTGAAAGCGGGTCAGAATTGCAGGAAACCGATTTCATGAGGTAGAGTGGAATTGCATGTAAAGCATAGGAAAAGAGGCAGAACGTCCACAATGATGCACTTGGCCAAAAAGGTCGTATGCGTTTTTTCCGGAATATATTCAGGAAAAAACGCATACGCCCTTTTTGGCCAACCAAGCAAGCTTGCAAAGGAAATCTGCACTACAATGAAGTCTCACTGCACCCTGGTCAAAAGGGCTATCTGAAAAAAGTGTAAAATCCAGAAAGGCAGGACAGGCCATGGAGAACTGGGAGCCTTGTTATGCTGATGGGCGGGATGTAAATTGCCAACACCCACTCTGAAGAAGTGTATGTTGTTTCCTGAAACATCCAAAAAACAAAGCAACAGAGCCTAGGGCACTTCCACTTATGGTCCTATAGCTTAGGGAAATTAAAATCAAAAAGACACAGCCACCCCAAAGTTTGGGACGGCTCTGTTTACAATAACCTCGTTTACCGTACAAGTTCAATATCACAGAAAGCGAAAAATGGATAAAGAAGTTGTGGTACTTACGTACAATGCAATATCACTCAGCAATGAAATCTATGTCATCAGGCCCGTAGCAGCATAAGGAGTGGATTCAGGTACGATGATTCTAAGTGAAATAAGTCACACAGAAAAAGAAACATCATAATATATCACTACTACACGGAATGTAAACTTGGCTACACAAGAACTGAATTACAAAACAGAACAGGGTATCAAATGTAGAAAACCAACTTATGCTTGCTTAAGGGGAAAGGTGAGTTGGGGTGCTTCATAAAACCAGAGATTGAAATTAGCACAGATACCGTTCCATAAGCCAAATATGTAATAGACAAGAGCTACTCCTTGCTCAACGAAGTGGACTCAACACCCCATATTAAACGCCTAAGAATATACCTGACTAGTAAGAATCTTAAAACCTATGGATTTATATGTCTCCGAAAGAGAATCAAGCGTGTGTACAGCGGCATAAACACAGCAGTGATAGGACGGGTGAGGTTCGGTGAGCAAATGCAGACCCTTTGAAGTCATATTGCATGGTACCCATTCTATGGGTCTCAACTCTCCAGGTTTAAGGGATTCTTCCTTCAGCTAAAACATGCATGTGGAACCCAGAGTATGATCCACCATGTGATCGGGAAACGTGTTCAAATGTGTCTCAGTTTTCATCCCCTGGTACTCGGGTGCAACATTCTAGACGCTTTACTAACACTCTCCCCACTTGAAGAGTCAGTGCCTTTAACCTCCTGTTTGGCCCAGTTTGCAATTTCTGTGGAAAATGAACAGGAATAGGGAGAACCAATGAGAGACTAGGTGGAGGTGTCCGGACGGGCAAATTTAACTATCATTTCCCACCAGGAAGAGGAATTAACCAAAGGCTCAGGGTGCCATGCCGGAACCACACTAGGGCCAGAAAGAATCCTGCAGTGTTGCGGCAGCTCATAAGAAAGCGAGTTGAAGAAAGGAGCTCAGGGGCACTGTAATTCACAAACCGGCAGAGTTATAAATGACAGCTATCTTCCAAAAATATATTGAAGTAAGGCTGCCAAGAGGAGTTGAAAGCGGGGCAGAATTGCAGGAAACCGATTTCAGGAGGTAGACTGGAATTGTATGTAAAGCATAGGAAAAGAGGCAGAATGTCCACAATAATGCACTTGGCCAAAAAGGGCGTATGCGTTTTTTCCTGAATATATTTGGGAAAAAACGCATACGCCCTTTTTGGCCAACCAAGCAAGCTTGCAAAGGAAATCTGCACTACAATGAAGTCTCACTGCCCCCTGGTCAAAAGGGCCATCCGAAAAAAGTGTAAAATCCAGAAAGGCAGGACAGGCCAAGGAGAACTAGGAGCCTTCTTATGCTGATGGACGGGATGTAAATTGCCAGCAGCCACTCTAGAGAAGTGTATGGTGTTTCCTGAAACATCCAAAAAATAAAGCAACAAAGTCTAGGGCACTTACACTTATGGTCCTATAGCATAGGGAAATTAAAATCTAAAAGACACAGCCACCCCAATGTTTGGGAAGGCTGTGTTTACAAGAACATCGTTTACAGTACAAGTTCAATATCACAGAAAGCGAAAAATGGATAAAGAAGTTGTGGTACTTACGTACAATGCAATATCACTCAGCAATGATATCTATGTCATCAGGCCCGTAGCAGCATAATGACTGGATTCAGGTACGATGATTCTAAGTGAAATAAGTCACACAGAAAAAGAAACATCATAAGATATCACTACTACACGGAATGTAAACTTGGCTACACAAGAACTGAATTACAAAACAGAACAGGGTGTCAAATGTAGAAAACCAACTTATGCTTGCTTAAGGGGAAAGGTGAGTTGGGGTGCTGCATAAAACCAGAGATTGAAAGTAGCACAGATACCGTTCCATAAGCCAAATATGTAATAGACAAGAGCTACTCCTTGCTCAACGAAGTGGACTCAACACCCCATATTAAACGCCTAAGAATATACCTGACTAGTAAGAGTCTACCTGACTAGTAAGAATCTTAAAACCTATGGATTTATATGTCTCCGAAAGACAATCAAGCATGTGTACAGCGGCATAAACGCAGCAGTGATAGGATTGGTGAGGTTCGGTGAGCAAATGCAGACCCTTTGAAGTCATACTGCATGGTACCCATTCCATGGGTCTCAACTCTCCAGGTTTAAGGGATTCTTCCTTCAGCTAAAACATGCATGTGGAACCCAGAGTATGATCCACCGTGTGATCGGGAAACGTGTTCAAATGTGTCTCAGTTTTCATCCCCTGGTACTCGGGTGCAACATTCCAGACGCTTTACTAACACTCTCCCCACTTGGAGAGTCAGTGCCTTTAACCTCCTGTTTGGCCCAGTTTCCAATTTCTGTGGAATATGAACAGGAATAGGGAGAACCAATGAGAGACTAGGTGGAGGTGTCTGGACGGGCAAATTTAACTCTCATTTCCCACCAGGAAGAGGAATTAACCAAAGGCTCAGCATGCCATGCGGAACCACACTAGGGCCCGAAGCAATCATGCGGTGTTGCGGCCAGCTCACAAGAAAGCGAGTTGAAGAAAGGAGCTCAGGGGCACTGTAATTCAAAAACCTGCAGAGTTATAAATGACAGCTATCTTCCAAAAATATATTGAAGTAAGGCTGCCAAGAGGAGTTGAAAGCGGGTCAGAATTGCAGGAAACCGATTTCATGAGGTAGAGTGGAATTGCATGTAAAGCATAGGAAAAGAGGCAGAACGTCCACAATGATGCACTTGGCCAAAAAGGTCGTATGCGTTTTTTCCGGAATATATTCAGGAAAAAACGCATACGCCCTTTTTGGCCAACCAAGCAAGCTTGCAAAGGAAATCTGCACTGCAATGAAGTCTCACTGCCCCCTGGTCAAAAGGGCTATCTGAAAAAAGTGTAAAATCCAGAAAGGCAGGACAGGCCATGGAGAACTGGGAGCCTTGTTATGCTGATGGGCGGGATGTAAATTGCCAACACCCACTCTGAAGAAGTGTATGTTGTTTCCTGAAACATCCAAAAAACAAAGCAACAGAGCCTAGGGCACTTCCACTTATGGTCCTATAGCTTAGGGAAATTAAAATCAAAAAGACACAGCCACCCCAAAGTTTGGGCCGGCTCTGTTTACAAGAACCTCGTTTACGGTACAAGTTGAATATCACAGAAAGCGAAAATGGATAAAGAAGTTGTGGTACTTACGTACAATGCAGTATCACACAGCAATGAAATCTATGTCATCAGGGCCGTAGCAGCAAAATGAGTGGATTCAGGTAAGATGATTCTAAGTGAAATAAGTCACACAGAAAAAGAAACATCATAAGGTATCACTAACACACGGAATGTAAACTTGGCTACACAGGAACTGAATTACAAAACAGAACAGGGTCTCAAATGTAGAAAACCAACTTATGCTTGCTTAAGGGGAATGGTGAGTTGGGGTGCTGCATGAAACCAGAGATTGAAATTGGCACAGATACCGTTCCATAAGCCAAATATGTAATAGACAAGAGCTACTCCTTGCTCAACGAAGAGGACACAACACCCAATATTAAACGCCTAAGAATATACCTGACTAGAAAGAATCTTAAAACCTATGGATTTATATGTCTCCGAAAGAGAATCAAGCGTGTGTACAGCGGCATAAACGCAGCAGTGATAGGATTGGTGAGGTTCGGTGAGCAAATGCAGACCCTTTGTAGTCATATTTCATGGTACCCATTCCATGGGTCTCAACTCTCCAGGTTTAAAGGATTCTTCCTTCAGCTAAAACATGCATGTGGAACCCAGAGTATGATCCACCGTGTGATCAGGAAACGTGTTCAAATGTGTCTCAGTTTTCGTCCCCTGGTACTCGGGTGCAACATTCCAGACGCTTTATTAACACTCTCCCCCCTTGGAGAGTGAGTGCCTTTAACCTCCTGTTTGGCCCAGTTTGCAATTTCTGTGGAAAATGAACAGTAATAGGGAGAACCAATGAGAGACTAGGTGGAGGTGTCTGGACGGGCAAATTTAACTCTCATTTCCCACCAGGAAGAGGAATTAACCAAAGGCTCAGCATGCCATGCCGGAACCAAACTAGGGTCTGAAGCAATCCTGCGGTGTTGCGGCCAGCTCACAAGAAAGCGAGTTGAAGAAAGGAGCTCAGGGGCACTGTAATTCACAAACCTGCAGAGTTATAAATGACAGCTATCTTCCAAAAATATATTGAAGGAAGGCTGCCAAGAGGAGTTGAAAGCGGGGCAGAATTGCAGGAAACGGATTTCAGGAGGTAGACTGGAATTGCATGTAAAGCATAGGAAAAGAGGCAGAACGTCCACAATGATGCACTTGGCCAAAAAGGGCGTATGCGTTTTTTCCGGAATATATTCAGGAAAAAACGCATACGCCCTTTTTGGCCAACCAAGCAAGCTTGCAATGGAAATCTGCACTACAATGAAGTCTCACTGCCCCTTGTTCAAAAGGGCTATCTGAAAAAAGTGTAAAATCCAGAAAGGCAGGACAGGCCATGGAGAACTGGGAGCCTTGTTATGCTGATGGGCGGCATGTAAATTGCCAGCAGCCACTCTGGAGTAGTGTATGGTGTTTCCAGAAACATCCAAAAAACAAAGCAACAGAGCCTAGGGCATTTCCACATATGGTCCTATAGCTTAGGGAAATTAAAACCAAAAAGACACAGCCACCCCAAAGTTTGGGCCGGCTCTGTTTACAAGAACCTCGTTTACGGTACAAGTTGAATATCACAGAAAGCGAAAAATGGATAAAGAAGTTGTGGTACTTACATACAATGCAGTATCACACAGCAATGAAATCTATGTCACCAGTGCCGTAGCAGCATAATGAGTGGATTCAGGTAAGATGATTCTAAGTCACACTGAAAAAGAAACATCATAAGGTATCACTAACACACGGAATGTAAACTTGGCTACACAGGAACTGAATTACAAAACAGAACAGGGTCTCAAATGTAGAAAACCAACTTATGCTTGCTTAAGGGGAATGGTGAGTTGGGGTGCTGCATGAAACCAGAGATTGAAATTGGCACAGATACCGTTCCATAAGCCAAATATGTAATAGACAAGAGCTACTCCTTGCTCAACGAAGTGGACTCAACACCCCATATTAAACGCCTAAGAATACACCTGACTAGTAAGAATCTTAAAACCTATGGATTTATATGTCTCTGAAAGATAATCAAGCGTGTGTACAGCGGCATAAGCGCAGCAGTGATAGGATTGGTGAAGTTCGATGAGCAAATGCAGACCCTTTGAAGTCATATTGCATGGTACCCATTCCATGGGTCTCAACTCTCCAGGTTTAAGGGATTCTTCCTTCAGCTAAACATGCATGTGGAACACAGAGTATGATCCACCGTGTGATCGGGAAACGTGTTCAAATGTGTCTCAGTTTTTGTCCCCTGGTACTCGGGTGCAACATTCCAGACGCTTTACTAACACTCTCCCCACTTGGAGAGTAAGTGCCTTTAACCTCCTGTTTGGCCCAGTTTGCAATTTCTGTGGAAAATGAACAGGAATAGGGAGAACCAATGAGAGACTAGGTGGAGGTGTCCGGACGGGCAAATTTAACTCTCATTTCTCACCAGGAAGAGGAATTAACCAAAGGCTCAGCGTGCCATGCCTGAACCACACTAGGGCCAGAAAGAATCCTGCGGTGTTGCGGCAGCTCATAAGAAAGCGAGTTGAAGAAAGGAGCTCAGGGGCACTGTAATTCACAAACCTGCAGAGTTATAAATGACAGCTATCTTCCAAAAATATATTGAAGTAAGGCTGCCAAGAGGAGTTGAAAGCGGGGCAGAATTGCAGGAAACCGATTTCAGGAGGTAGACTGGAATTGTATGTAAAGCATAGGAAAAGAGGCAGAACGTCCACAATGATGCACTTGGCCAAAAAGGGCGTATGCGTTTTTTCCTGAATATATTCAGGAAAAAACGCATACGCCCTTTTTGGCCAACCAAGCAAGCTTGCAAAGGAAATCTGCACTACAATGAAGTCTCACTGCCCCCCGGTCAAAAGGGCCATCCGAAAAAAGTGTAAAATCCAGAAAGGCAGGACAGGCCAAGGAGAACTAGGAGCCTTCTTATGCTGATGGACGGGATGTAAATTGCCAGCAGCCACTCTGGAGAAGTGTATGGTGTTTCCTGAAACATCCAAAAAATAAAGCAACAGAGTCTAGGGCACTTCCACTTATGGTCCTATAGCTTAGGGAAATTAAAATCAAAAAGACACAGCCACCCCAAAGTTTGGGACGGCTCTGTTTACAAGAACCTCGTTTACAGTACAAGTTCAATATCACAGAAAGCGAAAAATGGATAAAGAAGTTGTGGTACTTACGTACAATGCAATATCACTCAGCAATGAAATCTATGTCATCAGGCCCGTAGCAGCATAATGAGTGGATTCAGGTACGATGATTCTAGGTGAAATAAGTCACACAGAAAAAGAAACATCATAAGATATCACTACTACACGGAATGTAAACTTGGCTACACAAGAACTGAATTACAAAACAGAAAAGGGTTTCAAATGTAGAAAACCAACTTATGCTTGCTTAAGGGGAAAGGTGAGTTGGGGTGCTGCATAAAACCAGAGATTGAAAGTAGCACAGATACCGTTCCATAAGTCAAATATGTAATAGACAAGAGCTACTCCTTGCTCAACGAAGTGGACTCAACACCCCATATTAAACGCCTAAGAATATACCTGACTAGTAAGAGTCTACCTGACTAGTAAGAATCTTAAAACCTATGGATTTATATGTCTCCGAAAGAGAATCAAGCAGGTGTACAGCGGCATAAACGCAGCAGTGATAGGATTGGTGAGGTTCGGTGAGCAAATGCAGACCCTTTGAAGTCATATTGCATGGTACCCATTCCATGGGTCTCAACTCTCCATGTTTAAGGGATTCTTCCTTCAGCTAAAACATGCATGTGGAACCCAGAGTATGATCCACCGTGTGATCGGGAAACGTGTTCAAATGTGTCTCAGTTTCGTCCCCTGGTACTCGGGTGCAACATTCCAGACGCTTTACTAACACTCTCCCCACTTGGAGAGTCAGTGCCTTTAACCTCCTGTTTGGCCCAGTTTGCAATTTCTGTGGAAAATGAACAGGAATAGGGAGAACCAATGAGAGACTAGGTGGAGGTGTCTGAACGGGCAAATTTAACTCTCATTTCCCACCAGGAAGAGGAATTAACCAAAGGCTCAGCATGCGAAGCCGGAACCAAACTAGGGCCTGAAGCAATCCTGCGGTGTTGCGGCCAGCTCACAAGAAAGCGAGTTGAAGAAAGGAGCTCAGGGGCACTGTAATTCACAAACCTGCAGAGTTATAAATGACAGCTATCTTCCAAAAATATATTGAAGTAAGGCAGCCAAGAGGAGTTGAAAGCGGGGTAGAATTGCAGGAAACCGATTTCAGGAGGTAGACTGGAATTGCATGTAAAGCAAAGGAAAAGAGGCAGAACGTCCACAATGATGCACTTGGCCAAAAAGGGCGTATGCGTTTTTTCCTGAATATATTCAGGAAAAAACGCATACGCCCTTTTTGGCCAACCAAGCAAGATTGCAAAGGAAATCTGCACTACAATGAAGTCTCACTGCCCCCGAGGTCAAAAGGGCCATCTGAAAAAAGTGTAAAATCCAGAAAGCCAGGACAGGCCATGGAGAACTGGGAGCCTTGTTATGCTGATGGGCGGGATGTAAATTGCCAGCAGCCACTCTGGAGAAGTGTATGGTGTTTCCTGAAACATCCAAAAAACAAAGCAACAGAGCCTAGGGCACTTCTACTTTAGGTCCTATAGATTAGGGAAATTAAAATCAAAAAGACACAGCCACCCCAAAGTTTGGGACGGCTCTGTTTACAAGAACCTCGTTTACGGTACAAGTTCAATATCACAGAAAGCGAAAAATGGATAAAGAAGTTGTGGTACTTACGTACAATGCAATATCACTCAGCAATGAAATCTATGTCATCAGGCCCATAGCAGCATAATGAGTGGATTCAGGTACGATGATTCTAAGTGAAATAAGTCACACAGAAAAAGAAACATCATAAGATATCACTAATACACGGAATGTAAACTTGTCTACACAGGAACTGAATTACAAAACAGAACAGGGTGTCAAATGTAGAAAACCAACTTATGCTTGCTTAAGGGGAAAGGTGAGTTGGGGTGCTGCATAAAACCAGAGATTGAAATTAGCACAGATACCGTTCCATAAGCCAAATATGTAATAGACAAGAGCTACTCCTTGCTCAACGAAGTGGACTCAACACCCCATATTAAACGCCTAAGAATATACCTGACTAGTAAGAATCTTAAAACCTATGGATTTATATGTCTCCGAAAGAGAATCAAGCGTGTGTACAGCGGCATAAATGCAGCAGTGATAGGATTGGTGAGGTTTGGTGAGCAAATGCAGACCCTTTGAAGTCATACTGCATGGTACCCATTCCATGGGTCTCAACTCTCCATGTTTAAGGGATTCTTCCTTCAGCTAAAACATGCATGTGGAACCCAGAGTATGATCCACCGTGTGATCGGAAAACGTGTTCAAATGTGTCTCAGTTTTCGTCCCCTGGTACTCGGGTGCAACATTCCAGACGCTTTACTAACACTCTCCCCACTTGGATTGTCAGTGCCTTTAACCTCCTGTTTGGCCCAGTTTGCAATTTCTGTGGAAAATGAACAGGAATAGGGAGAACCAATGAGAGACTAGGTGGAGGTGTCTGGACGGGCAAATTTAACTCTCATTTCTCACCAGGAAGAGGAATTAACCAAAGGCTCAGCATGCCGTGCTGGAAACAAACTAGGGCCTGAAGCAATCCTGCGGTGTTGCGGCCAGCTCACAAGAAAGCGAGTTGAAGAAAGGAGCTCAGGGGCACTGTAATTCACAAACCTGCAGAGTTATAAATGACAGCTATCTTCCAAAAATATATTGAAGTAAGGCAGCCAAGAGGAGTTGAAAGCGGGGCAGAATTGCAGGAAACCGATTTCAGGAAGTAGACTGGAATTGCATGTAAAGCATAGGAAAAGAGGCAGAATGTCCACAATGATGCACTTGGCCAAAAAGGGCGTATGCGTTTTTTCCTGAATATATTCAGGATAAAACGCATACGCACTTTTTGGACAACCAAGCAAGCTTGCAAAGGAAATCTGCACTACAATGAAGTCTCACTGCCCCCTGGTCAAAAGGGCCATCTGAAAAAAGTGTAAAATCCAGAAAGGCAGGACAGGCCATGGAGAACTGGGAGCCTTGTTATGCTGATGGGCGGGATGTAAATTGCCAGCAGCCACTCTGGAGAAGTGTATGGTGTTTCCTGAAACATCGAAAAAACAAAGCAACAGAGCCTAGGGCACTTCCACTTATGGTCCTATAGATTAGGGAAATTAAAATCAAAAAGACACAGCCACCCCAAAGTTTGGGACGGCTCTGTTTACAAGAACCTCGTTTACGGTACAAGTTCAATATCACAGAAAGCGAAAAATGGATAAAGAAATTGTGGTACTTACGTACAATGCAATATCACTCAGCAATGAAATCTATGTCATCAGGCCCGTAGCAGCATAATGAGTGGATTCAGGTACGATGATTCTAAGTGAAATAAGTCACACAGAAAAAGAAACATCATAAGATATCACTAATACACGGAATGTAAACTTGGCTACACAGGAACTGAATTACAAAACAGAACAGGGTGTCAAATGTAGAAAACCAACTTATGCTTGCTTAAGGGGAAAGGTGAGTTGGGGTGCTGCATAAAACCAGAGATTGAAATTAGCACAGATACCGTTCCATAAGCCAAATATGTAATAGACAAGAGCTACTCCTTGCTCAACGAAGTGGACTCAACACCCCATATTAAACGCCTAAGAATATACCTGACTAGTAAGAATCTTAAAACCTATGGATTTATATGTCTCCGAAAGGGAATCAAGCGTGTGTACAGCGGCATAAACGCAGCAGTGATAGGACTGGTGAGGTTCGGTGAGCAAATGCAGACCCTTTGAAGTCATATTGCATGGTACCCATTCCATGGGTCTCAACTCTCCATGTTTAAGGGATTCTTCCTTCAGCTAAAACATGCATGTGGAACCCAGAGTATGATCCACCGTGTGATCGGGAAACGTGTTCAAATGTGTCTCAGTTTTCGTCCCCTGGTACTCGGGTGCAACATTCCAGACACTTTACTAACACTCTCCCCACTTGGAGAGTCGGTGCCTTTAACCTCCTGTTTGGCCCAGTTTGCAATTTCTGTGGAAAATGAACAGGAATAGGGAGAACCAATGAGAGACTAGGTGGAGGTGTCTGGACGGGCAAATTTAGCTCTCATTTCCCACCAGGAAGAGGAATTAACCAAAGGCTCAACATGCCATGCCGGAACCAAACTAGGGCCTGAAGCAATACTGTGGTGTTGCGGCCAGCTCACAAGAAAGCGAGTTGAAGAAAGGAGCTCAGGGGCACTGTAATTCACAAACCTGCAGAGTTATAAATGACAGTTATCTTCCAAAAATATATTGAAGTAAGGCTGCCAAGAGGAGTTGAACTTGGGGCAGAATTGCAGGAAACCGATTTCAGGAGGTAGACTGGAATTGCATGTAAAGCATAGGAAAAGAGGCAGAACGTTCACAATGATGCCCTTGGCCAAAAAGGGCATATGTGTTTTTTCCTGAATATATTCAGGAAAAAACGCATACGCCCTTTTTGGCCAACCAAGCAAGCTTGCAAAGGAAATCTGCACTACAATGAAGTCTCAGTGCCCCTTGGTCAAAAGGGTCATCTGAAAAAAGTGTAAAATCCAGAAAGGCAGGACAGGCCATGGAGAACTGGGAGCCTTGTTATGCTGATGGGTGGGATGTAAATTGCCAGCAGCCACTCTGGAGAAGTGTATGGTGTTTCCTGAAACATCCAAAAGACAAAGCAACAGAGCCTAGGGCACTTCCACTTATGGTCCTATAGCTTAGGGAAATTAAAATAAAAAAGACACAGCCACCCCAAAGTTTGGGACGGCTTTGTTTACAAGAACCTCGTTAACGGTACAAGTTCAATATCACAGAAAGCGAAAAATGGATAAAGAAGTTGTGGTACTTACGTACAATGCAATATCACTCAGCAATGAAATCTTTGTCATCAGGCCCGTAGCAATATAATGAGTGGATTCAGGTACGATGATTCTAAGTGAAATATAAGTCACACAGAAAAAGAAACATCATAAGATATCACTACTACACGGAATGTAAACTTGGCTACACAAGAACTGAATTACAAAACAGAACAGGGTGTCAAATGTAGAAAACCAACTAATGCTTGCTTAAGGGAAGGGTGAGTTGGGGTGCTGCATAAAACCAGAGATTGAAATTAGCACAGATACCGTTCCATAAGCCAAATATGTAATAGACAAGAGCTACTCCTTGCTCAACGAAGTGGACTCAACACCCCATATTAAACCCCTAAGAATATACCTGACTAGTAAGAATCTACCTGACTAGTCAGAATCTTAAAACCTATGGATTTATATGTCTCCGAAAGAGAATCAAGTGTGTGTACAGTGGCATAAATGCAGCAGTGATAGGATTGGTGAAGTTCGGTGAGCAAATCCAGGCCCTTTGAAGTCATATTGCATGGTACCCATTCCATGGGTCTCAACTCTCCAGGTTTAAGGGATTCTTCCTTCAGCTAAAACATGCATGTGGAACCCAGAGTATGATCCACCGTGTGATCGGGAAACGTGTTCAAATGTGTCTCAGTTTTCGTCCCCTGGTACTCGGGTGCAACATTCCAGACGCTTTATTAACACTCTCCCCACTTGGAGAGTCAGTGCCTTTAACCTCCTGTTTGGCCCAGTTTGCAATTTCTGTGGAAAATGAACAGGAATAGGGAGAACCAATGAGAGACTAGGTGGAGGTGTCCGGACGGGGAAATTTAACTCTCATTTCCCACCAGGAAGAGGAAATAACCAAAGGCTCAGCGTGCCATGCCAGAACCACACTAGGGCCAGAAGCAATCCTGCGGTGTTGCGGCCAGCTCACAAGAAAGCGAGTTAAAGAAAGGAGCTCAGGGGCACTGTAATTCACAAACCCGCAGAGTTATAAATGACAGCTATCTTCCAAAAATATATTGAAGTAAGGCAGCCAAGAGGAGTTGAAAGCCTGGCAGAATTACCGGAAACCGATTTCAGGAGGTAGACTGGAATTGCATGTAAAGCATAGGAAAAGAGGCAGAACGTCCACAATGATGCACTTGGCCAAAAAGGGCGTATGCGTTCTTTCCTGAATATATTCAGGAATATATTCAGGAAAAAACGCATACGCCCTTTTTGGCCAACCAAGGAAGCATGCAAAGGAAATCTGCACTACAATGAAGTCTCACTGCCCCCCGGTCAAAAGGGCCATCTGAAAAAAGTGTAAAATCCAGAAAGGCAGGACAGTCCATGGAGAACTGGGAGCCTTGTTATGCTGATGGGCGGGATGTAAATTGCCAGCAGCCACTCTGGAGAAGTGTATGGTGTTTCCTGAAACATCCAAAAAACAAAGCAACAGAGCCTAGGGCACTTCCACTTATGGTCCTATAGCTTAGGGAAATTAAAATCAAAAAGACACAGCCACCCCAAAGTTTGGGACGGCTCTGTTTACAATAACCTCGTTTACCGTACAAGTTCAATATCACAGAAAGCGAAAAATGGATAAAGAAGTTGTGGTACTTACGTACAATGCAATATCACTCAGCAATGAAATCTATGTCATCAGGCCCGTAGCAGCATAATGAGTGGATTCAGGTACGATGATTCTAAGTGAAATAAGTCACACAGAAAAAGAAACATCATAAGATATCACTACTACACGGAATGTAAACTTGGCTACACAAGAACTGAATTACAAAACAGAACAGGGTATCAAATGTAGAAAACCAACTTATGCTTGCTTAAGGGGAAAGGTGAGTTGGGGTGCTTCATAAAACCAGAGATTGAAATTAGCACAGATACCGTTCCATAAGCCAAATATGTAATAGACAAGAGCTACTCCTTGCTCAACGAAGTGGACTCAACACCCCATATTAAACGCCTAAGAATATACCTGACTAGTAAGAATCTTAAAACCTATGGATTTATATGTCTCCGAAAGAGAATCAAGCGTGTGTACAGCGGCATAAACACAGCAGTGATAGGACGGGTGAGGTTCGGTGAGCAAATGCAGACCCTTTGAAGTCATATTGCATGGTACCCATTCCATGGGTCTCAACTCTCCATGTTTAAGGGATTCTTCCTTCAGCTAAAACATGCATGTGGAACCCAGAGTATGATCCACCATGTGATCGGGAAACGTGTTCAAATGTCTCTCAGTTTTCATCCCCTGGTACTCGGGTGCAACATTCTAGACGCTTTACTAACACTCTCCCCACTTGGAGAGTCAGTGCCTTTAACCTCCTGTTTGGCCCAGTTTGCAATTTCTGTGGAAAATGAACAGGAATAGGGAGAACCAATGAGAGACTAGGTGGAGGTGTCCGGACGGGCAAATTTAACTCTCATTTCCCACCAGGAAGAGGAATTAACCAAAGGCTCAGCGTGCCATGCCTGAACCACACTAGGGCCAGAAAGAATCCTGCGGTGTTGCGGCAGCTCATAAGAAAGCGAGTTGAAGAAAGGAGCTCAGGGGCACTGTAATTCACAAACCTGCAGAGTTATAAATGACAGCTATCTTCCAAAAATATATTGAAGTAAGGCTGCCAAGAGGAGTTGAAAGCGGGGCAGAATTGCAGGAAACCGATTTCAGGAGGTAGACTGGAATTGTATGTAAAGCATAGGAAAAGAGGCAGAACGTCCACAATGATGCACTTGGCCAAAAAGGGCGTATGCGTTTTTTCCTGAATATATTCAGGAAAAAACGCATACGCCCTTTTTGGCCAACCAAGCAAGCTTGCAAAGGAAATCTGCACTACAATGAAGTCTCACTGCCCCCCGGTCAAAAGGGCCATCCGAAAAAAGTGTAAAATCCAGAAAGGCAGGACAGGCCAAGGAGAACTAGGAGCCTTCTTATGCTGATGGACGGGATGTAAATTGCCAGCAGCCACTCTGGAGAAGTGTATGGTGTTTCCTGAAACATCCAAAAAATAAAGCAACAGAGTCTAGGGCACTTCCACTTATGGTCCTATAGCTTAGGGAAATTAAAATCAAAAAGACACAGCCACCCCAAAGTTTGGGACGGCTCTGTTTACAAGAACCTCGTTTACAGTACAAGTTCAATATCACAGAAAGCGAAAAATGGATAAAGAAGTTGTGGTACTTACGTACAATGCAATATCACACAGCAATGAAATCTATGTCATCAGGCCCGTAGCAGCATAATGAGTGGATTCAGGTACGATGATTCTAGGTGAAATAAGTCACACAGAAAAAGAAACATCATAAGATATCACTACTACACGGAATGTAAACTTGGCTACACAAGAACTGAATTACAAAACAGAAAAGGGTTTCAAATGTAGAAAACCAACTTATGCTTGCTTAAGGGGAAAGGTGAGTTGGGGTGCTGCATAAAACCAGAGATTGAAAGTAGCACAGATACCGTTCCATAAGTCAAATATGTAATAGACAAGAGCTACTCCTTGCTCAACGAAGTGGACTCAACACCCCATATTAAACGCCTAAGAATATACCTGACTAGTAAGAGTCTACCTGACTAGTAAGAATCTTAAAACCTATGGATTTATATGTCTCCGAAAGAGAATCAAGCAGGTGTACAGCGGCATAAATGCAGCAGTGATAGGATTGCTGAGGTTCGGTGAGCAAATGCAGACCCTTTGAAGTCATATTGCATGGTACCCATTCCATGGGTCTCAACTCTCCATGTTTAAGGGATTCTTCCTTCAGCTAAAACATGCATGTGGAACCCAGAGTATGATCCACCGTGTGATCGGGAAACGTGTTCAAATGTGTCTCAGTTTCGTCCCCTGGTACTCGGGTGCAACATTCCAGACGCTTTACTAACACTCTCCCCACTTGGAGAGTCAGTGCCTTTAACCTCCTGTTTGGCCCAGTTTGCAATTTCTGTGGAACATGAACAGGAATAGGGAGAACCAATGAGAGACTAGGTGGAGGTGTCTGGACGGGCAAATTTAACTCTCATTTCCCACCAGGAAGAGGAATTAACCAAAGGCTCAGCGTGCCATGCGGAACCACACTAGGGCCCGAAGCAATCATGCGGTGTTGCGGCCAGCTCACAAGAAAGCGAGTTGAAGAAAGGAGCTCAGGGGCACTGTAATTCACAAACCTGCAGTTATAAATGACAGCTATCGTCCAAAATATATTGAAGGAAGGCTTCCAAGAGGACTTGAAAGCGGGGCAGAATTGCAGGAAACCGATTTCAGGAGGTAGACTGGAATTGCATGTAAAGCATAGGAAAAGGGGCAGAACGTCCACAATGATGCACTTGGCCAAAAAGGGCGTATGCGTTTTTTCCTGAATATATACAGGAAAAAACGCATACGCCCTTTTTGGCCAACCAAGCAAGCTTGCAAAGGAAATCTGCACTACAATGAAGGATCACTGCCCCCCGGTCAAAAGGGCTATCTGAAAAAAGTGTAAAATCCAGAAAGGCAGGACAGGCCATGGAGAACTGGGAGCCTTGTTATGCTGATGGGCGGCATGTAAATTGCCAGCAGCCACTCTGGAGTAGTGTATGGTGTTTCCAGAAACATCCAAAAAACAAAGCAACAGAGCCTAGGGCATTTCCACATATGGTCCTATAGCTTAGGGAAATTAAAACCAAAAAGACACAGCCACCCCAAAGTTTGGGCCGGCTCTGTTTACAAGAACCTCGTTTACGGTACAAGTTGAATATCACAGAAAACGAAAAATGGATAAAGAAGTTGTGGTACTTACATACAATGCAGTATCACACAGCAATGAAATCTATGTCACCAGGGCCGTAGCAGCATAATGAGTGGATTCAGGTAAGATGATTCTAAGTCACACTGATAAAGAAACATCATAAGGTATCACTAACACACGGAATGTAAACTTGGCTACACAGGAACTGAATTGCAAAACAGAACAGGGTCTCAAATGTAGAAAACCAACTTATGCTTGCTTAAGGGGAATGGTGAGTTGGGGTGCTGCATGAAACCAGAGATTGAAATTGGCACAAATACCGTTCCATAAGCCAAATATGTAATAGACAAGAGCTACTCCTTGCTCAACGAAGTGGACTCAACACCCCATATTAAACGCCTAAGAATAC
Organism: Leucopleurus acutus; assembly: GCF_964270905.1. NCBI lineage: Eukaryota > Metazoa > Chordata > Mammalia > Artiodactyla > Delphinidae > Leucopleurus > Leucopleurus acutus. The sequence continues at coordinate 102,965,991 of NC_139146.1, read as the reverse complement.
ACCTGACTAGTAAGAATCTTAAAACCTATGGATTTATATGTCTCTGAAAGAGAATCAAGCGTGTGTACAGCGGCATAAGCGCAGCAGTGATAGGATTGGTGAGGTTCGATGAGCAAATGCAGACCCTTTGAAGTCATATTGCATGGTACCCATTCCATGGGTCTCAACTCTCCAGGTTTAAGGGATTCTTCCTTCAGCTAAACATGCATGTGGAACCCAGAGTATGATCCACCGTGTGATCGGGAAACGTGTTCAAATGTGTCTCAGTTTTCGTCCCCTGGTACTCGGGTGCAACATTCCAGACGCTTTACTAGCACTCTCCCCACTTGGAGAGTCGGTGCCTTTAACCTCCTGTTTGGCCCAGTTTGCAATTTCTGCGTAAGATGAACAGGAATAGGGAGAACCAATGAGAGACTAGGTGGAGGGGTCTGGACGGGCAAATTAAAATCTCATTTCCCACCAGGAAGAGGAATTAACCAAAGGCTCAGCGTGCCATGCCAGAAGCACACTAGGGCCTGAAGCAATCTTGCGGTGTTGCGGCCAGCTCACAAGAAAGCGAGTTGAAGAAAGGAACTCAGGGGCACTGTAATTCACAAACCTGCAGAGTTATAAATGACAGCTTTCGTCCAAAAATATATTGAAGGAAGGCTGCCAAGAGGACTTGAAAGCGGGGCAGAATTGCAGGAAACCGATTTCAGGAGGTAGACTGGAATTGCATGTAAAGCATAGGAAAAGAGGCAGAACGTCCACAATGATGCACTTGGCCAAAAAGGGCGTATGCGTTTTTTCCGGAATATATTCAGGAAAAAACGCATACGCCCTTTTTGGCCAACCAAGCAAGCTTGCAAAGGAAATCTGCACTACAATGAAGTCTCACTGCCCCCTGGTCAAAAGGGCCATCTGAAAAATGTGTAAAATCCAGAAAGGCAGGACAGGCCCTGGAGAACTGGAAGACTTGTTATGTTGATGGGCGGGATGTAAATTGCCAGAAGCCACTCTGGAGAAGTGTATGGTGTTTCCTGAAACATCCAAAAAACAAAGCAACAGAGCCTAGGGCATTTCCACTTATGGTCCTATAGCTTAGGGAAATTAAAATCAAAAAGACACAGCCACCCCAAAGTTTGGGCCGGCTCTGTTTACAAGAACCTCATTTACGGTACAATTTGAATATCACAGAAAGCGAAAAATGGATAAAGAAGTTGTGGTAATTACGTACAATGCAATATCACTCAGCAATGAAATCTATGTCATCAGGCCCGTAGCAGCATAATGAGTGGATTCAGGTACGATGATTCTAAGTGAAATAAATCACACAGAAAAAGAAACATCATAAGATATCACTACTACACGGAATGTAAACTTGGCTACACAAGAACTGAATTACAAAACAGAACAGGATGTCAAATGTAGAAAACCAACTTATGCTTGCTTAAGGGGAAAGGTGAGCTGGGGTGCTGCATAAAACCAGAGATTGAAATTAGCACAGATACCGTTCCGTAAGCCAAATTAGTAATAGACAAGAATTACTCCTTGCTCAACGAAGTGAACTCAACACCCCATAATAAACGCCTAAGAATATACCTGACTAGTAAGAATCTTAAAACCTATGGATTTATATGTCTCCAAAAGAGAATCAATCGTGTGTACAGCGGCATAAACGCAGCAGTGATAGGATTGGTGAGGTTCGGTGAGCAAATGCAGACCCTTTGAAGTCATATTGCATGGTACCCATTCCATTGGTCTCAACTCTCCAGGTTTAAGGGATTCTTCCTTCAGCTAAACATGCATGTGGAACACAGAGTATGATCCACCGTGTGATCGGGAAACGTGTTCAAATGTGTCTCAGTTTTCGTCCCCTGGTACTCGGGTGCAACATTCCATACACTTTACTAACACTCTCCCCACTTGGAGAGTCAGTGCCTTTAACCTCCTGTTTGGCCCAGTTTGCAATTTCTGCGTAAGATGAACAGGAATAGGGAGAACCAATGAGAGACTAGGTGGAGGTGTCTGGACGGGCAAATTTAACTCTCATTTCCCACCAGGAAGAGGAATTATCCAAAGGCTCAGCATGCCGTGCCGGAACCAAACTAGGGTCTGAAGAAATCCTGCGGTGTTGCGGGCAGCTCACAAGAATGTGAGTTGAAGAAAGGAGCTCAGGGGCACTGTCATTCACAAACCTGCAGAGTTATAAATGACAGCTATCTTCCAAAAATATATTGAAGTAAGGCTGCCAAGAGGAGTTGAAAGCGGGGCAGAATTGCAGGAAACCGATTTCAGGAGGTAGACTGGAATTGCATGTAAAGCATAGGAAAAGAGGCAGAACGTCCACAATGATGCACTTGGCCAAAAAGGGCGTATGCGTTTTTTCTGGAATATATTCAGGAAAAAACGCATACGCCCTTTTTGGCCAACCAAGCAAGCTTGCAAAGGAAATCTGCACTACAATGAAGTCTCACTGCCCCCAGGTCAAAAGGGCTATCTGAAAAAAGTGTAAAATCCAGAAAGGCAGGACAGGCCATGGAGAACTGGGAGCCTTGTTATGCTGATGGGCGGGATGTAAATTGCCAACAGCCACTCTGGAGAAGTGTATGGTGTTTCCTGAAACATCTAAAAAACAAAGCAACAGAGCCTAGGGCACTTCCACTTATGGTCCTATAGCTTAGGGAAATTAAAATCAAAAAGACACAGCCACCCCAAAGTTTGGGCCGGCTCTGTTTACAAGAACCTCGTTTACGGTACAAGTTTAATATCACAGAAAGCAAAAAATGGAAAAAGAAGTTGTGGGAATTACGTACAATGCAATATCATTCAGCAATGAAATCTATGTCATCAGGCCCGTAGCAGCATAATGAGTGGATTCAGGTACGATGATTCTAAGTGAAATAAGTCACACAGAAATAGAAATATCATAAGGTATCACTAATACACGGAATGTAAACTTGGCTACACAAGAACTGAATTACAAAACAGAACAGGGTCTCAAAAGTAGAAACCCGACTTATGCTTGCTTAAGTGGAAAGGTGAGTTGGGGTGGTGCATAAAACCAGAGATTGAAATTAGCACAGATACCGTTCCATAAGCCAAATATGTAATAGACAAGAGCTACTCCTTGCTCAACGAAGTCGAATCAACACCCCATATTAATCGCCTAAGAATATACCTGACTAGTACGAAACTTAAAACCTATGGATATATATGTCTCCGAAAGAGAATCAAGCGTGTGTACAGCGGCATAAGCGCAGCAGTGATAGGATTGGTGAGGTTCGATGAGCAAATGCAGACCCTTTGAAGTCATATTGCATGGTACCCATTCCATGGGTCTCAACTCTCCAGGTTTAAGGGATTCTTCCTTCAGCTAAAACGTGCATGTGGAACCCAGAGTATGATCCACCATGTGATCGGGAAACGTGTTCAAATGTGCCTCAGTTTTCGTTCCCTGGTACTCGGGTGCAACATTCCAGACGCTTTACCAACACTTTCCCCACTTGGAGAGTCAGTGCCTTTAACCTCCTGTTTGGCCCAGTTTGCAATTTCTGCGGAAGATGAACAGGAAGAGGGAGAACCAATGAGAGACTAGCTGGAGCTGTCAGGACGGGCAAATTTAACTCTCATTTCCCACCAGGAAGAGGAATTAACCAAAGGCTCAGCATGCGATGCCGGAACCAAACTAGGGCCTGAAGCAATCCTGCGGTGTTGCGGCCAGCTCACAAGAAAGGGAGTTGAAGAAAGGAGCTCAGGGTCACTGTCATTCACAATCCTGCAGAGTTATAAATGACAGCTTTCGTCCAAAAATATATTGAAGTAAGGCTGCCAAGAGGAGTTGAAAGCGGTGCAGAATTGCAGGAAACCGATTTCAGGAGGTAGACTGGAATTGTATGTAAAGCATAGGAAAAGAGGCAGAACGTCCACAATGATGCACTTGGCCAAAAAGGGCGTATGCGTTTTTTCCTGAATATATTTGGGAAAAAACGCATACGCCCTTTTTGGCCAACCAAGCAAGCTTGCAAAGGAAATCTGCACTACAATGAAGTCTCACTGCCCCCCGGTCAAAAGGGCCATCCGAAAAAAGTGTAAAATCCAGAAAGGCAGGACAGGCCAAGGAGAACTAGGAGCCTTCTTATGCTGATGGACGGGATGTAAATTGCCAGCAGCCACTCTGGAGAAGTGTATGGTGTTTCCTGAAACATCCAAAAAATAAAGCAACAGAGTCTAGGGCACTTCCACTTATGGTCCTATAGCTTAGGGAAATTAAAATCAAAAAGACACAGCCACCCCAATGTTTGGGACGGCTGTGTTTACAAGAACCTCGTTTACAGTACAAGTTCAATATCACAGAAAGCGAAAAATGGATAAAGAAGTTGTGGTACTTACGTACAATGCAATATCACTCAGCAATGAAATCTATGTCATCAGGCCCGTAGCAGCATAATGACTGGATTCAGGTACGATGATTCTAAGTGAAATAAGTCACACAGAAAAAGAAACATCATAAGATATCACTACTACACGGAATGTAAACTTGGCTACACAAGTACTGAATTACAAAACAGAACAGGGTGTCAAATGTAGAAAACCAACTTATGCTTGCTTAAGGGGAAAGGTGAGTTGGGGTGCTGCATAAAACCAGAGATTGAAAGTAGCACAGATACCGTTCCATAAGCCAAATATGTAATAGACAAGAGCTACTCCTTGCTCAACGAAGTGGACTCAACACCCCATATTAAACGCCTAAGAATATACCTGACTAGTAAGAGTCTACCTGACTAGTAAGAATCTTAAAACCTATGGATTTATATGTCTCCGAAAGAGAATCAAGCATGTGTACAGCGGCATAAACGCAGCAGTGATAGGATTGGTGAGGTTCGGTGAGCAAATGCAGACCCTTTGAAGTCATACTGCATGGTACCCATTCCATGGGTCTCAACTCTCCAGGTTTAAGGGATTCTTCCTTCAGCTAAAACATGCATGTGGAACCCAGAGTATGATCCACCGTGTGATCGGGAAACGTGTTCAAATGTGTCTCAGTTTTCATCCCCTGGTACTCGGGTGCAACATTCCAGACGCTTTACTAACACTCTCCCCACTTGGAGAGTCAGTGCCTTTAACCTCCTGTTTGGCCCAGTTTGCAATTTCTGTGGAACATGAACAGGAATAGGGAGAACCAATGAGAGACTAGGTGGAGGTGTCTGGACGGGCAAATTTAACTCTCATTTCCCACCAGGAAGAGGAATTAACCAAAGGCTCAGCGTGCCATGCGGAACCACACTAGGGCCCGAAGCAATCATGCGGTGTTGCGGCCAGCTCACAAGAAAGCGAGTTGAAGAAAGGAGCTCAGGGGCACTGTAATTCACAAACCTGCAGTTATAAATGACAGCTATCGTCCAAAATATATTGAAGGAAGGCTTCCAAGAGGACTTGAAAGCGGGGCAGAATTGCAGGAAACCGATTTCAGGAGGTAGACTGGAATTGCATGTAAAGCATAGGAAAAGGGGCAGAACGTCCACAATGATGCACTTGGCCAAAAAGGGCGTATGCGTTTTTTCCTGAATATATACAGGAAAAAACGCATACGCCCTTTTTGGCCAACCAAGCAAGCTTGCAAAGGAAATCTGCACTACAATGAAGGATCACTGCCCCCCGGTCAAAAGGGCTATCTGAAAAAAGTGTAAAATCCAGAAAGGCAGGACAGGCCATGGAGAACTGGGAGCCTTGTTATGCTGATGGGCGGCATGTAAATTGCCAGCAGCCACTCTGGAGTAGTGTATGGTGTTTCCAGAAACATCCAAAAAACAAAGCAACAGAGCCTAGGGCATTTCCACATATGGTCCTATAGCTTAGGGAAATTAAAACCAAAAAGACACAGCCACCCCAAAGTTTGGGCCGGCTCTGTTTACAAGAACCTCGTTTACGGTACAAGTTGAATATCACAGAAAGCGAAAAATGGATAAAGAAGTTGTGGTACTTACATACAATGCAGTATCACACAGCAATGAAATCTATGTCACCAGGGCCGTAGCAGCATAATGAGTGGATTCAGGTAAGATGATTCTAAGTCACACTGATAAAGAAACATCATAAGGTATCACTAACACACGGAATGTAAACTTGGCTACACAGGAACTGAATTACAAAACAGAACAGGGTCTCAAATGTAGAAAACCAACTTATGCTTGCTTAAGGGGAATGGTGAGTTGGGGTGCTGCATGAAACCAGAGATTGAAATTGGCACAAATACCGTTCCATAAGCCAAATATGTAATAGACAAGAGCTACTCCTTGCTCAACGAAGTGGACTCAACACCCCATATTAAACGCCTAAGAATACACCTGACTAGTAAGAATCTTAAAACCTATGGATTTATATGTCTCTGAAAGAGAATCAAGCGTGTGTACAGCGGCATAAGCGCAGCAGTGATAGGATTGGTGAGGTTCGATGAGCAAATGCAGACCCTTTGAAGTCATATTGCATGGTACCCATTCCATGGGTCTCAACTCTCCAGGTTTAAGGGATTCTTCCTTCAGCTAAACATGCATGTGGAACACAGAGTATGATCCACCGTGTGATCGGGAAACGTGTTCAAATGTGTCTCAGTTTTCGTCCCCTGGTACTCGGGTGCAACATTCCAGACGCTTTACTAGCACTCTCCCCACTTGGAGAGTCGGTGCCTTTAACCTCCTGTTTGGCCCAGTTTGCAATTTCTGCGTAAGATGAACAGGAATAGGGAGAACCAATGAGAGACTAGGTGGAGGGGTCTGGACGGGCAAATTAAAATCTCATTTCCCACCAGGAAGAGGAATTAACCAAAGGCTCAGCGTGCCATGCCAGAAGCACACTAGGGCCTGAAGCAATCTTGCGGTGTTGCGGCCAGCTCACAAGAAAGCGAGTTGAAGAAAGGAACTCAGGGGCACTGTAATTCACAAACCTGCAGAGTTATAAATGACAGCTTTCGTCCAAAAATATATTGAAGGAAGGCTGCCAAGAGGACTTGAAAGCGGGGCAGAATTGCAGGAAACCGATTTCAGGAGGTAGACTGGAATAGCATGTAAAGCATAGGAAAAGAGGCAGAACGTCCACAATGATGCACTTGGCCAAAAAGGGCGTATGCGTTTTTTCCGGAATATATTCAGGAAAAAACGCATACGCCCTTTTTGGCCAACCAAGCAAGCTTGCAAAGGAAATCTGCACTACAATGAAGTCTCACTGCCCCCTGGTCAAAAGGGCCATCTGAAAAAAGTGTAAAATCCAGAAAGGCAGGACAGGCCCTGGAGAACTGGAAGACTTGTTATGTTGATGGGCGGGATGTAAATTGCCAGAAGCCACTCTGGAGAAGTGTATGGTGTTTCCTGAAACATCCAAAAAACAAAGCAACAGAGCCTAGGGCATTTCCACTTATGGTCCTATAGCTTAGGGAAATTAAAATCAAAAAGACACAGCCACCCCAAAGTTTGGGCCGGCTCTGTTTACAAGAACCTCATTTACGGTACAATTTGAATATCACAGAAAGCAAAAAATGGATAAAGAAGTTGTGGTAATTACGTACAATGCAATATCACTCAGCAATGAAATCTATGTCATCAGGCCCGTAGCAGCATAATGAGTGGATTCAGGTACGATGATTCTAAGTGAAATAAATCACACAGAAAAAGAAACATCATAAGATATCACTACTACACGGAATGTAAACTTGGCTACACAAGAACTGAATTACAAAACAGAACAGGATGTCAAATGTAGAAAACCAACTTATGCTTGCTTAAGGGGAAAGGTGAGCTGGGGTGCTGCATAAAACCAGAGATTGAAATTAGCACAGATACCGTTCCGTAAGCCAAATTAGTAATAGACAAGAATTACTCCTTGCTCAACGAAGTGAACTCAACACCCCATAATAAACGCCTAAGAATATACCTGACTAGTAAGAATCTTAAAACCTATGGATTTATATGTCTCCAAAAGAGAATCAATCGTGTGTACAGCGGCATAAACGCAGCAGTGATAGGATTGGTGAGGTTCGGTGAGCAAATGCAGACCCTTTGAAGTCATATTGCATGGTACCCATTCCATGGGTCTCAACTCTCCAGGTTTAAGGGATTCTTCCTTCAGCTAAACATGCATGTGGAACACAGAGTATGATCCACCGTGTGATCGGGAAACGTGTTCAAATGTGTCTCAGTTTTCGTCCCCTGGTACTCGGGTGCAACATTCCATACACTTTACTAACACTCTCCCCACTTGGAGAGTCAGTGCCTTTAACCTCCTGTTTGGCCCAGTTTGCAATTTCTGCGTAAGATGAACAGGAATAGGGAGAACCAATGAGAGACTAGGTGGAGGTGTCTGGACGGGCAAATTTAACTCTCATTTCCCACCAGGAAGAGGAATTATCCAAAGGCTCAGCATGCCGTGCCGGAACCAAACTAGGGTCTGAAGAAATCCTGCGGTGTTGCGGGCAGCTCACAAGAATGTGAGTTGAAGAAAGGAGCTCAGGGGCACTGTCATTCACAAACCTGCAGAGTTATAAATGACAGCTATCTTCCAAAAATATATTGAAGTAAGGCTGCCAAGAGGAGTTGAAAGCGGGGCAGAATTGCACGAAACCGATTTCAGGAGGTAGACTGGAATTGCATGTAAAGCATAGGAAAAGAGGCAGAACGTCCACAATGATGCACTTGGCCAAAAAGGGCGTATGCGTTTTTTCTGGAATATATTCAGGAAAAAACGCATACGCCCTTTTTGGCCAACCAAGCAAGCTTGCAAAGGAAATCTGCACTACAATGAAGTCTCACTGCCCCCAGGTCAAAAGGGCTATCTGAAAAAAGTGTAAAATCCAGAAAGGCAGGACAGGCCATGGAGAACTGGGAGCCTTGTTATGCTGATGGGCGGGATGTAAATTGCCAACAGCCACTCTGGAGAAGTGTATGGTGTTTCCTGAAACATCTAAAAAACAAAGCAACAGAGCCTAGGGCACTTCCACTTATGGTCCTATAGCTTAGGGAAATTAAAATCAAAAAGACACAGCCACCCCAAAGTTTGGGCCGGCTCTGTTTACAAGAACCTCGTTTACGGTACAAGTTTAATATCACAGAAAGCAAAAAATGGAAAAAGAAGTTGTGGGAATTACGTACAATGCAATATCATTCAGCAATGAAATCTATGTCATCAGGCCCGTAGCAGCATAATGAGTGGATTCAGGTACGATGATTCTAAGTGAAATAAGTCACACAGAAATAGAAATATCATAAGGTATCACTAATACACGGAATGTAAACTTGGCTACACAAGAACTGAATTACAAAACAGAACAGGGTCTCAAAAGTAGAAACCCGACTTATGCTTGCTTAAGTGGAAAGGTGAGTTGGGGTGGTGCATAAAACCAGAGATTGAAATTAGCACAGATACCGTTCCATAAGCCAAATATGTAATAGACAAGAGCTACTCCTTGCTCAACGAAGTCGAATCAACACCCCATATTAATCGCCTAAGAATATACCTGACTAGTACGAAACTTAAAACCTATGGATATATATGTCTCCGAAAGAGAATCAAGCGTGTGTACAGCGGCATAAGCGCAGCAGTGATAGGATTGGTGAGGTTCGATGAGCAAATGCAGACCCTTTGAAGTCATATTGCATGGTACCCATTCCATGGGTCTCAACTCTCCAGGTTTAAGGGATTCTTCCTTCAGCTAAAACGTGCATGTGGAACCCAGAGTATGATCCACCATGTGATCGGGAAACGTGTTCAAATGTGCCTCAGTTTTCGTTCCCTGGTACTCGGGTGCAACATTCCAGACGCTTTACCAACACTTTCCCCACTTGGAGAGTCACTGCCTTTAACCTCCTGTTTGGCCCAGTTTGCAATTTCTGCGGAAGATGAACAGGAAGAGGGAGAACCAATGAGAGACTAGCTGGAGCTGTCAGGACGGGCAAATTTAACTCTCATTTCCCACCAGGAAGAGGAATTAACCAAAGGCTCAGCATGCGATGCCGGAACCAAACTAGGGCCTGAAGCAATCCTGCGGTGTTGCGGCCAGCTCACAAGAAAGGGAGTTGAAGAAAGGAGCTCAGGGTCACTGTCATTCACAATCCTGCAGAGTTATAAATGACAGCTTTCGTCCAAAAATATATTGAAGTAAGGCTGCCAAGAGGAGTTGAAAGCGGTGCAGAATTGCAGGAAACCGATTTCAGGAGGTAGACTGGAATTGTATGTAAAGCATAGGAAAAGAGGCAGAACGTCCACAATGATGCACTTGGCCAAAAAGGGCGTATGCGTTTTTTCCTGAATATATTTGGGAAAAAACGCATACGCCCTTTTTGGCCAACCAAGCAAGCTTGCAAAGGAAATCTGCACTACAATGAAGTCTCACTGCCCCCCGGTCAAAAGGGCCATCCGAAAAAAGTGTAAAATCCAGAAAGGCAGGACAGGCCAAGGAGAACTAGGAGCCTTCTTATGCTGATGGACGGGATGTAAATTGCCAGCAGCCACTCTGGAGAAGTGTATGGTGTTTCCTGAAACATCCAAAAAATAAAGCAACAGAGTCTAGGGCACTTACACTTATGGTCCTATAGCTTAGGGAAATTAAAATCAAAAAGACACAGCCACCCCAATGTTTGGGACGGCTGTGTTTACAAGAACCTCGTTTACAGTACAAGTTCAATATCACAGAAAGCGAAAAATGGATAAAGAAGTTGTGGTACTTACGTACAATGCAATATCACTCAGCAATGAAATCTATGTCATCAGGCCCGTAGCAGCATAATGACTGGATTCAGGTACGATGATTCTAAGTGAAATAAGTCACACAGAAAAAGAAACATCATAAGATATCACTACTACACGGAATGTAAACTTGGCTACACAAGTACTGAATTACAAAACAGAACAGGGTGTCAAATGTAGAAAACCAACTTATGCTTGCTTAAGGGGAAAGGTGAGTTGGGGTGCTGCATAAAACCAGAGATTGAAAGTAGCACAGATACCGTTCCATAAGCCAAATATGTAATAGACAAGAGCTACTCCTTGCTCAACGAAGTGGACTCAACACCCCATATTAAACGCCTAAGAATATACCTGACTAGTAAGAGTCTACCTGACTAGTAAGAATCTTAAAACCTATGGATTTATATGTCTCCGAAAGAGAATCAAGCATGTGTACAGCGGCATAAACGCAGCAGTGATAGGATTGGTGAGGTTCGGTGAGCAAATGCAGACCCTTTGAAGTCATACTGCATGGTACCCATTCCATGGGTCTCAACTCTCCAGGTTTAAGGGATTCTTCCTTCAGCTAAAACATGCATGTGGAACCCAGAGTATGATCCACCGTGTGATCGGGAAACGTGTTCAAATGTGTCTCAGTTTTCATCCCCTGGTACTCGGGTGCAACATTCCAGACGCTTTACTAACACTCTCCCCACTTGGAGAGTCAGTGCCTTTAACCTCCTGTTTGGCCCAGTTTGCAATTTCTGTGGAACATGAACAGGAATAGGGAGAACCAATGAGAGACTAGGTGGAGGTGTCTGGACGGGCAAATTTAACTCTCATTTCCCACCAGGAAGAGGAATTAACCAAAGGCTCAGCGTGCCATGCGGAACCACACTAGGGCCCGAAGCAATCATGCGGTGTTGCGGCCAGCTCACAAGAAAGCGAGTTGAAGAAAGGAGCTCAGGGGCACTGTAATTCACAAACCTGCAGTTATAAATGACAGCTATCGTCCAAAATATATTGAAGGAAGGCTTCCAAGAGGACTTGAAAGCGGGGCAGAATTGCAGGAAACCGATTTCAGGAGGTAGACTGGAATTGCATGTAAAGCATAGGAAAAGGGGCAGAACGTCCACAATGATGCACTTGGCCAAAAAGGGCGTATGCGTTTTTTCCTGAATATATACAGGAAAAAACGCATACGCCCTTTTTGGCCAACCAAGCAAGCTTGCAAAGGAAATCTGCACTACAATGAAGGATCACTGCCCCCCGGTCAAAAGGGCTATCTGAAAAAAGTGTAAAATCCAGAAAGGCAGGACAGGCCATGGAGAACTGGGAGCCTTGTTATGCTGATGGGCGGCATGTAAATTGCCAGCAGCCACTCTGGAGTAGTGTATGGTGTTTCCAGAAACATCCAAAAAACAAAGCAACAGAGCCTAGGGCATTTCCACATATGGTCCTATAGCTTAGGGAAATTAAAACCAAAAAGACACAGCCACCCCAAAGTTTGGGCCGGCTCTGTTTACAAGAACCTCGTTTACGGTACAAGTTGAATATCACAGAAAGCGAAAAATGGATAAAGAAGTTGTGGTACTTACATACAATGCAGTATCACACAGCAATGAAATCTATGTCACCAGGGCCGTAGCAGCATAATGAGTGGATTCAGGTAAGATGATTCTAAGTCACACTGATAAAGAAACATCATAAGGTATCACTAACACACGGAATGTAAACTTGGCTACACAGGAACTGAATTACAAAACAGAACAGGGTCTCAAATGTAGAAAACCAACTTATGCTTGCTTAAGGGGAATGGTGAGTTGGGGTGCTGCATGAAACCAGAGATTGAAATTGGCACAAATACCGTTCCATAAGCCAAATATGTAATAGACAAGAGCTACTCCTTGCTCAACGAAGTGGACTCAACACCCCATATTAAACGCCTAAGAATACACCTGACTAGTAAGAATCTTAAAACCTATGGATTTATATGTCTCTGAAAGAGAATCAAGCGTGTGTACAGCGGCATAAGCGCAGCAGTGATAGGATTGGTGAGGTTCGATGAGCAAATGCAGACCCTTTGAAGTCATATTGCATGGTACCCATTCCATGGGTCTCAACTCTCCAGGTTTAAGGGATTCTTCCTTCAGCTAAACATGCATGTGGAACACAGAGTATGATCCACCGTGTGATCGGGAAACGTGTTCAAATGTGTCTCAGTTTTCGTCCCCTGGTACTCGGGTGCAACATTCCAGACGCTTTACTAGCACTCTCCCCACTTGGAGAGTCGGTGCCTTTAACCTCCTGTTTGGCCCAGTTTGCAATTTCTGCGTAAGATGAACAGGAATAGGGAGAACCAATGAGAGACTAGGTGGAGGGGTCTGGACGGGCAAATTAAAATCTCATTTCCCACCAGGAAGAGGAATTAACCAAAGGCTCAGCGTGCCATGCCAGAAGCACACTAGGGCCTGAAGCAATCTTGCGGTGTTGCGGCCAGCTCACAAGAAAGCGAGTTGAAGAAAGGAACTCAGGGGCACTGTAATTCACAAACCTGCAGAGTTATAAATGACAGCTTTCGTCCAAAAATATATTGAAGGAAGGCTGCCAAGAGGACTTGAAAGCGGGGCAGAATTGCAGGAAACCGATTTCAGGAGGTAGACTGGAATAGCATGTAAAGCATAGGAAAAGAGGCAGAACGTCCACAATGATGCACTTGGCCAAAAAGGGCGTATGCGTTTTTTCCGGAATATATTCAGGAAAAAACGCATACGCCCTTTTTGGCCAACCAAGCAAGCTTGCAAAGGAAATCTGCACTACAATGAAGTCTCACTGCCCCCTGGTCAAAAGGGCCATCTGAAAAAAGTGTAAAATCCAGAAAGGCAGGACAGGCCCTGGAGAACTGGAAGACTTGTTATGTTGATGGGCGGGATGTAAATTGCCAGAAGCCACTCTGGAGAAGTGTATGGTGTTTCCTGAAACATCCAAAAAACAAAGCAACAGAGCCTAGGGCATTTCCACTTATGGTCCTATAGCTTAGGGAAATTAAAATCAAAAAGACACAGCCACCCCAAAGTTTGGGCCGGCTCTGTTTACAAGAACCTCATTTACGGTACAATTTGAATATCACAGAAAGCAAAAAATGGATAAAGAAGTTGTGGTAATTACGTACAATGCAATATCACTCAGCAATGAAATCTATGTCATCAGGCCCGTAGCAGCATAATGAGTGGATTCAGGTACGATGATTCTAAGTGAAATAAATCACACAGAAAAAGAAACATCATAAGATATCACTACTACACGGAATGTAAACTTGGCTACACAAGAACTGAATTACAAAACAGAACAGGATGTCAAATGTAGAAAACCAACTTATGCTTGCTTAAGGGGAAAGGTGAGCTGGGGTGCTGCATAAAACCAGAGATTGAAATTAGCACAGATACCGTTCCGTAAGCCAAATTAGTAATAGACAAGAATTACTCCTTGCTCAACGAAGTGAACTCAACACCCCATAATAAACGCCTAAGAATATACCTGACTAGTAAGAATCTTAAAACCTATGGATTTATATGTCTCCAAAAGAGAATCAATCGTGTGTACAGCGGAATAAACGCAGCAGTGATAGGATTGGTGAGGTTCGGTGAGCAAATGCAGACCCTTTGAAGTCATATTGCATGGTACCCATTCCATGGGTCTCAACTCTCCAGGTTTAAGGGATTCTTCCTTCAGCTAAACATGCATGTGGAACACAGAGTATGATCCACCGTGTGATCGGGAAACGTGTTCAAATGTGTCTCAGTTTTCGTCCCCTGGTACTCAGGTGCAACATTCCATACACTTTACTAACACTCTCCCCACTTGGAGAGTCAGTGCCTTTAACCTCCTGTTTGGCCCAGTTTGCAATTTCTGCGTAAGATGAACAGGAATAGGGAGAACCAATGAGAGACTAGGTGGAGGTGTCTGGACGGGCAAATTTAACTCTCATTTCCCACCAGGAAGAGGAATTATCCAAAGGCTCAGCATGCCGTGCCGGAACCAAACTAGGGTCTGAAGAAATCCTGCGGTGTTGCGGGCAGCTCACAAGAATGTGAGTTGAAGAAAGGAGCTCAGGGGCACTGTCATTCACAAACCTGCAGAGTTATAAATGACAGCTATCTTCCAAAAATATATTGAAGTAAGGCTGCCAAGAGGAGTTGAAAGCGGGGCAGAATTGCAGGAAACCGATTTCAGGAGGTAGACTGGAATTGCATGTAAAGCATAGGAAAAGAGGCAGAACGTCCACAATGATGCACTTGGCCAAAAAGGGCGTATGCGTTTTTTCTGGAATATATTCAGGAAAAAACGCATACGCCCTTTTTGGCCAACCAAGCAAGCTTGCAAAGGAAATCTGCACTACAATGAAGTCTCACTGCCCCCAGGTCAAAAGGGCTATCTGAAAAAAGTGTAAAATCCAGAAAGGCAGGACAGGCCATGGAGAACTGGGAGCCTTGTTATGCTGATGGGCAGGATGTAAATTGCCAACAGCCACTCTGGAGAAGTGTATGGTGTTTCCTGAAACATCTAAAAAACAAAGCAACAGAGCCTAGGGCACTTCCACTTATGGTCCTATAGCTTAGGGAAATTAAAATCAAAAAGACACAGCCACCCCAAAGTTTGGGCCGGCTCTGTTTACAAGAACCTCGTTTACGGTACAAGTTTAATATCACAGAAAGCAAAAAATGGAAAAAGAAGTTGTGGGAATTACGTACAATGCAATATCATTCAGCAATGAAATCTATGTCATCAGGCCCGTAGCAGCATAATGAGTGGATTCAGGTACGATGATTCTAAGTGAAATAAGTCACACAGAAATAGAAATATCATAAGGTATCACTAATACACGGAATGTAAACTTGGCTACACAAGAACTGAATTACAAAACAGAACAGGGTCTCAAAAGTAGAAACCCAACTTATGCTTGCTTAAGTGGAAAGGTGAGTTGGGGTGGTGCATAAAACCAGAGATTGAAATTAGCACAGATACCGTTCCATAAGCCAAATATGTAATAGACAAGAGCTACTCCTTGCTCAACGAAGTCGAATCAACACCCCATATTAATCGCCTAAGAATATACCTGACTAGTACGAAACTTAAAACCTATGGATATATATGTCTCCGAAAGAGAATCAAGCGTGTGTACAGCGGCATAAGCGCAGCAGTGATAGGATTGGTGAGGTTCGATGAGCAAATGCAGACCCTTTGAAGTCATATTGCATGGTACCCATTCCATGGGTCTCTACTCTCCAGGTTTAAGGGATTCTTCCTTCAGCTAAAACGTGCATGTGGAACCCAGAGTATGATCCACCATGTGATCGGGAAACGTGTTCAAATGTGCCTCAGTTTTCGTTCCCTGGTACTCGGGTGCAACATTCCAGACGCTTTACTAACACTTTCCCCACTTGGAGAGTCAGTGCCTTTAACCTCCTGTTTGGCCCAGTTTGCAATTTCTGCGGAAGATGAACAGGAAGAGGGAGAACCAATGAGAGACTAGCTGGAGCTGTCAGGACGGGCAAATTTAACTCTCATTTCCCACCAGGAAGAGGAATTAACCAAAGGCTCAGCATGCGATGCCGGAACCAAACTAGGGCCTGAAGCAATCCTGCGGTGTTGCGGCCAGCTCACAAGAAAGGGAGTTGAAGAAAGGAGCTCAGGGTCACTGTCATTCACAATCCTGCAGAGTTATAAATGACAGCTTTCGTCCAAAAATATATTGAAGTAAGGCTGCCAAGAGGAGTTGAAAGCGGTGCAGAATTGCAGGAAACCGATTTCAGGAGGTAGACTGGAATTGTATGTAAAGCATAGGAAAAGAGGCAGAACGTCCACAATGATGCACTTGGCCAAAAAGGGCGTATGCGTTTTTTCCTGAATATATTTGGGAAAAAACGCATACGCCCTTTTTGGCCAACCAAGCAAGCTTGCAAAGGAAATCTGCACTACAATGAAGTCTCACTGCCCCCCGGTCAAAAGGGCCATCCGAAAAAAGTGTAAAATCCAGAAAGGCAGGACAGGCCAAGGAGAACTAGGAGCCTTCTTATGCTGATGGACGGGATGTAAATTGCCAGCAGCCACTCTGGAGAAGTGTATGGTGTTTCCTGAAACATCCAAAAAATAAAGCAACAGAGTCTAGGGCACTTACACTTATGGTCCTATAGCTTAGGGAAATTAAAATCAAAAAGACACAGCCACCCCAATGTTTGGGACGGCTGTGTTTACAAGAACCTCGTTTACAGTACAAGTTCAATATCACAGAAAGCGAAAAATGGATAAAGAAGTTGTGGTACTTACGTACAATGCAATATCACTCAGCAATGAAATCTATGTCATCAGGCCCGTAGCAGCATAATGACTGGATTCAGGTACGATGATTCTAAGTGAAATAAGTCACACAGAAAAAGAAACATCATAAGATATCACTACTACACGGAATGTAAACTTGGCTACACAAGTACTGAATTACAAAACAGAACAGGGTGTCAAATGTAGAAAACCAACTTATGCTTGCTTAAGGGGAAAGGTGAGTTGGGGTGCTGCATAAAACCAGAGATTGAAAGTAGCACAGATACCGTTCCATAAGCCAAATATGTAATAGACAAGAGCTACTCCTTGCTCAACGAAGTGGACTCAACACCCCATATTAAACGCCTAAGAATATACCTGACTAGTAAGAGTCTACCTGACTAGTAAGAATCTTAAAACCTATGGATTTATATGTCTCCGAAAGAGAATCAAGCATGTGTACAGCGGCATAAACGCAGCAGTGATAGGATTGGTGAGGTTCGGTGAGCAAATGCAGACCCTTTGAAGTCATACTGCATGGTACCCATTCCATGGGTCTCAACTCTCCAGGTTTAAGGGATTCTTCCTTCAGCTAAAACATGCATGTGGAACCCAGAGTATGATCCACCGTGTGATCGGGAAACGTGTTCAAATGTGTCTCAGTTTTCATCCCCTGGTACTCGGGTGCAACATTCCAGACGCTTTACTAACACTCTCCCCACTTGGAGAGTCAGTGCCTTTAACCTCCTGTTTGGCCCAGTTTGCAATTTCTGTGGATCATGAACAGGAATAGGGAGAACCAATGAGAGACTAGGTGGAGGTGTCTGGACGGGCAAATTTAACTCTCATTTCCCACCAGGAAGAGGAATTAACCAAAGGCTCAGCGTGCCATGCGGAACCACACTAGGGCCCGAAGCAATCATGCGGTGTTGCGGCCAGCTCACAAGAAAGCGAGTTGAAGAAAGGAGCTCAGGGGCACTGTAATTCACAAACCTGCAGTTATAAATGACAGCTATCGTCCAAAATATATTGAAGGAAGGCTTCCAAGAGGACTTGAAAGCGGGGCAGAATTGCAGGAAACCGATTTCAGGAGGTAGACTGGAATTGCATGTAAAGCATAGGAAAAGGGGCAGAACGTCCACAATGATGCACTTGGCCAAAAAGGGCGTATGCGTTTTTTCCTGAATATATACAGGAAAAAACGCATACGCCCTTTTTGGCCAACCAAGCAAGCTTGCAAAGGAAATCTGCACTACAATGAAGGATCACTGCCCCCCGGTCAAAAGGGCTATCTGAAAAAAGTGTAAAATCCAGAAAGGCAGGACAGGCCATGGAGAACTGGGAGCCTTGTTATGCTGATGGGCGGCATGTAAATTGCCAGCAGCCACTCTGGAGTAGTGTATGGTGTTTCCAGAAACATCCAAAAAACAAAGCAACAGAGCCTAGGGCATTTCAACATATGGTCCTATAGCTTAGGGAAATTAAAACCAAAAAGACACAGCCACCCCAAAGTTTGGGCCGGCTCTGTTTACAAGAACCTCGTTTACGGTACAAGTTGAATATCACAGAAAGCGAAAAATGGATAAAGAAGTTGTGGTACTTACATACAATGCAGTATCACACAGCAATGAAATCTATGTCACCAGGGCCGTAGCAGCATAATGAGTGGATTCAGGTAAGATGATTCTAAGTCACACTGATAAAGAAACATCATAAGGTATCACTAACACACGGAATGTAAACTTGGCTACACAGGAACTGAATTACAAAACAGAACAGGGTCTCAAATGTAGAAAACCAACTTATGCTTGCTTAAGGGGAATGGTGAGTTGGGGTGCTGCATGAAACCAGAGATTGAAATTGGCACAAATACCGTTCCATAAGCCAAATATGTAATAGACAAGAGCTACTCCTTGCTCAACGAAGTGGACTCAACACCCCATATTAAACGCCTAAGAATACACCTGACTAGTAAGAATCTTAAAACCTATGGATTTATATGTCTCTGAAAGAGAATCAAGCGTGTGTACAGCGGCATAAGCGCAGCAGTGATAGGATTGGTGAGGTTCGATGAGCAAATGCAGACCCTTTGAAGTCATATTGCATGGTACCCATTCCATGGGTCTCAACTCTCCAGGTTTAAGGGATTCTTCCTTCAGCTAAACATGCATGTGGAACACAGAGTATGATCCACCGTGTGATCGGGAAACGTGTTCAAATGTGTCTCAGTTTTCGTCCCCTGGTACTCGGGTGCAACATTCCAGACGCTTTACTAGCACTCTCCCCACTTGGAGAGTCGGTGCCTTTAACCTCCTGTTTGGCCCAGTTTGCAATTTCTGCGTAAGATGAACAGGAATAGGGAGAACCAATGAGAGACTAGGTGGAGGGGTCTGGACGGGCAAATTAAAATCTCATTTCCCACCAGGAAGAGGAATTAACCAAAGGCTCAGCGTGCCATGCCAGAAGCACACTAGGGCCTGAAGCAATCTTGCGGTGTTGCGGCTAGCTCACAAGAAAGCGATTTGAAGAAAGGAACTCAGGGGCACTGTAATTCACAAACCTGCAGAGTTATAAATGACAGCTTTCGTCCAAAAATATATTGAAGGAAGGCTGCCAAGAGGACTTGAAAGCGGGGCAGAATTGCAGGAAACCGATTTCAGGAGGTAGACTGGAATAGCATGTAAAGCATAGGAAAAGAGGCAGAACGTCCACAATGATGCACTTGGCCAAAAAGGGCGTATGCGTTTTTTCCGGAATATATTCAGGAAAAAACGCATACGCCCTTTTTGGCCAACCAAGCAAGCTTGCAAAGGAAATCTGCACTACAATGAAGTCTCACTGCCCCCTGGTCAAAAGGGCCATCTGAAAAAAGTGTAAAATCCAGAAAGGCAGGACAGGCCCTGGAGAACTGGAAGACTTGTTATGTTGATGGGCGGGATGTAAATTGCCAGAAGCCACTCTGGAGAAGTGTATGGTGTTTCCTGAAACATCCAAAAAACAAAGCAACAGAGCCTAGGGCATTTCCACTTATGGTCCTATAGCTTAGGGAAATTAAAATCAAAAAGACACAGCCACCCCAAAGTTTGGGCCGGCTCTGTTTACAAGAACCTCATTTACGGTACAATTTGAATATCACAGAAAGCAAAAAATGGATAAAGAAGTTGTGGTAATTACGTACAATGCAATATCACTCAGCAATGAAATCTATGTCATCAGGCCCGTAGCAGCATAATGAGTGGATTCAGGTACGATGATTCTAAGTGAAATAAATCACACAGAAAAAGAAACATCATAAGATATCACTACTACACGGAATGTAAACTTGGCTACACAAGAACTGAATTACAAAACAGAACAGGATGTCAAATGTAGAAAACCAACTTATGCTTGCTTAAGGGGAAAGGTGAGCTGGGGTGCTGCATAAAACCAGAGATTGAAATTAGCACAGATACCGTTCCGTAAGCCAAATTAGTAATAGACAAGAATTACTCCTTGCTCAACGAAGTGAACTCAACACCCCATAATAAACGCCTAAGAATATACCTGACTAGTAAGAATCTTAAAACCTATGGATTTATATGTCTCCAAAAGAGAATCAATCGTGTGTACAGCGGCATAAACGCAGCAGTGATAGGATTGGTGAGGTTCAGTGAGCAAATGCAGACCCTTTGAAGTCATACTGCATGGTACCCATTCCATGGGTCTCAACTCTCCAGGTTTAAGGGATTCTTCCTTCAGCTAAACATGCATGTGGAACACAGAGTATGATCCACCGTGTGATCGGGAAACGTGTTCAAATGTGTCTCAGTTTTCGTCCCCTGGTACTCGGGTGCAACATTCCATACACTTTACTAACACTCTCCCCACTTGGAGAGTCAGTGCCTTTAACCTCCTGTTTGGCCCAGTTTGCAATTTCTGCGTAAGATGAACAGGAATAGGGAGAACCAATGAGAGACTAGGTGGAGGTGTCTGGACGGGCAAATTTAACTCTCATTTCCCACCAGGAAGAGGAATTATCCAAAGGCTCAGCATGCCGTGCCGGAACCAAACTAGGGTCTGAAGAAATCCTGCGGTGTTGCGGGCAGCTCACAAGAATGTGAGTTGAAGAAAGGAGCTCAGGGGCACTGTCATTCACAAACCTGCAGAGTTATAAATGACAGCTATCTTCCAAAAATATATTGAAGTAAGGCTGCCAAGAGGAGTTGAAAGCGGGGCAGAATTGCAGGAAACCGATTTCAGGAGGTAGACTGGAATTGCATGTAAAGCATAGGAAAAGAGGCAGAACGTCCACAATGATGCACTTGGCCAAAAAGGGCGTATGCGTTTTTTCTGGAATATATTCAGGAAAAAACGCATACGCCCTTTTTGGCCAACCAAGCAAGCTTGCAAAGGAAATCTGCACTACAATGAAGTCTCACTGCCCCCAGGTCAAAAGGGCTATCTGAAAAAAGTGTAAAATCCAGAAAGGCAGGACAGGCCATGGAGAACTGGGAGCCTTGTTATGCTGATGGGCGGGATGTAAATTGCCAACAGCCACTCTGGAGAAGTGTATGGTGTTTCCTGAAACATCTAAAAAACAAAGCAACAGAGCCTAGGGCACTTCCACTTATGGTCCTATAGCTTAGGGAAATTAAAATCAAAAAGACACAGCCACCCCAAAGTTTCGGCCGGCTCTGTTTACAAGAACCTCGTTTACGGTACAAGTTTAATATCACAGAAAGGAAAAAATGGAAAAAGAAGTTGTGGGAATTACGTACAATGCAATATCATTCAGCAATGAAATCTATGTCATCAGGCCCGTAGCAGCATAATGAGTGGATTCAGGTACGATGATTCTAAGTGAAATAAGTCACACAGAAATAGAAATATCATAAGGTATCACTAATACACGGAATGTAAACTTGGCTACACAAGAACTGAATTACAAAACAGAACAGGGTCTCAAAAGTAGAAACCCAACTTATGCTTGCTTAAGTGGAAAGGTGAGTTGGGGTGGTGCATAAAACCAGAGATTGAAATTAGCACAGATACCGTTCCATAAGCCAAATATGTAATAGACAAGAGCTACTCCTTGCTCAACGAAGTCGAATCAACACCCCATATTAATCGCCTAAGAATATACCTGACTAGTACGAAACTTAAAACCTATGGATATATATGTCTCCGAAAGAGAATCAAGCGTGTGTACAGCGGCATAAGCGCAGCAGTGATAGGATTGGTGAGGTTCGATGAGCAAATGCAGACCCTTTGAAGTCATATTGCATGGTACCCATTCCATGGGTCTCTACTCTCCAGGTTTAAGGGATTCTTCCTTCAGCTAAAACGTGCATGTGGAACCCAGAGTATGATCCACCATGTGATCGGGAAACGTGTTCAAATGTGCCTCAGTTTTCGTTCCCTGGTACTCGGGTGCAACATTCCAGACGCTTTACTAACACTTTCCCCACTTGGAGAGTCAGTGCCTTTAACCTCCTGTTTGGCCCAGTTTGCAATTTCTGCGGAAGATGAACAGGAAGAGGGAGAACCAATGAGAGACTAGCTGGAGCTGTCAGGACGGGCAAATTTAACTCTCATTTCCCACCAGGAAGAGGAATTAACCAAAGGCTCAGCATGCGATGCCGGAACCAAACTAGGGCCTGAAGCAATCCTGCGGTGTTGCGGCCAGCTCACAAGAAAGGGAGTTGAAGAAAGGAGCTCAGGGTCACTGTCATTCACAATCCTGCAGAGTTATAAATGACAGCTTTCGTCCAAAAATATATTGAAGTAAGGCTGCCAAGAGGAGTTGAAAGCGGTGCAGAATTGCAGGAAACCGATTTCAGGAGGTAGACTGGAATTGTATGTAAAGCATAGGAAAAGAGGCAGAACGTCCACAATGATGCACTTGGCCAAAAAGGGCGTATGCGTTTTTTCCTGAATATATTTGGGAAAAAACGCATACGCCCTTTTTGGCCAACCAAGCAAGATTGCAAAGGAAATCTGCACTACAATGAAGTCACACTGCCCCCCGGTCAAAAGGGCCATCCGAAAAAAGTGTAAAATCCAGAAAGGCAGGACAGGCCAAGGAGAACTAGAAGCCTTCTTATGCTGATGGACGGGATGTAAATTGCCAGCAGCCACTCTGGAGAAGTGTATGGTGTTTCCTGAAACATCCAAAAAATAAAGCAACAGAGTCTAGGGCACTTACACTTATGGTCCTATAGCTTAGGGAAATTAAAATCAAAAAGACACAGCCACCCCAATGTTTGGGACGGCTGTGTTTACAAGAACCTCGTTTACAGTACAAGTTCAATATCACAGAAAGCGAAAAATGGATAAAGAAGTTGTGGTACTTACGTACAATGCAATATCACTCAGCAATGAAATCTATGTCATCAGGCCCGTAGCAGCATAATGACTGGATTCAGGTACGATGATTCTAAGTGAAATAAGTCACACAGAAAAAGAAACATCATAAGATATCACTACTACACGGAATGTAAACTTGGCTACACAAGTACTGAATTACAAAACAGAACAGGGTGTCAAATGTAGAAAACCAACTTATGCTTGCTTAAGGGGAAAGGTGAGTTGGGGTGCTGCATAAAACCAGAGATTGAAAGTAGCACAGATACCGTTCCATAAGCCAAATATGTAATAGACAAGAGCTACTCCTTGCTCAACGAAGTGGACTCAACACCCCATATTAAACGCCTAAGAATATACCTGACTAGTAAGAGTCTACCTGACTAGTAAGAATCTTAAAACCTATGGATTTATATGTCTCCGAAAGAGAATCAAGCATGTGTACAGCGGCATAAACGCAGCAGTGATAGGATTGGTGAGGTTCGGTGAGCAAATGCAGACCCTTTGAAGTCATACTGCATGGTACCCATTCCATGGGTCTCAACTCTCCAGGTTTAAGGGATTCTTCCTTCAGCTAAAACATGCATGTGGAACCCAGAGTATGATCCACCGTGTGATCGGGAAACGTGTTCAAATGTGTCTCAGTTTTCATCCCCTGGTACTCGGGTGCAACATTCCAGACGCTTTACTAACACTCTCCCCACTTGGAGAGTCAGTGCCTTTAACCTCCTGTTTGGCCCAGTTTGCAATTTCTGTGGATCATGAACAGGAATAGGGAGAACCAATGAGAGACTAGGTGGAGGTGTCTGGACGGGCAAATTTAACTCTCATTTCCCACCAGGAAGAGGAATTAACCAAAGGCTCAGCGTGCCATGCGGAACCACACTAGGGCCCGAAGCAATCATGCGGTGTTGCGGCCAGCTCACAAGAAAGCGAGTTGAAGAAAGGAGCTCAGGGGCACTGTAATTCACAAACCTGCAGTTATAAATGACAGCTATCGTCCAAAATATATTGAAGGAAGGCTTCCAAGAGGACTTGAAAGCGGGGCAGAATTGCAGGAAACCGATTTCAGGAGGTAGACTGGAATTGCATGTAAAGCATAGGAAAAGGGGCAGAACGTCCACAATGATGCACTTGGCCAAAAAGGGCGTATGCGTTTTTTCCTGAATATATACAGGAAAAAACGCATACGCCCTTTTTGGCCAACCAAGCAAGCTTGCAAAGGAAATCTGCACTACAATGAAGGATCACTGCCCCCCGGTCAAAAGGGCTATCTGAAAAAAGTGTAAAATCCAGAAAGGCAGGACAGGCCATGGAGAACTGGGAGCCTTGTTATGCTGATGGGCGGCATGTAAATTGCCAGCAGCCACTCTGGAGTAGTGTATGGTGTTTCCAGAAACATCCAAAAAACAAAGCAACAGAGCCTAGGGCATTTCAACATATGGTCCTATAGCTTAGGGAAATTAAAACCAAAAAGACACAGCCACCCCAAAGTTTGGGCCGGCTCTGTTTACAAGAACCTCGTTTACGGTACAAGTTGAATATCACAGAAAGCGAAAAATGGATAAAGAAGTTGTGGTACTTACGTACAATGCAGTATCACACAGCAATGAAATCTATGTCACCAGGGCCGTAGCAGCATAATGAGTGGATTCAGGTAAGATGATTCTAAGTCACACTGATAAAGAAACATCATAAGGTATCACTAACACACGGAATGTAAACTTGGCTACACAGGAACTGAATTACAAAACAGAACAGGGTCTCAAATGTAGAAAACCAACTTATGCTTGCTTAAGGGGAATGGTGAGTTGGGGTGCTGCATGAAACCAGAGATTGAAATTGGCACAAATACCGTTCCATAAGCCAAATATGTAATAGACAAGAGCTACTCCTTGCTCAACGAAGTGGACTCAACACCCCATATTAAACGCCTAAGAATACACCTGACTAGTAAGAATCTTAAAACCTATGGATTTATATGTCTCTGAAAGAGAATCAAGCGTGTGTACAGCGGCATAAGCGCAGCAGTGATAGGATTGGTGAGGTTCGATGAGCAAATGCAGACCCTTTGAAGTCATATTGCATGGTACCCATTCCATGGGTCTCAACTCTCCAGGTTTAAGGGATTCTTCCTTCAGCTAAACATGCATGTGGAACACAGAGTATGATCCACCGTGTGATCGGGAAACGTGTTCAAATGTGTCTCAGTTTTCGTCCCCTGGTACTCGGGTGCAACATTCCAGACGCTTTACTAGCACTCTCCCCACTTGGAGAGTCGGTGCCTTTAACCTCCTGTTTGGCCCAGTTTGCAATTTCTGCGTAAGATGAACAGGAATAGGGAGAACCAATGAGAGACTAGGTGGAGGGGTCTGGACGGGCAAATTAAAATCTCATTTCCCACCAGGAAGAGGAATTAACCAAAGGCTCAGCGTGCCATGCCAGAAGCACACTAGGGCCTGAAGCAATCTTGCGGTGTTGCGGCCAGCTCACAAGAAAGCGATTTGAAGAAAGGAACTCAGGGGCACTGTAATTCACAAACCTGCAGAGTTATAAATGACAGCTTTCGTCCAAAAATATATTGAAGGAAGGCTGCCAAGAGGACTTGAAAGCGGGGCAGAATTGCAGGAAACCGATTTCAGGAGGTAGACTGGAATAGCATGTAAAGCATAGGAAAAGAGGCAGAACGTCCACAATGATGCACTTGGCCAAAAAGGGCGTATGCGTTTTTTCCGGAATATATTCAGGAAAAAACGCATACGCCCTTTTTGGCCAACCAAGCAAGCTTGCAAAGGAAATCTGCACTACAATGAAGTCTCACTGCCCCCTGGTCAAAAGGGCCATCTGAAAAAAGTGTAAAATCCAGAAAGGCAGGACAGGCCCTGGAGAACTGGAAGACTTGTTATGTTGATGGGCGGGATGTAAATTGCCAGAAGCCACTCTGGAGAAGTGTATGGTGTTTCCTGAAACATCCAAAAAACAAAGCAACAGAGCCTAGGGCATTTCCACTTATGGTCCTATAGCTTAGGGAAATTAAAATCAAAAAGACACAGCCACCCCAAAGTTTGGGCCGGCTCTGTTTACAAGAACCTCATTTACGGTACAATTTGAATATCACAGAAAGCGAAAAATGGATAAAGAAGTTGTGGTAATTACGTACAATGCAATATCACTCAGCAATGAAATCTATGTCATCAGGCCCGTAGCAGCATAATGAGTGGATTCAGGTACGATGATTCTAAGTGAAATAAATCACACAGAAAAAGAAACATCATAAGATATCACTACTACACGGAATGTAAACTTGGCTACACAAGAACTGAATTACAAAACAGAACA
This sequence comes from Leucopleurus acutus, assembly GCF_964270905.1. Taxonomy (NCBI): domain Eukaryota; kingdom Metazoa; phylum Chordata; class Mammalia; order Artiodactyla; family Delphinidae; genus Leucopleurus; species Leucopleurus acutus. The sequence continues at coordinate 102,939,300 of NC_139146.1, read as the reverse complement.
GGATGTCAAATGTAGAAAACCAACTTATGCTTGCTTAAGGGGAAAGGTGAGCTGGGGTGCTGCATAAAACCAGAGATTGAAATTAGCACAGATACCGTTCCGTAAGCCAAATTAGTAATAGACAAGAATTACTCCTTGCTCAACGAAGTGAACTCAACACCCCATAATAAACGCCTAAGAATATACCTGACTAGTAAGAATCTTAAAACCTATGGATTTATATGTCTCCAAAAGAGAATCAATCGTGTGTACAGCGGCATAAACGCAGCAGTGATAGGATTGGTGAGGTTCAGTGAGCAAATGCAGACCCTTTGAAGTCATATTGCATGGTACCCATTCCATGGGTCTCAACTCTCCAGGTTTAAGGGATTCTTCCTTCAGCTAAACATGCATGTGGAACACAGAGTATGATCCACCGTGTGATCGGGAAACGTGTTCAAATGTGTCTCAGTTTTCGTCCCCTGGTACTCGGGTGCAACATTCCATACACTTTACTAACACTCTCCCCACTTGGAGAGTCAGTGCCTTTAACCTCCTGTTTGGCCCAGTTTGCAATTTCTGCGTAAGATGAACAGGAATAGGGAGAACCAATGAGAGACTAGGTGGAGGTGTCTGGACGGGCAAATTTAACTCTCATTTCCCACCAGGAAGAGGAATTATCCAAAGGCTCAGCATGCCGTGCCGGAACCAAACTAGGGTCTGAAGAAATCCTGCGGTGTTGCGGGCAGCTCACAAGAATGTGAGTTGAAGAAAGGAGCTCAGGGGCACTGTCATTCACAAACCTGCAGAGTTATAAATGACAGCTATCTTCCAAAAATATATTGAAGTAAGGCTGCCAAGAGGAGTTGAAAGCGGGGCAGAATTGCAGGAAACCGATTTCAGGAGGTAGACTGGAATTGCATGTAAAGCATAGGAAAAGAGGCAGAACGTCCACAATGATGCACTTGGCCAAAAAGGGCGTATGCGTTTTTTCTGGAATATATTCAGGAAAAAACGCATACGCCCTTTTTGGCCAACCAAGCAAGCTTGCAAAGGAAATCTGCACTACAATGAAGTCTCACTGCCCCCAGGTCAAAAGGGCTATCTGAAAAAAGTGTAAAATCCAGAAAGGCAGGACAGGCCATGGAGAACTGGGAGCCTTGTTATGCTGATGGGCGGGATGTAAATTGCCAACAGCCACTCTGGAGAAGTGTATGGTGTTTCCTGAAACATCTAAAAAACAAAGCAACAGAGCCTAGGGCACTTCCACTTATGGTCCTATAGCTTAGGGAAATTAAAATCAAAAAGACACAGCCACCCCAAAGTTTGGGCCGGCTCTGTTTACAAGAACCTCGTTTACGGTACAAGTTTAATATCACAGAAAGCAAAAAATGGAAAAAGAAGTTGTGGGAATTACGTACAATGCAATATCATTCAGCAATGAAATCTATGTCATCAGGCCCGTAGCAGCATAATGAGTGGATTCAGGTACGATGATTCTAAGTGAAATAAGTCACACAGAAATAGAAATATCATAAGGTATCACTAATACACGGAATGTAAACTTGGCTACACAAGAACTGAATTACAAAACAGAACAGGGTCTCAAAAGTAGAAACCCAACTTATGCTTGCTTAAGTGGAAAGGTGAGTTGGGGTGGTGCATAAAACCAGAGATTGAAATTAGCACAGATACCGTTCCATAAGCCAAATATGTAATAGACAAGAGCTACTCCTTGCTCAACGAAGTCGAATCAACACCCCATATTAATCGCCTAAGAATATACCTGACTAGTACGAAACTTAAAACCTATGGATATATATGTCTCCGAAAGAGAATCAAGCGTGTGTACAGCGGCATAAGCGCAGCAGTGATAGGATTGGTGAGGTTCGATGAGCAAATGCAGACCCTTTGAAGTCATATTGCATGGTACCCATTCCATGGGTCTCAACTCTCCAGGTTTAAGGGATTCTTCCTTCAGCTAAAACGTGCATGTGGAACCCAGAGTATGATCCACCATGTGATCGGGAAACGTGTTCAAATGTGCCTCAGTTTTCGTTCCCTGGTACTCGGGTGCAACATTCCAGACGCTTTACTAACACTTTCCCCACTTGGAGAGTCAGTGCCTTTAACTTCCTGTTTGGCCCAGTTTGCAATTTCTGCGGAAGATGAACAGGAAGAGGGAGAACCAATGAGAGACTAGCTGGAGCTGTCAGGACGGGCAAATTTAACTCTCATTTCCCACCAGGAAGAGGAATTAACCAAAGGCTCAGCATGCGATGCCGGAACCAAACTAGGGCCTGAAGCAATCCTGCGGTGTTGCGGCCAGCTCACAAGAAAGGGAGTTGAAGAAAGGAGCTCAGGGTCACTGTCATTCACAATCCTGCAGAGTTATAAATGACAGCTATCGTCCGAAAATATATTGAAGGAAGGCTGCCAAGAGGAGTTGAAAGTGGGGCAGAATTGCAGGAAACCGATTTCAGGAGGTAGACTGGAATTGCATGTAAAGCATAGGAAAAGAGGCAGAACGTCCACAATGATGCACTTGGCCAAAAAGGGCATATGTGTTTTTTCCTGAATATATACAGGAAAAAATGCATACGCCCGTTTTGGCCAACCAAGCAAGCTTGCAAAGGAAATCTGCACTACAATGAAGTCTCACTGCCCCCCGGTCAAAAGGGCTATCTGAAAAAAGTGTAAAATCCAGAAAGGCAGGACAGGCCACAGAGAACTGGGAAACTTGTTATGCTGATGGGCGGGATGTAAATTGCCAGCAGCCACTCTGGAGAAGTGTATGGTGTTTCCTGAAACATCCAAAAAACAAAGCAACAGAGCCTAGGGCACTTCCACTTATGGTCCTATAGCTTAGGGAAATTAAAATAAAAAAGACACAGCCACCCCAAATTTTGGGCCGGCTCTGTTTACAACAACCTCGTTTACGGTACAAGTTCAATATCACAGAAAGCGAAAAATGGATAAAGAAGTTGTGGTACTTACGTACAATGCAATATCACTCAGCAATGAAATCTATGTCATCAGGCCGGTAGCAGCATAATGAGTGGATTCAGGTACGATGATTCTAAGTGAAATCAGTCACACAGAAAAAGAAACATCATAAGATATCACTACTACACGGAATGTAAACTTGGCTACACAGGAACTGAATTACAAAACAGAAAATGGTCTTAAATGTAGAAAACCAACTTATGCTTGCTTAAGGGGAAAGGTGAGTTGGGGTGCGGCATAAAACCAGAGATTGAAATTAGCACAGATACCGTTCCATAAGCCAAATATGTAATAGACAAGAGCTACTCCTTGCTCAACGAAGTGGACTCAACACCCCATATTAAACGCCTAAGAATATACCTGACTGGTAAGAATCTTAAAACCTATGGATTTATATGTCTCCGAAAGAGAATCAAGCATGTGTACAGTGGCATAAACGCAGCAGTGATAGGATTGGTGAGGTTCGGTGAGCAAATGCAGACTCTTTGAAGTCATATTGCATGGTACCCATTCCATGGGTCTCAACTCTCCAGGTTTAAGGGATTCTTCCTTCAGCTAAAACATGCATGTGGAACCCAGAGTATGATCCACCGTGTGATCGGGAAACGTGTTCAAATGTGTCTCAGATTTCGTCCCCTGGTACTCGGGTGCAACATTCCACACGCTTTACTAACACTCTCCCCACTTGGAGAGTCAGTGCCTTTAACCTCCTGTTTGGCCCAGTTTGCAATTTCTGTGGAAAATGAACAGGAATAGGGAGAACCAATGAGAGACTAGGTGGAGTTGTCTGAACGGGCAAATTTAACTCTCATTTCCCACCAGGAAGAGGAATTAACCAAAGGCTCAACATGCCATGCCGGAACCAAACTAGGGCCTGAAGCAATCCTGTGGTGTTGCGGCCAGCTCACAAGAAATCGAGTTGAAGAAAGGAGCTCAGGGGCACTGTAATTCACAAACCTGCAGAGTTATAAATGACAGTCATCGTCCAAAAATATATTGAAAGAAGGCTGCCAAGAGGAGTTGAAAGTGGGGCAGAATTGCAGGAAACCGATTTCAGGAGGTAGACTGGAATTGCATGTAAAGCATAGGAAAAGAGGCAGAACGTCCACAATGATGCACTTGGCCAAAAAGGGAGTATGCGTTTTTTCCTGAATATATTCAGGAAAAAACGCATACGCCCTTTTTGGCCAACCAAGCAAGCTTGCAAAGGAAATCTGCACTAAAATGAAGTCTCACTGCCCCCCTGTCAAAAGGGCCATCTGAAAAAAGTGTAAAATCCAGAAAGGCAGGACAGGGTATGGAGAACTGGGAGCCTTGTTATGCTGATGGGCGGGATGTAAATTGCCAACAGCCACTCTGGAGAAGTGTATGGTGTTTCCTGAAACATCCAAAAAACAAAGCAACAGAGCCTAGGGCACTTCCACTTATGGTCCTATAGCTTAGGGAAATTAAAATCAAAAAGACACAGCCACCCCAAAGTTTGGGACGTCTCTGTTTACAAGAACCTCGTTTACGGTACAAGTTCAATATCACAGAAAGCGAAAAATGGATAAAGAAGTTGTGGTACTTACGTACAATGCAATATCACTCAGTAATGAAATCTATGTCATCAGTCCAGTAGCAGCATAATGAGTGGATTCAGGTACGATGATTGTAAGTGAAATAAGTCACACAGAAAAAGAAACATCATAAGATATCACTAATACACGAAATGTAAACTTGGCTACACAAGAAATGAATTACAAACAGAACAGGGTCTCAAATGTAGAAAACCAACTTATGCTTGCTGAAGGGGAAAGGTGAGTTGGGGTGCTGCATAAAACCAGAGATTGAAATTAGCACAGATACTGTTCCATAAGCCAAATATGTAAGAGACAAGAGCTACTCCTTGCTCAATGCAGTGGACTCAACACCCCATATTAAACGCCTAAGAATATACCTGACTAGTAAGAATCTTAAAACCTATGGATTTATATGTCTCCGAAAGAGAATCAAACGTCTGTACAGCGGCATAAACGCAGCAGTGATAGGATTGGTGAGGTTCGGTGAGCAAATGCAGACCCTTTGAAGTCATATTGCATGGTACCCATTCCATGGGTCTCAACTCTCCAGGTTTAAGGGATTCTTCTTTCAGCTAAAATATGCATGGGGAACTTAGAGTATGATACACGGTGTGTTCGGGAAACCTGTTTAAATGTGTCTCAGTTTTCGTCCTGTGGTACTCGGGTGCAACATTCCAGACGCTTTACTAACACTCTCCCCACTTGGAGAGTCAGTGCCTTTAACCTCCTGTTTGGCCCAGTTTGCAATTTCTGTGTAAGATGAACAGGAATAGGGAGAACCAATGAGAGACTAGGTGGAGGTGTCTGGACTGGCAAATTTAACTCTCATTTCCCACCAGGAAGAGGAATTTACCAAAGGCTCAGCATGTCGTGCCGGAACCAAACAAGGGCCTGAAGCAATCCTGCGGTGTTGCGGCCAGCTCACAAGAAAGCGAGTTGAAGAAAGGGGCTCAGCGGCACTGTAATTCACAAACCTGCAGAGTTATAAATGACAGCTATCTTCCAAAAATATATTGAAGTAAGGCTGCCAAGAGGAGTTGAAAGCAGGGCAGAATTGCAGGAAACCGATTTCAGGAGGCAGACTGGAATTGCATGTAAAGCATAGGAAAAGAGGCAGAACGTCCACAATGATGCACTTGGCCAAAAAGGGCGTATGCGTTTTTTCCGGAATATATTCAGGAAAAAACGCATACGCCCTTTTTGGCCAACCAAGCAAGCTTGCAAAGGAAATCTGCACTAAAATGAAGTCTCACTGCCCCCCGGTCAAAAGGGCCATCTGAAAAAAGTGTAAAATCCAGAAAGGCAGGACAGGCGCTGGAGAACTGGAAGACTTGTTATGCTGATGGGCGGGATGTAAATTGCCAACAGCCACTCTGGAGAAGTGTATGGTGTTTCCTGAAACATCTAAAAAACAAAGCAACAGAGCCTAGGGCACTTCCACTTATGGTCCTATAGCTTAGGGAAATTAAAATCAAAAAGACACAGCCACCCCAAAGTTTGGGCCGGCTCTGTTTACAAGAACCTCGTTTACGGTACAAGTTTAATATCACAGAAAGCAAAAAATGGAAAAAGAAGTTGTGGGAATTACGTACAATGCAATATCATTCAGCAATGAAATCTATGTCATCAGGCCCGTAGCAGCATAATGAGTGGATTCAGGTACGATGATTCTAAGTGAAATAAGTCACACAGAAATAGAAATATCATAAGGTATCACTAATACACGGAATGTAAACTTGGCTACACAAGAACTGAATTACAAAACAGAACAGGGTCTCAAAAGTAGAAACCCAACGTATGCTTGCTTAAGTGGAAAGGTGAGTTGGGGTGGTGCATAAAACCAGAGATTGAAATTAGCACAGATACCGTTCCATAAGCCAAATATGTAATAGACAAGAGCTACTCCTTGCTCAACGAAGTCGAATCAACACCCCATATTAATCGCCTAAGAATATACCTGACTAGTACGAAACTTAAAACCTATGGATATATATGTCTCCGAAAGAGAATCAAGCGTGTGTACAGCGGCATAAGCGCAGCAGTGATAGGATTGGTGAGGTTCGATGAGCAAATGCAGACCCTTTGAAGTCATATTGCATGGTACCCATTCCATGGGTCTCAACTCTCCAGGTTTAAGGGATTCTTCCTTCAGCTAAAACGTGCATGTGGAACCCAGAGTATGATCCACCATGTGATCGGGAAACGTGTTCAAATGTGCCTCAGTTTTCGTTCCCTGGTACTCGGGTGCAACATTCCAGACGCTTTACTAACACTTTCCCCACTTGGAGAGTCAGTGCCTTTAACTTCCTGTTTGGCCCAGTTTGCAATTACTGCGGAAGATGAACAGGAAGAGGGAGAACCAATGAGAGACTAGCTGGAGCTGTCAGGACGGGCAAATTTAACTCTCATTTCCCACCAGGAAGAGGAATTAACCAAAGGCTCAGCATGCGATGCCGGAACCAAACTAGGGCCTGAAGCAATCCTGCGGTGTTGCGGCCAGCTCACAAGAAAGGGAGTTGAAGAAAGGAGCTCAGGGTCACTGTCATTCACAATCCTGCAGAGTTATAAATGACAGCTATCGTCCGAAAATATATTGAAGGAAGGCTGCCAAGAGGAGTTGAAAGTGGGGCAGAATTGCAGGAAACCGATTTCAGGAGGTAGACTGGAATTGCATGTAAAGCATAGGAAAAGAGGCAGAACGTCCACAATGATGCACTTGGCCAAAAAGGGCATATGTGTTTTTTCCTGAATATATACAGGAAAAAATGCATACGCCCGTTTTGGCCAACCAAGCAAGCTTGCAAAGGAAATCTGCACTACAATGAAGTCTCACTGCCCCCCGGTCAAAAGGGCTATCTGAAAAAAGTGTAAAATCCAGAAAGGCAGGACAGGCCACAGAGAACTGGGAAACTTGTTATGCTGATGGGCGGGATGTAAATTGCCAGCAGCCACTCTGGAGAAGTGTATGGTGTTTCCTGAAACATCCAAAAAACAAAGCAACAGAGCCTAGGGCACTTCCACTTATGGTCCTATAGCTTAGGGAAATTAAAATAAAAAAGACACAGCCACCCCAAATTTTGGGCCGGCTCTGTTTACAACAACCTCGTTTACGGTACAAGTTCAATATCACAGAAAGCGAAAAATGGATAAAGAAGTTGTGGTACTTACGTACAATGCAATATCACTCAGCAATGAAATCTATGTCATCAGGCCGGTAGCAGCATAATGAGTGGATTCAGGTACGATGATTCTAAGTGAAATCAGTCACACAGAAAAAGAAACATCATAAGATATCACTACTACACGGAATGTAAACTTGGCTACACAGGAACTGAATTACAAAACAGAAAATGGTCTTAAATGTAGAAAACCAACTTATGCTTGCTTAAGGGGAAAGGTGAGTTGGGGTGCGGCATAAAACCAGAGATTGAAATTAGCACAGATACCGTTCCATAAGCCAAATATGTAATAGACAAGAGCTACTCCTTGCTCAACGAAGTGGACTCAACACCCCTTATTAAACGCCTAAGAATATACCTGACTAGTAAGAATCTTAAAACCTATGGATTTATATGTCTCCGAAAGAGAATCAAGCATGTGTATAGTGGCATAAACGCAGCAGTGATAGGATTGGTGAGGTTCGGTGAGCAAATGCAGACTCTTTGAAGTCATATTGCATGGTACCCATTCCATGGGTCTCAACTCTCCAGGTTTAAGGGATTCTTCCTTCAGCTAAAACATGCATGTGGAACCCAGAGTATGATCCACCGTGTGATCGGGAAACGTGTTCAAATGTGTCTCAGATTTCGTCCCCTGGTACTCGGGTGCAACATTCCACACGCTTTACTAACACTCTCCCCACTTGGAGAGTCAGTGCCTTTAACCTCCTGTTTGGCCCAGTTTGCAATTTCTGTGGAAAATGAACAGGAATAGGGAGAACCAATGAGAGACTAGGTGGAGGTGTCTGAACGGGCAAATTTAACTCTCATTTCCCACCAGGAAGAGGAATTAACCAAAGGCTCAACATGCCATGCCGGAACCAAACTAGGGCCTGAAGCAATCCTGTGGTGTTGCGGCCAGCTCACAAGAAAGCGAGTTGAAGAAAGGAGCTAAGGGGCACTGTAATTCACAAACATGCAGAGTTATAAATGACAGCTATCGTCCAAAAATATATTGAAGGAAGGCTGCCAAGAGGAGTTGAAAGTGGGGCAGAATTGCAGGAAACCGATTTCAGGAGGTAGACTGGAATTGCATGTAAAGCATAGGAAAAGAGGCAGAACGTCCACAATGATGCACTTGGCCAAAAAGGGCGTATGCGTTTTTTCCGGAATATATTCAGGAAAAAACGCATACGCCCTTTTTGGCCAACCAAGCAAGCTTGCAAAGGAAATATGCACTACAATGAAGTCTCACTGCCCCCCTGTCAAAAAGGCCATCTGAAAAAAGTGTAAAATCCAGAAAGGCAGGACAGGGTATGGAGAACTGGGAGCCTAGTTATGCTGATGGGCGGGATGTAAGTTGCCAGCAGCCACTCTGGAGAAGTGTATGGTGTTTCCTGAAACATCCAAAAAACAAAGCAACAGAGCCTAGGGCACTTCCACTTATGGTCCTATAGCTTAGGGAAATTAAAATAAAAAAGACACAGCCACCCCAAATTTTGGGCCGGCTCTGTTTACAACAACCTCGTTTACGGTACAAGTTCAATATCACAGAAAGTGAAAAATGGATAAAGAAGTTGTGGTACTTACGTACAATGCAATATCACTCAGCAATGAAATCTATGTCATCAGGCCGGTAGCAGCATAATGAGTGGATTCAGGTACGATGATTCTAAGTGAAATAAGTCACACAGAAAAAGAAACATCATAAGATACCACTACTACACGGAATGTAAACTTGGCTACACAGGAATTAAATTACAAAACAGAAAATGGTCTCAAATGTAGAAAACCAACTTATGCTTGCTTAAGGGGAAAGGTGAGTTGGGGTGCGGCATAAAACCAGAGATTGAAATTAGCACAGATACCGTTCCATAAGCCAAATATGTAATAGACAAGAGCTACTCCTTGCTCAACGAAGTGGACTCAACACCCCATATTAAACGCCTAAGAATATACCTGACTGGTAAGAATCTTAAAACCTATGGATTTATATGTCTCCGAAAGAGAATCAAGCATGTGTACAGTGGCATAAACGCAGCAGTGATAGGATTGGTGAGGTTCGGTGAGCAAATGCAGACTCTTTGAAGTCATATTGCATGGTACCCATTCCATGGGTCTCAACTCTCCAGGTTTAAGGGATTCTTCCTTCAGCTAAAACATGCATGTGGAACCCAGAGTATGATCCACCGTGTGATCGGGAAACGTGTTCAAATGTGTCTCAGATTTCGTCCCCTGGTACTCGGGTGCAACATTCCACACGCTTTACTAACACTCTCCCCACTTGGAGAGTCAGTGCCTTTAACCTCCTGTTTGGCCCAGTTTGCAATTTCTGTGGAAAATGAACAGGAATAGGGAGAACCAATGAGAGACTAGGTGGAGTTGTCTGAACGGGCAAATTTAACTCTCATTTCCCACCAGGAAGAGGAATTAACCAAAGGCTCAACATGCCATGCCGGAACCAAACTAGGGCCTGAAGCAATCCTGTGGTGTTGCGGCCAGCTCACAAGAAATCGAGTTGAAGAAAGGAGCTCAGGGGCACTGTAATTCACAAACCTGCAGAGTTATAAATGACAGTCATCGTCCAAAAATATATTGAAAGAAGGCTGCCAAGAGGAGTTGAAAGTGGGGCAGAATTGCAGGAAACCGATTTCAGGAGGTAGACTGGAATTGCATGTAAAGCATAGGAAAAGAGGCAGAACGTCCACAATGATGCACTTGGCCAAAAAGGGCGTATGCGTTTTTTCCTGAATATATTCAGGAAAAAACGCATACGCCCTTTTTGGCCAACCAAGCAAGCTTGCAAAGGAAATCTGCACTAAAATGAAGTCTCACTGCCCCCCTGTCAAAAGGGCCATCTGAAAAAAGTGTAAAATCCAGAAAGGCAGGACAGGGTATGGAGAACTGGGAGCCTTGTTATGCTGATGGGCGGGATGTAAATTGCCAACAGCCACTCTGGAGAAGTGTATGGTGTTTCCTGAAACATCCAAAAAACAAAGCAACAGAGCCTAGGGCACTTCCACTTATGGTCCTATAGCTTAGGGAAATTAAAATCAAAAAGACACAGCCACCCCAAAGTTTGGGACGTCTCTGTTTACAAGAACCTCGTTTACGGTACAAGTTCAATATCACAGAAAGCGAAAAATGGATAAAGAAGTTGTGGTACTTACGTACAATGCAATATCACTCAGTAATGAAATCTATGTCATCAGTCCAGTAGCAGCATAATGAGTGGATTCAGGTACGATGATTGTAAGTGAAATAAGTCACACAGAAAAAGAAACATCATAAGATATCACTAATACACGAAATGTAAACTTGGCTACACAAGAACTGAATTACAAACAGAACAGGGTCTCAAATGTAGAAAACCAACTTATGCTTGCTGAAGGGGAAAGGTGAGTTGGGGTGCTGCATAAAACCAGAGATTGAAATTAGCACAGATACTGTTCCATAAGCCAAATATGTAAGAGACAAGAGCTACTCCTTGCTCAATGCAGTGGACTCAACACCCCATATTAAACGCCTAAGAATATACCTGACTAGTAAGAATCTTAAAACCTATGGATTTATATGTCTCCGAAAGAGAATCAAACGTCTGTACAGCGGCATAAACGCAGCAGTGATAGGATTGGTGAGGTTCGGTGAGCAAATGCAGACCCTTTGAAGTCATATTGCATGGTACCCATTCCATGGGTCTCAACTCTCCAGGTTTAAGGGATTCTTCTTTCAGCTAAAATATGCATGGGGAACTTAGAGTATGATACACGGTGTGATCGGGAAACCTGTTTAAATGTGTCTCAGTTTTCGTCCTGTGGTACTCGGGTGCAACATTCCAGACGCTTTACTAACACTCTCCCCACTTGGAGAGTCAGTGCCTTTAACCTCCTGTTTGGCCCAGTTTGCAATTTCTGTGTAAGATGAACAGGAATAGGGAGAACCAATGAGAGACTAGGTGGAGGTGTCTGGACTGGCAAATTTAACTCTCATTTCCCACCAGGAAGAGGAATTTACCAAAGGCTCAGCATGTCGTGCCGGAACCAAACAAGGGCCTGAAGCAATCCTGCGGTGTTGCGGCCAGCTCACAAGAAAGCGAGTTGAAGAAAGGGGCTCAGCGGCACTGTAATTCACAAACCTGCAGAGTTATAAATGACAGCTATCTTCCAAAAATATATTGAAGTAAGGCTGCCAAGAGGAGTTGAAAGCAGGGCAGAATTGCAGGAAACCGATTTCAGGAGGCAGACTGGAATTGCATGTAAAGCATAGGAAAAGAGGCAGAACGTCCACAATGATGCACTTGGCCAAAAAGGGCGTATGCGTTTTTTCCGGAATATATTCAGGAAAAAACGCATACGCCCTTTTTGGCCAACCAAGCAAGCTTGCAAAGGAAATCTGCACTAAAATGAAGTCTCACTGCCCCCCGGTCAAAAGGGCCATCTGAAAAAAGTGTAAAATCCAGAAAGGCAGGACAGGCGCTGGAGAACTGGAAGACTTGTTATGCTGATGGGCGGGATGTAAATTGCCAGAAGCCACTCTGGAGAAGTGTATGGTGTTTCCTGAAACATCCAAAAAACAAAGCAACAGAGCCTAGGGCATTTCCACTTATGGTCCTATAGTTTAGGGAAATTAAAATCAAAAAGACACAGCCACCCCAAAGTTTGGGCCGGCTCTGTTTACAAGAACCTCGTTTACGGTACAAGTTCAATATCACAGAAAGCAAAAAATGGATAAAGAAGTTGTGGTAATTACGTACAATGCAATATCACTTAGCAATGAAATCTATGTCATCAGGCCCGTAGCAGCATAATGAGTGGATTCAGGTACGATGATTCTATGTGAAATAATTCACACAGAAAAAGAAATATCATAAGGTATCACTAATACACGGAATGTAAACTTGGCTACACAAGAACTGAATTACAAAACAGAACAGGGTGTCAAAAGTAGAAACCCAACATATGCTTGCTTAAGTGGAAAGGTGAGTTGGGATGGTGCATAAAACCAGAGATTGAAATTAGCACAGATACCGTTCCATAAGCCAAATATGTAATAGACAAGAGCTACTCCTTGCTCAACGAAGTGGACTCAACACCCCATATTAATTGCCTAAGAATATACCTGACTAGTAAGAATCTTAAAACCTATGGATATATATGTCTCCGAATGAGAATCAAGCGTGTGTACAGCGGCATAAAAGCACCAGTGATAGGATTGTTGAGGTTCGGTGAGCAAATGGAGACCCTTTGAAGTCATATTGCATGGTACCCTTTCCATAGGTCTCAACTCTCCAGGTTTAAGGGATTCTTCCTTCAGCTAAAACATGCATGTGAAACCCAGAGTATGATCCACCGTGTGATCGGGAAACGTGTTCAAATGTGTCTCAGTTTTCGTCCCCTGTTACTCGGGTGCAACATTCCAGACGCTTTACTAACACTCTCCCCACTTGGAGAGTCAGTGCCTTTAACCTCCTGTTTGGCCCAGTTTGCAATTTCTGCGTAAGATGAACAGGAATAGGGAGAACCAATGAGAGACTAGGTGGAGGTATCTGGACGGGCAAATTTAACTCTCATTTCCCACCAGGAAGAGGAATTAACCAAAGGCTCAGCGTGGCATGCCAGAAGCACACTAGGGCCTGAAGCAATCCTGCGGTATTGCGGCCAGCTGACAAGAAAGCGAGTTGAAGGAAGGAACTCAAGGGCACTGTAATTCACAAACCTGCAGAGTTATAAATGACAGCTTTCGTCCAAAAATATATTGAAGGAAGGCTGCCAAGAGGAGTTGAAAGCGGGGCAGAATTGCAGGAAACCGATTTCAGGAGGTAGACTGGAATTGCATGTAAAGCATAGGAAAAGAGGCAGAACGTCCACAATGATGCACTTGGCCAAAAAGGTCGTATGCGTTTTTTCCGGAATATATTCAGGAAAAAACGCATACGCCCTTTTTGGCCATCCAAGCAAGCTTTCAAAGGAAATCTGCACTACAATGAAGTCTCACTGCCCCCTGGTCAAAAGGGCTATCTGAAAAAAGTGTAAAATCCAGAAAGGCAGGACAGGCCATGGAGAACTGGGAGCCTTGTTATGCTGATGGGCGGCATGTAAATTGCCAACACCCACTCTGGAGAAGTGTATGTTGTTTCCTGAAACATCCAGAAAACAAAGCAACAGAGCCTAGGGCACTTCTACTTATGGTCCTATAGCTTAGGGAAATTAAAATCAAAAAGACACAGCCACCCCAAAGTTTGGGCCGGCTCTGTTTACAAGAACCTCGTTTACGGTACAAGTTGAATATCACAGAAAGCGAAAAATGGATAAAGAAGTTGTGGTAATTACGTACAATGTAGTATCACACAGCAATGAAATCTATGTCATCAGTCCAGTAGCAGCATAATGAGTGGATTCAGGTACGATGATTGTAAGTGAAATAAGTCACACAGAAAAAGAAACATCATAAGATATCACTAATACACGAAATGTAAACTTGGCTACAAAGGAACTGAATTACAAAACAGAACAGGGTCTCAAATGTAGAAAACCAACTTATGCTTGCTTAAGGGGAAAGGTGAGTTGGGGTGCTGCATAAAACCAGAGATTGAAATTAGCACAGATACTGTTCCATAAGCCAAATATGTAATAGACAAGAGCTACTCCTTGCTCAACGAAGTGGACTCAACACCCCATATTAAACGCCTAAGAATATACTTGACTAGTAAGAATCTTAAAACCTATGGATTTATATGTCTCCGAAAGAGAATTAAGCGTGTGTACAGCGGCATAAGCGCAGAAGTGATACGACTGGTGAGGTTCGATGAGCAAACGCAGACCTTTTGAAGTCATATTGCATGGTACCCATTCCATGGGTCTCAACTCTCCAGGTTTAAGGGATTCTTCCTTCAGCTAAAACATTCATGTGGAACCCAGAGTATGATTCACGGTGTGATCGGGAAACATGTTCAAATGTGTCTCAGTTTTCGTCCCCTGGTACTCGGGTGCAACATTCCAGACGGTTTACTAACACTCTCCCCACTTGGAGAGTGAGTGCCTTTCACCTCCTGTTTGGCCCAGTTTGCAATTTCTGCGTAAGATGAACAGGAATAGGGAGAACCAATGAGAGACTAGGTGGAGGTGTCTGGACGGGCAAATTTAACTCTCATTTCCCACCAGGAAGAGGAATTAACCAAAGGCTCAGCATGTCGTGCCGGAACCAAACTAGGGCCTGAAGCAATCCTGCCGTGTTGCGGTCAGCTCACAAGAAAGCGAGTTGAAGAAAGGATCTCAGCGGCACTGTAATTAACAAACCTGCAGTGTTATAAATGATAGCTATCTTCCAAAAATATATTGAAGTAAGGCTGCCAAGAGGAGTTGAAAGCGGGGTAGAATTGCAGGAAACCGATTTCAGGAGGTAGACTGGAATTGCATGTAAAGCATAGGAAAAGAGGCAGAACGTCCACAATGATGCACTTGGCCAAAAAGGGCGTATGCGTTCTTTCCTGAATATATTCAGGAATATATTCAGGAAAAAACGCATACGCCCTTTTTGGCCAACCAAGCAAGCTTGCAAAGGAAATCTGCACGACAATGAAGTCTCACTGCCCCCCCTCAAAAGGGCCATCTGAAAAAAGTGTAAAATCCAGAAAGGCAGGACAGGCCCTGGAGAACTGGAAGACTTGTTATGCTGATGGGCGGGATGTAAATTGCCAGAAGCCACTCTGGAGAAGTGTATGGTGTTTCCTGAAACATCCAAAAAACAAAGCAACAGAGCCTAGGGCATTTCCACTTATGGTCCTATAGTTTAGGGAAATTAAAATCAAAAAGACACAGCCACCCCAAAGTTTGGGCCGGCTCTGTTTACAAGAACCTCGTTTACGGTACAAGTTCAATATCACAGAAAGCGAAAAATGGATAAAGAAGTTGTGGTAATTACGTACAATGCAATATCACTCAGCAATGAAATCTATGTCATCAGGCCCGTAGCAGCATAATGAGTGGATTCAGGTACGATGATTCTATGTGAAATAAGTCACACAGAAAAAGAAATATCATAAGGTATCACTAATACACGGAATGTAAACTTGGCTACACAAGAACTGAATTACAAAACAGAACAGGGTCTCAAAAGTAGAAACCCAACTTATGCTTGCTTAAGTGGAAAGGTGAGTTGGGGTGGTGCATAAAACCAGAGATTGAAATTAGCACAGATACTGTTCCATAAGCCAAATATGTAATAGACAAGACCTACTCCTTGCTCAACGAAGTGGACTCAACACCCCATATTAATCGCCTAAGAATATACCTGACTCGTAAGAATCTTAAAACCTATGGATATATATGTCTCCGAATGAGAATCAAGCGTGTGTACAGCGGCATAAACGCAGCAGTGATAGGATTGGTGAGGTTCGGTGAGCAAAAGGAGACCCTTTGAAGTCATATTGCATGGTACCCATTCCATGGGTCTCAACTCTCCAGGTTTAAGGGATTCTTCCTTCAGCTAAAACATGCATGTGGAACCCAGAGTATGATTCACGGTGTGATCGGGAAACGTGTTCAAATGTGTCTCAGTTTTCGTCCCCTGGTACTCGGGTGCAACATTCCAGACGCTTTACTAACACTCTCCCCACTTATAGAGTCAGTGCCTTTAACCTCCTGTTTGGCCCAGTTTGCAATTTCTGTGGAAGATGAACAGGAATAGGGAGAACCAATGAGAGACTAGGTGGACGTGTCTGGACGGGCAAACTTAACTCTCATTTCCCACCAGGAAGAGGAATTAACCAAAGGCTCAGCATGCCGTGCCGGAACCAAACTAGGGTCTGAAGCAATCCTGCGGTGTTGCGGTCAGCTCACAAGAAAGCGAGTTGAAGAAAGGATCTCAGCGGCACTGTAATTCACAAACCTGCAGTGTTATAAATGACAGCTATCTTCCAAAAATATATTGAAGTAAGGCTGCCAAGAGGAGTTGAAAGTGGGGCAGAATTGCAGGAAACCGATTTCAGGAGGTAGACTGGAATTGCATGTAAAGCATAGGAAAAGAGGCAGAACGTCCACAATGATGCACTTGGCCTAAAAGGGCGTATGCGTTTTTTCCTGAATATATTCAGGAAAAAACGCATACGCACTTTTTGGCCAACCAAGCAAGCTTGCAAAGGAAATGTGCACTACAATGAAGTCTCACTGCCCCCCGGTCAAAAGGGCCATCTGAAAAAAGTGTAAAATCCAGAAAGGCAGGACAGGCCATGGAGAACTGGGAGCCTTGTTATGCTGATGGGCGGGATATAAATTGCCAGCAGCCACTCTGGAGAAGTGTATGGTGTTTCCTGAAACATCCAAAAAACAAAACAACAGAGACTAGGGCAATTCCACTTATGGTCCTATAGCTTAGGGAAATTAAAATCAAAAAGACACAGCCACCCCAAAGTTTGGGATGGCTGTGTTTAGAAGAACCTCGTTTACCGTACAAGTTCAATATCACAGAAAGTGAAAAATGGATAAAGACGTTGTGGTACTTACGTACAATGCTATATCACTCAGCAATGAAATCTATGTCATCAGGCCCGTAGAAGCATAATGAGTGGATTCAGGTACGATGATTCTAAGTGAAATAAGTCACACAGAAAAAGAAACATCATAAGATATCAGTACTACACGGAATGTAAACTTGGCTACACAGGAACTGAATTACAAAACAGAACAGGGTGTCAAATGTAGAAAACCAACTTATGCTTTCTTAAGGGGAAAGGTGAGTTGGGGTGCGGCATAAAACCAGAGATTGAAATTAGCACAGATACCGTTCTGTAAGCCAAATATGTAATAGACAAGAGCTACTCCTTGCTCAACGAAGTGGACTCAACACACCATATTAAACGCCTAAGAATATACCTGACTAGTAAGAATCTTAAAACCTATGGATTTGTATGTCTCCGAAAGAGAATCAAGCGTGCGTACAGCGGCAAAAACGCAGCAGTGATAGGATTGGTGAGGTTCGGTGAGCAAATGCAGACCCTTTGAAGTCATATTGCATGATACCCATTCCATGGGTCTCAACTCTCCATGTGTAAGGGATTCTTCCTTCAGCTAAAACATGCATGTGGAACCCAGAGTACGATCCACCGTGTGATCAGAAAACGTGTTCAAATGTGTCTCAGTTTTCGTACACTGGTACTCGGGTGCAACATTCCAGACGCTTTACTAACACTCTCCCCACTTGGAGAGTCAGTGCCTTTAACCTCCTGTTTGGCCCAGTTTGCAATTTCTGTGGAAAATGAACAGGAATAGGGAGAACCAATGAGAGACTAGGTGGAGGTGTCTGGACGGGCAAATTTAACTCTCATTTCCCACCATGAAGAGGAATTAACCAAAGGCTTAGCATGCCGTGCCAGAACCAAACTAAGGCCTGAAGCAATCCTGCGGGGTTGCGGCCAGCTCACAAAAAAGCGAGTTGAAGAAAGGAGCTCAGGGGCACTCTAATTCACAACCCTGCAGAGTTATAAATGACAGCTATCTTCCAAAAATATGTTGAAGTAAGGCTGCCAAGCGGTGTTGAATGCAGGTCAGAATTGCAGGAAACCGATTTCAGGAGGTAAACTGGAATTGCATGTAAAGCATAGGAAAAGAGGCAGAACGTCCACAATGATGCACTTGGCCAAAAAGGGCGTATGCGTTTTTTCCTGAATATATTCAGGAAAAAACGCATACGCCCTTTTTGGCCAACCAAGCAAGCTTGCAAAGGAAATCTGCACTACAATGAAGTCTCACTGGCCCCCGGTCAAAAGGGCCATCTGAAAAAAGTGTAAAATCCAGAAAGGCAGGACAGGCCATGGAGAACTGGGAGCCTTGTTATGCTGATGGGCGGGATATAAATTGCCAGCAGCCACTCTGGAGAAGTGTATGGTGTTTCCTGAAACATCCAAAAAACAAAACAACAGAGACTAGGGCAATTCCACTTATGGTCCTATAGCTTAGGGAAATTAAAATCAAAAAGACACAGCCACCCCAAAGTTTGGGACGGCTGTGTTTACAAGAACCTCGTTTACCGTACAAGTTCAATATAACAGAAAGTGAAAAATGGATAAAGACGTTGTGGTACTTACGTACAATGCTATATCACTCAGCAATGAAATCTATGTCATCAGGCCCATAGCAGCATAATGAGTGGATTCAGGTACGATGATTCTAAGTGAAATAAGTCACACAGAAAAAGAAACATCATAAGATATCACTACTACACGGAATGTAAACTTGGCTACACAAGAACTGAATTACAAAACAGAACAGGGTGTCAAATGTAGAAAACCAACTTATGCTTGCTTAAGGGGAAAGGTGAGTTGGGGTGCTGCATAAAACCAGAGATTGAAATTAGCACAGATACCGTTCCATAAGCCAAATATGTAATAGACAAGAGCTACTCCTTGCTCAACGAAGTGGACTCAACACCCCACATTAAACGCCTAAGAATATACCTGACTAGTAAGAATCTTAAAACCTAAGGATTTATATGTCTCCGAAAGAGAATCAAGCGTGTGTACAGCGGCATAAACGCAGCAGTGATAGGATTGGTGAGGTTCGGTGAGCAAATGCAGACTCTTTGAAGTCATATTCCATGGTACCCATTCCATGGGTCTCAACTCTCCAGGATTAAGGGATTCTTCCTTCAGCGAAAACATGCATGTGGAACCCAGAGTATGATCCACCGTGTGATCAGGAAACGTGTTCAAATGTGTCTCAGTTTTCGTCCCCTGGTACTCGGGTGCAACATTCCAGACGCTTTACTAACACTCTCCCCACTTGGAGAGTCAGTGCCTTTAACCTCCTGTTTGGCCCAGTTTGATATTTCTGCGTAAGATGAACAGGAAGAGGGAGAACCAATGAGGGACTAGCTGGAGGTGTCTGGACGGACAAATTTAACTCTCATTTCCCACCAGGAAGAGGAATTAACCAAAGGCTCAGCATGTGATGCCGGAACCAAACTAAGGCCTGAAGCAATCCTGCGGTGTTGCGGCCAGCTCACAAGAAAACGAGTTGAAGAAAGGAGCTAAGGGGCACTGTAATTCACAAACATGCAGAGTTATAAATGACAGCTATCGTCCAAAAATATATTGAAGGAAGGCTGCCAAGAGGACTTGAAAGCGGGGCAGAATTGCACGAAACCGATTTCAGGAGGTAGACTGGAATTGCATATAAAGTATAGGAAAAGAGGCAGAATGTCCACAATGATGCACTTGGCCATAAGGGCATATGCATTTTTTCCTGAATATATTCAGGAAAAAACGCATACGCCCTTTTTTGCCAACCAAGCAAGCTTGCAAAGGAAATCTGCACTATAATGAAGTCTCACTGCCCCCCGGTCAAAAGGGCCATCTGAAAAAAGTGTAAAATCCAGAAAGGCAGGACAGGCCATGGAGAACTGGGAGCCTAGTTATGCTGATGGGCGGGATGTAAATTGCCAGCAGCCACTCTGGAGAAGTGTATGGTGTTTCCTGAAACATCCAAAAAACAAAGCAACAGAGCCTAGGGAAATTCCACTTATGTTCCTATAGCTTAGGGAAATTAAAATCAAAAAGACACAGCCACCCCAAAGTTTGGGACGGCTCTATTTACAAGAACCTCGTTTACGGTACAAGTTCAATATCACAGAAAGCGAAAAATGGATAAAGAAGTTGTGGTACTTACGTACAATGCAATATCACTCAGCAATGAAATCTATGTCATCAGGCCTGTAGAAGCAAAATGAGTGGATTCAGGTACGATGATTCTAAGTGAAATTAGTCACACAGAAAAAGAAACATCATAAGATATCACTAATACACAGAATGTAAACTTGGCTACACAAGAACTGAATTACAAAACAGAACAGGGTGTCAAATGTAGAAAACCAACTTATGCTTGCTTAAGGGGAAGGGTGAGTTGGGGTGCGGCATAAAACCAGAGATTGAAATTAGCACAGATACCGTTCCATAAGCCAAATATGTAATAGACAAGAGCTACTCCTTGCTCAACGAAGTGGAATCAACACCCCATATTAAACGCCTAAGAATATACCTGACTAGTAAGAATCTTAAAACCTATGGATTTATATGTCTCCGAAAGAGAATCAAGCGTGTGTACAGTGGCATAAACGCAGCAGTGATAGGATTGGTGAGGTTCGGTGAGCAAATGCAGACCCTTTGAAGTCATATTGCATGGTACCCATTCC
This sequence comes from Leucopleurus acutus, assembly GCF_964270905.1. Lineage (NCBI taxonomy): Eukaryota > Metazoa > Chordata > Mammalia > Artiodactyla > Delphinidae > Leucopleurus > Leucopleurus acutus. The sequence continues at coordinate 102,918,413 of NC_139146.1, read as the reverse complement.
ATGGGTCTCAACTCTCCATGTTTAAGGGATTCTTCCTTCAGCTAAAACATGCATGTGGAATCCAGAGTATGATCCACGGTGTGATTGGGAAACGTGTTCAAATGTGTCTCAGTTTTCGTCCCCTGGTACTCGGGTGCAACATTCCAGACGCTTTACTAACACTCTCCCCACTTGGAGAGTCAGTGCCTTTAACCTCCTGTTTGGCCCAGTTTGCAATTTCTGCGTAAGATGAACAGGAATAGGGAGAACCAATGAGAGACTAGATGGAGGTGTCTGGACTGGCAAATTAACCTCTCATTTCCCACCAGGAAGAGGAATTAACCAAAGGCTCAGCATGCCGTGCCGGAACCAAACTAGGGCCTGAAACAATCCTGCAGTTTTGCGGCCAGCTCACAAGAAAGCGAGTTGAAGAAAGGAGCTCAGGGGCACTGTAATTCACAAACCTGCAGAGTTATAAATGACAGCTATCTTCCAAAAATATATTGAAGGAAGGCTGCCAAGAGGAGGTGAATGCGGGGTAGAATTGCAGGAAACCGATTTCAGGAGGTAGACTGGAATTGCATATAAAGCATAGGAAAAGAGGCAGAACGTCCACAATGATGCACTTGGCCAAAAAGGGCGTATGCGTTTTTTCCGGAATATATTCAGGAAAAAACGCATACGCCCTTTTTGGCCAACCAAGCAAGCTTGCAAAGGAAATCTGCACTACAATGAAGTCTCACTGCCCCCTGGTCAAAAGGGCTATCTGAAAAAAGTGTAAAATCCAGAAAGGCAGGACAGGCCATGGAGAACTGGGAGCCTTGTTATGCTGATGGGCGGGATTTAAATTGCCAACACCCAGTCTGGAGAAGTGTATGTTGTTACCTGAAACATCCAAAAAACCAAGCAACAGAGCCTAGGGCACTTCCACTTATGGTCCTATAGTTTAGGGAAATTAAAATCAAAAAGACACAGCCACCCCAAAGTTTCGGCCTGCTCTGTTTACAAGGACCTCGTTTACGGTACAAGTTCAATATCACAGAAAGCGAAAAATGGATAAAGAAGTTGTGGTACTTACGTACAATGCAGTATTACTCAGCAATGAAATCTATGTCATCAGGCCCGTAGCAGCATAATGAGTGGATTCAGGTACGATGATTCTAAGTGAAATAAGTCACACAGAAAAAGAAACATCATAAGATATCACTAACACACGGAATGTAAACTTGGCTACAAAGGAAATGAATTACAAAACAGAACAGGGTCTCAAATGTAGAAAACCAACTTATGCTTGCTTAAGGGGAATGGTGAGTTGGGGTGCTGCATGAAACCAGAGATTGAAATTGGCACAGATACCGTTCCATAAGCCAAATATGTAATAGACAAGAGCTACTCCTTGCTCAACGAAGTGGACTCAACACACCATATTAAACGCCTAAGAATATACCTGACTAGTAAGAATCTTAAAACCTATGGATTTATATGTCTCCGAAAGAGAATCAAGCGTGTGTACAGTGGCATAAGCGCAGCAGTGATAGGATTGGTGAGGTTCGGTGAGCAAATGCAGACCGTTTGAAGTCATATTGCATGGTACCCATTCCATGGGTCTCAACTCTCCAGGGTTAAGGGATTCTTCCTTGAGCTAAAACATGCATGTGGAACCCAGAGTATGATCTACCGTGTGATCGGGAAACGTGTTCAAATGTGTCTCAGTTTTCGTCCCCTGGTACTCGGGTGCAACATTCCAGACGCTTTACTAACACTCTCCCCACTTGGAGAGTCAGTGCCTTTAACTTCCTGTTTGGCCCAGTTTGCAATTTCTGTGGAAAATGAACAGGAATAGGGAGAACCAATGAGAGACTAGGTGGAGGTGTCTGGACAGGCAAATTTAACTCTCATTTCCCACCAGGAAGAGGAATTAACCAAAGGCTCAGCATGCCATGCCGGAACAAAACTAGGGCCTGAAGCAATCCTGCGGTGTTGCGGCCAGCTCACAAGAAAGCGAGTTGAAGAAAGGAGCTCAGGGGCACTGTAATTCACAAACCTGCAGAGTTATAAATGACAGCTATCTTCCAAAAATATATTGAAGTAAGGCTGCCAAGAGGAGTTGAATGCGGGGCAGAATTGCAGGAAACTGATTTCAGGAGGTAGACTGGAATTGCATGTAAAGCATAGGAAAAGAGGCAGAACGTCCAAAATGATGCACTTGGCCTAAAAGGGCGTAAGCGTTTTTTCCTGAATATATTCAGGAAAAAACGCATACGCACTTTTTGGCCAACCAAGCAAGCTAGCAAAGGAAATGTGCACTACAATGAAGTCTCACTGCCCCGCGGTCAAAAGGGCTATCTGAAAAAAGTGTAAAATCCAGAAAGGCAGGACAGGCCATGGAGAACTGGGAGCCTTGTTATGCTGATGGATGGGATGTAAATTGCCAACAGCCACTCTGGAGAAGTGTATGGTGTTTCCTGAAACATCTAAAAAACAAAGCAACAGAGCCTAGGGCACTTCCACTTATGGTCCTATAGCTTAGGGAAATTAAAATCAAAAAGACAAAGCCACCCCAAAATTTCGGCCGGCTCTGTTTACAAGAACCTCATTTACGGTACAAGTTCAATATCACAGAAAGCGAAAAATGGATAAAGAAGTTGTGGTATTTACGTACAATGCAATATCACTCAGCAATGAAATCTATGTCATCAGGCCCGTAGCAGCATAATGAGTGGATTCAGGTACGATGATTCTAAGTGAAATAAGTCACACAGAAAAAGAAACATCATAAGATATCACTACTACACGGAATGTAAACTTGGCTACACAGGAACTGAATTACAAAACAGAACAGGGTCTCAAATGTAGAAAACCAACGTATGCTTGCTTAAGGGGAAAGGTGACTTGGGGTGCGGCATAAAACCAGAGATTGAAATTAGCACAGATACCGTTCCATAAGCCAAATATGTAATAGACAAGAGCTACTCCTTGCTCAACGAAGTGGACTCAACACCCCATATTAAACGCCTAAGAATATACCTGACTAGTAAGAATCATAAAACCTATGGATTTATATGTCTCCGAAAGAGAATCAAGTGTGTGTACAGCGGCATAAACGCAGCAGTGATAGGATTGGTGAGGTTCGGTGAGCAAATGCAGACCCTTTGAAGTCATATTGCATGGTACCCATTCCATGGGTCTCAACTCTCCATGTTTAAGGGATTCTTCCTTCAGCTAAAACATGCATGTGGAACCCAGAGTACGATCCACCGTGTGATCGGAAAACGTGTTCAAATGTGTCTCAGTTTTCGTACCCTGGTACTCGGGTGCAACATTCCAGACGCTTTACTAACACTCTCCCCACTTGGAAAGTCAGTGCCTTTAACCTCCTGTTTGGCCCAGTTTGCAATTTCTGCGTAAGATGAACAGGAAGAGGGAGAACCAATGATAGACTAGCTGGAGGTGTCCGGACGGGCAAATTTAACTCTCATTTCCCACAAGGAAGAGGAATTAACCAAAGGCTCAGCGTGCCATGCCGGAACCACACTAGGGCCAGAAGCAATCCTGCGGTGTTGCGGCCAGCTCACAAGAAAGCGAGTTGAAGAAAGGAGCTCAGGGACACTGTAATTCACAAACCTGCAGAGTTATAAATGACAGCTATCTTCCAAAAATATATTGAAGTAAGGCAGCCAAGAGGAGTTGAAAGCGGGGCAGAATTGCACGAAACCGATTTCAGGAGGTAGACTGGAATTGCATGTAAAGCATAGGAAAAGAGGCAGAACGTCCACAATGATGCACTTGGCCAAAAAGTGCGTATGCGTTTTTTCCTGAATATATACAGGAAAAAACGCATACGCACTTTTTGGCCAACCAAGCAAGCTTGCAAAGTAAATCTGCACTACAATGAAGTCTCACTTCCCCCGCCGGTCAAAAGGGCCATCTGAAAAAAGTGTAAAATCCAGAAAGGCAGGACAGGCCATGGAGAACTGGGAGCCTTGTGATGCTGATGGGCGGGATGTAAATTGCCAGCAGCCACTCTGGAGAAGTGTATGGTGTTTCCTGAAACATCCAAAAAACAAAGCAACAGAGCCTAGGGCACTTCCACTTATGGTCCTATAGCTTAGGGAAATTAAAATCAAAAAGACACAGCCACCCCAAAGTTTGGGATGGCTCTGTTTACAAGAACCTCGTTTACAGTACAAGTTCAATATCACAGAAGGCGAAAAATGGATAAAGAAGTTGTGGTACTAACGTACAATGCAATATCACCCAGCAATGAAATCTATGTCATCAGGCCCGTAGCAGCATAATGAGTGGATTCAGGTACGATGATTCTAAGTGAAATTAGTCACACAGAAAAAGAAACATCATAAGATATCACTACTACACGGAATGTAAACTTGGCTAAACAAGAACTGAATTACAAAACAGAACAGGGTGTCAAATGTAGAAAACCAACTTAGGCTTGCTTAAGGGGACGGGTGAGTTGGGGTGCTGCATAAAACCAGAGATTGAAATTAGCAGAGATACCGTTCCATAAGCCAAATATGTAATAGACAAGAGCTACTCCTTGCTCAACGAAGTGGACTCAACACCCCATATTAAACGCCTAAGAATATACCTGACTAGTAAGAATCTTAAAACCTATGGATTTATATGTCTCTGAAAGAGAATCAAGCGTGTGTACAGCGTGATAAACGCAGCAGTGATAGGACTGGTGAGGTTCGGTGAGCAAATGCAGACCCTTTGAAGTCATATTGCATGGTACCCATTCCATGGGTCTCAACTCTCCAGGTTTAAGGGATTCTTCCTTCAGCTAAAACATGCATGTGGAACCCAGAGTATGATCCACCGTGTGATCGGGAAACGTATTCAAATGTGTCTCAGTTTTCGTCCCATGGTACTCGGGTGCAACATTCCAGATGCTTTACTAACACTCTCCCCACTTGGAGAGTCAGTGCCTTTAACCTCTTGTTTGGCCCAGTTTGCAAATTCTGCGTAAGATAAACAGGAAGAGGGAGAACCAATGAGAGACTAGCTGGAGGTGTCTGGACGGGCAAATTTAACTCTCATTTCCCACCAGGAAGAGGAATTAACCAAAGGCTCAGCATGCGATGCCGGAACCAAACTAGGGCCTGAAGCAATCCTGCGGTGTTGCGGCCAGCTCACAAGAAAGCGAGTTGAAGAAAGGAGCTCAGGGGCACTGTAATTCACAAACCTGCAGTTATAAATGACAGCTATCGTCCAAAATATATTGAAGGAAGGCTTCCAAGAGGACTTGAAAGCGGGGCAGAATTGCAGGAAACCGATTTCAGGAGGTAGACTGGAATTGCATGTAAAGCATAGGAAAAGGGGCAGAACGTCCACAATGATGCACTTGGCCAAAAAGGGCGTATGCGTTTTTTCCTGAATATATACAGGAAAAAACGCATACGCCCTTTTTGGCCAACCAAGCAAGCTTGCAAAGGAAATCTGCACTACAATGAAGGATCACTGCCCCCCGGTCAAAAGGGCTATCTGAAAAAAGTGTAAAATCCAGTAAGGCAGGACAGGCCATGGAGAACTGGGAGCCTTGTTATGCTGATGGGCAGGATGTAAATTGCCAACAGCCACTCTGGAGAAGTGTATGGTGTTTCCTAAAACAGCAAAAAAACAAAGCAACAGAGCCTAGGGCACTTCCACTTATGGTCCTATAGCTTAGGGAAATTAAAATCAAAAAGACACAGCCACCCCAATGTTTGGGACGGCTCTGTTTACAAGAACCTCGTTTACGGTACAAGTTCAATATCACAGAAAGCGAAAAATGGATAAAGAAGTTGTGGTACTTACGTACAATGCAATATCACTCAGCAATGAAATCTATGTCATCAGGTCCGTAGCAGCATAATGAGTGGATTCAGGTACGATGATTCTAAGTGAAATAAGTCACACAGAAAAAGAAACATCATAAGATATCACTACTGCACGGAATGTAAACTTGGCTACACAAGAACTGAATTACAAAACAGAACAGGGTCTCAAAAGTAGCAACCCAACTTATGCTTGCTTAAGTGGAAAGGTGAGTTGGGGTGGTGCATAAAACCAGAGATTGAAATTAGCACAGATACTGTTCCATAAGCCAAATATGTAATAGACAAGAGCTACTCCTTGCTCAACGAAGTGGACTCAACACCCCATATTAATCGCCTAAGAATATACCTGACTAGTAAGAATCTGAAAACCTATGGGTATATATGTCTCCGAATGAGAATCAAGCGTGTGTACAGCGGCATAAACGCAGCAGTGATAGGATTGGTGAGGTTCGGTGAGCAAATGGAGACCCTTTGAAGTCATATTGCATGGTACCCATTCCATGGGTCTCAACTCTCCAGGTTTAAGGGATTCTTCCTTCAGCTAAAACATGCATGTGGAACACAGAGTATGATTCACGGTGTGATCGGGAAACGTGTTCAAATGTCTCTCAGTTTTCGTCCCCTGGTACTCGGGTGCAACATTCCAGACGCTTTACTAACACTCTCCCCACTTATAGAGTCAGTGCCTTTAACCTCCTGTTTGGCCCAGTTTGCAATTTCTGTGGAAGATGAACAGGAATAGGGAGAACCAATGAGAGACTAGGTGGACGTGTCTGGACGGGCAAACTTAACTCTCATTTCCCACCAGGAAGAGGAATTAACCAAAGGCTCAGCATGCCGTGCCGGAACCAAACTAGGGTCTGAAGCAATCCTGCGGTGTTGCGATCAGCTCACAAGAAAGCGAGTTGAAGAAAGTATCTCAGCGGCACTGTAATTCACAAACCTGCAGTGTTATAAATGACAGCTATCTTCCAAAAATATATTGAAGTAAGGCTGCCAAGAGGAGTTGAAAGTGGGGCAGAATTGCAGGAAACCGATTTCAGGAGGTAGACTGGAATTGCATGTAAAGCATAGGAAAAGAGGCAGAACGTCCACAATGATGCACTTGGCCAAAAAGGTCGTATGCGTTTTTTCCTGAATATATTCAGAAAAAACGCATACGACCTTTTTGGCCAACCAAGCAAGCTTGCAAAGGAAATCTGAACTACAATGAAGTCTCACTGCCCCCGGTCAAAAGGGCCATCTGAAAAAAGTGTAAAATCCAGAAAGACAGGACAGGCCCTGGAGAACTGGGAGACTTGTTATGCTGATGGGCGGGATGTAAATTGCCAGAAGCCACTCTGGAGAAGTGTATGGTGTTTCCTGAAACATCCAAAAAACAAAGCAACAGAGCCTAGGGCACTTCCACTTATGGTCCTATAGCTTAGGGAAATTAAAATCAAAAAGACACAGCCACCCCAAAGTTTGGGCTGGCTCCGTTTACAAGAACCTCGTTTACGGTACAAGTTGAATATCACAGAAAGCGAAAAATGGATAAAGAAGTTGTGGTACTTACGTACAATGCAGTATCACACAGCAATGAAATCTATGTCATCAGGGCCGTAGCAGCATAATGAGTGGATTCAGGTACGATGATTCTAAGTGAAATAAGTCACACAGAAAAAGAAACATCATAAGGTGTCACTAACACAGGGAATGTAAACTTGGCTACACAGGAACTGAATTACAAAACAGAACAGTGTCTCAAATGTAGAAAACCAACTTATGCTTGCTTAAGGGGAATGGTGAGTTGGGGTGCTGCATGAAACCAGAGATTGAAATTGGCACAGATACCGTTCCATAAGCTAAATATGTAATAGACAAGAGCTACTCCTTGCTCAACGAAGTGGACCCAACACCCCATATTAAACGCCTAAGAATATACCTGACTAGTAAGAATCTTAAAACCTATGGATTTATATGTCTCCGAAAGAGAATCAAGCGTGTGTACAGCGGCATAAGCGCAGCAGTGATACGACTGGTGAGGTTCGATGAGCAAACGCAGACCCTTTGAAGTCATATTGCATGGTACCCATTCCATGGGTCTCAACTCTCCATGTTTAAGGGATTCTTCCTTCAGCTAAAACATGCATGTGGAACCCAGAGTATGATTCACGGTGTGATCGGGAAACGTGTTCAAATGTGTCTCAGTTTTCGTCCCCTGGTACTTGGGTGCAACATTCCAGACGCTTTACTAACACTCTCCCCACTTATAGAGTCAGTGCCTTTAACCTCCTGTTTGGCCCAGTTTGCAATTTCTGTGGAAAATGAACAGGAATAGGGAGAACCAATGAGAGACTAGGTGGACGTGTCTGGACAGGCAAACTTAACTCTCATTTCCCACCAGGAAGAGGAATTAACCAAAGGCTCAGCATGCCGTGCCGGAACCAAACTAGGGTCTGAAGCAATCCTGCGGTGTTGCGGCCAGCTCACAAGAAAGCGAGTTGAAGAAAGGAGCTCAGGGGCACTGTCATTCACAAACCTGCAGAGTTATAAATGACAGCTATCTTCCAAAAATATATTGAAGTAAGGCTGCCAAGAGGACTTGAAAGCGGGGCAGAATTGCAGGAAACCGATTTCAGGAGGTAGACTGGAATTGCATGTAAAGCATAGGAAAAGAGGCAGAACGTCCACAATGATGCACTTGGCCAAAAAGGGCGTATGCGTTTTTTCATGCATATATTCAGGAAAAAATGCATACGCCCTTTTTGGCCAACCAAGCAAGCTTGCAAAGGAAATCTGCACTACAAGGAAGTCTCACTGCCCCCCGGTCAAAACGGCCATCTGAAAAACGTGTAAAATCCAGAAAGGCAGGACAGGCCCTGGAGAACTGGAAGACTTGTTATGCTGATGGGCGGGATGTAAATTGCCAGAAGCCACTCTGGAGAAGTGTATGGTGTTTCCTGAAACATCCAAAAAACAAAGCAACAGAACCTAGGGCATTTCCACTTATGGTCCTATAGCTTAGGGAAATTAAAATCAAAAAGACACAGCCACCCCAAAGTTTGGGCCGGCTCTGTTTACAAGAACCTCATTTACGGTACAAGTTCAATATCACAGAAAGCAAAAAATGGATAAAGAAGTTGTGGTAATTACGTACAATGCAATATCACTCAGCAATGAAATCTATGACATCAGGCCCATAGCAGCATAATGAATGGATTCAGGTACGATGATTCTAAGTGAAATAAATCACACAGAAAAAGAAACATCATAAGATATCACTACTACACGGAATGTAAACTTGGCTACACAGGAACTGAATTACAAAACAGAAAAGGGTCTCAAATGTAGAAAACCAACTTATGCTTGCTTAAGGGGAAAGATGAGTTGGGGTGCTGCATAAAACCAGAGATTGAAATTAGCACAGATACCGTTCCGTAAGCCAAATAAGTAATAGACAAGAGCTACTCCTTGCTCAACGAAGTGGACTCAACACCCCATAATAAACGCCTAAGAATATACCTGACTAGTAAGAATCTTAAAACCTATGGATTTATATGTCTCCAAAAGAGAATCAATCGTGTGTACAGCGGCATAAACGCAGCAGTGATAGGATTGGTGAGGTTCGGTGAGCAAATGCAGACCCTTTGAAGTCATATTTCATGGTACCCATTCCATGGGTCTCAACTCTCCAGGTTTAAGGGATTCTTCCTTCAGCTAAACATGCATGTGCAACACAGAGTATGATCCACCGTGTGATCGGGAAACGTATTCAAATGTGTCTCAGTTTTCATCCCCTGGTACTCGGGTGCAACATTCCAGACGCTTTACTAACACTCTCCCCCTTGGAGAGTCAGTGCCTTTAACCTCCTGTTTAGCCCAGTTTGCAATTTCTGCGTAAGATGAACAGGAATAGGGAGAACCAATGAGAGACTAGGTGGAGGTGTCTGGACGGGCAAATTTAACTCTCATTTCCCACCAGGAAGAGTAATTAACCAAAGGCTCAGCGTGGCATGCCAGAAGCACACTAGGGCCTGAAGCAATCCTGCGGTGTTGCGGCCAGCTCACAAGAAAGCGAGTTGAAGGAAGGAACTCAGGGGCACTGTAATTCACAAACCTGCAGAGTTATAAATGACAGCTTTCGTCCAAAAATATATTGAAGGAAGGCTGCCAAGAGGACTTGAAAGCGGGGCAGAATTGCAGGAAACCGATTTCAGGAGGTAGACTGGAATTGCATGTAAAGCATAGGAAAAGAGGCAGAACGTCCACAATGATGCACTTGGCCAAAAAGGGCGTATGTGTTTTTTCCTGAATATATTCAGGAAAAAACGCATACGCCCTTTTTGGCCAACCAAGCAAGCTTGCAAAGGAAATCTGCACTACAATGAAGTCTCACTGCCCCCGGTCAAAAGGGCCATCTGAAAAAAGTGTAAAATCCAGAAAGGCAGGACAGGCCCTGGAGAACTGGGAGACTTGTTATGCTGATGGGCGGGATGTAAATTGCCAGAAGCCACTCTGGAGAAGTGTATGGTGTTTCCTTAAACATCCAAAAAACAAAGCAACAGAGCCTAGGGCACTTCCACTTATGGTCCTATAGCTTAGGGAAATTAAAATCAAAAAGACACAGCCACCCCAAAGTTTGGGCCGGCTCTGTTTACAAGAACCTCGTTTACGGTACAAGTTGAATATCACAGAAAGCGAAAAATGGATAAAGAAGTTGTGGTACTTACGTACAATGCAATATCACTCAGCAATGAAATCTATGTCATCAGGCCCATAGCAGCATAATGAGTGGATTCAGGTACGATGATTCTAAGTGAAATAAGTCACACAGAAAAAGAAACATCATAAGATATCACTACTACACGGAATGTAAACTTGGCTACACAGGAACTGAATTACAAAACAGAACAGGGTGTCAAATGTAGAAAACCAACTTATGCTTGCTTAAGGGGAAAGGTGAGTTGGGGTGCTGCATAAAACCAGAGATTGAAATTAGCACAGATACCGTTCCATAAGCCAAATATGTAATAGACAAGAGCTACTCCTTGCTCAACGAAGTGGACTCAACACCCCATATTAAACGCCTAAGAATATACCTGACTAGTAAGAATCTTAAAACCTATGGATTTATATGTCTCCGAAAGAGAATTAAGCGTGTGTACAGTGGCATAAACGCAGCAGTAATAGTATTGGTGAGGTTCGGTGAGCAAATGCAGACCCTTTGAAGTCATATTGCATGGTACCCATCCATGGGTCTCAACTCTCCATGTTTAAGGGATTCTTCCTTCAGCTAAAACATGCATGTGGAACCCAGAGTATGATCCACCGTGTGATCGGAAAACGTGTTCAAATGTGTCTCAGTTTTCGTCCCCTGGTACTCGGGTGCAACATTCCAGATGCTTTACTAACACTCTCCCCACTTGGAGAGTCGGTGCCTTTAACCTCCTGTTTGGCCCAGTTTGCAATTTCTGTGGAAAATGAACAGGAATAGGGAGAACCAATGAGAGACTAGGTGGAGGTGTCTGGACGGGCAAATTTAACTCTCATTTCCCAACCAGGAAGAGGAATTAACCAAAGGCTCAACATGCCATGCCGGAACCAAACTAGGGCCTGAAGCAATCCTGCGGTGTTGCGGCCAGCTCACAAGAAAGCGAGTTGAAGAAAGGAGCTCAGGGACACTGTAATTCACAAACCTGCAGAGTTATAAATGACAGCTATCTTCCAAAAATATATTGAAGTAAGGCAGCCAAGAATAGTTGAAAGCGGGGCAGAATTGCAGGAAACCGATTTCAGGAGGTAGACTGGAATTGCATGTAAAGCATAGGAAAAGAGGCAGAACGTCCACAATGATGCACTTGGCAAAAAAGGGCGTATGCGTGTTTTCCTGAATATATTCAGGAAAACACGCATACGCCCTTTTTGACCAAACAAGCAAGCTTGCAAAGGAAATCTGCACTACAATGAAGTCTCACTGTCCCCCGGTCAAAAGGGCCATCTGAAAAAAGTGTAAAATCCAGAAAGGCAGGACAGGCCATGGAGAACTGGGAGCCTTGTTATGCTGATGGGCGGGATGTAAATTGCCAGCAGCCACTCTGGAGAAGTGTATGGTGTTTCCTGAAACATCCAAAAAACAAAGCAACAGAGCCTAGGGCACTTCCACTTATGGTCCTATAGATTAGGGAAATTAAAATCAAAAAGACACAGCCACCCCAAAGTTTGGGACGGCTCTGTTTACAAGAACCTCGTTTACGGTACAAGTTCAATATCACAGAAAGCGAAAAATGGATAAAGAAGTTGTGGTACTTACGTACAATGCAATATCACTCAGCAATGAAATCTATGTCATCAGGCCCGTAGCAGGATAATGAGTGGATTCAGGTACGATGATTCTAAGTGAAATAAGTCACACAGAAAAAGAAACATCATAAGATATCACTACTACACGGAATGTAAACTTGGCTACACAGGAACTGAATTACAAAACAGAACAGGGTGTCAAATGTAGAAAACCAACTTATGCTTGCTTAAGGGGAAAGGTGAGTTGGGGTGCTGCATACAACAAGAGATTGAAATTAGCACAGATACCGTTCCATAAGCCAAATATGTAATAGACAAGAGCTACTCCTTGCTCAACGAAGTGGACTCAACACCCCATATTAAACGCCTAAGAATATACCTGACTAGTAAGAATCTTAAAATCTATAGATTTTTATGTCTCCGAAAGAGAATCAAGCGTGTGTACAGTGGCATAAACGCAGCAGTGATAGGATTGGTGAGGTTCGGTGAGCAAATGCAGACCCTTTCAAGTCATATTGCATGGTACCCATTCCATGGGTCTCAACTCTCCATGTTTAAGGGATTCTTCCTTCAGCTAAAACATGCATGTGGAACCCAGAGTATGATCCACCGTGTGATCGGAAAACGTGTTCAAATGTGTCTCCGTTTTCGTCCCCTGGTACTCGGGTGCAACATTCCAGACGCTTTACTAACACTCTCCCCACTTGGAGAGTCGGTGCCTTTAACCTCCTGTTTGGCCCAGTTTGCAATTTCTGTGGAAAATGAACAGGAATAGGGAGAACCAATGAGAGACTAGGTGGAGGTGTCTGGACGGGCAAATTTAACTCTCATTTCCCACCAGGAAGAGGAATTAACCAAAGGCTCAACATGCCATGCCGGAACCAAACTAGGGCCTGAAGCAATCCTGCGGTGTTGCAGCCAGCTCACAAGAAAGCGAGTTGAAGAAAGGAGCTCAGGGGCACTGTAATTCACAAACCTGCAGAGTTATAAATGACAGCTATCTTTCAAAAATATATCGAAGTAAGGCAGCCAAGAATAGTTGAAAGCGGGGCAGAATTGCAGGAAACCGATTTCAGGAGGTAGACTGGAATTGCATGTAAAGCATAGGAAAAGAGGCAGAACGTCCACAATGATGCACCTGGCCAAAAAGGGCGTATGCGTTTTTTCCTGAATATATTCAGGAAAAAACGCATATGCCCTTTTTGGCCAACCAAGCAAGCTTGCAAAAGAAATCTGCACTACAATGAAGTCTCACTGTACCCCGGTCAAAAGGGCCATCTGAAAAAAGTGTAAAATCCAGAAAGGCAGGACAGGCCATGGAGAACTGGGAGCCTTGTTATGCTGATGGGCGGGATGTAAATTGCCAAGAGCCACTCTGGAGAAGTGTATGGTGTTTCCTGAAACATCCAAAAACAAAGCAACAGAGCCTAGGGCACTTCCACTTACGGTCCTATAGTTTAGGGAAATAATAATCAAAAAGACACAGCCACCCAAAAGTTTGGGACGGATCTGTTTACAAGAACCTCGTTTACTGTACAAGTTCAATATCACAGAAAGCGAAAAATGGATAAAGAAGTTGTGGTACTTACGTACAATGCAATATCACTCAGCAATGAAATCTATGTCATCAGGCCCGTAGCAGCATAATGAGTGGATTCAGGTACGATGATTCTAAGTGAAATAAGTCACACAGAAAAAGAAACATCATAAGATATCACTACTACACGGAATGTAAACTTGGCTACAGAGGAACTGAATTACAGAACAGAACAGTGTCTCAAATGTAGAAAAGCAACTTATGTTTGCTTAAGGGGAAAGGTGAGTTGGGGTGCTGCATAAAACCAGAGATTGAAATTAGCACAGATACTGTTCCATAAGCCAAATATGTAATAGACAAGAGCTACTCCTTGCTCAACGAAGTGGACACAACACCCCATATTAAACGCCTAAGAATATACCTGACTAGTAAGAATCTTAAAACCTATGGATTTATATGTCTCCGAAAGAGAATCAAGCGTGTGTACAGCGGCATGAGTGCAGCAGTGATAGGATTGGTGAGGTTCGGTGAGCAAATGCAGACTCTTTGAAGTCATATTGCATGGTACCCATTCCATGGGTCTCAACTCTCCAGGTTTAAGGTATTCTTCCTTCAGCTAAAACATGCATGTGGAACCCAGAGTATGATCCACCGTGTGATCGGGAAACGTGTTCAAATGTGTCTCAGTTTTCGTCCCCTGGTACTCGGGTGCAACATTCCAGATGCTTTACTAACACTCTCCCCACTTGGAGAGTCAGTGCCTTTAACCTCCTGTTTGGCCCAGTTTGCAATTTCTGCGTAAGATGAACAGGAAGAGGGAGAACCAATGAGAGACTAGGTGGAGGTGTCTGGACGGGCAAATTTAACTCTCATTTCCCACCAGGAAGAGGAATTAATCAAAGGCTCAGCGTGGCATTCCAGAAGCACACTACGGTCTGAAGCAATCTTGCGGTGTTGCGGCCAGCTCACAAGAAAGCGAGTTGAAGAAAGGAGCTCAGGGGCACTGTAATTCACAAACCTGCAGAGTTATAAATGACAGCTATCGTCCAAAAATATATTGAAGGAAGGCTGCCAAGAGGACTTGAAAGCGGGGCAGAATTGCAGGAAACCGATTTCAGGAGGTAGACTGGAATTGCATGTAAAGCATAGGAAAAGAGGCAGAACGTCCACAATGATGCACTTGGCCAAAAAGGGCGTATGTGTTTTTTCCTGAATATATTCAGGAAAAAACGCATACGCCCTTTTTGGCCAACCAAGCAAGCTTGCAAAGGAAATCTGCACTACAATGAAGTCTCACTGCCCCCGGTCAAAAGGGCCATCTGAAAAAAGTGTAAAATCCAGAAAGGCAGGACAGGCCCTGGAGAACTGGGAGACTTGTTATGCTGATGGGCGGGATGTAAATTGCCAGAAGCCACTCTGGAGAAGTGTATGGTGTTTCCTGAAACATCCAAAAAACAAAGCAACAGAGCATAGGGCACTTCCACTTATGGTCCTATAGCTTAGGGAAATTAAAATCAAAAAGACACAGCCACCCCAAAGTTTGGGCCGGCTCTGTTTACAAGAACCTCGTTTACGGTACAAGTTGAATATCACAGAAAGCGAAAAATGGATAAAGAAGTTGTGGTACTTACGTACAATGCAGTATCACACAGCAATGAAATCTATGTCATCAGGGCCGTAGCAGCATAATGAGTGGATTCAGGTACAATGATTCTAAGTGAAATAAGTCACACAGAAAAAGAAACATCATAAGGTATCACTAACACAGGGAATGTAAACTTGGCTACACAGGAACTGAATTACAAAACAGAACAGTGTCTCAAATGTAGAAAACCAACTTATGCTTGCTTAAGGGGAATGGTGAGTTGGGGTGCTGCATGAAACCAGAGATTGAAATTGGCACAGATACTGTTCCATAAGCCAAATATGTAATAGACAAGAGCTACTCCTTGCTCAACGAAGTGGACTCAACACCCCATATTAAACGCCTAAGAATATACCTGACTAGTAAGAATCTTAAAACCTATGGATTTATATGTCTCGGAAAGAGAATCAAGCGTGTGTACAGCGGCATAAGCGCAGCAGTGATACGACTGGTGAGGTTCGATGAGCAAACGCAGACCCTTTGAATTCATATTGCATGGTACCCATTCCATGGGTCTCAACTCTCCATGTTTAAGGGATTCTTCCTTCAGCTAAAACATGCATGTGGAACCCAGAGTATGATCCACCGTGTGATCGGGAAACGTGTTCAAATGTGTCTCAGTTTTCGTCCCCTGGTACTCGGGTGCAACATTCCAGATGCTTTACTAACACTCTCCCCACTTGGAGAGTCAGTGCCTTTAACCTCCTGTTTGGCCCAGTTTGCAATTTCTGCGTAAGATGAACAGGAAGAGGGAGAACCAATGAGAGACTAGGTGGAGGTGTCTGGACGGGCAAATTTAACTCTCATTTCCCACCAGGAAGAGGAATTAATCAAAGGCTCAGCGTGGCATTCCAGAAGCACACTACGGTCTGAAGCAATCTTGCGGTGTTGCGGCCAGCTCACAAGAAAGCGAGTTGAAGAAAGGAGCTCAGGGGCACTGTAATTCACAAACCTGCAGAGTTATAAATGACAGCTATCGTCCAAAAATATATTGAAGGAAGGCTGCCAAGAGGACTTGAAAGCGGGGCAGAATTGCAGGAAACCGATTTCAGGAGGTAGACTGGAATTGCATGTAAAGCATAGGAAAAGAGGCAGAACGTCCACAATGATGCACTTGGCCAAAAAGGGCGTATGCGTTTTTTCCTGAATATATTCAGGAAAAAACGCATATGCCCTCTTTGGCCAACCAAGCAAGCTTGCAAAGGAAATCTGCAATACAATGAAGTCTCACTGCCCCCGGTCAAAAGGGCCATCTGAAAAAAGTGTAAAATCCAGAAAGGCAGGACAGGCCATGGAGAACTGGGAGCCTTGTTATGCTGATGGGCGGGATGTAAATTGCCAACACCCACTCTGGAGAAGTGTATTGTGTTTCCTGAAACATCTAAAAAACAAAGCAACAGATCCTAGGGCACTTCTACTTGTGGTCCTATAGCTTAGGGAAATTAAAATCAAAAACACACAGCCACCCCAAAGTTTGGGCCGGCTCTGTTTACAAGAACCTCGTTTACGGTACAAGTTGAATATCACAGAAAGCAAAAAATGGATAAAGAAGTTGTGGTACTTACGTACAATGCAATATCACTCAGCAATGAAATCTATGTCATCAGGCCCGTAGCAGAATAATGAGTGGATTCAGGTACGATGATTCTAAGTGAAATAAGTCACACAGAAAAAGAAACATCATAAGATATCACTAACACACGGAATGTAAACTTGGCTACACAGGAACTGAATTACAAAACAGAAAAGTGTCTCAAATGTAGAAAACCAACTTATGCTTGCTTAAGGGGAAAGGTGAGTTGGGGTGCGGCATAAAACCAGAGATTGAAATTAGCACAGATACCGTTCCATAATCCAAATATGTAATAGACAAGAGCTACTCCTTGCTCAACGAAGTGGACTCAACACCCCATATTAAACGCCTAAGAATATACCTGACTAGTAAGAATCTTAAAACCTATGGATTTATATATCTCCGAAAGAGAATCAAGCGTGTGTACAGTGTCATAAACGCAGCAGTGATAGGATTGGTGAGGTTCGGTGAGCAAATGCAGACTCTTTGAAGTCATATTGCATGGTACCCATTCCATGGGTCTCAACTCTCCAGGTTTAAGGGATTCTTCCTTCAGCTAAAACATGCATGTGGAACCCAGAGTATGATCCACCGTGTGATCGGGAAACGTGTTCAAATGTGTCTCAGTTTTCGTCCCCTGGTACTCGGGTGCAACATTCCAGATGCTTTACTAACACTCTCCCCACTTGGAGAGTCAGTGCCTTTAACCTCCTGTTTGGCCCAGTTTGCAATTTCTGCGTAAGATGAACAGGAAGAGGGAGAACCAATGAGAGACTAGCTGGAGGTGTCTGGACGGACAAATTTAACTCTCATTTCCTACCAGGAAGAGGAATTAACCAAAAGCTCAGCATGCGATGCTGGAACCAAACTAGGGCCTGAAGCAATCCTGCGGTGTTGCGGCCAGCTCACAAGAAAGCGAGTTGAAGAAAGGAGCTCAGGGGCACTGTAATTCACAAACCTGCAGAGTTATAAATGACAGCTATCTTCCAAAAATATATTGAAGTAAGGCTGCCAAGAGGACTTGAAAGCGGGGCAGAATTGCAGGAAACCGATTTCAGGAGGTAGACTGGAATTGCATGTAAAGCATAGGAAAAGAGGCAGAACGTCCACAATGATGCACTTGGCCAAAAAGGGCGTATGCGTTTTTTCCTGAATATATTCAGGAAAAAACGCATACGCCTTTTTTGGCCAACCAAGCAAGCTTGCAAAGGAAATCTGCACTACAATGAAGTGTCACTGCCCCCGGTCAAAAGGGCCATCTGAAAAAAGTGTAAAATCCAGAAAGGCAGGACAGGCCCTGGAGAACTGGGAGACTTGTTATGCTGATGGGCGGGATGTAAATTGCCAGAAGCCACTCTGGAGAAGTGTATGGTGTTTCCTGAAACATCCTAAAAACAAAGCAACAGAGCCTAGGGCACTTCAACTTATGGTCCTATAGCTTAGGGAAATTAAAATCAAAAAGACACAGCCACCACAAAGTTTGGGCCGGCTCCGTTTACAAGAACCTCGTTTACGGTACAAGTTGAATATCACAGAAAGCGAAAAATGGATAAAGAAGTTGTGGTACTTACGTACAATGCAGTATCACACAGCAATGAAATCTATGTCATCAGGGCCGTAGCAGCATAATGAGTGGATTCAGGTACGATGATTCTAAGTGAACTAAGTCACACAGAAAAAGAAACATCATAAGGTATCACTAACACAGGGAATGTAAACTTGGCTACACAGGAACTGAATTACAAAACAGAACAGTGTCTCAAATGTAGAAAACCAACTTATGCTTGCTTAAGGGGAATGGTGAGTTGGGGTGCTGCATGAAACCAGAGATTGAAATTGGTACAGATACTGTTCCAAAAGCCAAATAAGTAATAGACAAGAGCTACTCCTTGCTCAACGAAGTGGACTCAACACCCCATATTAAACGCATAAGAATATACCTGACTAGTAAGAATCTTAAAACCTATGGATTTATATGTCTCCGAAAGAGAATCAAGCGTGTGTACAGCGGCATAAGCGCAGCAGTGATACGACTGGTGAGGTTCGATGAGCTAACGCAGACCCTTTGAATTCATATTGCATGGTACCCATTCCATGGGTCTCAACTCTCCATGTTTAAGGGATTCTTCCTTCAGCTAAAACATGCATGTGGAACCCAGAGTATGATTCACGGTGTGATCGGGAAACGTGTTCAAATGTGTCTCAGTTTTCGTCCCCTGGTACTCGGGTGCAACATTCCAGACGCTTTACTAACACTCTCCCCACTTGGAGAGTCAGTGCCTTTAACCTCCTGTTTGGCCCAGTTTGCAATTTCTGTGGAAGATGAACAGGAAGAGGGAGAACCAATGAGAGACTAGCTGGAGGTGTCTGGACGGACAAATTTAACTCTCATTTCCTACCAGGAAGAGGAATTAACCAAAGGCTCAGCATGCCGTGCCGGAACCAAACTAGGGCCTGAAGCAATACTGCGGTGTTGCGGCCAGCTCACAAGAAAGCGAGTTGAAGAAAGGAGCTCAGGGGCACTGTAATTCAGAAACCTGCAGAGTTATAAATGACAGCTATCTTCCAAAAATATATTGAAGTAAGGCCGCCAAGAGGAGTTGAAAGCGGGGCAGAATTGCAGGAAACCGATTTCAGGCGGTACACTGGAATTGCATGTAAAGCATAGGAAAAGAGGCAGAACGTTGACAATGATGCACTTGGCCAAAAAGTGCGTATGCGTTCTTTCCTGAATATATTCAGGAAAAAACGCATACGCACTTTTTGGCCAACCAAGCAAGCTTGCAAAGGAAATCTGCACTACAATGAAGTCTCACTGCCCTCCGGTCTAAAGGGCCATCTGAAAAAAGTGTAAAATCTAGAAAGGCAGGACAGGCCATGGAGAACTGGGAGCCTTGTTATGCTGATGGGCGGGATGTAAATTGCCAGCAGCCACTCTGGAGAAGTGTATGGTGTTTCCTGAAAAATCCAAAAACAAAGCAACAGAGCCTAGGGCACTTCCACTTATGGTCCTATAGCTTAGGGAAATTAAAATCAAAAAGACACAGCCACCCAAAAGTTTGGGACGGATCTGTTTACAAGAACCTCGTTTACGGTACAAGTTGAATATCACAGAAAGCGAAAAATGGATAAAGAAGTTGTGGTACTTACGTACAATGCAATATCACTCAGCAATGAAATCTATGTCATCAGGCCCATAGCAGCATAATGAGTGGATTCAGGTACGATGATTCTAAGTGAAATAAGTCACACAGAAAAAGAAACATCATAAGATATCACTACTACACGGAATGTAAACTTGGCTACACAGGAACTGAATTACAAAACAGAACAGGGTGTCAAATGTAGAAAACCAACTTATGCTTGCTTAAGGGGAAAGGTGAGTTGGGGTGCTGCATAAAACCAGAGATTGAAATTAGCACAGATACCGTTCCATAAGCCAAATATGTAATAGACAAGAGCTACTCCTTGCTCAACGAAGTGGACTCAACACCCCATATTAAACGCCTAAGAATATACCTGACTAGTAAGAATCTTAAAACCTATGGATTTATATGTCTCCGAAAGAGAATTAAGCGTGTGTACAGTGGCATAAACGCAGCAGTAATAGTATTGGTGAGGTTCGGTGAGCAAATGCAGACCCTTTGAAGTCATATTGCATGGTACCCATCCATGGGTCTCAACTCTCCATGTTTAAGGGATTCTTCCTTCAGCTAAAACATGCATGTGGAACCCAGAGTATGATCCACCGTGTGATCGGAAAACGTGTTCAAATGTGTCTCAGTTTTCGTCCCCTGGTACTCGGGTGCAACATTCCAGACGCTTTACTAACACTCTCCCCACTTGGAGAGTCGGTGCCTTTAACCTCCTGTTTGGCCCAGTTTGCAATTTCTGTGGAAAATGAACAGGAATAGGGAGAACCAATGAGAGACTAGGTGGAGGTGTCTGGACGGGCAAATTTAACTCTCATTTCCCAACCAGGAAGAGGAATTAACCAAAGGCTCAACATGCCATGCCAGAACCAAACTAGGGCCTGAAGCAATCCTGCGGTGTTGCGGCCAGCTCACAAGAAAGCGAGTTGAAGAAAGGAGCTCAGGGACACTGTAATTCACAAACCTGCAGAGTTATAAATGACAGCTATCTTCCAAAAATATATTGAAGTAAGGCAGCCAAGAATAGTTGAAAGCGGGGCAGAATTGCAGGAAACCGATTTCAGGAGGTAGACTGGAATTGCATGTAAAGCATAGGAAAAGAGGCAGAACGTCCACAATGATGCACTTGGCAAAAAAGGGCGTATGCGTTTTTTCCTGAATATATTCAGGAAAAAACGCATACGCCCTTTTTGACCAAACAAGCAAGCTTGCAAAGGAAATCTGCACTACAATGAAGTCTCACTGTCCCCCGGGCAAAAGGGCCATCTGAAAAAAGTGTAAAATCCAGAAAGGCAGGACAGGCCATGGAGAACTGGGAGCCTTGTTATGCTGATGGGCGGGATGTAAATTGCCAGCAGCCACTCTGGAGAAGTGTATGGTGTTTCCTGAAACATCCAAAAAACAAAGCAACAGAGCCTAGGGCACTTCCACTTATGGTCCTATAGATTAGGGAAATTAAAATCAAAAGGACACAGCCACCCCAAAGTTTGGGACGGCTCTGTTTACAAGAACCTCGTTTACGGTACAAGTTCAATATCACAGAAAGCGAAAAATGGATAAAGAAGTTGTGGTACTTACGTACAATGCAATATCACTCAGCAATGAAATCTATGTCATCAGGCCCATAGCAGCATAATGAGTGGATTCAGGTACGATGATTCTAAGTGAAATAAGTCACACAGAAAAAGAAACATCATAAGATATCACTAATACACGGAATGTAAACTTGGCTACACAGGAACTGAATTACAAAACAGAACAGGGTGTCAAATGTAGAAAACCAACTTATGCTTGCTTAAGGGGAAAGGTGAGTTGGGGTGCTGCATACAACAAGAGATTGAAATTAGCACAGATACCGTTCCATAAGCCAAATATGTAATAGACAAGAGCTACTCCTTGCTCAACGAAGTGGACTCAACACCCCATATTAAACGCCTAAGAATATACCTGACTAGTAAGAATCTTAAAACCTATGGATTTTTATGTCTCCGAAAGAGAATCAAGCGTGTGTACAGTGGCATAAACGCAGCAGTGATAGGATTGGTGAGGTTCGGTGAGCAAATGCAGACCCTTTCAAGTCATATTGCATGGTACCCATTCCATGGGTCTCAACTCTCCATGTTTAAGGGATTCTTCCTTCAGCTAAAACATGCATGTGGAACCCAGAGTATGATCCACCGTGTGATCGGAAAACGTGTTCAAATGTGTCTCCGTTTTCGTCCCCTGGTACTCGGGTGCAACATTCCAGACGCTTTACTAACACTCTCCCCACTTGGAGAGTCGGTGCCTTTAACCTCCTGTTTGGCCCAGTTTGCAATTTCTGTGGAAAATGAACAGGAATAGGGAGAACCAATGAGAGACTAGGTGGAGGTGTCTGGACGGGCAAATTTAACTCTCATTTCCCACCAGGAAGAGGAATTAACCAAAGGCTCAACATGCCATGCTGGAACTAGATTAGGGCCTGAGGAGATCCTGCGGTGTTGCGGCCAGCTCACAAGAAAGCGAGTTGAAGAAAGGAGCTCAGGGACACTGTAATTCACAAACCTACAGAGTTATAAATGACAGCTATCTTCCAAAAATATATTGCAGTAAGGCTGCCAAGAGGAGTTGAATGCGGGGCAGAATTGCAGGGAACCGATTTCAGGAGGTAGACTGGAATTGTATGTAAAGCATAGGAAAAGAGGCAGAACGTCCACAATGATGCACTTGGCCAAAAAGGGCGTATGCGTTTTTTCCTGAATATATTCAGGAAAAAACACATACGCCCTTTTTGGCCAACCAAGCAAGCTTGCAAAGGAAATCTGCACTACAATGAAGTCTCACTGCCCCCCGGTCAAAAGGGCTATCTGAAAAAAGTGTAAAATCCAGAAAGGCAGGACAGGCCATGGAGAACAGGGAGCCTTGTTATGCTGATGGGCGGCATGTAAATTGCCAGCAGCCACTCTGGAGAAGTGTATGGTGTTTCCTGAAACATCCAAAAAACAAAGCAACAGAGCCTAGGGCACTTCCACTTATGGTCCTATAGCTTAGGGAAATTAAAATAAAAAAGACACAGCCACCCCAAAGTTTGGGCCGGCTCTGTTTACAAGAACCTCGTTTACGGTACAAGTTGAATATCACAGAAAGCAAAAAATGGATAAAGAAGTTGTGGTACTTACGTACAATGCAATATCACTCAGCAATGAAATCTATGTCATCAGGCCCGTAGCAGGATAATGAGTGGATTCAGGTACGATGATTCTAAGTGAAATAAGTCACACAGAAAAAGAAACATCATAAGATATCACTACTACACGGAATGTAAACTTGGCTACACAGGAACTGAATTACAAAACAGAACAGGGTGTCAAATGTAGAAAACCAACTTATGCTTGCTTAAGGGGAAAGGTGAGTTGGGGTGCTGCATACAACAAGAGATTGAAATTAGCACAGATACCGTTCCATAAGCCAAATATGTAATAGACAAGAGCTACTCCTTGCTCAACGAAGTGGACTCAACACCCCATATTAAACGCCTAAGAATATACCTGACTAGTAAGAATCTTAAAATCTATGGATTTTTATGTCTCCGAAAGAGAATCAAGCGTGTGTACAGTGGCATAAACGCAGCAGTGATAGGATTGGTGAGGTTCGGTGAGCAAATGCAGACCCTTTCAAGTCATATTGCATGGTACCCATTCCATGGGTCTCAACTCTCCATGTTTAAGGGATTCTTCCTTCAGCTAAAACATGCATGTGGAACCCAGAGTATGATCCACCGTGTGATCGGAAAACGTGTTCAAATGTGTCTCCGTTTTCGTCCCCTGGTACTCGGGTGCAACATTCCAGACGCTTTACTAACACTCTCCCCACTTGGAGAGTCGGTGCCTTTAACCTCCTGTTTGGCCCAGTTTGCAATTTCTGTGGAAAATGAACAGGAATAGGGAGAACCAATGAGAGACTAGGTGGAGGTGTCTGGACGGGCAAATTTAACTCTCATTTCCCACCAGGAAGAGGAATTAACCAAAGGCTCAACATGCCATGCCGGAACCAAACTAGGGCCTGAAGCAATCCTGCGGTGTTGCAGCCAGCTCACAAGAAAGCGAGTTGAAGAAAGGAGCTCAGGGGCACTGTAATTCACAAACCTACAGAGTTATAAATGACAGCTATCTTTGAAAAATATATTGAAGTAAGGCAGCCAAGAATAGTTGAAAGCGGGGCAGAATTGCAGGAAACCGATTTCAGGAGGTAGACTGGAATTGCATGTAAAGCATAGGAAAAGAGGCAGAACGTCCACAATGATGCACTTGGCCAAAAAGGGCGTATGCGTTTTTTCCTGAATATATTCAGGAAAAAACGCATACGCCCTTTTTGGCCAACCAAGCAAGCTTGCAAAAGAAATCTGCACTACAATGAAGTCTCACTGCACCCCGGTCAAAAGGGCCATCTGAAAAAAGTGTAAAATCCAGAAAGGCAGGACAGGCCATGGAGAACTGGGAGCCTAGTTATGCTGATGGGCGTGATGTAAATTGCCAGCAGCCACTGTGGAGAAGTGTATGGTGTTTCCTGAAACATCCAAAAAACAAAGCAACAGAGCCTAGGGCACTTCCACTTATGGTCCTATAGCTTAGGGAAATTAAAATCAAAAAGACACAGCCACCCCAAAGTTTGGGACGGCTCTGTTTACAAGAACCTCGTTTACGGTACAAGTTGAATATCACAGAAAGCAAAAAATGGATAAAGAAGTTGTGGTACTTACGTACAATGCAATATCACTCAGCAATGAAATCTATGTCATCAGGCCCGTAGCAGCATAATGAGTGGATTCAGGTACGATGATTCTAAGTGAAATAAGTCACACAGAAAAAGAAACATCATAAGATATCACTACTACACGGAATGTAAACTTGGCTACACAAGAATTGAATTACAAAACAGAACAGGGTGTCAAATGTAGAAAACCAACTTATGCTTGCTTAAGGGGAAAGGTGAGTTGGGGTGCTTCATAAAACCAGAGATTGAAATTAGCACAGATACCGTTCCATAAGCCAAATATATAATAGACAAGAGCTACTCCTTGCTCAACGAAGTGGACTCAACACCCCATATTAAACGCCTAAGAATATACCTGACTAGTAAGAATCTTAAAACCTATGGATTTATATTTCTCCGAAAGAGAATCAAGCGTGTGTAGAGCGGCATAAACGCAGCAGTGATAGGATTGGTGAGGTTCGGTGAGCAAATGCAGACCCTTTGAAGTCATATTGCATGGTACCTATTCCATGAGTCTCAACTCTCCAGGTTTAAGGGATTCTTCCTTCAGCTAAACATGCATGTGGAACACAGAGTATGAGCCACCGTGTGATCGGGAAACGTGTTCAAATGTGTCTCAGTTTTCGTCCCCTGGTACTCGGGTGCAACATTCCAGACGCTTTACTAACACTCTCCCCACTTGGAGAGTCAGTGCCTTTAACCTCCTGTTTGGCCCAGTTTGCAATATCTGCGTAAGATGAACAGGAATAGGGAGAACCAATGAGAGACTAGGTGGAGGTGTCTGGACGGGCAAATTTAACTCTCATTTCCCACCAGGAAGAGGAATTAACCAAAGGCTCAGCGTGGCATGCCGGAAGCACACTAGGGCCTGAAGCAATCCTGCGGTGTTGCGGCCAGCTCACAAGAAAGCGAGTTGAAGGAAGGAACTCAGGGGCACTGTAATTCACAAACCTGCAGAGTTATAAATGACAGCTATCTTCCAAAAATATATTGAAGTAAGGCCGCCAAGAGGAGTTGAAAGCGGGGCAGAATTGCAGATAACTGATTTCAGGCGGTACACTGGAATTGCATGTAAAGCATAGGAAAAGAGGCAGAACGTTGACAATGATGCACTTGGCCAAAAAGGGCGTATGCGTTCTTTCCTGAATATATTCAGGAAAAAACGCATACGCCCTTTTTGGCCAACCAAGCAAGCTTGCAAAGGAAATCTGCACTAAAATGAAGTCTCACTGCCCCCCGGTCAAAAGGGCCATCTGAAAAAAGTGTAAAATCCAGAAAGGCAGGACAGGCCATGGAGAACTGGGAGCCTTGTTATGCTGATGGGCGGGATGTAAATTGCCAACAGCCACTCTGGAGAAGTGTATGGTGTTTCCTGAAACATCCAAAAACAAAGCAACAGAGCCTAGGGCACTTCCACTTATGGTCCTATAGCTTAGGGAAATAATAATCAAAAAGACACAGCCACCCAAAAGTTTGGGACGGATCTGTTTACAAGAACCTCGTTTACTGTACAAGTTCAATATCACAGAAAGCGAAAAATGGATAAAGAAGTTGTGGTACTTACGTACAATGCAATATCACTCAGCAATGAAATCTATGTCATCAGGCCCGTAGCAGCATAATGAGTGGATTCAGGTACGATGATTCTAAGTGAAATAAGTCACACAGAAAAAGAAACATCATAAGATATCACTACTACACGGAATGTAAACTTGGCTACAGAGGAACTGAATTACAGAACAGAACAGGGTGTCAAATGTAGAAAAGCAACTTATGTTTGCTTAAGGGGAAAGGTGAGTTGGGGTGCTGCATAAAACCAGAGATTGAAATTAGCACAGATACTGTTCCATAAGCCAAATATGTAATAGACAAGAGCTACTCCTTGCTCAACGAAGTGGACACAACACCCCATATTAAACGCCTAAGAATATACCTGACTAGTAAGAATCTTAAAACCTATGGATTTATATGTCTCCGAAAGAGAATCAAGCGTGTGTACAGCGGCATGAGTGCAGCAGTGATAGGATTGGTGTGGTTCGGTGAGCAAATGCAGACTCTTTGAAGTCATATTGCATGGTACCCATTCCATGGGTCTCAACTCTCCAGGTTTAAGGGATTCTTCCTTCAGCTAAAACACGCATGTGGAACCCAGAGTATGATCCACCATGTGATCGGGAAACGTGTTCAAATGTGTCTCAGTTTTCGTCCCCTGGTACTCGGGTGCAACATTCCAGATGCTTTACTAACACTCTCCCCACTTGGAGAGTCAGTGCCTTTAACCTCCTGTTTGGCCCAGTTTGCAATTTCTGCGTAAGATGAACAGGAAGAGGGAGAACCAATGAGAGACTAGGTGGAGGTGTCTGGACGGGCAAATTTAACTCTCATTTCCCACCAGGAAGAGGAATTAATCAAAGGCTCAACGTGGCATTCCAGAAGCACAGTACGGTCTGAAGCAATCTTGCGGTGTTGCGGCCAGCTCACAAGAAAGCGAGTTGAAGAAAGGAGCTCAGGGGCACTGTAATTCACAAACCTGCAGAGTTATAAATGACAGCTATCGTCCAAAAATATATTGAAGGAAGGCTGCCAAGAGGACTTGAAAGCGGGGCAGAATTGCAGGAAACCGATTTCAGGAGGTAGACTGGAATTGCATGTAAAGCATAGGAAAAGAGGCAGAACGTCCACAATGATGCACTTGGCCAAAAAGGGCGTATGCGTTTTTTCCTGAATATATTCAGGAAAAAACGCATACGCCCTTTTTGGCCAACCAAGCAAGCTTGCAAAGGAAATCTGCACTACAATGAAGTCTCACTGCCCCCGGTCAAAAGGGCCATCTGAAAAAAGTGTAAAATCCAGAAAGGCAGGACAGGCCCTGGAGAACTGGGAGACTTGTTATGCTGATGGGCGGGATGTAAATTGCCAGAAGCCACTCTGGAGAAGTGTATGGTGTTTCCTGAAACATCCAAAAAACAAAGCAACAGAGCCTAGGGCACTTCCACTTATGGTCCTATAGCTTAGGGAAATTAAAATCAAAAAGACACAGCCACCCCAAAGTTTGGGCCGGCTCTGTTTACAAGAACCTCGTTTACGGTACAAGTTGAATATCACAGAAAGCGAAAAATGGATAAAGAAGTTGTGGTACTTACGTACAATGCAGTATCACACAGCAATGAAATCTATGTCATCAAGGCCGTAGCAGCATAATGAGTGGATTCAGGTACAATGATTCTAAGTGAAATAAGTCACACAGAAAAAGAAACATCATAAGGTATCACTAACACAGGGAATGTAAACTTGGCTACACAGGAACTGAATTACAAAACAGAACAGTGTCTCAAATGTAGAAAACCAACTTATGCTTGCTTAAGGGGAATGGTGAGTTGGGGTGCTGCATGAAACCAGAGATTGAAATTGGCACAGATACTGTTCCATAAGCCAAATATGTAATAGACAAGAGCTACTCCTTGCTCAACGAAGTGGACTCAACACCCCATATTAAACGCCTAAGAATATACCTGACTAGTAAGAATCTTAAAACCTATGGATTTATATGTCTCGGAAAGAGAATCAAGCGTGTGTACAGCGGCATAAGCGCAGCAGTGATACGACTGGTGAGGTTCGATGAGCAAACGCAGACCCTTTGAATTCATATTGCATGGTACCCATTCCATGGGTCTCAACTCTCCATGTTTAAGGGATTCTTCCTTCAGCTAAAACATGCATGTGGAACCCAGAGTATGATTCACAGTGTGATCGGGAAACGTGTTCAAATGTGTCTCAGTTTTCGTCCCCTGGTACTCGGGTGCAACATTCCAGACGCTTTACTAACACTCTCCCCACTTGGAGAGACAGTGCCTTTAACCTCCTGTTTGGCCCAGTTTGCAATTTCTGTGGAAAATGAACAGGAATAGGGAGAACCAATGAGAGACTAGGTGGACGTGTCTGGACGGGCAAATTTAACTCTCATTTCCCACCAGGAAGAGGAATTTACCAAAGGTTCAGCATGCCGTGCCGGAACCAAACTAGGGCCTGAAGCAATCCTGCGGTGTTGCGGCCAGCTCACAAGAAAGCGAGTTGAAGAAAGGAGCTCAGGGGCACTGTAATTCACAAACCTGCAGAGTCATAAATGACAGCTATCTTCCAAAAATATATTGAAGTAAGGCTGCCAAGAGGACTTGAAAGCGGGGCAGAATTGCAGGAAACCGATTTCAGGAGGTAGACTGGAATTGCATGTAAAGCATAGGAAAAGAGGCAGAACGTCCACAATGATGCACTTGGCCAAAAAGGGCGTATGCGTTCTTTCCTGAATATATTCAGGAAAAAACGCATACGCCCTTTTTGGCCAACCAAGCAAGCTTGCAAAGGAAATCTGCACTAAAATGAAGTCTCACTGCCCCCCGGTCAAAAGGGCCATCTGAAAAAAGTGTAAAATCCAGAAAGGCAGGACAGGCCATGGAGAACTGGGAGCCTTGTTATGCTGATGGGCGGGATGTAAATTGCCAACAGCCACTCTGGAGAAGTGTATGGTGTTTCCTGAAACATCCAAAAACAAAGCAACAGAGCCTAGGGCACTTCCACTTATGGTCCTATAGCTTAGGGAAATAATAATCAAAAAGACACAGCCACCCAAAAGTTTGGGACGGATCTGTTTAAAAGAACCTCATTTACTGTACAAGTTCAATATCACAGAAAGCGAAAAATGGATAAAGAAGTTGTGGTACTTACGTACAATGCAATATCACTCAGCAATGAAATCTATGTCATCAGGCCCGTAGCAGCATAATGAGTGGATTCAGGTACGATGATTCTAAGTGAAATAAGTCACACAGAAAAAGAAACATCATAAGATATCACTACTACACGGAATGTAAACTTGGCTACAGAGGACCTGAATTACAGAAC
The DNA here is from genome assembly GCF_964270905.1 of Leucopleurus acutus. Classification (NCBI taxonomy): domain Eukaryota; kingdom Metazoa; phylum Chordata; class Mammalia; order Artiodactyla; family Delphinidae; genus Leucopleurus; species Leucopleurus acutus. The sequence goes on along the minus strand of NC_139146.1, from coordinate 102,888,754 downwards.
AGAACAGTGTCTCAAATGTAGAAAAGCAACTTATGTTTGCTTAAGGGGAAAGGTGAGTTGGGGTGCTGCATAAAACCAGAGATTGAAATTAGCACAGATACTGTTCCATAAGCCAAATATGTAATAGACAAGAGCTACTCCTTGCTCAACGAAGTGGACACAACACCCCATATTAAACGCCTAAGAATATACCTGACTAGTAAGAATCTTAAAACCTATGGATTTATATGTCTGCGAAAGAGAATCAAGCGTGTGTACAGCGGCATGAGTGCAGCAGTGATAGGATTGGTGAGGTTCGGTGAGCAAATGCAGACTCTTTGAAGTCATATTGCATGGTACCCATTCCATGGGTCTCAACTCTCCAGGTTTAAGGGATTCTTCCTTCAGCTAAAACATGCATGTGGAACCCAGAGTATGATCCACCGTGTGATCGGGAAACGTGTTCAAATGTGTCTCAGTTTTTGTCCCCTGGTACTCCGGTGCAACATTCCAGATGCTTTACTAACACTCTCCCCACTTGGAGAGTCAGTGCCTTTAACCTCCTGTTTGGCCCAGTTTGCAATTTCTGCGTAAGATGAACAGGAAGAGGGAGAACCAATGAGAGACTAGGTGGAGGTGTCTGGACGGGCAAATTTAACTCTCATTTCCCACCAGGTAGAGGAATTAATCAAAGGCTCAGCGTGGCATTCCAGAAGCACACTACGGTCTGAAGCAATCTTGCGGTGTTGCGGCCAGCTCACAAGAAAGCGAGTTGAAGAAAGGAGCTCAGGGGCACTGTAATTCAGAAACCTGCAGAGTTATAAATGACAGCTATCTTCCAAAAATATATTGAAGTAAGGCCGCCAAGAGGAGTTGAAAGCGGGGCAGAATTGCAGGAAACCGATTTCAGGCGGTACACTGGAATTGCATGTAAAGCATAGGAAAAGAGGCAGAACGTTGACAATGATGCACTTGGCCAAAAAGGGCGTATGCGTTCTTTCCTGAATATATTCAGGAAAAAACGCATACGCACTTTTTGGCCAACCAAGCAAGCTTGCAAAGGAAATCTGCACTACAATGAAGTCTCACTGCCCTCCGGTCTAAAGGGCCATCTGAAAAAAGTGTAAAATCTAGAAAGGCAGGACAGGCCATGGAGAACTGGGAGCCTTGTTATGCTGATGGGCGGGATGTAAATTGCCAGCAGCCACTCTGGAGAAGTGTATGGTGTTTCCTGAAACATCCAAAAACAAAGCAACAGAGCCTAGGGCACTTCCACTTATGGTCTTATAGCTTAGGGAAATTAAAATCAAAAAGACACAGCCACCCAAAAGTTTGGGACGGATCTGTTTACAAGAACCTCGTTTACCGTACAAGTTCAATATCACAAAAAGCGAAAAATGGATAAAGAAGTTGTGGTACTTACGTACAATGCAATATCACTCAGCAATGAAATCTATGTCATCAGGCCCGTAGCAGCATAATGAGTGGATTCAGGTACGATGATTCTAAGTGAAATAAGTCACACAGAAAAAGAAACATCATAAGATATCACTACTACACGGAATGTAAACTTGGCTACACAGGAACTGAAATACAGAACAGAACAGGGTCTCTAATGTAGAAAACCAACTTATGCTTGCTTAAGGGGAAAGGTGAGTTGGGGTGCTGCATAAAACCAGAGATTGAAATTAGCACAGATACCGTTCCATAAGCCAAATATGTAATAGACAAGAGCTACTCCTTGTTCAATGAAGAGGACACAACACCCCATATTAAACGCCTAAGAATATACCTGACTAGTAAGAATCTTAAAACCTATGGATTTATATGTCTCCGAAAGAGAATCAAGCGTGTGTACAGCGGCATAAGTGCAGCAGTGATAGGATTGGTGAGGTTCGGTGAGCAAATGCAGACCCTTTGAAGTCATATTGCATGGTACCCATTCCATGGGTCTCAACTCTCCAGGTTTAAGGGATTCTTCCTTCAGCTAAAACATGCATGTGGAACCCAGAGTATGATCCCCCGTGTGATCGGGAAACGTGTTCAAATGTGTCTCAGTTTTTGTCCCCTGGTACTCGGGTGCAACATTCCAGACGCTTTACTAACACTCTCCCCAGTTGGAGAGTCACTGCCTTTAACCTCCTGTTTGGCCCAGTTTGCAATTTCTGCGGAAAATGAACAGGAATAGGGAAAACCAATGAGAGACTAGCTGGAGCTCTTAGGACAGGCAAATTGAACTCTCATTTCCCACCAGGAAGAGGAATTAACCAAAGGCTCAGCATGCGATGCCAGAACCAAACTAGGCCCTGAAGCAATCCTGCGGTGTTGCGGCCAGCTCAAAAGAAAGCGATTTGAAGAAAGGAGCTCAGGGGCACTGTAATTCACAATTCTGCAGAGTTATAAATGACAGCTATCGTCCAAAAATATATTGAAGGAAGGCTGCCAAGAGGACTTGAAAGCGGGGCAGAATTGCAGGAAACCAATTTCAGGAGGTAGACTGGAATTGCATGTAAAGCATAGGAAAAGAGGCAGAACGTCCACAATGATGCACTTGGCCAAAAAGGGCATATGCGTTTTTTCGTGAATATATACAGGAAAAAACGCATTCGCCCGTTTTGGCCAACGAAGCAAGCTTGCAAAGGAAATCTGCACTACAATGAAGTCTCACTGCACCCGGTCAAAAGGGCCATCTGAAAAAAGTGTAAAATCCAGAAAGGCAGGACAGGCCATGGAGAACTGGGAGCCTTGTTATGCTGATGGGCGGGATGTAAATTGCCAACACCCACTCTGGAGAAGTGTATTGTGTTTCCTGAAACATCTAAAAAACAAAGCAACAGATCCTAGGGCACTTCTACTTGTGGTCCTATAGCTTAGGGAAATTAAAATCAAAAACACACAGCCACCCCAAAGTTTGGGCCGGCTCTGTTTACAAGAACCTCGTTTACGGTACAAGTTGAATATCACAGAAAGCAAAAAATGGATAAAGAAGTTGTGGTACTTACGTACAATGCAATATCACTCAGCAATGAAATCTATGTCATCAGGCCCGTAGCAGAATAATGAGTGGATTCAGGTACGATGATTCTAAGTGAAATAAGTCACACAGAAAAAGAAACATCATAAGATATCACTAACACACGGAATGTAAACTTGGCTACACAGGAACTGAATTACAAAACAGAAAAGTGTCTCAAATGTAGAAAACCAACTTATGCTTGCTTAAGGGGAAAGGTGAGTTGGGGTGCGGCATAAAACCAGAGATTGAAATTAGCACAGATACCGTTCCATAAGCCAAATATGTAATAGACAAGAGCTACTCCTTGCTCAACGAAGTGGACTCAACACCCCATATTAAACGCCTAAGAATATACCTGACTAGTAAGAATCTTAAAACCTATGGATTTATATATCTCCGAAAGAGAATCAAGCGTGTGTACAGTGTCATAAACGCAGCAGTGATAGGATTGGTGAGGTTCGGTGAGCAAATGCAGACTCTTTGAAGTCATATTGCATGGTACCCATTCCATGGGTCTCAACTCACCAGGTTTAAGGGATTCTTCCTTCAGCTAAAACATGCATGTGGAACCCAGAGTATGATCCACCGTGTGATCGGAAAACGTGTTCAAATGTGTCTCAGTTTTCGTCCCCTGGTACTCGGGTGCAACATTCCAGACGCTTTACTAACACTCTCCCCACTTGGAGAGTCGGTGCCTTTAACCTCCTGTTTGGCCCAGTTTGCAATTTCTGTGGAAAATGTACAGGAATAGGGAGAACCAATGAGAGACTAGGTGGAGGTGTCTGGACGGGCAAATTTAACTCTCATTTCCCACCAGGAAGAGGAATTAACCAAAGGCTCAACATGCCATGCCGGAAACAAACTAGGGCCTGAAGCAATCCTGCGGTGTTGCGGCCAGCTCACAAGAAAGCGAGTTGAAGAAAGGAGCTCAGGGGCACTGTAATTCACAAACCTGCAGAGTTATAAATGACAGCTATCTTCCAAAAATATATTGAAGTAAGGCAGCCAAGAATAGTTGAAAGCGGGGCAGAATTGCAGGAAACCGATTTCAGGAGGTAGACTGGAATTGCATGTAAAGCATAGGAAAAGAGGCAGAACGTCCACAATGATGCACTTGGCCAAAAAGGGCGTATGCGTTTTTTCCTGAATATATTCAGGAAAAAACGCATACGCCCTTTTTGGCCAACCAAGCAAGCTTGCAAAGGAAATCTGCACTACAATGAAGTCTCACTGCGCCCCGCTCAAAAGGGCCATCTGAAAAAAGTGTAAAACCCAGAAAGGCAGGACAGGCCATGGAGAACTGGGAGCCTTGTTATGCCTATGGGCGGGATGTAAATTGCCAGCAGCCACTCTGGAGAAGTGTATGGTGTTTCCTGAAACATCCAAAAAACAAAGCAACAGAGCCTAGGGCACTTCCACTTATGGTCCTATAGCTTAGGGAAATTAAAATCAAAAAGACACAGCCACCCCAAAGTTTGGGACGGCTCTGGTTACAAGAACCTCGTTTACGGTACAAGTTGAATATCACAGAAAGCGAAAAATGGATAAAGAAGTTGTGGTACTTACGTACAATGCAATATCACTCAGCAATGAAATCTATGTCATCAGGCCCGTAGCAGCATAATGAGTGGATTCAGGTACGATGATTCTAAGTGAAATAAGTCACACAGAAAAAGAAACATCATAAGATATCACTAACACACGGAATGTAAAATTGGCTACACAGGAACTGAATTACAAAACAGAACAGGGTGTCAAATGTAGAAAACCAACTTATGCTTGCTTAAGGGGAAAGGTGAGTTGGGGTGCTGCATACCACAAGAGATTGAAATTAGCACAGATACCGTTCCATAAGCCAAGTATGTAATAGACAAGAGCTACTCCTTGCTCAACGAAGTGGACTCAACACCCCATATTAAACGCCTAAGAATATACCTGACTAGTAAGAATCTTAAAACCTATGGATTTATATGTCTCCGAAAGAGAATCAAGCGTGTGTACAGTGGCATAAACGCAGCAGTGATAGGATTGGTGAGGTTCGGTGAGCAAATGCAGACCCTTTGAAGTCATATTGCATGGTACCCATTCCATGGGTCTCAACTCTCCATGTTTAAGGGATTCTTCCTTCAGCTAAAACATGCATGTGGAACCCAGAGTATGATCCACCGTGTGATCGGAAAACGTGTTCAAATGTGTCTCAGTTTTCGTCCCCTGGTACTCGGGTGCAACATTCCAGACGCTTTACTAACACTCTCCCCAATTGGAGAGTCGGAGCCATTAACCTCCTGTTTGGCCCAGTTTGCAATTTCTGTGGAAAATGAACAGGAATAGGGAGAACCAATGAGAGACTAGGTGGAGGTGTCTGGACGGGCAAATTTAACTATCATTTCCCACCAGGAAGAGGAATTAACCAAAGGCTCAACCGGCCATGCCAGAAACAAACTAGGGCCTGAAGCAATCCTGCGGTGTTGCGGCCAGCTCACAAGAAAGCGAGTTGAAGATAGGAGCTCAGGGGCACTGTAATTCACAAACCTGCAGAGTTATAAATGACAGCTATCTTCCAAAAATATATTGAAGTAAGGCAGCCAAGAATAGTTGAAAGCGGGGCAGAATTGCAGGAAACCGATTTCAGGAGGTAGACTGGAATTGCCTGTAAAGCATAGGAAAAGAGGCAGAACGTCCACAATGATGCACTTGGCCAAAAAGGGCGTATGCGTTTTTTCCTGAATATATTCAGGAAAAAACGCATATGCCCTTTTTGGCCAACCAAGCAAGCTTGCAAAGGAAATCTGCACTACAATGAAGTCTCACTGCCCCCCGGTCAAAAGGGCCATCTGAAAAAAGTGTAAAACCCAGAAAGGCAGGACAGGCCATGGAGAACTGGGAGCCTTGTTATGCTGATGGGCGGGATGTAAATTGCCAGCAGCCACTCTGGAGAAGTGTATGGTGTTTCCTGAAACATCCAAAAAACAAAGCAACAGAGCCTAGGGCACTTCCACTTATGGTCCTATAGCTTAGGGAAATTAAAATCAAAAAGACACAGCCACCCCAAAGTTTGGGACGGCTCTGGTTACAAGAACCTCGTTTACGGTACAAGTTGAATATCACAGAAAGCGAAAAATGGATAAAGAAGTTGTGGTACTTACGTACAATGCAATATCACTCAGCAATGAAATCTATGTCATCAGGCCCGTAGAAGCATAATGAGTGGATTCAGGTGCGATGATTCTAAGTGAAATAAGTCACACAGAAAAAGAAACATCATAAGATATCACTACTACACGGAATGTAAACTTGGCTACACAGGAACTGAATTACAAAACAGAACAGGGTGTCTAATGTAGAAAACCAACTTATGCTTGCTTAAGTGGAAAGGTGAGTTGGGGTGCTTCATAAAACCAGAGATTGAAATTAGCACAGATACCGTTCCATAAGCCAAATATGTAATAGACAAGAGCTACTCCTTGCTCAACGAAGTGGACTCAACACCCCATATTAAACGCCTAAGAATATACCTGACTAGTAAGAATCTTAAAACCTATGGATTTATATGTCTCCGAAAGAGGATCAAGCGTGTGTACAGCGGCATAAACGCAGCAGTGATAGGATTGGTGAGGTTCGGTGAGCAAATGCAGACCCTTTGAAGTCATATTGCATGGTACCCATTCCATGGGTCTCAACTCTCCAGGTTTAAGGGATTCTTCCTTCAGCTAAAACATGCATGTGGAACCCAGAGTATGATCCACCGTGTGATCGGAAAACGTGTTCAAATGTGTCTCAGTTTTCGTCCCCTGGTACTCGGGTGCAACATTCCAGACGCTTTTCTAACACTCTCCCCACTTGGAGAGTCGGTGCCTTTAACCTCCTGTTTGGCCCAGTTTGCAATTTCTGTGGAAAATGAACAGGAATAGGGAGAACCAATGAGAGACTAGGTGGAGGTGTCTGGACGGGCAAATTTAACTCTCATTTCCCACCAGGAAGAGGAATTAACCAAAGGCTCAACATGCCATGCCGGAAACAAACTAGGGCCTGAAGCAATCCTGCGGTGTTGCGGCCAGCTCACAAGAAAGCGAGTTGAAGAAAGGAGCTCAGGGGCACTGTAATTCACAAACCTGCAGAGTTATAAATGACAGCTATCTTCCAAAAATATATTGAAGTAAGGCAGCCAAGAATAGTTGAAAGCGGGGCAGAATTGCAGGAAACCGATTTCAGGAGGTAGACTGGAATTGCATGTAAAGCATAGGAAAAGAGGCAGAACGTCCACAATGATGCACTTGGCCAAAAAGGGCGTATGCGTTTTTTCCTGAATATATTCAGGAAAAAACGCATACGCCCTTTTTGGCCAACCAAGCAAGCTTGCAAAGGAAATCTGCACTACAATGAAGTCTCACTGCCCCCCGGTCAAAAGGGTCATCTGAAAAAAGTGTAAAACCCAGAAAGGCAGGACAGGCCATGGAGAACTGGGAGCCTTGTTATGCTGATGGGCGGGATGTAAATTGCCAGCAGCCACTCTGGAGAAGTGTATGGTGTTTCCTGAAACATCCAAAAAACAAAGCAACAGAACCTAGGGCACTTCCACTTATGGTCCTATAGCTTAGGGAAATTAAAATCAAAAAGACACAGCCACCCCAAAGTTTGGGACGGCTCTGGTTACAAGAACCTCGTTTACGGTACAAGTTGAATATCACAGAAAGCGAAAAATGGATAAAGAAGTTGTGGTACTTACGTACAATGCAATATCACTCAGCAATGAAATCTATGTCATCAGGCCCGTAGCAGCATAATGAGTGGATTCAGGTACGATGATTCTAAGTGAAATAAGTCACACAGAAAAAGAAACATCATAAGATATCACTAACACACGGAATGTAAACTTGGCTACACAGGAACTGAATTACACAACAGAACAGGGTGTCAAATGTAGAAAACCAACTTATGCTTGCTTAAGGGGAAAGGTGAGTTGGGGTGCTGCATACAACAAGAGATTGAAATTAGCACAGATACCGTTCCATAAGCCAAATATGTAATAGACAAGAGCTACTCCTTGCTCAACGAAGTGGACTCAACACCCCATATTAAACGCCTAAGAATATACCTGACTAGTAAGAATCTTAAAACCTATGGATTTATATGTCTCCGAAAGAGAATCAAGCGTGTGTACAGTGGCATAAATGCAGCAGTGATAGGATTGGTGAGGTTCGGTGAGCAAATGCAGACTCTTTGAAGTCATATTGCATGGTACCCATTCCATGGGTCTCAACTCTCCATGTTTAAGGGATTCTTCCTTCAGCTAAAACATGCATGTGGAACCCAGAGTATGATCCACCATGTGATCGGAAAACGTGTTCAAATGTGTCTCAGTTTTCGTCCCCTGGTACTCGGGTGCAACATTCCAGACGCTTTACTAACACTCTCCCCACTTGGAGAGTCGGAGCCATTAACCTCCTGTTTGGCCCAGTTTGCAATTTCTGTGGAAAATGAACAGGAATAGGGAGAACCAATGAGAGACTAGGTGGAGGTGTCTGGACGGGCAAATTTAACTCTCATTTCCCACCAGGAAGAGGAATTAACCAAAGGCTCAGCATGCCGTGCCAGAACCAAACTAGGGCCTGAAGCAATCCTGCGGTGTTGCGGCCAGCTCACAAGAAAGCGAGTTGAAGAAAGGAGCTCAGGGGCACTGTAATTCACAAACCTGCAGAGTTATAAATGACAGCTATCTTCCAAAAATATATTGAAGTAAGGCTGCCAAGAGGAGTTGAATGCGGGGCAGAATTGCAGGGAACCGATTTCAGGAGGTAGACTGGAATTGCATGTAAAGCATAGGAAAAGAGGCAGAACGTCCACAATGATGCACTTGGCCAAAAAGCGCATATGCATTTTTTCCTGAATATATTCAGGAGAAAACGCATACGCCCTTGTTGGCCAACCAAGCAAGCTTGCAAAGGAAATCTGCACTACAATGAAGTCTCACTACCCCCCGGTCAAAAGGGCTATCTGAAAAAAGTGTAAAATCCAGAAAGGCAGGACAGGCCATGGAGAACTGGGAGCCCTGTTATGCTGACGGGCGGGATGTAAATTGCCAGCAGCCACTCTGGAGAAGTGTATGGTGTTTCCTGAAACATCCAAAAAACAAAGCAACAGACCCTAGGGCACTTTCACTTATGGTCCTATAGCTTAGGGAAATTAAAATAAAAAAGACACAGCCACCCCAAAGTTTGGGCCGGCTCTGTTTACAAGAACCTCGTTTACGGTACAAGTTGAATATCACAGAAAGCGAAAAATGGATAAAGAAATTGTGGTACTTACGTACAATGTAGTATCACACAGCAATGAAATCTATGTCATCAGTCCAGTAGCAGCATAATGAGTGGATTCAGGTACGATGATTGTAAGTGAAATAAGTCACACAGAAAAAGAAACATCATAAGATATCACTAATACACGAAATGTAAACTTGGCTACAAAGGAACTGAATTACAAAACAGAACAGGGTCTCAAATGTAGAAAACCAACTTATGCTTGCTTAAGGGGAAAGGTGAGTTAGGGTGCTGCATAAAACCAGAGATTGAAATTAGCACAGATACTGTTCCATAAGCCAAATATGTAATAGACAAGAGCTACTCCTTGCTCAACGAAGTGGACTCAACACCCCATATTAAACGGTTAAGAATATACCTGACTAGTAAGAATCTTAAAACCTATGGATTTATATGTCTCCGAAAGAGAATCAAGCGTGTGTACAGCGGCATAAGCGCAGCAGTGATACGACTGGTGAGGTTCGATGAGCAAACGCAGACCCTTTGAATTCATATTGCATGGTACCCATTCCATGGGTCTCAACTCTCCAGGTTTAAGGGATTCTTCCTTCAGCTAAAACATGCATGTGGAACCCAGAGTATGATTCACGGTGTGATCGGGAAACGTGTTCAAATGTGTCTCAGTTTTCGTCCCCTGGTACTCGGGTGCAACATTCCAGACGCTTTACTAACACTCTCCCCACTTGGAGAGTCAGTGCCTTTAACCTCCTGTTTGGCCCAGTTTGCAATTTCTGTGGAAGATGAACAGGAATAGGGAGAACCAATGAGAGACTAGGTGGACGTGTCTGGACGGGCAAATTTAACTCTCATTTCCCACCAGGAAGAGGAATTAACCAAAGGCTCAGCATGCCGTGCCAGAACCAAACTAGGGCCTGAAGCAATACTGCGGTGTTGCGGCCAGCTCACAAGAAAGCGAGTTGAAGAAAGGAGCTCAGGGGCACTGTAATTCAGAAACCTGCAGAGTTATAAATGACAGCTATCTTCCAAAAATATATTGAAGTAAGGCCGCCAAGAGGAGTTGAAAGCGGGGCAGAATTGCAGGAAACTGATTTCAGGCGGTACACTGGAATTGCATGTAAAGCATAGGAAAAGAGGCAGAACGTTGACAATGATGCACTTGGCCAAAAAGGGCGTATGCGTTCTTTCCTGAATATATTCAGGAAAAAACGCATACGCCCTTTTTGGCCAACCAAGCAAGCTTGCAAAGGAAATCTGCACTACAATGAAGTCTCACTGCCCTCCGGTCTAAAGGGCCATCTGAAAAAAGTGTAAAATCTAGAAAGGCAGGACAGGCCATGGAGAACTGGGAGCCTTGTTATGCTGATGGGCGGGATGTAAATTGCCAGCAGCCACTCTGGAGAAGTGTATGGTGTTTCCTGAAACATCCAAAAACAAAGCAACAGAGCCTAGGGCACTTCCACTTATGGTCCTATAGCTTAGGGAAATTAAAATCAAAAAGACACAGCCACCCAAAAGTTTGGGACGGATCTGTTTACAAGAACCTCGTTTACCGTACAAGTTCAATATCACAGAAAGCGAAAAATGGATAAAGAAGTTGTGGTACTTACGTACAATGCAATATCACTCAGCAATGAAATCTATGTCATCAGGCCCGTAGCCGCATAATGAGTGGATTCAGGTACGATGATTCTAAGTGAAATAAGTCACACAGAAAAAGAAACATCATAAGATATCACTACTACACGGAATGTAAACTTGGCTACACAGGAACTGAATTACAAAACAGAACAGGGTGTCAAATGTAGAAAACCAACTTATGCTTGCTTAAGGGGAAAGGTGAGTTGGGGTGCTGCATAAAACCAGAGATTGAAATTAGCACAGATACCGTTCCATAAGCCAAATATGTAATAGACAAGAGCTACTCCTTGTTCAACGAAGAGGACACAACACCCCATATTAAACGCCTAAGAATGTACCTGACTAGTAAGAATCTTAAAACCTATGGATTTGTATGTCTCCGAAAGAGAATCAAGCGTGTGTACAGCGGCATAAGTGCAGCAGTGATAGGATTGGTGAGGTTCGGTGAGCAAATGCAGACCCTTTGAAGTCATATTGCATGGTACCCATTCCATGGGTCTCAACTCTCCAGGTTTAAGGGATTCTTCCTTCAGCTAAAACATGCATGTGGAACCCAGAGTATGATCCCCCGTGTGATCGGGAAACGTGTTCAAATGTGTCTCAGATTTTGTCCCCTGGTACTCGGGTGCAACATTCCAGACGCTTTACTAACACTCTCCCCAGTTGGAGAGTCACTGCCTTTAACCTCCTGTTTGGCCCAGTTTGCAATTTCTGCGGAAAATGAACAGGAATAGGGAGAACCAATGAGAGACTAGCTGGAGCTGTTAGGACAGGCAAATTTAACTCTCATTTCCCACCAGGAAGAGGAATTAACCAAAGGCTCAGCATGCGATGCCAGAACCAAACTAGGCCCTGAAGCAATCCTGCGGTGTTGCGGCCAGCTCACAAGAAAGCGATTTGAAGAAAGGAGCTCAGGGGCACTGTAATTCACAATCCTGCAGAGTTATAAATGACAGCTATCGTCCAAAAATATATTGAAGGAAGGCTGCCAAGAGGACTTGAAAGCGGGGCAGAATTGCAGGAAACCAATTTCAGGAGGTAGACTGGAATTGCATGTAAAGCATAGGAAAAGAGGCAGAACGTCCACAATGATGCACTTGGCCAAAAAGGGCATATGCGTTTTTTCGTGAATATATACAGGAAAAAACGCATACGCCCGTTTTGGCCAACGAAGCAAGCTTGCAAAGGAAATCTGCACTACAATGAAGTCTCACTGCCCCCCGGTCAAAAGGGCTATCTGAAAAAAGTGTAAAATCCAGAAAGGCAGGACAGGCCATGGAGAACTGGGAGCCCTGTTATGCTGATGGGCGGGATGTAAATTGCCAGCAGCCACTCTGGAGAAGTGTATGGTGTTTCCTGAAACATCCAAAAAAAAAGCAACAGACCCTAGGGCACTTTCACTTATGGTCCTATAGCTTAGGGAAATTAAAATCAAAAAGACACAGCCACCCCAAAGTTTGGGCCGGCTCTGTTTACAAGAACCTCGTTTACGGTACAAGTTGAATATCACAGAAAGCGAAAAATGGATAAAGAAATTGTGGTACTTACGTACAATGTAGTATCACACAGCAATGAAATCTATGTCATCAGTCCAGTAGCAGCATAATGAGTGGATTCAGGTACGATGATTGTAAGTGAAATAAGTCACACAGAAAAAGAAACATCATAAGATATCACTAATACACGAAATGTAAACTTGGCTACAAAGGAACTGAATTACAAAACAGAACAGGGTCTCAAATGTAGAAAACCAACTTATGCTTGCTTAAGGGGAAAGGTGAGTTAGGGTGCTGCATAAAACCAGAGATTGAAATTAGCACAGATACTGTTCCATAAGCCAAATATGTAATAGACAAGAGCTACTCCTTGCTCAACGAAGTGGACTCAACACCCCATATTAAACGCCTAAGAATATACCTGACTAGTAAGAATCTTAAAACCTATGGATTTATATGTCTCCGAAAGAGAATCAAGCGTGTGTACAGTGGCATAAGTGCAGCAGTGATAGGATTGGTGAGGTTCGGTGAGCAAATGAAGACCCTTTGAAGTCATATTGCATGGTACCCATTCCATGGGTCTCAACTCTCCAGGTTTAAGGGATTCTTCCTTCAGCTAAAACATGCATGTGGAACCCAGAGTATGATCCACCATGTGATCGGGAAACGTGTTCAAATGTGTCTCAGTTTTTGTCCCCTGGTACTCGGGTGCAACATTCCAGACGCTTTACTAACACTCTCCCCATTTGGAGAGTCAGTGCCTTTAACCTCCTGTTTGGCCCAGTTTGCAATTTCTGCGGAAAATGAACAGGAATAGGGAGAACCAATGAGAGACTAGGTGGAGGTGTCTGGACGGGCAAATTTAACTCTCATTTCCCACCATGAAGAGGAATTAACCAAAGGCTCAGCATGCCATGCCGGAACCACACTAGGGCCTGAAGCAATCCTGTGGTGTTGCGGCCAGCTCACAAGAAAGCGAGTTGAAGAAAGGAGCTCAGAGGCACTGTAATACACAAACTTGCAGAGTTAAAAATGACAGCTATCGTCCAAAAATATATTGAAGGAAGGCTGCCAAGAGGAGTTGAAAGCGGGGCAGAATTGCAGGAAACCGATTTCAGGAGGTAGACTGGAATTGCATGTAAAGCATAGGAAAAGAGGCAGAACGTCCACAATGATGCACTTGGCCAAAAAGGGCGTATGCGTTTTTTCCTGAATATATTCAGGAAAAAACGCATACGCCCTTTTTGGCCAACCAAGCAAGCTTGAAAAGGAAATCTGCACTACAATGAAGTCTCACTGCCCCCCGGTCAAAAGGGCCATCTGAAAAAAGTGTAAAATCCAGAAAGGCAGGACAGGCCATGGAGAACTGGGAGCCTTGTTATGCTGATGGGCGGGATGTAAATTGCCAACAGCCACTCTGGAGAAGTGTATGGTGTTTCCTGAAACATCTAGAAAACAAAGCAACAGAGCCTAGGGCACTTCCACTTATGGTCCTATAGCTTAGGGAAATTAAAATCAAAAAGACACAGCCACCCCAAAGTTTCGGCCGGCTCTGTTTACAAGAACCTCGTTTACTGTACAAGTTCAATATCACAGAAAGCGAAAAATGGATAAAGAAGTTGTGGTACTTACATACAATGCAATATCACTCAGCAATGAAATCTATGTCATCAGGCCCGTAGCAGCATAATGAGTGGATTCAGGTACGATGATTCTAACTGAAATAAGTCACACAGAAAAAGAAACATCATAAGATATCACTACTACACGGAATGTAAACTTGGCTACACAGGAACTGAATTACAAAACAGAACAGTGTCTCAAATGTAGAAAACCAACTTATGCTTGCTTAAGGAGAAAGGTGACTTGGGGTGCGGCATAAAACCAGAGATTGAAATTAGCACAGATACTGTTCCATAAGCCAAATATGTAATAGACAAGATCTACTCCTTGCTCAACGAAGTGGACTCAACACCCCATATTAAACGCCTAAGAATATACCTGACTAGTAAGAATCTTAAAACCTATGGATTTATATGTCTCCGAAAGAGAATCAAGCGTGTGTACAGTGTCATAAACGCAGCAGTGATTGGATTGGTGAGGTTCGGTGAGCAAATGCAGACTCTTTGAAGTCATATTGCATGGTACCCATTCCATGGGTCTCAACTCTCCAGGTTTAAGGGATTCTTCCTTCAGCTAAAACATGCATGTGGAACCCAGAGTATGATCCACCGTGTGATCGGGAAACGTGTTCAAATGTGTCTCAGTTTTCATCCCCTGGTACTCGGGTGCAACATTCCAGATGCTTTACTAACACTCTCCCCACTTGGAGAGTCAGTGCCTTTAACCTCCTGTTTGGCCCAGTTTGCAATTTCTGCGTAAGATGAACAGGAAGAGGGAGAACCAATGAGAGACTAGCTGGAGGTGTCTGGACGGACAAATTTAACTCTCATTTCCTACCAGGAAGAGGAATTAACCAAAAGCTCAGCATGCGATGCTGGAACCAAACCAGGGCCTGAAGCAATCCTGCGGTGTTGTGGTCAGCTCACAAGAAAGCGAGTTGAAGAAAGGAGCTCAGGGGCACTGTAATTCAAAAACCTTCAGAGTTATAAATGACAGCTATCGTTCAAAAATATATTGAAGGAAGGCTGCCAAGAGGACTTGAAAGCGGGGCAGAATTGCAAGAAACCGATTTCAGGAGGTAGACTGGAATTGCATGTAAAGCATAGGAAAAGAGGCAGAACGTCCACAATGATGCACTTGGCCAAAAAGGGCGTATGCATTTTTTCCCAGGAAAAAACGCATATGCCCTTTTTGGCCAACCAAGCAAGCTTGCAAAGGAAATCTGCACTACAATGAAGTCTCACTGCCCCCGGTCAAAATGGCCATCTGAAAAAAGTGTAAAATCCAGAAAGGCAGGACAGGCCATGGAGAACTGGGAGCTTTGTTATGCTGATGGGCGGGATGTAAATTGCCAACAGCCACTCTGGAGAAGTGTATGGTGTTTCCTGAAACATCCAAAAAACAAAGCAACAGAGCCTAGGGCACTTCCACTTATGGTCCTATAGCTTAGGGAAATTAAAATCCAAAAGACACAGCCACCCCAAAGTTTCGGCCGGCTCTGGTTACAAGAACCTACTTTACGGTACAAGTTCAATATCACAGAAAGCGAAAAATGGATAAAGAAGTTGTGGTACTTACGTACAATGCAATATCACTCAGCAATGAAATCTATGTCATCAGGCCCGTAGCAGCATAATGAGTGGATTCAGATACGATGATTCTAACTGAAATAAGTCACAAAGAAAAAGAAACATCATAAGATATCACTACTACACGGAATGTAAACTTGGCTACACAGGAACTGAATTACAGAACAGAACAGGGTCTCTAATGTAGAAAACCAACTTATGCTTGCTTAAGGGGAAAGGTGAGTTGGGGTGCGGCATAAAACCAGAGATTGAAATTAGCACAGATACCGTTCCATAAGCCAAATATGTAATAGACAAGAGCTACTCCTTGTTCAACGAAGAGGACACAACACCCCATATTAAACGCCTAAGAATATACCTGACTAGTAAGAATCTTAAAACCTATGGATTTATATGTCTCCGAAAGAGAATCAAGCATGTGTACAGTGGCATAAGTGCAGCAGTGATAGGATTGGTGAGGTTCGGTGAGCAAATGCAGACCCTTTGAAGTCATATTGCATGGTACCCATTCCATGGGTCTCAACTCTCCAGGTTTAAGGGATTCTTCCTTCAGCTAAAACATGCATGTGGAACCCAGAGTATGATCCACCATGTGATCGGGAAACGTGTTCAAATGTGTCTCAGTTTTTGTCCCCTGGTACTCGGGTGCAACATTCCAGACGCTTTACTAACACTCTCCCCATTTGGAGAGTCAGTGCCTTTAACCTCCTGTTTGGCCCAGTTTGCAATTTCTGCGGAAAATGAACAGGAATAGGGAGAACCAATGAGAGACTAGGTGGAGGTGTCTGGACGGGCAAATTTAACTCTCATTTCCCACCAGGAAGAGGAATTATCCAAAGGCCCAGCATGCCATGCCGGAACCAAACTAGGGCCTGAAGCAATCCTGCGGTGTTGCGGCCAGCTCACAAGAAAGCGATTTGAACAAAGGAGCTCAGGGGCACTGTAATTCACAATCCTGCAGAGTTATAAATGACAGCTATCGTCCAAAAATATATTGAAGGAAGGCTGCCAAGAGGACTTGAAAGTGGAGCAGAATTGCAGGAAACCAATTTCAGGAGGTAGACTGGAATTGCATGTAAAGCATAGGAAAAGAGGCAGAACGTCCACAATGATGCACTTGGCCAAAAAGGGCATATGCGTTTTTTCGTGAATATATACAGGAAAAAACGCATACGCCCGTTTTGGCCAACCAAGCAAGCTTGCAAAGGAAATCTGCCCTACAATGAAGTCTCACTGCACCCGGTCAAAAGGGCCATCTGAAAAAAGTGTAAAATCCAGAAAGGCAGGACAGGCCATGGAGAACTGGGAGCCTTTTTATGCTGATGCGCGGGATGTAAATTGCCAACACCCACTCTGGAGAAGTGTATTGTGTTTCCTGAAATATCTAAAAAACAAAGCAACAGATCCTAGGGCAATTCTACTTGTGGTCCTATAGCTTAGGGAAATTAAAATCAAAAACACACAGCCACCCCAAAGTTTGGGCCGGCTCTGTTTACAAGAACCTCGTTTACGGTACAAGTTGAATATCACAGAAAGCAAAAAATGGATAAAGAAGTTGTGGTACTTACGTACAATGCAATATCACTCAGCAATGAAATCTATGTCATCAGGCCGGTAGCAGCATAATGAGTGGATTCAGGTACGATGATTCTAAGTGAAATAAGTCACACAGAAAAAGAAACATCATAAGATATCACTAACACACGGAATGTAAACTTGGCTACACAGGAACTGAATTACAAAACAGAAAAGTGTCTCAAATGTAGAAAACCAACCTACGCTTGCTTAAGGGGAAAGGTGAGTTGGGGTGCGGCATAAAACCAGAGATTGAAATTAGCACAGATACCGTTCCATAAGCCAAATATGTAATAGACAAGAGCTACTCCTTGCTCAACGAAGTGGACTCAACACCCCATATTAAGCGCCTAAGAATATACCTGACTAGTAAGAATCTTAAAACCTATGGATTTATATGTCTCCAAAAGAGAATGAAGTGTGTGTACAGAGGCATAAACGCAGCAGTGATAGGATTGGTGAGGTTCGGTGAGCAAATGCAGACTCTTTGAAGTCATATTGCATGGTACCCATTCCATGGGTCTCAACTCTCCAGGTTTAAGGGATTCTTCCTTCAGCTAAAACATGCATGTGGAAGCCAGAGTATGATCCACCATGTGATCGGGAAACGTGTTCAAATGTGTCTCACTTTTCGTCCCCTGGTACTCGGGTGCAACATTCCAGACACTTTACTAACACTCTCCCCACTTGGAGAGTCAGTGCCTTTAACCTCCTGTTTGGCCCAGGTTGCAATTTCTGCGTAAGATGAACAGGAAGAGGGAGAACCAATGAGAGACTAGCTGGAGGTGTCTGGACGGACAAATTTAACTCTCATTTCCCACCAGGAAGAGGAATTAACCAAAGGCTCAGCATGCGATGCCGGAACGAAACTGGGCCCTGAAGCAATCCTGCGGTGTTGCGGCCAGCTCACAAGAAAGCGAGTTGAAGAAAGGAGCACAGGGGCACTGTAAATCACAAACCTGCAGAGTTATAAATGACAGCTATCTTCCAAAAATATATTGAAGTAAGGCTGCCAAGAGGACTTGAAAGCGGGGCAGAATTGCAGGAAACCGATTTCAGGAGGTAGACTGGAATTGCATGTAAAGCATAGGAAAAGAGGCAGAACGTCCACAATGATGCACTTGGCCAAAAAGGGCGTATGCGTTTTTTCCTGAATATATTCAGGAAAAAACGCATACGCCCTTTTTGGCCAACCAAGCAAGCTTGCAAAGGAAATCTGCACTACAATGAAGACTCACTGCCCACCGGTCAAAAGGGCCATCTGAAAAAAGTGTAAAATCCAGAAAGGCAGGACAGGCCATGGAGAACTAGGAGCCTTGTTATGCTGATGGGCGAGATGTAAATTGCAAACAGCCACTCTGGAGAAGTGTATGGTGTTTCCTGAAACATCTAAAACACAAAGCAACAGAGCCTAGGGCACATCCACTTATGGTCCTATAGCTTAGGGAAATTAAAATCAAAAAGACACAGCCACCCCAAAGTTTCGGCCGGCTCTGTTTACAAGAACCTCGTTTACGGTACAAGTTCAATATCACAGAAAGAGAAAAATGGATAAAGAAGTTGTGATACTTACGTACAATGCAATATCACTCAGCAATGAAATCTATGTCATCAGGCACATAGCAGCATAATGAGTGGATTCAGGTACGATGATTCTAACTGAAATAAGTCACACAGAAATAGAAACATCATAAGATATCACTACTAAACGGAATGTAAACTTGGCTACACAGGAACTGAATTACAAAACAGAACAGGGTCTCAAATGTAGAAAACCAACTTATGCTTGCTTAAGGGGAAAGGTGACTTGGGGTGCGGCATAAAACCAGAGATTGAAATTAGCACAGATACTGTTCTATAAGCCAAATATGTAATAGACAAGAGCTACTCCTTGCTCAACGAAGTGGACTCAACACCCCATATTAAACGCCTAAGAATATACCTGACTAGTAAGAATCTTAAAACCTATGGATTTATATGTCTCCGAAAGAGAATCAAGCGTGTGTACAGTGTCATAAACGCAGCAGTGATAGGATTGGTGAGGTTCGGTGAGCAAATGCAGACTCTTTGAAGTCATATTGCATGGTACCCATTCCATGGGTCTCAACTCACCAGGTTTAAGGGATTCTTCCTTCAGCTAAAACATGCATGTGGAACCCAGAGTATGATCCACCGTGTGATCGGAAAACGTGTTCAAATGTGTCTCAGTTTTTCTCCCCTGGTACTCGGATGCAACATTCCAGACGCTTTACTAACACTCTCCCCACTTGGAGAGTCAGTGCCTTTAACCTCCTGTTTGGCCCAGTTTGCAATTTCTGTGGAAAATGAACAGGAATAGGGAGAACCAATGAGAGACTAGGTGGAGGTGTCTGGACGGGCAAATTTAATTCTCATTTCCCACCAGGAAGAGGAATTAACCAAAGGCTCAGCATG
Source organism: Leucopleurus acutus (assembly GCF_964270905.1). Classification (NCBI taxonomy): domain Eukaryota; kingdom Metazoa; phylum Chordata; class Mammalia; order Artiodactyla; family Delphinidae; genus Leucopleurus; species Leucopleurus acutus. The sequence continues at coordinate 102,869,127 of NC_139146.1, read as the reverse complement.
CCGTGCCGGAACCAAACTAGGGCCTGAAGCAATCCTGCGGTGTTGCGGCCAGCTCACAAGAAAGCGAGTTGAAGAAAGGAGCTCAGGGGCACTGTAATTCACAAACCTGCAGAGTTATAAATGACAGCTATCTTCCTAAAATATATTGAAGTAAGGCTGCCAAGAGGAGTTGAAAGCGGGGCAGAATTGCAGGAAACCGATTTCAGGAGGTAGACTGGAATTGCATGTAAAGCATAGGAAAAGAGGCAGAACGTCCACAATGATGCACTTGGCCAAAAAGGGCGTATGCGTTTTCTCCTGAATATATTCAGGAAAAAACGCATACGCCCTTTTTGGCCAACCAAGCAAGCTTGCAAAGGAAATCTGCACTACAATGAAGTCTCACTGCCCCCCGGTCAAAAGGGCCATCTGAAAAAAGTGTAAAATCCAGAAAGGCAGGACAGGCCATGGAGAACTGGGAGCCTTGTTATGCTGATGGGCGGGATGTAAATTGCCAGCAGCCACTCTGGAAAAGTGTATGGTGTTTCCTGAAACATCCAAAAAACAAAGCAACAGAGCCTAGGGCACATCCACTTATGGTCCTATAGCTTAGGGAAATTAAAATCAAAAAGACACAGCCACCCCAAATTTTGGGACAGCTCTGTTTACAAGAACCTCGTTTACGGTACAAGTTCAATATCACAGAAAGCGAAAAATGGATAAAGAAGTTGTGGTACTTACGTACAATGCAATATCACTCAGCAATGAAATCTATGTCATCAGGTCCGTAGCAGCATAATGAGTGGATTCAGGTACGATGACTGTAAGTGAAATAAGTCACACGGAAAAAGAAACATCATAAGATATCACTAATACACGGAATGTAAACTTGGCTACACAGGAACTGAATTACAAAACAGAACAGGGTGTCAAATGTAGAAAACCAACTTATGCCATCTTAAGGGGAGAGGTGAGTTGGGGTGTTGCATAAAACCAGAGATTAAAATTAGCACAGATACCGTTCCATAAGCCAAATATGTAATAGACAAGAGCTACTCCTTGCTCAACGAAGTGGACTCAACACCCCATATTAAACGCCTAACAATATACCTGACTAGTAAGAATCTTAAAACCTATGGATTTATATGTCTCCGAAAGAGAATCAAGTGTGTGTACAGCGGCATAAACGCAGCAGTGATAGGATTGGTGAGGTTCGGTGAGCAAATGCAGACCCTTTGAAGTCATATTGCATGGTACCCATTCCATGGGTCTCAACTCACCAGGTTTAAGGGATTCTTCCTTCAGCTAAAACATGCATGTGGAACCCAGAGTACGATCAACCGTGTGATCGGAAAACGTGTTCAAATGTGTCTCAGTTTTCGTCCCCTGGTACTCGGGTGCAACATTCCAGACGCTTTACTAACACTCTCCCCACTTGGAGAGTCGGTGCCTTTAACCTCCTGTTTGGCCCAGTTTGCAATTTCTGTGGAAAATGAACAGGAATAGGGAGAACCAATGAGAGACTATGTGGAGGTGTCTGGACGGGCAAATTTAACTCTCATTTCCCACCAGGAAGAGGAATTAACCAAAGGCTCAACATGCCATGCCGGAACCACACTAGGGCCCGAAGCAATCCTGCGGTGTTGCGGCCAGCTCACAAGAAAGCGAGTTGAAGAAAGGAGCTCAGGGGCACTGTAATTCACAAACCTGCAGAGTTATAAATGACAGCTATCTTCCAAAAATATATTGAAGTAAGGCTGCCAAGAGGAGTTGAAAGTGGGGCAGAATTGCAGGAAACCGATTTCAGGAGGTAGACTGGAATTGCATGTAAAGCATAGGAAAAGAGGCAGAACGTCCACAATGATGCACTTGGCCAAAAAGGGCGTATGCGTTTTCTCCTGAATATATTCAGGAAAAAACGCATACGCCCTTTTTGGCCAACCAAGCAAGCTTGCAAAGGAAATCTGCACTACAATGAAGTCTCACTGCCCCCCGGTCAAAAGGGCCATCTGAAAAAAGTGTAAAATCCAGAAAGGCAGGACAGGCCATGGAGAACTGGGAGCCTTGTTATGCTGATGGGCGGGATGTAAATTGCCAGCAGCCACTCTGGAGAAGTGTATGGTGTTTCCTGAAACATCCAAAAAACAAAGCAACAGAGCCTAGGGCACATCCACTTATGGTCCTATAGCTTAGGGAAATTAAAATCAAAAAGACACAGCCACCCCAAATTTTGGGACAGCTCTGTTTACAAGAACCTCGTTTACGGTACAAGTTCAATATCACAGAAAGCGAAAAATGGATAAAGAAGTTGTGGTACTTACGTACAATGCAATATCACTCAGCAATGAAATCTATGTCATCAGGTCCGTAGCAGCATAATGAGTGGATTCAGGTACGATGACTGTAAGTGAAATAAGTCACACGGAAAAAGAAACATCATAAGATATCACTAATACACGGAATGTAAACTTGGCTACACAGGAACTGAATTACAAAACAGAACAGGGTGTCAAATGTAGAAAACCAACTTATGCCATCTTAAGGGGAGAGGTGAGTTGGGGTGTTGCATAAAACCAGAGATTAAAATTAGCACAGATACCGTTCCATAAGCCAAATATGTAATAGACAAGAGCTACTCCTTGCTCAACGAAGTGGACTCAACACCCCATATTAAACGCCTAACAATATACCTGACTAGTAAGAATCTTAAAACCTATGGATTTATATGTCTCCGAAAGAGAATCAAGTGTGTGTACAGCGGCATAAACGCAGCAGTGATAGGATTGGTGAGGTTCGGTGAGCAAATGCAGACCCTTTGAAGTCATATTGCATGGTACCCATTCCATGGGTCTCAACTCACCAGGTTTAAGGGATTCTTCCTTCAGCTAAAACATGCATGTGGAACCCAGAGTACGATCAACCGTGTGATCGGAAAACGTGTTCAAATGTGTCTCAGTTTTCGTCCCCTGGTACTCGGGTGCAACATTCCAGACGCTTTACTAACACTCTCCCCACTTGGAGAGTCGGTGCCTTTAACCTCCTGTTTGGCCCAGTTTGCAATTTCTGTGGAAAATGAACAGGAATAGGGAGAACCAATGAGAGACTATGTGGAGGTGTCTGGACGGGCAAATTTAACTCTCATTTCCCACCAGGAAGAGGAATTAACCAAAGGCTCAACATGCCATGCCGGAACCACACTAGGGCCCGAAGCAATCCTGCGGTGTTGCGGCCAGCTCACAAGAAAGCGAGTTGAAGAAAGGAGCTCAGGGGCACTGTAATTCACAAACCTGCAGAGTTATAAATGACAGCTATCTTCCAAAAATATATTGAAGTAAGGCTGCCAAGAGGAGTTGAAAGTGGGGCAGAATTGCAGGAAACCGATTTCAGGAGGTAGACTGGAATTGCATGTAAAGCATAGGAAAAGAGGCAGAACGTCCACAATGATGCACTTGGCCAAAAAGGGCGTATGCGTTTTTTCCTGAATATATTCAGGAAAAAACGCATACGCCCTTTTTGGCCAACCAAGCAAGTTTGCAAAGGAAATCTGCACTACAATAAAGTCTCACTGCCACCCGGTCAAAAGGGCCATCTGAAAAAAGTGTAAAACCCAGAAAGGCAGGACAGGCCATGGAGAACTGGGCGCCTTGTTATGCTGATGGGTGGGATGTAAATTGCCAGCAGCCACTCTGGAGAAGTGTATGGTGTTTCCTGAAACATCCAAAAAACAAAGCAACAGAGCCTAGGGCACTTCCAATTATGGTCCTATAGCTTAGGGAAATTAAAATCAAAAAGACACAGCCACCCCAAAGTTTGGGACGGCTCTGTTTACAAGAACCTCGTTTACGGTACATGTTGAATATCACAGAAAGCGAAAAATGGATAAAGAAGTTGTGGTACTTACGTACAAAGCAATATCACTCAGCAATGAAATCTATGTCATCAGGCCCGTAGAAGCATAATGAGTGGATTCAGGTGCGATGATTCTAAGTGAAATAAGTCACACAGAAAAAGAAACATCATAAGATATCACTACTACACGGAATGTAAACTTGGCTACACAGGAACTGAATTACAAAACAGAACAGGGTGTCAAATGTAGAAACCCAACTTATGCTTGCTTAAGTGGAAAGGTGAGTTGGGGTGCTTCATAAAACCAGAGATTGAAATTAGCACAGATAGCGTTCCATAAGCCAAATATGTAATAGACAAGAGCTACTCCTTGCTCAACGAAGTGGACTCAACACCCCATATTAAACGCCTAAGAATATACCTGACTAGTAAGAATCTTAAAACCTATGGATTTATATGTCTGCGAAAGAGGATCAAGCGTGTGTACAGCGGCATAAACGCAGCAGTGATAGGATTCGTGAGGTTCGGTGAGCAAATGCAGACCCTTTGAAGTCATATTGCATGGTACCCATTCCATGGGTCTCAACTCTCCATGTTTAAGGGATTCTTCCTTCAGCTAAAACATGCATGTGGAACCCAGAGTATGATCCACCGTGTGATCGGAAAGTGTTCAAATGTGTCTCAGTTTTCGTCCCCTGGTACTCGGGTGCAACATTCCAGACGCTTTACTAACACTCTCCCCACTTGGAGAGTCGGTGCCTTTAACCTCCTGTTTGGCCCAGTTTGCAATTTCTGTGGAAAATGAACAGGAATAGGGAGAACCAATGAGAGACTAGGTGGAGGTGTCTGGACGGGCAAATTTAACTCTCATTTCCCACCAGGAAGAGGAATTAACCAAAGGCTCAACATGCCATGCCGGAACCAAACTAGGGCCTGAAGCAATCCTGCGGTGTTGCGGCCAGCTCACAAGAAAGCGAGTTGAAGAAAGGAGCTCAGGGGCACTGTCATTCACAAACCTGCAGAGTTATAAATGACAGCTATCTTTCAAAAATATATTGAAGTAAGGCAGCCAAGAATAGTTGAAAGCGGGGCAGAATTGCAGGAAACCAATTTCAGGAGGTAGACTGGAATTGCATGTAAAGCATAGGAAAAGAGGCAGAACGTCCACAATGATGCACTTGGCCAAAAAGGGCGTATGCGTTTTTTCCTGAATATATTCAGGAAAAAACGCATACGCCCTTTTTGGCCAACCAAGCAAGTTTGCAAAGGAAATCTGCACTACAATGAACCCTCACTGGCCCCGGTCAAAAGGGACATCTGAAAAAAGTGTAAAACCCAGAAAGGCAGGACAGGCCATGGAGAACTGGGAGCCTTGTTATGCTGATGGGCGGGATGTAAATTGCCAGCAGCCACTCTGGAGAAGTGTATGGTGTTTCCTGAAACATCCAAAAAACAAAGCAACAGAGCCTAGGGCACTTCCACTTATGGTCCTATAGCTTAGGGAAATTAAAATAAAAAAGACACAGCCACCCCAAAGTTTGGGCCGGCTCTGTTTACAAGAACCTCGTTTACGGTACAAGTTGAATATCACAGAAAGCGAAAAATGGATAAAGAAGTTGTGGTACTTACGTACAATGCAATATCACTCAGCAATGAAATCTATGTCATCAGGCCCGTAGCAGCATAATGAGTGGATTCAGGTACGATGATTCTAAGTGAAATAAGTCACACAGAAAAAGAAACATCATAAGATATCACTACTACACGGAATGTAAACTTGGCTACACAGGAACTGAATTACAAAACAGAACAGGGTGTCAAATGTAGAAAACCAACTTATGCTTGCTTAAGGGGAAAGGTGAGTTGGGGTGCTGCATACAACAAGAGATTGAAATTAGCACAGATACCGTTCCATAAGCCAAATATGTAATAGACAAGAGCTACTCCTTGCTCAACGAAGTGGACTCAACACCCCATATTAAACGCCTAAGAATATACCTGACTAGTAAGAATCTTAAAACCTATGGATTTTTATGTCTCCGAAAGAGAATCAAGCGTGTGTAGAGCGGCATAAACGCAGCAGTGATAGGATTGGTGAGGTTCGGTGAGCAAATGCAGACCCTTTGAAGTCATATTGCATGGTACCCATTCCATGGGTCTCAACTCTCCATGTTTAAGGGATTCTTCCTTCAGCTAAAACATGCATGTGGAACCCAGAGTATGATCCACCGTGTGATCGGAAAACGTGTTCAAATGTGTCTCAGTTTTCGTCCCCTGGTACTCGGGTGCAACATTCCAGACGCTTTACTAACACTCTCCCCAATTGGAGAGTCAGTGCCTTTAACCTCCTGTTTGGCCCAGTTTGCAATTTCTGTGGAAAATGAACAGGAATAGGGAGAACCAATGAGAGACTAGGTGGAGGTGTCTGGACGGGCAAATTTAACTCTCATTTCCCACCAGGAAGAGGAATTAACCAAAGGCTCAGCATGCCGTGCCAGAACCAAACTAGGGCCTGAAGCAATCCTGCGGTGTTGCGGCCAGCTCACAAGAAAGCGAGTTGAAGAAAGGAGCTCAGGGGCACTGTAATACACAAACTTGCAGAGTTAAAAATGACAGCTATCGTCCAAAAATATATTGAAGGAAGGCTGCCAAGAGGACTTGAAAGCGAGGCAGAATTGCAGGAAACCGATTTCAGGAGGTAGACTGGAATTGCATGTAAAGCATAGGAAAAGAGGCAGAACGTCCACAATGATGCACTTGGCCAAAAAGGGCGTATGCGTTTTTTCCTGAATATATTCAGGAAAAAACGCATACGCCCTTTTTGGCCAACCAAGCAAGCTTGCAAAGGAAATCTGCACTACAATGAAGTCTCACTGCCCCCCGATCAAAAGGGCCATCTGAAAAAAGTGTAAAATCCAGAAAGGCAGGACAGGCCATGGAGAACTGGGAGCCTTGTTATGCTGATGGGCGGGATGTAAATTGCCAACAGCCACTCTGGAGAAGTGTATGGTGTTTCCTGAAACATCTAGAAAACAAAGCAACAGAGCCTAGGGCACTTCCACTTATGGTCCTATAGCTTAGGGAAATTAAAATCAAAAAGACACAGCCACCCCAAAGTTTGGGACGGCTCTGTTTACAAGAACCTCGTTTACTGTACAAGTTCAATATCACAGAAAGCGAAAAATGGATAAAGAAGTTGTGGTACTTACGTACAATGCAATATCACTCAGCAATGAAATCTATGTCATCAGGCCCGTAGCAGCATAATGAGTGGATTCAGGTACGATGATTCTAACTGAAATAAGTCACACAGAAAAAGAAACATCATAAGATATCACTACTACACGGAATGTAAACTTGGCTACACAGGAACTGAATTACAAAACAGAACAGTGTCTCAAATGTAGAAAACCAACTTATGCTTGCTTAAGGGGAAAGGTGAGTTGGGGTTCGGCATAAAACCAGAGATTGAAATTAGCACAGATACTGTTCCATAAGCCAAATATGTAATAGACAAGAGCTACTCCTTGCTCAACGAAGTGGACTCAACACCCCATATTAAACGCCTAAGAATATACCTGACTAGTAAGAATCTTAAAACCTATGGATTTATATGTCTCCGAAAGAGAATCAAGCGTGTGTACAGTGTCATAAACGCAGCAGTGATAGGATTGGTGAGGTTCGGTGAGCAAATGCAGACTCTTTGAAGTCATATTGCATGGTACCCATTCCATGGGTCTCAACTCTCCAGGTTTAAGGGATTCTTCCTTCAGCTAAAACATGCATGTGGAACCCAGAGTATGATCCACCGTGTGATCTGGAAACGTGTTCAAATGTGTCTCAGTTTTCGTCCCCTGGTACTCGGGTGCAACATTCCAGATGCTTTACTAACACTCTCCCCACTTGGAGAGTCAGTGCCTTTAACCTCCTGTTTGGCCCAGTTTGCAATTTCTGCGTAAGATGAACAGGAAGAGGGAGAACCAATGAGAGACTAGCTGGAGGTGTCTGGACGGACAAATTTAACTCTCATTTCCTACCAGGAAGAGGAATTAACCAAAAGCTCAGCATGCGATGCTGGAACCAAACTAGGGCCTGAAGCAATCCTGCGGTGTTGCGGCCAGCTCACAAGAAAGCGAGTTGAAGAAAGGAGCTCAGGGGCACTGTAATTCACAAACCTGCAGAGTTATAAATGACAGCTATCTTCCAAAAATATATTGAAGTAAGGCTGCCAAGAGGACTTGAAAGCGGGGCAGAATTGCAGGAAACCGATTTCAGGAGGTAGACTGGAATTGCATGTAAAGCATAGGAAAAGAGGCAGAACGTCCACAATGATGCACTTGGCCAAAAAGGGCGTATGCGTTTTTTCCTGAATATATTCAGGAAAAAACGCATACGCCCTTTTTGGCCAACCAAGCAAGCTTGCAAAGGAAATCTGCACTACAATGAAGACTCACTGCCCACCGGTCAAAAGGGCCATCTGAAAAAAGTGTAAAATCCAGAAAGGCAGGACAGGCCATGGAGAACTAGGAGCCTTGTTATGCTGATGGGCGGGATGTAAATTGCAAACAGCCACTCTGGAGAAGTGTATGGTGTTTCCTGAAACATCTAAAACACAAAGCAACAGAGCCTAGGGCACTTCCACTTATGGTCCTATAGCTTAGGGAAATTAAAATCAAAAAGACACAGCCACCCCAAAGTTTCGGCCGGCTCTGTTTACAAGATCCTCGTTTACGGTACAAGTTCAATATCACAGAAAGAGAAAAATGGATAAAGAAGTTGTGGTACTTACGTACAATGCAATATCACTCAGCAATGAAATCTATGTCATCAGGTCCGTAGCAGCATAATGAGTGGATTCAGGTACGATGACTGTAAGTGAAATAAGTCACACGGAAAAAGAAACATCATAAGATATCACTAATACACGGAATGTAAACTTGGCTACACAGGAACTGAATTACAAAACAGAACAGGGTGTCAAATGTAGAAAACCAACTTATGCCATCTTAAGGGGAGAGGTGAGTTGGGGTGTTGCATAAAACCAGAGATTAAAATTAGCACAGATACCGTTCCATAAGCCAAATATGTAATAGACAAGAGCTACTCCTTGCTCAACGAAGTGGACTCAACACCCCATATTAAACGCCTAACAATATACCTGACTAGTAAGAATCTTAAAACCTATGGATTTATATGTCTCCGAAAGAGAATCAAGTGTGTGTACAGCGGCATAAACGCAGCAGTGATAGGATTGGTGAGGTTCGGTGAGCAAATGCAGACCCTTTGAAGTCATATTGCATGGTACCCATTCCATGGGTCTCAACTCACCAGGTTTAAGGGATTCTTCCTTCAGCTAAAACATGCATGTGGAACCCAGAGTACGATCAACCGTGTGATCGGAAAACGTGTTCAAATGTGTCTCAGTTTTCGTCCCCTGGTACTCGGGTGCAACATTCCAGACGCTTTACTAACACTCTCCCCACTTGGAGAGTCGGTGCCTTTAACCTCCTGTTTGGCCCAGTTTGCAATTTCTGTGGAAAATGAACAGGAATAGGGAGAACCAATGAGAGACTATGTGGAGGTGTCTGGACGGGCAAATTTAACTCTCATTTCCCACCAGGAAGAGGAATTAACCAAAGGCTCAACATGCCATGCCGGAACCACACTAGGGCCCGAAGCAATCCTGCGGTGTTGCGGCCAGCTCACAAGAAAGCGAGTTGAAGAAAGGAGCTCAGGGGCACTGTAATTCACAAACCTGCAGAGTTATAAATGACAGCTATCTTCCAAAAATATATTGAAGTAAGGCTGCCAAGAGGAGTTGAAAGTGGGGCAGAATTGCAGGAAACCGATTTCAGGAGGTAGACTGGAATTGCATGTAAAGCATAGGAAAAGAGGCAGAACGTCCACAATGATGCACTTGGCCAAAAAGGGCGTATGCGTTTTTTCCTGAATATATTCAGGAAAAAACGCATACGCCCTTTTTGGCCAACCAAGCAAGTTTGCAAAGGAAATCTGCACTACAATAAAGTCTCACTGCCACCCGGTCAAAAGGGCCATCTGAAAAAAGTGTAAAACCCAGAAAGGCAGGACAGGCCATGGAGAACTGGGAGCCTTGTTATGCTGATGGGTGGGATGTAAATTGCCAGCAGCCACTCTGGAGAAGTGTATGGTGTTTCCTGAAACATCCAAAAAACAAAGCAACAGAGCCTAGGGCACTTCCAATTATGGTCCTATAGCTTAGGGAAATTAAAATCAAAAAGACACAGCCACCCCAAAGTTTGGGACGGCTCTGTTTACAAGAACCTCGTTTACGGTACATGTTGAATATCACAGAAAGCGAAAAATGGATAAAGAAGTTGTGGTACTTACGTACAAAGCAATATCACTCAGCAATGAAATCTATGTCATCAGGCCCGTAGAAGCATAATGAGTGGATTCAGGTGCGATGATTCTAAGTGAAATAAGTCACACAGAAAAAGAAACATCATAAGATATCACTACTACACGGAATGTAAACTTGGCTACACAGGAACTGAATTACAAAACAGAACAGGGTGTCAAATGTAGAAACCCAACTTATGCTTGCTTAAGTGGAAAGGTGAGTTGGGGTGCTTCATAAAACCAGAGATTGAAATTAGCACAGATAGCGTTCCATAAGCCAAATATGTAATAGACAAGAGCTACTCCTTGCTCAACGAAGTGGACTCAACACCCCATATTAAACGCCTAAGAATATACCTGACTAGTAAGAATCTTAAAACCTATGGATTTATATGTCTGCGAAAGAGGATCAAGCGTGTGTACAGCGGCATAAACGCAGCAGTGATAGGATTCGTGAGGTTCGGTGAGCAAATGCAGACCCTTTGAAGTCATATTGCATGGTACCCATTCCATGGGTCTCAACTCTCCATGTTTAAGGGATTCTTCCTTCAGCTAAAACATGCATGTGGAACCCAGAGTATGATCCACCGTGTGATCGGAAAGTGTTCAAATGTGTCTCAGTTTTCGTCCCCTGGTACTCGGGTGCAACATTCCAGACGCTTTACTAACACTCTCCCCACTTGGAGAGTCGGTGCCTTTAACCTCCTGTTTGGCCCAGTTTGCAATTTCTGTGGAAAATGAACAGGAATAGGGAGAACCAATGAGAGACTAGGTGGAGGTGTCTGGACGGGCAAATTTAACTCTCATTTCCCACCAGGAAGAGGAATTAACCAAAGGCTCAACATGCCATGCCGGAACCAAACTAGGGCCTGAAGCAATCCTGCGGTGTTGCGGCCAGCTCACAAGAAAGCGAGTTGAAGAAAGGAGCTCAGGGGCACTGTCATTCACAAACCTGCAGAGTTATAAATGACAGCTATCTTTCAAAAATATATTGAAGTAAGGCAGCCAAGAATAGTTGAAAGCGGGGCAGAATTGCAGGAAACCAATTTCAGGAGGTAGACTGGAATTGCATGTAAAGCATAGGAAAAGAGGCAGAACGTCCACAATGATGCACTTGGCCAAAAAGGGCGTATGCGTTTTTTCCTGAATATATTCAGGAAAAAACGCATACGCCCTTTTTGGCCAACCAAGCAAGTTTGCAAAGGAAATCTGCACTACAATGAACCCTCACTGGCCCCGGTCAAAAGGGACATCTGAAAAAAGTGTAAAACCCAGAAAGGCAGGACAGGCCATGGAGAACTGGGAGCCTTGTTATGCTGATGGGCGGGATGTAAATTGCCAGCAGCCACTCTGGAGAAGTGTATGGTGTTTCCTGAAACATCCAAAAAACAAAGCAACAGAGCCTAGGGCACTTCCACTTATGGTCCTATAGCTTAGGGAAATTAAAATAAAAAAGACACAGCCACCCCAAAGTTTGGGCCGGCTCTGTTTACAAGAACCTCGTTTACGGTACAAGTTGAATATCACAGAAAGCGAAAAATGGATAAAGAAGTTGTGGTACTTACGTACAATGCAATATCACTCAGCAATGAAATCTATGTCATCAGGCCCGTAGCAGCATAATGAGTGGATTCAGGTACGATGATTCTAAGTGAAATAAGTCACACAGAAAAAGAAACATCATAAGATATCACTACTACACGGAATGTAAACTTGGCTACACAGGAACTGAATTACAAAACAGAACAGGGTGTCAAATGTAGAAAACCAACTTATGCTTGCTTAAGGGGAAAGGTGAGTTGGGGTGCTGCATACAACAAGAGATTGAAATTAGCACAGATACCGTTCCATAAGCCAAATATGTAATAGACAAGAGCTACTCCTTGCTCAACGAAGTGGACTCAACACCCCATATTAAACGCCTAAGAATATACCTGACTAGTAAGAATCTTAAAACCTATGGATTTTTATGTCTCCGAAAGAGAATCAAGCGTGTGTAGAGCGGCATAAACGCAGCAGTGATAGGATTGGTGAGGTTCGGTGAGCAAATGCAGACCCTTTGAAGTCATATTGCATGGTACCCATTCCATGGGTCTCAACTCTCCATGTTTAAGGGATTCTTCCTTCAGCTAAAACATGCATGTGGAACCCAGAGTATGATCCACCGTGTGATCGGAAAACGTGTTCAAATGTGTCTCAGTTTTCGTCCCCTGGTACTCGGGTGCAACATTCCAGACGCTTTACTAACACTCTCCCCAATTGGAGAGTCAGTGCCTTTAACCTCCTGTTTGGCCCAGTTTGCAATTTCTGTGGAAAATGAACAGGAATAGGGAGAACCAATGAGAGACTAGGTGGAGGTGTCTGGACGGGCAAATTTAACTCTCATTTCCCACCAGGAAGAGGAATTAACCAAAGGCTCAGCATGCCGTGCCAGAACCAAACTAGGGCCTGAAGCAATCCTGCGGTGTTGCGGCCAGCTCACAAGAAAGCGAGTTGAAGAAAGGAGCTCAGGGGCACTGTAATACACAAACTTGCAGAGTTAAAAATGACAGCTATCGTCCAAAAATATATTGAAGGAAGGCTGCCAAGAGGACTTGAAAGCGAGGCAGAATTGCAGGAAACCGATTTCAGGAGGTAGACTGGAATTGCATGTAAAGCATAGGAAAAGAGGCAGAACGTCCACAATGATGCACTTGGCCAAAAAGGGCGTATGCGTTTTTTCCTGAATATATTCAGGAAAAAACGCATACGCCCTTTTTGGCCAACCAAGCAAGCTTGCAAAGGAAATCTGCACTACAATGAAGTCTCACTGCCCCCCGATCAAAAGGGCCATCTGAAAAAAGTGTAAAATCCAGAAAGGCAGGACAGGCCATGGAGAACTGGGAGCCTTGTTATGCTGATGGGCGGGATGTAAATTGCCAACAGCCACTCTGGAGAAGTGTATGGTGTTTCCTGAAACATCTAGAAAACAAAGCAACAGAGCCTAGGGCACTTCCACTTATGGTCCTATAGCTTAGGGAAATTAAAATCAAAAAGACACAGCCACCCCAAAGTTTGGGACGGCTCTGTTTACAAGAACCTCGTTTACTGTACAAGTTCAATATCACAGAAAGCGAAAAATGGATAAAGAAGTTGTGGTACTTACGTACAATGCAATATCACTCAGCAATGAAATCTATGTCATCAGGCCCGTAGCAGCATAATGAGTGGATTCAGGTACGATGATTCTAACTGAAATAAGTCACACAGAAAAAGAAACATCATAAGATATCACTACTACACGGAATGTAAACTTGGCTACACAGGAACTGAATTACAAAACAGAACAGTGTCTCAAATGTAGAAAACCAACTTATGCTTGCTTAAGGGGAAAGGTGAGTTGGGGTTCGGCATAAAACCAGAGATTGAAATTAGCACAGATACTGTTCCATAAGCCAAATATGTAATAGACAAGAGCTACTCCTTGCTCAACGAAGTGGACTCAACACCCCATATTAAACGCCTAAGAATATACCTGACTAGTAAGAATCTTAAAACCTATGGATTTATATGTCTCCGAAAGAGAATCAAGCGTGTGTACAGTGTCATAAACGCAGCAGTGATAGGATTGGTGAGGTTCGGTGAGCAAATGCAGACTCTTTGAAGTCATATTGCATGGTACCCATTCCATGGGTCTCAACTCTCCAGGTTTAAGGGATTCTTCCTTCAGCTAAAACATGCATGTGGAACCCAGAGTATGATCCACCGTGTGATCTGGAAACGTGTTCAAATGTGTCTCAGTTTTCGTCCCCTGGTACTCGGGTGCAACATTCCAGATGCTTTACTAACACTCTCCCCACTTGGAGAGTCAGTGCCTTTAACCTCCTGTTTGGCCCAGTTTGCAATTTCTGCGTAAGATGAACAGGAAGAGGGAGAACCAATGAGAGACTAGCTGGAGGTGTCTGGACGGACAAATTTAACTCTCATTTCCTACCAGGAAGAGGAATTAACCAAAAGCTCAGCATGCGATGCTGGAACCAAACTAGGGCCTGAAGCAATCCTGCGGTGTTGCGGCCAGCTCACAAGAAAGCGAGTTGAAGAAAGGAGCTCAGGGGCACTGTAATTCACAAACCTGCAGAGTTATAAATGACAGCTATCTTCCAAAAATATATTGAAGTAAGGCTGCCAAGAGGACTTGAAAGCGGGGCAGAATTGCAGGAAACCGATTTCAGGAGGTAGACTGGAATTGCATGTAAAGCATAGGAAAAGAGGCAGAACGTCCACAATGATGCACTTGGCCAAAAAGGGCGTATGCGTTTTTTCCTGAATATATTCAGGAAAAAACGCATACGCCCTTTTTGGCCAACCAAGCAAGCTTGCAAAGGAAATCTGCACTACAATGAAGACTCACTGCCCACCGGTCAAAAGGGCCATCTGAAAAAAGTGTAAAATCCAGAAAGGCAGGACAGGCCATGGAGAACTAGGAGCCTTGTTATGCTGATGGGCGGGATGTAAATTGCAAACAGCCACTCTGGAGAAGTGTATGGTGTTTCCTGAAACATCTAAAACACAAAGCAACAGAGCCTAGGGCACTTCCACTTATGGTCCTATAGCTTAGGGAAATTAAAATCAAAAAGACACAGCCACCCCAAAGTTTCGGCCGGCTCTGTTTACAAGATCCTCGTTTACGGTACAAGTTCAATATCACAGAAAGAGAAAAATGGATAAAGAAGTTGTGGTACTTACGTACAATGCAATATCACTCAGCAATGAAATCTATGTCATCAGGTCCGTAGCAGCATAATGAGTGGATTCAGGTACGATGACTGTAAGTGAAATAAGTCACACGGAAAAAGAAACATCATAAGATATCACTAATACACGGAATGTAAACTTGGCTACACAGGAACTGAATTACAAAACAGAACAGGGTGTCAAATGTAGAAAACCAACTTATGCCATCTTAAGGGGAGAGGTGAGTTGGGGTGTTGCATAAAACCAGAGATTAAAATTAGCACAGATACCGTTCCATAAGCCAAATATGTAATAGACAAGAGCTACTCCTTGCTCAACGAAGTGGACTCAACACCCCATATTAAACGCCTAACAATATACCTGACTAGTAAGAATCTTAAAACCTATGGATTTATATGTCTCCGAAAGAGAATCAAGTGTGTGTACAGCGGCATAAACGCAGCAGTGATAGGATTGGTGAGGTTCGGTGAGCAAATGCAGACCCTTTGAAGTCATATTGCATGGTACCCATTCCATGGGTCTCAACTCACCAGGTTTAAGGGATTCTTCCTTCAGCTAAAACATGCATGTGGAACCCAGAGTACGATCAACCGTGTGATCGGAAAACGTGTTCAAATGTGTCTCAGTTTTCGTCCCCTGGTACTCGGGTGCAACATTCCAGACGCTTTACTAACACTCTCCCCACTTGGAGAGTCGGTGCCTTTAACCTCCTGTTTGGCCCAGTTTGCAATTTCTGTGGAAAATGAACAGGAATAGGGAGAACCAATGAGAGACTATGTGGAGGTGTCTGGACGGGCAAATTTAACTCTCATTTCCCACCAGGAAGAGGAATTAACCAAAGGCTCAACATGCCATGCCGGAACCACACTAGGGCCCGAAGCAATCCTGCGGTGTTGCGGCCAGCTCACAAGAAAGCGAGTTGAAGAAAGGAGCTCAGGGGCACTGTAATTCACAAACCTGCAGAGTTATAAATGACAGCTATCTTCCAAAAATATATTGAAGTAAGGCTGCCAAGAGGAGTTGAAAGTGGGGCAGAATTGCAGGAAACCGATTTCAGGAGGTAGACTGGAATTGCATGTAAAGCATAGGAAAAGAGGCAGAACGTCCACAATGATGCACTTGGCCAAAAAGGGCGTATGCGTTTTTTCCTGAATATATTCAGGAAAAAACGCATACGCCCTTTTTGGCCAACCAAGCAAGTTTGCAAAGGAAATCTGCACTACAATAAAGTCTCACTGCCACCCGGTCAAAAGGGCCATCTGAAAAAAGTGTAAAACCCAGAAAGGCAGGACAGGCCATGGAGAACTGGGAGCCTTGTTATGCTGATGGGTGGGATGTAAATTGCCAGCAGCCACTCTGGAGAAGTGTATGGTGTTTCCTGAAACATCCAAAAAACAAAGCAACAGAGCCTAGGGCACTTCCAATTATGGTCCTATAGCTTAGGGAAATTAAAATCAAAAAGACACAGCCACCCCAAAGTTTGGGACGGCTCTGTTTACAAGAACCTCGTTTACGGTACATGTTGAATATCACAGAAAGCGAAAAATGGATAAAGAAGTTGTGGTACTTACGTACAAAGCAATATCACTCAGCAATGAAATCTATGTCATCAGGCCCGTAGAAGCATAATGAGTGGATTCAGGTGCGATGATTCTAAGTGAAATAAGTCACACAGAAAAAGAAACATCATAAGATATCACTACTACACGGAATGTAAACTTGGCTACACAGGAACTGAATTACAAAACAGAACAGGGTGTCAAATGTAGAAACCCAACTTATGCTTGCTTAAGTGGAAAGGTGAGTTGGGGTGCTTCATAAAACCAGAGATTGAAATTAGCACAGATAGCGTTCCATAAGCCAAATATGTAATAGACAAGAGCTACTCCTTGCTCAACGAAGTGGACTCAACACCCCATATTAAACGCCTAAGAATATACCTGACTAGTAAGAATCTTAAAACCTATGGATTTATATGTCTGCGAAAGAGGATCAAGCGTGTGTACAGCGGCATAAACGCAGCAGTGATAGGATTCGTGAGGTTCGGTGAGCAAATGCAGACCCTTTGAAGTCATATTGCATGGTACCCATTCCATGGGTCTCAACTCTCCATGTTTAAGGGATTCTTCCTTCAGCTAAAACATGCATGTGGAACCCAGAGTATGATCCACCGTGTGATCGGAAAGTGTTCAAATGTGTCTCAGTTTTCGTCCCCTGGTACTCGGGTGCAACATTCCAGACGCTTTACTAACACTCTCCCCACTTGGAGAGTCGGTGCCTTTAACCTCCTGTTTGGCCCAGTTTGCAATTTCTGTGGAAAATGAACAGGAATAGGGAGAACCAATGAGAGACTAGGTGGAGGTGTCTGGACGGGCAAATTTAACTCTCATTTCCCACCAGGAAGAGGAATTAACCAAAGGCTCAACATGCCATGCCGGAACCAAACTAGGGCCTGAAGCAATCCTGCGGTGTTGCGGCCAGCTCACAAGAAAGCGAGTTGAAGAAAGGAGCTCAGGGGCACTGTCATTCACAAACCTGCAGAGTTATAAATGACAGCTATCTTTCAAAAATATATTGAAGTAAGGCAGCCAAGAATAGTTGAAAGCGGGGCAGAATTGCAGGAAACCAATTTCAGGAGGTAGACTGGAATTGCATGTAAAGCATAGGAAAAGAGGCAGAACGTCCACAATGATGCACTTGGCCAAAAAGGGCGTATGCGTTTTTTCCTGAATATATTCAGGAAAAAACGCATACGCCCTTTTTGGCCAACCAAGCAAGTTTGCAAAGGAAATCTGCACTACAATGAACCCTCACTGGCCCCGGTCAAAAGGGACATCTGAAAAAAGTGTAAAACCCAGAAAGGCAGGACAGGCCATGGAGAACTGGGAGCCTTGTTATGCTGATGGGCGGGATGTAAATTGCCAGCAGCCACTCTGGAGAAGTGTATGGTGTTTCCTGAAACATCCAAAAAACAAAGCAACAGAGCCTAGGGCACTTCCACTTATGGTCCTATAGCTTAGGGAAATTAAAATAAAAAAGACACAGCCACCCCAAAGTTTGGGCCGGCTCTGTTTACAAGAACCTCGTTTACGGTACAAGTTGAATATCACAGAAAGCGAAAAATGGATAAAGAAGTTGTGGTACTTACGTACAATGCAATATCACTCAGCAATGAAATCTATGTCATCAGGCCCGTAGCAGCATAATGAGTGGATTCAGGTACGATGATTCTAAGTGAAATAAGTCACACAGAAAAAGAAACATCATAAGATATCACTACTACACGGAATGTAAACTTGGCTACACAGGAACTGAATTACAAAACAGAACAGGGTGTCAAATGTAGAAAACCAACTTATGCTTGCTTAAGGGGAAAGGTGAGTTGGGGTGCTGCATACAACAAGAGATTGAAATTAGCACAGATACCGTTCCATAAGCCAAATATGTAATAGACAAGAGCTACTCCTTGCTCAACGAAGTGGACTCAACACCCCATATTAAACGCCTAAGAATATACCTGACTAGTAAGAATCTTAAAACCTATGGATTTTTATGTCTCCGAAAGAGAATCAAGCGTGTGTAGAGCGGCATAAACGCAGCAGTGATAGGATTGGTGAGGTTCGGTGAGCAAATGCAGACCCTTTGAAGTCATATTGCATGGTACCCATTCCATGGGTCTCAACTCTCCATGTTTAAGGGATTCTTCCTTCAGCTAAAACATGCATGTGGAACCCAGAGTATGATCCACCGTGTGATCGGAAAACGTGTTCAAATGTGTCTCAGTTTTCGTCCCCTGGTACTCGGGTGCAACATTCCAGACGCTTTACTAACACTCTCCCCAATTGGAGAGTCAGTGCCTTTAACCTCCTGTTTGGCCCAGTTTGCAATTTCTGTGGAAAATGAACAGGAATAGGGAGAACCAATGAGAGACTAGGTGGAGGTGTCTGGACGGGCAAATTTAACTCTCATTTCCCACCAGGAAGAGGAATTAACCAAAGGCTCAGCATGCCGTGCCAGAACCAAACTAGGGCCTGAAGCAATCCTGCGGTGTTGCGGCCAGCTCACAAGAAAGCGAGTTGAAGAAAGGAGCTCAGGGGCACTGTAATACACAAACTTGCAGAGTTAAAAATGACAGCTATCGTCCAAAAATATATTGAAGGAAGGCTGCCAAGAGGACTTGAAAGCGAGGCAGAATTGCAGGAAACCGATTTCAGGAGGTAGACTGGAATTGCATGTAAAGCATAGGAAAAGAGGCAGAACGTCCACAATGATGCACTTGGCCAAAAAGGGCGTATGCGTTTTTTCCTGAATATATTCAGGAAAAAACGCATACGCCCTTTTTGGCCAACCAAGCAAGCTTGCAAAGGAAATCTGCACTACAATGAAGTCTCACTGCCCCCCGATCAAAAGGGCCATCTGAAAAAAGTGTAAAATCCAGAAAGGCAGGACAGGCCATGGAGAACTGGGAGCCTTGTTATGCTGATGGGCGGGATGTAAATTGCCAACAGCCACTCTGGAGAAGTGTATGGTGTTTCCTGAAATATCTAGAAAACAAAGCAACAGAGCCTAGGGCACTTCCACTTATGGTCCTATAGCTTAGGGAAATTAAAATCAAAAAGACACAGCCACCCCAAAGTTTGGGACGGCTCTGTTTACAAGAACCTCGTTTACTGTACAAGTTCAATATCACAGAAAGCGAAAAATGGATAAAGAAGTTGTGGTACTTACGTACAATGCAATATCACTCAGCAATGAAATCTATGTCATCAGGCCCGTAGCAGCATAATGAGTGGATTCAGGTACGATGATTCTAACTGAAATAAGTCACACAGAAAAAGAAACATCATAAGATATCACTACTACACGGAATGTAAACTTGGCTACACAGGAACTGAATTACAAAACAGAACAGTGTCTCAAATGTAGAAAACCAACTTATGCTTGCTTAAGGGGAAAGGTGAGTTGGGGTTCGGCATAAAACCAGAGATTGAAATTAGCACAGATACTGTTCCATAAGCCAAATATGTAATAGACAAGAGCTACTCCTTGCTCAACGAAGTGGACTCAACACCCCATATTAAACGCCTAAGAATATACCTGACTAGTAAGAATCTTAAAACCTATGGATTTATATGTCTCCGAAAGAGAATCAAGCGTGTGTACAGTGTCATAAACGCAGCAGTGATAGGATTGGTGAGGTTCGGTGAGCAAATGCAGACTCTTTGAAGTCATATTGCATGGTACCCATTCCATGGGTCTCAACTCTCCAGGTTTAAGGGATTCTTCCTTCAGCTAAAACATGCATGTGGAACCCAGAGTATGATCCACCGTGTGATCTGGAAACGTGTTCAAATGTGTCTCAGTTTTCGTCCCCTGGTACTCGGGTGCAACATTCCAGATGCTTTACTAACACTCTCCCCACTTGGAGAGTCAGTGCCTTTAACCTCCTGTTTGGCCCAGTTTGCAATTTCTGCGTAAGATGAACAGGAAGAGGGAGAACCAATGAGAGACTAGCTGGAGGTGTCTGGACGGACAAATTTAACTCTCATTTCCTACCAGGAAGAGGAATTAACCAAAAGCTCAGCATGCGATGCTGGAACCAAACTAGGGCCTGAAGCAATCCTGCGGTGTTGCGGCCAGCTCACAAGAAAGCGAGTTGAAGAAAGGAGCTCAGGGGCACTGTAATTCACAAACCTGCAGAGTTATAAATGACAGCTATCTTCCAAAAATATATTGAAGTAAGGCTGCCAAGAGGACTTGAAAGCGGGGCAGAATTGCAGGAAACCGATTTCAGGAGGTAGACTGGAATTGCATGTAAAGCATAGGAAAAGAGGCAGAACGTCCACAATGATGCACTTGGCCAAAAAGGGCGTATGCGTTTTTTCCTGAATATATTCAGGAAAAAACGCATACGCCCTTTTTGGCCAACCAAGCAAGCTTGCAAAGGAAATCTGCACTACAATGAAGACTCACTGCCCACCGGTCAAAAGGGCCATCTGAAAAAAGTGTAAAATCCAGAAAGGCAGGACTGGCCATGGAGAACTAGGAGCCTTGTTATGCTGATGGGCGGGATGTAAATTGCAAACAGCCACTCTGGAGAAGTGTATGGTGTTTCCTGAAACATCTAAAACACAAAGCAACAGAGCCTAGGGCACTTCCACTTATGGTCCTATAGCTTAGGGAAATTAAAATCAAAAAGACACAGCCACCCCAAAGTTTCGGCCGGCTCTGTTTACAAGATCCTCGTTTACGGTACAAGTTCAATATCACAGAAAGAGAAAAATGGATAAAGAAGTTGTGGTACTTACGTACAATGCAATATCACTCAGCAATGAAATCTATGTCATCAGGTCCGTAGCAGCATAATGAGTGGATTCAGGTACGATGACTGTAAGTGAAATAAGTCACACGGAAAAAGAAACATCATAAGATATCACTAATACACGGAATGTAAACTTGGCTACACAGGAACTGAATTACAAAACAGAACAGGGTGTCAAATGTAGAAAACCAACTTATGCCATCTTAAGGGGAGAGGTGAGTTGGGGTGTTGCATAAAACAAGAGATTAAAATTAGCACAGATACCGTTCCATAAGCCAAATATGTAATAGACAAGAGCTACTCCTTGCTCAACGAAGTGGACTCAACACCCCATATTAAACGCCTAACAATATACCTGACTAGTAAGAATCTTAAAACCTATGGATTTATATGTCTCCGAAAGAGAATCAAGTGTGTGTACAGCGGCATAAACGCAGCAGTGATAGGATTGGTGAGGTTCGGTGAGCAAATGCAGACCCTTTGAAGTCATATTGCATGGTACCCATTCCATGGGTCTCAACTCACCAGGTTTAAGGGATTCTTCCTTCAGCTAAAACATGCATGTGGAACCCAGAGTACGATCAACCGTGTGATCGGAAAACGTGTTCAAATGTGTCTCAGTTTTCGTCCCCTGGTACTCGGGTGCAACATTCCAGACGCTTTACTAACACTCTCCCCACTTGGAGAGTCAGTGCCTTTAACCTCCTGTTTGGCCCAGTTTGCAATTTCTGTGGAAAATGAACAGGAATAGGGAGAACCAATGAGAGACTATGTGGAGGTGTCTGGACGGGCAAATTTAACTCTCATTTCCCACCAGGAAGAGGAATTAACCAAAGGCTCAACATGCCATGCCGGAACCACACTAGGGCCCGAAGCAATCCTGCGGTGTTGCGGCCAGCTCACAAGAAAGCGAGTTGAAGAAAGGAGCTCAGGGGCACTGTAATTCACAAACCTGCAGAGTTATAAATGACAGCTATCTTCCAAAAATATATTGAAGTAAGGCTGCCAAGAGGAGTTGAAAGTGGGGCAGAATTGCAGGAAACCGATTTCAGGAGGTAGACTGGAATTGCATGTAAAGCATAGGAAAAGAGGCAGAACGTCCACAATGATGCACTTGGCCAAAAAGGGCGTATGCGTTTTTTCCTGAATATATTCAGGAAAAAACGCATACGCCCTTTTTGGCCAACCAAGCAAGTTTGCAAAGGAAATCTGCACTACAATAAAGTCTCACTGCCACCCGGTCAAAAGGGCCATCTGAAAAAAGTGTAAAACCCAGAAAGGCAGGACAGGCCATGGAGAACTGGGAGCCTTGTTATGCTGATGGGTGGGATGTAAATTGCCAGCAGCCACTCTGGAGAAGTGTATGGTGTTTCCTGAAACATCCAAAAAACAAAGCAACAGAGCCTAGGGCACTTCCAATTATGGTCCTATAGCTTAGGGAAATTAAAATCAAAAAGACACAGCCACCCCAAAGTTTGGGACGGCTCTGTTTACAAGAACCTCGTTTACGGTACAAGTTGAATATCACAGAAAGCGAAAAATGGATAAAGAAGTTGTGGTACTTACGTACAAAGCAATATCACTCAGCAATGAAATCTATGTCATCAGGCCCGTAGAAGCATAATGAGTGGATTCAGGTGCGATGATTCTAAGTGAAATAAGTCACACAGAAAAAGAAACATCATAAGATATCACTACTACACGGAATGTAAACTTGGCTACACAGGAACTGAATTACAAAACAGAACAGGGTGTCAAATGTAGAAAACCAACTTATGCTTGCTTAAGTGGAAAGGTGAGTTGGGGTGCTTCATAAAACCAGAGATTGAAATTAGCACAGATACCGTTCCATAAGCCAAATATGTAATAGACAAGAGCTACTCCTTGCTCAACGAAGTGGACTCAACACCCCATATTAAACGCCTAAGAATATACCTGACTAGTAAGAATCTTAAAACCTATGGATTTATATGTCTCCGAAAGAGAATCAAGCGTGTGTACAGCGGCATAATCGCAGCAGTGATAGGATTGGTGAGGTTCGGTGAGCAAATGCAGACCCTTTGAAGTCATATTGCATGGTACCCATTCCATGGGTCTCAACTCTCCAGGTTTAAGGGATTCTTCCTTCAGCTAAAACATGCATGTGGAACCCAGAGTATGATCCACCGTGTGATCGGAAAACGTGTTCAAATGTGTCTCAGTTTTCGTCCCCTGGTACTCGGGTGCAACATTCCAGATGCTTTACTAACACTCTCCCCACTTGGAGTGTCAGTGACTTTAACCTCCTGTTTGGCCCAGTTTGCAATTTCTGTGGAAAATGAACAGGAATAGGGAGAACCAATGAGAGACTAGGTGGAGGTGTCCGGACGGGCTAATTTAACTCTCATTTCCCACCAGGAAGAGGAATTAACCAAAGGCTCAGCGTGCCATGCCGGAACCACACTAGGGCCCGAAGCAATCCTGCGGTGTTGCGGCCAGCTCACAAAAAAGCGAGTTGAAGAAAGGAGCTCAGGGGCACTGTAATTCACAAACCTGCAGAGTTATAAATGACAGCCATCTTCCAAAAATATATTAAAGTAAGGCTGCCAAGAGGAGTTGAAAGCGGGGCAGAATTGCAGGAAACCGATTTCAGGAGGTAGACTGGAATTGCATGTAAAGCATAGGAAAAGAGGCAGAATGTCCACAATGATGCACTTGGCCAAAAAGGGCGTATGCGTTTTTTCCTGAATATATTCAGGAAAAAACGCATACGCCCTTTTTGGCCAACCAAGCAAGCTTGCAAAGGAAATCTGCACTACAATGAAGTCTCACTGCCCCCCGGTCAAAAGGGCCATCTGAAAAAAGTGTAAAATCCAGAAAGGCAGGACAGGCCATGGAGAACAGGGAGCCTTGTTATGCTGATGGGCGGGATGTAAATTGCCAACAGCCACTCTGGAGAAGTGTATGGTGTTTCCTGAAACATCCAAAAAACCAAGCAACAGAGCCTAGGGCATTTCCACTTATGGTCGTATAGCTTAGGGAAATAATAATCAAAAAGACACAGCCTCCCCAAAGTTTGGGATGGCTCTGTTTACAAGAACCTCGTTTACGGTACAGGTTCAATATCGCAGAAAGCGAAAAATGGATAAAGAAATTGTGGTACTTACGTACAATGCAATATCACTCAGCAAAGAAATCTATGTCATCAGGCCCGTGACAGCATAATGAGTGGATTCAGGTATGATGATTCTAAGAGAAATAAGTCACACAGAAAAAGAAACATCATAAGATATCACTACTACACGGAATGTAAACTTGGCTACACAGGAACTGAATTACAAAACAGAACAGGGTGTCAAATGTAGAAAACCAACTTATGCTTGCTTAAGGGGAAAGGTGAGTTGGGGTGCGGCATAAAATCAGAGATTGAAATTAGCACAGATACTGTTCCATAAGCCAAATATGTAATAGACAAGAGCTACTCCTTGCTCAACGAAGTGGACTCAACACCCCATATTAAACGACTAAGAATATACCTGACTAGTAAGAATCTTAAAACCTATGGATTTATATGTCTCCGAAAGAGAATCAAGCGTGTGTACAGTGTCATAAACGCAGCAGTGATAGGATTGGTGAGGTTCGGTGAGCAAATGCAGACCCTTTGAAGTCATATTTCATGGTACCCATTCCATGGGTCTCAACTCTCCAGGTTTAAAGGATTCTTCTTTAGCTAAAACATGCATGTGGAACCCAGAGTATGATCCACCGTGTGATCGGGAAACGTCTTCAAATGTGTCTCAGTTTTCGTCCCCTGGTACTCGGGCGCAACATTCCAGATGCTTTACTAACACTCTCCCCACTTGGAGAGTCAGTGCCTTTAACCTCCTGTTTGGCCCAGTTTGCAATTTCTTCGGAAGATGAACAGGAATAAGGAGAAGCAATGGGAGACTATCTGTAGGTGTCTGGACGGGCAAATTTAACTCTCATTTCCCACCAGGAAGATAAATGAACCAAAGGCTCCGTGTGCCATGCTGGAACTAGATTAGGGCCTGAGGAGATCCTGCGGTGTTGTGGCCAGCTCACAAGAAAGCGAGTTGAAGAAAGGAGCTCAGGGACACTGTAATTCAGAAACCTGCGGAGTTATAAATGACAGCTATCATCCAAAATTATACTGAAGTAAGGCTGCGAAGAGGACTTGAATGCGGGGCAGAATTGCTGGAAACTGATTTCAGAACGTACACGGGAGTAGCTCTTAAAGCATAGGAAAAGAGACAGAACTTGGAAAATAATGCACTTGGCAAAAAAGGGCATATGTGTTTTATCCAGAGCTCTCATAACTGAGGGGAGGAGATTCCCAGCAGGCTCCAAGTGCCACCTGAGGGCTCACATTGCCAAGGCAACGTGAGCATGCCAGGCAGGAGTTACCTCACAGCAGAGGTCCCACCTCACAGAAGGGTGAGAAACCCAGCCAACATCAGACTCTCACCAGAGGGCCCACATCACCAAGGGGATGGGAACCAGGCAGGAGTGTCTTCACATCAGTGGGGCCACATCATCGAAAGCTGAGGTACTCAGCACATGTGTCCTCAAACCAGAGGACCCACATCACCAAGGACCTCGGAGTGAGGCAGGCAGGAGTAGCCTCACAACACTGGGCACATAGAATAAAAAAGTGAGGAATCCAGCAGTTGGAACCTCCCAGCAGGCGGCCCAGAGCACCGAGGCTATGGGATCCAGGCCACAGTGAACTCACAGAACAGGGCCCATGTCATGAAACTGAGCAACCCAGCCATTGGGACCTCAGAGCAGGAGGCCCACATCCCCATGGGGATGGAATTCTGGTAGGAGTGTCCTCGCACCACTGAGAATGTATCAGAAAATTTTGGGCGACCAGCAGTTAGGGCCTGACGCCAGAGGGCACTCATCACCGAGAAGAGGAGGCTCCCAGCAGGCTCCAACTGCCACCAGAGGGCTGACGTCGCCAAGGCGATGTGTGCCAACCAGGCACGAATGACCTCACAGCAGAGGGCCCACCTCACAGAAGGGTGAGGAACACAGCCAGGATCAGACTCTCACCAGAGGGCCCACATCACCAAGGGGATGGGAACCAGGCAGGAGTGTCCCCACACCAGTGGGACAACATCATCGAAAGGTGAGGATCCCAGCACATGTGTCCTCAAACCAGAGGAACCACATCACCAAGGGGTTCGGAATGAGGCTGGCAGGACTGGCCTCACAACACAGGGTCCATAGAATATAAAAGTTGAGGAATCCAGCAGTTGGAACCTCCCAGCAAGTGGCCCAGAGCACCGAGGCTATGGGATCCAGGCCGCAGTGAACTCACAGCAGAGGGCCCACATCATGAACCTGTGAGCAGCCCAGCTGTTGGGACCTCAGAACAGAAGGCCCACATCCCCATTGGGATGGGAAC
The DNA here is from genome assembly GCF_964270905.1 of Leucopleurus acutus. NCBI lineage: Eukaryota > Metazoa > Chordata > Mammalia > Artiodactyla > Delphinidae > Leucopleurus > Leucopleurus acutus. The sequence continues at coordinate 102,842,452 of NC_139146.1, read as the reverse complement.
CTGGCAGGAGTGGCTTTGCACCACTTAGCACATATCAGAAAATGTTAGGAGCCCAGCAGTTAGGGCCTGATGCCAGGGGGCCCTCATAACTGAGGGGAGGAGACTCCCAGCAGGTTCCAACTGCCAACAGAGGGACCACGTCTACAAGGTGGCATGCGCCAGCCAGGCAGTAGTGACCTCACAGCAGAGGGCCTATCTCACAGAAGGGTGAGGAACCGAGGCAGGATGAGACTCTCACCAGAGGGCCCACAACACCAAGGGGATGGGAACCAGTCAGGACTGTCCTCCCACCAGTGGGGCCACATCATCGAAAGGTGAGGAACCCAGCACATGTGGCCTCATATCAGAGGACATACATCACAAAGGGGATGGGAGTGAGGCAGGTAGGAGTAGCCTAAAAACAGAGGGCCCAAAGAATAAAAAAAGTGAGGAATCCAGCATTTGGAACCTCCCAGCAGGCGGCCGAGAGCACAGAAGCTATGGGATGCAGGCAGGAGTTAACTAACACCAGAGAGCCCACATCATGAAACTGTGAGCAACCCAGGCATTGGGACCTCAGAGCAGAAAGCCCACATCCCCATGGGGATGGGAACCTGACAGGAGTGTCCTGGCATCACTGGGCTCACATCAGAAAACGTGGGGAGCCCAGCAGTTAGAGCCTGATGCTAGAGGGCCGTCATCACCGAGGGCAGGAGGCTCCCAGCAGGTTCCATGTGCCAACAGAGGGCCCACGTCGCCAAGGTGATGTGTGCAAGTCAGGCAGGATTGACCTCACAGCAGAGGGCCTACCTCACAGAAGAGTGAGGAACCCAGCCAGGATAAGACTGTCACCAGAAGGCCCACATCACCAAGGGGATGGGAACCAGACAGGAGTATCCTCACACCAGTGGGGCCACATCATTGAAAGTTGCCTAACCCAGCACATGTGGCCTCAAACCAGAAGACCCACATCACGAAGGGGTTGCGAGTGAGGCAGGCAGGAGGAGCATCACAACACAGGACCCATAGAATACAAAAGTTGAGGAATCGAGCATTTGGAACCTCCCAGCAGGCAGCCAAGACCACAGAGGCTATGGGATCCAGGCCACAGTGAACTAACACCAGAGAGCCCACATCATGAAATTGTGATCAACCCAGCCGTTGGAACCTCAGAGCAGAAGGCCCACATCCCCATGGGGATGGGAACCTAAGAGGAGTGCTTGAGCAACACTGGGCTCACTAAGAAAAGTTGGGGAGCCCAGCAGTTAGGGCCTGACGTCAGAGGGCCCTCATCACAGAGCTGAGGAGGCTCCCAGCAGGGTCCAATTGCCACCAGAGGGCTCATGTCAACAAGGCGAGGTGAGCAACCCAGGCAAGAGTTACCTGATAGTAGAGGGCCCACCTCACAGATGGGTGAGGAACCCAGCCAGGATCAGACTCTCACCAGAGGGCCCACATCACAAAGGGGATGGGACCCAGTCAGGATTATCCTCACACCAGTGGGGCCTCATCATCTTAAGGTGAGGAACCCAGCACATGTGTCCTCAAACCAGAGGACCCACATCACCAAGGGCCTTGGAGTGAGGCAGGCAGGAGTAGCCTCACAACACAGGGCACATAATATAAAAAACGTGAGGATTCCAGCATTTAGACCTTCCAGCAGGCGGCCCAGAACACCGAGGCTATGGGATCCAGGCCACAGTGAACTCACAGCAGAGGGCCCACATCACAAAACTGTGAGCAACCCAGGAGTTGAGACCTCAGCGCAGAAGGACCACATCCCCATGGGAATGGGAACCTGGCTGGAGTGTCCTCGCACCACTGGGCGCACATCAGAAAATGTGGGGAGCCCACCATTTAGGGCCTGACGCCAGAGGGCCGTCATCACCGAGAGGAGGAGGCGCCCTGCACGCTCCAACTGCCACCAGAGGGCTCACGTCTCCAAGGTGACGTGTGCCAGCCAGGCAGGAGTGACCTCACAGCAGAGGGCCTACCTCACAGAACGTTGAGGAACCCAGCCAGGATTAGACTCTCGCCAGAGGGCCCACCTCACCAAGGGGATGGGAACCAGGCAGGAGTGTCCTCACACGAGTGGGGTCACATCATCGAAAGGAGGAACGCAGCACATGTGGCCTCAAGCCATAGGACAGTCATCACCAAGGGGCTGGCAGTGAGGCAGGCAGGAGGAGCCTCACAACAGAGGGCACATAGAATAAAAAAGTTGAGGAATCCAGCAGTTGGAACCTCCCAGCAGGCGGCTCAGAGCACCGATGATAAGGGATCCTTGCCGGAGTGAACTCACAGCAGAGGGCCCACATCTTGGTACTGTGAGCAAGCCAGCCGTTTTGACCTCAGAGCAGAAGGCCCATATCGCCATGGGGATGGGAACCTGGCAAGAGTGTCCTCACTCACTTGGCGCACATCAGAAAATGTGGGGAGCCCAGCAGTTATGGCCTAAGGCAAGAGGGCCCTCATCACCGAGGGGAGGAGGATCCCAGCACACTCCAACTGCCACCAGAGGGCCCACGTCGCCAAGGTGACGTGTGCCAGACAGGCATGATTGACCTCACAGCAGAGGGCCCACCTCACAGAAGGGTGAGGAACCCAGCCAGGATCAGACTCTCACCTGAGGGCCCACATCAGCAAGGGGATGGGAACCAGTCAGGACTGTCTTCCCTCCAGTGGGGTCACATCATCGAAAGGTGCGGAACCCAGCACATGTGGCCTCAAATCAGAGGACACATATCACAAAGGGAATGGGAGTGAGGCAGGCAGGAGTAGCCTAAAAACAGAGGGCCCAAAGAATAAGAAAGGTGAGGAATCCAGCAGTTGGAACCTCCCAGCAGGCGGCCCAGAGCACAGAAGCTATGGGATGCAGGCAGGAGTGAACTAATACCAGAGAGCCCACATCATGAAACTGTGAGCAACCCAGGCTTTGGGACCTCAGAGCAGAAGGCCCACATCCCAATGGGGATGTGAACCTGGCTGGAGTGTCCTCGCACCACTGGGCGCACATCACAAAATGTGGGGAGCCCAGCAGTTAGGGCCTGACGCCAGAGGGCCCTCATCACCGAGGAGAGGAGGCTCCCAGCAGGCTCCAAGTGCCACCAGAGGGCTCATGTCCACAAGGCGAGGTGAGCAAGCCAGGCAGGAGTAACCTCACAGCAGACGGCCCACCTCACAGATGGGTGAGGAACCCAGCCAGGATCAGACTCTCAACAGAGGGCCCACATCACCAAGGGGATGTGAACCAGGCAGGAGTCTCCTAAGACCATTGGTCCCACATCATCGAAAGGTGAGGAACCCAGCACATGTGGCCTCAAACCAGACGACACACATCACGAAGGGGCTGGGAGTGAGGCAGGCAGGAGGATCCTCACAACAGAGGGCCCAAAAAATTAAAAAAGTGAGGAATCCAGCAGTTGGAACCTTCCAGCAGGCGGCCAAGAGCACAGAGGCTATGGGATCCAGGCCTCTGTGAACACCAGAGAGCCCACATCATGAAAATGTGAACAACCCAGCCGTTGGGACCTCAGAGCAGAAGGCCCACATCTCCATGGAGATGGGATCCTAAGAGGAGTGCCAAAGCATCACTGGGCTCCCTAAGAAAAGTTGGTGAGCCCAGCAGTTAGGGCCTGACGCAAGAGGGCCCTCATCACCGGGGGGAGGAGATTCCCAGCACGCTCCAACTGCCACCACACGGCTGACTTCACCAAGGCAATGTGTGCCAGCCATGCAGGAGTGACCTATCAGCAGAGGGTCTCCCTCACAGGTGGGTGAGGAACAAAGCCAGGAACAGACTCTCACCAGGGGGTCCACATAACCACGTGGATGAGAACCAGGCAGGAGTGTCCTCACACTAGTGGGGCCACATCATCGAAAGGTGAGGAACCCAGAAAAGGTGGCCACAAACCAGAGGACCCACATCACCAAGGGGTTGAGAGTGAGGTAGGTGTCTGGACGGGCATATTTAACACTCATTTCCCACCAGGAAGAGAAATTAACCAAAGGCTCAGCGTGCCCTGCCAGAAGCAGATTAGGGCCTGAAGCAGTCTTGCGGGTTTGCGGCCAGCTCACAAGAAAGCGAGTTGAAGAAAGGAGCTCAGGGGCCCTGTAATTCACAAACCTGGAGAGTTATAAATGACAGATAACGTCCAAAAATATATTGAAGTAAGGCTGCGAAGAGGACTTGAAAGCAGGGCAGAATTTCAGGAAACCGATTTCAGGAGGTAGACTGGATTTGCATTTAAAGCATAGGAAAAGAGACAGAACATCGACAATGATGCACTTGGCCAAAAAGGGCGTATGCGTTTTTTCCTGAATATATTCAGGAAAAAACGCATACGCCCTTTTTGGCCAACCAAGCAAGCTTGCAAAGGAAATCTGCACTACAATGAAGTCTCACTGCCCCCCGGTCAAAAGGGCTATCTGAAAAAAGTGTAAAATCCAGAAAGGCAGGACAGGCCATGGAGAACTGGGAGCCTTGTTATGCTGATGGGCGGGATGTAAATTGCCAACAGCCACTCTGGAGAAGTGTATGGTGTTTCCTGAAACATCCAAAAAACAAAGCAACAGAGCCTAGGGCACTTCCACTTATGGTCCTATAGCTTAGGGAAATTAAAATCAAAAAGACACAGCCACCCCAAAGTTTGGGCCGGCTCTGTTTACAAGAACCTCGTTTAGGGTACAAGTTCAATATCACAGAAAGCGAAAAATGGATAAAGAAGTTGTGGTACTTACGTACAATGCAATATCACTCAGCAATGAAATCTATGTCATCAGGCCCGTAGCAGCATAATGAGTGGATTCAGGTACGACGATTCTAAGTGAAATAAGTCACACAGAAAAAGAAACATCATAAGATATCACTACTACACGGAATGTAAACTTGGCCAGACAAGAACTGAATTACAAAACAGAACAGGGCCTCAAATGTAGAAAACCAACTTATGCTTGCTTAAGGGGAAAGGTGAGTTGGGGTGCTTCATAAAACCAGAGATTGAAATTAGCACAGATACCGTTCCATAAGCCAAATATGTAATAGACAAGAGCTACTCCTTGCTCAACGAAGTGGACTCAACACCCCATATTAAACGCCTAAGAATATACCTGACTAGTAAGAATCTTAAAACCTATGGATTTATATGTCTCCGAAAGAGAATCAAGCGTGTGTACAGCGGCATAATCGCAGCAGTGATAGGATTGGTGAGGTTCGGTGAGCAAATGCAGACCCTTTGAAGTCATATTGCATGGTACCCATTCCATGGGTCTCAACTCTCCAGGTTTAAGGGATTCTTCCTTCAGCTAAAACATGCATGTGGAACCCAGAGTATGATCCACCGTGTGATCGGAAAACGTGTTCAAATGTGTCTCAGTTTTCGTCCCCTGGTACTCGGGTGCAACATTCCAGATGCTTTACTAACACTCTCCCCACTTGGAGTGTCAGTGACTTTAACCTCCTGTTTGGCCCAGTTTGCAATTTCTGTGGAAAATGAACAGGAATAGGGAGAACCAATGAGAGACTAGGTGGAGGTGTCCGGACGGGCTAATTTAACTCTCATTTCCCACCAGGAAGAGGAATTAACCAAAGGCTCAGCGTGCCATGCCGGAACCACACTAGGGCCCGAAGCAATCCTGCGGTGTTGCGGCCAACTCACAAGAAAGCGAGTTGAAGAAAGGAGCTCAGGGGCACTGTAATTCACAAACCTGCAGAGTTATAAATGACAGCCATCTTCCAAAAATATATTAAAGTAAGGCTGCCAAGAGGAGTTGAAAGCGGGGCAGAATTGCAGGAAACCGATTTCAGGAGGTAGACTGGAATTGCATGTAAAGCATAGGAAAAGAGGCAGAATGTCCACAATGATGCACTTGGCCAAAAAGGGCGTATGCGTTTTTTCCTGAATATATTCAGGAAAAAACGCATACGCCCTTTTTGGCCAACCAAGCAAGCTTGCAAAGGAAATCTGCACTACAATGAAGTCTCACTGCCCCCCGGTCAAAAGGGCCATCTGAAAAAAGTGTAAAATCCAGAAAGGCAGGACAGGCCATGGAGAACAGGGAGCCTTGTTATGCTGATGGGCGGGATGTAAATTGCCAACAGCCACTCTGGAGAAGTGTATGGTGTTTCCTGAAACATCCAAAAAACCAAGCAACAGAGCCTAGGGCATTTCCACTTATGGTCGTATAGCTTAGGGAAATAATAATCAAAAAGACACAGCCTCCCCAAAGTTTGGGATGGCTCTGTTTACAAGAACCTCGTTTACGGTACAGGTTCAATATCGCAGAAAGCGAAAAATGGATAAAGAAATTGTGGTACTTACGTACAATGCAATATCACTCAGCAAAGAAATCTATGTCATCAGGCCCGTGACAGCATAATGAGTGGATTCAGGTATGATGATTCTAAGAGAAATAAGTCACACAGAAAAAGAAACATCATAAGATATCACTACTACACGGAATGTAAACTTGGCTACACAGGAACTGAATTACAAAACAGAACAGGGTGTCAAATGTAGAAAACCAACTTATGCTTGCTTAAGGGGAAAGGTGAGTTGGGGTGCGGCATAAAATCAGAGATTGAAATTAGCACAGATACTGTTCCATAAGCCAAATATGTAATAGACAAGAGCTACTCCTTGCTCAACGAAGTGGACTCAACACCCCATATTAAACGACTAAGAATATACCTGACTAGTAAGAATCTTAAAACCTATGGATTTATATGTCTCCGAAAGAGAATCAAGCGTGTGTACAGTGTCATAAACGCAGCAGTGATAGGATTGGTGAGGTTCGGTGAGCAAATGCAGACCCTTTGAAGTCATATTTCATGGTACCCATTCCATGGGTCTCAACTCTCCAGGTTTAAAGGATTCTTCCTTCAGCTAAAACATGCATGTGGAACCCAGAGTATGATCCACCGTGTGATCGGGAAACGTGTTCAAATGTGTCTCAGTTTTCGTCCCCTGGTACTCGGGCGCAACATTCCAGATGCTTTACTAACACTCTCCCCACTTGGAGAGTCAGTGCCTTTAACCTCCTGTTTGGCCCAGTTTGCAATTTCTTCGGAAGATGAACAGGAATAAGGAGAAGCAATGGGAGACTATCTGTAGGTGTCTGGACGGGCAAATTTAACTCTCATTTCCCACCAGGAAGATAAATGAACCAAAGGCTCCGTGTGCCATGCTGGAACTAGATTAGGGCCTGAGGAGATCCTGCGGTGTTGTGGCCAGCTCACAAGAAAGCGAGTTGAAGAAAGGAGCTCAGGGACACTGTAATTCAGAAACCTGCGGAGTTATAAATGACAGCTATCATCCAAAATTATACTGAAGTAAGGCTGCGAAGAGGACTTGAATGCGGGGCAGAATTGCTGGAAACTGATTTCAGAACGTACACGGGAGTAGCTCTTAAAGCATAGGAAAAGAGACAGAACTTGGAAAATAATGCACTTGGCAAAAAAGGGCATATGTGTTTTATCCAGAGCTCTCATAACTGAGGGGAGGAGATTCCCAGCAGGCTCCAAGTGCCACCTGAGGGCTCACATTGCCAAGGCAACGTGAGCATGCCAGGCAGGAGTTACCTCACAGCAGAGGTCCCACCTCACAGAAGGGTGAGAAACCCAGCCAACATCAGACTCTCACCAGAGGGCCCACATCACCAAGGGGATGGGAACCAGGCAGGAGTGTCTTCACATCAGTGGGGCCACATCATCGAAAGCTGAGGTACTCAGCACATGTGTCCTCAAACCAGAGGACCCACATCACCAAGGACCTCGGAGTGAGGCAGGCAGGAGTAGCCTCACAACACTGGGCACATAGAATAAAAAAGTGAGGAATCCAGCAGTTGGAACCTCCCAGCAGGCGGCCCAGAGCACCGAGGCTATGGGATCCAGGCCACAGTGAACTCACAGAAGAGGGCCCATGTCATGAAACTGAGCAACCCAGCCATTGGGACCTCAGAGCAGGAGGCCCACATCCCCATGGGGATGGAATTCTGGTAGGAGTGTCCTCGCACCACTGAGAACATATCAGAAAATTTTGGGCGACCAGCAGTTAGGGCCTGACGCCAGAGGGCACTCATCACCGAGAAGAGGAGGCTCCCAGCAGGCTCCAACTGCCACCAGAGGGCTGACGTCGCCAAGGCGATGTGTGCCAACCAGGCACGAATGACCTCACAGCAGAGGGCCCACCTCACAGAAGGGTGAGGAACACAGCCAGGATCAGACTCTCACCAGAGGGCCCACATCACCAAGGGGATGGGAACCAGGCAGGAGTGTCCCCACACCAGTGGGACAACATCATCGAAAGGTGAGGATCCCAGCACATGTGTCCTCAAACCAGAGGAACCACATCACCAAGGGGTTCGGAATGAGGCTGGCAGGACTGGCCTCACAACACAGGGTCCATAGAATATAAAAGTTGAGGAATCCAGCAGTTGGAACCTCCCAGCAAGTGGCCCAGAGCACCGAGGCTATGGGATCCAGGCCGCAGTGAACTCACAGCAGAGGGCCCACATCATGAACCTGTGAGCAGCCCAGCTGTTGGGACCTCAGAACAGAAGGCCCACATCCCCATTGGGATGGGAACCTGGCAGGAGTGGCTTTGCACCACTTAGCACATATCAGAAAATGTTAGGAGCCCAGCAGTTAGGGCCTGATGCCAGGGGGCCCTCATAACTGAGGGGAGGAGACTCCCAGCAGGTTCCAACTGCCAACAGAGGGACCACGTCTACAAGGTGGCATGCGCCAGCCAGGCAGTAGTGACCTCACAGCAGAGGGCCTATCTCACAGAAGGGTGAGGAACCGAGGCAGGATGAGACTCTCACCAGAGGGCCCACAACACCAAGGGGATGGGAACCAGTCAGGACTGTCCTCCCACCAGTGGGGCCACATCATCGAAAGGTGAGGAACCCAGCACATGTGGCCTCATATCAGAGGACATACATCACAAAGGGGATGGGAGTGAGGCAGGTAGGAGTAGCCTAAAAACAGAGGGCCCAAAGAATAAAAAAAGTGAGGAATCCAGCATTTGGAACCTCCCAGCAGGCGGCCGAGAGCACAGAAGCTATGGGATGCAGGCAGGAGTTAACTAACACCAGAGAGCCCACATCATGAAACTGTGAGCAACCCAGGCATTGGGACCTCAGAGCAGAAAGCCCACATCCCCATGGGGATGGGAACCTGACAGGAGTGTCCTGGCATCACTGGGCTCACATCAGAAAACGTGGGGAGCCCAGCAGTTAGAGCCTGATGCTAGAGGGCCGTCATCACCGAGGGCAGGAGGCTCCCAGCAGGTTCCATGTGCCAACAGAGGGCCCACGTCGCCAAGGTGATGTGTGCAAGTCAGGCAGGATTGACCTCACAGCAGAGGGCCTACCTCACAGAAGAGTGAGGAACCCAGCCAGGATAAGACTGTCACCAGAAGGCCCACATCACCAAGGGGATGGGAACCAGACAGGAGTGTCCTCACACCAGTGGGGCCACATCATTGAAAGTTGCCTAACCCAGCACATGTGGCCTCAAACCAGAAGACCCACATCACGAAGGGGTTGCGAGTGAGGCAGGCAGGAGGAGCATCACAACACAGGACCCATAGAATACAAAAGTTGAGGAATCGAGCAGTTGGAACCTCCCAGCAGGCAGCCAAGACCACAGAGGCTATGGGATCCAGGCCACAGTGAACTAACACCAGAGAGCCCACATCATGAAATTGTGATCAACCCAGCCGTTGGAACCTCAGAGCAGAAGGCCCACATCCCCATGGGGATGGGAACCTAAGAGGAGTGCTTGAGCAACACTGGGCTCACTAAGAAAAGTTGGGGAGCCCAGCAGTTAGGGCCTGACGTCAGAGGGCCCTCATCACAGAGCTGAGGAGGCTCCCAGCAGGGTCCAATTGCCACCAGAGGGCTCATGTCAACAAGGCGAGGTGAGCAACCCAGGCAAGAGTTACCTGATAGTAGAGGGCCCACCTCACAGATGGGTGAGGAACCCAGCCAGGATCAGACTCTCACCAGAGGGCCCACATCACAAAGGGGATGGGACCCAGTCAGGATTATCCTCACACCAGTGGGGCCTCATCATCTTAAGGTGAGGAACCCAGCACATGTGTCCTCAAACCAGAGGACCCACATCACCAAGGGCCTTGGAGTGAGGCAGGCAGGAGTAGCCTCACAACACAGGGCACATAATATAAAAAACGTGAGGATTCCAGCATTTAGACCTTCCAGCAGGCGGCCCAGAACACCGAGGCTATGGGATCCAGGCCACAGTGAACTCACAGCAGAGGGCCCACATCACAAAACTGTGAGCAACCCAGGAGTTGAGACCTCAGCGCAGAAGGACCACATCCCCATGGGAATGGGAACCTGGCTGGAGTGTCCTCGCACCACTGGGCGCACATCAGAAAATGTGGGGAGCCCACCATTTAGGGCCTGACGCCAGAGGGCCGTCATCACCGAGAGGAGGAGGCGCCCTGCACGCTCCAACTGCCACCAGAGGGCTCACGTCTCCAAGGTGACGTGTGCCAGCCAGGCAGGAGTGACCTCACAGCAGAGGGCCTACCTCACAGAACGTTGAGGAACCCAGCCAGGATTAGACTCTCGCCAGAGGGCCCACCTCACCAAGGGGATGGGAACCAGGCAGGAGTGTCCTCACACGAGTGGGGTCACATCATCGAAAGGAGGAACGCAGCACATGTGGCCTCAAGCCATAGGACAGTCATCACCAAGGGGCTGGCAGTGAGGCAGGCAGGAGGAGCCTCACAACAGAGGGCCCAAAGAATAAGAAAGTTGAGGAATCCAGCAGTTGGAACCTCCCAGCAGGCGGCTCAGAGCACCGATGATAAGGGATCCTTGCCGGAGTGAACTCACAGCAGAGGGCCCACATCTTGGTACTGTGAGCAAGCCAGCCGTTTTGACCTCAGAGCAGAAGGCCCATATCGCCATGGGGATGGGAACCTGGCAAGAGTGTCCTCACTCACTTGGCGCACATCAGAAAATGTGGGGAGCCCAGCAGTTATGGCCTAAGGCAAGAGGGCCCTCATCACCGAGGGGAGGAGGATCCCAGCACACTCCAACTGCCACCAGAGGGCCCACATCGCCAAGGTGACGTGTGCCAGACAGGCATGATTGACCTCACAGCAGAGGGCCCACCTCACAGAAGGGTGAGGAACCCAGCCAGGATCAGACTCTCACCTGAGGGCCCACATCAGCAAGGGGATGGGAACCAGTCAGGACTGTCTTCCCTCCAGTGGGGTCACATCATCGAAAGGTGCGGAACCCAGCACATGTGGCCTCAAATCAGAGGACACATATCACAAAGGGAATGGGAGTGAGGCAGGCAGGAGTAGCCTAAAAACAGAGGGCCCAAAGAATAAGAAAGGTGAGGAATCCAGCAGTTGGAACCTCCCAGCAGGCGGCCCAGAGCACAGAAGCTATGGGATGCAGGCAGGAGTGAACTAATACCAGAGAGCCCACATCATGAAACTGTGAGCAACCCAGGCTTTGGGACCTCAGAGCAGAAGGCCCACATCCCAATGGGGATGTGAACCTGGCTGGAGTGTCCTCGCACCACTGGGCGCACATCACAAAATGTGGGGAGCCCAGCAGTTAGGGCCTGACGCCAGAGGGCCCTCATCACCGAGGAGAGGAGGCTCCCAGCAGGCTCCAAGTGCCACCAGAGGGCTCATGTCCACAAGGCGAGGTGAGCAAGCCAGGCAGGAGTGACCTCACAGCAGACGGCCCACCTCACAGATGGGTGAGGAACCCAGCCAGGATCAGACTCTCAACAGAGGGCCCACATCACCAAGGGGATGTGAACCAGGCAGGAGTCTCCTAAGACCATTGGTCCCACATCATCGAAAGGTGAGGAACCCAGCACATGTGGCCTCAAACCAGACGACACACATCACGAAGGGGCTGGGAGTGAGGCAGGCAGGAGGATCCTCACAACAGAGGGCCCAAAAAATTAAAAAAGTGAGGAATCCAGCAGTTGGAACCTTCCAGCAGGCGGCCAAGAGCACAGAGGCTATGGGATCCAGGCCTCTGTGAACACCAGAGAGCCCACATCATGAAAATGTGAACAACCCAGCCGTTGGGACCTCAGAGCAGAAGGCCCACATCTCCATGGAGATGGGATCCTAAGAGGAGTGCCAAAGCATCACTGGGCTCCCTAAGAAAAGTTGGTGAGCCCAGCAGTTAGGGCCTGACGCAAGAGGGCCCTCATCACCGGGAGGAGGAGATTCCCAGCACGCTCCAACTGCCACCACACGGCTGACTTCACCAAGGCAATGTGTGCCAGCCATGCAGGAGTGACCTATCAGCAGAGGGTCTCCCTCACAGGTGGGTGAGGAACAAAGCCAGGAACAGACTCTCACCAGGGGGTCCACATAACCACGTGGATGAGAACCAGGCAGGAGTGTCCTCACACTAGTGGGGCCACATCATCGAAAGGTGAGGAACCCAGAAAAGGTGGCCACAAACCAGAGGACCCACATCACCAAGGGGTTGATAGTGAGGTAGGTGTCTGGACGGGCATATTTAACACTCATTTCCCACCAGGAAGAGAAATTAACCAAAGGCTCAGCGTGCCCTGCCAGAAGCAGATTAGGGCCTGAAGCAGTCTTGCGGGTTTGCGGCCAGCTCACAAGAAAGCGAGTTGAAGAAAGGAGCTCAGGGGCCCTGTAATTCACAAACCTGGAGAGTTATAAATGACAGATAACGTCCAAAAATATATTGAAGTAAGGCTGCGAAGAGGACTTGAAAGCGGGGCAGAATTTCAGGAAACCGATTTCAGGAGGTAGACTGGATTTGCATTTAAAGCATAGGAAAAGAGGCAGAACATCGACAATGATGCACTTGGCAACAAAGGGCGTATGAGTTTGTTCCTGAATATATTCAGGAAAAAACACATACGCCCTTTTTGGCAAACCAAGCAAGCTTGCAATGGAAATCCGAACTACTATGAAGTGTCACTTCCCCCCGGTCTAAAGGGCCATCTGAGAAAAGTGTAAAATCCAGAAAGGCAAGACAGGCCATGGGGAAAAAGGAGCCTTGTTATGCTGATGGGCGGGATGTACATTGCCAACAGCCACTCTGGAGAAGTGTATGGTGTTTCCTGATACATCTGAAAAACAAAGCAACAGAGTCTAGGGCATTTCCACTTATGGTCCTATAGCTTAGGGAAATTAAAATCAAAAAGACACAGCCACCCCAAAATTTGGGACGGCTCTGTTTACAGGAACCTCTTCTACAGTACGAGTTAAATATCCCAGAGAACAAATAATTGATAAAGAAGTTGCGGTACTTACGTACAACAGAATACCACTCAGCAATGAAATCTGTGTCACCAGGCCTGTACCAGCATAATGAGTGGATTGAGGCATGATGATTCTAAGTGAAATAAGTCACACAGAAAAAGAAACATCATAAGGTATCACTAATGCACGGAATGTAAACTTGGCTACACATGAACTGAATTACAAAACAGAACAGGGTCTCAAGATTAGAAAACCAACTTATGCTTGCTTAAGGGGAAAGGTGAGTTAAGGGGGTGCTGCATAAAACCAGAGTTTGAAATTAGCACAGATACCGTTCCATAAGCCAAATATGTAATAGACAAGACCTACCCCCTGCTCAACGAAATGGACTCAACAATGAGGTATCACCTCACACCTGTTAGAATGGGCATCATCTGAAAATCTACAAACAACAAATGCTGGAAAGGGTGTGGAGAAAAGGAACCCTCTTCCACTATTGTTGGGAATATAAATTGATACATTCACTATGGAGAACAATATGGAGTTTCTTAAGAAACTAATAATAGAATTACCATATGATACAGCAATCCCAGGACTGGACATATACCCAGACAAAACCATAAATCAAAAAGAGACATTCACCGCAATGTTCATTGCATCACTATTTACAATATCGAGGTAATGGAAGCAACCTAAATGCCCACAGACAGACGAATGCATAAAGCTGTGGTACATATATAAAATGGAATATTACTAAGCCATGAAAGGAATGAAATTGGGTCATTTGTAGAGACGTCGATGGATCTAGAGACTGTCATACAGAGTGAAGTAAGTCAGAAAGAGAAAAACAAATCTTGTATATTCATGCATATATGTGGAACCTAGAAAAACTGTACAGATTAACCGTTTTGCAAGGCATAAATAGAGCAACAGATGTAGACAACAATCGTATGGACAACAAGGGGGGAAAGCTCTTGGAGGGGTGGTGGTGGGAGGAATTGAGAGATTGGGATTGGCATGTAAACATTTATATGTATAAAATAGATAACCAATGAGAACCTGCTGTATAAAAATATAAAATAAAATTCAAAATTAAAAAGAAATAAAATTTAAAAAATAAAACAGAAAAAACAATTATTCCCTTCACATACATGTATTTATATGAATAAATTATTTCCATGCTTATATCTGTAAATACAAAAAAGAGGAATAAAATCTACCTTGAACCAAAAACAAAAAAGAGAAAAAATAAAAACAGAACCCACCAGTTACTCAGAGGAAAACCGTATCAGGGCACTTGCTCCAGTTGTAAACAATTCTGAAGTTGGTCAGTGGTGGGGAATCGTCTCCCATTCAGCCAGCAGCCCCCACACAACAAGCGTCCTCATTGCAAAGCTGGGGCACTGTGCCGAGGCATCTGTGAGTAAACGTGAGCTGAGCCCCAGGCCAGTTGCTGCTGAACTGTTCCCGCCCTTCCCAGGTAAAACACCTGAATATATACAAGGACTTGAAAGCCTAGAGGAAGGGCCATGGAGCCACACGAGTGACAGCATGCCAGCTGACTTGGTGCCTGCAGGCCAGCCAGGATGGTCCTGGCCCTGGGTGCTCTTCTGGAAGATTTCCATTTCCCTGCCTGAGATACCCGTCCTGTCCCTGCCCCCACTGCTTTTTTCCTTCCTCACCTCTGCCCAGGGAGAAATTCCAGCAGCAGGTATGGGTGACACATCCTCTTCTTTAGCAGGTGGCAGCCTGGCAACTGCTGCAGAAAGTCCAGCAGAGCCCCACTCACACTGGGCCACCCACAAAGCCGTGGCCTCTCACTCCCTCCCACCAGCCCAGCCCCGAGACTGCTGACAGGGCAGAGAAAATGGCGTCAGGCACAGCTGCAGGGGCTTTTGCTGCCTGGAGTGGTATTTATATTGATCTCAACCCAGGCACACCTGGGGAGGGCTGGCCGGCATGGTAAGGCTGCCCAGGTAGCCAATCATCACCCCTCAGGGGCTCACAGTTGCAGAAAATGGAACTTGCTGAACCGGCCAGGTCCAAGGAACAGGTGTGGGCTCCTGAGAGTCAGGATAGACAAGGGGCTGCAGCTTTGGCTTGTTTTCTAATCATTTTATCTGGCCCATGAGTGGGAGACAACTTCAAGAAAACCCTCTCCTAATGAGAGGAACCCAGGAGTCAGGGAGAGGAGGGGTGGGTGGTGGTTGGAGACAGAGGCCTGGTGCCCTGGGTGCAGTGGAAGTCTCTGGAAGACCAGGTGGAGGGAGGCCACACAGAGTGATGCCCAGGGTCACAGACCTGTCGGAGCTGCTGTTTGTTAGTTCAAGTCCTGCTCTGAGGTGCTCTGTGTCAGCTCTGAGCGACAGGTGAGCTGGGGGTGCTCTTCAATGAGGGCTATGTGCACGGTTCCTGTGTGCCCAGCCCTGCCACGGTACCTGCAAGGGTAGCTCTGTATCCTGGGAGGGGCCTGACCATGAGAGCCCCGTGGGCTGGGTTGGGGGTGGGGTACCTGCCCAGGAGAGCTCCATATCCTGGGATTGGCCTGACCACGAGAGCCCCATGGGCTGCTGGGGACCTGGTAAAGGATGTCAGGACAGTCAGTGAAGCCACCGAGGATATACCTCCAGTTACTCCTGATTCCTACACCCTGCTGATCATTCTACCAACCACCAGGACATGGTATTCTGTATTAGTCTTCAATGATGCCTTCTTTTGTATTCCATTAGTCCCAGAGTCACAAGAAATTTTGGCTTGTGAGTGGCAGGACTCAACATACAACTAAAACAATACTTCCGGGCCGTCTTGCCCCAAGGGTTCAAAAATTCCCACACCATCTTTGGGGAAAGCTTAGCTAACGACCGAAAAGTTCTACCTCTGGAAAAGGAAACCCTCCTTCAATATGCAGACGACATTCTGATCGCCAGCCCTACTAAGGAGGCCTCTGAACTACCAAGCCAATAAAGGATAGAAGTTGTCCAAGAAAAAGCTCAAATATCACAGACTGCAGTGACCTGCCTGGGCTTCATTCTCACACAAGGTCAGAGAAGCCCATCCCAGGAAAGGGAAGAAACCATTTGCAGCCTTACCCCTTTCTAAAACTAGAAGACAGCTTAGGGGTTCCTGGGGAGGCCAGGGTTTGCTGCTTCTGGATCCCTAACTACAGTCTACTAGCTGGGCCTCTATATGAAACACTGAAAGGAAAAGATGATGATCCTTTTGAACAGAATCCAGAAGTGGCCTTTCAAGAATGGAAAGAGCAGTCAATTCAGACCCTTGCCCTGGAACTCCCTAATTGAGCTAAACCCTTTGACCTTTCCATTCCCGGTGAAAGGTGAATCGCCATTGGAGAATTAGTGCAAAAACTGGGACCACTTGAAATGGAACAACGCAAGAATGCCATCCAGGTAGGATAAACTACAGTCACCAAGGGGCTTGGCCCACTGCCACATCTGGCCAAGATACTGGCGGTATCTAAAAACCTGGAAATCAGCAGCCCAAAAGGCCACCTCCCTCCTAAGGGAAAAGGACCCCACGTGGTGATCCTAATCACCAACCATGCCCTGAAGTTGCAGGGTTCGCTCCGTGGGCACACCGACCTCGAGTGAGGAGGCCCTCCAACTCCAACATCCAGAGAGATAACCGGGGGCAACAGGGCACCATGACGACTCGTGTGAACATCACTTGACCTGGAGTTTCTCTCATAAAACAACAATAGTGTGTCCCGAAGGAGTAGACTACTGCTTGCAGGACTTCCTGCACCCAGAGGGGAGCTAATAATCTTGGCGGGGGAACCGTATATCACACTGTCACCATAGAAAAGCCTACAGACACCGTGATGATGGTGGCCAATAAGACCGGCTGGACTCCTGTTTACTTCAAAAGGCTGTTAACTCAGTGGCCATCATGGTCCTTGATCACCACTGACCCTGGACTGTCTGGGAGTTGAGCGGGCAGGGCTCTGACACCTGGTGCTGTTTTTACGTTAATTCAGGGGCCTAATTGAAGAAAGAGCAGACTACTGGTCAGAGCATCTAGGCTGGCAGAAACGGTCAGCCTAAGGTGGCCGAACAAACGTGGGGCGGGGTGAAACCGGCCCCCACAGCGTCTCTGCACATCTCTTTCCTGGACCCTTAAAGGTCATTAGAATCTATAACACTTCCAATGCTGGTGCTCAGGCGGACGAGCAGGGAGGCAGGGGTCCTGGGGCCAATCAACGTCACCTGGAGGCTGCTGGGGAGAAGTTCTGACCCTCGTCCCCTGGTATGAGGGCTCCCAACTCAGCACTCAGCAGTTACAGAAGAAGGGTCTGCACCCTCAGCACTCCAAGAATGAGGAACGGGACAAAAGGCAGAGGAGGGGTTTGTCCCCAGCAAAGCCCATTAAAAATCCCTGGGAGATAAAAATAGAATGTGGGCAATAAAGTCAAGTCTGACCTTTTTTATCCTTTGTGCTTTGTCTAATTTCACGTGCTCCTAGGGTCCCGCATGCAGAGGTTCCACACCCGGCACTTCAGACCAGATTTCCTGGTGCAGAATGGCTGGGTCGACACCTCAGCTCCTGGGGCCCAGTGCAGACTCCGAGATATAGAGCCTGAGCTGCAGCCAACCCGGCCCTTGAGAGCTCCGCCCCCTCCCTCCCACTGACTCTGACAGGATCTCTACACAGCAGCCCAGCCCACAGCCCACGGGGTAGTGCATGCTCTCACCTCTCCATTCTCTGATGAAAATATAAAGTTTCCTTTGCTTGGGAACCAAACTCAGTCTCGATCTGTTGGCCCCAATGACACTGGGCAGGGGGACCCTTGTTGGGGTCCACTCTGGAGGATCAGTAACAGAAATTGAGACTATTGTAACTTCAATGAACAGATGTGTGAGCCAAAATGTAGTTAACATAGAACAGTTTATAAGGCTCGGGTAAAATAAGATGTTTCTAACACTTCCATTTGATATTTCCATCACTTTATTATAAGCAAGTTCAGTGAAAAGGTTTGTCTTATTTGTCAGGTCAATATTAGAGAAATGAAGTGATTTCTTTCCAAGGATGTACATCTAATAATCTTGGTTAAAGCTTCAATCTTGTTTTAAATGCTTTTCCATTGAAAATGATACCTCTCTTTCAGCTCCCCCATTTCTGAGAAGTATAAAATCTTATAATTTATTATTACCAAAGGGGAAAGGTGGGAGGAGGGATAAATTAACAGTTTGGAATTAACACATACACACTGCTATGTATAAAATAGATCATCAACAAGGAACTACTGTATAGCACAGGGAACTACACTCAATATTGTGCAATAACCTATAAGGGGAAATAATCGGAAAAAGAACAGATATTTTTATTGACATCATCTATCAATGACAGTTAAAGTGTAACCTAAGGGAAGCCAGTGGTGAGTGCTTCTGACCCTGAAGACTTCAGTCATCTAAAGTTTGCACTCTGCCTACTTCCCAAGGCCCTTAATGAACATATGTGTAGCCGTAGCTTAAAAAACTCCCCAGTTTGGGTTTCGGGGAGACACTGATTTTGAAAAAGCCCTGGTGTTCTCCTTACATGAATGGGACTCTTCCTACTGCTAAAACATGTCTGTCACATCCAGAGGATGGTATACCGTCTGATCGGGAAGAGTTTGGAAAAGGCATCTCATCTCCTCATCTCCTGGTGCTCGGGTTCACCCCTCCAGCGTCTTTACTAACAGTCTCCCCACTTGGAGATGTCAACACTGTCAACATCCTGTTGCGTACAGTTTGGAATTTGTCCAGAGGATGAAGCGGAAGGATGAGGAACAATGAGAGACAAGTCCTAGGTGTTCAGACAGGCACATGTCACTCTAATTTCCCATCAGGAAGATGAATTGACCAAAGGCTAGGGTTGCCCATGGAAACAGTATAGGGCTTGAGGAAATCCCACTGCTTTGTGGCCAGTTCCCATAAACACAAGTTGAACAATGGAACTCAGGGGCAGTAAAATTCACGAAACTGCAGAGTTGAAAATATCTATCACTGAAAAATGTCTTGAGGAAAGTCAGAGAAAAGGATTGGCAAGCAAGGGAGAATGGCAGGAAAGGGATTTGAGGAGGTAGAAAGGACTCGCCATTAAGCACAAGAAAAGGGGCTGAACATTGCCGACATTGCAGTTGGCCAAAAAGGCTGTATGTGTTTTTTTCTGTATATATTCAAGAAAAGGGCATACACTTTTTTAGCCAACCAAACAGGTGGGCACTGGAAATCAATACTACAAAAGATATCACTTCGCATCAGTCAGAAGAGCCATCCTCATAAAGTGTAAACGCCAGAAATGCAGGACAGGGCAAGGAGAAGAGGGAGCCCTGTGAGGCTTATAGTGGAAATGTATATTGCCAACGGCCATTCTGGAGAAGTGTATTGTGTTTACTAAAGCATCTAAAAAATGAGCTACAGAGCATAGGGCACTTGCACTCATGGGCGTATATCTTGGGAAAAACAAAAATCGAGAGGACACAGGCACCCCAATGTTTACTGCCCCTCTGTTTAAAAGATCCTCGACTAGGATATAACTTAAATGTCTCTGGAGGGAAAAAATGGATAGAGATGTGGTACTTATGTAGAGTGGAATATTACTCAGCCTGGAAATCAATGAAATATGGCCAGTTGTAACAACTCCGGAGGAGTTACGTATGATCATTCTAAGTGACATAATTCAAAAAGAAAAAGACACATATCATAAGATATCACTTAAAGGTGGAATCCAAAATGGCTACACATGAAATAAATTACAAAACAAAAACATAGTCAAATATGTAGAAAATACGCGTGAGGCTGCTAAACGGGAAAGGTGGGGAGGGGTGAGGCATCATCCAGGAGGTTGAAATTAGCAAAGATACCATTCCAAATACCAAACTGATAATCAACAAGGCCTACACGGTAGCTAAAAGAACTGCACTCAGCACACTCAAGTCACCGGAAAAGAATATCTATGACTGGTAAGAATCTGAAAAAGAATTTATTGATGTCTCTCTGTACGTGAATCAAGTGGATGTACAGCAGCAAGAAACAGAGCTTTGAAAATCAGCTGTAACCAATATAGTAATAAATTGAAAAAAATAAACGACAGAGAGACAGAGAAAACCTCTTACAACTTTTCCTCAGGGACGGTGATGCAACATGGATTGAACACATCTAGACCCACAGCAGGATGAGACATAAGGCTGGAAACTGTTCGCGCTAAGAGAAATGTGAGGTTGGGTGAGGAAATGCACACCCTTTAAAGTAATACTACCTGGTACCCATTCAATGGGTCCCAAATCTGCAGGTTCAAGGAATCTTCCTACAGCTAAAACATGCATGGAAAACCCAGAGGACTGTACACCATGTGATCGGGAGATGTGTCTAAAATGCACCTCATTTATCCTCTCCTGGTGCTCCTGTTCATCATTCCAGCCACGTTACTTAGAATCTCCCCACTTAGAGAATCAGCACATTTAAACTTCTGTTTCACACATTTTGCAAATTGTGAGGAGGATGAACGGGAACAGGGGGAACCAATGAGAGAATAGTTGTAGGGGTTTGGACGGGCACATGTCACTCTAATTTCCCATTAAGAATAAGAATTAAAAAAAGGCTCAGCCCGCCTCGCCGGAGCCAAAATAGGGCCTGAAGCAATCCTGCGGTTTTGAGGCCAGCTCACAAAAGAGCAACTTAAAAAATGGAGCTCAGGGTCACTGCAATTCACAAACCTGCAGAGTTATAAATGAAAACTAACGTCCAAAAATATGTTGAGGTAAGGCAAAGAAGAGGATCTGAATGCAAGACAGAATTGCAAGAAACAGATTTCAAGAGATAGATTGGACTCGCCTTTAAAGCACATGAAAAGCGGCAGAATTTCGACAACGATGCAGTTGGCCCAAAAGGGAGTATGCGTTTTTTCCTGAATATATCCAGGAAAAAACGCATACGCACTTTATGGGCAACCAAGCAAGCAAGCAATGCAAATGTGCACAACAAAGAAGTCTCATTTCCCACCGGTCAAAAGGGCCATCCGAAAAAATTGTAAACACCAGAAATGCAGGACAGGCCATGGAGAACAGGGAGCCTTTATACGCTGATGGACAGTGTGTGAACTGCCGAGAGCCACTCTGGAGAAGTGTATGGTGGTTCCTAAATCATCTAAAAAACAGAGCGACAGAGCATAGGGCACTTCCAATCACGGGAGTATATCTAGGGAAGTCTAAAAATCAACAAGACACAAGCACACCACAGTTTAGGGCTACTCTGTTTACAAGAACCTCAACTTCAGTACACCTTAAATATCCCAGGAAAGAGAACAATGGATAAAGAAAATGTGGTACTTATGTACAATGGAATATCTCTTCACCATGAAATCAATGTAATAAGGCTAGTAGAAGGATAAAGAGTGGATTGAGGTCCGATAATACTACTTGAAATAAGTCAAACAGAAAAAGAAACATATCATAAGATATCACTTATAGAGGGAGGATAAATATGGCTGCACAAAAAATTAATTACAAAACAGAACAGTGTCTCACATTTAGAAAACACACTTATGTCAGCTTAAGGGGAAAGGAGAGGTGGGGTGATGCATAAAACCAGAGTTTGAAATTAGCACAGATACCGTTCAATAAACCAAATAGGTATCAGACAAGATCTACACCTTGCTCAATGAACTGGCCTCAACACACCCTATACACCGCAGAGAAATATATCTGAGTAATAAGAATCTTAAAACCCATGTATTGATATCTCTCCATAAGGGAATCAAGTGTGCACAGAGCGGCACAAACACAGTAGTGAAAATGAGCTAAACCCCTTTATAGAAATAAATTTTAAAACCAAAACGCAGAAACAATGAAAGAGAGAAAAATTCTTACAAAATTCGCTCAGGGGCTGTGATGCAACCTGGAATGACCACATATAAACCCACAGCTGGATAAGACATAAGGCTGGACACTTGGGGCTGAAAGGATTGGTGAGCTTTGGTGAGCAGCTGCCGAAAGTTTAATGCAATACTTCATGCTACTTATTCCAAGGGTCCCAACACTCCAAGTTGAAGGGAATCTTCCTAGAGCTAAACCATGCATGGGAAATCCAGCGGATGGTATACCATATGATCGGGAAAGGTTTCTAAAATGCACCTCATTTTCCTCTCCTGGGGCTCCGGATCAACATTCCAGCCACTTTACTAACAACATCTCCACATGGAGAGTCAATGCCTTTAAGTTCCGGAATCG
Source organism: Leucopleurus acutus (assembly GCF_964270905.1). NCBI lineage: Eukaryota > Metazoa > Chordata > Mammalia > Artiodactyla > Delphinidae > Leucopleurus > Leucopleurus acutus. The sequence continues at coordinate 102,819,994 of NC_139146.1, read as the reverse complement.
CACAGTCTGCAGTTAGTGCGGAAAATGAATGGGAATAGGGGGAACCAGTGAGAAAATAGCTGTAGCGGTTTCAATGGGCACATGTCACTCTAATTTCACATCAGGAAGAAGAATTAACCAAAGGCAGAGCAAGGCGCCCCAGAAGAAGAATACGGCCTGAAGAAATCCTGTGGATATGAGGCAAGATCACAAAAATAAGAGCTGAAAAATGGAGCTAAGGGCCATTGCAATTCAAAAACCTGCAGAGTTATGAAGGCCAACTATTTTCCAAAAGTATATTGAGATAAGGCTATGAAGAGGCACTGAGAGCAAGGCAGAACTGCAGGAAACCAATTGCAGGAGGTAGAATGGAATTGCATGTAAAGCATAGGAAAAGAGGCAGAACGTCCACAATGATGCACTTGGCCAAAAAGGGCGTATGCGTTTTTTCCTGAATATATTCAGGAAGAAACGCATACGCCCTTTCTGGCCAACCAAGCAAACTCGCAAACGAAATCTGCACTACAATGAAGTCTCACTTCACCCCGGTCAAAGGGCCATCTGAAAAAAGTGTAAAATCCAGAAAGGCAGGACAGGCCATGGAGAACTGGGAGCCTTGTTATGCTGATGGGCGGGATGTAAATTGCCAGCAGCCACTCTGGAGAAGTGTATGGTGTTTCCTGAAACATCCAAAAAACAAAGCAACAGAGCCTAGGGCACTTCCACTTATGGTCCTATAGCTTAGGGAAATTAAAATCAAAAAGACACAGCCACCCCAAAGTTTGGGCCGGCTCTGTTTACAAGAACCTCGTTTACGGTACAAGTTCAATATCACAGAAAGCGAAAAATGGATAAAGAAGTTGTGGTACTTACGTACAATGCAATATCACTCAGCAATGAAATCTAAGTCATCAGGCCCGTAGCAGCATAATGAGTGGATTCAGGTACGATGATTCTAAGTGAAATAAGTCACACAGAAAAAGAAACATCATAAGATATCACTACTACACGGAATGTAAACTTGGCCAGACAAGAACTGAATTACAAAACAGAACAGGGCCTCAAATGTAGAAAACCAACTTATGCTTGCTTAAGGGGAAAGGTGAGTTGGGGTGCTTCATAAAACCAGAGATTGAAATTAGCACAGATACCGTTCCATAAGGCAAATATGTAATAGACAAGAGCTACTCCTTGCTCAACGAAGTGGACTCAACACCCCATATTAAACGCCTAAGAATATACCTGACTAGTAAGAATCTTAAAACCTATGGATTTATATGTCTCCGAAAGAGAATCAAGTGTGTGTACAGCGGCATAAGCGCAGCAGTGATAGGATTGGTGAGGTTCGGTGAGCAAATGCAGACCCTTTGAAGTCATATTGCATGGTACCCATTCCATGGGTCTCAACTCTCCAGGTTTAAGGGATTCTTCCTTCAGCTAAAACATGCATGTGGAACCCAGAGTATGATCCACCGTGTGATCGGAAAACGTGTTCAAATGTGTCTCAGTTTTCGTCCCCTGGTACTCGGGTGCAACATTCCAGATGCTTTACTAACACTCTCCCCACTTGGAGTGTCAGTGACTTTAACCTCCTGTTTGGCCCAGTTTGCAATTTCTGTGGAAAATGAACAGGAATAGGGAGAACCAATGAGAGACTAGGTGGAGGTGTCCGGACGGGCAAATTTAACTCTCATTTCCCACCAGGAAGAGGAATTAACCAAAGGCTCAGCGTGCCATGCTGGAACCACACTAGGGCCCGAAGCAATCCTGCGGTGTTGCGGCCAGCTCACAAGAAAGCGAGTTGAAGAAAGGAGCTCAGGGGCACTGTAATTCACAAACCTGCAGAGTTATAAATGACAGCCATCTTCCAAAAATATATTAAAGTAAGGCTGCCAAGAGGAGTTGAAAGTGGGGCAGAATTGCAGGAAACCGATTTCAGGAGGTAGACTGGAATTGCATGTAAAGCATAGGAAAAGAGGCAGAATGTCCACAATGATGCACTTGGTCAAAAAGGGCGTATGCGTTTTTTCCTGAATATATTCAGGAAAAAACGCATACGCGCTTTTTGGCCAACCAAGCAAGCTTGCAAAGGAAATCTGCACTACAATGAAGTCTCACTGCCCCCCGGTCAAAAGGGCTATCTGAACAAAGTGTAAAATCCAGAAAGGCAGGACAGGCCATGGAGAACTGGGAGCCTTGTTATGCTGATGGGCGGCATGTAAATTGCCAACAGCCACTCTGGAGAAGTGTATGGTGTTTCCTGAAACATCCAAAAAACAAAGCAACAGAGCCTAGGGCACTTCCACTTATGGTCCTATAGCTTAGGGAAATTAAAATCCAAAAGACACAGCCACCCCAAAGTTTGGGACGGCTCTGTTTACAAGAACCTCGTTTACAGTACAAGTTCAATATCACAGAAAGCGAAAAATGGATAAAGAAGTTGTGGTACTTACGTACAATGCAATATCACTCAGCAGTGAAATCTATGTCATCAGGCCCGTAGCAGCATAATGAGTGGATTCAGGTACGATGATTCTAAGTGAAATAAGTCACACAGAAAAAGAAACATCATAAGATATCACTACTACACGGAATGTAAACTTGGCTACACAAGAACTGAATTACAAAACAGAACAGGGCCTCAAATGTAGAAAACCAACTTATGCTTGCTTAAGGGGAAAGGTGAGTTGGGGTGCTGCATAAAACCAGAGATTGAAATTAGCACAGATACCGTTCCATAAGCCAAATATGTAATAGACAAGAGCTACTCCTTGCTCAACGAAGTGGACTCAACACCCCATATTAAACGCCTAAGAATATACCTGACTAGTAAGAATCTTAAAACCTATGGATTTATATGTCTCCGAAAGAGAATCAAGCGTGTGTACAGCGGCATAAGCGCAGCAGTGATAGGATTGGTGAGGTTCGGTGAGCAAATGCAGACCCTTTGAAGTCATATTGCATGGTACCCATTCCATGGGTCTCAACTCTCCAGGTTTAAGGGATTCTTCCTTCAGCTAAAACATGCATGTGGAACCCAGAGTATGATCCACCGTGTGATTGGAAAACGTGTTCAAATGTGTCTCAGTTTTCGTCCCCTGGTACTCGGGTGCAACATTCCAGATGCTTTACTAACACTCTCCCCACTTGGAATGTCAGTGACTTTAACCTCCTGTTTGGCCCAGTTTGCAATTTCTGTGGAAAATGAACAGGAATAGGGAGAACCAATGAGAGACTAGGTGGAGGTGTCCGGACGGGCAAATTTAACTCTCATTTCCCACCAGTAAGAGGAATTAACCAAAGGCTCAGCATGCCATGCCGGAACCACACTAGGCCTGAAGCAATCCTGCGGTGTTGCGGCCAGCTCACAAGAAAGCGAGTTGAAGAAAGGAGCTCAGGGGCACTGTAATTCACAAACCTGCAGAGTTATAAATGACAGCCATCTTCCAAAAATATATTAAAGTAAGGCTGCCAAGAGGAGTTGAAAGCGGGGCAGAATTGCAGGAAACCGATTTCAGGAGGTAGACTGGAATTGCATGTAAAGCATAGGAAAAGAGGCAGAATGTCCACAATGATGCACTTGGCCAAAAAGGGCGTATGCGTTTTTTCCTGAATATATTCAGGAAAAAACGCATACGCCCTTTTTGGCCAACCAAGCAAGCTTGCAAAGGAAATCTGCACTACAATGAAGTCTCACTGCCCCCCGGTCAAAAGGGTCATCTGTAAAAAGTGTAAAATCCAGAAACGCAGGACAGGTCATGGAGAACTGGGAGCCTTGTTATGCTGATGGGCGGGATGTAAATTGCCAACAGCCACTCTGGAGAAGTGTATGGTGTTTCCTGAAACATCCAAAAAACCAAGCAACAGAGTCTACGGCATTTCCACTTATGGTCGTATAGCTTAGGGAAATAATAATCAAAAAGACACAGCCTCCCCAAAGTTTGGGATGGCTCTGTTTACAAGAACCTCGTTTACGGTACAGGTTCAATATCGCAGAAAGCGAAAAATGGATAAAGAAATTGTGGTACTTACGTACAATGCAATATCACTCAGCAAAGAAATCTATGTCATCAGGCCCGTGACAGCATAATGAGTGGATTCAGGTATGATGATTCTAAGAGAAATAAGTCACACAGAAAAAGAAACATCATAAGATATCACTACTACACGGAATGTAAACTTGGCTACACAGGAACTGAATTACAAAACAGAACAGGGTGTCAAATGTAGAAAACCAACTTATGCTTGCTTAAGGGGAAAGGTGAGTTGGGGTGCGGCATAAAATCAGAGATTGAAATTAGCACAGATACTGTTCCATAAGCCAAATATGTAATAGACAAGAGCTACTCCTTGCTCAACGAAGTGGACTCAACACCCCATATTAAACGACTAAGAATATACCTGACTAGTAAGAATCTTAAAACCTATGGATTTATATGTCTCCGAAAGAGAATCAAGCGTGTGTACAGTGTCATAAACGCAGCAGTGATAGGATTGGTGAGGTTCGGTTAGCAAATGCAGACTCTTTGAAGTCATATTGCATGGTACCCATTCCATGGGTCTCAACTCTCCAGGTTTAAGGGATTCTTCCTTCAGCTAAAACATGCATGTGGAACCCAGAGTATGATCCACTGTGTGATCGGGAAACGTGTTCAAATGTGTCTCAGTTTTCGTCCCCTGGTACTCGGGTGCAACATTCCAGACGCTTTACTAACACTCTCCCCACTTGGAGAGTCAGTGCCTTTAACCTCCTGTTTGGCCCAGTTTGCAATTTCTTCGGAAGATGAACAGGAATAAGGAGAAGCAATTGGAGACTATCTGTAGGTGTCTGGACGGGCAAATTTAACTCTCATATCCCACCAGGAAGAGGAATTAACCAAAGGCTCCGTGTGCCATGCTGGAACTAGATTAGGGCCTGAGGAGATCCTGCGGTGTTGCGGCCAGCTCACAAGAAAGCGAGTTGAAGAAAGGAGCTCAGGGACACTGTAATTCAGAAACCTGCGGAGTTATAAATGACAGCTATCATCCAAAATTATACTGAAGTAAGGCTGCGAAGAGGACTTGAATGTGGGGCAGAATTGCTGGAAACTGATTTCAGAACGTACACGGGAGTAGCTCTTAAAGCATAGGAAAAGAGACAGAACTTGGAAAATAATGCACTTGGCAAAAAAGGGCATATGTGTTTTATCCAGAGCTCTCATAACTGAGGGGAGGAGATTCCCAGCAGGCTCCAAGTGCCACCTGAGGGCTCACATTGCCAAGGCAACGTGAGCATGCCAGGCAGGAGTTACCTCACAGCAGAGGTCCCACCTCACAGAAGGGTGAGAAACCCAGCCAACATCAGACTCTCACCAGAGGGCCCACATCACCAAGGGGATGGGAACCAGGCAGGAGTGTCTTCACATCAGTGGGGCCACATCATCGAAAGCTGAGGTACTCAGCACATGTGTCCTCAAACCAGAGGACCCACATCACCAAGGACCTCGGAGTGAGGCAGGCAGGAGTAGCCTCACAACACTGGGCACATAGAATAAAAAAGTGAGGAATCCAGCAGTTGGAACCTCCCAGCAGGCGGCCCAGAGCACCGAGGCTATGGGATCCAGGCCACAGTGAACTCACAGAAGAGGGCCCATGTCATGAAACTGAGCAACCCAGCCATTGGGACCTCAGAGCAGGAGGCTCACATCCCCATGGGGATGGAATTCTGGTAGGAGTGTCCTCGCACCACTGAGAACGTATCAGAAAATTTTGGGCGACCAGCAGTTAGGGCCTGACGCCAGAGGACCCTCATCACCAAGGGAAGGAGGCTCCCAGCAGGCTCCAACTGCCACCAGAGGGCTGACGTCACCAAGGCGATGTGTGCCAACCAGGCACGAATGACCTCACAGCAGAGGGCCCACCTCACAGAAGGGTGAGGAACACAGCCAGGATCAGACTCTCACCAGAGGGCCCACATCACCAAGGGGATGGGAACCAGGCAGGAGTGTCCCCACACCAGTGGGACAACATCATCGAAAGGTGAGGATCCCAGCACATGTGTCCTCAAACCAGAGGAACCACATCACCAAGGGGTTCAGAATGAGGCTGGCAGGACTGGCCTCACAACACAGGGTCCATAGAATATAAAAGTTGAGGAATCCAGCAGTTGGAACCTCCCAGCAAGTGGCCCAGAGCACCGAGGCTATGGGATCCAGGCCGCAGTGAACTCACAGCAGAGGGCCCACATCATGAACCTGTGAGCAGCCCAGCTGTTGGGACCTCAGAACAGAAGGCCCACATCCCCATTGGGATGGGAACCTGGCAGGAGTGGCTTTGCACCACTTAGCACATATCAGAAAATGTTAGGAGCCCAGCAGTTAGGGCCTGATGCCAGGGGGCCCTCATAACTGAGGGGAGGAGACTCCCAGCAGGTTCCAACTGCCAACAGAGGGACCACGTCTACAAGGTGGCATGCGCCAGCCAGGCAGTAGTGACCTCACAGCAGAGGGCCTATCTCACAGAAGGGTGAGGAACCGAGGCAGGATGAGACTCTCACCAGAGGGCCCACAACACCAAGGGGATGGGAACCAGTCAGGACTGTCCTCCCACCAGTGGGGCCACATCATCGAAAGGTGAGGAACCCAGCACATGTGGCCTCATATCAGAGGACATACATCACAAAGGGGATGGGAGTGAGGCAGGTAGGAGTAGCCTAAAAACAGAGGGCCCAAAGAATAAAAAAAGTGAGGAATCCAGCATTTGGAACCTCCCAGCAGGCGGCCGAGAGCACAGAAGCTATGGGATGCAGGCAGGAGTTAACTAACACCAGAGAGCCCACATCATGAAACTGTGAGCAACCCAGGCATTGGGACCTCAGAGCAGAAAGCCCACATCCCCATGGGGATGGGAACCTGACAGGAGTGTCCTGGCATCACTGGGCTCACATCAGAAAACGTGGGGAGCCCAGCAGTTAGAGCCTGATGCTAGAGGGCCGTCATCACCGAGGGCAGGAGGCTCCCAGCAGGTTCCATGTGCCAACAGAGGGCCCACGTCGCCAAGGTGATGTGTGCAAGTCAGGCAGGATTGACCTCACAGCAGAGGGCCTACCTCACAGAAGAGTGAGGAACCCAGCCAGGATAAGACTGTCACCAGAAGGCCCACATCACCAAGGGGATGGGAACCAGGCAGGAGTGTCCTCACACCAGTGGGGCCACATCATTGAAAGTTGCCTAACCCAGCACATGTGGCCTCAAACCAGAAGACCCACATCACGAAGGGGTTGCGAGTGAGGCAGGCAGGAGGAGCATCACAACACAGGACCCATAGAATACAAAAGTTGAGGAATCGAGCAGTTGGAACCTCCCAGCAGGCAGCCAAGACCACAGAGGCTATGGGATCCAGGCCACAGTGAACTAACACCAGAGAGCCCACATCATGAAATTGTGATCAACCCAGCCGTTGGAACCTCAGAGCAGAAGGCCCACATCCCCATGGGGATGGGAACCTAAGAGGAGTGCTTGAGCAACACTGGGCTCACTAAGAAAAGTTGGGGAGCCCAGCAGTTAGGGCCTGACGTCAGAGGGCCCTCATCACAGAGCTGAGGAGGCTCCCAGCAGGGTCCAATTGCCACCAGAGGGCTCATGTCAACAAGGCGAGGTGAGCAACCCAGGCAAGAGTTACCTGATAGTAGAGGGCCCACCTCACAGATGGGTGAGGAACCCAGCCAGGATCAGACTCTCACCAGAGGGCCCACATCACAAAGGGGATGGGACCCAGTCAGGATTATCCTCACACCAGTGGGGCCTCATCATCTTAAGGTGAGGAACCCAGCACATGTGTCCTCAAACCAGAGGACCCACATCACCAAGGGCCTTGGAGTGAGGCAGGCAGGAGTAGCCTCACAACACAGGGCACATAATATAAAAAACGTGAGGATTCCAGCATTTAGACCTTCCAGCAGGCGGCCCAGAACACCGAGGCTATGGGATCCAGGCCACAGTGAACTCACAGCAGAGGGCCCACATCACAAAACTGTGAGCAACCCAGCAGTTGAGACCTCAGCGCAGAAGGACCACATCCCCATGGGAATGGGAACCTGGCTGGAGTGTCCTCGCACCACTGGGCGCACATCAGAAAATGTGGGGAGCCCACCATTTAGGGCCTGACGCCAGAGGGCCGTCATCACCGAGAGGAGGAGGCGCCCTGCACGCTCCAACTGCCACCAGAGGGCTCACGTCTCCAAGGTGACGTGTGCCAGCCAGGCAGGAGTGACCTCACAGCAGAGGGCCTACCTCACAGAACGTTGAGGAACCCAGCCAGGATTAGACTCTCGCCAGAGGGCCCACCTCACCAAGGGGATGGGAACCAGGCAGGAGTGTCCTCACACGAGTGGGGTCACATCATCGAAAGGAGGAACGCAGCACATGTGGCCTCAAGCCATAGGACAGTCATCACCAAGGGGCTGGCAGTGAGGCAGGCAGGAGGAGCCTCACAACAGAGGGCCCAAAGAATAAGAAAGTTGAGGAATCCAGCAGTTGGAACCTCCCAGCAGGCGGCTCAGAGCACCGATGATAAGGGATCCTTGCCGGAGTGAACTCACAGCAGAGGGCCCACATCTTGGTACTGTGAGCAAGCCAGCCGTTTTGACCTCAGAGCAGAAGGCCCATATCGCCATGGGGATGGGAACCTGGCAAGAGTGTCCTCACTCACTTGGCGCACATCAGAAAATGTGGGGAGCCCAGCAGTTATGGCCTAAGGCAAGAGGGCCCTCATCACCGAGGGGAGGAGGATCCCAGCACACTCCAACTGCCACCAGAGGGCCCACATCGCCAAGGTGACGTGTGCCAGACAGGCATGATTGACCTCACAGCAGAGGGCCCACCTCACAGAAGGGTGAGGAACCCAGCCAGGATCAGACTCTCACCTGAGGGCCCACATCAGCAAGGGGATGGGAACCAGTCAGGACTGTCTTCCCTCCAGTGGGGTCACATCATCGAAAGGTGCGGAACCCAGCACATGTGGCCTCAAATCAGAGGACACATATCACAAAGGGAATGGGAGTGAGGCAGGCAGGAGTAGCCTAAAAACAGAGGGCCCAAAGAATAAGAAAGGTGAGGAATCCAGCAGTTGGAACCTCCCAGCAGGCGGCCCAGAGCACAGAAGCTATGGGATGCAGGCAGGAGTGAACTAATACCAGAGAGCCCACATCATGAAACTGTGAGCAACCCAGGCTTTGGGACCTCAGAGCAGAAGGCCCACATCCCAATGGGGATGTGAACCTGGCTGGAGTGTCCTCGCACCACTGGGCGCACATCACAAAATGTGGGGAGCCCAGCAGTTAGGGCCTGACGCCAGAGGGCCCTCATCACCGAGGAGAGGAGGCTCCCAGCAGGCTCCAAGTGCCACCAGAGGGCTCATGTCCACAAGGCGAGGTGAGCAAGCCAGGCAGGAGTGACCTCACAGCAGACGGCCCACCTCACAGATGGGTGAGGAACCCAGCCAGGATCAGACTCTCAACAGAGGGCCCACATCACCAAGGGGATGTGAACCAGGCAGGAGTCTCCTAAGACCATTGGTCCCACATCATCGAAAGGTGAGGAACCCAGCACATGTGGCCTCAAACCAGACGACACACATCACGAAGGGGCTGGGAGTGAGGCAGGCAGGAGGATCCTCACAACAGAGGGCCCAAAAAATTAAAAAAGTGAGGAATCCAGCAGTTGGAACCTTCCAGCAGGCGGCCAAGAGCACAGAGGCTATGGGATCCAGGCCTCTGTGAACACCAGAGAGCCCACATCATGAAAATGTGAACAACCCAGCCGTTGGGACCTCAGAGCAGAAGGCCCACATCTCCATGGAGATGGGATCCTAAGAGGAGTGCCAAAGCATCACTGGGCTCCCTAAGAAAAGTTGGTGAGCCCAGCAGTTAGGGCCTGACGCAAGAGGGCCCTCATCACCGGGAGGAGGAGATTCCCAGCACGCTCCAACTGCCACCACACGGCTGACTTCACCAAGGCAATGTGTGCCAGCCATGCAGGAGTGACCTATCAGCAGAGGGTCTCCCTCACAGGTGGGTGAGGAACAAAGCCAGGAACAGACTCTCACCAGGGGGTCCACATAACCACGTGGATGAGAACCAGGCAGGAGTGTCCTCACACTAGTGGGGCCACATCATCGAAAGGTGAGGAACCCAGAAAAGGTGGCCACAAACCAGAGGACCCACATCACCAAGGGGTTGATAGTGAGGTAGGTGTCTGGACGGGCATATTTAACACTCATTTCCCACCAGGAAGAGAAATTAACCAAAGGCTCAGCGTGCCCTGCCAGAAGCAGATTAGGGCCTGAAGCAGTCTTGCGGGTTTGCGGCCAGCTCACAAGAAAGCGAGTTGAAGAAAGGAGCTCAGGGGCCCTGTAATTCACAAACCTGGAGAGTTATAAATGACAGATAACGTCCAAAAATATATTGAAGTAAGGCTGCGAAGAGGACTTGAAAGCGGGGCAGAATTTCAGGAAACCGATTTCAGGAGGTAGACTGGATTTGCATTTAAAGCATAGGAAAAGAGGCAGAACATCGACAATGATGCACTTGGCAACAAAGGGCGTATGAGTTTGTTCCTGAATATATTCAGGAAAAAACACATACGCCCTTTTTGGCAAACCAAGCAAGCTTGCAATGGAAATCCGAACTACTATGAAGTGTCACTTCCCCCCGGTCTAAAGGGCCATCTGAGAAAAGTGTAAAATCCAGAAAGGCAAGACAGGCCATGGGGAAAAAGGAGCCTTGTTATGCTGATGGGCGGGATGTACATTGCCAACAGCCACTCTGGAGAAGTGTATGGTGTTTCCTGATACATCTGAAAAACAAAGCAACAGAGTCTAGGGCATTTCCACTTATGGTCCTATAGCTTAGGGAAATTAAAATCAAAAAGACACAGCCACCCCAAAATTTGGGACGGCTCTGTTTACAGGAACCTCTTCTACAGTACGAGTTAAATATCCCAGAGAACAAATAATTGATAAAGAAGTTGCGGTACTTACGTACAACAGAATACCACTCAGCAATGAAATCTGTGTCACCAGGCCTGTACCAGCATAATGAGTGGATTGAGGCATGATGATTCTAAGTGAAATAAGTCACACAGAAAAAGAAACATCATAAGGTATCACTAATGCACGGAATGTAAACTTGGCTACACATGAACTGAATTACAAAACAGAACAGGGTCTCAAGATTAGAAAACCAACTTATGCTTGCTTAAGGGGAAAGGTGAGTTAAGGGGGTGCTGCATAAAACCAGAGTTTGAAATTAGCACAGATACCGTTCCATAAGCCAAATATGTAATAGACAAGACCTACCCCCTGCTCAACGAAATGGACTCAACAATGAGGTATCACCTCACACCTGTTAGAATGGGCATCATCTGAAAATCTACAAACAACAAATGCTGGAAAGGGTGTGGAGAAAAGGAACCCTCTTCCACTATTGTTGGGAATATAAATTGATACATTCACTATGGAGAACAATATGGAGTTTCTTAAGAAACTAATAATAGAATTACCATATGATACAGCAATCCCAGGACTGGACATATACCCAGACAAAACCATAAATCAAAAAGAGACATTCACCGCAATGTTCATTGCATCACTATTTACAATATCGAGGTAATGGAAGCAACCTAAATGCCCACAGACAGACGAATGCATAAAGCTGTGGTACATATATAAAATGGAATATTACTAAGCCATGAAAGGAATGAAATTGGGTCATTTGTAGAGACGTCGATGGATCTAGAGACTGTCATACAGAGTGAAGTAAGTCAGAAAGAGAAAAACAAATCTTGTATATTCATGCATATATGTGGAACCTAGAAAAACTGTACAGATTAACCGTTTTGCAAGGCATAAATAGAGCAACAGATGTAGACAACAATCGTATGGACAACAAGGGGGGAAAGCTCTTGGAGGGGTGGTGGTGGGAGGAATTGAGAGATTGGGATTGGCATGTAAACATTTATATGTATAAAATAGATAACCAATGAGAACCTGCTGTATAAAAATATAAAATAAAATTCAAAATTAAAAAGAAATAAAATTTAAAAAATAAAACAGAAAAAACAATTATTCCCTTCACATACATGTATTTATATGAATAAATTATTTCCATGCTTATATCTGTAAATACAAAAAAGAGGAATAAAATCTACCTTGAACCAAAAACAAAAAAGAGAAAAAATAAAAACAGAACCCACCAGTTACTCAGAGGAAAACCGTATCAGGGCACTTGCTCCAGTTGTAAACAATTCTGAAGTTGGTCAGTGGTGGGGAATCGTCTCCCATTCAGCCAGCAGCCCCCACACAACAAGCGTCCTCATTGCAAAGCTGGGGCACTGTGCCGAGGCATCTGTGAGTAAACGTGAGCTGAGCCCCAGGCCAGTTGCTGCTGAACTGTTCCCGCCCTTCCCAGGTAAAACACCTGAATATATACAAGGACTTGAAAGCCTAGAGGAAGGGCCATGGAGCCACACGAGTGACAGCATGCCAGCTGACTTGGTGCCTGCAGGCCAGCCAGGATGGTCCTGGCCCTGGGTGCTCTTCTGGAAGATTTCCATTTCCCTGCCTGAGATACCCGTCCTGTCCCTGCCCCCACTGCTTTTTTCCTTCCTCACCTCTGCCCAGGGAGAAATTCCAGCAGCAGGTATGGGTGACACATCCTCTTCTTTAGCAGGTGGCAGCCTGGCAACTGCTGCAGAAAGTCCAGCAGAGCCCCACTCACACTGGGCCACCCACAAAGCCGTGGCCTCTCACTCCCTCCCACCAGCCCAGCCCCGAGACTGCTGACAGGGCAGAGAAAATGGCGTCAGGCACAGCTGCAGGGGCTTTTGCTGCCTGGAGTGGTATTTATATTGATCTCAACCCAGGCACACCTGGGGAGGGCTGGCCGGCATGGTAAGGCTGCCCAGGTAGCCAATCATCACCCCTCAGGGGCTCACAGTTGCAGAAAATGGAACTTGCTGAACCGGCCAGGTCCAAGGAACAGGTGTGGGCTCCTGAGAGTCAGGATAGACAAGGGGCTGCAGCTTTGGCTTGTTTTCTAATCATTTTATCTGGCCCATGAGTGGGAGACAACTTCAAGAAAACCCTCTCCTAATGAGAGGAACCCAGGAGTCAGGGAGAGGAGGGGTGGGTGGTGGTTGGAGACAGAGGCCTGGTGCCCTGGGTGCAGTGGAAGTCTCTGGAAGACCAGGTGGAGGGAGGCCACACAGAGTGATGCCCAGGGTCACAGACCTGTCGGAGCTGCTGTTTGTTAGTTCAAGTCCTGCTCTGAGGTGCTCTGTGTCAGCTCTGAGCGACAGGTGAGCTGGGGGTGCTCTTCAATGAGGGCTATGTGCACGGTTCCTGTGTGCCCAGCCCTGCCACGGTACCTGCAAGGGTAGCTCTGTATCCTGGGAGGGGCCTGACCATGAGAGCCCCGTGGGCTGGGTTGGGGGTGGGGTACCTGCCCAGGAGAGCTCCATATCCTGGGATTGGCCTGACCACGAGAGCCCCATGGGCTGCTGGGGACCTGGTAAAGGATGTCAGGACAGTCAGTGAAGCCACCGAGGATATACCTCCAGTTACTCCTGATTCCTACACCCTGCTGGTCATTCTACCAACCACCAGGACATGGTATTCTGTATTAGTCTTCAATGATGCCTTCTTTTGTATTCCATTAGTCCCAGAGTCACAAGAAATTTTGGCTTGTGAGTGGCAGGACTCAACATACAACTAAAACAATACTTCCGGGCCGTCTTGCCCCAAGGGTTCAAAAATTCCCACACCATCTTTGGGGAAAGCTTAGCTAACGACCGAAAAGTTCTACCTCTGGAAAAGGAAACCCTCCTTCAATATGCAGACGACATTCTGATCGCCAGCCCTACTAAGGAGGCCTCTGAACTACCAAGCCAATAAAGGATAGAAGTTGTCCAAGAAAAAGCTCAAATATCACAGACTGCAGTGACCTGCCTGGGCTTCATTCTCACACAAGGTCAGAGAAGCCCATCCCAGGAAAGGGAAGAAACCATTTGCAGCCTTACCCCTTTCTAAAACTAGAAGACAGCTTAGGGGTTCCTGGGGAGGCCAGGGTTTGCTGCTTCTGGATCCCTAACTACAGTCTACTAGCTGGGCCTCTATATGAAACACTGAAAGGAAAAGATGATGATCCTTTGGAACAGAATCCAGAAGTGGCCTTTCAAGAATGGAAAGAGCAGTCAATTCAGACCCTTGCCCTGGAACTCCCTAATTGAGCTAAACCCTTTGACCTTTCCATTCCCGGTGAAAGGTGAATCGCCATTGGAGAATTAGTGCAAAAACTGGGACCACTTGAAATGGAACAACGCAAGAATGCCATCCAGGTAGGATAAACTACAGTCACCAAGGGGCTTGGCCCACTGCCACATCTGGCCAAGATACTGGCGGTATCTAAAAACCTGGAAATCAGCAGCCCAAAAGGCCACCTCCCTCCTAAGGGAAAAGGACCCCACGTGGTGATCCTAATCACCAACCATGCCCTGAAGTTGCAGGGTTCGCTCCGTGGGCACACTGACCTCGAGTGAGGAGGCCCTCCAACTCCAACATCCAGAGAGATAACCGGGGGCAACAGGGCACCATGACGACTCGTGTGAACATCACTTGACCTGGAGTTTCTCTCATAAAACAACAATAGTGTGTCCCGAAGGAGTAGACTACTGCTTGCAGGACTTCCTGCACCCAGAGGGGAGCTAATAATCTTGGCGGGGGAACCGTATATCACACTGTCACCATAGAAAAGCCTACAGACACCGTGATGATGGTGGCCAATAAGACCGGCTGGACTCCTGTTTACTTCAAAAGGCTGTTAACTCAGTGGCCATCATGGTCCTTGATCACCACTGACCCTGGACTGTCTGGGAGTTGAGCGGGCAGGGCTCTGACACCTGGTGCTGTTTTTACGTTAATTCAGGGGCCTAATTGAAGAAAGAGCAGACTACTGGTCAGAGCATCTAGGCTGGCAGAAACGGTCAGCCTAAGGTGGCCGAACAAACGTGGGGCGGGGTGAAACCGGCCCCCACAGCGTCTCTGCACATCTCTTTCCTGGACCCTTAAAGGTCATTAGAATCTATAACACTTCCAATGCTGGTGCTCAGGCGGACGAGCAGGGAGGCAGGGGTCCTGGGGCCAATCAACGTCACCTGGAGGCTGCTGGGGAGAAGTTCTGACCCTCGTCCCCTGGTATGAGGGCTCCCAACTCAGCACTCAGCAGTTACAGAAGAAGGGTCTGCACCCTCAGCACTCCAAGAATGAGGAACGGGACAAAAGGCAGAGGAGGGGTTTGTCCCCAGCAAAGCCCATTAAAAATCCCTGGGAGATAAAAATAGAATGTGGGCAATAAAGTCAAGTCTGACCTTTTTTATCCTTTGTGCTTTGTCTAATTTCACGTGCTCCTAGGGTCCCGCATGCAGAGGTTCCACACCCGGCACTTCAGACCAGATTTCCTGGTGCAGAATGGCTGGGTCGACACCTCAGCTCCTGGGGCCCAGTGCAGACTCCGAGATATAGAGCCTGAGCTGCAGCCAACCCGGCCCTTGAGAGCTCCGCCCCCTCCCTCCCACTGACTCTGACAGGATCTCTACACAGCAGCCCAGCCCACAGCCCACGGGGTAGTGCATGCTCTCACCTCTCCATTCTCTGATGAAAATATAAAGTTTCCTTTGCTTGGGAACCAAACTCAGTCTCGATCTGTTGGCCCCAATGACACTGGGCAGGGGGACCCTTGTTGGGGTCCACTCTGGAGGATCAGTAACAGAAATTGAGACTATTGTAACTTCAATGAACAGATGTGTGAGCCAAAATGTAGTTAACATAGAACAGTTTATAAGGCTCGGGTAAAATAAGATGTTTCTAACACTTCCATTTGATATTTCCATCACTTTATTATAAGCAAGTTCAGTGAAAAGGTTTGTCTTATTTGTCAGGTCAATATTAGAGAAATGAAGTGATTTCTTTCCAAGGATGTACATCTAATAATCTTGGTTAAAGCTTCAATCTTGTTTTAAATGCTTTTCCATTGAAAATGATACCTCTCTTTCAGCTCCCCCATTTCTGAGAAGTATAAAATCTTATAATTTATTATTACCAAAGGGGAAAGGTGGGAGGAGGGATAAATTAACAGTTTGGAATTAACACATACACACTGCTATGTATAAAATAGATCATCAACAAGGAACTACTGTATAGCACAGGGAACTACACTCAATATTGTGCAATAACCTATAAGGGGAAATAATCGGAAAAAGAACAGATATTTTTATTGACATCATCTATCAATGACAGTTAAAGTGTAACCTAAGGGAAGCCAGTGGTGAGTGCTTCTGACCCTGAAGACTTCAGTCATCTAAAGTTTGCACTCTGCCTACTTCCCAAGGCCCTTAATGAACATATGTGTAGCCGTAGCTTAAAAAACTCCCCAGTTTGGGTTTCGGGGAGACACTGATTTTGAAAAAGCCCTGGTGTTCTCCTTACATGAATGGGACTCTTCCTACTGCTAAAACATGTCTGTCACATCCAGAGGATGGTATACCGTCTGATCGGGAAGAGTTTGGAAAAGGCATCTCATCTCCTCATCTCCTGGTGCTCGGGTTCACCCCTCCAGCGTCTTTACTAACAGTCTCCCCACTTGGAGATGTCAACACTGTCAACATCCTGTTGCGTACAGTTTGGAATTTGTCCAGAGGATGAAGCGGAAGGATGAGGAACAATGAGAGACAAGTCCTAGGTGTTCAGACAGGCACATGTCACTCTAATTTCCCATCAGGAAGATGAATTGACCAAAGGCTAGGGTTGCCCATGGAAACAGTATAGGGCTTGAGGAAATCCCACTGCTTTGTG
The DNA here is from genome assembly GCF_964270905.1 of Leucopleurus acutus. Lineage (NCBI taxonomy): Eukaryota > Metazoa > Chordata > Mammalia > Artiodactyla > Delphinidae > Leucopleurus > Leucopleurus acutus. Next base: position 102,803,131 of record NC_139146.1, on the reverse strand, counting down.
GCCAGTTCCCATAAACACAAGTTGAACAATGGAACTCAGGGGCAGTAAAATTCACGAAACTGCAGAGTTGAAAATATCTATCACTGAAAAATGTCTTGAGGAAAGTCAGAGAAAAGGATTGGCAAGCAAGGGAGAATGGCAGGAAAGGGATTTGAGGAGGTAGAAAGGACTCGCCATTAAGCACAAGAAAAGGGGCTGAACATTGCCGACATTGCAGTTGGCCAAAAAGGCTGTATGTGTTTTTTTCTGTATATATTCAAGAAAAGGGCATACACTTTTTTAGCCAACCAAACAGGTGGGCACTGGAAATCAATACTACAAAAGATATCACTTCGCATCAGTCAGAAGAGCCATCCTCATAAAGTGTAAACGCCAGAAATGCAGGACAGGGCAAGGAGAAGAGGGAGCCCTGTGAGGCTTATAGTGGAAATGTATATTGCCAACGGCCATTCTGGAGAAGTGTATTGTGTTTACTAAAGCATCTAAAAAATGAGCTACAGAGCATAGGGCACTTGCACTCATGGGCGTATATCTTGGGAAAAACAAAAATCGAGAGGACACAGGCACCCCAATGTTTACTGCCCCTCTGTTTAAAAGATCCTCGACTAGGATATAACTTAAATGTCTCTGGAGGGAAAAAATGGATAGAGATGTGGTACTTATGTAGAGTGGAATATTACTCAGCCTGGAAATCAATGAAATATGGCCAGTTGTAACAACTCCGGAGGAGTTACGTATGATCATTCTAAGTGACATAATTCAAAAAGAAAAAGACACATATCATAAGATATCACTTAAAGGTGGAATCCAAAATGGCTACACATGAAATAAATTACAAAACAAAAACATAGTCAAATATGTAGAAAATACGCGTGAGGCTGCTAAACGGGAAAGGTGGGGAGGGGTGAGGCATCATCCAGGAGGTTGAAATTAGCAAAGATACCATTCCAAATACCAAACTGATAATCAACAAGGCCTACACGGTAGCTAAAAGAACTGCACTCAGCACACTCAAGTCACCGGAAAAGAATATCTATGACTGGTAAGAATCTGAAAAAGAATTTATTGATGTCTCTCTGTACGTGAATCAAGTGGATGTACAGCAGCAAGAAACAGAGCTTTGAAAATCAGCTGTAACCAATATAGTAATAAATTGAAAAAAATAAACGACAGAGAGACAGAGAAAACCTCTTACAACTTTTCCTCAGGGACGGTGATGCAACATGGATTGAACACATCTAGACCCACAGCAGGATGAGACATAAGGCTGGAAACTGTTCGCGCTAAGAGAAATGTGAGGTTGGGTGAGGAAATGCACACCCTTTAAAGTAATACTACCTGGTACCCATTCAATGGGTCCCAAATCTGCAGGTTCAAGGAATCTTCCTACAGCTAAAACATGCATGGAAAACCCAGAGGACTGTACACCATGTGATCGGGAGATGTGTCTAAAATGCACCTCATTTATCCTCTCCTGGTGCTCCTGTTCATCATTCCAGCCACGTTACTTAGAATCTCCCCACTTAGAGAATCAGCACATTTAAACTTCTGTTTCACACATTTTGCAAATTGTGAGGAGGATGAACGGGAACAGGGGGAACCAATGAGAGAATAGTTGTAGGGGTTTGGACGGGCACATGTCACTCTAATTTCCCATTAAGAATAAGAATTAAAAAAAGGCTCAGCCCGCCTCGCCGGAGCCAAAATAGGGCCTGAAGCAATCCTGCGGTTTTGAGGCCAGCTCACAAAAGAGCAACTTAAAAAATGGAGCTCAGGGTCACTGCAATTCACAAACCTGCAGAGTTATAAATGAAAACTAACGTCCAAAAATATGTTGAGGTAAGGCAAAGAAGAGGATCTGAATGCAAGACAGAATTGCAAGAAACAGATTTCAAGAGATAGATTGGACTCGCCTTTAAAGCACATGAAAAGCGGCAGAATTTCGACAACGATGCAGTTGGCCCAAAAGGGAGTATGCGTTTTTTCCTGAATATATCCAGGAAAAAACGCATACGCACTTTATGGGCAACCAAGCAAGCAAGCAATGCAAATGTGCACAACAAAGAAGTCTCATTTCCCACCGGTCAAAAGGGCCATCCGAAAAAATTGTAAACACCAGAAATGCAGGACAGGCCATGGAGAACAGGGAGCCTTTATACGCTGATGGACAGTGTGTGAACTGCCGAGAGCCACTCTGGAGAAGTGTATGGTGGTTCCTAAATCATCTAAAAAACAGAGCGACAGAGCATAGGGCACTTCCAATCACGGGAGTATATCTAGGGAAGTCTAAAAATCAACAAGACACAAGCACACCACAGTTTAGGGCTACTCTGTTTACAAGAACCTCAACTTCAGTACACCTTAAATATCCCAGGAAAGAGAACAATGGATAAAGAAAATGTGGTACTTATGTACAATGGAATATCTCTTCACCATGAAATCAATGTAATAAGGCTAGTAGAAGGATAAAGAGTGGATTGAGGTCCGATAATACTACTTGAAATAAGTCAAACAGAAAAAGAAACATATCATAAGATATCACTTATAGAGGGAGGATAAATATGGCTGCACAAAAAATTAATTACAAAACAGAACAGTGTCTCACATTTAGAAAACACACTTATGTCAGCTTAAGGGGAAAGGAGAGGTGGGGTGATGCATAAAACCAGAGTTTGAAATTAGCACAGATACCGTTCAATAAACCAAATAGGTATCAGACAAGATCTACACCTTGCTCAATGAACTGGCCTCAACACACCCTATACACCGCAGAGAAATATATCTGAGTAATAAGAATCTTAAAACCCATGTATTGATATCTCTCCATAAGGGAATCAAGTGTGCACAGAGCGGCACAAACACAGTAGTGAAAATGAGCTAAACCCCTTTATAGAAATAAATTTTAAAACCAAAACGCAGAAACAATGAAAGAGAGAAAAATTCTTACAAAATTCGCTCAGGGGCTGTGATGCAACCTGGAATGACCACATATAAACCCACAGCTGGATAAGACATAAGGCTGGACACTTGGGGCTGAAAGGATTGGTGAGCTTTGGTGAGCAGCTGCCGAAAGTTTAATGCAATACTTCATGCTACTTATTCCAAGGGTCCCAACACTCCAAGTTGAAGGGAATCTTCCTAGAGCTAAACCATGCATGGGAAATCCAGCGGATGGTATACCATATGATCGGGAAAGGTTTCTAAAATGCACCTCATTTTCCTCTCCTGGGGCTCCGGATCAACATTCCAGCCACTTTACTAACAACATCTCCACATGGAGAGTCAATGCCTTTAAGTTCCGGAATCGCACAGTCTGCAGTTAGTGCGGAAAATGAATGGGAATAGGGGGAACCAGTGAGAAAATAGCTGTAGCGGTTTCAATGGGCACATGTCACTCTAATTTCACATCAGGAAGAAGAATTAACCAAAGGCAGAGCAAGGCGCCCCAGAAGAAGAATACGGCCTGAAGAAATCCTGTGGATATGAGGCAAGATCACAAAAATAAGAGCTGAAAAATGGAGCTAAGGGCCATTGCAATTCAAAAACCTGCAGAGTTATGAAGGCCAACTATTTTCCAAAAGTATATTGAGATAAGGCTATGAAGAGGCACTGAGAGCAAGGCAGAACTGCAGGAAACCAATTGCAGGAGGTAGAATGGAATTGCATGTAAAGCATAGGAAAAGAGGCAGAACGTCCACAATGATGCACTTGGCCAAAAAGGGCGTATGCGTTTTTTCCTGAATATATTCAGGAAGAAACGCATACGCCCTTTCTGGCCAACCAACCAAACTCGCAAACGAAATCTGCACTACAATGAAGTCTCACTTCACCCCGGTCAAAGGGCCATCTGAAAAAAGTGTAAAATCCAGAAAGGCAGGACAGGCCATGGAGAACTGGGAGCCTTGTTATGCTGATGGGCGGGATGTAAATTGCCAGCAGCCACTCTGGAGAAGTGTATGGTGTTTCCTGAAACATCCAAAAAACAAAGCAACAGAGCCTAGGGCACTTCCACTTATGGTCCTATAGCTTAGGGAAATTAAAATCAAAAAGACACAGCCACCCCAAAGTTTGGGCCGGCTCTGTTTACAAGAACCTCGTTTACGGTACAAGTTCAATATCACAGAAAGCGAAAAATGGATAAAGAAGTTGTGGTACTTACGTACAATGCAATATCACTCAGCAATGAAATCTATGTCATCAGGCCCGTAGCAGCATAATGAGTGGATTCAGGTACGATGATTCTAAGTGAAATAAGTCACACAGAAAAAGAAACATCATAAGATATCACTACTACACGGAATGTAAACTTGGCCAGACAAGAACTGAATTACAAAACAGAACAGGGCCTCAAATGTAGAAAACCAACTTATGCTTGCTTAAGGGGAAAGGTGAGTTGGGGTGCTTCATAAAACCAGAGATTGAAATTAGCACAGATACCGTTCCATAAGGCAAATATGTAATAGACAAGAGCTACTCCTTGCTCAACGAAGTGGACTCAACACCCCATATTAAACGCCTAAGAATATACCTGACTAGTAAGAATCTTAAAACCTATGGATTTATATGTCTCCGAAAGAGAATCAAGTGTGTGTACAGCGGCATAAGCGCAGCAGTGATAGGATTGGTGAGGTTCGGTGAGCAAATGCAGACCCTTTGAAGTCATATTGCATGGGACCCATTCCATGGGTCTCAACTCTCCAGGTTTAAGGGATTCTTCCTTCAGCTAAAACATGCATGTGGAACCCAGAGTATGATCCACCGTGTGATCGGAAAACGTGTTCAAATGTGTCTCAGTTTTCGTCCCCTGGTACTCGGGTGCAACATTCCAGATGCTTTACTAACACTCTCCCCACTTGGAGTGTCAGTGACTTTAACCTCCTGTTTGGCCCAGTTTGCAATTTCTGTGGAAAATGAACAGGAATAGGGAGAACCAATGAGAGACTAGGTGGAGGTGTCCGGACGGGCAAATTTAACTCTCATTTCCCACCAGGAAGAGGAATTAACCAAAGGCTCAGCGTGCCATGCTGGAACCACACTAGGGCCCGAAGCAATCCTGCGGTGTTGCGGCCAGCTCACAAGAAAGCGAGTTGAAGAAAGGAGCTCAGGGGCACTGTAATTCACAAACCTGCAGAGTTATAAATGACAGCCATCTTCCAAAAATATATTAAAGTAAGGCTGCCAAGAGGAGTTGAAAGTGGGGCAGAATTGCAGGAAACCGATTTCAGGATGTAGACTGGAATTGCATGTAAAGCATAGGAAAAGAGGCAGAATGTCCACAATGATGCACTTGGTCAAAAAGGGCGTATGCGTTTTTTCCTGAATATATTCAGGAAAAAACGCATACGCGCTTTTTGGCCAACCAAGCAAGCTTGCAAAGGAAATCTGCACTACAATGAAGTCTCACTGCCCCCCGGTCAAAAGGGCTATCTGAACAAAGTGTAAAATCCAGAAAGGCAGGACAGGCCATGGAGAACTGGGAGCCTTGTTATGCTGATGGGCGGCATGTAAATTGCCAACAGCCACTCTGGAGAAGTGTATGGTGTTTCCTGAAACATCCAAAAAACAAAGCAACAGAGCCTAGGGCACTTCCACTTATGGTCCTATAGCTTAGGGAAATTAAAATCCAAAAGACACAGCCACCCCAAAGTTTGGGACGGCTCTGTTTACAAGAACCTCGTTTACAGTACAAGTTCAATATCACAGAAAGCGAAAAATGGATAAAGAAGTTGTGGTACTTACGTACAATGCAATATCACTCAGCAGTGAAATCTATGTCATCAGGCCCGTAGCAGCATAATGAGTGGATTCAGGTACGATGATTCTAAGTGAAATAAGTCACACAGAAAAAGAAACATCATAAGATATCACTACTACACGGAATGTAAACTTGGCTACACAAGAACTGAATTACAAAACAGAACAGGGCCTCAAATGTAGAAAACCAACTTATGCTTGCTTAAGGGGAAAGGTGAGTTGGGGTGCTGCATAAAACCAGAGATTGAAATTAGCACAGATACCGTTCCATAAGCCAAATATGTAATAGACAAGAGCTACTCCTTGCTCAACGAAGTGGACTCAACACCCCATATTAAACGCCTAAGAATATACCTGACTAGTAAGAATCTTAAAACCTATGGATTTATATGTCTCCGAAAGAGAATCAAGCGTGTGTACAGCGGCATAAGCGCAGCAGTGATAGGATTGGTGAGGTTCGGTGAGCAAATGCAGACCCTTTGAAGTCATATTGCATGGTACCCATTCCATGGGTCTCAACTCTCCAGGTTTAAGGGATTCTTCCTTCAGCTAAAACATGCATGTGGAACCCAGAGTATGATCCACCGTGTGATTGGAAAACGTGTTCAAATGTGTCTCAGTTTTCGTCCCCTGGTACTCGGGTGCAACATTCCAGATGCTTTACTAACACTCTCCCCACTTGGAATGTCAGTGACTTTAACCTCCTGTTTGGCCCAGTTTGCAATTTCTGTGGAAAATGAACAGGAATAGGGAGAACCAATGAGAGACTAGGTGGAGGTGTCCGGACAGGCAAATTTAACTCTCATTTCCCACCAGGAAGAGGAATTAACCAAAGGCTCAGCATGCCATGCCGGAACCACACTAGGCCTGAAGCAATCCTGCGGTGTTGCGGCCAGCTCACAAGAAAGCGAGTTGAAGAAAGGAGCTCAGGGGCACTGTAATTCACAAACCTGCAGAGTTATAAATGACAGCCATCTTCCAAAAATATATTAAAGTAAGGCTGCCAAGAGGAGTTGAAAGCGGGGCAGAATTGCAGGAAACCGATTTCAGGAGGTAGACTGGAATTGCATGTAAAGCATAGGAAAAGAGGCAGAATGTCCACAATGATGCACTTGGCCAAAAAGGGCGTATGCGTTTTTTCCTGAATATATTCAGGAAAAAACGCATACGCCCTTTTTGGCCAACCAAGCAAGCTTGCAAAGGAAATCTGCACTACAATGAAGTCTCACTGCCCCCCGGTCAAAAGGGTCATCTGTAAAAAGTGTAAAATCCAGAAACGCAGGACAGGTCATGGAGAACTGGGAGCCTTGTTATGCTGATGGGCGGGATGTAAATTGCCAACAGCCACTCTGGAGAAGTGTATGGTGTTTCCTGAAACATCCAAAAAACCAAGCAACAGAGCCTACGGCATTTCCACTTATGGTCGTATAGCTTAGGGAAATAATAATCAAAAAGACACAGCCCCCCAAAGTTTGGGATGGCTCTGTTTACAAGAACCTCGTTTACGGTACAGGTTCAATATCGCAGAAAGCGAAAAATGGATAAAGAAATTGTGGTACTTACGTACAATGCAATATCACTCAGCAAAGAAATCTATGTCATCAGGCCCGTGACAGCATAATGAGTGGATTCAGGTATGATGATTCTAAGAGAAATAAGTCACACAGAAAAAGAAACATCATAAGATATCACTACTACACGGAATGTAAACTTGGCTACACAGGAACTGAATTACAAAACAGAACAGGGTGTCAAATGTAGAAAACCAACTTATGCTTGCTTAAGGGGAAAGGTGAGTTGGGGTGCGGCATAAAATCAGAGATTGAAATTAGCACAGATACTGTTCCATAAGCCAAATATGTAATAGACAAGAGCTACTCCTTGCTCAACGAAGTGGACTCAACACCCCATATTAAACGACTAAGAATATACCTGACTAGTAAGAATCTTAAAACCTATGGATTTATATGTCTCCGAAAGAGAATCAAGCGTGTGTACAGTGTCATAAACGCAGCAGTGATAGGATTGGTGAGGTTCGGTTAGCAAATGCAGACTCTTTGAAGTCATATTGCATGGTACCCATTCCATGGGTCTCAACTCTCCAGGTTTAAGGGATTCTTCCTTCAGCTAAAACATGCATGTGGAACCCAGAGTATGATCCACCGTGTGATCGGGAAACGTGTTCAAATGTGTCTCAGTTTTCGTCCCCTGGTACTCGGGTGCAACATTCCAGACGCTTTACTAACACTCTCCCCACTTGGAGAGTCAGTGCCTTTAACCTCCTGTTTGGCCCAGTTTGCAATTTCTTCGGAAGATGAACAGGAATAAGGAGAAGCAATTGGAGACTATCTGTAGGTGTCTGGACGGGCAAATTTAACTCTCATATCCCACCAGGAAGAGGAATTAACCAAAGGCTCCGTGTGCCATGCTGGAACTAGATTAGGGCCTGAGGAGATCCTGCGGTGTTGCGGCCAGCTCACAAGAAAGCGAGTTGAAGAAAGGAGCTCAGGGACACTGTAATTCAGAAACCTGCGGAGTTATAAATGACAGCTATCATCCAAAATTATACTGAAGTAAGGCTGCGAAGAGGACTTGAATGTGGGGCAGAATTGCTGGAAACTGATTTCAGAACGTACACGGGAGTAGCTCTTAAAGCATAGGAAAAGAGACAGAACTTGGAAAATAATGCACTTGGCAAAAAAGGGCATATGTGTTTTACCCAGAGCTCTCATAACTGAGGGGAGGAGATTCCCAGCAGGCTCCAAGTGCCACCTGAGGGCTCACATTGCCAAGGCAACGTGAGCATGCCAGGCAGGAGTTACCTCACAGCAGAGGTCCCACCTCACAGAAGGGTGAGAAACCCAGCCAACATCAGACTCTCACCAGAGGGCCCACATCACCAAGGGGATGGGAACCAGGCAGGAGTGTCTTCACATCAGTGGGGCCACATCATCGAAAGCTGAGGTACTCAGCACATGTGTCCTCAAACCAGAGGACCCACATCACCAAGGACCTCGGAGTGAGGCAGGCAGGAGTAGCCTCACAACACTGGGCACATAGAATAAAAAAGTGAGGAATCCAGCAGTTGGAACCTCCCAGCAGGCGGCCCAGAGCACCGAGGCTATGGGATCCAGGCCACAGTGAACTCACAGAAGAGGGCCCATGTCATGAAACTGAGCAACCCAGCCATTGGGACCTCAGAGCAGGAGGCCCACATCCCCATGGGGATGGAATTCTGGTAGGAGTGTCCTCGCACCACTGAGAACGTATCAGAAAATTTTGGGCGACCAGCAGTTAGGGCCTGACGCCAGAGGACCCTCATCACCAAGGGAAGGAGGCTCCCAGCAGGCTCCAACTGCCACCAGAGGGCTGACGTCACCAAGGCGATGTGTGCCAACCAGGCACGAATGACCTCACAGCAGAGGGCCCACCTCACAGAAGGGTGAGGAACACAGCCAGGATCAGACTCTCACCAGAGGGCCCACATCACCAAGGGGATGGGAACCAGGCAGGAGTGTCCCCACACCAGTGGGACAACATCATCGAAAGGTGAGGATCCCAGCACATGTGTCCTCAAACCAGAGGAACCACATCACCAAGGGGTTCGGAATGAGGCTGGCAGGACTGGCCTCACAACACAGGGTCCATAGAATATAAAAGTTGAGGAATCCAGCAGTTGGAACCTCCCAGCAAGTGGCCCAGAGCACCGAGGCTATGGGATCCAGGCCGCAGTGAACTCACAGCAGAGGGCCCACATCATGAACCTGTGAGCAGCCCAGCTGTTGGGACCTCAGAACAGAAGGCCCACATCCCCATTGGGATGGGAACCTGGCAGGAGTGGCTTTGCACCACTTAGCACATATCAGAAAATGTTAGGAGCCCAGCAGTTAGGGCCTGATGCCAGGGGGCCCTCATAACTGAGGGGAGGAGACTCCCAGCAGGTTCCAACTGCCAACAGAGGGACCACGTCTACAAGGTGGCATGCGCCAGCCAGGCAGTAGTGACCTCACAGCAGAGGGCCTATCTCACAGAAGGGTGAGGAACCGAGGCAGGATGAGACTCTCACCAGAGGGCCCACAACACCAAGGGGATGGGAACCAGTCAGGACTGTCCTCCCACCAGTGGGGCCACATCATTGAAAGGTGAGGAACCCAGCACATGTGGCCTCATATCAGAGGACATACATCACAAAGGGGATGGGAGTGAGGCAGGTAGGAGTAGCCTAAAAACAGAGGGCCCAAAGAATAAAAAAAGTGAGGAATCCAGCATTTGGAACCTCCCAGCAGGCGGCCAAGAGCACAGAAGCTATGGGATGCAGGCAGGAGTTAACTAACACCAGAGAGCCCACATCATGAAACTGTGAGCAACCCAGGCATTGGGACCTCAGAGCAGAAAGCCCACATCCCCATGGGGATGGGAACCTGACAGGAGTGTCCTGGCATCACTGGGCTCACATCAGAAAACGTGGGGAGCCCAGCAGTTAGAGCCTGATGCTAGAGGGCCGTCATCACCGAGGGCAGGAGGCTCCCAGCAGGTTCCATGTGCCAACAGAGGGCCCACGTCGCCAAGGTGATGTGTGCAAGTCAGGCAGGATTGACCTCACAGCAGAGGGCCTACCTCACAGAAGAGTGAGGAACCCAGCCAGGATAAGACTGTCACCAGAAGGCCCACATCACCAAGGGGATGGGAACCAGGCAGGAGTGTCCTCACACCAGTGGGGCCACATCATTGAAAGTTGCCTAACCCAGCACATGTGGCCTCAAACCAGAAGACCCACATCACGAAGGGGTTGCGAGTGAGGCAGGCAGGAGGAGCATCAAAACACAGGACCCATAGAATACAAAAGTTGAGGAATCGAGCAGTTGGAACCTCCCAGCAGGCAGCCAAGACCACAGAGGCTATGGGATCCAGGCCACAGTGAACTAACACCAGAGAGCCCACATCATGAAATTGTGATCAACCCAGCCGTTGGAACCTCAGAGCAGAAGGCCCACATCCCCATGGGGATGGGAACCTAAGAGGAGTGCTTGAGCAACACTGGGCTCACTAAGAAAAGTTGGGGAGCCCAGCAGTTAGGGCCTGACGTCAGAGGGCCCTCATCACAGAGCTGAGGAGGTTCCCAGCAGGGTCCAATTGCCACCAGAGGGCTCATGTCAACAAGGCGAGGTGAGCAACCCAGGCAAGAGTTACCTGATAGTAGAGGGCCCACCTCACAGATGGGTGAGGAACCCAGCCAGGATCAGACTCTCACCAGAGGGCCCACATCACAAAGGGGATGGGACCCAGTCAGGATTATCCTCACACCAGTGGGGCCTCATCATCTTAAGGTGAGGAACCCAGCACATGTGTCCTCAAACCAGAGGACCCACATCACCAAGGGCCTTGGAGTGAGGCAGGCAGGAGTAGCCTCACAACACAGGGCACATAATATAAAAAACGTGAGGATTCCAGCATTTAGACCTTCCAGCAGGCGGCCCAGAACACCGAGGCTATGGGATCCAGGCCACAGTGAACTCACAGCAGAGGGCCCACATCACAAAACTGTGAGCAACCCAGGAGTTGAGACCTCAGCGCAGAAGGACCACATCCCCATGGGAATGGGAACCTGGCTGGAGTGTCCTCGCACCACTGGGCGCACATCAGAAAATGTGGGGAGCCCACCATTTAGGGCCTGACGCCAGAGGGCCGTCATCACCGAGAGGAGGAGGCGCCCTGCACGCTCCAACTGCCACCAGAGGGCTCACGTCTCCAAGGTGACGTGTGCCAGCCAGGCAGGAGTGACCTCACAGCAGAGGGCCTACCTCACAGAACGTTGAGGAACCCAGCCAGGATTAGACTCTCGCCAGAGGGCCCACCTCACCAAGGGGATGGGAACCAGGCAGGAGTGTCCTCACACGAGTGGGGTCACATCATCGAAAGGTGAGGAACGCAGCACATGTGGCCTCAAGCCATAGGACAGTCATCACCAAGGGGCTGGCAGTGAGGCAGGCAGGAGGAGCCTCACAACAGAGGGCACATAGAATAAAAAAGTTGAGGAATCCAGCAGTTGGAACCTCCCAGCAGGCGGCTCAGAGCACCGATGATAAGGGATCCTTGCCGGAGTGAACTCACAGCAGAGGGCCCACATCTTGGTACTGTGAGCAAGCCAGCCGTTTTGACCTCAGAGCAGAAGGCCCATATCGCCATGGGGATGGGAACCTGGCAAGAGTCTCCTCACTCACTTGGCGCACATCAGAAAATGTGGGGAGCCCAGCAGTTATGGCCTAAGGCAAGAGGGCCCTCATCACCGAGGGGAGGAGGATCCCAGCACACTCCAACTGCCACCAGAGGGCCCACGTCGCCAAGGTGACGTGTGCCAGACAGGCATGATTGACCTCACAGCAGAGGGTCCACCTCACAGAAGGGTGAGGAACCCAGCCAGGATCAGACTCTCACCTGAGGGCCCACATCAGCAAGGGGATGGGAACCAGTCAGGACTGTCTTCCCTCCAGTGGGGTCACATCATCGAAAGGTGCGGAACCCAGCACATGTGGCCTCAAATCAGAGGACACATATCACAAAGGGAATGGGAGTGAGGCAGGCAGGAGTAGCCTAAAAACAGAGGGCCCAAAGAATAAGAAAGGTGAGGAATCCAGCAGTTGGAACCTCCCAGCAGGCGGCCCAGAGCACAGAAGCTATGGGATGCAGGCAGGAGTGAACTAATACCAGAGAGCCCACATCATGAAACTGTGAGCAACCCAGGCTTTGGGACCTCAGAGCAGAAGGCCCACATCCCAATGGGGATGTGAACCTGGCTGGAGTGTCCTCGCACCACTGGGCGCACATCACAAAATGTGGGGAGCCCAGCAGTTAGGGCCTGACGCCAGAGGGCCCTCATCACCGAGGAGAGGAGGCTCCCAGCAGGCTCCAAGTGCCACCAGAGGGCTCATGTCCACAAGGCGAGGTGAGCAAGCCAGGCAGGAGTGACCTCACAGCAGACGGCCCACCTCACAGATGGGTGAGGAACCCAGCCAGGATCAGACTCTCAACAGAGGGCCCACATCACCAAGGGGATGTGAACCAGGCAGGAGTCTCCTAAGACCATTGGTCCCACATCATCGAAAGGTGAGGAACCCAGCACATGTGGCCTCAAACCAGACGACACACATCACGAAGGGGCTGGGAGTGAGGCAGGCAGGAGGATCCTCACAACAGAGGGCCCAAAAAATTAAAAAAGTGAGGAATCCAGCAGTTGGAACCTCCCAGCAGGCGGCCAAGAGCACAGAGGCTATGGGATCCAGGCCTCTGTGAACACCAGAGAGCCCACATCATGAAAATGTGAACAACCCAGCCGTTGGGACCTCAGAGCAGAAGGCCCACATCTCCATGGAGATGGGATCCTAAGAGGAGTGCCAAAGCATCACTGGGCTCCCTAAGAAAAGTTGGTGAGCCCAGCAGTTAGGGCCTGACGCAAGAGGGCCCTCATCACCGGGGGGAGGAGATTCCCAGCACGCTCCAACTGCCACCACACGGCTGACTTCACCAAGGCAATGTGTGCCAGCCATGCAGGAGTGACCTATCAGCAGAGGGTCTCCCTCACAGGTGGGTGAGGAACAAAGCCAGGAACAGACTCTCACCAGGGGGTCCACATAACCACGTGGATGAGAACCAGGCAGGAGTGTCCTCACACTAGTGGGGCCACATCATCGAAAGGTGAGGAACCCAGAAAAGGTGGCCACAAACCAGAGGACCCACATCACCAAGGGGTTGAGAGTGAGGTAGGTGTCTGGACGGGCATATTTAACACTCATTTCCCACCAGGAAGAGAAATTAACCAAAGGCTCAGCGTGCCCTGCCAGAAGCAGATTAGGGCCTGAAGCAGTCTTGCGGGTTTGCGGCCAGCTCACAAGAAAGCGAGTTGAAGAAAGGAGCTCAGGGGCCCTGTAATTCACAAACCTGGAGAGTTATAAATGACAGATAACGTCCAAAAATATATTGAAGTAAGGCTGCGAAGAGGACTTGAAAGTGGGGCAGAATTTCAGGAAACCGATTTCAGGAGGTAGACTGGATTTGCATTTAAAGCATAGGAAAAGAGGCAGAACATCGACAATGATGCACTTGGCCAAAAAGGGCGTATGCGTTTTTTCCTGAATATATTCAGGAAAAAACGCATACGCCCTTTTTGGCCAACCAAGCAAGCTTGCAAAGGAAATCTGCACTACAATGAAGTCTCACTGCCCCCCGGTCAAAAGGGCTATCTGAAAAAAGTGTAAAATCCAGAAAGGCAGGACAGGCCATGGAGAACGGGAGCCTTGTTATGCTGATGGGCGGGATGTAAATTGCCAACAGCCACTCTGGAGAAGTGTATGGTGTTTCCTGAAACATCCAAAAAACAAAGCAACAGAGCCTAGGGCACTTCCACTTATGGTCCTATAGCTTAGGGAAATTAAAATCAAAAAGACACAGCCACCCCAAAGTTTGGGCCGGCTCTGTTTACAAGAACCTCGTTTAGGGTACAAGTTCAATATCACAGAAAGCGAAAAATGGATAAAGAAGTTGTGGTACTTACGTACAATGCAATATCACTCAGCAATGAAATCTATGTCATCAGGCCCGTAGCAGCATAATGAGTGGATTCAGGTACGATGATTCTAAGTGAAATAAGTCACACAGAAAAAGAAACATCATAAGATATCACTACTACACGGAATGTAAACTTGGCCAGACAAGAACTGAATTACAAAACAGAACAGGGCCTCAAATGTAGAAAACCAACTTATGCTTGCTTAAGGGGAAAGGTGAGTTGGGGTGCTTCATAAAACCAGAGATTGAAATTAGCACAGATACCGTTCCATAAGGCAAATATGTAATAGACAAGAGCTACTCCTTGCTCAACGAAGTGGACTCAACACCCCATATTAAACGCCTAAGAATATACCTGACTAGTAAGAATCTTAAAACCTATGGATTTATATGTCTCCGAAAGAGAATCAAGCGTGTGTACAGCGGCATAAGCGCAGCAGTGATAGGATTGGTGAGGTTCGGTGAGCAAATGCAGACCCTTTGAAGTCATATTGCATGGTACCCATTCCATGGGTCTCAACTCTCCAGGTTTAAGGGATTCTTCCTTCAGCTAAAACATGCATGTGGAACCCAGAGTATGATCCACCGTGTGATCGGAAAACGTGTTCAAATGTGTCTCAGTTTTCGTCCCCTGGTACTCGGGTGCAACATTCCAGATGCTTTACTAACACTGTCCCCACTTGGAGTGTCAGTGACTTTAACCTCCTGTTTGGCCCAGTTTGCAATTTCTGTGGAAAATGAACAGGAATAGGGAGAACCAATGAGAGACTAGGTGGAGGTGTCCGGACGGGCAAATTTAACTCTCATTTCCGACCAGGAAGAGGAATTAACCAAAGGCTCAGCGTGCCATGCCGGAACCACACTAGGGCCCGAAGCAATCCTGCGGTGTTGCGGCCAGCTCACAAGAAAGCGAGTTGAAGAAAGGAGCTCAGGGGCACTGTAATTCACAAACCTGCAGAGTTATAAATGACAGCCATCTTCCAAAAATATATTAAAGTAAGGCTGCCAAGAGGAGTTGAAAGTGGGGCAGAATTGCAGGAAACCGATTTCAGGAGGTAGACAGGAATTGCATGTAAAGCATAGGAAAAGAGGCAGAATGTCCACAATGATGCACTTGGCCAAAAAGGGCGTATGCGTTTTTTCCTGAATATATTCAGGAAAAAACGCATACGCCCTTTTTGGTCAACCAAGCAAGCTTGCAAAGGAAATCTGCACTACAATGAAGTCTCACTGCCCCCCGGTCAAAAGGGCCATCTGAAAAAAGTGTAAAATCCAGAAAGGCAGGACAGGCCATGGAGAACTGGGAGCCTTGTTATGCTGATGGGCGGGATGTAAATTGCCAACAGCCACTCTGGAGAAGTGTATGGTGTTTCCTGAAACATCCAAAAAACCAAGCAACAGAGTCTACGGCATTTCCACTTATGGTCGTATAGCTTAGGGAAATAATAATCAAAAAGACACAGCCTCCCCAAAGTTTGGGATGGCTCTGTTTACAAGAACCTCGTTTACGGTACAAGTTGAATATCACAGAAAGCGAAAAATGGATAAAGAAATTGTGGTACTTACGTACAATGCAATATCACTCAGCAAAGAAATCTATGTCATCAGGCCCGTGACAGCATAATGAGTGGATTCAGGTATCATGATTCTAAGAGAAATAAGTCACACAGAAAAAGAAACATCATAAGATATCACTACTACACGGAATGTAAACTTGGCTACACAGGAACTGAATTACAAAACAGAACAGGGTGTCAAATGTAGAAAACCAACTTATGCTTGCTTAAGGGGAAAGGTGAGTTGGGGTGCGGCATAAAATCAGAGATTGAAATTAGCACAGATACTGTTCCATAAGCCAAATATGTAATAGACAAGAGCTACTCCTTGCTCAACGAAGTGGACTCAACACCCCATATTAAACGCCTAAGAATATACCTGACTAGTAAGAATCTTAAAACCTATCGATTTATATGTCTCCGAAAGAGAATCAAGTGTGTGTACAGTGTCATAAACGCAGCAGTGATAGGATTGGTGAGGTTCGGTTAGCAAATGCAGACTCTTTGAAGTCATATTGCATGGTACCCATTCCATGGGTCTCAACTCTCCATGTTTAAGGGATTCTTCCTTCAGCTAAAACATGCATGTGGAACCCAGAGTATGATCCACCGTGTGATCGGGAAACGTGTTCAAATGTGTCTCAGTTTTCGTCCCCTGGTACTCGGGTGCAACATTCCAGACGCTTTACTAACACTCTCCCCACTTGGAGAGTCAGTGCCTTTAACCTCCTGTTTGGCCCAGTTTGCAATTTCTTCGGAAGATGAACAGGAATAAGGAGAAGCAATGGGAGACTATCTGTAGGTGTCTGGACGGGCAAATTTAACTCTCATTTCCCACCAGGAAGATAAATGAACCAAAGGCTTCGTGTGCCATGCTGGAACTAGATTAGGGCCTGAGGAGATCCTGCGGTGTTGCGGCCAGCTCACAAGAAAGTGAGTTGAAGAAAGGAGCTCAGGGGCACTGTAATTCAGAAACCTGCGGAGTTATAAATGACAGCTATCATCCAAAATTATACTGAAGTAAGGCTACGAAGAGGACTTGAATGTGGGGCAGAATTGCTGGAAACTGATTTCAGAACGTACACGGGAGTAGCTCTTAAAGCATAGGAAAAGAGACAGAACTTGGAAAATAATGCACTTGGCAAAAAAGGGCATATGTGTTTTATCCAGAGCTCTCATAACTGAGGGGAGGAGATTCCCAGCAGGCTCCAAGTGCCACCTGAGGGCTCACATTGCCAAGGCAACGTGAGCATGCCAGGCAGGAGTTACCTCACAGCAGAGGTCCCACCTCACAGAAGGGTGAGAAACCCAGCCAACATCAGACTCTCACCAGAGGGCCCACATCACCAAGGGGATGGGAACCAGGCAGGAGTGTCTTCACATCAGTGGGGCCACATCATCGAAAGCTGAGGTACTCAGCACATGTGTCCTCAAACCAGAGGACCCACATCACCAAGGACCTCGGAGTGAGGCAGGCAGGATTAGCCTCACAACACTGGGCACATAGAATAAAAAAGTGAGGAATCCAGCAGTTGGAACCTCCCAGCAGGCGGCCCAGAGCACCGAGGCTATGGGATCCAGGCCACAGTGAACTCACAGAACAGGGCCCATGTCATGAAACTGAGCAACCCAGCCATTGGGACCTCAGAGCAGGAGGCCCACATCCCCATGGGGATGGAATTCTGGTAGGAGTGTCCTCGCACCACTGAGAATGTATCAGAAAATTTTGGGCGACCAGCAGTTAGGGCCTGACGCCAGAGGGCACTCATCACCGAGAAGAGGAGGCTCCCAGCAGGCTCCAACTGCCACCAGAGGGCTGACGTCACCAAGGCGATGTGTGCCAACCAGGCACGAATGACCTCACAGCAGAGGGCCCACCTCACAGAAGGGTGAGGAACACAGCCAGGATCAGACTCTCACCAGAGGGCCCACATCACCAAGGGGATGGGAACCAGGCAGGAGTGTCCCCACACCAGTGGGACAACATCATCGAAAGGTGAGGATCCCAGCACATGTGTCCTCAAACCAGAGGAACCACATCACCAAGGGGTTCGGAATGAGGCTGGCAGGACTGGCCTCACAACACAGGGTCCATAGAATATAAAAGTTGAGGAATCCAGCAGTTGGAACCTCCCAGCAAGTGGCCCAGAGCACCGAGGCTATGGGATCCAGGCCACAGTGAACTCACAGCAGAGGGCCCACATCATGAACCTGTGAGCAGCCCAGCTGTTGGGACCTCAGAACAGAAGGCCCACATCCCCATTGGGATGGGAACCTGGCAGGAGTGGCTTTGCACCACTTAGCACATATCAGAAAATGTTAGGAGCCCAGCAGTTAGGGCCTGATGCCAGGGGGCCCTCATAACTGAGGGGAGGAGACTCCCAGCAGGTTCCAACTGCCAACAGAGGGACCACGTCTACAAGGTGGCATGCGCCAGCCAGGCAGTAGTGACCTCACAGCAGAGGGCCTATCTCACAGAAGGGTGAGGAACCGAGGCAGGATGAGACTCTCACCAGAGGGCCCACAACACCAAGGGGATGGGAACCAGTCAGGACTGTCCTCCCACCAGTGGGGCCACATCATTGAAAGGTGAGGAACCCAGCACATGTGGCCTCATATCAGAGGACATACATCACAAAGGGGATGGGAGTGAGGCAGGTAGGAGTAGCCTAAAAACAGAGGGCCCAAAGAATAAAAAAAGTGAGGAATCCAGCATTTGGAACCTCCCAGCAGGCGGCCGAGAGCACAGAAGCTATGGGATGCAGGCAGGAGTTAACTAACACCAGAGAGCCCACATCATGAAACTGTGAGCAACCCAGGCATTGGGACCTCAGAGCAGAAAGCCCACATCCCCATGGGGATGGGAACCTGACAGGAGTGTCCTGGCATCACTGGGCTCACATCAGAAAACGTGGGGAGCCCAGCAGTTAGAGCCTGATGCTAGAGGGCCGTCATCACCGAGGGCAGGAGGCTCCCAGCAGGTTCCATGTGCCAACAGAGGGCCCACGTCGCCAAGGTGATGTGTGCAAGTCAGGCAGGATTGACCTCACAGCAGAGGGCCTACCTCACAGAAGAGTGAGGAACCCAGCCAGGATAAGACTGTCACCAGAAGGCCCACATCACCAAGGGGATGGGAACCAGGCAGGAGTGTCCTCACACCAGTGGGGCCACATCATTGAAAGTTGCCTAACCCAGCACATGTGGCCTCAAACCAGAAGACCCACATCACGAAGGGGTTGCGAGTGAGGCAGGCAGGAGGAGCATCACAACACAGGACCCATAGAATACAAAAGTTGAGGAATCGAGCAGTTGGAACCTCCCAGCAGGCAGCCAAGACCACAGAGGCTATGGGATCCAGGCCACAGTGAACTAACACCAGAGAGCCCACATCATGAAATTGTGATCAACCCAGCCGTTGGAACCTCAGAGCAGAAGGCCCACATCCCCATGGGGATGGGAACCTAAGAGGAGTGCTTGAGCAACACTGGGCTCACTAAGAAAAGTTGGGGAGCCCAGCAGTTAGGGCCTGACGTCAGAGGGCCCTCATCACAGAGCTGAGGAGGTTCCCAGCAGGGTCCAATTGCCACCAGAGGGCTCATGTCAACAAGGCGAGGTGAGCAACCCAGGCAAGAGTTACCTGATAGTAGAGGGCCCACCTCACAGATGGGTGAGGAACCCAGCCAGGATCAGACTCTCACCAGAGGGCCCACATCACAAAGGGGATGGGACCCAGTCAGGATTATCCTCACACCAGTGGGGCCTCATCATCTTAAGGTGAGGAACCCAGCACATGTGTCCTCAAACCAGAGGACCCACATCACCAAGGGCCTTGGAGTGAGGCAGGCAGGAGTAGCCTCACAACACAGGGCACATAATATAAAAAACGTGAGGATTCCAGCATTTAGACCTTCCAGCAGGCGGCCCAGAACACCGAGGCTATGGGATCCAGGCCACAGTGAACTCACAGCAGAGGGCCCACATCACAAAACTGTGAGCAACCCAGGAGTTGAGACCTCAGCGCAGAAGGACCACATCCCCATGGGAATGGGAACCTGGCTGGAGTGTCCTCGCACCACTGGGCGCACATCAGAAAATGTGGGGAGCCCACCATTTAGGGCCTGACGCCAGAGGGCCGTCATCACCGAGAGGAGGAGGCGCCCTGCACGCTCCAACTGCCACCAGAGGGCTCACGTCTCCAAGGTGACGTGTGCCAGCCAGGCAGGAGTGACCTCACAGCAGAGGGCCTACCTCACAGAACGTTGAGGAACCCAGCCAGGATTAGACTCTCGCCAGAGGGCCCACCTCACCAAGGGGATGGGAACCAGGCAGGAGTGTCCTCACACGAGTGGGGTCACATCATCGAAAGGTGAGGAACGCAGCACATGTGGCCTCAAGCCATAGGACAGTCATCACCAAGGGGCTGGCAGTGAGGCAGGCAGGAGGAGCCTCACAACAGAGGGCACATAGAATAAAAAAGTTGAGGAATCCAGCAGTTGGAACCTCCCAGCAGGCGGCTCAGAGCACCGATGATAAGGGATCCTTGCCGGAGTGAACTCACAGCAGAGGGCCCACATCTTGGTACTGTGAGCAAGCCAGCCGTTTTGACCTCAGAGCAGAAGGCCCATATCGCCATGGGGATGGGAACCTGGCAAGAGTCTCCTCACTCACTTGGCGCACATCAGAAAATGTGGGGAGCCCAGCAGTTATGGCCTAAGGCAAGAGGGCCCTCATCACCGAGGGGAGGAGGATCCCAGCACACTCCAACTGCCACCAGAGGGCCCACGTCGCCAAGGTGACGTGTGCCAGACAGGCATGATTGACCTCACAGCAGAGGGTCCACCTCACAGAAGGGTGAGGAACCCAGCCAGGATCAGACTCTCACCTGAGGGCCCACATCAGCAAGGGGATGGGAACCAGTCAGGACTGTCTTCCCTCCAGTGGGGTCACATCATCGAAAGGTGCGGAACCCAGCACATGTGGCCTCAAATCAGAGGACACATATCACAAAGGGAATGGGAGTGAGGCAGGCAGGAGTAGCCTAAAAACAGAGGGCCCAAAGAATAAGAAAGGTGAGGAATCCAGCAGTTGGAACCTCCCAGCAGGCGGCCCAGAGCACAGAAGCTATGGGATGCAGGCAGGAGTGAACTAATACCAGAGAGCCCACATCATGAAACTGTGAGCAACCCAGGCTTTGGGACCTCAGAGCAGAAGGCCCACATCCCAATGGGGATGTGAACCTGGCTGGAGTGTCCTCGCACCACTGGGCGCACATCACAAAATGTGGGGAGCCCAGCAGTTAGGGCCTGACGCCAGAGGGCCCTCATCACCGAGGAGAGGAGGCTCCCAGCAGGCTCCAAGTGCCACCAGAGGGCTCATGTCCACAAGGCGAGGTGAGCAAGCCAGGCAGGAGTGACCTCACAGCAGACGGCCCACCTCACAGATGGGTGAGGAACCCAGCCAGGATCAGACTCTCAACAGAGGGCCCACATCACCAAGGGGATGTGAACCAGGCAGGAGTCTCCTAAGACCATTGGTCCCACATCATCGAAAGGTGAGGAACCCAGCACATGTGGCCTCAAACCAGACGACACACATCACGAAGGGGCTGGGAGTGAGGCAGGCAGGAGGATCCTCACAACAGAGGGCCCAAAAAATTAAAAAAGTGAGGAATCCAGCAGTTGGAACCTCCCAGCAGGCGGCCAAGAGCACAGAGGCTATGGGATCCAGGCCTCTGTGAACACCAGAGAGCCCACATCATGAAAATGTGAACAACCCAGCCGTTGGGACCTCAGAGCAGAAGGCCCACATCTCCATGGAGATGGGATCCTAAGAGGAGTGCCAAAGCATCACTGGGCTCCCTAAGAAAAGTTGGTGAGCCCAGCAGTTAGGGCCTGACGCAAGAGGGCCCTCATCACCGGGGGGAGGAGATTCCCAGCACGCTCCAACTGCCACCACACGGCTGACTTCACCAAGGCAATGTGTGCCAGCCATGCAGGAGTGACCTATCAGCAGAGGGTCTCCCTCACAGGTGGGTGAGGAACAAAGCCAGGAACAGACTCTCACCAGGGGGTCCACATAACCACGTGGATGAGAACCAGGCAGGAGTGTCCTCACACTAGTGGGGCCACATCATCGAAAGGTGAGGAACCCAGAAAAGGTGGCCACAAACCAGAGGACCCACATCACCAAGGGGTTGAGAGTGAGGTAGGTGTCTGGACGGGCATATTTAACACTCATTTCCCACCAGGAAGAGAAATTAACCAAAGGCTCAGCGTGCCCTGCCAGAAGCAGATTAGGGCCTGAAGCAGTCTTGCGGGTTTGCGGCCAGCTCACAAGAAAGCGAGTTGAAGAAAGGAGCTCAGGGGCCCTGTAATTCACAAACCTGGAGAGTTATAAATGACAGATAACGTCCAAAAATATATTGAAGTAAGGCTGCGAAGAGGACTTGAAAGTGGGGCAGAATTTCAGGAAACCGATTTCAGGAGGTAGACTGGATTTGCATTTAAAGCATAGGAAAAGAGGCAGAACATCGACAATGATGCACTTGGCCAAAAAGGGCGTATGCGTTTTTTCCTGAATATATTCAGGAAAAAACGCATACGCCCTTTTTGGCCAACCAAGCAAGCTTGCAAAGGAAATCTGCACTACAATGAAGTCTCACTGCCCCCCGGTCAAAAGGGCTATCTGAAAAAAGTGTAAAATCCAGAAAGGCAGGACAGGCCATGGAGAACGGGAGCCTTGTTATGCTGATGGGCGGGATGTAAATTGCCAACAGCCACTCTGGAGAAGTGTATGGTGTTTCCTGAAACATCCAAAAAACAAAGCAACAGAGCCTAGGGCACTTCCACTTATGGTCCTATAGCTTAGGGAAATTAAAATCAAAAAGACACAGCCACCCCAAAGTTTGGGCCGGCTCTGTTTACAAGAACCTCGTTTAGGGTACAAGTTCAATATCACAGAAAGCGAAAAATGGATAAAGAAGTTGTGGTACTTACGTACAATGCAATATCACTCAGCAATGAAATCTATGTCATCAGGCCCGTAGCAGCATAATGAGTGGATTCAGGTACGATGATTCTAAGTGAAATAAGTCACACAGAAAAAGAAACATCATAAGATATCACTACTACACGGAATGTAAACTTGGCCAGACAAGAACTGAATTACAAAACAGAACAGGGCCTCAAATGTAGAAAACCAACTTATGCTTGCTTGAGGGGAAAGGTGAGTTGGGGTGCTTCATAAAACCAGAGATTGAAATTAGCACAGATACCGTTCCATAAGGCAAATATGTAATAGACAAGAGCTACTCCTTGCTCAACGAAGTGGACTCAACACCCCATATTAAACGCCTAAGAATATACCTGACTAGTAAGAATCTTAAAACCTATGGATTTATATGTCTCCGAAAGAGAATCAAGCGTGTGTACAGCGGCATAAGCGCAGCAGTGATAGGATTGGTGAGGTTCGGTGAGCAAATGCAGACCCTTTGAAGTCATATTGCATGGTACCCATTCCATGGGTCTCAACTCTCCAGGTTTAAGGGATTCTTCCTTCAGCTAAAACATGCATGTGGAACCCAGAGTATGATCCACCGTGTGATCGGAAAACGTGTTCAAATGTGTCTCAGTTTTCGTCCCCTGGTACTCGGGTGCAACATTCCAGATGCTTTACTAACACTGTCCCCACTTGGAGTGTCAGTGACTTTAACCTCCTGTTTGGCCCAGTTTGCAATTTCTGTGGAAAATGAACAGGAATAGGGAGAACCAATGAGAGACTAGGTGGAGGTGTCCGGACGGGCAAATTTAACTCTCATTTCCGACCAGGAAGAGGAATTAACCAAAGGCTCAGCGTGCCATGCCGGAACCACACTAGGGCCCGAAGCAATCCTGCGGTGTTGCGGCCAGCTCACAAGAAAGCGAGTTGAAGAAAGGAGCTCAGGGGCACTGTAATTCACAAACCTGCAGAGTTATAAATGACAGCCATCTTCCAAAAATATATTAAAGTAAGGCTGCCAAGAGGAGTTGAAAGTGGGGCAGAATTGCAGGAAACCGATTTCAGGAGGTAGACAGGAATTGCATGTAAAGCATAGGAAAAGAGGCAGAATGTCCACAATGATGCACTTGGCCAAAAAGGGCGTATGCGTTTTTTCCTGAATATATTCAGGAAAAAACGCATACGCCCTTTTTGGTCAACCAAGCAAGCTTGCAAAGGAAATCTGCACTACAATGAAGTCTCACTGCCCCCCGGTCAAAAGGGCCATCTGAAAAAAGTGTAAAATCCAGAAAGGCAGGACAGGCCATGGAGAACTGGGAGCCTTGTTATGCTGATGGGCGGGATGTAAATTGCCAACAGCCACTCTGGAGAAGTGTATGGTGTTTCCTGAAACATCCAAAAAACCAAGCAACAGAGCCTAGGGCATTTCCACTTATGGTCGTATAGCTTAGGGAAATAATAATCAAAAAGACACAGCCTCCCCAAAGTTTGGGATGGCTCTGTTTACAAGAACCTCGTTTACGGTACAAGTTGAATATCACAGAAAGCGAAAAATGGATAAAGAAATTGTGGTACTTACGTACAATGCAATATCACTCAGCAAAGAAATCTATGTCATCAGGCCCGTGACAGCATAATGAGTGGATTCAGGTATCATGATTCTAAGAGAAATAAGTCACACAGAAAAAGAAACATCATAAGATATCACTACTACACGGAATGTAAACTTGGCTACACAGGAACTGAATTACAAAACAGAACAGGGTGTCAAATGTAGAAAACCAACTTATGCTTGCTTAAGGGGAAAGGTGAGTTGGGGTGCGGCATAAAATCAGAGATTGAAATTAGCACAGATACTGTTCCATAAGCCAAATATGTAATAGACAAGAGCTACTCCTTGCTCAACGAAGTGGACTCAACACCCCATATTAAACGCCTAAGAATCTACCTGACTAGTAAGAATCTTAAAACCTATCGATTTATATGTCTCCGAAAGAGAATCAAGTGTGTGTACAGTGTCATAAACGCAGCAGTGATAGGATTGGTGAGGTTCGGTTAGCAAATGCAGACTCTTTGAAGTCATATTGCATGGTACCCATTCCATGGGTCTCAACTCTCCATGTTTAAGGGATTCTTCCTTCAGCTAAAACATGCATGTGGAACCCAGAGTATGATCCACCGTGTGATCGGGAAACGTGTTCAAATGTGTCTCAGTTTTCGTCCCCTGGTACTCGGGTGCAACATTCCAGACGCTTTACTAACACTCTCCCCACTTGGAGAGTCAGTGCCTTTAACCTCCTGTTTGGCCCAGTTTGCAATTTCTTCGGAAGATGAACAGGAATAAGGAGAAGCAATGGGAGACTATCTGTAGGTGTCTGGACGGGCAAATTTAACTCTCATTTCCCACCAGGAAGATAAATGAACCAAAGGCTTCGTGTGCCATGCTGGAACTAGATTAGGGCCTGAGGAGATCCTGCGGTGTTGCGGCCAGCTCACAAGAAAGTGAGTTGAAGAAAGGAGCTCAGGGGCACTGTAATTCAGAAACCTGCGGAGTTATAAATGACAGCTATCATCCAAAATTATACTGAAGTAAGGCTGCGAAGAGGACTTGAATGTGGGGCAGAATTGCTGGAAACTGATTTCAGAACGTACACGGGAGTAGCTCTTAAAGCATAGGAAAAGAGACAGAACTTGGAAAATAATGCACTTGGCAAAAAAGGGCATATGTGTTTTATCCAGAGCTCTCATAACTGAGGGGAGGAGATTCCCAGCAGGCTCCAAGTGCCACCTGAGGGCTCACATTGCCAAGGCAACTTGAGCATGCCAGGCAGGAGTTACCTCACAGCAGAGGTCCCACCTCACAGAAGGGTGAGAAACCCAGCCAACATCAGACTCTCACCAGAGGGCCCACATCACCAAGGGGATGGGAACCAGGCAGGAGTGTCTTCACATCAGTGGGGCCACATCATCGAAAGCTGAGGTACTCAGCACATGTGTCCTCAAACCAGAGGACCCACATCTCCAAGGACCTCGGAGTGAGGCAGGCAGGATTAGCCTCACAACACTGGGCACATAGAATAAAAAAGTGAGGAATCCAGCAGTTGGAACCTCCCAGCAGGCGGCCCAGAGCACCGAGGCTATGGGATCCAGGCCACAGTGAACTCACAGAACAGGGCCCATGTCATGAAACTGAGCAACCCAGCCATTGGGACCTCAGAGCAGGAGGCCCACATCCCCATGGGGATGGAATTCTGGTAGGAGTGTCCTCGCACCACTGAGAATGTATCAGAAAATTTTGGGCGACCAGCAGTTAGGGCCTGACGCCAGAGGGCACTCATCACCGAGAAGAGGAGGCTCCCAGCAGGCTCCAACTGCCACCAGAGGGCTGACGTCACCAAGGCGATGTGTGCCAACCAGGCACGAATGACCTCACAGCAGAGGGCCCACCTCACAGAAGGGTGAGGAACACAGCCAGGATCAGACTCTCACCAGAGGGCCCACATCACCAAGGGGATGGGAACCAGGCAGGAGTGTCCCCACACCAGTGGGACAACATCATCGAAAGGTGAGGATCCCAGCACATGTGTCCTCAAACCAGAGGAACCACATCACCAAGGGGTTCGGAATGAGGCTGGCAGGACTGGCCTCACAACACAGGGTCCATAGAATATAAAAGTTGAGGAATCCAGCAGTTGGAACCTCCCAGCAAGTGGCCCAGAGCACCGAGGCTATGGGATCCAGGCCGCAGTGAACTCACAGCAGAGGGCCCACATCATGAACCTGTGAGCAGCCCAGCTGTTGGGACCTCAGAACAGAAGGCCCACATCCCCATTGGGATGGGAACCTGGCAGGAGTGGCTTTGCACCACTTAGCACATATCAGAAAATGTTAGGAGCCCAGCAGTTAGGGCCTGATGCCAGGGGGCCCTCATAACTGAGGGGAGGAGACTCCCAGCAGGTTCCAACTGCCAACAGAGGGACCACGTCTACAAGGTGGCATGCGCCAGCCAGGCAGTAGTGACCTCACAGCAGAGGGCCTATCTCACAGAAGGGTGAGGAACCGAGGCAGGATGAGACTCTCACCAGAGGGCCCACAACACCAAGGGGATGGGAACCAGTCAGGACTGTCCTCCCACCAGTGGGGCCACATCATCGAAAGGTGAGGAACCCAGCACATGTGGCCTCATATCAGAGGACATACATCACAAAGGGGATGGGAGTGAGGCAGGTAGGAGTAGCCTAAAAACAGAGGGCCCAAAGAATAAAAAAAGTGAGGAATCCAGGATTTGGAACCTCCCAGCAGGTGGCCGAGAGCACAGAAGCTATGGGATGCAGGCAGGAGTTAACTAACACCAGAGAGCCCACATCATGAAACTGTGAGCAACCCAGGCATTGGGACCTCAGAGCAGAAAGCCCACATCCCCATGGGGATGGGAACCTGACAGGAGTGTCCTGGCATCACTGGGCTCACATCAGAAAACGTGGGGAGCCCAGCAGTTAGAGCCTGATGCTAGAGGGCCGTCATCACCGAGGGCAGGAGGCTCCCAGCAGGTTCCATGTGCCAACAGAGGGCCCACGTCGCCAAGGTGATGTGTGCAAGTCAGGCAGGATTGACCTCACAGCAGAGGGCCTACCTCACAGAAGAGTGAGGAACCCAGCCAGGATAAGACTGTCACCAGAAGGCCCACATCACCAAGGGGATGGGAACCAGGCAGGAGTGTCCTCACACCAGTGGGGCCACATCATTGAAAGTTGCCTAACCCAGCACATGTGGCCTCAAACCAGAAGACCCACATCACGAAGGGGTTGCGAGTGAGGCAGGCAGGAGGAGCATCAAAACACAGGACCCATAGAATACAAAAGTTGAGGAATCGAGCAGTTGGAACCTCCCAGCAGGCAGCCAAGACCACAGAGGCTATGGGATCCAGGCCACAGTGAACTAACACCAGAGAGCCCACATCATGAAATTGTGATCAACCCAGCCGTTGGAACCTCAGAGCAGAAGGCCCACATCCCCATGGGGATGGGAACCTAAGAGGAGTGCTTGAGCAACACTGGGCTCACTAAGAAAAGTTGGGGAGCCCAGCAGTTAGGGCCTGACGTCAGAGGGCCCTCATCACAGAGCTGAGGAGGTTCCCAGCAGGGTCCAATTGCCACCAGAGGGCTCATGTCAACAAGGCGAGGTGAGCAACCCAGGCAAGAGTTACCTGATAGTAGAGGGCCCACCTCACAGATGGGTGAGGAACCCAGCCAGGATCAGACTCTCACCAGAGGGCCCACATCACAAAGGGGATGGGACCCAGTCAGGATTATCCTCACACCAGTGGGGCCTCATCATCTTAAGGTGAGGAACCCAGCACATGTGTCCTCAAACCAGAGGACCCACATCACCAAGGGCCTTGGAGTGAGGCAGGCAGGAGTAGCCTCACAACACAGGGCACATAATATAAAAAACGTGAGGATTCCAGCATTTAGACCTTCCAGCAGGCGGCCCAGAACACCGAGGCTATGGGATCCAGGCCACAGTGAACTCACAGCAGAGGGCCCACATCACAAAACTGTGAGCAACCCAGGAGTTGAGACCTCAGCGCAGAAGGACCACATCCCCATGGGAATGGGAACCTGGCTGGAGTGTCCTCGCACCACTGGGCGCACATCAGAAAATGTGGGGAGCCCACCATTTAGGGCCTGACGCCAGAGGGCCGTCATCACCGAGAGGAGGAGGCGCCCTGCACGCTCCAACTGCCACCAGAGGGCTCACGTCTCCAAGGTGACGTGTGCCAGCCAGGCAGGAGTGACCTCACAGCAGAGGGCCTACCTCACAGAACGTTGAGGAACCCAGCCAGGATTAGACTCTCGCCAGAGGGCCCACCTCACCAAGGGGATGGGAACCAGGCAGGAGTGTCCTCACACGAGTGGGGTCACATCATCGAAAGGTGAGGAACGCAGCACATGTGGCCTCAAGCCATAGGACAGTCATCACCAAGGGGCTGGCAGTGAGGCAGGCAGGAGGAGCCTCACAACAGAGGGCACATAGAATAAAAAAGTTGAGGAATCCAGCAGTTGGAACCTCCCAGCAGGCGGCTCAGAGCACCGATGATAAGGGATCCTTGCCGGAGTGAACTCACAGCAGAGGGCCCACATCATGGTACTGTGAGCAAGCCAGCCGTTTTGACCTCAGAGCAGAAGGCCCATATCGCCATGGGGATGGGAACCTGGCAAGAGTCTCCTCACTCACTTGGCGCACATCAGAAAATGTGGGGAGCCCAGCAGTTATGGCCTAAGGCAAGAGGGCCCTCATCACCGAGGGGAGGAGGATCCCAGCACACTCCAACTGCCACCAGAGGGCCCACGTCGCCAAGGTGACGTGTGCCAGACAGGCATGATTGACCTCACAGCAGAGGGTCCACCTCACAGAAGGGTGAGGAACCCAGCCAGGATCAGACTCTCACCTGAGGGCCCACATCAGCAAGGGGATGGGAACCAGTCAGGACTGTCTTCCCTCCAGTGGGGTCACATCATCGAAAGGTGCGGAACCCAGCACATGTGGCCTCAAATCAGAGGACACATATCACAAAGGGAATGGGAGTGAGGCAGGCAGGAGTAGCCTAAAAACAGAGGGCCCAAAGAATAAGAAAGGTGAGGAATCCAGCAGTTGGAACCTCCCAGCAGGCGGCCCAGAGCACAGAAGCTATGGGATGCAGGCAGGAGTGAACTAATACCAGAGAGCCCACATCATGAAACTGTGAGCAACCCAGGCTTTGGGACCTCAGAGCAGAAGGCCCACATCCCAATGGGGATGTGAACCTGGCTGGAGTGTCCTCGCACCACTGGGCGCACATCACAAAATGTGGGGAGCCCAGCAGTTAGGGCCTGACGCCAGAGGGCCCTCATCACCGAGGAGAGGAGGCTCCCAGCAGGCTCCAAGTGCCACCAGAGGGCTCATGTCCACAAGGCGAGGTGAGCAAGCCAGGCAGGAGTGACCTCACAGCAGACGGCCCACCTCACAGATGGGTGAGGAACCCAGCCAGGATCAGACTCTCAACAGAGGGCCCACATCACCAAGGGGATGTGAACCAGGCAGGAGTCTCCTAAGACCATTGGTCCCACATCATCGAAAGGTGAGGAACCCAGCACATGTGGCCTCAAACCAGACGACACACATCACGAAGGGGCTGGGAGTGAGGCAGGCAGGAGGATCCTCACAACAGAGGGCCCAAAAAATTAAAAAAGTGAGGAATCCAGCAGTTGGAACCTCCCAGCAGGCGGCCAAGAGCACAGAGGCTATGGGATCCAGGCCTCTGTGAACACCAGAGAGCCCACATCATGAAAATGTGAACAACCCAGCCGTTGGGACCTCAGAGCAGAAGGCCCACATCTCCATGGA
The DNA here is from genome assembly GCF_964270905.1 of Leucopleurus acutus. NCBI lineage: Eukaryota > Metazoa > Chordata > Mammalia > Artiodactyla > Delphinidae > Leucopleurus > Leucopleurus acutus. Next base: position 102,772,877 of record NC_139146.1, on the reverse strand, counting down.
GATGGGATCCTAAGAGGAGTGCCAAAGCATCACTGGGCTCCCTAAGAAAAGTTGGTGAGCCCAGCAGTTAGGGCCTGACGCAAGAGGGCCCTCATCACCGGGGGGAGGAGATTCCCAGCACGCTCCAACTGCCACCACACGGCTGACTTCACCAAGGCAATGTGTGCCAGCCATGCAGGAGTGACCTATCAGCAGAGGGTCTCCCTCACAGGTGGGTGAGGAACAAAGCCAGGAACAGACTCTCACCAGGGGGTCCACATAACCACGTGGATGAGAACCAGGCAGGAGTGTCCTCACACTAGTGGGGCCACATCATCGAAAGGTGAGGAACCCAGAAAAGGTGGCCACAAACCAGAGGACCCACATCACCAAGGGGTTGAGAGTGAGGTAGGTGTCTGGACGGGCATATTTAACACTCATTTCCCACCAGGAAGAGAAATTAACCAAAGGCTCAGCGTGCCCTGCCAGAAGCAGATTAGGGCCTGAAGCAGTCTTGCGGGTTTGCGGCCAGCTCACAAGAAAGCGAGTTGAAGAAAGGAGCTCAGGGGCCCTGTAATTCACAAACCTGGAGAGTTATAAATGACAGATAACGTCCAAAAATATATTGAAGTAAGGCTGCGAAGAGGACTTGAAAGTGGGGCAGAATTTCAGGAAACCGATTTCAGGAGGTAGACTGGATTTGCATTTAAAGCATAGGAAAAGAGGCAGAACATCGACAATGATGCACTTGGCCAAAAAGGGCGTATGCGTTTTTTCCTGAATATATTCAGGAAAAAACGCATACGCACTTTTTGGCCAACCAAGCAAGCTTGCAAAGGAAATCTGCACTACAATGAAGTCTCACTGCCCCCCGGTCAAAAGGGCTATCTGAAAAAAGTGTAAAATCCAGAAAGGCAGGACAGGCCATAGAGAACGGGAGCCTTGTTATGCTGATGGGCGGGATGTAAATTGCCAACAGCCACTCTGGAGAAGTGTATGGTGTTTCCTGAAACATCCAAAAAACAAAGCAACAGAGCCTAGGGCACTTCCACTTATGGTCCTATAGCTTAGGGAAATTAAAATCAAAAAGACACAGCCACCCCAAAGTTTGGGCCGGCTCTGTTTACAAGAACCTCGTTTAGGGTACAAGTTCAATATCACAGAAAGCGAAAAATGGATAAAGAAGTTGTGGTACTTACGTACAATGCAATATCACTCAGCAATGAAATCTATGTCATCAGGCCCGTAGCAGCATAATGAGTGGATTCAGGTACGATGATTCTAAGTGAAATAAGTCACACAGAAAAAGAAACATCATAAGATATCACTACTACACGGAATGTAAACTTGGCCAGACAAGAACTGAATTACAAAACAGAACAGGGCCTCAAATGTAGAAAACCAACTTATGCTTGCTTAAGGGGAAAGGTGAGTTGGGGTGCTTCATAAAACCAGAGATTGAAATTAGCACAGATACCGTTCCATAAGGCAAATATGTAATAGACAAGAGCTACTCCTTGCTCAACGAAGTGGACTCAACACCCCATATTAAACGCCTAAGAATATACCTGACTAGTAAGAATCTTAAAACCTATGGATTTATATGTCTCCGAAAGAGAATCAAGCGTGTGTACAGCGGCATAAGCGCAGCAGTGATAGGATTGGTGAGGTTCGGTGAGCAAATGCAGACCCTTTCAAGTCATATTGCATGGTACCCATTCCATGGGTCTCAACTCTCCAGGTTTAAGGGATTCTTCCTTCAGCTAAAACATGCATGTGGAACCCAGAGTATGATCCACCGTGTGATCGGAAAACGTGTTCAAATGTGTCTCAGTTTTCGTCCCCTGGTACTCGGGTGCAACATTCCAGATGCTTTACTAACACTGTCCCCACTTGGAGTGTCAGTGACTTTAACCTCCTGTTTGGCCCAGTTTGCAATTTCTGTGGAAAATGAACAGGAATAGGGAGAACCAATGAGAGACTAGGTGGAGGTGTCCGGACGGGCAAATTTAACTCTCATTTCCGACCAGGAAGAGGAATTAACCAAAGGCTCAGCGTGCCATGCCGGAACCACACTAGGGCCCGAAGCAATCCTGCGGTGTTGCGGCCAGCTCACAAGAAAGCGAGTTGAAGAAAGGAGCTCAGGGGCACTGTAATTCACAAACCTGCAGAGTTATAAATGACAGCCATCTTCCAAAAATATATTAAAGTAAGGCTGCCAAGAGGAGTTGAAAGTGGGGCAGAATTGCAGGAAACCGATTTCAGGAGGTAGACAGGAATTGCATGTAAAGCATAGGAAAAGAGGCAGAATGTCCACAATGATGCACTTGGCCAAAAAGGGCGTATGCGTTTTTTCCTGAATATATTCAGGAAAAAACGCATACGCCCTTTTTGGTCAACCAAGCAAGCTTGCAAAGGAAATCTGCACTACAATGAAGTCTCACTGCCCCCCGGTCAAAAGGGCCATCTGAAAAAAGTGTAAAATCCAGAAAGGCAGGACAGGCCATGGAGAACTGGGAGCCTTGTTATGCTGATGGGCGGGATGTAAATTGCCAACAGCCACTCTGGAGAAGTGTATGGTGTTTCCTGAAACATCCAAAAAACCAAGCAACAGAGCCTAGGGCATTTCCACTTATGGTCGTATAGCTTAGGGAAATAATAATCAAAAAGACACAGCCTCCCCAAAGTTTGGGATGGCTCTGTTTACAAGAACCTCGTTTACGGTACAAGTTGAATATCACAGAAAGCGAAAAATGGATAAAGAAATTGTGGTACTTACGTACAATGCAATATCACTCAGCAAAGAAATCTATGTCATCAGGCCCGTGACAGCATAATGAGTGGATTCAGGTATCATGATTCTAAGAGAAATAAGTCACACAGAAAAAGAAACATCATAAGATATCACTACTACACGGAATGTAAACTTGGCTACACAGGAACTGAATTACAAAACAGAACAGGGTGTCAAATGTAGAAAACCAACTTATGCTTGCTTAAGGGGAAAGGTGAGTTGGGGTGCGGCATAAAATCAGAGATTGAAATTAGCACAGATACTGTTCCATAAGCCAAATATGTAATAGACAAGAGCTACTCCTTGCTCAACGAAGTGGACTCAACACCCCATATTAAACGCCTAAGAATCTACCTGACTAGTAAGAATCTTAAAACCTATCGATTTATATGTCTCCGAAAGAGAATCAAGTGTGTGTACAGTGTCATAAACGCAGCAGTGATAGGATTGGTGAGGTTCGGTTAGCAAATGCAGACTCTTTGAAGTCATATTGCATGGTACCCATTCCATGGGTCTCAACTCTCCATGTTTAAGGGATTCTTCCTTCAGCTAAAACATGCATGTGGAACCCAGAGTATGATCCACCGTGTGATCGGGAAACGTGTTCAAATGTGTCTCAGTTTTCGTCCCCTGGTACTCGGGTGCAACATTCCAGACGCTTTACTAACACTCTCCCCACTTGGAGAGTCAGTGCCTTTAACCTCCTGTTTGGCCCAGTTTGCAATTTCTTCGGAAGATGAACAGGAATAAGGAGAAGCAATGGGAGACTATCTGTAGGTGTCTGGACGGGCAAATTTAACTCTCATTTCCCACCAGGAAGATAAATGAACCAAAGGCTTCGTGTGCCATGCTGGAACTAGATTAGGGCCTGAGGAGATCCTGCGGTGTTGCGGCCAGCTCACAAGAAAGTGAGTTGAAGAAAGGAGCTCAGGGGCACTGTAATTCAGAAACCTGCGGAGTTATAAATGACAGCTATCATCCAAAATTATACTGAAGTAAGGCTGCGAAGAGGACTTGAATGTGGGGCAGAATTGCTGGAAACTGATTTCAGAACGTACACGGGAGTAGCTCTTAAAGCATAGGAAAAGAGACAGAACTTGGAAAATAATGCACTTGGCAAAAAAGGGCATATGTGTTTTATCCAGAGCTCTCATAACTGAGGGGAGGAGATTCCCAGCAGGCTCCAAGTGCCACCTGAGGGCTCACATTGCCAAGGCAACTTGAGCATGCCAGGCAGGAGTTACCTCACAGCAGAGGTCCCACCTCACAGAAGGGTGAGAAACCCAGCCAACATCAGACTCTCACCAGAGGGCCCACATCACCAAGGGGATGGGAACCAGGCAGGAGTGTCTTCACATCAGTGGGGCCACATCATCGAAAGCTGAGGTACTCAGCACATGTGTCCTCAAACCAGAGGACCCACATCACCAAGGACCTCGGAGTGAGGCAGGCAGGATTAGCCTCACAACACTGGGCACATAGAATAAAAAAGTGAGGAATCCAGCAGTTGGAACCTCCCAGCAGGCGGCCCAGAGCACCGAGGCTATGGGATCCAGGCCACAGTGAACTCACAGAAGAGGGCCCATGTCATGAAACTGAGCAACCCAGCCATTGGGACCTCAGAGCAGGAGGCCCACATCCCCATGGGGATGGAATTCTGGTAGGAGTGTCCTCGCACCACTGAGAATGTATCAGAAAATTTTGGACGACCAGCAGTTAGGGCCTGACGCCAGAGGGCACTCATCACCGAGAAGAGGAGGCTCCCAGCAGGCTCCAACTGCCACCAGAGGGCTGACGTCACCAAGGCGATGTGTGCCAACCAGGCACGAATGACCTCACAGCAGAGGGCCCACCTCACAGAAGGGTGAGGAACACAGCCAGGATCAGACTCTCACCAGAGGGCCCACATCACCAAGGGGATGGGAACCAGGCAGGAGTGTCCCCACACCAGTGGGACAACATCATCGAAAGGTGAGGATCCCAGCACATGTGTCCTCAAACCAGAGGAACCACATCACCAAGGGGTTCGGAATGAGGCTGGCAGGACTGGCCTCATAACACAGGGTCCATAGAATATAAAAGTTGAGGAATCCAGCAGTTGGAACCTCCCAGCAAGTGGCCCAGAGCACCGAGGCTATGGGATCCAGGCCGCAGTGAACTCACAGCAGAGGGCCCACATCATGAACCTGTGAGCAGCCCAGCTGTTGGGACCTCAGAACAGAAGGCCCACATCCCCATTGGGATGGGAACCTGGCAGGAGTGGCTTTGCACCACTTAGCACATATCAGAAAATGTTAGGAGCCCAGCAGTTAGGGCCTGATGCCAGGGGGCCCTCATAACTGAGGGGAGGAGACTCCCAGCAGGTTCCAACTGCCAACAGAGGGACCACGTCTACAAGGTGGCATGCGCCAGCCAGGCAGTAGTGACCTCACAGCAGAGGGCCTATCTCACAGAAGGGTGAGGAACCGAGGCAGGATGAGACTCTCACCAGAGGGCCCACAACACCAAGGGGATGGGAACCAGTCAGGACTGTCCTCCCACCAGTGGGGCCACATCATTGAAAGGTGAGGAACCCAGCACATGTGGCCTCATATCAGAGGACATACATCACAAAGGGGATGGGAGTGAGGCAGGTAGGAGTAGCCTAAAAACAGAGGGCCCAAAGAATAAAAAAAGTGAGGAATCCAGCATTTGGAACCTCCCAGCAGGCGGCCGAGAGCACAGAAGCTATGGGATGCAGGCAGGAGTTAACTAACACCAGAGAGCCCACATCATGAAACTGTGAGCAACCCAGGCATTGGGACCTCAGAGCAGAAAGCCCACATCCCCATGGGGATGGGAACCTGACAGGAGTGTCCTGGCATCACTGGGCTCACATCAGAAAACGTGGGGAGCCCAGCAGTTAGAGCCTGATGCTAGAGGGCCGTCATCACCGAGGGCAGGAGGCTCCCAGCAGGTTCCATGTGCCAACAGAGGGCCCACGTCGCCAAGGTGATGTGTGCAAGTCAGGCAGGATTGACCTCACAGCAGAGGGCCTACCTCACAGAAGAGTGAGGAACCCAGCCAGGATAAGACTGTCACCAGAAGGCCCACATCACCAAGGGGATGGGAACCAGACAGGAGTGTCCTCACACCAGTGGGGCCACATCATTGAAAGTTGCCTAACCCAGCACATGTGGCCTCAAACCAGAAGACCCACATCACGAAGGGGTTGCGAGTGAGGCAGGCAGGAGGAGCATCACAACACAGGACCCATAGAATACAAAAGTTGAGGAATCGAGCAGTTGGAACCTCCCAGCAGGCAGCCAAGACCACAGAGGCTATGGGATCCAGGCCACAGTGAACTAACACCAGAGAGCCCACATCATGAAATTGTGATCAACCCAGCCGTTGGAACCTCAGAGCAGAAGGCCCACATCCCCATGGGGATGGGAACCTAAGAGGAGTGCTTGAGCAACACTGGGCTCACTAAGAAAAGTTGGGGAGCCCAGCAGTTAGGGCCTGACGTCAGAGGGCCCTCATCACAGAGCTGAGGAGGCTCCCAGCAGGGTCCAATTGCCACCAGAGGGCTCATGTCAACAAGGCAAGGTGAGCAACCCAGGCAAGAGTTACCTGATAGTAGAGGGCCCACCTCACAGATGGGTGAGGAACCCAGCCAGGATCAGACTCTCACCAGAGGGCCCACATCACAAAGGGGATGGGACCCAGTCAGGATTATCCTCACACCAGTGGGGCCTCATCATCTTAAGGTGAGGAACCCAGCACATGTGTCCTCAAACCAGAGGACCCACATCACCAAGGGCCTTGGAGTGAGGCAGGCAGGAGTAGCCTCACAACACAGGGCACATAATATAAAAAACGTGAGGATTCCAGCATTTAGACCTTCCAGCAGGCGGCCCAGAACACCGAGGCTATGGGATCCAGGCCACAGTGAACTCACAGCAGAGGGCCCACATCACAAAACTGTGAGCAACCCAGGAGTTGAGACCTCAGCGCAGAAGGACCACATCCCCATGGGAATGGGAACCTGGCTGGAGTGTCCTCGCACCACTGGGCGCACATCAGAAAATGTGGGGAGCCCACCATTTAGGGCCTGACGCCAGAGGGCCGTCATCACCGAGAGGAGGAGGCGCCCTGCACGCTCCAACTGCCACCAGAGGGCTCACGTCTCCAAGGTGACGTGTGCCAGCCAGGCAGGAGTGACCTCACAGCAGAGGGCCTACCTCACAGAACGTTGAGGAACCCAGCCAGGATTAGACTCTCGCCAGAGGGCCCACCTCACCAAGGGGATGGGAACCAGGCAGGAGTGTCCTCACACGAGTGGGGTCACATCATCGAAAGGTGAGGAACGCAGCACATGTGGCCTCAAGCCATAGGACAGTCATCACCAAGGGGCTGGCAGTGAGGCAGGCAGGAGGAGCCTCACAACAGAGGGCACATAGAATAAAAAAGTTGAGGAATCCAGCAGTTGGAACCTCCCAGCAGGCGGCTCAGAGCACCGATGATAAGGGATCCTTGCCGGAGTGAACTCACAGCAGAGGGCCCACATCTTGGTACTGTGAGCAAGCCAGCCGTTTTGACCTCAGAGCAGAAGGCCCATATCGCCATGGGGATGGGAACCTGGCAAGAGTCTCCTCACTCACTTGGCGCACATCAGAAAATGTGGGGAGCCCAGCAGTTATGGCCTAAGGCAAGAGGGCCCTCATCACCGAGGGGAGGAGGATCCCAGCACACTCCAACTGCCACCAGAGGGCCCACGTCGCCAAGGTGACGTGTGCCAGACAGGCATGACTGACCTCACAGCAGAGGGCCCACCTCACAGAAGGGTGAGGAACCCAGCCAGGATCAGACTCTCACCTGAGGGCCCACATCAGCAAGGGGATGGGAACCAGTCAGGACTGTCTTCCCTCCAGTGGGGTCACATCATCGAAAGGTGCGGAACCCAGCACATGTGGCCTCAAATCAGAGGACACATATCACAAAGGGAATGGGAGTGAGGCAGGCAGGAGTAGCCTAAAAACAGAGGGCCCAAAGAATAAGAAAGGTGAGGAATCCAGCAGTTGGAACCTCCCAGCAGGCGGCCCAGAGCACAGAAGCTATGGGATGCAGGCAGGAGTGAACTAATACCAGAGAGCCCACATCATGAAACTGTGAGCAACCCAGGCTTTGGGACCTCAGAGCAGAAGGCCCACATCCCAATGGGGATGTGAACCTGGCTGGAGTGTCCTCGCACCACTGGGCGCACATCACAAAATGTGGGGAGCCCAGCAGTTAGGGCCTGACGCCAGAGGGCCCTCATCACCCAGGAGAGGAGGCTCCCAGCAGGCTCCAAGTGCCACCAGAGGGCTCATGTCCACAAGGCGAGGTGAGCAAGCCAGGCAGGAGTGACCTCACAGCAGACGGCCCACCTCACAGATGGGTTAGGAACCCAGCCAGGATCAGACTCTCAACAGAGGGCCCACATCACCAAGGGGATGTGAACCAGGCAGGAGTCTCCTAAGACCATTGGTCCCACATCATCGAAAGGTGAGGAACCCAGCACATGTGGCCTCAAACCAGACGACACACATCACGAAGGGACTGGGAGTGAGGCAGGCAGGAGGATCCTCACAACAGAGGGCCCAAAAAATTAAAAAAGTGAGGAATCCAGCAGTTGGAACCTCCCAGCAGGCGGCCAAGAGCACAGAGGCTATGGGATCCAGGCCTCTGTGAACACCAGAGAGCCCACATCATGAAAATGTGAACAACCCAGCCGTTGGGACCTCAGAGCAGAAGGCCCACATCTCCATGGAGATGGGATCCTAAGAGGAGTGCCAAAGCATCACTGGGCTCCCTAAGAAAAGTTGGTGAGCCCAGCAGTTAGGGCCTGACGCAAGAGGGCCCTCATCACCGGGGGGAGGAGATTCCCAGCACGCTCCAACTGCCACCACACGGCTGACTTCACCAAGGCAATGTGTGCCAGCCATGCAGGAGTGACCTATCAGCAGAGGGTCTCCCTCACAGGTGGGTGAGGAACAAAGCCAGGAACAGACTCTCACCAGGGGGTCCACATAACCACGTGGATGAGAACCAGGCAGGAGTGTCCTCACACTAGTGGGGCCACATCATCGAAAGGTGAGGAACCCAGAAAAGGTGGCCACAAACCAGAGGACCCACATCACCAAGGGGTTGAGAGTGAGGTAGGTGTCTGGACGGGCATATTTAACACTCATTTCCCACCAGGAAGAGAAATTAACCAAAGGCTCAGCATGCCCTGCCAGAAGCAGATTAGGGCCTGAAGCAGTCTTGCAGGTTTGCGGCCAGCTCACAAGAAAGCGAGTTGAAGAAAGGAGCTCAGGGGCCCTGTAATTCACAAACCTGGAGAGTTATAAATGACAGATAACGTCCAAAAATATATTGAAGTAAGGCTGCGAAGAGGACTTGAAAGCGGGGCAGAATTTCAGGAAACCGATTTCAGGAGGTAGACTGGATTTGCATTTAAAGCATAGGAAAAGAGGCAGAACATCGACAATGATGCACTTGGCAACAAAGGGCGTATGAGTTTGTTCCTGAATATATTCAGGAAAAAACACATACGCCCTTTTTGGCAAACCAAGCAAGCTTGCAATGGAAATCCGAACTATGAGTGTCACTTCCCCCCGGTCTAAAGGGCCATCTGAGAAAAGTGTAAAATCCAGAAAGGCAAGACAGGCCATGGGGAAAAAGGAGCCTTGTTATGCTGATGGGCGGGATGTAAATTGCCAACAGCCACTCTGGAGAAGTGTATGGTGTTTCCTGATACATCTGAAAAACCAAGCAACAGAGTCTAGGGCATTTCCACTAATGGTCCTATAGCTTAGGGAAATTAAAATCAAAAAGACACAGCCACCCCAAAATTTGGGACGGCTCTGTTTACAGGAACCTCTTCTACAGTACGAGTTAAATATCCCAGAGAACAAATAATTGATAAAGAAGTTGCGGTACTTACGTACAACAGAATACCACTCAGCAATGAAATCTGTGTCACCAGGCCTGTACCAGCATAATGAGTGGATTGAGGCATGATGATTCTAAGTGAAATAAGTCACACAGAAAAAGAAACATCATAAGGTATCACTAATGCACGGAATGTAAACTTGGCTACACATGAACTGAATTACAAAACAGAACAGGGTCTCAAGATTAGAAAACCAACTTATGCTTGCTTAAGGGGAAAGGTGAGTTAAGGGGGTGCTGCATAAAACCAGAGTTTGAAATTAGCACAGATACCGTTCCATAAGCCAAATATGTAATAGACAAGACCTACCCCCTGCTCAACGAAATGGACTCAACAATGAGGTATCACCTCACACCTGTTAGAATGGGCATCATCTGAAAATCTACAAACAACAAATGCTGGAAAGGGTGTGGAGAAAAGGAACCCTCTTCCACTATTGTTGGGAATATAAATTGATACATTCACTATGGAGAACAATATGGAGTTTCTTAAGAAACTAATAATAGAATTACCATATGATACAGCAATCCCAGGACTGGACATATACCCAGACAAAACCATAAATCAAAAAGAGACATTCACCGCAATGTTCATTGCATCACTATTTACAATATCGAGGTAATGGAAGCAACCTAAATGCCCACAGACAGACGAATGCATAAAGCTGTGGTACATATATAAAATGGAATATTACTAAGCCATGAAAGGAATGAAATTGGGTCATTTGTAGAGACGTCGATGGATCTAGAGACTGTCATACAGAGTGAAGTAAGTCAGAAAGAGAAAAACAAATCTTGTATATTCATGCATATATGTGGAACCTAGAAAAACTGTACAGATTAACCGTTTTGCAAGGCATAAATAGAGCAACAGATATAGACAACAATCGTATGGACAACAAGGGGGGAAAGCTCTTGGAGGGGTGGTGGTGGGAGGAGTTGAGAGATTGGGATTGGCATGTAAACATTTATATGTATAAAATAGATAACCAATGAGAACCTGCTGTATAAAAATATAAAATAAAATTCAAAATTAAAAAGAAATAAAATTTAAAAAATAAAACAGAAAAAACAATTATTCCCTTCACATACATGTATTTATATGAATAAATTATTTCCATGCTTATATCTGTAAATACAAAAAAGAGGAATAAAATCTACCTTGAACCAAAAACGAAAAAGAGAAAAAAAAAAAACAGAACCCACCAGTTACTCAGAGGAAAACCGTATCAGGGCACTTGCTCCAGTTGTAAACAATTCTGAAGTTGGTCAGTGGTGGGGAATCGTCTCCCATTCAGCCAGCAGCCCCCACACAACAAGCGTCCTCATTGCAAAGCTGGGGCACCGTGCCGAGGCATCTGTGAGTAAACGTGAGCTGAGCCCCAGGCCAGTTGCTGCTGAACTGTTCCCGCCCTTCCCAGGTAAAACACCTGAATATATACAAGGACTTGAAAGCCTAGAGGAAGGGCCATGGAGCCACACGAGTGACAGCATGCCAGCTGACTTGGTGCCTGCAGGCCAGCCAGGATGGTCCTGGCCCTGGGTGCTCTTCTGGAAGATTTCCATTTCCCTGCCTGAGATACCCGTCCTGTCCCTGCCCCCACTGCTTTTTTCCTTCCTCACCTCTGCCCAGGGAGAAATTCCAGCAGCAGGTATGGGTGACACATCCTCTTCTTTAGCAGGTGGCAGCCTGGCAACTGCTGCAGAAAGTCCAGCAGAGCCCCACTCACACTGGGCCACCCACAAAGCCGTGGCCTCTCACTCCCTCCCACCAGCCCAGCCCCGAGACTGCTGACAGGGCAGAGAAAATGGCGTCAGGCACAGCTGCAGGGGCTTTTGCTGCCTGGAGTGGTATTTATATTGATCTCAACCCAGGCACACCTGGGGAGGGCTGGCCGGCATGGTAAGGCTGCCCAGGTAGCCAATCATCACACCTCAGGGGCTCACAGTTGCAGAAAATGGAACTTGCTGAACCGGCCAGGTCCAAGGAACAGGTGTGGGCTCCTGAGAGTCAGGATAGACAAGGGGCTGCAGCTTTGGCTTGTTTTCTAATCATTTTATCTGGCCCATGAGTGGGAGACAACTTCAAGAAAACCCTCTCCTAATGAGAGGAACCCAGGAGTCAGGGAGAGGAGGGGTGGGTGGTGGTTGGAGACAGAGGCCTGGTGCCCTGGGTGCAGTGGAAGTCTCTGGAAGACCAGGTGGAGGGAGGCCACACAGAGTGATGCCCAGGGTCACAGACCTGTCGGAGCTGCTGTTTGTTAGTTCAAGTCCTGCTCTGAGGTGCTCTGTGTCAGCTCTGAGCGACAGGTGAGCTGGGGGTGCTCTTCAATTAGGGCTATGTACACGGTTCCTGTGTGCCCAGCCCTGCCACGGTACCTGCAAGGGTAGCTCTGTATCCTGGGAGGGGCCTGACCATGAGAGCCCCGTGGGCTGGGTTGGGGGTGGGGTACCTGCCCAGGAGAGCTCCATATCCTGGGATTGGCCTGACCACGAGAGCCCCATGGGCTGCTGGGGACCTGGTAAAGGATGTCAGGACAGTCAGTGAAGCCACCGAGGATATACCTCCAGTTACTCCTGATTCCTACACCCTGCTGGTCATTCTACCAACCACCAGGACATGGTATTCTGTATTAGTCTTCAATGATGCCTTCTTTTGTATTCCATTAGCCCCAGAGTCACAAGAAATTTTGGCTTGTGAGTGGCAGGACTCAACATACAACTAAAACAATACTTCCGGGCCGTCTTGCCCCAAGGGTTCAAAAATTCCCACACCATCTTTGGGGAAAGCTTAGCTAACGACCGAAAAGTTCTACCTCTGGAAAAGGAAACCCTCCTTCAATATGCAGACGACATTCTGATCGCCAGCCCTACTAAGGAGGCCTCTGAACTACCAAGCCAATAAAGGATAGAAGTTGTCCAAGAAAAAGCTCAAATATCACAGACTGCAGTGACCTGCCTGGGCTTCATTCTCACACAAGGTCAGAGAAGCCCATCCCAGGAAAGGGAAGAAACCATTTGCAGCCTTACCCCTTTCTAAAACTAGAAGACAGCTTAGGGGTTCCTGGGGAGGCCAGGGTTTGCTGCTTCTGGATCCCTAACTACAGTCTACTAGCTGGGCCTCTATATGAAACACTGAAAGGAAAAGATGATGATCCTTTGGAACAGAATCCAGAAGTGGCCTTTCAAGAATGGAAAGAGCAGTCAATTCAGACCCTTGCCCTGGAACTCCCTAATTGAGCTAAACCCTTTGACCTTTCCATTCCCGGTGAAAGGTGAATCGCCATTGGAGAATTAGTGCAAAAACTGGGACCACTTGAAATGGAACAACGCAAGAATGCCATCCAGGTAGGATAAACTACAGTCACCAAGGGGCTTGGCCCACTGCCACATCTGGCCAAGATACTGGCGGTATCTAAAAACCTGGAAATCAGCAGCCCAAAAGGCCACCTCCCTCCTAAGGGAAAAGGACCCCACGTGGTGATCCTAATCACCAACCATGCCCTGAAGTTGCAGGGTTCGCTCCGTGGGCACACCGACCTCGAGTGAGGAGGCCCTCCAACTCCAACATCCAGAGAGATAACCGGGGGCAACAGGGCACCATGACGACTCGTGTGAACATCACTTGACCTGGAGTTTCTCTCATAAAACAACAATAGTGTGTCCCGAAGGAGTAGACTACTGCTTGCAGGACTTCCTGCACCCAGAGGGGAGCTAATAATCTTGGCGGGGGAACCGTATATCACACTGTCACCATAGAAAAGCCTACAGACACCGTGATGATGGTGGCCAATAAGACCGGCTGGACTCCTGTTTACTTCAAAAGGCTGTTAACTCAGTGGCCATCATGGTCCTTGATCACCACTGACCCTGGACTGTCTGGGAGTTGAGCGGGCAGGGCTCTGACACCTGGTGCTGTTTTTACGTTAATTCAGGGGCCTAATTGAAGAAAGAGCAGACTACTGGTCAGAGCATCTAGGCTGGCAGAAACGGTCAGCCTAAGGTGGCCGAACAAATGTGGGGCGGGGTGAAACCGGCCCCCACAGCGTCTCTGCACATCTCTTTCCTGGACCCTTAAAGGTCATTAGAATCTATAACACTTCCAATGCTGGTGCTCAGGCGGACGAGCAGGGAGGCAGGGGTCCTGGGGCCAATCAACGTCACCTGGAGGCTGCTGGGGAGAAGTTCTGACCCTCGTCCCCTGGTATGAGGGCTCCCAACTCAGCACTCAGCAGTTACAGAAGAAGGGTCTGCACCCTCAGCACTCCAAGAATGAGGAACGGGACAAAAGGCAGAGGAGGGGTTTGTCCCCAGCAAAGCCCATTAAAAATCCCTGGGAGATAAAAATAGAATCTGGGCAATAAAATCAAGTCTGACCTTTTTTTATCCTTTGTGCTTTGTCTAATTTCACGTGCTCCTAGGGTCCCGCATGCAGAGGTTCCACACCCGGCACTTCAGACCAGATTTCCTGGTGCAGAATGGCTGGGTCGACACCTCAGCTCCTGGGGCCCAGTGCAGACTCCGAGATATAGAGCCTGAGCTGCAGCCAACCCGGCCCTTGAGAGCTCCGCCCCCTCCCTCCCACTGACTCTGACAGGATCTCTACACAGCAGCCCAGCCCACAGCCCACGGGGTAGTGCATGCTCTCACCTCTCCATTCTCTGATGAAAATATAAAGTTTCCTTTGCTTGGGAACCAAACTCAGTCTCGATCTGTTGGCCCCAATGACACTGGGCAGGGGGACCCTTGTTGGGGTCCACTCTGGAGGATCAGTAACAGAAATTGAGACTATTGTAACTTCAATGAACAGATGTGTGAGCCAAAATGTAGTTAACATAGAACAGTTTATAAGGCTCGGGTAAAATAAGATGTTTCTAACACTTCCATTTGATATTTCCATCACTTTATTATAAGCAAGTTCAGTGAAAAGGTTTGTCTTATTTGTCAGGTCAATATTAGAGAAATGAAGTGATTTCTTTCCAAGGATGTACATCTAATAATCTTGGTTAAAGCTTCAATCTTGTTTTAAATGCTTTTCCATTGAAAATGATACCTCTCTTTCAGCTCCCCCATTTCTGAGAAGTATAAAATCTTATAATTTATTATCACCAAAGGGGAAAGGTGGGAGGAGGGATAAATTAACAGTTTGGAATTAACACATACACACTGCTATGTATAAAATAGATCATCAACAAGGAACTACTGTATAGCACAGGGAACTACACTCAATATTGTGCAATAACCTATAAGGGGAAATAATCGGAAAAAGAACAGATATTTTTATTGACATCATCTATCAATGACAGTTAAAGTGTAACCTAAGGGAAGCCGGTGGTGAGTGCTTCTGACCCTGAAGACTTCAGTCATCTAAAGTTTGGACTCTGCCTACTTCCCAAGGCCCTTAATGAACATATGTGTAGCCGTAGCTTAAAAAACTCCCCAGTTTGGGTTTCGGGGAGACACTGATTTTGAAAAAGCCCTGGTGTTCTCCTTACATGAATGGGACTCTTCCTACTGCTAAAACATGTCTGTCACATCCAGAGGATGGTATACCGTCTGATCGGGAAGAGTTTGGAAAAGGCATCTCATCTCCTCATCTCCTGGTGCTCGGGTTCACCCCTCCAGCGTCTTTACTAACAGTCTCCCCACTTGGAGATGTCAACACTGTCAACATCCCGTTGCGTACAGTTTGGAATTTGTCCAGAGGATGAAGCGGAAGGATGAGGAACAATGAGAGACAAGTCCTAGGTGTTCAGACAGGCACATGTCACTCTAATTTCCAATCAGGAAGATGAATTGACCAAAGGCTAGGGTTGCCCATGGAAACAGTATAGGGCTTGAGGAAATCCCACTGCTTTGTGGCCAGTTCCCATAAACACAAGTTGAACAATGGAACTCAGGGGCAGTAAAATTCACGAAACTGCAGAGTTGAAAATATCTATCACTGAAAAATGTCTTGAGGAAAGTCAGAGAAAAGGATTGGCAAGCAAGGGAGAATGGCAGGAAAGGGATTTGAGGAGGTAGAAAGGACTCGCCATTAAGCACAAGAAAAGGGGCTGAACATTGCCGACATTGCAGTTGGCCAAAAAGGCTGTATGCGTTTTTTTCTGTATATATTCAAGAAAAGGGCATACACTTTTTTAGCCAACCAAACAGGTGGGCACTGGAAATCAATACTACAAAAGATATCACTTCGCATCAGTCAGAAGAGCCATCCTCATAAAGTGTAAACGCCAGAAATGCAGGACAGGGCAAGGAGAAGAGGGAGCCCTGTGAGGCTTATAGTGGAAATGTATATTGCCAACGGCCATTCTGGAGAAGTGTATTGTGTTTACTAAAGCATCTAAAAAATGAGCTACAGAGCATAGGGCACTTGCACTCATGGGCGTATATCTTGGGAAAAACAAAAATCGAGAGGACACAGGCACCCCAATGTTTACTGCCTCTCTGTTTAAAAGATCCTCGACTAGGATATAACTTAAATGTCTCTGGAGGGAAAAAATGAATAGAGATGTTGTACTTATGTAGAGTGGAATATTACTCAGCCTGGAAATCAATGAAATATGGCCAGTTGTAACAACTCCGGAGGAGTTACGTATGATCATTCTAAGTGACATAATTCAAAAAGAAAAAGACACATATCATAAGATATCACTTAAAGGTGGAATCCAAAATGGCTACACATGAAATAAATTACAAAACAAAAACATAGTCAAATATGTAGAAAACACGCGTGAGGCTGCTAAACGGGAAAGGTGGGGAGGGGTGAGGCATCATCCAGGAGGTTGAAATTAGCAAAGATACCATTCCAAATACCAAACTGATAATCAACAAGGCCTACACGGTAGCTAAAAGAACTGCACTCAGCACACTCAAGTCACCGGAAAAGAATATCTATGACTGGTAAGAATCTGAAAAAGAATTTATTGATGTCTCTCTGTACGTGAATCAAGTGGATGTACAGCAGCAAGAAACAGAGCTTTGAAAATCAGCTGTAACCAATATAGTAATAAATTGAAAAAAATAAACGACAGAGAGACAGAGAAAACCTCTTACAACTTTTCCTCAGGGACGGTGATGCAACATGGATTGAACACATCTAGACCCACAGCAGGATGAGACATAAGGCTGGAAACTGTTCGCGCTAAGAGAAATGTGAGGTTGGGTGAGGAAATGCACACCCTTTAAAGTAATACTACCTGGTACCCATTCAATGGGTCCCAAATCTGCAGGTTCAAGGAATCTTCCTACAGCTAAAACATGCATGGAAAACCCAGAGGACTGTACACCATGTGATCGGGAGATGTGTCTAAAATGCACCTCATTTATCCTCTCCTGGTGCTCCTGTTCATCATTCCAGCCACGTTACTTAGAATCTCCCCACTTAGAGAATCAGCACATTTAAACTTCTGTTTCACACATTTTGCAAATTGTGAGGAGGATGAACGGGAACAGGGGGAACCAATGAGAGAATAGTTGTAGGGGTTTGGACGGGTACATGTCACTCTAATTTCCCATTAAGAATAAGAATTAAAAAAAGGCTCAGCCCGCCTCTCCAGAGCCAAAATAGGGCCTGAAGCAATCCTACGGTATTGAGGCCAGCTCACAAAAGAGCAACTTAAAAAATGGAGCTCAGGGTCACTGCAATTCACAAACCTGCAGAGTTATAAATGAAAACTAACGTCCAAAAATATGTTGAGGTAAGGCAAAGAAGAGGATCTGAATGCAAGACAGAATTGCAAGAAACAGATTTCAAGAGATAGATTGGACTCGCCTTTAAAGCACATGAAAAGCGACAGAATTTTGACAACGATGCGGTTGGCCCAAAAGGGAGTATGCGTTTTTTCCTGAATATATCCAGGAAAAAACGCATACGCACTTTATGGGCAACCAAGCAAGCAAGCAATGCAAATGTGCACAATAAAGAAGTCTCATTTCCCACTGGTCAAAAGGGCCATCCGAAAAAATTGTAAAAACCAGAAATGCAGGACAGGCCATGGAGAACAGGAAGCCTTTATACGCTGATGGACAGTGTGTGAACTGCCGAGAGCCACTCTGGAGAAGTGTATGGTGGTTCCTAAATCATCTAAAAAACAGAGCGACAGAGCATAGGGCACTTCCAATCACGGGAGTATATCTAGGGAAGTCTAAAAATCAACAAGACACAAGCACACCACAGTTTAGGGCTACTCTGTTTACAAGAACCTCAACTTCAGTACACCTTAAATATCCCAGGAAAGAGAACAATGGATAAAGAAAATGTGGTACTTATGTACAATGGAATATCTCTTCACCATGAAATCAATGTAATAAGGCTAGTAGAAGGATAAAGAGTGGATTGAGGTCCGATAATACTACTTGAAATAAGTCAAACAGAAAAAGAAACATATCATCAGATATCACTTATAGAGGGAGGATAAATATGGCTGCACAAAAAATGAATTACAAAACAGAACAGTGTCTCACATTTAGAAAACACACTTATGTCAGCTTAAGGGGAAAGGAGAGGTGGGGTGATGCATAAAACCAGAGTTTGAAATTAGCACAGATACCGTTCAATAAACCAAAATAGGTATCAGAAAAGATCTACACCTTGCTCAATGAACTGGCCTCAACACACCCTATACACCGCAGAGAAATATATCTGAGTAATAAGAATCTTAAAACCCATGTATTGATATCTCTCCATAAGGGAATCAAGTGTGCGCAGAGCGGCACAAACACAGCAGTGAAAATGAGCTAAACCCCTTTATAGAAATAAATTTTAAAACCAAAACGCAGAAACAATGAAAGAGAGAAAAATTCTTACAAAATTCGCTCAGGGGCTGTGATGCAACCTGGAATGACCACATATAAACCCACAGCTGGATAAGACATAAGGCTGGACACTTGGGGCTGAAAGGATTGGAGAGCTTTGGTGAGCAACTGCCAAAAGTTTAATGCAATACTTCATGCTACTTATTCCAAGGGTCCCAACACTCCAGGTTGAAGGGAATCTTCCTACAGCTAAACCATGCATGGGAAATCCAGCGGATGGTATACCATATGATCGGGAAAGGTTTCTAAAATGCACCTCATTTTCCTCTCCTGGGGCTCCGGATCAACATTCCAGCCACTTTACTAACAACATCTCCACATGGAGAGTCAATGCCTTTAAGTTCCGGTATCGCACAGTCTGCAGTTAGTGCGGAGGATGAATGGGAATAGGGGGAACCAGTGAGAAAATAGCTGTAGCGGTTTCAATGGGCACATGTCACTCTAATTTCACATCAGGAAGAAGAATTAACCAAAGGCGGAGCAAGGCGTCCCAGAAGAAGAATAGGGCCTGAAGAAATCCTGTGGATATGAGGCAAGATCACAAAAATAAGAGCAGAAAAATGGAGCTAAGGGCCACTGCAATTCAAAAACCTGCAGAGTTATAAAGGCCAACTATTTTCCAAACGTATATTGAGGTAAGGCTATGAAGAGGCACTGAGAGCAAGGCAGAACTGCAGGAAACCGATTTCAGGAGGTAGACTGGAATTGCATGTAAAGCATAGGAAAAGAGGCAGAACGTCCACAATGATGCACTTGGCCAAAAAGGGCGTATGCGTTTTTTCCTGAATATATTCAGGAAAAAACGCATAGGCCCTTTTTGGCCAAACAAGCAAGCTTGCAAAGGAAATATGCACTACAATGAAGTCTCACTTCCCCCCGGTCAAAAGGGACATCTGAAAAAAGTGTAAAACCCAGAAAGGCAGGACAGGCCATGGAGAACTGGGAGCCTTGTTATGCTGATGGGCGGGATGTAAATTGCCAAAAGCCACTCTGGAGAAGTGTATGGTGTTTCCTGAAACATCTAAAAAACAAAGCAACAGAGCCTAGGGCACTTCCACTTATGGTCCTATAGCTTAGGGAAATTAAATAAAAAAGACACAGCCACCACGAAGTTTGGGCCGGCTCTGTTTACAAGCACCTCCTTTAAGGTATAAATTCAATATCACAGAAAGTGAAA
The DNA here is from genome assembly GCF_964270905.1 of Leucopleurus acutus. Taxonomy (NCBI): domain Eukaryota; kingdom Metazoa; phylum Chordata; class Mammalia; order Artiodactyla; family Delphinidae; genus Leucopleurus; species Leucopleurus acutus. The sequence goes on along the minus strand of NC_139146.1, from coordinate 102,753,135 downwards.
AATGCATAAAGAAGTTTTGGTACTTACGTACAATGCAATATCACTCAGCAATGAAATCTATGTCATCAGGCCCGTAGCAGCATAATGAGTGGATTCAGGTACAATGATTCTAAGTGAAATAAGTCACACAGAAAAAGAAACATCAAAAGTTATCACTAATACACGGAATGTAAACTTGGCTACACAGGAACTGAATTACAAAACAGAACAGGGTCTGAAATGTAGAAAACCAACGTATGCTTGCTTAAGGGGAAAGGTGAGTTGGGGTGCGGCATAAAACCAGAGATTGAAATTAGCACAGATACCGTTCCATAAGCCAAATATGTAATAGACAAGAGCTACTCCTTGCTCAACGAAGTGGACTCAACACCCCACATTAAAAGCCTAAGAATATACCTGACTAGTAAGAATCTTAAAACCTATGGATTTATATGTCTCCGAAAGAGAATCAAGCGTGTGTACAGCGGCATAAGCGCAGCAGTGATAGGATTGGTGAGGTTCGGTGAGCAAATGCAGACCCTTTGAAGTCATATTGCATGGTACCCATTCCATGGGTCTCAACTCTCCAGGTTTAAGGGATTCTTCCTTCAGCTAAAACATGCATGTGGAACCCAGAGTATGATCCACCGTGTGATCGGGAAACGTGTTCAAATGTGTCTCAGTTTTTGTCCCCTTGTACTCGGGTGCAACATTCCAAACGCTTTACTAACACTCTCCCCACTTGGAGAGTCAGTGCCTTTAACCTCCTGTTTGGCCCAGTTTGCAATTTCTGTGGAAAATGAACAGGAATAGGGAGAACCAATGAGAGACTAGCTGGAGGTGTCCGGACGGGCAAATTTAATTTTCATTTCCCACCAGGAAGAGGAATTAACCAAAGGCTCAGTGTGCCATGCCGGAACCACACTAGGGCCAGAAGGAATCCAGCGGTGTTGCGGCCAGCTCACAACAAAGCGAGTTGAAGAAAGGAGCTCAGGGGCACTTTAATTCACAAACCTGCAGAGTTTTAAATGACAGCTATCTTCCAAAAATATATTGAAGTAAGGCCGCCAAGAGGAGTTGAAAGCGTGGCAGAATTGCAGGAAACTGATTTCAGGAGGTACACTGGAATTGCATGTAAATCATAGGAAAAGAGGCTGAACGTCCAAAATGATGCACTTGGCCAAAAAGGGCGTATGCGTTCTTTCCTGAATATATTCAGGAAAAAACGCATACGCCCTTTTTGGCCAACCAAGCAAGCTTGCAAAGGAAATCTGCACTACAATGAAGTCTCACTGCCCCCCTGGTCAAAAGGGCCATCTAAAAAAAGTGTAAAATCCAGAAAGGCAGGACAGGCCATGGAGAACTGGGAGCCTTGTTATGCTGATGGGCGGGATGTAAGTTGCCAGCAGCCACACTGGAGAAGTGTATGGTGTTTCCTGAAACATCCAAAAAACAAAGCAACAGAGCCTAGGGCACTTCCACTTATGGTCCTATAGCTTAGGGAAATTAAAATAAAAAAGACACAGCCACCCCAAAGTTTGAGACGGCTCTGTTTACAAGAACCTCGTTTATGGTACAAGTTGAATATCGCAGAAAGCGAAAAATGGATAAAGAAGTTGTGGTACTTACGTACAATGCAATATCACTCAGCAATGAATTCTATGTCATCAGGCCCGTAGCAGCATAATGAGTGGATTCAGGTACGATGATTCTATGTGAAATAAGTCACACAGAAAAAGAAACATCATAAGATATCACTACTACAGGAATGTAAACTTGGCTACACAGGAACTGAATTACAAAACAGAACAGGGTCTCTAATGTAGAAAACCAACTTATTCTTGCTTAAGGGGAAAGGTGAGTTGGGGTGCGGCATAAAACCAGAGATTGAAATTAGCACAGATACCGTTCCATAAGCCAAATATGTAATAGACAAGAGCTACTCCTTGCTCAACGAAGAGGACACAACAACCCATATTAAACGCCTAAGAATATACCTGACTAGTAAGAATCTTAAAACCTATGGATTTATATGTCTCCGAAAGAGAATCAAGCGTGTGTACAGCGGCATAAGCGCAGCAGTGATAGGATTGGTGAGGTTCGGTGAGCAAATGCAGACCCTTTGAAGTCATATTGCATGGTACCCATTCCATGGGTCTCAACTCTCCAGGTTTAAAGGATTCTTCCTTCAGCTAAAACATGCATGTGGAACCCAGAGTATGATCCACCGTGTGATCGGGAAACGTGTTCAAATGTGTCTCAGTTTTCGTCCCCTGGTACTCGGGTGCAACATTCCAGACACATTATTAACATTCTCCCCACTTGGAGAGTGAGTGCCTTTAACCTCCTGTTTGGCCCAGTTTGCAATTTCTGTGGAAAATGAACAGGAATAGGGAGAACCAATGAGAGACTAGGTGGAGGTGTCTGGACGGGCAAATTTAACTCTCATTTCCCACCAGGTAGAGGAATTAACCAAAGTCTCAGCATTCCATGCCAGAACCAAACTAGGGTCTGAAGCAATCCTGCGGTGTTGCGGCCAGCTCACAAGAAAGCGAGTTGAAGAAAGGAGCTCAGGGGCACTGTAATTCACAAACCTGCAGAGTTATAAATGACAGCTATCTTCCAAAAATATATTGAAGTAAGGCTGCCAAGAGGAGTTGAAAGCGGGGCAGAATTGCAGGAAACCGATTTCAGGAGGTAGACTGGAATTGCATGTAAAGCATAGGAAAAGAGGCAGAACGTCCACAATGATGCACTTGGCCAAAAAGTGCGTATGCGTTTTTTCCGGAATATATTCAGGAAAAAACGCATACGCACTTTTTGGCCAACCAAGCAAGCTTGCAAAGGAAATCTGCACTACAATGAAGTCTCAATGCCCCTTGTTAAAAAGGGCTATCTGAAAAAAGTGTAAAATCCAGAAAGGCAGGACAGGCCATGGAGAACTAGGAGCCTTGTTATGCTGATGGGCGGGATGTAAATTTCCAGCAGCCACTCTGGAGTAGTGTATGGTGTTTCCAGAAACATCCAAAAAACAAAGCAACAGAGCCTAGGGCATTTCCACTTATGGTCCTATAGATTAAGGAAATTAAAATCAAAAACACACAGCCACCCCAAAGTTTGGGCCGGCTCTATTTACAAGAACCTCGTTTACGGTGCAAGTTCAATATCACAGAAAGCGAAAAATGGATAAAGAAGTTGTGGTACTTACGTACAATGCAGTATCACACAGCAATAAAATCTATGTCATCAGGCCCGTAGCAGTATAATGAGTGGATTCAGGTACGATGATTCTAAGTGAAATCAGTCACACAGAAAAAGAAACATCATAAGGTATCACTAACACACGGAATGTAAACTTGGCTACACAGGAACTGAATTACAAAACAGAACAGGGTATCAAATGTAGAAAACCAACTTATGCTTGCTTAAGGGGAATGGTGAGTTGGGGTGCTGCATGAAACCAGAGATTGAAATTGGCACAGATACCGTTCCATAAGCCAAATATGTAATAGACAAGAGCTACTCCTTGCTCAACGAAGTGGACTTAACACCCCATATTAAACGCCTAAGAATATACCTGACTAGTAAGAATCTTAAAACCTATGGATTTATATGTCTCCGAAAGAGAATCAAGCGTGTGTACAGCGGCATAAGCGCAGCAGTGATAGGATTGTTGAGGTTCGGTGAGCAAATGGAGACCCTTTGAAGTCATATTACATGGTACCCATTCCATGGGTCTCAACTCTCCAGGTTTAAGGGATTCTTCCTTCAGCTAAAACATACATGTGGAACCCAGAGTATGATCCGCCGTGTGATCGGGAAACGTGTTCAAATGTGCCTCAGTTTTCGTTCCCTGGTACTCGGGTGCAACATTCCAGATGCTTTACTAACACTCTCCCCACTTGGAGAGTCAGTGCCTTTAACCTCCTGTTTGGCCCAGTTTGCAATATCTGCGGAAGATGAACAGGAAGAGGGAGAACCAATGAGAGACTAGCTGGAGCTGTCAGGACGGGCAAATTTAACTCTCATTTCCCACCAGGAAGAGGAATTAACCAAAGGCTCAACATGCCATGCCGGAACCAAACTAGGGCCTGAAGCAATCCTGTGGTGTTGCGGCCAGCTCACAAGAAAGCGAGTTGAAGAAAGGAGCTAAGGGGCACTGTAATTCACAAAGCTGCAGAGTTATAAATGACAGCTATCGTCCAAAAATATATTGAAGGAAGGCTGCCAAGAGGAGTTGAAAGTGGGGCAGAATTGCAGGAAACCGATTTCAGTAGGTAGACTGGAATTGCATGTAAAGCATAGGAAAAGAGGCAGAACGTCCACAATGATGCACTTGGCCAAAAAGGGTGTATGCGTTTTTTCCTGAATATATTCAGGAAAAAACGCATACACCCTTTTTGGCCAACCAAGCAAGCTTGCAAAGGAAATCTGCACTACAATGAAGTCTCACTGCCCCCCTGTCAAAAAGGCCATCTGAAAAAAGTGTAAAATCCAGAAAGGCAGGACAGGGTATGGAGAACTGGGAGCCTTGTTATGCTGATGGGCGGGATGTAAATTGCCAACAGCCACTCTGGAGAAGTGTATGGTGTTTCCTGAAACATCCAAAAAACAAAGCAACAGAGCCTAGGGCACTTCCACTTATGGTCCTATAGCTTAGGGAAATTAAAATAAAAAAGACACAGCCACCCCAAATTTTGGACCGTCTCTGTTTACAACAACCTCGTTTATGGTACAAGTTCAATATCACAGAAAGCGAAAAATGGATAAAGAAGTTGTGGTACTTCCGTACAATGCAATTTCACTCAGCAATGAAATCTATGTCATCAGGCCGGTAGAAGCATAATGAGTGGATTCAGGTACAATGATTCTAAGTGAAATAAGTCACACAGAAAAAGAAACATCATAAGATATCACTACTACACAGAATGTAAACTTGGCTACAGAGGAACTGAATTACAAAACAGAAAATGGTCTCAAATGTAGAAAAGCAACTTATGCTTTCTTAAGGGGAAAGGTGAGTTAGGGTGCGGCATAAAACCAGAGATTGAAATTAGCACAGACACCGTTCCATAAGCCAAATATGTAATAGACAAGAGCTACTCCTTGCTCAACGAAGTGGACTCAACACCCCATATTAAACGCCTAAGAATATACCTGACAAGTAAGAATCTTAAAACCTATGGATTTATATGTCTCCGAAAGAGAATCAAGCATGTGTACAGTGGCATAAACGCAGCAGTGATAGGATTGGTGAGGTTCGGTGAGCAAATGCAGACTCTTTGAAGTCATATTGCATGGTACCCATTCCATGGGTCTCAACTCTCCAGGTTTAAGGGATTCTTCCTTCAGCTAAAACATGCATGTGGAACCCAGAGTATGATCCACCGTGTGATCGGGAAACGTGTTCAAATGTGTCTCAGATTTCGTCCCCTGGTACTCGGGTGCAACATTCCACACGCTTTACTAACACTCTCCCCACTTGGAGAGTGAGTGCCTTTAACCTCCTGTTTGGCCCAGTTTGCAATTTCTGCGTAAGATGAACAGGAATAGGGAGAACCAATGAGAGACTAGGTGGAGGTGTCTGGACGGGCAAATTTAACTCTCATTTCCCACCAGGAAGAGGAATTAACCAAAGGCTCAGCATGTCGTGCCGGAACCAAACAAGGGCCTGAAGCAATCCTGCGGTGTTGCGGCCAGCTCACAAGAAAGCGAGTTGAAGAAAGGGGCTCAGCGGCACTGTAATTCACAAACCTGCAGAGTTATAAATGACAGCTATCGTCCAAAAATATATTGAAGTAAGGCTGCCAAGAGGAGTTGAAAGCGGGGCAGAATTGCAGGAAACCGATTTCAGGAGGTAGACTGGAATTGCATGTAAAGCATAGGAAAAGAGGCAGAACGTCCACAATGATGCACTTGGCCAAAAAGGGCGTATGCGTTTTTTCCTGAATATATTCAGGAAAAAACGCATACGCCCTTTTTGGCCAACCAAGCAAGCTTGCAAAGGAAATCTGCCCTACAATGAAGTCTCACTGCCCCCCTGTCAAAAGGGCCATCTGAAAAAAGTGTAAAATCCAGAAAGGCAGGACAGGGTATGGAGAACTGGGAGCCTTGTTATGCTGATGGGCGGGATGTAAATTGCCAACAGCCACTCTGGAGAAGTGTATGGTGTTTCCTGGAACATCCAAAAAACAAAGCAACAGAGCCTAGGGCACTTCCACTTATGGTCCTATAGCTTAGGAAAATTAAAATCAAAAAGACACAGCCACCCCAAAGTTTGGGACGGCTCTGTTTACAAGAACCTCGTTTACGGTACAAGTTCAATATCACAGAAAGCGAAAAATGGATAAAGAAGATGTGGTACTTACGTACAATGCAATATCACTCAGCAATGAAATCTATGTCATCAGTCCAGTAGCAGCATAATGAGTGGATTCAGGTACGATGATTGTAAGTGAAATAAGTCACACAGAAAAAGAAACATCATAAGATATCACTAATACACGAAATGTAAACTTGGCTACAAAGGAACTGAATTACAAAACAGAACAGGGTCTCTAATGTAGAAAACCAACTTATTCTTGCTTAAGGGGAAAGGTGAGTTTGGGTGCTGCATAAAACCAGAGATTGAAATTAGCGCAGATACCGTTCCATAAGCCAAATATGTAATAGACAAGAGCTACTCCTTGCTCAGCGAAGAGGACACAACATACCATATTAAACGCCTAAGAATATACCTGACTAGTAAGAATCTTAAAACCTATGGATTTATATGTCTCCGAAAGAGAATCAAGCGTGTGTACAGCGGCATCAGCGCAGCAGTGATAGGATTGGTGAGGTTCGGTGAGCAAATGCAGACCCTTTGAAGTCATATTGCATGGTACCCATTCCATGGTTCTCAACTCTCCAGGTTTAAGGGATTCTTCCTTCAGCTAAAACATGCATGTGGAACCCAGAGTATGATCCACCGTGTGATCGGGAAACGTGTTCAAATGTGCCTCAGTTTACGTCCCCTGGTACTCGGGTGCAACATTCCAGACGCTTTACTAACACTCTCCCCACTTGGAGAGTCAGTGCCTTTAACCTCCTGTTTGGCCCAGTTTGCAATTTCTGCGGAAAATGAACAGGAATAGGGAGAACCAATGAGAGACTAGCTGGAGGTGTCTGGATGGGCAAATTTAACTCTCATTTCCCACCAGGAAGAGGAATTATCCAAAGGCTCAGCGTGCCATGCCGGAACCACACTAGGGCCTGAAGCAATCCTGCGGTGTTGCGGCCAGCTCACAAGAAAGCGAGTTGAAGAAAGGAGCTCAGGGGCACTGTAATTCACAAACCTGCAGAGGTATAAATGACAGCTATCTTCCAAAAATATATTGAAGGAAGGCTGCCAAGAGGACTTGAAAGCGGGGCAGAATTGCAGGAAACCGATTTCAGGAGGTAGACTGGAATTGCATGTAAAGCATAGGAAAAGAGGCAGAACGTCCACAATGATGCACTTGGCCAAAAAGTGCGTATGCGTTTTTTCCGGAATATATTCAGGAAAAAATGCATACGCAATTTTTGGCCAACCAAGCAAGCTTGCAAAGGAAATCTGCACTACAATGAAGTCTCAATGCCCCTTGTTAAAAAGGGCTATCTGAAAAAAGTGTAAAATCCAGAAAGGCAGGACAGGCCATGGAGAACTAGGAGCCTTGTTATGCTGATGGGCGGGATGTAAATTGCCAGCAGCCACTCTGGAGTAGTGTATGGTGTTTCCAGAAACATCCAAAAAACAAAGCAACAGAGCCTAGGGTATTTCCACTTATGGTCCTATAGAATAGGGAAATTAAAATCAAAAACACACAGCCACCCCAAAGTTTGGGACGGCTCTGTTTACAAAAACCTCGTTTGCGGTACAAGTTCAATATCACAGAAAGCGAAAAATGGATAAAGAAGTTGCGGTACTTACGTACAATGCAGTATCACACAGCAATAAAATCTATGTCATCAGGCCCATAGCAGTATAATGAGTGGATTCAGGTACGATGATTCTAAGTGAAATAAGTCACACAGAAAAAGAAACATCATAAGGTATCACTAACACACGGAATGTAAACTTGGCTACACAGGAACTGAATTACAAAACAGAACAGGGTCTCAAATGTAGAAAACCAACTTATGCTTGCTTAAGGGGAATGGTGAGTTGGGGTGCTGCATGAAACCAGAGATTGAAATTGGCACAGATACCGTTCCATAAGCCAAATATGTAATAGACAAGAGCTACTCCTTGCTCAACGAAGTGGACTCAACACCCCATATTAAACGCCTAAGAATATACCTGACTAGTAAGAATCTTAAAACCTATGGATTTATATGTCTCCGAAAGAGAATCAAGCGTGTGTACAGCGGCATAAGCGCAGCAGTGATAGCATTGTTGAGGTTCGGTGAGCAAATGGAGACTCTTTGAAGTCATATTGCATGGTACCCATTCCATGGGTCTCAACTCTCCAGGTTTAAGGGATTCTTCCTTCAGCTAAAACATGCATGTGGAACCCAGAGTATGATCCACCGTGTGATCGGGAAACGTGTTCAAATGTGTCTCAGTTTTCGTCCCCTGTTACTCGGGTGCAACATTCCAGACGCTTTACTAACACTCTCCCCACTTGGAGAGTCAGTGCCTTTAACCTCCTGTTTGGCCCAGTTTGCAATTTCAGTGGAAAATGAACAGGAATAGGGAGAACCAATGAGAGACTAGGTGGAGGTGTCTGGACGGGCAAATTTAACTCTCATTTCCCACCAGGAAGAGGAATTAACCAAAGGCTCAGCATGCCGTGCCGGAACCAAACTAGGGCCTGAAGCAATCCTGCGGTGTTGCGGCCAGCTCACAAGAAAGCGAGTTGAAGAAAGGAGCTCAGGGTCACTGTAATTCACAAACCTGCAGAGTTATAAATGACAGCTTTCGTCCAAAAATATATTGAAGGAAGGCTGCCAAGAGGACTTGAAAGCGGGGCAGAATTGCAGGAAACCGATTTCAGGAGGTAGACTGGAATTGCATGTAAAGCATAGGAAAAGAGGCAGAACGTCCACAATGATGCACTTGGCCAAAAAGCGCGTATGCGTTTTTTCCGTAATATATTCAGGAAAAAACGCATACGCCCTTTTTGGCCAACCAAGCAAGCTTGCAAAGGAAATCTGCACTACAATGATGTCTCACTGCCCCCAGGTCAAAAGGGCTATCTGAAAAAAGTGTAAAATCCAGAAAAGCAGGACAGGCCATGGAGAACTGGGAGCCTTGTTATGCTGATGGGCGGGATGTAAATTGCCAGCAGCCACTCTGGAGAAGTGTATGTTGTTTCCTGAAACATCCAAAAAACAAAGCAACAGAGCCTAGGGCACTTCCACTTATGGTCCTATAGCTTAGGGAAATTAAAATGAAAAAGACACAGCCACCCCAAAGTTTGGGCCGGCTCTGTTTACAAGCACCTCGTTTACGGTACAAGTTCAATATCACAGAAAGCGAAAAATGGATAAAGAAGTTGTGGTAATTACGTACAATGCAATATCACTCAGCAATGAAATCTATGTCATCAGGCCAGTAGCAGCATAATGAGTGTATTCAGGTACGATGATTCTAAGTGAAATTAGTCCCACAGAAAAAGAAACATCATAAGATATCACTACTACACGGAATGTAAACTTGGCTACACAGGAACTGAATTACAAAACAGAACAGGGTCTCAAATGTAGAAAACCAACTTATGCTTGCTTAAGGGGAAAGATGAGTTGGGGTGCTGCATAAAACCAGAGATTGAAATTATCACAGATACCATTCCGTAAGCCAAATAAGTAATAGACAAGAATTACTCCTTGCTCAACGAAGTGGACTCAACACCCCATAATAAACGCCTAAGAATATACGTGACTAGTAAGAATCTTAAAACCTATGGATTTATATATCTCCAAAAGAGAATCAATCATGTGTACAGCGGCATAAACGCAGCAGTGATAGGATTGGTGAGGTTCGGTGAGCAAATGCAGACCCTTTGAAGTCATATTGCATGGTACCCATTCCATGGGTCTCAACTCTGCAGGTTTAAGGGATTCTTCCTTCAGCTAAACATGCATGTGGAACACAGAGTATGATCCACTGTGTGATCGGGAAACGTGTTCAAATGTGTCTCAGTTTTCGTCCCCTTTTACTCGGGTGCAACATTCCAGATACTTTACTAACACTCTCCCCACTTGGAGAGTCAGTGCCTTTAACCTCCTGTTTGGCCCAGTTTGCAATTTCTGCGTAAGATGAACAGGAATAGGGAGAACCAATGAGAGACTAGGTGGAGGTGTCTGGACGGGCAAATTTAACTCTCATTTCCTACAAGGAAGAGGAATTAACCAAAGGCGCAGCGTGGCATGCCAGAAGCACACTAGGGCCTGAAGCAATCCTGCGGTGTTGCGGCCAGCTCACAAGATAGCGAGTTGAAGGAAGGAGCTCAGGGGCACTGTAATTCACAAACCTGCAGAGTTATAAATGACAGCTTTCGTCCAAAAATATATTGAAGGAAGGCTGCCAAGAGGACTTGAAAGCGGGTCAGAATTGCAGGAAACCGATTTCATGAGGTAGACTGGAATTGCATGTAAAGCATAGGAAAAGAGGCAGAACGTCCACAATGATGCACTTGGCCAAAAAGGTCGTATGCGTTTTTTCCGGAATATATTCAGGAAAAAACGCATACGCCCTTTTTGGCCAACCAAGCAAGCTTGCAAAGGAAATCTGCACTACAATGAAGTCTCACTGCCCCCTGGTCAAAAGGGCTATCTGAAAAAAGTGTAAAATACAGAAAGGCAGGACAGGCCATGGAGAACTGGGAGCCTTGTTATGCTGATGGGCGGGATGTAAATTGCCAACACCCACTCTGAAGAAGTGTATGTTGTTTCCTGAAACATCCAAAAAACAAAGCAACAGAGCCTAGGGCACTTCCACTTATGGTCCTATAGCTTAGGGAAATTAAAATCAAAAAGACACAGCCACCCCAAAGTTTGGGACGGCTCTGTTTACAAGAACCTCGTTTACGGTACAAGTTGAATATCACAGAAAGCGAAAAATGGATAAAGAAGTTGTGGTACTTACGTACAATGCAATATCACTCAGCAATGAAATCTATGTCATCAGGCCCGTAGCAGCATAATGAGTGGATTCAGGTACGATGATTCTAAGTGAAAGAAGTCACACAGAAAAAGAAACATCATAAGATATCACTACTACACGGAATGTAAACTTGGCTACACAAGAACTGAATTACAAAACAGAACAGGGTGTCAAATGTAGAAAACCAACTTATGCTTGCTTAAGGGGAAAGGTGAGTTGGGATGCTGCATAAAACCAGAGATTGAAATTAGCACAGATACCGTTCCATAAGCCAAATATGTAATAGACAAGAGCTACTCCTTGCTCAACGAAGTGGACTCAACACCCCATATTAAACCCCTAAGAATATACCTGACTAGTAAAAATCTACCTGACTAGTAAGAATCTTAAAACCTATGGATTTATATGTCTCCGAAAGACAATCAAGCGTGTGTACAGCGGCATAAACGCAGCAGTGATAGGACTGGTGAGGTTCGGTGAGCAAATGCAGACCCTTTGAAGTCATTTTGCATGGTACCCATTCCATGGGTCTCAACTCTCCATGTTTAAGGGATTCTTCCTTCAGCTAAAACATGCATGTGGAACCCAGAGTATGATCCACCATGTGATCGGGAAACGTGTTCAAATGTGTCTCAGTTTTCGTCCCCTGGTACTCGGGTGCAACATTCCAGACGCTTTACTAACACTCTCCCCACTTGGAGAGTCAGTGCCTTTAACCTCCTGTTTGGCCCAGTTTGCAATTTCTGTGGAAAATGAACAGGAATAGGGAGAACCAATGACAGACTAGGTGGAGGTGTCCGGACGGGCAAATTTAACTCTCATTTCCCACCAGGAAGAGGAATTAACCAAAGGCTCAGCGTGCCATGCCTGAACCACACTAGGGCCAGAAAGAATCCTGCGGTGTTGCGGCAGCTCATAAGAAAGCGAGTTGAAGAAAGGAGCTCAGGGGCACTGTAATTCACAAACCTGCAGAGTTATAAATGACAGCTATCTTCCAAAAATATATTGAAGTAAGGCTGCCAAGAGGAGTTGAAAGCGGGGCAGAATTGCAGGAAACCGATTTCAGGAGGTAGACTGGAATTGTATGTAAAGCATAGGAAAAGAGGCAGAACGTCCACAATGATGCACTTGGCCAAAAAGGGCGTATGCGTTTTTTCCTGAATATATTCAGGAAAAAACGCATACGCCCTTTTTGGCCAACCAAGGAAGCTTGCAAAGGAAATCTGCACTACAATGAAGTCTCACTGCCCCCCGGTCTAAAGGGCCATCCGAAAAAAGTGTAAAATCCAGAAAGGCAGGACAGGCCAAGGAGAACTAGGAGCCTTCTTATGCTGATGGACGGGATGTAAATTGCCAGCAGCCACTCTGGAGAAGTGTATGGTGTTTCCTGAAACATCCAAAAAATAAAGCAACAGAGTCTAGGGCACTTCCACTTATGGTCCTATAGCTTAGGGAAATTAAAATCAAAAAGACACAGCCACCCCAAAGTTTGGGACGGCTCTGTTTACAAGAACCTCGTTTACAGTACAAGTTCAATATCACAGAAAGCGAAAAATGGATAAAGAAGTTGGGGTACTTACGTACAATGCAATATCACTCAGCAATGAAATCTATGTCATCAGGCCCGTAGCAGCATAATGAGTGGATTCAGGTACGATGATTCTAAGTGAAATAAGTCACACAGAAAAAGAAACATCATAAGATATCACTACTACACGGAATGTAAACTTGGCTACACAAGAACTGAATTACAAAACAGAAAAGGGTTTCAAATGTAGAAAACCAAGTTATGCTTGCTTAAGGGGAAAGGTGAGTTCGGGTGCTGCATAAAACCAGAGATTGAAAGTAGCACAGATACCGTTCCATAAGTCAAATATGTAATAGACAAGAGCTACTCCTTGCTCAACGAAGTGGACTCAACACCCCATATTAAACGCCTAAGAATATACCTGACTAGTAAGAGTCTACCTGACTAGTAAGAATCTTAAAACCTATGGATTTATATGTCTCCGAAAGAGAATCAAGCAGGTGTACAGCGGCATAAACGCAGCAGTGATAGGATTGGTGAGGTTCGGTGAGCAAATGCAGACCCTTTGAAGTCATATTGCATGGTACCCATTCCATGGGTCTCAACTCTCCATGTTTAAGGGATTCTTCCTTCAGCTAAAACATGCATGTGGAACCCAGAGTATGATCCACCGTGTGATCGGGAAACGTGTTCAAATGTGTCTCAGTTTCGTCCCCTGGTACTCGGGTGCAACATTCCAGACGCTTTACTAACACTCTCCCCACTTGGAGAGTCAGTGCCTTTAACCTCCTGTTTGGCCCAGTTTGCAATTTCTGTGGAAAATGAACAGGAATAGGGAGAACCAATGAGAGACTAGGTGGAGGTGTCTGAACGGGCAAATTTAACTCTCATTTCCCACCAGGAAGAGGAATTAACCAAAGGCTCAGCATGCCAAGCCGGAACCAAACTAGGGCCTGAAGCAATCCTGCGGTGTTGCGGCCAGCTCACAAGAAAGTGAGTTGAAGAAAGGAGCTCAGGGGCACTGTAATTCACAAACCTGAAGAGTTATAAATGACAGCTATCTTCCAAAAATATATTGAAGTAAGGCTGCCAAGAGGAGTTGAAAGCGGGGCAGAATTGCAGGAAACCGATTTCAGGAGGTAGACTGGAATTGCATGTAAAGCAAAGGAAAAGAGGCAGAACGTCCACAATGATGCACTTGGCCAAAAAGGGCGTATGCGTTTTTTCCTGAATATATTCAGGAAAAAACGCATACGCCCTTTTTGGCCAACCAAGCAAGATTGCAAAGGAAATCTGCACTACAATGAAGTCTCACTGCCCCCGAGGTCAAAAGGGCCATCTGAAAAAAGTGTAAAATCCAGAAAGCCAGGACAGGCCATGGAGAACTGGGAGCCTTGTTATGCTGATGGGCGGGATATAAATTGCCAGCAGCCACTCTGGAGAAGTGTATGGTGTTTCCTGAAACATCCAAAAAACAAAGCAACAGAGCCTAGGGCACTTCCACTTATGGTCCTATAGATTAGGGAAATTAAAATCAAAAGACACAGCCACCCCAAAGTTTGGGACGGCTCTGTTTACAAGAACCTCGTTTACGGTACAAGTTCAATATCACAGAAAGCGAAAAATGGATAAAGAAATTGTGGTACTTACGTACAATGCAATATCACTCAGCAATGAAATCTATGTCATCAGGCCCGTAGCAGCATAATGAGTGGATTCAGGTACGATGATTCTAAGTGAAATAAGTCACACAGAAAAAGAAACATCATAAGATATCACTAATACACGGAATGTAAACTTGGCTACACAGGAACTGAATTACAAAACAGAACAGGGTGTCAAATGTAGAAAACCAACTTATGCTTGCTTAAGGGGAAAGGTGAGTTGGGGTGCTGCATAAAACCAGAGATTGAAATTAGCACAGATACCGTTCCATAAGCCAAATATGTAATAGACAAGAGCTACTCCTTGCTCAACGAAGTGGACTCAACACCCCATATTAAACGCCTAAGAATATACCTGACTAGTAAGAATCTTAAAACCTATGGATTTATATGTCTCCGAAAGAGAATCAAGCGTGTGTACAGCGGCATAAACGCAGCAGTGATAGGACTGGTGAGGTTCGGTGAGCAAATGCAGACCCTTTGAAGTCATATTGCATGGTACCCATTCCATGGGTCTCAACTCTCCATGTTTAAGGGATTCTTCCTTCAGCTAAAACATGCATGTGGAACCCAGAGTATGATCCACCGTGTGATCGGAAAACGTGTTCAAATGTGTCTCAGTTTTCGTCCCCTGGTACTCGGGTGCAACATTTCAGACGCTTTACTAACACTCTCCCCACTTGGAGAGTCAGTGCCTTTAACCTCCTGTTTGGCCCAGTTTGCAATTTCTGTGGAAAATGAACAGGAATAGGGAGAACCAATGAGAGACTAGGTGGAGGTGTCTGGACGGGCAAATTTAACTCTCATTTCTCACCAGGAAGAGGAATTAACCAAAGGCTCAGCATGCCGTGCTGGAAACAAACTAGGGCCTGAAGCAATCCTGCGGTGTTGCGGCCAGCTCACAAGAAAGCGAGTTGAAGAAAGGAGCTCAGGGGCACTGTAATTCACAAACCTGCAGAGTTATAAATGACAGCTATCTTCCAAAAATATATTGAAGTAAGGCAGCCAAGAGGAGTTGAAAGCGGGGCAGAATTGCAGGAAACCGATTTCAGGAAGTAGACTGGAATTGCATGTAAAGCATAGGAAAAGAGGCAGAATGTCCACAATGATGCACTTGGCCAAAAAGGGCGTATGCGTTTTTTCCTGAATATATTCAGGAAAAAACGCATACGCACTTTTTGGACAACCAAGGAAGCTTGCAAAGGAAATCTGCACTACAATGAAGTCTCACTGCCCCCTGGTCAAAAGGGCCATCTGAAAAAAGTGTAAAATCCAGAAAGGCAGGACAGGCCATGGAGAACTGGGAGCCTTGTTATGCTGATGGGCGGGATGTAAATTGCCAGCAGCCACTCTGGAGAAGTGTATGGTGTTTCCTGAAACAGCGAAAAAACAAAGCAACAGAGCCTAGGGCACTTCCACTTATGGTCCTATAGATTAGGGAAATTAAAATCAAAAAGACACAGCCACCCCAAAGTTTGGGACGGCTCTGTTTACAAGAACCTCGTTTACGGTACAAGTTCAATATCACAGAAAGCGAAAAATGGATAAAGAAATTGTGGTACTTACGTACAATGCAATATCACTCAGCAATGAAATCTATGTCATCAGGCCCGTAGCAGCATAATGAGTGGATTCAGGTACGATGATTCTAAGTGAAATAAGTCACACAGAAAAAGAAACATCATAAGATATCACTAATACACGGAATGTAAACTTGGCTACACAGGAACTGAATTACAAAACAGAACAGGGTGTCAAATGTAGAAAACCAACTTATGCTTGCTTAAGGGGAAAGGTGAGTTGGGGTGCTGCATAAAACCAGAGATTGAAATTAGCACAGATACCGTTCCATAAGCCAAATATGTAATAGACAAGAGCTACTCCTTGCTCAACGAAGTGGACTCAACACCCCATATTAAACGCCTAAGAATATACCTGACTAGTAAGAATCTTAAAACCTATGGATTTATATGTCTCCGAAAGAGAATCAAGCGTGTGTACAGCGGCATAAACGCAGCAGTGATAGGACTGGTGAGGTTCGGTGAGCAAATGCAGACCCTTTGAAGTCATATTGCATGGTACCCATTCCATGGGTCTCAACTCTCCATGTTTAAGGGATTCTTCCTTCAGCTAAAACATGCATGTGGAACCCAGAGTATGATCCACCGTGTGATCGGGAAACGTGTTCAAATGTGTCTCAGTTTTCGTCCCCTGGTACTCGGGTGCAACATTCCAGAAACTTTACTAACACTCTCCCCACTTGGAGAGTCGGTGCCTTTAACCTCCTGTTTGGCCCAGTTTGCAATTTCTGTGGAAAATGAACAGGAATAGGGAGAACCAATGAGAGACTAGGTGGAGGTGTCTGGACGGGCAAATTTAACTCTCATTTCCCACCAGGAAGAGGAATTAACCAAAGGCTCAACATGCCATGCCGGAACCAAACAAGGGCCTGAAGCAATACTGTGGTGTTGCGGCCAGCTCACAAGAAAGCGAGTTGAAGAAAGGAGCTCAGGGGCACTGTAATTCACAAACCTGCAGAGTTATAAATGACAGTTATCTTCCAAAAATATATTGAAGTAAGGCTGCCAAGAGGAGTTGAACGTGGGGCAGAATTGCAGGAAACCGATTTCAGGAGGTAGACTGGAATTGCATGTAAAGCATAGGAAAAGAGGCAGAACGTTCACAATGATGCCCTTGGCCAAAAAGGGCATATGTGTTTTTTCCTGAATATATTCAGGAAAAAACGCATACGCCCTTTTTGGCCAACCAAGCAAGCTTGCAAAGGAAATCTGCACTACAATGAAGTCTCAGTGCCCCTTGGTCAAAAGGGTCATCTGAAAAAAGTGTAAAATCCAGAAAGGCAGGACAGGCCATGGAGAACTGGGAGCCTTGTTATGCTGATGGGCGGGATGCAAATTGCCAGCAGCCACTCTGGAGAAGTGTATGGTGTTTCCTGAAACATCCAAAAGACAAAGCAACAGAGCCTAGGGCACTTCCACTTATGGTCCTATAGCTTAGGGAAATTAAAATAAAAAAGACACAGCCACCCCAAAGTTTGGGACGGCTTTGTTTACAAGAACCTCGTTAACGTTACAAGTTCAATATCACAGAAAGCGAAAAATCGATAAAGAAGTTGTGGTACTTACGTACAATGCAATATCACTCAGCAATGAAATCTATGTCATCAGGCCCGTAGCAATATAATGAGTGGATTCAGGTACGATGATTCTAAGTGAAATATAAGTCACACAGAAAAAGAAACATCATAAGATATCACTACTACACGGAATGTAAACTTGGCTACACAAGAACTGAATTACAAAACAGAACAGGGTGTCAAATGTAGAAAACCAACTAATGCTTGCTTAAGGGAAGGGTGAGTTGGGGTGCTGCATAAAACCAGAGATTGAAATTAGCACAGATACCGTTCCATAAGCCAAATATGTAATAGACAAGAGCTACTCCTTGCTCAACGAAGTGGACTCAACACCCCATATTAAACCCCTAAGAATATACCTGACTACTAAGAATCTACCTGACTAGTCAGAATCTTAAAACCTATGGATTTATATGTCTCCGAAAGAGAATCAAGTGTGTGTACAGTGGCATAAATGCAGCAGTGATAGGATTGGTGAGGTTCGGTGAGCAAATCCAGGCCCTTTGAAGTCATATTGCATGGTACCCATTCCATGGGTCTCAACTCTCCAGGTTTAAGGGATTCTTCCTTCAGCTAAAACATGCATGTGGAACCCAGAGTATGATCCACCGTGTGATCGGGAAACGTGTTCAAATGTGTCTCAGTTTTCGTCCCCTGGTACTCGGGTGCAACATTCCAGACGCTTTATTAACACTCTCCCCACTTGGAGAGTCAGTGCCTTTAACCTCCTGTTTGGCCCAGTTTGCAATTTCTGTGGAAAATGAACAGGAATAGGGAGAACCAATGAGAGACTAGGTGGAGGTGTCCGGACGGGGAAATTTAACTCTCATTTCCCACCAGGAAGAGGAAATAACCAAAGGCTCAGCGTGACATGCCAGAACCACACTAGGGCCAGAAGCAATCCTGCGGTGTTGCGGCCAGCTCACAAGAAAGCGAGTTGAAGAAAGGAGCTCAGGGGCACTGTAATTCACAAACCCGCAGAGTTATAAATGACAGCTATCTTCCAAAAATATATTGAAGTAAGGCAGCCAAGAGGAGTTGAAAGCCTGGCAGAATTACCGGAAACCGATTTCAGGAGGTAGACTGGAATTGCATGTAAAGCATAGGAAAAGAGGCAGAATGTCCACAATGATGCACTTGGCCAAAAAGGGCGTATGCGTTCTTTCCTGAATATATTCAGGAATATATTCAGGAAAAAACGCATACGCCATTTTTGGCCAACCAAGGAAGCATGCAAAGGAAATCTGGACTACAATGAAGTCTCACTGCCCCCCGGTCAAAAGGGCCATCTGAAAAAAGTGTAAAATCCAGAAAGGCAGGACAGTCCATGGAGAACTGGGAGCCTTGTTATGCTGATGGGCGGGATGTAAATTGCCAGCAGCCACTCTGGAGAAGTGTATGGTGTTTCCTGAAACATCCAAAAAACAAAGCAACAGAGCCTAGGGCACTTCCACTTATGGTCCTATAGCTTAGGGAAATTAAAATCAAAAAGACACAGCCACCCCAAAGTTTGGGACGGTTCTGTTTACAATAACCTCGTTTACCGTACAAGTTCAATATCACAGAAAGCGAAAAATGGATAAAGAAGTTGTGGTACTTACGTACAATGCAATATCACTCAGCAATGAAATCTATGTCATCAGGCCCGTAGCAGCATAATGAGTGGATTCAGGTACGATGATTCTAAGTGAAATAAGTCACACAGAAAAAGAAACATCATAAGATATCACTACTACACGGAATGTAAACTTGGCTACACAAGAACTGAATTACAAAACAGAACAGGGTATCAAATGTAGAAAACCAACTTATGCTTGCTTAAGGGGAAAGGTGAGTTGGGGTGCTTCATAAAACCAGAGATTGAAATTAGCACAAATACCGTTCCATAAGCCAAATATGTAATAGACAAGAGCTACTCCTTGCTCAACGAAGTGGACTCAACACCCCATATTAAACGCCTAAGAATATACCTGACTAGTAAGAATCTTAAAACCTATGGATTTATATGTCTCCGAAAGAGAATCAAGCGTGTGTACAGCGGCATAAACACAGCAGTGATAGGACGGGTGAGGTTCGGTGAGCAAATGCAGACCCTTTGAAGTCATATTGCATGGTACCCATTCCATGGGTCTCAACTCTCCATGTTTAAGGGATTCTTCCTTCAGCTAAAACATGCATGTGGAACCCAGAGTATGATCCACCATGTGATCGGGAAACGTGTTCAAATGTGTCTCAGTTTTCATCCCCTGGTACTCGGGTGCAACATTCTAGACGCTTTACTAACACTCTCCCCACTTGGAGAGTCAGTGCCTTTAACCTCCTGTTTGGCCCAGTTTGCAATTTCTGTGGAAAATGAACAGGAATAGGGAGAACCAATGAGAGACTAGGTGGAGGTGTCCGGACGGGCAAATTTAACTCTCATTTCCCACCAGGAAGAGGAATTAACCAAAGGCTCAGCGTGCCATGCCGGAACCACACTAGGGCCAGAAAGAATCCTGCAGTGTTGCGGCAGCTCATAAGAAAGCGAGTTGAAGAAAGGAGCTCAGGGGCACTGTAATTCACAAACCTGCAGAGTTATAAATGACAGCTATCTTCCAAAAATATATTGAAGTAAGGCTGCCAAGAGGAGTTGAAAGCAGGGCAGAATTGCAGGAAACCAATTTCAGGAGGTAGACTGGAATTTTATGTAAAGCATAGGAAAAGAGGCAGAACGTCCACAATGATGCACTTGGCCAAAAAGGGCGTATGCGTTTTTTCCTGAATATATTTGGGAAAAAACGCATACGCCCTTTTTGGCCAACCAAGCAAGCTTGCAAAGGAAATCTGCACTACAATGAAGTCTCACTGCCCCCCGGTCAAAAGGGCCATCCGAAAAAAGTGTAAAATCCAGAAAGGCAGGACAGGCCAAGGAGAACTAGGAGCCTTCTTATGCTGATGGACGGGATGTAAATTGCCAGCAGCCACTCTGGAGAAGTGTATGGTGTTTCCTGAAACATCCAAAAAATAAAGCAACAGAGTCTAGGGCACTTACACTTATGGTCCTATAGCTTAGGGAAATTAAAATCAAAAAGACACAGCCACCCCAATGTTTGGGACGGCTGTGTTTACAAGAACCTCGTTTACAGTACAAGTTCAATATCACAGAAAGCGAAAAATGGATAAAGAAGTTGTGGTACTTACGTACAATGCAATATCACTCAGCAATGAAATCTATGTCATCAGGCCCGTAGCAGCATAATGACTGGATTCAGGTACGATGATTCTAAGTGAAATAAGTCACACAGAAAAAGAAACATCATAAGATATCACTACTACACGGAATGTAAACTTGGCTACACAAGAACTGAATTACAAAACAGAACAGGGTGTCAAATGTAGAAAACCAACTTATGCTTGCTTAAGGGGAAAGGTGAGTTGGGGTGCTGCATAAAACCAGAGATTGAAAGTAGCACAGATACCGTTCCATAAGCCAAATATGTAATAGACAAGAGCTACTCCTTGCTCAACGAAGTGGACTCAACACCCCATATTAAACGCCTAAGAATATACCTGACTAGTAAGAGTCTACCTGACTAGTAAGAATCTTAAAACCTATGGATTTATATGTCTCCGAAAGAGAATCAAGCATGTGTACAGCGGCATAAACGCAGCAGTGATAGGATTGGTGAGGTTCGGTGAGCAAATGCAGACCCTTTGAAGTCATACTGCATGGTACCCATTCCATGGGTCTCAACTCTCCAGGTTTAAGGGATTCTTCCTTCAGCTAAAACATGCATGTGGAACCCAGAGTATGATCCACCGTGTGATCGGGAAACGTGTTCAAATGTGTCTCAGTTTTCATCCCCTGGTACTCGGGTGCAACATTCCAGACGCTTTACTAACACTCTCCCCACTTGGAGAGTCAGTGCCTTTAACCTCCTGTTTGGCCCAGTTTGCAATTTCTGTGGAACATGAACAGGAATAGGGAGAACCAATGAGAGACTAGGTGGAGGTGTCTGGACGGGCAAATTTAACTCTCATTTCTCACCAGGAAGAGGAATTAACCAAAGGCTCAGCGTGCCATGCGGAACCACACTAGGGCCCGAAGCAATCATGCGGTGTTGCGGCCAGCTCACAAGAAAGCGAGTTGAAGAAAGGAGCTCAGGGGCACTGTAATTCAAAAACCTGCAGAGTTATAAATGACAGCTATCTTCCAAAAATATATTGAAGTAAGGCAGCCAAGAGGAGTTGAAAGCGGGGCAGAATTGCAGGAAACCGATTTCAGGAAGTAGACTGGAATTGCATGTAAAGCATAGGAAAAGAGGCAGAATGTCCACAATGATGCACTTGGCCAAAAAGGGCGTATGCGTTTTTTCCTGAATATATTCAGGAAAAAACGCATACGCACTTTTTGGACAACCAAGCAAGCTTGCAAAGGAAATCTGCACTACAATGAAGTCTCACTGCCCCCTGGTCAAAAGGGCCATCTGAAAAAAGTGTAAAATCCAGAAAGGCAGGACAGGCCATGGAGAACTGGGAGCCTTGTTATGCTGATGGGCGGGATGTAAATTGCCAGCAGCCACTCTGGAGAAGTGTATGGTGTTTCCTGAAACATCGAAAAAACAAAGCAACAGAGCCTAGGGCACTTCCACTTATGGTCCTATAGATTAGGGAAATTAAAATCAAAAAGACACAGCCACCCCAAAGTTTGGGACGGCTCTGTTTACAAGAACCTCATTTACGGTACAAGTTCAATATCACAGAAAGCGAAAAATGGATAAAGAAATTGTGGTACTTACGTACAATGCAATATCACTCAGCAATGAAATCTATGTCATCAGGCCCGTAGCAGCATAATGAGTGGATTCAGGTACGATGATTCTAAGTGAAATAAGTCACACAGAAAAAGAAACATCATAAGATATCACTAATACACGGAATGTAAACTTGGCTACACAGGAACTGAATTACAAAACAGAACAGGGTGTCAAATGTAGAAAACCAACTTATGCTTGCTTAAGGGGAACGGTGAGTTGGGGTGCTGCATAAAACCAGAGATTGAAATTAGCACAGATACCATTCCATAAGCCAAATATGTAATAGACAAGAGCTACTCCTTGCTCAACGAAGTGGACTCAACACCCCATATTAAACGCCTAAGAATATACCTGACTAGTAAGAATCTTAAAACCTATGGATTTATATGTCTCCGAAAGGGAATCAAGCGTGTGTACAGCGGCATAAACGCAGCAGTGATAGGACTGGTGAGGTTCGGTGAGCAAATGCAGACCCTTTGAAGTCATATTGCATGGTACCCATTCTATGGGTCTCAACTCTCCATGTTTAAGGGATTCTTCCTTCAGCTAAAACATGCATGTGGAACCCAGAGTATGATCCACCGTGTGATCGGGAAACGTGTTCAAATGTGTCTCAGTTTTCGTCCCCTGGTACTCGGGTGCAACATTCCAGACACTTTACTAACACTCTCCCCACTTGGAGAGTCGGTGCCTTTAACCTCCTGTTTGGCCCAGTTTGCAATTTCTGTGGAAAATGAACAGGAATAGGGAGAACCAATGAGAGACTAGGTGGAGGTGTCTGGACGGGCAAATTTAACTCTCATTTCCCACCAGGAAGAGGAATTAACCAAAGGCTCAACATGCCATGCCGGAACCAAACTAGGGCCTGAAGCAATACTGTGGTGTTGCGGCCAGCTCACAAGAAAGCGAGTTGAAGAAAGGAGCTCAGGGGCACTGTAATTCACAAACCTGCAGAGTTATAAATGACAGTTATCTTCCAAAAATATATTGAAGTAAGGCTGCCAAGAGGAGTTGAACGTGGGGCAGAATTGCAGGAAACCAATTTCAGGAGGTAGACTGGAATTGCATGTAAAGCATAGGAAAAGAGGCAGAACGTTCACAATGATGCCCTTGGCCAAAAAGGGCATATGTGTTTTTTCCTGAATATATTCAGGAAAAAACGCATACGCCCTTTTTGGCCAACCAAGCAAGCTTGCAAAGGAAATCTGCACTACAATGAAGTCTCAGTGCCCCTTGGTCAAAAGGGTCATCTGAAAAAAGTGTAAAATCCAGAAAGGCAGGACAGGCCATGGAGAACTGGGAGCCTTGTTATGCTGATGGGCGGGATGTAAATTGCCAGCAGCCACTCTGGAGAAGTGTATGGTGTTTCCTGAAACATCCAAAAGACAAAGCAACAGAGCCTAGGGCACTTCCACTTATGGTCCTATAGCTTAGGGAAATTAAAATAAAAAAGACACAGCCACCCCAAAGTTTGGGACGGCTTTGTTTACAAGAACCTCGTTAACGGTACAAGTTCAATATCACAGAAAGCGAAAAATGGATAAAGAAGTTGTGGTACTTACGTACAATGCAATATCACTCAGCAATGAAATCTATGTCATCAGGCCCGTAGCAATATAATGAGTGGATTCAGGTACGATGATTCTAAGTGAAATATAAGTCACACAGAAAAAGAAACATCATAAGATATCACTACTACACGGAATGTAAACTTGGCTACACAAGAACTGAATTACAAAACAAAACAGGGTGTCAAATGTAGAAAACCAACTAATGCTTGCTTAAGGGAAGGGTGAGTTGGGGTGCTGCATAAAACCAGAGATTGAAATTAGCACAGATACCGTTCCATAAGCCAAATATGTAATAGACAAGAGCTACTCCTTGCTCAACGAAGTGGACTCAACACCCCATATTAAACCCCTAAGAATATACCTGACTACTAAGAATCTACCTGACTAGTCAGAATCTTAAAACCTATGGATTTATATATCTCCGAAAGAGAATCAAGAGTGTGTACAGTGGCATAAGTGCAGCAGTGATAGGATTGGTGAGGTTCGGTGAGCAAATCCAGGCCCTTTGAAGTCATATTGCATGGTACCCATTCCATGGGTCTCAACTCTCCAGGTTTAAGGGATTCTTCCTTCAGCTAAAACATGCATGTGGAACCCAGAGTATGATCCACCATGTGATCGGGAAACGTGTTCAAATGTGTCTCAGTTTTCGTCCCCTGGTACTCGGGTGCAACATTCCAGACGCTTTACTAACACTCTCCCACTTGGAGAGTCAGTGCCTTTAACCTCCTGTTTGGCCCAGTTTGCAATTTCTGTGGAAAATGAACAGGAATAGGGAGAACCAATGACAGACTAGGTGGAGGTGTCCGGACGGGGAAATTTAACTCTCATTTCCCACCAGGAAGTGGAAATAACCAAAGGCTCAGCGTGCCATGCCAGAACCACACTAGGGCCAGAAGCAATCCTGCGGTGTTGCGGCCAGCTCACAAGAAAGCGAGTTAAAGAAAGGAGCTCAGGGGCACTGTAATTCACAAACCCGCAGAGTTATAAATGACAGCTATCTTCCAAAAATATATTGAAGTAAGGCAGCCAAGAGGAGTTGAAAGCGGGGCAGAATTACCGGAAACCGATTTCAGGAGGTAGACTGGAATTGCATGTAAAGCATAGGAAAAGAGACAGAACGTCCACAATGATGCACTTGGCCAAAAAGGGCGTATGCGTTTTTTCCTGAATATATTCAGGAATATATTCAGGAAAAAACGCATACGCCCTTTTTGGCCAACCAAGGAAACATGCAAAGGAAATCTGCACTACAATGAAGTCTCACTGCCCCCCGGTCAAAAGGGCCATCTGAAAAAAGTGTAAAATCCAGAAAGGCAGGACAGTCCATGGAGAACTGGGAGCCTTGTTATGCTGATGGGCGGGATGTAAATTGCCAGCAGCCACTCTGGAGAAGTTTATGGTGTTTCCTGAAACATCCAAAAAACAAAGCAACAGAGCCTAGGGCACTTCCACTTATGGTCCTATAGCTTAGGGAAATTAAAGTCAAAAAGACACAGCCACCCCAAAGTTTGGGACGGCTCTGTTTACAATAACCTCGTTTACCGTACAAGTTCAATATCACAGAAAGCGAAAAATGGATAAAGAAGTTGTGGTACTTACGTACAATGCAATATCACTCAGCAATGAAATCTATGTCATCAGGCCCGTAGCAGCATAAGGAGTGGATTCAGGTACGATGATTCTAAGTGAAATAAGTCACACAGAAAAAGAAACATCATAATATATCACTACTACACGGAATGTAAACTTGGCTACACAAGAACTGAATTACAAAACAGAACAGGGTATCAAATGTAGAAAACCAACTTATGCTTGCTTAAGGGGAAAGGTGAGTTGGGGTGCTTCATAAAACCAGAGATTGAAATTAGCACAGATACCGTTCCATAAGCCAAATATGTAATAGACAAGAGCTACTCCTTGCTCAACGAAGTGGACTCAACACCCCATATTAAACGCCTAAGAATATACCTGACTAGTAAGAATCTTAAAACCTATGGATTTATATGTCTCCGAAAGAGAATCAAGCGTGTGTACAGCGGCATAAACACAGCAGTGATAGGACGGGTGAGGTTCGGTGAGCAAATGCAGACCCTTTGAAGTCATATTGCATGGTACCCATTCCATGGGTCTCAACTCTCCAGGTTTAAGGGATTCTTCCTTCAGCTAAAACATGCATGTGGAACCCAGAGTATGATCCACCATGTGATCGGGAAACGTGTTCAAATGTGTCTCAGTTTTCATCCCCTGGTACTCGGGTGCAACATTCTAGACGCTTTACTAACACTCTCCCCACTTGAAGAGTCAGTGCCTTTAACCTCCTGTTTGGCCCAGTTTGCAATTTCTGTGGAAAATGAACAGGAATAGGGAGAACCAATGAGAGACTAGGTGGAGGTGTCCGGACGGGCAAATTTAACTATCATTTCCCACCAGGAAGAGGAATTAACCAAAGGCTCAGGGTGCCATGCCGGAACCACACTAGGGCCAGAAAGAATCCTGCAGTGTTGCGCAGCTCATAAGAAAGCGAGTTGAAGAAAGGAGCTCAGGGGCACTGTAATTCACAAACCGGCAGAGTTATAAATGACAGCTATCTTCCAAAAATATATTGAAGTAAGGCTGCCAAGAGGAGTTGAAAGCGGGGCAGAATTGCAGGAAACCGATTTCAGGAGGTAGACTGGAATTGTATGTAAAGCATAGGAAAAGAGGCAGAATGTCCACAATGATGCACTTGGCCAAAAAGGGCGTATGCGTTTTTTCCTGAATATATTTGGGAAAAAACGCATACGCCCTTTTTGGCCAACCAAGCAAGCTTGCAAAGGAAATCTGCACTACAATGAAGTCTCACTGCCCCCCGGTCAAAAGGGCCATCCGAAAAAAGTGTAAAATCCAGAAAGGCAGGACAGGCCAAGGAGAACTAGGAGCCTTCTTATGCTGATGGACGGGATGTAAATTGCCAGCAGCCACTCTGGAGAAGTGTATGGTGTTTCCTGAAACATCCAAAAAATAAAGCAACAAAGTCTAGGGCACTTACACTTATGGTCCTATAGCATAGGGAAATTAAAATCTAAAAGACACAGCCACCCCAATGTTTGGGAAGGCTGTGTTTACAAGAACATCGTTTACATTACAAGTTCAATATCACAGAAAGCGAAAAATGGATAAAGAAGTTGTGGTACTTACGTACAATGCAATATCACTCAGCAATGATATCTATGTCATCAGGCCCGTAGCAGCATAATGACTGGATTCAGGTACGATGATTCTAAGTGAAATAAGTCACACAGAAAAAGAAACATCATAAGATATCACTACTACACGGAATGTAAACTTGGCTACACAAGAACTGAATTACAAAACAGAACAGGGTGTCAAATGTAGAAAACCAACTTATGCTTGCATAAGGGGAAAGGTGAGTTGGGGTGCTGCATAAAACCAGAGATTGAAAGTAGCACAGATACCGTTCCATAAGCCAAATATGTAATAGACAAGAGCTACTCCTTGCTCAACGAAGTGGACTCAACACCCCATATTAAACGCCTAAGAATATACCTGACTAGTAAGAGTCTACCTGACTAGTAAGAATCTTAAAACCTATGGATTTATATGTCTCCGAAAGACAATCAAGCATGTGTACAGCGGCATAAACGCAGCAGTGATAGGATTGGTGAGGTTCGGTGAGCAAATGCAGACCCTTTGAAGTCATACTGCATGGTACCCATTCCATGGGTCTCAACTCTCCAGGTTTAAGGGATTCTTCCTTCAGCTAAAACATGCATGTGGAACCCAGAGTATGATCCACCGTGTGATCGGGAAACGTGTTCAAATGTGTCTCAGTTTTCATCCCCTGGTACTCGGGTGCAACATTCCAGACGCTTTACTAACACTCTCCCCACTTGGAGAGTCAGTGCCTTTAACCTCCTGTTTGGCCCAGTTTCCACTTTCTGTGGAACATGAACAGGAATAGGGAGAACCAATGAGAGACTAGGTGGAGGTGTCTGGACGGGCAAATTTAACTCTCATTTCCCACCAGGAAGAGGAATTAACCAAAGGCTCAGCATGCCATGCGGAACCACACTAGGGCCCGAAGCAATCATGCGGTGTTGCGGCCAGCTCACAAGAAAGCGAGTTGAAGAAAGGAGCTCAGGGGCACTGTAATTCAAAAACCTGCAGAGTTATAAATGACAGCTATCTTCCAAAAATATATTGAAGTAAGGCTGCCAAGAGGAGTTGAAAGCGGGTCAGAATTGCAGGAAACCGATTTCATGAGGTAGAGTGGAATTGCATGTAAAGCATAGGAAAAGAGGCAGAACGTCCACAATGATGCACTTGGCCAAAAAGGTCGTATGCGTTTTTTCCGGAATATATTCAGGAAAAAACGCATACGCCCTTTTTGGCCAACCAAGCAAGCTTGCAAAGGAAATCTGCACTGCAATGAAGTCTCACTGCCCCCTGGTCAAAAGGGCTATCTGAAAAAAGTGTAAAATCCAGAAAGGCAGGACAGGCCATGGAGAACTGGGAGCCTTGTTATGCTGATGGGCGGGATGTAAATTGCCAACACCCACTCTGAAGAAGTGTATGTTGTTTCCTGAAACATCCAAAAAACAAAGCAACAGAGCCTAGGGCACTTCCACTTATGGTCCTATAGCTTAGGGAAATTAAAATCAAAAAGACACAGCCACCCCAAAGTTTGGGCCGGCTCTGTTTACAAGAACCTCGTTTACGGTACAAGTTGAATATCACAGAAAGCGAAAATGGATAAAGAAGTTGTGGTACTTACGTACAATGCAGTATCACACAGCAATGAAATCTATGTCATCAGGGCCGTAGCAGCAAAATGAGTGGATTCAGGTAAGATGATTCTAAGTGAAATAAGTCACACAGAAAAAGAAACATCATAAGGTATCACTAACACACGGAATGTAAACTTGGCTACACAGGAACTGAATTACAAAACAGAACAGGGTCTCAAATGTAGAAAACCAACTTATGCTTGCTTAAGGGGAATGGTGAGTTGGGGTGCTGCATGAAACCAGAGATTGAAATTGGCACAGATACCGTTCCATAAGCCAAATATGTAATAGACAAGAGCTACTCTTTGCTCAACGAAGTGGACTCAACACCCCATATTAAACGCCTAAGAATATACCTGACTAGTAAGAATCTGAAAACCTATGGATTTATATGTCTCCGAAAGAGAATCAAGCGTGTGTACAGCGGCATAAACGCAGCAGTGATAGGATTGGTGAGGTTCGGTGAGCAAATGCAGACCCTTTGAAGTCATATTTCATGGTACCCATTCCATGGGTCTCAACTCTCCAGGTTTAAAGGATTCTTCCTTCAGCTAAAACATGCATGTGGAAACCAGAGTATGATCCACCGTGTGATCAGGAAACGTGTTCAAATGTGTCTCAGTTTTCGTCCCCTGGTACTCGGGTGCAACATTCCAGACGCTTTATTAACACTCTCCCCACTTGGAGAGTCAGTGCCTTTAACCTCCTGTTTGGCCCAGTTTGCAATTTCTGTGGAAAATGAACAGGAATAGGGAGAACCAATGAGAGACTAGGTGGAGGTGTCTGGACGGGCAAATTTAACTCTCATTTCTCACCAGGAAGAGGAATTAACCAAAGGCTCAGCATGCCATGCCGGAACCAAACTAGGGTCTGAAGCAATCCTGCGGTGTTGCGGCCAGCTCACAAGAAAGCGAGTTGAAGAAAGGAGCTCAGGGTCACTGTAATTCACAAACCTGCAGAGTTATAAATGACAGCTATCTTCCAAAAATATATTGAAGGAAGGCTGCCAAGAGGAGTTGAAAGCGGGGCAGAATTGCAGGAAACCGATTTCAGGAGGTAGACTGGAATTGCATGTAAAGCATATGAAAAGAGGCAGAACGTCCACAATGATGCACTTGGCCAAAAAGGGCGTATGCGTTTTTTCCAGAATATATTCAGGAAAAAAAGGATACGCCCTTTTTGGCCAACCAAGCAAGCTTGCAAAGGAAATCTGCACTACAATGAAGTCTCACTGCCCCTTGTTCAAAAGGGCTATCTGAAAAAAGTGTAAAATCCAGAAAGGCAGGACAGGCCATGGAGAACTGGGAGCCTTGTTATGCTGATGGGCGGGATGTAAATTGCCAGCAGCCACTCTGGAGTAGTGTATGGTGTTTCCAGAAACATCCAAAAAACAAAGCAACAGAGCCTAGGGCATTTCCACATATGGTCCTATAGCTTAGGGAAATTAAAATCAAAAAGACACAGCCACCCCAAAGTTTGG
Organism: Leucopleurus acutus; assembly: GCF_964270905.1. Taxonomy (NCBI): domain Eukaryota; kingdom Metazoa; phylum Chordata; class Mammalia; order Artiodactyla; family Delphinidae; genus Leucopleurus; species Leucopleurus acutus. The sequence continues at coordinate 102,723,045 of NC_139146.1, read as the reverse complement.
GCCGGCTCTGTTTACAAGAACCTCGTTTACGGTACAAGTTGAATATCACAGAAAGCGAAAAATGGATAAAGAAGTTGTGGTACTTACGTACAATGCAGTATCACACAGCAATGAAATCTATGTCATCAGGGCCGTAGCAGCATAATGAGTGGATTCAGGTAAGATGATTCTAAGTCACACTGAAAAAGAAACATCATAAGGTATCACTAACACACGGAATGTAAACTTGGCTACACAGGAACTGAATTACAAAACAGAACAGGGTCTCAAATGTAGAAAACCAACTTATGCTTGCTTAAGGGGAATGGTGAGTTGGGGTGCTGCATGAAACCAGAGATTGAAATTGGCACAGATACCGTTCCATAAGCCAAATATGTAATAGACAAGAGCTACTCCTTGCTCAACGAAGAGGACACAACACCCAATATTAAACGCCTAAGAATATACCTGACTAGAAAGAATCTTAAAACGTATGGATTTATATGTCTCCGAAAGAGAATCAAGCGTGTGTACAGCGGCATAAACGCAGCAGTGATAGGATTGGTGAGGTTCGGTGAGCAAATGCAGACCCTTTGTAGTCATATTTCATGGTACCCATTCCATGGGTCTCAACTCTCCAGGTTTAAAGGATTCTTCCTTCAGCTAAAACATGCATGTGGAACCCAGAGTATGATCCACCGTGTGATCAGGAAACGTGTTCAAATGTGTCTCAGTTTTCGCCCCCTGGTACTCGGGTGCAACATTCCAGACGCTTTATTAACACTCTCCCCCCTTGGAGAGTGAGTGCCTTTAACCTCCTGTTTGGCCCAGTTTGCAATTTCTGTGGAAAATGAACAGTAATAGGGAGAACCAATGAGAGACTAGGTGGAGGTGTCTGGACGGGCAAATTTAACTCTCATTTCCCACCAGGAAGAGGAATTAACCAAAGGCTCAGCATGCCATGCCGGAACCAAACTAGGGTCTGAAGCAATCCTGCGGTGTTGCGGCCAGCTCACAAGAAAGCGAGTTGAAGAAAGGAGCTCAGGGGCACTGTAATTCACAAACCTGCAGAGTTATAAATGACAGCTATCTTCCAAAAATATATTGAAGGAAGGCTGCCAAGAGGAGTTGAAAGCGGGGCAGAATTGCAGGAAACGGATTTCAGGAGGTAGACTGGAATTGCATGTAAAGCATAGGAAAAGAGGCAGAACGTCCACAATGATGCACTTGGCCAAAAAGGGCGTATGTGTTTTTTCCGGAATATATTCAGGAAAAAACGCATACGCCCTTTTTGGCCAACCAAGCAAGCTTGCAAAGGAAATCTGCACTACAATGAAGTCTCACTGCCCCTTGTTCAAAAGGGCTATCTGAAAAAAGTGTAAAATCCAGAAAGGCAGGACAGGCCATGGAGAACTGGGAGCCTTGTTATGCTGATGGGCGGCATGTAAATTGCCAGCAGCCACTCTGGAGTAGTGTATGGTGTTTCCAGAAACATCCAAAAAACAAAGCAACAGAGCCTAGGGCATTTCCACATATGGTCCTATAGCTTAGGGAAATTAAAACCAAAAAGACACAGCCACCCCAAAGTTTGGGCCGGCTCTGTTTACAAGAACCTCGTTTACGGTACAAGTTGAATATCACAGAAAGCGAAAAATGGATAAAGAAGTTGTGGTACTTACATACAATGCAGTATCACACAGCAATGAAATCTATGTCACCAGGGCCGTAGCAGCATAATGAGTGGATTCAGGTAAGATGATTCTAAGTCACACTGAAAAAGAAACATCATAAGGTATCACTAACACACGGAATGTAAACTTGGCTACACAGGAACTGAATTACAAAACAGAACAGGGTCTCAAATGTAGAAAACCAACTTATGCTTGCTTAAGGGGAATGGTGAGTTGGGGTGCTGCATGAAACCAGAGATTGAAATTGGCACAAATACCGTTCCATAAGCCAAATATGTAATAGACAAGAGCTACTCCTTGCTCAACGAAGTGGACTCAACACCCCATATTAAACGCCTAAGAATACACCTGACTAGTAAGAATCTTAAAACCTATGGATTTATATGTCTCCGAAAGAGAATCAAGCAGGTGTACAGCGGCATAAGCGCAGCAGTGATAGGATTGGTGAGGTTCGATGAGCAAATGCAGACCCTTTGAAGTCATATTGCATGGTACCCATTCCATGGGTCTCAACTCTCCAGGTTTAAGGGATTCTTCCTTCAGCTAAACATGCATGTGGAACACAGAGTATGATCCACCGTGTGATCGGGAAACGTGTTCAAATGTGTCTCAGTTTTTGTCCCCTGGTACTCGGGTGCAACATTCCAGACGCTTTACTAACACTCTCCCCACTTGGAGAGTCAGTGCCTTTAACCTCCTGTTTGGCCCAGTTTGCAATTTCTGTGGAAAATGAACAGGAATAGGGAGAACCAATGAGAGACTAGGTGGAGGTGTCTGAACGGGCAAATTTAACTCTCATTTCCCACCAGGAAGAGGAATTAACCAAAGGCTCAGCATGCGAAGCCGGAACCAAACTAGGGCCTGAAGCAATCCTGCGGTGTTGCGGCCAGCTCACAAGAAAGCGAGTTGAAGAAAGGAGCTCAGGGGCACTGTAATTCACAAACCTGCAGAGTTATAAATGACAGCTATCTTCCAAAAATATATTGAAGTAAGGCAGCCAAGAGGAGTTGAAAGCGGGATAGAATTGCAGGAAACCGATTTCAGGAGGTAGACTGGAATTGCATGTAAAGCAAAGGAAAAGAGGCAGAACGTCCACAATGATGCACTTGGCCAAAAAGGGCGTATGCGTTTTTTCCTGAATATATTCAGGAAAAAACGCATACGCCCTTTTTGGCCAACCAAGCAAGATTGCAAAGGAAATCTGCACTACAATGAAGTCTCACTGCCCCCGAGGTCAAAAGGGCCATCTGAAAAAGTGTAAAATCCAGAAAGCCAGGACAGGCCATGGAGAACTGGGAGCCTTGTTATGCTGATGGGCGGGATGTAAATTGCCAGCAGCCACTCTGGAGAAGTGTATGGTGTTTCCTGAAACATCCAAAAAACAAAGCAACAGAGCCTAGGGCACTTCTACTTATGGTCCTATAGATTAGGGAAATTAAAATCAAAAAGACACAGCCACCCCAAAGTTTGGGACGGCTCTGTTTACAAGAACCTCGTTTACGGTACAAGTTCAATATCACAGAAAGCGAAAAATGGATAAAGAAGTTGTGGTACTTACGTACAATGCAATATCACTCAGCAATGAAATCTATGTCATCAGGCCCATAGCAGCATAATGAGTGGATTCAGGTACGATGATTCTAAGTGAAATAAGTCACACAGAAAAAGAAACATCATAAGATATCACTAATACACGGAATGTAAACTTGGCTACACAGGAACTGAATTACAAAACAGAACAGGGTGTCAAATGTAGAAAACCAACTTATGCTTGCTTAAGGGGAAAGGTGAGTTGGGGTGCTGCATAAAACCAGAGATTGAAATTAGCACAGATACCGTTCCATAAGCCAAATATGTAATAGACAAGAGCTACTCCTTGCTCAACGAAGTGGACTCAACACCCCATATTAAACGCCTAAGAATATACCTGACTAGTAAGAATCTTAAAACCTATGGATTTATATGTCTCCGAAAGAGAATCAAGCGTGTGTACAGCGGCATAAATGCAGCAGTGATAGGATTGGTGAGGTTTGGTGAGCAAATGCAGACCCTTTGAAGTCATACTGCATGGTACCCATTCCATGGGTCTCAACTCTCCATGTTTAAGGGATTCTTCCTTCAGCTAAAACATGCATGTGGAACCCAGAGTATGATCCACCGTGTGATCAGAAAACGTGTTCAAATGTGTCTCAGTTTTCGTCCCCTGGTACTCGGGTGCAACATTCCAGACGCTTTACTAACACTCTCCCCACTTGGAGAGTCAGTGCCTTTAACCTCCTGTTTGGCCCAGTTTGCAATTTCTGTGGAAAATGAACAGGAATAGGGAGAACCAATGAGAGACTAGGTGGAGGTGTCTGGACGGGCAAATTTAACTCTCATTTCTCACCAGGAAGGGGAATTAACCAAAGGCTCAGCATGCCGTGCTGGAAACAAACTAGGGCCTGAAGCAATCCTGCGGTGTTGCGGCCAGCTCACAAGAAAGCGAGTTGAAGAAAGGAGCTCAGGGGCACTGTAATTCACAAACCTGCAGAGTTATAAATGACAGTTATCTTCCAAAAATATATTGAAGTAAGGCTGCCAAGAGGAGTTGAACGTGGGGCAGAATTGCAGGAAACCGATTTCAGGAGGTAGACTGGAATTGCATGTAAAGCATAGGAAAAGAGGCAGAACGTTCACAATGATGCCCTTGGCCAAAAAGGGCATATGTGTTTTTTCCTGAATATATTCAGGAAAAAACGCATACGCCCTTTTTGGCCAACCAAGCAAGCTTGCAAAGGAAATCTGCACTACAATGAAGTCTCAGTGCCCCTTGGTCAAAAGGGTCATCTGAAAAAAGTGTAAAATCCAGAAAGGCAGGACAGGCCATGGAGAACTGGGAGCCTTGTTATGCTGATGGGCGGGATGTAAATTGCCAGCAGCCACTCTGGAGAAGTGTATGGTGTTTCCTGAAACATCCAAAAGACAAAGCAACAGAGCCTAGGGCACTTCCACTTATGGTCCTATAGCTTAGGGAAATTAAAATAAAAAAGACACAGCCACCCCAAAGTTTGGGACGGCTTTGTTTACAAGAACCTCGTTAACGGTACAAGTTCAATATCACAGAAAGCGAAAAATGGATAAAGAAGTTGTGGTACTTACGTACAATGCAATATCACTCAGCAATGAAATCTATGTCATCAGGCCCGTAGCAATATAATGAGTGGATTCAGGTACGATGATTCTAAGTGAAATATAAGTCACACAGAAAAAGAAACATCATAAGATATCACTACTACACGGAATGTAAACTTGGCTACACAAGAACTGAATTACAAAACAGAACAGGGTGTCAAATGTAGAAAACCAACTAATGCTTGCTTAAGGGAAGGGTGAGTTGGGGTGCTGCATAAAACCAGAGATTGAAATTAGCACAGATACCGTTCCATAAGCCAAATATGTAATAGACAAGAGCTACTCCTTGCTCAACGAAGTGGACTCAACACCCCATATTAAACCCCTAAGAATATACCTGACTAGTAAGAATCTACCTGACTAGTCAGAATCTTAAAACCTATGGATTTATATGTCTCCGAAAGAGAATCAAGTGTGTGTACAGTGGCATAAATGCAGCAGTGATAGGATTGGTGAGGTTCGGTGAGCAAATCCAGGCCCTTTGAAGTCATATTGCATGGTACCCATTCCATGGGTCTCAACTCTCCAGGTTTAAGGGATTCTTCCTTCAGCTAAAACATGCATGTGGAACCCAGAGTATGATCCACCGTGTGATCGGGAAACGTGTTCAAATGTGTCTCAGTTTTCGTCCCCTGGTACTCGGGTGCAACATTCCAGACGCTTTATTAACACTCTCCCCACTTGGAGAGTCAGTGCCTTTAACCTCCTGTTTGGCCCAGTTTGCAATTTCTGTGGAAAATGAACAGGAATAGGGAGAACCAATGAGAGACTAGGTGGAGGTGTCCGGACGGGGAAATTTAACTCTCATTTCCCACCAGGAAGAGGAAATAACCAAAGGCTCAGCGTGCCATGCCAGAACCACACTAGGGCCAGAAGCAATCCTGCGGTGTTGCGGCCAGCTCACAGGAAAGCGAGTTAAAGAAAGGAGCTCAGGGGCACTGTAATTCACAAACCCGCAGAGTTATAAATGACAGCTATCTTCCAAAAATATATTGAAGTAAGGCAGCCAAGAGGAGTTGAAAGCCTGGCAGAATTACCGGAAACCGATTTCAGGAGGTAGACTGGAATTGCATGTAAAGCATAGGAAAAGAGGCAGAACGTCCACAATGATGCACTTGGCCAAAAAGGGCGTATGCGTTCTTTCCTGAATATATTCAGGAATATATTCAGGAAAAAACGCATACGCCCTTTTTGGCCAACCAAGGAAGCTTGCAAAGGAAATCTGCACTACAATGAACTCTCACTGCCCCCTGGTCAAAAGGGCCATCTGAAAAAAGTGTAAAATCCAGAAAGGCAGGACAGGCCATGGAGAACTGGGAGCCTTGTTATGCTGATGGGCGGGATGTAAATTGCCAGCAGCCACTCTGGAGAAGTGTATGGTGTTTCCTGAAACATCGAAAAAACAAAGCAACAGAGCCTAGGGCACTTCCACTTATGGTCCTATAGATTAGGGAAATTAAAATCAAAAAGACACAGCCACCCCAAAGTTTGGGACGGCTCTGTTTACAAGAACCTCGTTTACGGTACAAGTTCAATATCACAGAAAGCGAAAAATGGATAAAGAAATTGTGGTACTTACGTACAATGCAATATCACTCAGCAATGAAATCTATGTCATCAGGCCCGTAGCAGCATAATGAGTGGATTCAGGTACGATGATTCTAAGTGAAATAAGTCACACAGAAAAAGAAACATCATAAGATATCACTAATACACGGAATGTAAACTTGGCTACACAGGAACTGAATTACAAAACAGAACAGGGTGTCAAATGTAGAAAACCAACTTATGCTTGCTTAAGGGGAAAGGTGAGTTGGGGTGCTGCATAAAACCAGAGATTGAAATTAGCACAGATACCGTTCCATAAGCCAAATATGTAATAGACAAGAGCTACTCCTTGCTCAACGAAGTGGACTCAACACCCCATATTAAACGCCTAAGAATATACCTGACTAGTAAGAATCTTAAAACCTATGGATTTATATGTCTCCGAAAGGGAATCAAGCGTGTGTACAGCGGCATAAACGCAGCAGTGATAGGACTGGTGAGGTTCGGTGAGCAAATGCAGACCCTTTGAAGTCATATTGCATGGTACCCATTCCATGGGTCTCAACTCTCCATGTTTAAGGGATTCTTCCTTCAGCTAAAACATGCATGTGGAACCCAGAGTATGATCCACCGTGTGATCGGGAAACGTGTTCAAATGTGTCTCAGTTTTCGTCCCCTGGTACTCGGGTGCAACATTCCAGACACTTTACTAACACTCTCCCCACTTGGAGAGTCGGTGCCTTTAACCTCCTGTTTGGCCCAGTTTGCAATTTCTGTGGAAAATGAACAGGAATAGGGAGAACCAATGAGAGACTAGGTGGAGGTGTCTGGACGGGCAAATTTAACTCTCATTTCCCACCAGGAAGAGGAATTAACCAAAGGCTCAACATGCCATGCCGGAACCAAACTAGGGCCTGAAGCAATACTGTGGTGTTGCGGCCAGCTCACAAGAAAGCGAGTTGAAGAAAGGAGCTCAGGGGCACTGTAATTCACAAACCTGCAGAGTTATAAATGACAGTTATCTTCCAAAAATATATTGAAGTAAGGCTGCCAAGAGGAGTTGAACGTGGGGCAGAATTGCAGGAAACCGATTTCAGGAGGTAGACTGGAATTGCATGTAAAGCATAGGAAAAGAGGCAGAACGTTCACAATGATGCCCTTGGCCAAAAAGGGCATATGTGTTTTTTCCTGAATATATTCAGGAAAAAACGCATACGCCCTTTTTGGCCAACCAAGCAAGCTTGCAAAGGAAATCTGCACTACAATGAAGTCTCAGTGCCCCTTGGTCAAAAGGGTCATCTGAAAAAAGTGTAAAATCCAGAAAGGCAGGACAGGCCATGGAGAACTGGGAGCCTTGTTATGCTGATGGGCGGGATGTAAATTGCCAGCAGCCACTCTGGAGAAGTGTATGGTGTTTCCTGAAACATCCAAAAGACAAAGCAACAGAGCCTAGGGCACTTCCACTTATGGTCCTATAGCTTAGGGAAATTAAAATAAAAAAGACACAGCCACCCCAAAGTTTGGGACGGCTTTGTTTACAAGAACCTCGTTAACGGTACAAGTTCAATATCACAGAAAGCGAAAAATGGATAAAGAAGTTGTGGTACTTACGTACAATGCAATATCACTCAGCAATGAAATCTATGTCATCAGGCCCGTAGCAATATAATGAGTGGATTCAGGTACGATGATTCTAAGTGAAATATAAGTCACACAGAAAAAGAAACATCATAAGATATCACTACTACACGGAATGTAAACTTGGCTACACAAGAACTGAATTACAAAACAGAACAGGGTGTCAAATGTAGAAAACCAACTAATGCTTGCTTAAGGGAAGGGTGAGTTGGGGTGCTGCATAAAACCAGAGATTGAAATTAGCACAGATACCGTTCCATAAGCCAAATATGTAATAGACAAGAGCTACTCCTTGCTCAACGAAGTGGACACAACACCCCATATTAAACCCCTAAGAATATACCTGACTAGTAAGAATCTACCTGACTAGTCAGAATCTTAAAACCTATGGATTTATATGTCTCCGAAAGAGAATCAAGTGTGTGTACAGTGGCATAAATGCAGCAGTGATAGGATTGGTGAGGTTCGGTGAGCAAATCCAGGCCCTTTGAAGTCATATTGCATGGTACCCATTCCATGGGTCTCAACTCTCCAGGTTTAAGGGATTCTTCCTTCAGCTAAAACATGCATGTGGAACCCAGAGTATGATCCACCGTGTGATCGGGAAACGTGTTCAAATGTGTCTCAGTTTTCGTCCCCTGGTACTCGGGTGCAACATTCCAGACGCTTTATTAACACTCTCCCCACTTGGAGAGTCAGTGCCTTTAACCTCCTGTTTGGCCCAGTTTGCAATTTCTGTGGAAAATGAACAGGAATAGGGAGAACCAATGAGAGACTAGGTGGAGGTGTCCGGACGGGGAAATTTAACTCTCATTTCCCACCAGGAAGAGGAAATAACCAAAGGCTCAGCGTGCCATGCCAGAACCACACTAGGGCCAGAAGCAATCCTGCGGTGTTGCGGCCAGCTCACAAGAAAGGGAGTTAAAGAAAGGAGCTCAGGGGCACTGTAATTCACAAACCCGCAGAGTTATAAATGACAGCTATCTTCCAAAAATATATTGAAGTAAGGCAGCCAAGAGGAGTTGAAAGCGGGGCAGAATTGCAGGAAACCGATTTCAGGAGGTAGACTGGAATTGCATGTAAAGCATAGGAAAAGAGGCAGAACGTCCACAATGATGCACTTGGCCAAAAAGGGCGTATGCGTTCTTTCCTGAATATATTCAGGAATATATTCAGGAAAAAACGCATACACCCTTTTTGGCCAACCAAGGAAGCATGCAAAGGAAATCTGCACTACAATGAAGTCTCACTGCCCCCCGGTCAAAAGGGCCATCTGAAAAAAGTGTAAAATCCAGAAAGGCTGGACAGTCCATGGAGAACTGGGAGCCTTGTTATGCTGATGGGCGGGATGTAAATTGCCAGCAGCCACTCTGGAGAAGTGTATGGTGTTTCCTGAAACATCCAAAAAACAAAGCAACAGAGCCTAGGGCACTTCCACTTATGGTCCTATAGCTTAGGGAAATTAAAATGAAAAAGACACAGCCACCCCAAAGTTTGGGACGGCTGTGTTTACAATAACCTCGTTTACCGTACAAGTTCAATATCACAGAAAGCGAAAAATGGATAAAGAAGTTGTGGTACTTACGTACAATGCAATATCACTCAGCAATGAAATCTATGTCATCAGGCCCGTAGCAGCATAATGAGTGGATTCAGATACGATGATTCTAAGTGAAATAAGTCACACAGAAAAAGAAACATCATAAGATATCACTACTACACGGAATGTAAACTTGGCTACACAAGAACTGAATTACAAAACAGAACAGGGTATCAAATGTAGAAAACCAACTTATGCTTGCTTAAGGGGAAAGGTGAGTTGGGGTGCTTCATAAAACCAGAGATTGGAATTAGCACAGATACCGTTCCATAAGCCAAATATGTAATAGACAAGAGCTACTCCTTGCTCAACGAAGTGGACTCAACACCCCATATTAAACGCCTAAGAATATACCTGACTAGTAAGAATCTTAAAACCTATGGATTTATATGTCTCCGAAAGAGAATCAAGCGTGTGTACAGCGGCATAAACACAGCAGTGATAGGACGGGTGAGGTTCGGTGAGCAAATGCAGACCCTTTGAAGTCATATTGCATGGTACCCATTCCATGGGTCTCAACTCTCCATGTTTAAGGGATTCTTCCTTCAGCTAAAACATGCATGTGGAACCCAGAGTATGATCCACCATGTGATCGGGAAACGTGTTCAAATGTCTCTCAGTTTTCATCCCCTGGTACTCGGGTGCAACATTCTAGACGCTTTACTAACACTCTCCCCACTTGGAGAGTCAGTGCCTTTAACCTCCTGTTTGGCCCAGTTTGCAATTTCTGTGGAAAATGAACAGGAATAGGGAGAACCAATGAGAGACTAGGTGGAGGTGTCCGGACGGGCAAATTTAACTCTCATTTCCCACCAGGAAGAGGAATTAACCAAAGGCTCAGCGTGCCATGCCAGAACCACACTAGGGCCAGAAAGAATCCTGCAGTGTTGCGGCAGCTCATAAGAAAGCGAGTTGAAGAAAGGAGCTCAGGGGCACTGTAATTCACAAACCTGCAGAGTTATAAATGACAGCTATCTTCCAAAAATATATTGAAGTAAGGCTGCCAAGAGGAGTTGAAAGCGGGGCAGAATTGCAGGAAACCGATTTCAGGAGGTAGACTGGAATTGTATGTAAAGCATAGGAAAAGAGGCAGAACGTCCACAATGATGCACTTGGCCAAAAAGGGCGTATGCGTTTTTTCCTGAATATATTTGGGAAAAAACGCATACGCCCTTTTTGGCCAACCAAGCAAGCTTGCAAAGGAAATCTGCACTACAATGAAGTCTCACTGCCCCCCGGTCAAAAGGGCCATCCGAAAAAAGTGTAAAATCCAGAAAGGCAGGACAGGCCAAGGAGAACTAGGAGCCTTCTTATGCTGATGGACGGGATGTAAATTGCCAGCAGCCACTCTGGAGAAGTGTATGGTGTTTCCTGAAACATCCAAAAAATAAAGCAACAGAGTCTAGGGCACTTACACTTATGGTCCTATAGCTTAGGGAAATTAAAATCAAAAAGACACAGCCACCCCAATGTTTGGGACGGCTGTGTTTACAAGAACCTCGTTTACAGTACAAGTTCAATATCACAGAAAGCGAAAAATGGATAAAGAAGTTGTGGTACTTACGTACAATGCAATATCACTCAGCAATGAAATCTATGTCATCAGGCCCGTAGCAGCATAATGACTGGATTCAGGTACGATGATTCTAAGTGAAATAAGTCACACAGAAAAAGAAACATCATAAGATATCACTACTACACGGAATGTAAACTTGGCTACACAAGTACTGAATTACAAAACAGAACAGGGTGTCAAATGTAGAAAACCAACTTATGCTTGCTTAAGGGGAAAGGTGAGTTGGGGTGCTGCATAAAACCAGAGATTGAAAGTAGCACAGATACCGTTCCATAAGCCAAATATGTAATAGACAAGAGCTACTCCTTGCTCAACGAAGTGGACTCAACACCCCATATTAAACGCCTAAGAATATACCTGACTAGTAAGAGTCTACCTGACTAGTAAGAATCTTAAAACCTATGGATTTATATGTCTCCGAAAGAGAATCAAGCATGTGTACAGCGGCATAAACGCAGCAGTGATAGGATTGGTGAGGTTCGGTGAGCAAATGCAGACCCTTTGAAGTCATACTGCATGGTACCCATTCCATGGGTCTCAACTCTCCAGGTTTAAGGGATTCTTCCTTCAGCTAAAACATGCATGTGGAACCCAGAGTATGATCCACCGTGTGATCGGGAAACGTGTTCAAATGTGTCTCAGTTTTCATCCCCTGGTACTCGGGTGCAACATTCCAGACGCTTTACTAACACTCTCCCCACTTGGAGAGTCAGTGCCTTTAACCTCCTGTTTGGCCCAGTTTGCAATTTCTGTGGAACATGAACAGGAATAGGGAGAACCAATGAGAGACTAGGTGGAGGTGTCTGGACGGGCAAATTTAACTCTCATTTCCCACCAGGAAGAGGAATTAACCAAAGGCTCAGCGTGCCATGCGGAACCACACTAGGGCCCGAAGCAATCATGCGGTGTTGCGGCCAGCTCACAAGAAAGCGAGTTGAAGAAAGGAGCTCAGAGGCACTGTAATTCACAAACCTGCAGTTATAAATGACAGCTATCGTCCAAAATATATTGAAGGAAGGCTTCCAAGAGGACTTGAAAGCGGGGCAGAATTGCAGGAAACCGATTTCAGGAGGTAGACTGGAATTGCATGTAAAGCATAGGAAAAGGGGCAGAACGTCCACAATGATGCACTTGGCCAAAAAGGGCGTATGCGTTTTTTCCTGAATATATACAGGAAAAAACGCATACGCCCTTTTTGGCCAACCAAGCAAGCTTGCAAAGGAAATCTGCACTACAATGAAGGATCACTGCCCCCCGGTCAAAAGGGCTATCTGAAAAAAGTGTAAAATCCAGAAAGGCAGGACAGGCCATGGAGAACTGGGAGCCTTGTTATGCTGATGGGCGGCATGTAAATTGCCAGCAGCCACTCTGGAGTAGTGTATGGTGTTTCCAGAAACATCCAAAAAACAAAGCAACAGAGCCTAGGGCATTTCCACATATGGTCCTATAGCTTAGGGAAATTAAAACCAAAAAGACACAGCCACCCCAAAGTTTGGGCCGGCTCTGTTTACAAGAACCTCGTTTACGGTACAAGTTGAATATCACAGAAAGCGAAAAATGGATAAAGAAGTTGTGGTACTTACATACAATGCAGTATCACACAGCAATGAAATCTATGTCACCAGGGCCGTAGCAGCATAATGAGTGGATTCAGGTAAGATGATTCTAAGTCACACTGATAAAGAAACATCATAAGGTATCACTAACACACGGAATGTAAACTTGGCTACACAGGAACTGAATTACAAAACAGAACAGGGTCTCAAATGTAGAAAACCAACTTATGCTTGCTTAAGGGGAATGGTGAGTTGGGGTGCTGCATGAAACCAGAGATTGAAATTGGCACAAATACCGTTCCATAAGCCAAATATGTAATAGACAAGAGCTACTCCTTGCTCAACGAAGTGGACTCAACACCCCATATTAAACGCCTAAGAATACACCTGACTAGTAAGAATCTTAAAACCTATGGATTTATATGTCTCTGAAAGAGAATCAAGCGTGTGTACAGCGGCATAAGCGCAGCAGTGATAGGATTGGTGAGGTTCGATGAGCAAATGCAGACCCTTTGAAGTCATATTGCATGGTACCCATTCCATGGGTCTCAACTCTCCAGGTTTAAGGGATTCTTCCTTCAGCTAAACATGCATGTGGAACACAGAGTATGATCCACCGTGTGATCGGGAAACGTGTTCAAATGTGTCTCAGTTTTCGTCCCCTGGTACTCGGGTGCAACATTCCAGACGCTTTACTAGCACTCTCCCCACTTGGAGAGTCGGTGCCTTTAACCTCCTGTTTGGCCCAGTTTGCAATTTCTGCGTAAGATGAACAGGAATAGGGAGAACCAATGAGAGACTAGGTGGAGGGGTCTGGACGGGCAAATTAAAATCTCATTTCCCACCAGGAAGAGGAATTAACCAAAGGCTCAGCGTGCCATGCCAGAAGCACACTAGGGCCTGAAGCAATCTTGCGGTGTTGCGGCCAGCTCACAAGAAAGCGAGTTGAAGAAAGGAACTCAGGGGCACTGTAATTCACAAACCTGCAGAGTTATAAATGACAGCTTTCGTCCAAAAATATATTGAAGGAAGGCTGCCAAGAGGACTTGAAAGCGGGGCAGAATTGCAGGAAACCGATTTCAGGAGGTAGACTGGAATTGCATGTAAAGCATAGGAAAAGAGGCAGAACGTCCACAATGATGCACTTGGCCAAAAAGGGCGTATGCGTTTTTTCCGGAATATATTCAGGAAAAAACGCATACGCCCTTTTTGGCCAACCAAGCAAGCTTGCAAAGGAAATCTGCACTACAATGAAGTCTCACTGCCCCCTGGTCAAAAGGGCCATCTGAAAAAAGTGTAAAATCCAGAAAGGCAGGACAGGCCCTGGAGAACTGGAAGACTTGTTATGTTGATGGGCGGGATGTAAATTGCCAGAAGCCACTCTGGAGAAGTGTATGGTGTTTCCTGAAACATCCAAAAAACAAAGCAACAGAGCCTAGGGCATTTCCACTTATGGTCCTATAGCTTAGGGAAATTAAAATCAAAAAGACACAGCCACCCCAAAGTTTGGGCCGGCTCTGTTTACAAGAACCTCATTTACGGTACAATTTGAATATCACAGAAAGCGAAAAATGGATAAAGAAGTTGTGGTAATTACGTACAATGCAATATCACTCAGCAATGAAATCTATGTCATCAGGCCCGTAGCAGCATAATGAGTGGATTCAGGTACGATGATTCTAAGTGAAATAAATCACACAGAAAAAGAAACATCATAAGATATCACTACTACACGGAATGTAAACTTGGCTACACAAGAACTGAATTACAAAACAGAACAGGATGTCAAATGTAGAAAACCAACTTATGCTTGCTTAAGGGGAAAGGTGAGCTGGGGTGCTGCATAAAACCAGAGATTGAAATTAGCACAGATACCGTTCCGTAAGCCAAATTAGTAATAGACAAGAATTACTCCTTGCTCAGCGAAGTGAACTCAACACCCCATAATAAACGCCTAAGAATATACCTGACTAGTAAGAATCTTAAAACCTATGGATTTATATGTCTCCAAAAGAGAATCAATCGTGTGTACAGCGGCATAAACGCAGCAGTGATAGGATTGGTGAGGTTCGGTGAGCAAATGCAGACCCTTTGAAGTCATATTGCATGGTACCCATTCCATGGGTCTCAACTCTCCAGGTTTAAGGGATTCTTCCTTCAGCTAAACATGCATGTGGAACACAGAGTATGATCCACCGTGTGATCGGGAAACGTGTTCAAATGTGTCTCAGTTTTCGTCCCCTGGTACTCGGGTGCAACATTCCATACACTTTACTAACACTCTCCCCACTTGGAGAGTCAGTGCCTTTAACCTCCTGTTTGGCCCAGTTTGCAATTTCTGCGTAAGATGAACAGGAATAGGGAGAACCAATGAGAGACTAGGTGGAGGTGTCTGGACGGGCAAATTTAACTCTCATTTCCCACCAGGAAGAGGAATTATCCAAAGGCTCAGCATGCCGTGCCGGAACCAAACTAGGGTCTGAAGAAATCCTGCGGTGTTGCGGGCAGCTCACAAGAATGTGAGTTGAAGAAAGGAGCTCAGGGGCACTGTCATTCACAAACCTGCAGAGTTATAAATGACAGCTATCTTCCAAAAATATATTGAAGTAAGGCTGCCAAGAGGAGTTGAAAGCGGGGCAGAATTGCAGGAAACCGATTTCAGGAGGTAGACTGGAATTGCATGTAAAGCATAGGAAAAGAGGCAGAACGTCCACAATGATGCCTTTGGCCAAAAAGGGCGTATGCGTTTTTTCTGGAATATATTCAGGAAAAAACGCATACGCCCTTTTTGGCCAACCAAGCAAGCTTGCAAAGGAAATCTGCACTACAATGAAGTCTCACTGCCCCCAGGTCAAAAGGGCTATCTGAAAAAAGTGTAAAATCCAGAAAGGCAGGACAGGCCATGGAGAACTGGGAGCCTTGTTATGCTGATGGGCGGGATGTAAATTGCCAACAGCCACTCTGGAGAAGTGTATGGTGTTTCCTGAAACATCTAAAAAACAAAGCAACAGAGCCTAGGGCACTTCCACTTATGGTCCTATAGCTTAGGGAAATTAAAATCAAAAAGACACAGCCACCCCAAAGTTTGGGCCGGCTCTGTTTACAAGAACCTCGTTTACGGTACAAGTTTAATATCACAGAAAGCAAAAAATGGAAAAAGAAGTTGTGGGAATTACGTACAATGCAATATCATTCAGCAATGAAATCTATGTCATCAGGCCCGTAGCAGCATAATGAGTGGATTCAGGTACGATGATTCTAAGTGAAATAAGTCACACAGAAATAGAAATATCATAAGGTATCACTAATACACGGAATGTAAACTTGGCTACACAAGAACTGAATTACAAAACAGAACAGGGTCTCAAAAGTAGAAACCCAACTTATGCTTGCTTAAGTGGAAAGGTGAGTTGGGGTGGTGCATAAAACCAGAGATTGAAATTAGCACAGATACCGTTCCATAAGCCAAATATGTAATAGACAAGAGCTACTCCTTGCTCAACGAAGTCGAATCAACACCCCATATTAATCGCCTAAGAATATACCTGACTAGTACGAAACTTAAAACCTATGGATAAATATGTCTCCGAAAGAGAATCAAGCGTGTGTACAGCGGCATAAGCGCAGCAGTGATAGGATTGGTGAGGTTCGATGAGCAAATGCAGACCCTTTGAAGTCATATTGCATGGTACCCATTCCATGGGTCTCAACTCTCCAGGTTTAAGGGATTCTTCCTTCAGCTAAAACGTGCATGTGGAACCCAGAGTATGATCCACCATGTGATCGGGAAACGTGTTCAAATGTGCCTCAGTTTTCGTTCCCTGGTACTCGGGTGCAACATTCCAGACGCTTTACTAACACTTTCCCCACTTGGAGAGTCAGTGCCTTTAACCTCCTGTTTGGCCCAGTTTGCAATTTCTGCGGAAGATGAACAGGAAGAGGGAGAACCAATGAGAGACTAGCTGGAGCTGTCAGGACGGGCAAATTTAACTCTCATTTCCCACCAGGAAGAGGAATTAACCAAAGGCTCAGCATGCGATGCCGGAACCAAACTAGGGCCTGAAGCAATCCTGCGGTGTTGCGGCCAGCTCACAAGAAAGTGAGTTGAAGAAAGGAGCTCAGGGTCACTGTCATTCACAATCCTGCAGAGTTATAAATGACAGCTATCATCCGAAAATATATTGAAGGAAGGCTGCCAAGAGGAGTTGAAAGCGCGGCAGAATTGCAGGAAACCGATTTCAGGAGGTAGACTGGAATTGCATGTAAAGCATAGGAAAAGAGGCAGAACGTCCACAATGATGCACTTGGCCAAAAAGGGCATATGTGTTTTTTCCTGAATATATACAGGAAAAAATGCATACGCCCGTTTTGGCCAACCAAGCAAGCTTGCAAAGGAAATCTGCACTACAATGAAGTCTCACTGCCCCCCGGTCAAAAGGGCTATCTGAAAAAAGTGTAAAATCCAGAAAGGCAGGACAGGCCACAGAGAACTGGGAAACTTGTTATGCTGATGGGCGGGATGTAAATTGCCAGCAGCCACTCTGGAGAAGTGTATGGTGTTTCCTGAAACATCCAAAAAACAAAGCAACAGAGCCTAGGGCACTTCCACTTATGGTCCTATAGCTTAGGGAAATTAAAATAAAAAAGACACAGCCACCCCAAATTTTGGGCCGGCTCTGTTTACAACAACCTCGTTTACGGTACAAGTTCAATATCACAGAAAGCGAAAAATGGATAAAGAAGTTGTGGTACTTACGTACAATGCAATATCACTCAGCAATGAAATCTATGTCATCAGGCCGGTAGCAGCATAATGAGTGGATTCAGGTACGATGATTCTAAGTGAAATCAGTCACACAGAAAAAGAAACATCATAAGATATCACTACTACACGGAATGTAAACTTGGCTACACAGGAACTGAATTACAAAACAGAAAATGGTCTCAAATGTAGAAAACCAACTTATGCTTGCTTAAGGGGAAAGGTGAGTTGGGGTGCGGCATAAAACCAGAGATTGAAATTAGCACAGATACCGTTCCATAAGCCAAATATGTAATAGACAAGAGCTACTCCTTGCTCAACGAAGTGGACTCAACACCCCTTATTAAACGCCTAAGAATATACCTGACTAGTAAGAATCTTAAAACCTATGGATTTATATGTCTCCGAAAGAGAATCAAGCATGTGTATAGTGGCATAAACGCAGCAGTGATAGGATTGGTGAGGTTCGGTGAGCAAATGCAGACTCTTTGAAGTCATATTGCATGGTACCCATTCCATGGGTCTCAACTCTCCAGGTTTAAGGGATTCTTCCTTCAGCTAAAACATGCATGTGGAACCCAGAGTATGATCCACCGTGTGATCGGGAAACGTGTTCAAATGTGTCTCAGATTTCGTCCCCTGGTACTCGGGTGCAACATTCCACACGCTTTACTAACACTCTCCCCACTTGGAGAGTCAGTGCCTTTAACCTCCTGTTTGGCCCAGTTTGCAATTTCTGTGGAAAATGAACAGGAATAGGGAGAACCAATGAGAGACTAGGTGGAGGTGTCTGAACGGGCAAATTTAACTCTCATTTCCCACCAGGAAGAGGAATTAACCAAAGGCTCAACATGCCATGCCGGAACCAAACTAGGGCCTGAAGCAATCCTGTGGTGTTGCGGCCAGCTCACAAGAAAGCGAGTTGAAGAAAGGAGCTAAGGGGCCCTGTAATTCACAAACATGCAGAGTTATAAATGACAGCTATCGTCCAAAAATATATTGAAGGAAGGCTGCCAAGAGGAGTTGAAAGTGGGGCAGAATTGCAGGAAACCGATTTCAGGAGGTAGACTGGAATTGCATGTAAAGCAAAGGAAAAGAGGCAGAACGTCCACAATGATGCACTTGGCCAAAAAGGGGGTATGCGTTTTTTCCTGAATATATTCAGGAAAAAACGCATACGCCCTTTTTGGCCAACCAAGCAAGCTTGCAAAGGAAATATGCACTACAATGAAGTCTCACTGCCCCCCTGTCAAAAAGGCCATCTGAAAAAAGTGTAAAATCCAGAAAGGCAGGACAGGGTATGGAGAACTGGGAGCCTAGTTATGCTGATGGGCGGGATGTAAGTTGCCAGCAGCCACTCTGGAGAAGTGTATGGTGTTTCCTGAAACATCCAAAAAACAAAGCAACAGAGCCTAGGGCACTTCCACTTATGGTCCTATAGCTTAGGGAAATTAAAATAAAAAAGACACAGCCACCCCAAATTTTGGGCCGGCTCTGTTTACGACAACCTCGTTTACGGTACAAGTTCAATATCACAGAAAGTGAAAAATGGATAAAGAAGTTGTGGTACTTACGTACAATGCAATATCACTCAGCAATGAAATCTATGTCATCAGGCCGGTAGCAGCATAATGAGTGGATTCAGGTACGATGATTCTAAGTGAAATAAGTCACACAGAAAAAGAAACATCATAAGATATCACTACTACACGGAATGTAAACTTGGCTACACAGGAACTAAATTACAAAACAGAAAATGGTCTCAAATGTAGAAAACCAACTTATGCTTGCTTAAGGGGAAAGGTGAGTTGGGGTGCGGCATAAAACCAGAGATTGAAATTAGCACAGATACCGTTCCATAAGCCAAATATGTAATAGACAAGAGCTACTCCTTGCTCAACGAAGTGGACTCAACACCCCATATTAAACGCCTAAGAATATACCTGACTGGTAAGAATCTTAAAACCTATGGATTTATATGTCTCCGAAAGAGAATCAAGCATGTGTACAGTGGCATAAACGCAGCAGTGATAGGATTGGTGAGGTTCGGTGAGCAAATGCAGACTCTTTGAAGTCATATTGCATGGTACCCATTCCATGGGTCTCAACTCTCCAGGTTTAAGGGATTCTTCCTTCAGCTAAAACATGCATGTGGAACCCAGAGTATGATCCACCGTGTGATCGGGAAACGTGTTCAAATGTGTCTCAGATTTCGTCCCCTGGTACTCGGGTGCAACATTCCACACGCTTTACTAACACTCTCCCCACTTGGAGAGTCAGTGCCTTTAACCTCCTGTTTGGCCCAGTTTGCAATTTCTGTGGAAAATGAACAGGAATAGGGAGAACCAATGAGAGACTAGGTGGAGTTGTCTGAACGGGCAAATTTAACTCTCATTTCCCACCAGGAAGAGGAATTAACCAAAGGCTCAACATGCCATGCCGGAACCAAACTAGGGCCTGAAGCAATCCTGTGGTGTTGCGGCCAGCTCACAAGAAAGCGAGTTGAAGAAAGGAGCTCAGGGGCACTGTAATTCACAAACCTGCAGAGTTATAAATGACAGTCATCGTCCAAAAATATATTGAAAGAAGGCTGCCAAGAGGAGTTGAAAGTGGGGCAGAATTGCAGGAAACCGATTTCAGGAGGTAGACTGGAATTGCATGTAAAGCATAGGAAAAGAGGCAGAACGTCCACAATGATGCACTTGGCCAAAAAGGGCGTATGCGTTTTTTCCTGAATATATTCAGGAAAAAACGCATACGCACTTTTTGGCCAACCAAGCAAGCTTGCAAAGGAAATCTGCACTAAAATGAAGTCTCACTGCCCCCCTGTCAAAAGGGCCATCTGAAAAAAGTGTAAAATCCAGAAAGGCAGGACAGGGTATGGAGAACTGGGAGCCTTGTTATGCTGATGGGCGGGATGTAAATTGCCAACAGCCACTCTGGAGAAGTGTATGGTGTTTCCTGAAACATCCAAAAAACAAAGCAACAGAGCCTAGGGCACTTCCACTTATGGTCCTATAGCTTAGGGAAATTAAAATCAAAAAGACACAGCCACCCCAAAGTTTGGGACGTCTCTGTTTACAAGAACCTCGTTTACGGTACAAGTTCAATATCACAGAAAGCGAAAAATGGATAAAGAAGTTGTGGTACTTACGTACAATGCAATATCACTCAGTAATGAAATCTATGTCATCAGTCCAGTAGCAGCATAATGAGTGGATTCAGGTACGATGATTGTAAGTGAAATAAGTCACACAGAAAAAGAAACATCATAAGATATCACTAATACACGAAATGTAAACTTGGCTACACAAGAACGGAATTACAAACAGAACAGGGTCTCAAATGTAGAAAACCAACTTATGCTTGCTGAAGGGGAAAGGTGAGTTGGGGTGCTGCATAAAACCAGAGATTGAAATTAGCACAGATACTGTTCCATAAGCCAAATATGTAAGAGACAAGAGCTACTCCTTGCTCAATGCAGTGGACTCAACACCCCATATTAAACGCCTAAGAATATACCTGACTAGTAAGAATCTTAAAACCTATGGATTTATATGTCTCCGAAAGAGAATCAAACGTCTGTACAGCGGCATAAACGCAGCAGTGATAGGATTGGTGAGGTTCGGTGAGCAAATGCAGACCCTTTGAAGTCATATTGCATGGTACCCATTCCATGGGTCTCAACTCTCCAGGTTTAAGGGATTCTTCTTTCAGCTAAAATATGCATGGGGAACTTAGAGTATGATACACGGTGTGATCGGGAAACCTGTTTAAATGTGTCTCAGTTTTCGTCCTGTGGTACTCGGGTGCAACATTCCAGACGCTTTACTAACACTCTCCCCACTTGGAGAGTCAGTGCCTTTAACCTCCTGTTTGGCCCAGTTTGCAATTTCTGTGTAAGATGAACAGGAATAGGGAGAACCAATGAAAGACTAGGTGGAGGTGTCTGGACTGGCAAATTTAACTCTCATTTCCCACCAGGAAGAGGAATTTACCAAAGGCTCAGCATGTCGTGCCGGAACCAAACAAGGGCCTGAAGCAATCCTGCGGTGTTGCGGCCAGCTCACAAGAAAGCGAGTTGAAGAAAGGGGCTCAGCGGCACTGTAATTCACAAACCTGCAGAGTTATAAATGACAGCTATCTTCCAAAAATATATTGAAGTAAGGCTGCCAAGAGGAGTTGAAAGCGGGGCAGAATTGCAGGAAACCGATTTCAGGAGGCAGACTGGAATTGCATGTAAAGCATAGGAAAAGAGGCAGAACGTCCACAATGATGCACTTGGCCAAAAAGGGCGTATGCGTTTTTTCCGGAATATATTCAGGAAAAAACGCATACGCCCTTTTTGGCCAACCAAGCAAGCTTGCAAAGGAAATCTGCACTAAAATGAAGTCTCACTGCCCCCCGGTCAAAAGGGCCATCTGAAAAAAGTGTAAAATCCAGAAAGGCAGGACAGGCGCTGGAGAACTGGGAGCCCTGTTATGCTGACGGGCGGGATGTAAATTGCCAGAAGCCACTCTGGAGAAGTGTATGGTGTTTCCTGAAACATCCAAAAAACAAAGCAACAGAGCCTAGGGCATTTCCACTTATGGTCCTATAGTTTAGGGAAATTAAAATCAAAAAGACACAGCCACCCCAAAGTTTGGGCCGGCTCTGTTTACAAGAACCTCGTTTACGGTACAAGTTCAATATCACAGAAAGCAAAAAATGGATAAAGAAGTTGTGGGAATTACGTACAATGCAATATCATTCAGCAATGAAATCTATGTCATCAGGCCCGTAGCAGCATAATGAGTGGATTCAGGTACGATGATTCTAAGTGAAATAAGTCACACAGAAATAGAAATATCATAAGGTATCACTAATACACGGAATGTAAACTTGGCTACACAAGAACTGAATTACAAAACAGAACAGGGTCTCAAAAGTAGAAACCCAACTTATGCTTGCTTAAGTGGAAAGGTGAGTTGGGGTGGTGCATAAAACCAGAGATTGAAATTAGCACAGATACCGTTCCATAAGCCAAATATGTAATAGACAAGAGCTACTCCTTGCTCAACGAAGTCGAATCAACACCCCATATTAATCGCCTAAGAATATACCTGACTAGTACGAAACTTAAAACCTATGGATATATATGTCTCCGAAAGAGAATCAAGCGTGTGTACAGCGGCATAAGCGCAGCAGTGATAGGATTGGTGAGGTTCGATGAGCAAATGCAGACCCTTTGAAGTCATATTGCATGGTACCCATTCCATGGGTCTCAACTCTCCAGGTTTAAGGGATTCTTCCTTCAGCTAAAACGTGCATGTGGAACCCAGAGTATGATCCACCATGTGATCGGGAAACGTGTTCAAATGTGCCTCAGTTTTCATTCCCTGGTACTCGGGTGCAACATTCCAGACGCTTTACTAACACTTTCCCCACTTGGAGAGTCAGTGCCTTTAACCTCCTGTTTGGCCCAGTTTGCAATTTCTGCGGAAGATGAACAGGAAGAGGGAGAACCAATGAGAGACTAGCTGGAGCTGTCAGGACGGGCAAATTTAACTCTCATTTCCCACCAGGAAGAGGAATTAACCAAAGGCTCAGCATGCGATGCCGGAACCAAACTAGGGCCTGAAGCAATCCTGCGGTGTTGCGGCCAGCTCACAAGAAAGGGAGTTGAAGAAAGGAGCTCAGGGTCACTGTCATTCACAATCCTGCAGAGTTATAAATGACAGCTTTCGTCCAAAAATATATTGAAGTAAGGCTGCCAAGAGGAGTTGAAAGCGGTGCAGAATTGCAGGAAACCGATTTCAGGAGGTAGACTGGAATTGTATGTAAAGCATAGGAAAAGAGGCAGAACGTCCACAATGATGCACTTGGCCAAAAAGGGCGTATGCGTTTTTTCCTGAATATATTTGGGAAAAAACGCATACGCCCTTTTTGGCCAACCAAGCAAGCTTGCAAAGGAAATCTGCACTACAATGAAGTCTCACTGCCCCCCGGTCAAAAGGGCCATCCGAAAAAAGTGTAAAATCCAGAAAGGCAGGACAGGCCAAGGAGAACTAGGAGCCTTCTTATGCTGATGGACGGGATGTAAATTGCCAGCAGCCACTCTGGAGAAGTGTATGGTGTTTCCTGAAACATCCAAAAAATAAAGCAACAGAGTCTAGGGCACTTACACTTATGGTCCTATAGCTTAGGGAAATTAAAATCAAAAAGACACAGCCACCCCAATGTTTGGGACGGCTGTGTTTACAAGAACCTCGTTTACAGTACAAGTTCAATATCACAGAAAGCGAAAAATGGATAAAGAAGTTGTGGTACTTACGTACAATGCAATATCACTCAGCAATGAAATCTATGTCATCAGGCCCGTAGCAGCATAATGACTGGATTCAGGTACGATGATTCTAAGTGAAATCAGTCACACAGAAAAAGAAACATCATAAGATATCACTACTACACGGAATGTAAACTTGGCTACACAGGAACTGAATTACAAAACAGAAAATGGTCTCAAATGTAGAAAACCAACTTATGCTTGCTTAAGGGGAAAGGTGAGTTGGGGTGCGGCATAAAACCAGAGATTGAAATTAGCACAGATACCGTTCCATAAGCCAAATATGTAATAGACAAGAGCTACTCCTTGCTCAACGAAGTGGACTCAACACCCCTTATTAAACGCCTAAGAATATACCTGACTAGTAAGAATCTTAAAACCTATGGATTTATATGTCTCCGAAAGAGAATCAAGCATGTGTATAGTGGCATAAACGCAGCAGTGATAGGATTGGTGAGGTTCGGTGAGCAAATGCAGACTCTTTGAAGTCATATTGCATGGTACCCATTCCATGGGTCTCAACTCTCCAGGTTTAAGGGATTCTTCCTTCAGCTAAAACATGCATGTGGAACCCAGAGTATGATCCACCGTGTGATCGGGAAACGTGTTCAAATGTGTCTCAGATTTCGTCCCCTGGTACTCGGGTGCAACATTCCACACGCTTTACTAACACTCTCCCCACTTGGAGAGTCAGTGCCTTTAACCTCCTGTTTGGCCCAGTTTGCAATTTCTGTGGAAAATGAACAGGAATAGGGAGAACCAATGAGAGACTAGGTGGAGGTGTCTGAACGGGCAAATTTAACTCTCATTTCCCACCAGGAAGAGGAATTAACCAAAGGCTCAACATGCCATGCCGGAACCAAACTAGGGCCTGAAGCAATCCTGTGGTGTTGCGGCCAGCTCACAAGAAAGCGAGTTGAAGAAAGGAGCTAAGGGGCACTGTAATTCACAAACATGCAGAGTTATAAATGACAGCTATCGTCCAAAAATATATTGAAGGAAGGCTGCCAAGAGGAGTTGAAAGTGGGGCAGAATTGCAGGAAACCGATTTCAGGAGGTAGACTGGAATTGCATGTAAAGCATAGGAAAAGAGGCAGAACGTCCACAATGATGCACTTGGCCAAAAAGGGGGTATGCGTTTTTTCCTGAATATATTCAGGAAAAAACGCATACGCCCTTTTTGGCCAACCAAGCAAGCTTGCAAAGGAAATATGCACTACAATGAAGTCTCACTGCCCCCCTGTCAAAAAGGCCATCTGAAAAAAGTGTAAAATCCAGAAAGGCAGGACAGGGTATGGAGAACTGGGAGCCTAGTTATGCTGATGGGCGGGATGTAAGTTGCCAGCAGCCACTCTGGAGAAGTGTATGGTGTTTCCTGAAACATCCAAAAAACAAAGCAACAGAGCCTAGGGCACTTCCACTTATGGTCCTATAGCTTAGGGAAATTAAAATAAAAAAGACACAGCCACCCCAAATTTTGGGCCGGCTCTGTTTACAACAACCTCGTTTACGGTACAAGTTCAATATCACAGAAAGTGAAAAATGGATAAAGAAGTTGTGGTACTTACGTACAATGCAATATCACTCAGCAATGTAATCTATGTCATCAGGCCGGTAGCAGCATAATGAGTGGATTCAGGTACGATGATTCTAAGTGAAATAAGTCACACAGAAAAAGAAACATCATAAGATATCACTACTACACGGAATGTAAACTTGGCTACACAGGAACTAAATTACAAAACAGAAAATGGTCTCAAATGTAGAAAACCAACTTATGCTTGCTTAAGGGGAAAGGTGAGTTGGGGTGCGGCATAAAACCAGAGATTGAAATTAGCACAGATACCGTTCCATAAGCCAAATATGTAATAGACAAGAGCTACTCCTTGCTCAACGAAGTGGACTCAACACCCCATATTAAACGCCTAAGAATATACCTGACTGGTAAGAATCTTAAAACCTATGGATTTATATGTCTCCGAAAGAGAATCAAGCATGTGTACAGTGGTATAAACGCAGCAGTGATAGGATTGGTGAGGTTCGGTGAGCAAATGCAGACTCTTTGAAGTCATATTGCATGGTACCCATTCCATGGGTCTCAACTCTCCAGGTTTAAGGGATTCTTCCTTCAGCTAAAACATGCATGTGGAACCCAGAGTATGATCCACCGTGTGATCGGGAAACGTGTTCAAATGTGTCTCAGATTTCGTCCCCTGGTACTCGGGTGCAACATTCCACACGCTTTACTAACACTCTCCCCACTTGGAGAGTCAGTGCCTTTAACCTCCTGTTTGGCCCAGTTTGCAATTTCTGTGGAAAATGAACAGGAATAGGGAGAACCAATGAGAGACTAGGTGGAGTTGTCTGAACGGGCAAATTTAACTCTCATTTCCCACCAGGAAGAGGAATTAACCAAAGGCTCAACATGCCATGCCGGAACCAAACTAGGGCCTGAAGCAATCCTGTGGTGTTGCGGCCAGCTCACAAGAAAGCGAGTTGAAGAAAGGAGCTCAGGGGCACTGTAATTCACAAACCTGCAGAGTTATAAATGACAGTCATCGTCCAAAAATATATTGAAAGAAGGCTGCCAAGAGGAGTTGAAAGTGGGGCAGAATTGCAGGAAACCGATTTCAGGAGGTAGACTGGAATTGCATGTAAAGCATAGGAAAAGAGGCAGAACGTCCACAATGATGCACTTGGCCAAAAAGGGCGTATGCGTTTTTTCCTGAATATATTCAGGAAAAAACGCATACGCACTTTTTGGCCAACCAAGCAAGCTTGCAAAGGAAATCTGCACTAAAATGAAGTCTCACTGCCCCCCTGTCAAAAGGGCCATCTGAAAAAAGTGTAAAATCCAGAAAGGCAGGACAGGGTATGGAGAACTGGGAGCCTTGTTATGCTGATGGGCGGGATGTAAATTGCCAACAGCCACTCTGGAGAAGTGTATGGTGTTTCCTGAAACATCCAAAAAACAAAGCAACAGAGCCTAGGGCACTTCCACTTATGGTCCTATAGCTTAGGGAAATTAAAATCAAAAAGACACAGCCACCCCAAAGTTTGGGACGTCTCTGTTTACAAGAACCTCGTTTACGGTACAAGTTCAATATCACAGAAAGCGAAAAATGGATAAAGAAGTTGTGGTACTTACGTACAATGCAATATCACTCAGTAATGAAATCTATGTCATCAGTCCAGTAGCAGCATAATGAGTGGATTCAGGTACGATGATTGTAAGTGAAATAAGTCACACAGAAAAAGAAACATCATAAGATATCACTAATACACGAAATGTAAACTTGGCTACACAAGAACGGAATTACAAACAGAACAGGGTCTCAAATGTAGAAAACCAACTTATGCTTGCTGAAGGGGAAAGGTGAGTTGGGGTGCTGCATAAAACCAGAGATTGAAATTAGCACAGATACTGTTCCATAAGCCAAATATGTAAGAGACAAGAGCTACTCCTTGCTCAATGCAGTGGACTCAACACCCCATATTAAACGCCTAAGAATATACCTGACTAGTAAGAATCTTAAAACCTATGGATTTATATGTCTCCGAAAGAGAATCAAACGTCTGTACAGCGGCATAAACGCAGCAGTGATAGGATTGGTGAGGTTCGGTGAGCAAATGCAGACCCTTTGAAGTCATATTGCATGGTACCCATTCCATGGGTCTCAACTCTCCAGGTTTAAGGGATTCTTCTTTCAGCTAAAATATGCATGGGGAACTTAGAGTATGATACACGGTGTGATCGGGAAACCTGTTTAAATGTGTCTCAGTTTTCGTCCTGTGGTACTCGGGTGCAACATTCCAGACGCTTTACTAACACTCTCCCCACTTGGAGAGTCAGTGCCTTTAACCTCCTGTTTGGCCCAGTTTGCAATTTCTGTGTAAGATGAACAGGAATAGGGAGAACCAATGAGAGACTAGGTGGAGGTGTCTGGACTGGCAAATTTAACTCTCATTTCCCACCAGGAAGAGGAATTTACCAAAGGCTCAGCATGTCGTGCCGGAACCAAACAAGGGCCTGAAGCAATCCTGCGGTGTTGCGGCCAGCTCACAAGAAAGCGAGTTGAAGAAAGGGGCTCAGCGGCACTGTAATTCACAAACCTGCAGAGTTATAAATGACAGCTATCTTCCAAAAATATATTGAAGTAAGGCTGCCAAGAGGAGTTGAAAGCGGGGCAGAATTGCAGGAAACCGATTTCAGGAGGCAGACTGGAATTGCATGTAAAGCATAGGAAAAGAGGCAGAACGTCCACAATGATGCACTTGGCCAAAAAGGGCGTATGCGTTTTTTCCGGAATATATTCAGGAAAAAACGCATACGCCCTTTTTGGCCAACCAAGCAAGCTTGCAAAGGAAATCTGCACTAAAATGAAGTCTCACTGCCCCCCGGTCAAAAGGGCCATCTGAAAAAAGTGTAAAATCCAGAAAGGCAGGACAGGCGCTGGAGAACTGGAAGACTTGTTATGCTGATGGGCGGGATGTAAATTGCCAGAAGCCACTCTGGAGAAGTGTATGGTGTTTCCTGAAACATCCAAAAAACAAAGCAACAGAGCCTAGGGCATTTCCACTTATGGTCCTATAGTTTAGGGAAATTAAAATCAAAAAGACACAGCCACCCCAAAGTTTGGGCCGGCTCTGTTTACAAGAACCTCGTTTACGGTACAAGTTCAATATCACAGAAAGCAAAAAATGGATAAAGAAGTTGTGGTAATTACGTACAATGCAATATCACTTAGCAATGAAATCTATGTCATCAGGCCCGTAGCAGCATAATGAGTGGATTCAGGTACGATGATTCTATGTGAAATAATTCACACAGAAAAAGAAATATCATAAGGTATCACTAATACACGGAATGTAAACTTGGCTACACAAGAACTGAATTACAAAACAGAACAGGGTGTCAAAAGTAGAAACCCAACTTATGCTTGCTTAAGTGGAAAGGTGAGTTGGGGTGGTGCATAAAACCAGAGATTGAAATTAGCACAGATACCGTTCCATAAGCCAAATATGTAATAGACAAGAGCTACTCCTTGCTCAACGAAGTGGACTCAACACCCCAAAATAATTGCCTAAGAATATACCTGACTAGTAAGAATCTTAAAACCTATGGATATATATGTCTCCGAATGAGAATCAAGCGTGTGTACAGCGGCATAAACGCACCAGTGATAGGATTGTTGAGGTTCGGTGAGCAAATGGAGACCCTTTGAAGTCATATTGCATGGTACCCTTTCCATAGGTCTCAACTCTCCAGGTTTAAGGGATTCTTCCTTCAGCTAAAACATGCATGTGAAACCCAGAGTATGATCCACCGTGTGATCGGGAAACGTGTTCAAATGTGTCTCAGTTTTCGTCCCCTGTTACTCGGGTGCAACATTGCAGACGCTTTACTAACACTCTCCCCACTTGGAGAGTCAGTGCCTTTAACCTCCTGTTTGGCCCAGTTTGCAATTTCTGCGTAAGATGAACAGGAATAGGGAGAACCAATGAGAGACTAGGTGGAGGTATCTGGACGGGCAAATTTAACTCTCATTTCCCACCAGGAAGAGGAATTAACCAAAGGCTCAGCGTGGCATGCCAGAAGCACACTAGGGCCTGAAGCAATCCTGCGGTATTGCGGCCAGCTGACAAGAAAGCGAGTTGAAGGAAGGAACTCAAGGGCACTGTAATTCACAAACCTGCAGAGTTATAAATGACAGCTTTCGTCCAAAAATATATTGAAGGAAGGCTGCCAAGAGGACTTGAAAGCGGGGCAGAATTGCAGGAAACCGATTTCAGGAGGTAGACTGCAATTGCATGTAAAGCATAGGAAAAGAGGCAGAACGTCCACAATGATGCACTTGGCCAAAAAGGTCGTATGCGTTTTTTCCGGAATATATTCAGGAAAAAACGCATACGCCCTTTTTGGCCAACCAAGCAAGCTTGCAAAGGAAATCTGCACTACAATGAAGTCTCACTGCCCCCTGGTCAAAAGGGCTATCTGAAAAAAGTGTAAAATCCAGAAAGGCAGGACAGGCCATGGAGAACTGGGAGCCTTGTTATGCTGATGGGCGGCATGTAAATTGCCAACACCCACTCTGGAGAAGTGTATGTTGTTTCCTGAAACATCCAGAAAACAAAGCAACAGAGCCTAGGGCACTTCCACTTATGGTCCTATAGCTTAGGGAAATTAAAATCAAAAAGACACAGCCACCCCAAAGTTTGGGCCGGCTCTGTTTACAAGAACCTCGTTTACGGTACAAGTTGAATATCACAGAAAGCGAAAAATGGATAAAGAAGTTGTGGTACTTACGTACAATGTAGTATCACACAGCAATGAAATCTATGTCATCAGTCCAGTAGCAGCATAATGAGTGGATTCAGGTACGATGATTGTAAGTGAAATAAGTCACACAGAAAAAGAAACATCATAAGATATCACTAATACACGAAATGTAAACTTGGCTACAAAGGAACTGAATTACAAAACAGAACAGGGTCTCAAATGTAGAAAACCAACTTATGCTTGCTTAAGGGGAAAGGTGAGTTGGGGTGCTGCATAAAACCAGAGATTGAAATTAGCACAGATACTGTTCCATAAGCCAAATATGTAATAGACAAGAGCTACTCCTTGCTCAACGAAGTGGACTCAACACCCCATATTAAACGCCTAAGAATATACCTGACTAGTAAGAATCTTAAAACCTATGGATTTATATGTCTCCGAAAGAGAATTAAGCGTGTGTACAGCGGCATAAGCGCAGAAGTGATACGACTGGTGAGGTTCGATGAGCAAACGCAGACCTTTTGAAGTCATATTGCATGGTACCCATTCCATGGGTCTCAACTCTCCAGGTTTAAGGGATTCTTCCTTCAGCTAAAACATTCATGTGGAACCCAGAGTATGATTCACGGTGTGATCGGGAAACATGTTCAAATGTGTCTCAGTTTTCGTCCCCTGGTACTCGGGTGCAACATTCCAGACGGTTTACTAACACTCTCCCCACTTGGAGAGTGAGTGCCTTTCACCTCCTGTTTGGCCCAGTTTGCAATTTCTGCGTAAGATGAACAGGAATAGGGAGAACCAATGAGAGACTAGGTGGAGGTGTCTGGACGGGCAAATTTAACTCTCATTTCCCACCAGGAAGAGGAATTAACCAAAGGCTCAGCATGTCGTGCCGGAACCAAACTAGGGCCTGAAGCAATCCTGCCGTGTTGCGGTCAGCTCACAAGAAAGCGAGTTGAAGAAAGGATCTCAGCGGCACTGTAATTAACAAACCTGCAGTGTTATAAATGATAGCTATCTTCCAAAAATATATTGAAGTAAGGCTGCCAAGAGGAGTTGAAAGCGGGGTAGAATTGCAGGAAACCGATTTCAGGAGGTAGACTGGAATTGCATGTAAAGCATAGGAAAAGAGGCAGAACGTCCACAATGATGCACTTGGCCAAAAAGGGCGTATGCGTTTTTTCCTGAATATATTCAGGAAAAAACGCATACGCCCTTTTTGGCCAACCAAGCAAGCTTGCAAAGGAAATCTGCACGACAATGAAGTCTCACTGCCCCCCCTCAAAAGGGCCATCTGAAAAAAGTGTAAAATCCAGAAAGGCAGGACAGGCCCTGGAGAACTGGAAGACTTGTTATGCTGATGGGCGGGATGTAAATTGCCAGAAGCCACTCTGGAGAAGTGTATGGTGTTTCCTGAAACATCCAAAAAACAAAGCAACAGAGCCTAGGGCACTTCCACTTATGGTCCTATAGCTTAGGGAAATTAAAATCAAAAAGACACAGCCACCCCAAAGTTTGGGCCGGCTCTGTTTACAAGAACCTCATTTACGGTACAAGTTCAATATCACAGAAAGCGAAAAATGGATAAAGAAGTTGTGGTACTTACGTACAATGCAATATCACTCAGCAATGAAATCTATGTCATCAGGCCCGTAGCAGCATAATGAGTGGATTCAGGTACAATGATTCTAAGTGAAATAGGTCACACAGAAAAAGAAACATCATAAGATATCACTACTACACGGAATGTAAACTTGGCTACACAGGAACTGAATTACAAAACAGAACAGGGCCTCAAATGTAGAAAACCATCTTATGCTTGCTTAAGGGGAAAGGTGAGTTGGGGTGCTTCATAAAACCAGAGATTGAAATTAGCACAGATACCGTTCCATAAGCCAAATATGTAATAGACAAGAGCTACTCCTTGCTCAACGAAGTGGACTCAACACCCCATATTAAACGCCTAAGAATATACCTGACTAGTAAGAATCTTAAAACCTATGGATTTATATGTCTCCGAAATTGGATCAAGCGTGTGTACAGCGGCATAAACGCAGCAGTGATAGGATTGGTGAGGTTCGGTGAGCAAATGCAGACCCTTTGAAGTCATATTGCATGGTACCCATTCCATGGGTCTCAACTCTCCATGTTTAAGGGATTCTTCCTTCAGCTAAAACATGCATGTGGAACCCAGAGTATGATCCACCGTGTGATCGGAAAACGTGTTCAAATGTGTCTCAGTTTTCGTCCCCTGGTACTCGGGTGCAACATTCCAGACGCTTTACTAACACTCTCCCCACTTGGAGAGTCGGTGCCTTTAACCTCCTGTTTGGCCCAGTTTGCAATTTCTGTGGAAAATGAACAGGAATAGGGAGAACCAATGAGAGACTAGGTGGAGGTGTCTGGACGGGCAAATTTAACTCTCATTTCCCACCAGGAAGAGGAATTAACCAAAGGCTCAACATGCCATGCCAGAACCAAACTAGGGCCTGAAGCAATCCTGCAGTGTTGCGGCCAGCTCACAAGAAAGCGAGTTGAAGAAAGGAGCTCAGGGGCACTTTAATTCACAAACCTGCAGAGTTATAAATGACAGCTATCTTCCAAAAATATATTGAAGTAAGGCAGCCAAGAATAGTTGAAAGCGGGGCAGAATTGCAGAAAACAGATTTCAGGAGGTAGACTGGAATTGCATGTAAAGCATAGGAAAAGAGGCAGAACGTCCACAATGATGCACTTGGCCAAAAAGGGCGTATGCGTTTTTTCCTGAATATATTCAGGAAAAAACGCATACGCCCTTTTTGGCCAACCAAGCAAGCTTGCAAAGGAAATCTGCACTACAATGAAGTCTCACTGCCCCCCGGTCAAAAGGGCCATCTGAAAAAAGTGTAAAACCCAGAAAGGCAGGACAGGCCATGGAGAACTGGGAGCCTTGTTATGCTGATGGGCGGGATGTAAATTGCCAGCAGCCACTCTGGAGAAGTGTATGGTGTTTCCTGAAACATCCAAAAAACAAAGCAACAGAGCCTAGGGCACTTCCACTTATGGTCCTATAGATTAGGGAAATTAAAATCAAAAAGACACAGCCACCCAAATGTTTGGGACGGCTCTGTTTACAAGAACCTCGTTTACCGTACAAGTTGAATATCACAGAAAGCGAAAAATGGATAAAGAAGTTGTGGTACTTACGTACAATGCAATATCACTCAGCAATGAAATCTATGTCATCAGGCCCGTAGCAGCATAATGAGTGGATTCAGGTACGATGATTCTAAGTGAAATAAGTCACACAGAAAAAGAAACATCATAAGATATCACTACTACACGGAATGTAAACTTGGCTACACAGGAACTGAATTACAAAACAGAACAGGGTGTCAAATGTAGAAAACCAACTTATGCTTGCTTAAGGGGAAAGGTGAGTTGGGGTGCTGCATACAACAAGAGATTGAAATTAGCACAGATACCGTTCCATAAGCCAAATATGTAATAGACAAGAGCTACTCCTTGCTCAACGAAGTGGACTCAACACCCCATATTAAACGCCTAAGAATATACCTGACTAGTAAGAATCTTAAAACCTATGGGTTTATATGTCTCCGAAAGAGAATCAAGCGTGTGTACAGCGGCATAAACGCAGCAGTGATAGGACTAGTGAGGTTCGGTGAGCAAATGCAGACCCTTTGAAGTCATATTGCATGGTACCCATTCCATGAGTCTCAACTCTCCATGTTTAAGGGATTCTTCCTTCAGCTAAAACATGCATGTGGAACCCAGAGTATGATCCACGGTGTCATCGGGAAACGTGTTCAAATGTGTCTCAGTTTTCGTCCCCTGGTACTCGGGTGCAACATTCCAGACGCTTTCCTAACACTCTCCCCACTTGGAGAGTCGGTGCCTTTAACCTCCTGTTTGGCCCAGTTTGCAATTTCTGTGGAAAATGAACAGGAATAGGGAGAACCAATGAGAGACTAGGTGGAGGTGTCTGGACGGGCAAATTTAACTCTCATTTCCCACCAGGAAGAGGAATTAACCAAAGGCTCAGCCTGCCGTGCCGGAACCAAACTAGGGCCTGAAGCAATCCTGCGGTGTTGCGGCCAGCTCACAAGAAAGCGAGTTGAAGAAAGGAGCTCAGGGGCACTGTAATTCACAAACCTGCAGAGTTATAAATGACAGCTATCTTCCAAAAATATATTGAAGTAAGGCAGGCAAGAATAGTTGAAAGCGGGGCAGAATTGCAGGAAACCGATTTCAGGAGGTAGACTGGAATTGCATGTAAAGCATAGGAAAAGAGGCAGAACGTCCACAATGATGCACTTGGCCAAAAAGGGCGTATGCATTTTTTCCTGAATATATTCAGGAAAAAACGCATACGCCCTTTTTGGCCAACCAAGCAAGCTTGCAAAGGAAATCTGCACTACAATGAAGTCTCACTGCCCCCCGGTCAAAAGGGCCATCTGAAAAAAGTGTAAAATCCAGAAAGGCAGGACAGGCCATGGAGAACTGGGAGCCTAGTTATGACGATGGGCGTGATGTAAATTGCCAGCAGCCACTGTGGAGAAATGTATGGTGTTTCCTGAAACATCCAAAAAACAAAGCAACAGAGCCTAGGGCACTTCCACTTATGGTCCTATAGCTTAGGGAAATTAAAATCAAACAGACACAGCCACCCCAAAGTTTCGGCCGGCTCTGTTTACAAGAACCTCGTTTACGGTACAAGTTGAATATCACAGAAAGCGAAAAATGGATAAAGAAGTTGTGGTACTTACGTACAATGCAATATCACTCAGCAATGAAATCTATGTCATCAGGCCCGTAGCAGCATAATGAGTGGATTCAGGTACGATGATTCTAAGTGAAATAAGTCACACAGAAAAAGAAACATCCTAAGATATCACTACTACACGGAATGTAAACTTGGCTACACAGGAACTGAATTACAAAACAGAACAGGGTGTCAAATGTAGAAAACCAACTTATGCTTGCTTAAGGGGAAAGGTGACTTGGGGTGCTGCATACAACAAGAGATTGAAATTAGCACAGATACCGTTCCATAAGCCAAATATGTAATAGACAAGAGCTACTCCTTGCTCAACGAAGTGGACTCAACACCCCATATTAAACGCCTAAGAATATACCTGACTAGTAAGAATCTTAAAACCTATGGATTTATATGTCTCCGAAAGAGAATCAAGCGTGTGTACAGTGGCATAAACGCAGCAGTGATAGTATTGGTGAGGTTCGGTGAGCAAATACAGACCCTTTGAAGTCATATTGCATGGTACCCATCCATGGGTCTCAACTCTCCATGTTTAAGGGATTCTTCCTTCAGCTAAAACATGCATGTGGAACCCAGAGTATGATCCACCGTGTGATCGGAAAACGTGTTCAAATGTGTCTCAGTTTTCGTCCTCTGGTACTCGGGTGCAACATTCCAGACGCTTTACTAACACTCTCCCCACTTGGAGAGTCGGTGCCTTTAACCTCCTGTTTGGCCCAGTTTGCAATTTCTGTGGAAAATGAACAGGAATAGGGAGAACCAATGAGAGACTAGGTGGAGGTGTCTGGACGGGCAAATTTAACTCTCATTTCCCACCAGGAAGAGGAATTAACCAAAGGCTCAACATGCCATGCCGGAACCAAACTAGGGCCTGAAGCAATCCTGCGGTGTTGTGGCCAGCTCACAAGAAAGCGAGTTGAAGAAAGGAGCTCAGGGGCACTGTAATTCACAAACCTGCAGAGTTATAAATGACAGCTATCTTCCAAACATATATTGAAGTAAGGCAGCCAAGAATAGTTGAAAGCGGGGCAGAATTGCAGGAAACCGATTTCAGGAGGTAGACTGGAATTGCATGTAAAGCATAGGAAAAGAGGCAGAACGTCCACAATGATGCACTTGGCCAAAAAGGGCATATGCGTTTTTTCCTGAATATATTCAGGAAAAAACGCATACGCCCTTTTTGGCCAACCAAGCAAGCTTGCAAAGGAAATCTGCACTACAATGAAGTCTCACTGCCCCCCGGTCAAAAGGGCCATCTGAAAAAAGTGTAAAATCCAGAAAGGCAGGACAGGCCATGGAGAACTGGGAGCCTAGTTATGCTGATGGGCGTGATGTAAATTGCCAGCAGCCACTCTGGAGAAGTGTATGGTGTTTCCTGAAACATCCAAAAAACAAAGCAACAGAGCCTAGGGCACTTCCACTTATGGTCCTATAGCTTAGGGAAATGAAAATCAAAAAGACACAGCCACCCCAAATTTTCGGCCGGCTCTGTTTACAAGAACCTCGTTTACGGTACAAGTTCAATATCACAGAAAGCGAAAAATGGATAAAGATGTTGTGGTACTTACGTACAATGCAATATCACTCAGCAATGAAATCTATGTCATCAGGCCCGTAGCAGCATAATGAGTGGATTCAGGTACGATGATTCTAAGTGAAATAAGTCACACAGAAAAAGAAACATCATAAGATATCACTACTACACGGAATGTAAACTTGGCTACACAAGAACTGCATTACAAAACAGAACAGGGTGTCAAATGTAGAAAACCAACTTATGCTTGCTTAAGGGGAAAGGTGAGCTGGGGTGCTGCATAAAACCAGAGATTGAAATTAGCACAGATACCGTTCCATAAGCCAAATATGTAATAGACAAGAGCTACTCCTTGCTCAACGAAGTGGACTCAACACCCCATATTAAACGCCTAAGAATATACCTGACTAGTAAGAATCTTAAAACCTATGGGTTTATATGTCTCCGAAAGAGAATCAAGCGTGTGTACAGCGGCATAAACGCAGCAGTGATAGGACTAGTGAGGTTCGGTGAGCAAATGCAGACCCTTTGAAGTCATATTGCATGGTACCCATTCCATGAGTCTCAACTCTCCATGTTTAAGGGATTCTTCCTTCAGCTAAAACATGCATGTGGAACCCAGAGTATGATCCACGGTGTCATCGGGAAACGTGTTCAAATGTGTCTCAGTTTTCGTCCCCTGGTACTCGGGTGCAACATTCCAGACGCTTTCCTAACACTCTCCCCACTTGGAGAGTCGGTGCCTTTAACCTCCTGTTTGGCCCAGTTTGCAATTTCTGTGGAAAATGAACAGGAATAGGGAGAACCAATGAGAGACTAGGTGGAGGTGTCTGGACGGGCAAATTTAACTCTCATTTCCCACCAGGAAGAGGAATTAACCAAAGGCTCAAAATGCCGTGCCGGAACCAAACTAGGGCCTGAAGCAATCCTGCGGTGTTGCGGCCAGCTCACAAGAAAGCGAGTTGAAGAAAGGAGCTCAGGGGCACTGTAATTCACAAACCTGCAGAGTTATAAATGACAGCTATCTTCCAAAAATATATTGAAGTAAGGCAGGCAAGAATAGTTGAAAGCGGGGCAGAATTGCAGGAAACCGATTTCAGGAGGTAGACTGGAATTGCATGTAAAGCATAGGAAAAGAGGCAGAACGTCCACAATGATGCACTTGGCCAAAAAGGGCGTATGCGTTTTTTCCTGAATATATTCAGGAAAAAACGCATACGCCCTTTTTGGCCAAGCAAGCAAGCTTGCAAAGGAAATCTGCACTACAATGAAGTCTCACTGCCCCCCGGTCAAAAGGGCTATCTGAAAAAAGTGTAAAATCCAGAAAGGCAGGACAGGCCAAGGAGAACTAGGAGCCTACTTATGCTGATGGGCGGGATGTAAATTGCCAGCAGCCACTCTGGAGAAGTGTATGGTGTTTCCAGAAACATCCAAAAAACAAAGCAACAGAGCCTAGGGTATTTCCACTTATGGTCCTATAGCTTAGGGAAATTAAAATCAAAAAGACACAGCCACCCCAAATTTTGGGACAGCTCTGTTTACAAGAACCTCGTTTACGGTACAAGTTCAATATCACAGAAAGCGAAAAATGGATAAAGAAGTTGTGGTAATTACGTACAATGCAATATCACTCAGCAATGAAATCTATGTCATCAGGCCCGTAGCAGCATAATGAGTGGATTCAGGTACGATGATTCTAAGTGAAATAAATCACACAGAAAAAGAAACATCATAAGATATCACTACTACACGGAATGTAAACTTGGCTACACAAGAACTGAATTACAAAACAGAACAGGATGTCAAATGTAGAAAACCAACTTATGCTTGCTTAAGGGGAAAGGTGAGCTGGGGTGCTGCATAAAACCAGAGATTGAAATTAGCACAGATACCGTTCCGTAAGCCAAATTAGTAATAGACAAGAATTACTCCTTGCTCAACGAAGTGAACTCAACACCCCATAATAAACGCCTAAGAATATACCTGACTAGTAAGAATCTTAAAACCTATGGATTTATATGTCTCCAAAAGAGAATCAATCGTGTGTACAGCGGCATAAACGCAGCAGTGATAGGATTGGTGAGGTTCGGTGAGCAAATGCAGACCCTTTGAAGTCATATTGCATGGTACCCATTCCATGGGTCTCAACTCTCCAGGTTTAAGGGATTCTTCCTTCAGCTAAACATGCATGTGGAACACAGAGTATGATCCACCGTGTGATCGGGAAACGTGTTCAAATGTGTCTCAGTTTTCGTCCCCTGGTACTCGGGTGCAACATTCCATACACTTTACTAACACTCTCCCCACTTGGAGAGTCAGTGCCTTTAACCTCCTGTTTGGCCCAGTTTGCAATTTCTGCGTAAGATGAACAGGAATAGGGAGAACCAATGAGAGACTAGGTGGAGGTGTCTGGACGGGCAAATTTAACTCTCATTTCCCACCAGGAAGAGGAATTATCCAAAGGCTCAGCATGCCGTGCCGGAACCAAACTAGGGTCTGAAGAAATCCTGCGGTGTTGCGGGCAGCTCACAAGAATGTGAGTTGAAGAAAGGAGCTCAGGGGCACTGTCATTCACAAACCTGCAGAGTTATAAATGACAGCTATCTTCCAAAAATATATTGAAGTAAGGCTGCCAAGAGGAGTTGAAAGCGGGGCAGAATTGCAGGAAACCGATTTCAGGAGGTAGACTGGAATTGCATGTAAAGCATAGGAAAAGAGGCAGAACGTCCACAATGATGCACTTGGCCAAAAAGGGCGTATGCGTTTTTTCTGGAATATATTCAGGAAAAAACGCATACGCCCTTTTTGGCCAACCAAGCAAGCTTGCAAAGGAAATCTGCACTACAATGAAGTCTCACTGCCCCCAGGTCAAAAGGGCTATCTGAAAAAAGTGTAAAATCCAGAAAGGCAGGACAGGCCATGGAGAACTGGGAGCCTTGTTATGCTGATGGGCGGGATGTAAATTGCCAACAGCCACTCTGGAGAAGTGTATGGTGTTTCCTGAAACATCTAAAAAACAAAGCAACAGAGCCTAGGGCACTTCCACTTATGGTCCTATAGCTTAGGGAAATTAAAATCAAAAAGACACAGCCACCCCAAAGTTTGGGACGTCTCTGTTTACAAGAACCTCGTTTACGGTACAAGTTTAATATCACAGAAAGCAAAAAATGGAAAAAGAAGTTGTGGGAATTACGTACAATGCAATATCATTCAGCAATGAAATCTATGTCATCAGGCCCGTAGCAGCATAATGAGTGGATTCAGGTACGATGATTCTAAGTGAAATAAGTCACACAGAAATAGAAATATCATAAGGTATCACTAATACACGGAATGTAAACTTGGCTACACAAGAACTGAATTACAAAACAGAACAGGGTCTCAAAAGTAGAAACCCAACTTATGCTTGCTTAAGTGGAAAGGTGAGTTGGGGTGGTGCATAAAACCAGAGATTGAAATTAGCACAGATACCGTTCCATAAGCCAAATATGTAATAGACAAGAGCTACTCCTTGCTCAACGAAGTCGAATCAACACCCCATATTAATCGCCTAAGAATATACCTGACTAGTACGAAACTTAAAACCTATGGATATATATGTCTCCGAAAGAGAATCAAGCGTGTGTACAGCGGCATAAGCGCAGCAGTGATAGGATTGGTGAGGTTCGATGAGCAAATGCAGACCCTTTGAAGTCATATTGCATGGTACCCATTCCATGGGTCTCAACTCTCCAGGTTTAAGGGATTCTTCCTTCAGCTAAAACGTGCATGTGGAACCCAGAGTATGATCCACCATGTGATCGGGAAACGTGTTCAAATGTGCCTCAGTTTTCATTCCCTGGTACTCGGGTGCAACATTCCAGACGCTTTACTAACACTTTCCCCACTTGGAGAGTCAGTGCCTTTAACCTCCTGTTTGGCCCAGTTTGCAATTTCTGCGGAAGATGAACAGGAAGAGGGAGAACCAATGAGAGACTAGCTGGAGCTGTCAGGACGGGCAAATTTAACTCTCATTTCCCACCAGGAAGAGGAATTAACCAAAGGCTCAGCATGCGATGCCGGAACCAAACTAGGGCCTGAAGCAATCCTGCGGTGTTGCGGCCAGCTCACAAGAAAGGGAGTTGAAGAAAGGAGCTCAGGGTCACTGTCATTCACAATCCTGCAGAGTTATAAATGACAGCTTTCGTCCAAAAATATATTGAAGTAAGGCTGCCAAGAGGAGTTGAAAGCGGTGCAGAATTGCAGGAAACCGATTTCAGGAGGTAGACTGGAATTGTATGTAAAGCATAGGAAAAGAGGCAGAACGTCCACAATGATGCACTTGGCCAAAAAGGGCGTATGCGTTTTTTCCTGAATATATTTGGGAAAAAACGCATACGCCCTTTTTGGCCAACCAAGCAAGCTTGCAAAGGAAATCTGCACTACAATGAAGTCTCACTGCCCCCCGGTCAAAAGGGCCATCCGAAAAAAGTGTAAAATCCAGAAAGGCAGGACAGGCCAAGGAGAACTAGGAGCCTTCTTATGCTGATGGACGGGATGTAAATTGCCAGCAGCCACTCTGGAGAAGTGTATGGTGTTTCCTGAAACATCCAAAAAATAAAGCAACAGAGTCTAGGGCACTTACACTTATGGTCCTATAGCTTAGGGAAATTAAAATCAAAAAGACACAGCCACCCCAATGTTTGGGACGGCTGTGTTTACAAGAACCTCGTTTACAGTACAAGTTCAATATCACAGAAAGCGAAAAATGGATAAAGAAGTTGTGGTACTTACGTACAATGCAATATCACTCAGCAATGAAATCTATGTCATCAGGCCCGTAGCAGCATAATGACTGGATTCAGGTACGATGATTCTAAGTGAAATCAGTCACACAGAAAAAGAAACATCATAAGATATCACTACTACACGGAATGTAAACTTGGCTACACAGGAACTGAATTACAAAACAGAAAATGGTCTCAAATGTAGAAAACCAACTTATGCTTGCTTAAGGGGAAAGGTGAGTTGGGGTGCGGCATAAAACCAGAGATTGAAATTAGCACAGATACCGTTCCATAAGCCAAATATGTAATAGACAAGAGCTACTCCTTGCTCAACGAAGTGGACTCAACACCCCTTATTAAACGCCTAAGAATATACCTGACTAGTAAGAATCTTAAAACCTATGGATTTATATGTCTCCGAAAGAGAATCAAGCATGTGTATAGTGGCATAAACGCAGCAGTGATAGGATTGGTGAGGTTCGGTGAGCAAATGCAGACTCTTTGAAGTCATATTGCATGGTACCCATTCCATGGGTCTCAACTCTCCAGGTTTAAGGGATTCTTCCTTCAGCTAAAACATGCATGTGGAACCCAGAGTATGATCCACCGTGTGATCGGGAAACGTGTTCAAATGTGTCTCAGATTTCGTCCCCTGGTACTCGGGTGCAACATTCCACACGCTTTACTAACACTCTCCCCACTTGGAGAGTCAGTGCCTTTAACCTCCTGTTTGGCCCAGTTTGCAATTTCTGTGGAAAATGAACAGGAATAGGGAGAACCAATGAGAGACTAGGTGGAGGTGTCTGAACGGGCAAATTTAACTCTCATTTCCCACCAGGAAGAGGAATTAACCAAAGGCTCAACATGCCATGCCGGAACCAAACTAGGGCCTGAAGCAATCCTGTGGTGTTGCGGCCAGCTCACAAGAAAGCGAGTTGAAGAAAGGAGCTAAGGGGCACTGTAATTCACAAACATGCAGAGTTATAAATGACAGCTATCGTCCAAAAATATATTGAAGGAAGGCTGCCAAGAGGAGTTGAAAGTGGGGCAGAATTGCAGGAAACCGATTTCAGGAGGTAGACTGGAATTGCATGTAAAGCATAGGAAAAGAGGCAGAACGTCCACAATGATGCACTTGGCCAAAAAGGGGGTATGCGTTTTTTCCTGAATATATTCAGGAAAAAACGCATACGCCCTTTTTGGCCAACCAAGCAAGCTTGCAAAGGAAATATGCACTACAATGAAGTCTCACTGCCCCCCTGTCAAAAAGGCCATCTGAAAAAAGTGTAAAATCCAGAAAGGCAGGACAGGGTATGGAGAACTGGGAGCCTAGTTATGCTGATGGGCGGGATGTAAGTTGCCAGCAGCCACTCTGGAGAAGTGTATGGTGTTTCCTGAAACATCCAAAAA
The DNA here is from genome assembly GCF_964270905.1 of Leucopleurus acutus. NCBI lineage: Eukaryota > Metazoa > Chordata > Mammalia > Artiodactyla > Delphinidae > Leucopleurus > Leucopleurus acutus. The sequence continues at coordinate 102,680,432 of NC_139146.1, read as the reverse complement.
ACAAAGCAACAGAGCCTAGGGCACTTCCACTTATGGTCCTATAGCTTAGGGAAATTAAAATAAAAAAGACACAGCCACCCCAAATTTTGGGCCGGCTCTGTTTACAACAACCTCGTTTACGGTACAAGTTCAATATCACAGAAAGTGAAAAATGGATAAAGAAGTTGTGGTACTTACGTACAATGCAATATCACTCAGCAATGTAATCTATGTCATCAGGCCGGTAGCAGCATAATGAGTGGATTCAGGTACGATGATTCTAAGTGAAATAAGTCACACAGAAAAAGAAACATCATAAGATATCACTACTACACGGAATGTAAACTTGGCTACACAGGAACTAAATTACAAAACAGAAAATGGTCTCAAATGTAGAAAACCAACTTATGCTTGCTTAAGGGGAAAGGTGAGTTGGGGTGCGGCATAAAACCAGAGATTGAAATTAGCACAGATAACGTTCCATAAGCCAAATATGTAATAGACAAGAGCTACTCCTTGCTCAACGAAGTGGACTCAACACCCCATATTAAACGCCTAAGAATATACCTGACTGGTAAGAATCTTAAAACCTATGGATTTATATGTCTCCGAAAGAGAATCAAGCATGTGTACAGTGGCATAAACGCAGCAGTGATAGGATTGGTGAGGTTCGGTGAGCAAATGCAGACTCTTTGAAGTCATATTGCATGGTACCCATTCCATGGGTCTCAACTCTCCAGGTTTAAGGGATTCTTCCTTCAGCTAAAACATGCATGTGGAACCCAGAGTATGATCCACCGTGTGATCGGGAAACGTGTTCAAATGTGTCTCAGATTTCGTCCCCTGGTACTCGGGTGCAACATTCCACACGCTTTACTAACACTCTCCCCACTTGGAGAGTCAGTGCCTTTAACCTCCTGTTTGGCCCAGTTTGCAATTTCTGTGGAAAATGAACAGGAATAGGGAGAACCAATGAGAGACTAGGTGGAGTTGTCTGAACGGGCAAATTTAACTCTCATTTCCCACCAGGAAGAGGAATTAACCAAAGGCTCAACATGCCATGCCGGAACCAAACTAGGGCCTGAAGCAATCCTGTGGTGTTGCGGCCAGCTCACAAGAAAGCGAGTTGAAGAAAGGAGCTCAGGGGCACTGTAATTCACAAACCTGCAGAGTTATAAATGACAGTCATCGTCCAAAAATATATTGAAAGAAGGCTGCCAAGAGGAGTTGAAAGTGGGGCAGAATTGCAGGAAACCGATTTCAGGAGGTAGACTGGAATTGCATGTAAAGCATAGGAAAAGAGGCAGAACGTCCACAATGATGCACTTGGCCAAAAAGGGCGTATGCGTTTTTTCCTGAATATATTCAGGAAAAAACGCATACGCACTTTTTGGCCAACCAAGCAAGCTTGCAAAGGAAATCTGCACTAAAATGAAGTCTCACTGCCCCCCTGTCAAAAGGGCCATCTGAAAAAAGTGTAAAATCCAGAAAGGCAGGACAGGGTATGGAGAACTGGGAGCCTTGTTATGCTGATGGGCGGGATGTAAATTGCCAACAGCCACTCTGGAGAAGTGTATGGTGTTTCCTGAAACATCCAAAAAACAAAGCAACAGAGCCTAGGGCACTTCCACTTATGGTCCTATAGCTTAGGGAAATTAAAATCAAAAAGACACAGCCACCCCAAAGTTTGGGACGTCTCTGTTTACAAGAACCTCGTTTACGGTACAAGTTCAATATCACAGAAAGCGAAAAATGGATAAAGAAGTTGTGGTACTTACGTACAATGCAATATCACTCAGTAATGAAATCTATGTCATCAGTCCAGTAGCAGCATAATGAGTGGATTCAGGTACGATGATTGTAAGTGAAATAAGTCACACAGAAAAAGAAACATCATAAGATATCACTAATACACGAAATGTAAACTTGGCTACACAAGAACGGAATTACAAACAGAACAGGGTCTCAAATGTAGAAAACCAACTTATGCTTGCTGAAGGGGAAAGGTGAGTTGGGGTGCTGCATAAAACCAGAGATTGAAATTAGCACAGATACTGTTCCATAAGCCAAATATGTAAGAGACAAGAGCTACTCCTTGCTCAATGCAGTGGACTCAACACCCCATATTAAACGCCTAAGAATATACCTGACTAGTAAGAATCTTAAAACCTATGGATTTATATGTCTCCGAAAGAGAATCAAACGTCTGTACAGCGGCATAAACGCAGCAGTGATAGGATTGGTGAGGTTCGGTGAGCAAATGCAGACCCTTTGAAGTCATATTGCATGGTACCCATTCCATGGGTCTCAACTCTCCAGGTTTAAGGGATTCTTCTTTCAGCTAAAATATGCATGGGGAACTTAGAGTATGATACACGGTGTGATCGGGAAACCTGTTTAAATGTGTCTCAGTTTTCGTCCTGTGGTACTCGGGTGCAACATTCCAGACGCTTTACTAACACTCTCCCCACTTGGAGAGTCAGTGCCTTTAACCTCCTGTTTGGCCCAGTTTGCAATTTCTGTGTAAGATGAACAGGAATAGGGAGAACCAATGAGAGACTAGGTGGAGGTGTCTGGACTGGCAAATTTAACTCTCATTTCCCACCAGGAAGAGGAATTTACCAAAGGCTCAGCATGTCGTGCCGGAACCAAACAAGGGCCTGAAGCAATCCTGCGGTGTTGCGGCCAGCTCACAAGAAAGCGAGTTGAAGAAAGGGGCTCAGCGGCACTGTAATTCACAAACCTGCAGAGTTATAAATGACAGCTATCTTCCAAAAATATATTGAAGTAAGGCTGCCAAGAGGAGTTGAAAGCGGGGCAGAATTGCAGGAAACCGATTTCAGGAGGCAGACTGGAATTGCATGTAAAGCATAGGAAAAGAGGCAGAACGTCCACAATGATGCACTTGGCCAAAAAGGGCGTATGCGTTTTTTCCGGAATATATTCAGGAAAAAACGCATACGCCCTTTTTGGCCAACCAAGCAAGCTTGCAAAGGAAATCTGCACTAAAATGAAGTCTCACTGCCCCCCGGTCAAAAGGGCCATCTGAAAAAAGTGTAAAATCCAGAAAGGCAGGACAGGCGCTGGAGAACTGGAAGACTTGTTATGCTGATGGGCGGGATGTAAATTGCCAGAAGCCACTCTGGAGAAGTGTATGGTGTTTCCTGAAACATCCAAAAAACAAAGCAACAGAGCCTAGGGCATTTCCACTTATGGTCCTATAGTTTAGGGAAATTAAAATCAAAAAGACACAGCCACCCCAAAGTTTGGGCCGGCTCTGTTTACAAGAACCTCGTTTACGGTACAAGTTCAATATCACAGAAAGCAAAAAATGGATAAAGAAGTTGTGGTAATTACGTACAATGCAATATCACTTAGCAATGAAATCTATGTCATCAGGCCCGTAGCAGCATAATGAGTGGATTCAGGTACGATGATTCTATGTGAAATAATTCACACAGAAAAAGAAATATCATAAGGTATCACTAATACACGGAATGTAAACTTGGCTACACAAGAACTGAATTACAAAACAGAACAGGGTGTCAAAAGTAGAAACCCAACTTATGCTTGCTTAAGTGGAAAGGTGAGTTGGGGTGGTGCATAAAACCAGAGATTGAAATTAGCACAGATACCGTTCCATAAGCCAAATATGTAATAGACAAGAGCTACTCCTTGCTCAACGAAGTGGACTCAACACCCCAAAATAATTGCCTAAGAATATACCTGACTAGTAAGAATCTTAAAACCTATGGATATATATGTCTCCGAATGAGAATCAAGCGTGTGTACAGCGGCATAAACGCACCAGTGATAGGATTGTTGAGGTTCGGTGAGCAAATGGAGACCCTTTGAAGTCATATTGCATGGTACCCTTTCCATAGGTCTCAACTCTCCAGGTTTAAGGGATTCTTCCTTCAGCTAAAACATGCATGTGAAACCCAGAGTATGATCCACCGTGTGATCGGGAAACGTGTTCAAATGTGTCTCAGTTTTCGTCCCCTGTTACTCGGGTGCAACATTGCAGACGCTTTACTAACACTCTCCCCACTTGGAGAGTCAGTGCCTTTAACCTCCTGTTTGGCCCAGTTTGCAATTTCTGCGTAAGATGAACAGGAATAGGGAGAACCAATGAGAGACTAGGTGGAGGTATCTGGACGGGCAAATTTAACTCTCATTTCCCACCAGGAAGAGGAATTAACCAAAGGCTCAGCGTGGCATGCCAGAAGCACACTAGGGCCTGAAGCAATCCTGCGGTATTGCGGCCAGCTGACAAGAAAGCGAGTTGAAGGAAGGAACTCAAGGGCACTGTAATTCACAAACCTGCAGAGTTATAAATGACAGCTTTCGTCCAAAAATATATTGAAGGAAGGCTGCCAAGAGGACTTGAAAGCGGGGCAGAATTGCAGGAAACCGATTTCAGGAGGTAGACTGCAATTGCATGTAAAGCATAGGAAAAGAGGCAGAACGTCCACAATGATGCACTTGGCCAAAAAGGTCGTATGCGTTTTTTCCGGAATATATTCAGGAAAAAACGCATACGCCCTTTTTGGCCAACCAAGCAAGCTTGCAAAGGAAATCTGCACTACAATGAAGTCTCACTGCCCCCTGGTCAAAAGGGCTATCTGAAAAAAGTGTAAAATCCAGAAAGGCAGGACAGGCCATGGAGAACTGGGAGCCTTGTTATGCTGATGGGCGGCATGTAAATTGCCAACACCCACTCTGGAGAAGTGTATGTTGTTTCCTGAAACATCCAGAAAACAAAGCAACAGAGCCTAGGGCACTTCCACTTATGGTCCTATAGCTTAGGGAAATTAAAATCAAAAAGACACAGCCACCCCAAAGTTTGGGCCGGCTCTGTTTACAAGAACCTCGTTTACGGTACAAGTTGAATATCACAGAAAGCGAAAAATGGATAAAGAAGTTGTGGTACTTACGTACAATGTAGTATCACACAGCAATGAAATCTATGTCATCAGTCCAGTAGCAGCATAATGAGTGGATTCAGGTACGATGATTGTAAGTGAAATAAGTCACACAGAAAAAGAAACATCATAAGATATCACTAATACACGAAATGTAAACTTGGCTACAAAGGAACTGAATTACAAAACAGAACAGGGTCTCAAATGTAGAAAACCAACTTATGCTTGCTTAAGGGGAAAGGTGAGTTGGGGTGCTGCATAAAACCAGAGATTGAAATTAGCACAGATACTGTTCCATAAGCCAAATATGTAATAGACAAGAGCTACTCCTTGCTCAACGAAGTGGACTCAACACCCCATATTAAACGCCTAAGAATATACCTGACTAGTAAGAATCTTAAAACCTATGGATTTATATGTCTCCGAAAGAGAATTAAGCGTGTGTACAGCGGCATAAGCGCAGAAGTGATACGACTGGTGAGGTTCGATGAGCAAACGCAGACCTTTTGAAGTCATATTGCATGGTACCCATTCCATGGGTCTCAACTCTCCAGGTTTAAGGGATTCTTCCTTCAGCTAAAACATTCATGTGGAACCCAGAGTATGATTCACGGTGTGATCGGGAAACATGTTCAAATGTGTCTCAGTTTTCGTCCCCTGGTACTCGGGTGCAACATTCCAGACGGTTTACTAACACTCTCCCCACTTGGAGAGTGAGTGCCTTTCACCTCCTGTTTGGCCCAGTTTGCAATTTCTGCGTAAGATGAACAGGAATAGGGAGAACCAATGAGAGACTAGGTGGAGGTGTCTGGACGGGCAAATTTAACTCTCATTTCCCACCAGGAAGAGGAATTAACCAAAGGCTCAGCATGTCGTGCCGGAACCAAACTAGGGCCTGAAGCAATCCTGCCGTGTTGCGGTCAGCTCACAAGAAAGCGAGTTGAAGAAAGGATCTCAGCGGCACTGTAATTAACAAACCTGCAGTGTTATAAATGATAGCTATCTTCCAAAAATATATTGAAGTAAGGCTGCCAAGAGGAGTTGAAAGCGGGGTAGAATTGCAGGAAACCGATTTCAGGAGGTAGACTGGAATTGCATGTAAAGCATAGGAAAAGAGGCAGAACGTCCACAATGATGCACTTGGCCAAAAAGGGCGTATGCGTTTTTTCCTGAATATATTCAGGAAAAAACGCATATGCCCTTTTTGGCCAACCAAGCAAGCTTGCAAAGGAAATCTGCACGACAATGAAGTCTCACTGCCCCCCCTCAAAAGGGCCATCTGAAAAAAGTGTAAAATCCAGAAAGGCAGGACAGGCCCTGGAGAACTGGAAGACTTGTTATGCTGATGGGCGGGATGTAAATTGCCAGAAGCCACTCTGGAGAAGTGTATGGTGTTTCCTGAAACATCCAAAAAACAAAGCAACAGAGCCTAGGGCATTTCCACTTATGGTCCTATAGTTTAGGGAAATTAAAATCAAAAAGACACAGCCACCCCAAAGTTTGGGCCGGCTCTGTTTACAAGAACCTCGTTTACGGTACAAGTTCAATATCACAGAAAGCGAAAAATGGATAAAGAAGTTGTGGTAATTACGTACAATGCAATATCACTCAGCAATGAAATCTATGTCATCAGGCCCGTAGCAGCATAATGAGTGGATTCAGGTACGATGATTCTATGTGAAATAAGTCACACAGAAAAAGAAATATCATAAGGTATCACTAATACACGGAATGTAAACTTGGCTACACAAGAACTGAATTACAAAACAGAACAGGGTCTCAAAAGTAGAAACCCAACTTATGCTTGCTTAAGTGGAAAGGTGAGTTGGGGTGGTGCATAAAACCAGAGATTGAAATTAGCACAGATACTGTTCCATAAGCCAAATATGTAATAGACAAGAGCTACTCCTTGCTCAACGAAGTGGACTCAACACCCCATATTAATCGCCTAAGAATATACCTGACTCGTAAGAATCTTAAAACCTATGGATATATATGTCTCCGAATGAGAATCAAGCGTGTGTACAGCGGCATAAACGCAGCAGTGATAGGACTGGTGAGGTTCGGTGAGCAAATGCAGACCCTTTGAAGTCATATTGCATGATACCCATTCCATGGGTCTCAACTCTCCATGTGTAAGGGATTCTTCCTTCAGCTAAAACATGCATGTGGAACCCAGAGTACGATCCACCGTGTGATCAGAAAACGTGTTCAAATGTGTCTCAGTTTTCGTACACTGGTACTCGGGTGCAACATTCCAGACGCTTTACTAACACTCTCCCCACTTGGAGAGTCAGTGCCTTTAACCTCCTGTTTGGCCCAGTTTGCAATTTCTGTGGAAAATGAACAGGAATAGGGAGAACCAATGAGAGACTAGGTGGAGGTGTCTGGACGGGCAAATTTAACTCTCATTTCCCACCATGAAGAGGAATTAACCAAAGGCTTAGCATGCCGTGCCAGAACCAAACTAAGGCCTGAAGCAATCCTGCGGGGTTGCGGCCAGCTCACAAAAAAGCGAGTTGAAGAAAGGAGCTCAGGGGCACTCTAATTCACAACCCTGCAGAGTTATAAATGACAGCTATCTTCCAAAAATATGTTGAAGTAAGGCTGCCAAGCGGTGTTGAATGCAGGGCAGAATTGCAGGAAACCGATTTCAGGAGGTAAACTGGAATTGCATGTAAAGCATAGGAAAAGAGGCAGAACGTCCACAATGATGCACTTGGCCAAAAAGGGCGTATGCGTTTTTTCCTGAATATATTCAGGAAAAAACGCATACGCCCTTTTTGGCCAACCAAGCAAGCTTGCAAAGGAAATCTGCACTACAATGAAGTCTCACTGGCCCCAGGTCAAAAGGGCCATCTGAAAAAAGTGTAAAATCCAGAAAGGCAGGACAGGCCATGGAGAACTGGGAGCCTTGTTATGCTGATGGGCGGGATATAAATTGCCAGCAGCCACTCTGGAGAAGTGTATGGTGTTTCCTGAAACATCCAAAAAACAAAACAACAGAGACTAGGGCAATTCCACTTATGGTCCTATAGCTTAGGGAAATTAAAATCAAAAAGACACAGCCACCCCAAAGTTTGGGACGGCTGTGTTTACAAGAACCTCGTTTACCGTACAAGTTCAATATAACAGAAAGTGAAAAATGGATAAAGACGTTGTGGTACTTACGTACAATGCTATATCACTCAGCAATGAAATCTATGTCATCAGGCCCATAGCAGCATAATGAGTGGATTCAGGTACGATGATTCTAAGTGAAATAAGTCACACAGAAAAAGAAACATCATAAGATATCACTACTACACGGAATGTAAACTTGGCTACACAAGAACTGAATTACAAAACAGAACAGGGTGTCAAATGTAGAAAACCAACTTATGCTTGCTTAAGGGGAAAGGTGAGTTGGGGTGCTGCATAAAACCAGAGATTGAAATTAGCACAGATACCGTTCCATAAGCCAAATATGTAATAGACAAGAGCTACTCCTTGCTCAACGAAGTGGACTCAACACCCCACATTAAACGCCTAAGAATATACCTGACTAGTAAGAATCTTAAAACCTAAGGATTTATATGTCTCCGAAAGAGAATCAAGCGTGTGTACAGTGGCATAAACGCAGCAGTGATAGGATTGGTGAGGTTCGGTGAGCAAATGCAGACTCTTTGAAGTCATATTCCATGGTACCCATTCCATGGGTCTCAACTCTCCAGGATTAAGGGATTCTTCCTTCAGCGAAAACATGCATGTGGAACCCAGAGTATGATCCACCGTGTGATCAGGAAACGTGTTCAAATGTGTCTCAGTTTTCGTCCCCTGGTACTCGGGTGCAACATTCCAGACGCTTTACTAACACTCTCCCCACTTGGAGAGTCAGTGCCTTTAACCTCCTGTTTGGCCCAGTTTGCAATTTCTGCGTAAGATGAACAGGAAGAGGGAGAACCAATGAGGGACTAGCTGGAGGTGTCTGGACGGACAAATTTAACTCTCATTTCCCACCAGGAAGAGGAATTAACCAAAGGCTCAGCATGTGATGCCGGAACCAAACTAAGGCCTGAAGCAATCCTGCGGTGTTGCGGCCAGCTCACAAGAAAACGAGTTGAAGAAAGGAGCTAAGGGGCACTGTAATTCACAAACATGCAGAGTTATAAATGACAGCTATCGTCCAAAAATATATTGAAGGAAGGCTGCCAAGAGGTCTTGAAAGCGGGGCAGAATTGCACGAAACCGATTTCAGGAGGTAGACTGGAATTGCATATAAAGTATAGGAAAAGAGCCAGAATGTCCACAATGATGCACTTGGCCATAAGGGCATATGCATTTTTTCCTGAATATATTCAGGAAAAAACGCATACGCCCTTTTTGGCCAACCAAGCAAGCTTGCAAAGGAAATCTGCACTACAATGAAGTCTCACTGCCCCCCGGTCAAAAGGGCCATCTGAAAAAAGTGTAAAATCCAGAAAGGCAGGACAGGCCATGGAGAACTGGGAGCCTAGTTATGCTGATGGGCGGGATGTAAATTGCCAGCAGCCACTCTGGAGAAGTGTATGGTGTTTCCTGAAACATCCAAAAAACAAAGCAACAGAGCCTAGGGAAATTCCACTTATGTTCCTATAGCTTAGGGAAATTAAAATCAAAAAGACACAGCCACCCCAAAGTTTGGGACGGCTCTATTTACAAGAACCTCGTTTACGGTACAAGTTCAATATCACAGAAAGCGAAAAATGGATAAAGAAGTTGTGGTACTTACGTACAATGCAATATCACTCAGCAATGAAATCTATGTCATCAGGCCTGTAGAAGCAAAATGAGTGGATTCAGGTACGATGATTCTAAGTGAAATTAGTCACACAGAAAAAGAAACATCATAAGATATCACTAATACACAGAATGTAAACTTGGCTACACAAGAACTGAATTACAAAAGAGAACAGGGTGTCAAATGTAGAAAACCAACTTATGCTTGCTTAAGGGGAAGGGTGAGTTGGGGTGCGGCATAAAACCAGAGATTGAAATTAGCACAGATACCGTTCCATAAGCCAAATATGTAATAGACAAGAGCTACTCCTTGCTCAACGAAGTGGACTCAACACCCCATATTAAACGCCTAAGAATATACCTGACTAGTAAGAATCTTAAAACCTATGGATTTATATGTCTCCGAAAGAGAATCAAGCGTGTGTACAGTGGCATAAACGCAGCAGTGATAGGATTGGTGAGGTTCGGTGAGCAAATGCAGACCCTTTGAAGTCATATTGCATGGTACCCATTCCATGGGTCTCAACTCTCCATGTTTAAGGGATTCTTCCTTCAGCTAAAACATGCATGTGGAATCCAGAGTATGATCCACGGTGTGATTGGGAAACGTGTTCAAATGTGTCTCAGTTTTCGTCCCCTGGTACTCGGGTGCAACATTCCAGACGCTTTACTAACACTCTCCCCACTTGGAGAGTCAGTGCCTTTAACCTCCTGTTTGGCCCAGTTTGCAATTTCTGCGTAAGATGAACAGGAATAGGGAGAACCAATGAGAGACTAGATGGATGTGTCTGGACTGGCAAATTAACCTCTCATTTCCCACCAGGAAGAGGAATTAACCAAAGGCTCAGCATGCCGTGCCGGAACCAAACTAGGGCCTGAAACAATCCTGCAGTTTTGCGGCCAGCTCACAAGAAAGCGAGTTGAAGAAAGGAGCTCAGGGGCACTGTAATTCACAAACCTGCAGAGTTATAAATGACAGCTATCTTCCAAAAATATATTGAAGGAAGGCTGCCAAGAGGAGGTGAATGCGGGGCAGAATTGCAGGAAACCGATTTCAGGAGGTAGACTGGAATTGCATATAAAGCATAGGAAAAGAGGCAGAACGTCCACAATGATGCACTTGGCCAAAAAGGGCGTATGCGTTTTTTCCGGAATATATTCAGGAAAAAACGCATACGCCCTTTTTGGCCAACCAAGCAAGCTTGCAAAGGAAATCTGCACTACAATGAAGTCTCACTGCCCCCTGGTCAAAAGGGCTATCTGAAAAAAGTGTAAAATCCAGAAAGGCAGGACAGGCCATGGAGAACTGGGAGCCTTGTTATGCTGATGGGCGGGATTTAAATTGCCAACACCCAGTCTGGAGAAGTGTATGTTGTTACCTGAAACATCCAAAAAACCAAGCAACAGAGCCTAGGGCACTTCCACTTATGGTCCTATAGTTTAGGGAAATTAAAATCAAAAATACACAGCCACCCCAAAGTTTCGGCCTGCTCTGTTTACAAGGACCTCGTTTACGGTACAAGTTCAATATCACAGAAAGCGAAAAATGGATAAAGAAGTTGTGGTACTTACGTACAATGCAGTATTACTCAGCAATGAAATCTATGTCATCAGGCCCGTAGCAGCATAATGAGTGGATTCAGGTACGATGATTCTAAGTGAAATAAGTCACACAGAAAAAGAAACATCATAAGATATCACTAACACACGGAATGTAAACTTGGCTACAAAGGAAATGAATTACAAAACAGAACAGGGTCTCAAATGTAGAAAACCAACTTATGCTTGCTTAAGGGGAATGGTGAGTTGGGGTGCTGCATGAAACCAGAGATTGAAATTGGCACAGATACCGTTCCATAAGCCAAATATGTAATAGACAAGAGCTACTCCTTGCTCAACGAAGTGGACTCAACACACCATATTAAACGCCTAAGAATATACCTGACTAGTAAGAATCTTAAAACCTATGGATTTATATGTCTCCGAAAGAGAATCAAGCGTGTGTACAGTGGCATAAGCGCAGCAGTGATAGGATTGGTGAGGTTCGGTGAGCAAATGCAGACCCTTTGAAGTCATATTGCATGGTACCCATTCCATGGGTCTCAACTCTCCAGGGTTAAGGGATTCTTCCTTGAGCTAAAACATGCATGTGGAACCCAGAGTATGATCTACCGTGTGATCGGGAAACGTGTTCAAATGTGTCTCAGTTTTCGTCCCCTGGTACTCGGGTGCAACATTCCAGACGCTTTACTAACACTCTCCCCACTTGGAGAGTCAGTGCCTTTAACTTCCTGTTTGGCCCAGTTTGCAATTTCTGTGGAAAATGAACAGGAATAGGGAGAACCAATGAGAGACTAGGTGGAGGTGTCTGGACAGGCAAATTTAACTCTCATTTCCCACCAGGAAGAGGAATTAACCAAAGGCTCAGCATGCCATGCCGGAACAAAACTAGGGCCTGAAGCAATCCTGCGGTGTTGCGGCCAGCTCACAAGAAAGCGAGTTGAAGAAAGGAGCTCAGGGGCACTGTAATTCACAAACCTGCAGAGTTATAAATGACAGCTATCTTCCAAAAATATATTGAAGTAAGGCTGCCAAGAGGAGTTGAATGCGGGGCAGAATTGCAGGAAACTGATTTCAGGAGGTAGACTGGAATTGCATGTAAAGCATAGGAAAAGAGGCAGAACGTCCACAATGATGCACTTGGCCTAAAAGGGCGTATGCGTTTTTTCCTGAATATATTCAGGAAAAAACGCATACGCACTTTTTGGCCAACCAAGCAAGCTAGCAAAGGAAATGTGCACTACAATGAAGTCTCACTGCCCCGCGGTCAAAAGGGCTATCTGAAAAAAGTGTAAAATCCAGAAAGGCAGGACAGGCCATGGAGAACTGGGAGCCTTGTTATGCTGATGGATGGGATGTAAATTGCCAACAGCCACTCTGGAGAAGTGTATGGTGTTTCCTGAAACATCTAAAAAACAAAGCAACAGAGCCTAGGGCACTTCCACTTATGGTCCTATAGCTTAGGGAAATTAAAATCAAAAAGACAAAGCCACCCCAAAGTTTCGGCCGGCTCTGTTTACAAGAACCTCATTTACGGTACAAGTTCAATATCACAGAAAGCGAAAAATGGATAAAGAAGTTGTGGTATTTACGTACAATGCAATATCACTCAGCAATGAAATCTATGTCATCAGGCCCGTAGCAGCATAATGAGTGGATTCAGGTACGATGATTCTAAGTGAAATAAGTCACACAGAAAAAGAAACATCATAAGATATCACTACTACACGGAATGTAAACTTGGCTACACAGGAACTGAATTACAAAACAGAACAGGGTCTCAAATGTAGAAAACCAACTTATGCTTGCTTAAGGGGAAAGGTGACTTGGGGTGCGGCATAAAACCAGAGATTGAAATTAGCACAGATACCGTTCCATAAGCCAAATATGTAATAGACAAGAGCTACTCCTTGCTCAACGAAGTGGACTCAACACCCCATATTAAACGCCTAAGAATATACCTGACTAGTAAGAATCATAAAACCTATGGATTTATATGTCTCCGAAAGAGAATCAAGTGTGTGTACAGCGGCATAAACGCAGCAGTGATAGGATTGGTGAGGTTCGGTGAGCAAATGCAGACCCTTTGAAGTCATATTGCATGGTACCCATTCCATGGGTCTCAACTCTCCATGTTTAAGGGATTCTTCCTTCAGCTAAAACATGCATGTGGAACCCAGAGTACGATCCACCGTGTGATCGGAAAACGTGTTCAAATGTGTCTCAGTTTTCGTACCCTGGTACTCGGGTGCAACATTCCAGACGCTTTACTAACACTCTCCCCACTTGGAAAGTCAGTGCCTTTAACCTCCTGTTTGGCCCAGTTTGCAATTTCTGCGTAAGATGAACAGGAAGAGGGAGAACCAATGAGAGACTAGCTGGAGGTGTCCGGACGGGCAAATTTAACTCTCATTTCCCACAAGGAAGAGGAATTAACCAAAGGCTCAGCGTGCCATGCCGGAACCACACTAGGGCCAGAAGCAATCCTGCGGTGTTGCGGCCAGCTCACAAGAAAGCGAGTTGAAGAAAGGAGCTCAGGGACACTGTAATTCACAAACCTGCAGAGTTATAAATGACAGCTATCTTCCAAAAATATATTGAAGTAAGGCAGCCAAGAGGAGTTGAAAGCGGGGCAGAATTGCACGAAACCGATTTCAGGAGGTAGACTGGAATTGCATGTAAAGCATAGGAAAAGAGGCAGAACGTCCACAATGATGCACTTGGCCAAAAAGGGCGTATGCGTTTTTTCCTGAATATATACAGGAAAAAACGCATACGCACTTTTTGGCCAACCAAGCAAGCTTGCAAAGGAAATCTGCACTACAATGAAGTCTCACTGCCCCCGCCGGTCAAAAGGGCCATCTGAAAAAAGTGTAAAATCCAGAAAGGCAGGACAGGCCATGGAGAACTGGGAGCCTTGTGATGCTGATGGGCGGGATGTAAATTGCCAGCAGCCACTCTGGAGAAGTGTATGGTGTTTCCTGAAACATCCAAAAAACAAAGCAACAGAGCCTAGGGCACTTCCACTTATGGTCCTATAGCTTAGGGAAATTAAAATCAAAAAGACACAGCCACCCCAAAGTTTGGGATGGCTCTGTTTACAAGAACCTCGTTTACAGTACAAGTTCAATATCACAGAAGGCGAAAAATGAATAAAGAAGTTGTGGTACTAACGTACAATGCAATATCACCCAGCAATGAAATCTATGTCATCAGGCCCGTAGCAGCATAATGAGTGGATTCAGGTACGATGATTCTAAGTGAAATTAGTCACACAGAAAAAGAAACATCATAAGATATCACTACTACACGGAATGTAAACTTGGCTAAACAAGAACTGAATTACAAAACAGAACAGGGTGTCAAATGTAGAAAACCAACTTAGGCTTGCTTAAGGGGACGGGTGAGTTGGGGTGCTGCATAAAACCAGAGATTGAAATTAGCAGAGATACCGTTCCATAAGCCAAATATGTAATAGACAAGAGCTACTCCTTGCTCAACGAAGTGGACTCAACACCCCATATTAAACGCCTAAGAATATACCTGACTAGTAAGAATCTTAAAACCTATGGATTTATATGTCTCTGAAAGAGAATCAAGCATGTGTACAGCGTCATAAACGCAGCAGTGATAGGACTGGTGAGGTTCGGTGAGCAAATGCAGACCCTTTGAAGTCATATTGCATGGAGCCCATTCCATGGGTCTCAACTCACCATGTTTAAGGGATTCTTCCTTCAGCTAAAACATGCATGTGGAACCCAGAGTATGATCCACCGTGTGATAGGAAAACGTGTTCAAATGTGTCTCAGTTTTCGTCCCCTGGTACTCGGGTGCAACATTCCAGACGCTTTACTAACACTCCCCCACTTGGAGAGTCAGTGCCTTTAACCTCCTGTTTGGCCCAGTTTGCAATTTCTGTGGAAAATGAACAGGAATAGGGAGAACCAATGAGAGACTAGGAGGAGGTGTCTGGACGGGCAAATTTAACTCTCATTTCCCACCAGGAAGAGGAATTAACCAAAGGCACAGCATGCCGTGCCAGATCCACACTAGGGCCTGAACCAATCCTGCGATGTTGCGGCCAGCTCACAAGAAAGTGAGTTGAAGAAAGGAGCTCAGGGACACTGTAATTCACAAACCTGCAGAGTTATAAATGACAGCCATCTTCCAAAAATATATTGAAGTAAGGCTGCCAAGAGGAGTTGAAAGCGGGGCAGAATTGCAGGAAACCGATTTCAGGAGGTAGACTGGAATTGCATGTAAAGCATAGGAAAAGAGGCAGAACGTCCACAATGATGCCCTTGGCCAAATAGGGCGTATGCGTTTTTTCCTGAATATATTCAGGAAAAAACGCATACGCCCTTTTTGGCCAACCAAGCAAGCTTGCAAAGGAAATC
The DNA here is from genome assembly GCF_964270905.1 of Leucopleurus acutus. NCBI lineage: Eukaryota > Metazoa > Chordata > Mammalia > Artiodactyla > Delphinidae > Leucopleurus > Leucopleurus acutus. Next base: position 102,664,813 of record NC_139146.1, on the reverse strand, counting down.
TGCACTACAATGAAGTCTCACTGCCCCCCGGTCAAAAGGGCCATCTGAAAAAAGTGTAAAATCCAGAAAGGCAGGACAGGCCATGGAGAACTGGGAGCCTTGTTATGCTGATGGGCGGGATGTAAATTGCCAGCAGCCACTCTGGAGAAGTGTATGGTGTTTCCTGAAACATCCAAAAAACCAAGCAACAGAGCCTAGGGCATTTCCACTTATGGTCCTATAGCTTAGGGAAATAATAATCAAAAAGAAACAGCCTCCCCAAAGTTTGGGACGGCTCTGTTTACAAGAACCTCGTTTACGGTACAGGTTCAATATCGCAGAAAGCGAAAAATGGATAAAGAAATTGTGGTACTTACGTACAATGCAATATCACTCAGCAATGAAATCTATGTCATCAGGCCCGTGACAGCATAATGAGTGGATTCAGGTATGATGATTCTAAGAGAAATAAGTCACACAGAAAAAGAAACATCATAAGATATCACTACTACACGGAATGTAAACTTGGCTACACAAGAACTGAATTACAAAACAGAACAGGGCGTCAAATGTAGAAAACCAACTTATGCTTGCTTAAGGGGAAAGGTGAGTTGGGGTGCTTCATAAAACCAGAGATTGAAATTAGCACAGATACCGTTCCATAAGCCAAATATGTAATAGACAAGAGCTACTCCTTGCTCAACGATGTGGACTCAACACCCCATATTAAACGCCTAAGAATATACCTGACTAGTAAGAATCTTAAAACCTATGGATTTATATGTCTCCGAAAGAGAATCAAGCGTGTATACAGCGGCATAAACGCAGCAGTGATAGGATTGGTGAGGTTCGGTGAGCAAATGCAGACCCTTTGAAGTCATATTGCATGGTACCCATTCCATGGGTCTCAACTCTCCAGGTTTAAGGGATTCTTCCTTCAGCTAAAACATGCATGTGGAACCCAGAGTATGATCCACCGTGTGATCGGGAAACGTATTCAAATGTGTCTCAGTTTTCGTCCCATGGTACTCGGGTGCAACATTCCAGATGCTTTACTAACACTCTCCCCACTTGGAGAGTCAGTGCCTTTAACCTCTTGTTTGGCCCAGTTTGCAAATTCTGCGTAAGATAAACAGGAAGAGGGAGAACCAATGAGAGACTAGCTGGAGGTGTCTGGACGGGCAAATTTAACTCTCATTTCCCACCAGGAAGAGGAATTAACCAAAGGCTCAGCATGCGATGCCGGAACCAAACTAGGGCCTGAAGCAATCCTGCGGTGTTGCGGCCAGCTCACAAGAAAGCGAGTTGAAGAAAGGAGCTCAGGGGCACTGTAATTCACAAACCTGCAGTTATAAATGACAGCTATCGTCCAAAATATATTGAAGGAAGGCTTCCAAGAGGACTTGAAAGCGGGGCAGAATTGCAGGAAACCGATTTCAGGAGGTAGACTGGAATTGCATGTAAAGCATAGGAAAAGGGGCAGAACGTCCACAATGATGCACTTGGCCAAAAAGGGCGTATGCGTTTTTTCCTGAATATATACAGGAAAAAACGCATACGCCCTTTTTGGCCAACCAAGCAAGCTTGCAAAGGAAATCTGCACTACAATGAAGGATCACTGCCCCCCGGTCAAAAGGGCTATCTGAAAAAAGTGTAAAATCCAGTAAGGCAGGACAGGCCATGGAGAACTGGGAGCCTTGTTATGCTGATGGGCAGGATGTAAATTGCCAACAGCCACTCTGGAGAAGTGTATGGTGTTTCCTAAAACAGCAAAAAAACAAAGCAACAGAGCCTAGGGCACTTCCACTTATGGTCCTATAGCTTAGGGAAATTAAAATCAAAAAGACACAGCCACCCCAATGTTTGGGACGGCTCTGTTTACAAGAACCTCGTTTACGGTACAAGTTCAATATCACTGAAAGCGAAAAATGGATAAAGAAGTTGTGGTACTTACGTACAATGCAATATCACTCAGCAATGAAATCTATGTCATCAGGTCCGTAGCAGCATAATGAGTGGATTCAGGTACGATGATTCTAAGTGAAATAAGTCACACAGAAAAAGAAACATCATAAGATATCACTACTGCACGGAATGTAAACTTGGCTACACAAGAACTGAATTACAAAACAGAACAGGGTCTCAAAAGTAGCAACCCAACTTATGCTTGCTTAAGTGGAAAGGTGAGTTGGGGTGGTGCATAAAACCAGAGATTGAAATTAGCACAGATACTGTTCCATAAGCCAAATATGTAATAGACAAGAGCTACTCTTTGCTCAACGAAGTGGACTCAACACCCCATATTAATCACCTAAGAATATACCTGACTAGTAAGAATCTTAAAACCTATGGGTATATATGTCTCCGAATGAGAATCAAGCGTGTGTACAGCGGCATAAACGCAGCAGTGATAGGATTGGTGAGGTTCGGTGAGCAAATGGAGACCCTTTGAAGTCATATTGCATGGTACCCATTCCATGGGTCTCAACTCTCCAGGTTTAAGGGATTCTTCCTTCAGCTAAAACATGCATGTGGAACACAGAGTATGATTCACGGTGTGATCGGGAAACGTGTTCAAATGTGTCTCAGTTTTCGTCCCCTGGTACTCGGGTGCAACATTCCAGACGCTTTACTAACACTCTCCCCACTTATAGAGTCAGTGCCTTTAACCTCCTGTTTGGCCCAGTTTGCAATTTCTGTGGAAGATGAACAGGAATAGGGAGAACCAATGAGAGACTAGGTGGACGTGTCTGGACGGGCAAACTTAACTCTCATTTCCCACCAGGAAGAGGAATTAACCAAAGGCTCAGCATGCCGTGCCGGAACCAAACTAGGGTCTGAAGCAATCCTGCGGTGTTGCGATCAGCTCACAAGAAAGCGAGTTGAAGAAAGTATCTCAGCGGCACTGTAATTCACAAACCTGCAGTGTTATAAATGACAGCTATCTTCCAAAAATATATTGAAGTAAGGCTGCCAAGAGGAGTTGAAAGTGGGGCAGAATTGCAGGAAACCGATTTCAGGAGGTAGACTGGAATTGCATGTAAAGCATAGGAAAAGAGGCAGAACGTCCACAATGATGCACTTGGCCAAAAAGGTCGTATGCGTTTTTTCCTGAATATATTCAGAAAAAACGCATACGACCTTTTTGGCCAACCAAGCAAGCTTGCAAAGGAAATCTGAACTACAATGAAGTCTCACTGCCCCCGGTCAAAAGGGCCATCTGAAAAAAGTGTAAAATCCAGAAAGACAGGACAGGCCCTGGAGAACTGGGAGACTTGTTATGCTGATGGGCGGGATGTAAATTGCCAGAAGCCACTCTGGAGAAGTGTATGGTGTTTCCTGAAACATCCAAAAAACAAAGCAACAGAGCCTAGGGCATTTCCACTTATGGTCCTATAGCTTAGGGAAATTAAAATCAAAAAGACACAGCCACCCCAAAGTTTGGGCCGGCTCTGTTTACAAGAACCTCATTTACGGTACAATTTGAATATCACAGAAAGCGAAAAATGGATAAAGAAGTTGTGGTAATTACGTACAATGCAATATCACTCAGCAATGAAATCTATGTCATCAGGCCCGTAGCAGCATAATGAGTGGATTCAGGTACGATGATTCTAAGTGAAATAAGTCACACAGAAAAAGAAACATCATAAGATATCACTACTACACGGAATGTAAACTTGGCTACACAGGAACTGAATTACAAAACAGAACAGGGTGTCAAATGTAGAAAACCAACTTATGCTTGCTTAAGGGGAAAGGTGAGTTGGGGTGCTGCATAAAACCAGAGATTGAAATTAGCACAGATACCGTTCCATAAGCCAAATATGTAATAGACAAGAGCTACTCCTTGCTCAACGAAGTGGACTCAACACCCCATATTAAACGCCTAAGAATATACCTGACTAGTAAGAATCTTAAAACCTATGGATTTATATGTCTCCGAAAGAGAATTAAGCGTGTGTACAGTGGCATAAACGCAGCAGTAATAGTATTGGTGAGGTTCGGTGAGCAAAAGCAGACCCTTTGAAGTCGTATTGCATGGTACCCATCCATGGGTCTCAACTCTCCATGTTTAAGGGATTCTTCCTTCAGCTAAAACATGCATGTGGAACCCAGAGTATGATCCACCGTGTGATCGGAAAACGTGTTCAAATGTGTCTCAGTTTTCGTCCCCTGGTACTCGGGTGCAACATTCCAGACGCTTTACTAACACTCTCCCCACTTGGAGAGTCGGTGCCTTTAACCTCCTGTTTGGCCCAGTTTGCAATTTCTGTGGAAAATGAACAGGAATAGGGAGAACCAATGAGAGACTAGGTGGAGGTGTCTGGACGGGCAAATTTAACTCTCATTTCCCAACCAGGAAGAGGAATTAACCAAAGGCTCAACATGCCATGCCGGAACCAAACTAGGGCCTGAAGCAATCCTGCGGTGTTGCGGCCAGCTCACAAGAAAGCGAGTTGAAGAAAGGAGCTCAGGGACACTGTAATTCACAAACCTGCAGAGTTATAAATGACAGCTATCTTCCAAAAATATATTGAAGTAAGGCAGCCAAGAATAGTTGAAAGCGGGGCAGAATTGCAGGAAACCGATTTCAGGAGGTAGACTGGAATTGCATGTAAAGCATAGGAAAAGAGGCAGAACGTCCACAATGATGCACTTGGCCAAAAAGGGCGTATGCGTTTTTTCCTGAATATATTCAGGAAAAAACGCATACGCACTTTTTGGCCAACCAAGCAAGCTTGCAAAGGAAATCTGCACTACAATGAAGTCTCACTGCCCCCCGGTCAAAAGGGCCATCTGAAAAAAGTGTAAAATCCAGAAAGGCAGGACAGGCCATGGAGAACTGGGAGCCTAGTTATGCTGATGGGCGTGATGTAAATTGCCAGCAGCCACTCTGGAGAAGTGTATGGTGTTTCCTGAAACATCCAAAAAACAAAGCAACAGAGCCTAGGGCATTTCCACTTATGGTCGTATAGCTTAGGGAAATAATAATCAAAAAGACACAGCCTCCCCAAAGTTTGGGACGGCTCTGTTTACAAGAACCTCGTTTACGGTACAGGTTCAATATCGCAGAAAGCGAAAAATGGATAAAGAAATTGTGGTACTTACGTACAATGCAATATCACTCAGCAAAGAAATCTATGTCATCAGGCCCGTGACAGCATAATGAGTGGATTCAGGTATGATGATTCTAAGAGAAATAAGTCACACAGAAAAAGAAATATCATAAGATATCACTACTACACGGAATGTAAACTTGGCTACACAGGAACTGAATTACAAAACAAAACAGGGTGTCATATGTAGAAAACCAACTTATGCTTGTTTCAGGGGAAAGGTGAGTTGGGGTGCTGCATGAAACCAGAGATTGAAATTAGCACAGACACCGTTCCATAAGCCAAATATGTAATAGACAAGAGCTACTCCTTGCTCAACGAAGTGGACTCAACACCCAATATTAAACGCCTAAGAATATACCTGACTAGTAAGAATCTTAAAACCTATGGATTTATATGTCTCCGAAAGAGAATCAAGGGTGTGTACAGCGGCATAAACGCAGCAGTGATAGGACTGGTGAGGTTCGGTGAGCAAATGCAGACCCTTTGAAGTCATATTGCATGGTACCCATTCCATGGGTCTCAACTCTCCAGGTTTAAGGGATTTTTCCTTCAGCTAAAACATGCATGTGGAACCCAGAGTATAATCCACCGTGTGATCGGGAAACGTGTTCAAATGTGTCTCAGTTTTCGTCCCCTGGTACTCGGGTGCAACATTCCAGACGCTTTACTAACACTCTCCCCACTTGGAGAGTCAGTGCCTTTAAGCTCCTGTTTGGCCCAGTTTGCAATTTCTGCGTAAGATAAACAGGAAGAGGGAGAACCAATGAGAGACTAGGTGGAGGTGTCTGGACGGGCAAATTTAACTCTCATTTCCCACCAGGAAGAGGAATTAACCAAAGGCTCCGTGTGCCATGCTGGAACTAGATTAGGGCCTGAGGAGATCCTGCTGTGTTGCGGCCAGCTCACAAGAAAGCGAGTTGAAGAAAGGAGCTCAGGGGCACTGTAATTCACAAACCTACAGAGTTATAAATGACAGCTATCTTCCTAAAATATATTGCAGTAAGGCTGCCAAGAGGAGTTGAATGCGGGGCAGAATTGCAGGGAACCGATTTCAGGAGGTAGACTGGAATTGTATGTAAAGCATAGGAAAAGAGGCAGAACGTCCACAATGATGCACTTGGCCAAAAAGGGCGTATGCGTTTTTTCCTGAATATATTCAGGAAAAAACGCATACGCCCTTTTTGGCCAACCAAGCAAGCTTGAAAAGGAAATCTGCACTACAATGAAGTCTCACTGCCCCCCGGTCAAAAGGGCTATCTGAAAAAAGTGTAAAATCCAGAAAGGCAGGACAGGCCATGGAGAACAGGGAGCCTTGTTATGCTGATGGGCGGCATGTAAATTGCCAACAGCCACTCTGGAGAAGTGTATGGTGTTTCCTGAAACATCCAAAAAACAAAGCAACAGAGCCTAGGGCACTTCCACTTATGGTCCTATAGCTTAGGGAAATTAAAATCAAAAAGACACAGCCACCCCAAAGTTTGGGCCGGCTCTGTTTACAAGAACCTCATTTACGGTACAAGTTCAATATCACAGAAAGCGAAAAATGGATAAAGAAGTTGTGGTACTTACGTACAATGCAATATCACTCAGCAATGAAATCTATGTCATCAGGCCCGTAGCAGCATAATGAGTGGATTCAGGTACAATGATTCTAAGTGAAATAGGTCACACAGAAAAAGAAACATCATAAGATATCACTACTACACGGAATGTAAACTTGGCTACACAGGAACTGAATTACAAAACAGAACAGGGCCTCAAATGTAGAAAACCATCTTATGCTTGCTTAAGGGGAAAGGTGAGTTGGGGTGCTTCATAAAACCAGAGATTGAAATTAGCACAGATACCGTTCCATAAGCCAAATATGTAATAGACAAGAGCTACTCCTTGCTCAACGAAGTGGACTCAACACCCCATATTAAACGCCTAAGAATATACCTGACTAGTAAGAATCTTAAAACCTATGGATTTATATGTCTCCGAAATTGGATCAAGCGTGTGTACAGCGGCATAAACGCAGCAGTGATAGGATTGGTGAGGTTCGGTGAGCAAATGCAGACCCTTTGAAGTCATATTGCATGGTACCCATTCCATGGGTCTCAACTCTCCATGTTTAAGGGATTCTTCCTTCAGCTAAAACATGCATGTGGAACCCAGAGTATGATCCACCGTGTGATCGGAAAACGTGTTCAAATGTGTCTCAGTTTTCGTCCCCTGGTACTCGGGTGCAACATTCCAGACGCTTTACTAACACTCTCCCCACTTGGAGAGTCGGTGCCTTTAACCTCCTGTTTGGCCCAGTTTGCAATTTCTGTGGAAAATGAACAGGAATAGGGAGAACCAATGAGAGACTAGGTGGAGGTGTCTGGACGGGCAAATTTAACTCTCATTTCCCACCAGGAAGAGGAATTAACCAAAGGCTCAACATGCCATGCCAGAACCAAACTAGGGCCTGAAGCAATCCTGCAGTGTTGCGGCCAGCTCACAAGAAAGCGAGTTGAAGAAAGGAGCTCAGGGGCACTTTAATTCACAAACCTGCAGAGTTATAAATGACAGCTATCTTCCAAAAATATATTGAAGTAAGGCAGCCAAGAATAGTTGAAAGCGGGGCAGAATTGCAGAAAACAGATTTCAGGAGGTAGACTGGAATTGCATGTAAAGCATAGGAAAAGAGGCAGAACGTCCACAATGATGCACTTGGCCAAAAAGGGCGTATGCGTTTTTTCCTGAATATATTCAGGAAAAAACGCATACGCCCTTTTTGGCCAACCAAGCAAGCTTGCAAAGGAAATCTGCACTACAATGAAGTCTCACTGCCCCCCGGTCAAAAGGGCCATCTGAAAAAAGTGTAAAACCCAGAAAGGCAGGACAGGCCATGGAGAACTGGGAGCCTTGTTATGCTGATGGGCGGGATGTAAATTGCCAGCAGCCACTCTGGAGAAGTGTATGGTGTTTCCTGAAACATCCAAAAAACAAAGCAACAGAGCCTAGGGCACTTCCACTTATGGTCCTATAGATTAGGGAAATTAAAATCAAAAAGACACAGCCACCCAAATGTTTGGGACGGCTCTGTTTACAAGAACCTCGTTTACCGTACAAGTTGAATATCACAGAAAGCGAAAAATGGATAAAGAAGTTGTGGTACTTACGTACAATGCAATATCACTCAGCAATGAAATCTATGTCATCAGGCCCGTAGCAGCATAATGAGTGGATTCAGGTACGATGATTCTAAGTGAAATAAGTCACACAGAAAAAGAAACATCATAAGATATCACTACTACACGGAATGTAAACTTGGCTACACAGGAACTGAATTACAAAACAGAACAGGGTGTCAAATGTAGAAAACCAACTTATGCTTGCTTAAGGGGAAAGGTGAGTTGGGGTGCTGCATACAACAAGAGATTGAAATTAGCACAGATACCGTTCCATAAGCCAAATATGTAATAGACAAGAGCTACTCCTTGCTCAACGAAGTGGACTCAACACCCCATATTAAACGCCTAAGAATATACCTGACTAGTAAGAATCTTAAAACCTATGGGTTTATATGTCTCCGAAAGAGAATCAAGCGTGTGTACAGCGGCATAAACGCAGCAGTGATAGGACTAGTGAGGTTCGGTGAGCAAATGCAGACCCTTTGAAGTCATATTGCATGGTACCCATTCCATGAGTCTCAACTCTCCATGTTTAAGGGATTCTTCCTTCAGCTAAAACATGCATGTGGAACCCAGAGTATGATCCACGGTGTCATCGGGAAACGTGTTCAAATGTGTCTCAGTTTTCGTCCCCTGGTACTCGGGTGCAACATTCCAGACGCTTTCCTAACACTCTCCCCACTTGGAGAGTCGGTGCCTTTAACCTCCTGTTTGGCCCAGTTTGCAATTTCTGTGGAAAATGAACAGGAATAGGGAGAACCAATGAGAGACTAGGTGGAGGTGTCTGGACGGGCAAATTTAACTCTCATTTCCCACCAGGAAGAGGAATTAACCAAAGGCTCAAAATGCCGTGCCGGAACCAAACTAGGGCCTGAAGCAATCCTGCGGTGTTGCGGCCAGCTCACAAGAAAGCGAGTTGAAGAAAGGAGCTCAGGGGCACTGTAATTCACAAACCTGCAGAGTTATAAATGACAGCTATCTTCCAAAAATATATTGAAGTAAGGCAGGCAAGAATAGTTGAAAGCGGGGCAGAATTGCAGGAAACCGATTTCAGGAGGTAGACTGGAATTGCATGTAAAGCATAGGAAAAGAGGCAGAACGTCCACAATGATGCACTTGGCCAAAAAGGGCGTATGCATTTTTTCCTGAATATATTCAGGAAAAAACGCATACGCCCTTTTTGGCCAACCAAGCAAGCTTGCAAAGGAAATCTGCACTACAATGAAGTCTCACTGCCCCCCGGTCAAAAGGGCCATCTGAAAAAAGTGTAAAATCCAGAAAGGCAGGACAGGCCATGGAGAACTGGGAGCCTAGTTATGACGATGGGCGTGATGTAAATTGCCAGCAGCCACTGTGGAGAAATGTATGGTGTTTCCTGAAACATCCAAAAAACAAAGCAACAGAGCCTAGGGCACTTCCACTTATGGTCCTATAGCTTAGGGAAATTAAAATCAAACAGACACAGCCACCCCAAAGTTTCGGCCGGCTCTGTTTACAAGAACCTCGTTTACGGTACAAGTTGAATATCACAGAAAGCGAAAAATGGATAAAGAAGTTGTGGTACTTACGTACAATGCAATATCACTCAGCAATGTAATCTATGTCATCAGGCCCGTAGCAGCATAATGAGTGGATTCAGGTACGATGATTCTAAGTGAAATAAGTCACACAGAAAAAGAAACATCCTAAGATATCACTACTACACGGAATGTAAACTTGGCTACACAGGAACTGAATTACAAAACAGAACAGGGTGTCAAATGTAGAAAACCAACTTATGCTTGCTTAAGGGGAAAGGTGACTTGGGGTGCTGCATACAACAAGAGATTGAAATTAGCACAGATACCGTTCCATAAGCCAAATATGTAATAGACAAGAGCTACTCCTTGCTCAACGAAGTGGACTCAACACCCCATATTAAACGCCTAAGAATATACCTGACTAGTAAGAATCTTAAAACCTATGGATTTATATGTCTCCGAAAGAGAATCAAGCGTGTGTACAGTGGCATAAACGCAGCAGTGATAGTATTGGTGAGGTTCGGTGAGCAAATACAGACCCTTTGAAGTCATATTGCATGGTACCCATCCATGGGTCTCAACTCTCCATGTTTAAGGGATTCTTCCTTCAGCTAAAACATGCATGTGGAACCCAGAGTATGATCCACCGTGTGATCGGAAAACGTGTTCAAATGTGTCTCAGTTTTCGTCCTCTGGTACTCGGGTGCAACATTCCAGACGCTTTACTAACACTCTCCCCACTTGGAGAGTCGGTGCCTTTAACCTCCTGTTTGGCCCAGTTTGCAATTTCTGTGGAAAATGAACAGGAATAGGGAGAACCAATGAGAGACTAGGTGGAGGTGTCTGGACGGGCAAATTTAACTCTCATTTCCCACCAGGAAGAGGAATTAACCAAAGGCTCAACATGCCATGCCGGAACCAAACTAGGGCCTGAAGCAATCCTGCGGTGTTGTGGCCAGCTCACAAGAAAGCGAGTTGAAGAAAGGAGCTCAGGGGCACTGTAATTCACAAACCTGCAGAGTTATAAATGACAGCTATCTTCCAAACATATATTGAAGTAAGGCAGCCAAGAATAGTTGAAAACGGGGCAGAATTGCAGGAAACCGATTTCAGGAGGTAGACTGGAATTGCATGTAAAGCATAGGAAAAGAGGCAGAACGTCCACAATGATGCACTTGGCCAAAAAGGGCATATGCGTTTTTTCCTGAATATATTCAGGAAAAAACGCATACGCCCTTTTTGGCCAACCAAGCAAGCTTGCAAAGGAAATCTGCACTACAATGAAGTCTCACTGCCCCCCGGTCAAAAGGGCCATCTGAAAAAAGTGTAAAATCCAGAAAGGCAGGACAGGCCATGGAGAACTGGGAGCCTAGTTATGCTGATGGGCGTGATGTAAATTGCCAGCAGCCACTCTGGAGAAGTGTATGGTGTTTCCTGAAACATCCAAAAAACAAAGCAACAGAGCCTAGGGCACTTCCACTTATGGTCCTATAGCTTAGGGAAATGAAAATCAAAAAGACACAGCCACCCCAAATTTTCGGCCGGCTCTGTTTACAAGAACCTCGTTTACGGTACAAGTTCAATATCACAGAAAGCGAAAAATGGATAAAGATGTTGTGGTACTTACGTACAATGCAATATCACTCAGCAATGAAATCTATGTCATCAGGCCCGTAGCAGCATAATGAGTGGATTCAGGTACGATGATTCTAAGTGAAATAAGTCACACAGAAAAAGAAACATCATAAGATATCACTACTACACGGAATGTAAACTTGGCTACACAAGAACTGCATTACAAAACAGAACAGGGTGTCAAATGTAGAAAACCAACTTATGCTTGCTTAAGGGGAAAGGTGAGCTGGGGTGCTGCATAAAACCAGAGATTGAAATTAGCACAGATACCGTTCCATAAGCCAAATATGTAATAGACAAGAGCTACTCCTTGCTCAACGAAGTGGACTCAACACCCCATATTAAACGCCTAAGAATATACCTGACTAGTAAGAATCTTAAAACCTATGGGTTTATATGTCTCCGAAAGAGAATCAAGCGTGTGTACAGCGGCATAAACGCAGCAGTGATAGGACTAGTGAGGTTCGGTGAGCAAATGCAGACCCTTTGAAGTCATATTGCATGGTACCCATTCCATGAGTCTCAACTCTCCATGTTTAAGGGATTCTTCCTTCAGCTAAAACATGCATGTGGAACCCAGAGTATGATCCACGGTGTCATCGGGAAACGTGTTCAAATGTGTCTCAGTTTTCGTCCCCTGGTACTCGGGTGCAACATTCCAGACGCTTTCCTAACACTCTCCCCACTTGGAGAGTCGGTGCCTTTAACCTCCTGTTTGGCCCAGTTTGCAATTTCTGTGGAAAATGAACAGGAATAGGGAGAACCAATGAGAGACTAGGTGGAGGTGTCTGGACGGGCAAATTTAACTCTCATTTCCCACCAGGAAGAGGAATTAACCAAAGGCTCAAAATGCCGTGCCGGAACCAAACTAGGGCCTGAAGCAATCCTGCGGTGTTGCGGCCAGCTCACAAGAAAGCGAGTTGAAGAAAGGAGCTCAGGGGCACTGTAATTCACAAACCTGCAGAGTTATAAATGACAGCTATCTTCCAAAAATATATTGAAGTAAGGCAGGCAAGAATAGTTGAAAGCGGGGCAGAATTGCAGGAAACCGATTTCAGGAGGTAGACTGGAATTGCATGTAAAGCATAGGAAAAGAGGCAGAACGTCCACAATGATGCACTTGGCCAAAAAGGGCGTATGCGTTTTTTCCTGAATATATTCAGGAAAAAACGCATACGCCCTTTTTGGCCAAGCAAGCAAGCTTGCAAAGGAAATCTGCACTACAATGAAGTCTCACTGCCCCCCGGTCAAAAGGGCTATCTGAAAAAAGTGTAAAATCCAGAAAGGCAGGACAGGCCAAGGAGAACTAGGAGCCTTCTTATGCTGATGGGCGGGATGTAAATTGCCAGCAGCCACTCTGGAGAAGTGTATGGTGTTTCCTGAAACATCCAAAAAACAAAGCAACAGAGCCTAGGGTATTTCCACTTATGGTCCTATAGCTTAGGGAAATTAAAATCAAAAAGACACAGCCACCCCAAATTTTGGGACAGCTCTGTTTACAAGAACCTCGTTTACGGTACAAGTTCAATATCACAGAAAGCGAAAAATGGATAAAGAAGTTGTGGTAATTACGTACAATGCAATATCACTCAGCAATGAAATCTATGTCATCAGGCCCGTAGCAGCATAATGAGTGGATTCAGGTACGATGATTCTAAGTGAAATAAATCACACAGAAAAAGAAACATCATAAGATATCACTACTACACGGAATGTAAACTTGGCTACACAAGAACTGAATTACAAAACAGAACAGGATGTCAAATGTAGAAAACCAACTTATGCTTGCTTAAGGGGAAAGGTGAGCTGGGGTGCTGCATAAAACCAGAGATTGAAATTAGCACAGATACCGTTCCGTAAGCCAAATTAGTAATAGACAAGAATTACTCCTTGCTCAACGAAGTGAACTCAACACCCCATAATAAACGCCTAAGAATATACCTGACTAGTAAGAATCTTAAAACCTATGGATTTATATGTCTCCAAAAGAGAATCAATCGTGTGTACAGCGGCATAAACGCAGCAGTGATAGGATTGGTGAGGTTCGGTGAGCAAATGCAGACCCTTTGAAGTCATATTGCATGGTACCCATTCCATGGGTCTCAACTCTCCAGGTTTAAGGGATTCTTCCTTCAGCTAAACATGCATGTGGAACACAGAGTATGATCCACCGTGTGATCGGGAAACGTGTTCAAATGTGTCTCAGTTTTCGTCCCCTGGTACTCGGGTGCAACATTCCATACACTTTACTAACACTCTCCCCACTTGGAGAGTCAGTGCCTTTAACCTCCTGTTTGGCCCAGTTTGCAATTTCTGCGTAAGATGAACAGGAATAGGGAGAACCAATGAGAGACTAGGTGGAGGTGTCTGGACGGGCAAATTTAACTCTCATTTCCCACCAGGAAGAGGAATTATCCAAAGGCTCAGCATGCCGTGCCGGAACCAAACTAGGGTCTGAAGAAATCCTGCGGTGTTGCGGGCAGCTCACAAGAATGTGAGTTGAAGAAAGGAGCTCAGGGGCACTGTCATTCACAAACCTGCAGAGTTATAAATGACAGCTATCTTCCAAAAATATATTGAAGTAAGGCTGCCAAGAGGAGTTGAAAGCGGGGCAGAATTGCAGGAAACCGATTTCAGGAGGTAGACTGGAATTGCATGTAAAGCATAGGAAAAGAGGCAGAACGTCCACAATGATGCACTTGGCCAAAAAGGGCGTATGCGTTTTTTCTGGAATATATTCAGGAAAAAACGCATACGCCCTTTTTGGCCAACCAAGCAAGCTTGCAAAGGAAATCTGCACTACAATGAAGTCTCACTGCCCCCAGGTCAAAAGGGCTATCTGAAAAAAGTGTAAAATCCAGAAAGGCAGGACAGGCCATGGAGAACTGGGAGCCTTGTTATGCTGATGGGCGGGATGTAAATTGCCAACAGCCACTCTGGAGAAGTGTATGGTGTTTCCTGAAACATCTAAAAAACAAAGCAACAGAGCCTAGGGCACTTCCACTTATGGTCCTATAGCTTAGGGAAATTAAAATCAAAAAGACACAGCCACCCCAAAGTTTGGGCCGGCTCTGTTTACAAGAACCTCGTTTACGGTACAAGTTTAATATCACAGAAAGCAAAAAATGGAAAAAGAAGTTGTGGGAATTACGTACAATGCAATATCATTCAGCAATGAAATCTATGTCATCAGGCCCGTAGCAGCATAATGAGTGGATTCAGGTACGATGATTCTAAGTGAAATAAGTCACACAGAAATAGAAATATCATAAGGTATCACTAATACACGGAATGTAAACTTGGCTACACAAGAACTGAATTACAAAACAGAACAGGGTCTCAAAAGTAGAAACCCAACTTATGCTTGCTTAAGTGGAAAGGTGAGTTGGGGTGGTGCATAAAACCAGAGATTGAAATTAGCACAGATACCGTTCCATAAGCCAAATATGTAATAGACAAGAGCTACTCCTTGCTCAACGAAGTCGAATCAACACCCCATATTAATCGCCTAAGAATATACCTGACTAGTACGAAACTTAAAACCTATGGATATATATGTCTCCGAAAGAGAATCAAGCGTGTGTACAGCGGCATAAGCGCAGCAGTGATAGGATTGGTGAGGTTCGATGAGCAAATGCAGACCCTTTGAAGTCATATTGCATGGTACCCATTCCATGGGTCTCAACTCTCCAGGTTTAAGGGATTCTTCCTTCAGCTAAAACGTGCATGTGGAACCCAGAGTATGATCCACCATGTGATCGGGAAACGTGTTCAAATGTGCCTCAGTTTTCGTTCCCTGGTACTCGGGTGCAACATTCCAGACGCTTTACTAACACTTTCCCCACTTGGAGAGTCAGTGCCTTTAACCTCCTGTTTGGCCCAGTTTGCAATTTCTGCGGAAGATGAACAGGAAGAGGGAGAACCAATGAGAGACTAGCTGGAGCTGTCAGGACGGGCAAATTTAACTCTCATTTCCCACCAGGAAGAGGAATTAACCAAAGGCTCAGCATGCGATGCCGGAACCAAACTAGGGCCTGAAGCAATCCTGCGGTGTTGCGGCCAGCTCACAAGAAAGGGAGTTGAAGAAAGGAGCTCAGGGTCACTGTCATTCACAATCCTGCAGAGTTATAAATGACAGCTATCGTCCGAAAATATATTGAAGGAAGGCTGCCAAGAGGAGTTGAAAGTGGGGCAGAATTGCAGGAAACCGATTTCAGGAGGTAGACTGGAATTGCATGTAAAGCATAGGAAAAGAGGCAGAACGTCCACAATGATGCACTTGGCCAAAAAGGGCGTATGCGTTTTTTCCTGAATATATTCAGGAAAAAACGCATACGCCCTTTTTGGCCAACCAAGCAAGCTTGCAAAGGAAATATGCACTACAATGAAGTCTCACTGCCCCCCTGTCAAAAAGGCCATCTGAAAAAAGTGTAAAATCCAGAAAGGCAGGACAGGGTATGGAGAACTGGGAGCCTAGTTATGCTGATGGTCGGGATGTAAGTTGCCAGCAGCCACTCTGGAGAAGTGTATGGTGTTTCCTGAAACATCCAAAAAACAAAGCAACAGAGCCTAGGGCACTTCCACTTATGGTCCTATAGCTTAGGGAAATTAAAATAAAAAAGACACAGCCACCCCAAATTTTGGGCCGGCTCTGTTTACAACAACCTCGTTTACGGTACAAGTTCAATATCACAGAAAGTGAAAAATGGATAAAGAAGTTGTGGTACTTACGTACAATGCAATATCACTCAGCAATGAAATCTATGTCATCAGGCCGGTAGCAGCATAATGAGTGGATTCAGGTACGATGATTCTAAGTGAAATAAGTCACACAGAAAAAGAAACATCATAAGATATCACTACTACACGGAATGTAAACTTGGCTACACAGGAACTAAATTACAAAACAGAAAATGGTCTCAAATGTAGAAAACCAACTTATGCTTGCTTAAGGGGAAAGGTGAGTTGGGGTGCGGCATAAAACCAGAGATTGAAATTAGCACAGATACCGTTCCATAAGCCAAATATGTAATAGACAAGAGCTACTCCTTGCTCAACGAAGTGGACTCAACACCCCATATTAAACGCCTAAGAATATACCTGACTGGTAAGAATCTTAAAACCTATGGATTTATATGTCTCCGAAAGAGAATCAAGCATGTGTACAGTGGCATAAACGCAGCAGTGATAGGATTGGTGAGGTTCGGTGAGCAAATGCAGACTCTTTGAAGTCATATTGCATGGTACCCATTCCATGGGTCTCAACTCTCCAGGTTTAAGGGATTCTTCCTTCAGCTAAAACATGCATGTGGAACCCAGAGTATGATCCACCGTGTGATCGGGAAACGTGTTCAAATGTGTCTCAGATTTCGTCCCCTGGTACTCGGGTGCAACATTCCACACGCTTTACTAACACTCTCCCCACTTGGAGAGTCAGTGCCTTTAACCTCCTGTTTGGCCCAGTTTGCAATTTCTGTGGAAAATGAACAGGAATAGGGAGAACCAATGAGAGACTAGGTGGAGTTGTCTGAACGGGCAAATTTAACTCTCATTTCCCACCAGGAAGAGGAATTAACCAAAGGCTCAACATGCCATGCCGGAACCAAACTAGGGCCTGAAGCAATCCTGTGGTGTTGCGGCCAGCTCACAAGAAAGCGAGTTGAAGAAAGGAGCTCAGGGGCACTGTAATTCACAAACCTGCAGAGTTATAAATGACAGTCATCGTCCAAAAATATATTGAAAGAAGGCTGCCAAGAGGAGTTGAAAGTGGGGCAGAATTGCAGGAAACCGATTTCAGGAGGTAGACTGGAATTGCATGTAAAGCATAGGAAAAGAGGCAGAACGTCCACAATGATGCACTTGGCCAAAAAGGGCGTATGCGTTTTTTCCTGAATATATTCAGGAAAAAACGCATACGCACTTTTTGGCCAACCAAGCAAGCTTGCAAAGGAAATCTGCACTAAAATGAAGTCTCACTGCCCCCCTGTCAAAAGGGCCATCTGAAAAAAGTGTAAAATCCAGAAAGGCAGGACAGGGTATGGAGAACTGGGAGCCTTGTTATGCTGATGGGCGGGATGTAAATTGCCAACAGCCACTCTGGAGAAGTGTATGGTGTTTCCTGAAACATCCAAAAAACAAAGCAACAGAGCCTAGGGCACTTCCACTTATGGTCCTATAGCTTAGGGAAATTAAAATCAAAAAGACACAGCCACCCCAAAGTTTGGGACGTCTCTGTTTACAAGAACCTCGTTTACGGTACAAGTTCAATATCACAGAAAGCGAAAAATGGATAAAGAAGTTGTGGTACTTACGTACAATGCAATATCACTCAGTAATGAAATCTATGTCATCAGTCCAGTAGCAGCATAATGAGTGGATTCAGGTACGATGATTGTAAGTGAAATAAGTCACACAGAAAAAGAAACATCATAAGATATCACTAATACACGAAATGTAAACTTGGCTACACAAGAACGGAATTACAAACAGAACAGGGTCTCAAATGTAGAAAACCAACTTATGCTTGCTGAAGGGGAAAGGTGAGTTGGGGTGCTGCATAAAACCAGAGATTGAAATTAGCACAGATACTGTTCCATAAGCCAAATATGTAAGAGACAAGAGCTACTCCTTGCTCAATGCAGTGGACTCAACACCCCATATTAAACGCCTAAGAATATACCTGACTAGTAAGAATCTTAAAACCTATGGATTTATATGTCTCCGAAAGAGAATCAAACGTCTGTACAGCGGCATAAACGCAGCAGTGATAGGATTGGTGAGGTTCGGTGAGCAAATGCAGACCCTTTGAAGTCATATTGCATGGTACCCATTCCATGGGTCTCAACTCTCCAGGTTTAAGGGATTCTTCTTTCAGCTAAAATATGCATGGGGAACTTAGAGTATGATACACGGTGTGATCGGGAAACCTGTTTAAATGTGTCTCAGTTTTCGTCCTGTGGTACTCGGGTGCAACATTCCAGACGCTTTACTAACACTCTCCCCACTTGGAGAGTCAGTGCCTTTAACCTCCTGTTTGGCCCAGTTTGCAATTTCTGTGTAAGATGAACAGGAATAGGGAGAACCAATGAGAGACTAGGTGGAGGTGTCTGGACTGGCAAATTTAACTCTCATTTCCCACCAGGAAGAGGAATTTACCAAAGGCTCAGCATGTCGTGCCGGAACCAAACAAGGGCCTGAAGCAATCCTGCGGTGTTGCGGCCAGCTCACAAGAAAGCGAGTTGAAGAAAGGGGCTCAGCGGCACTGTAATTCACAAACCTGCAGAGTTATAAATGACAGCTATCTTCCAAAAATATATTGAAGTAAGGCTGCCAAGAGGAGTTGAAAGCGGGGCAGAATTGCAGGAAACCGATTTCAGGAGGCAGACTGGAATTGCATGTAAAGCATAGGAAAAGAGGCAGAACGTCCACAATGATGCACTTGGCCAAAAAGGGCGTATGCGTTTTTTCCGGAATATATTCAGGAAAAAACGCATACGCCCTTTTTGGCCAACCAAGCAAGCTTGCAAAGGAAATCTGCACTAAAATGAAGTCTCACTGCCCCCCGGTCAAAAGGGCCATCTGAAAAAAGTGTAAAATCCAGAAAGGCAGGACAGGCGCTGGAGAACTGGAAGACTTGTTATGCTGATGGGCGGGATGTAAATTGCCAGAAGCCACTCTGGAGAAGTGTATGGTGTTTCCTGAAACATCCAAAAAACAAAGCAACAGAGCCTAGGGCATTTCCACTTATGGTCCTATAGTTTAGGGAAATTAAAATCAAAAAGACACAGCCACCCCAAAGTTTGGGCCGGCTCTGTTTACAAGAACCTCGTTTACGGTACAAGTTCAATATCACAGAAAGCAAAAAATGGATAAAGAAGTTGTGGTAATTACGTACAATGCAATATCACTTAGCAATGAAATCTATGTCATCAGGCCCGTAGCAGCATAATGAGTGGATTCAGGTACGATGATTCTATGTGAAATAATTCACACAGAAAAAGAAATATCATAAGGTATCACTAATACACGGAATGTAAACTTGGCTACACAAGAACTGAATTACAAAACAGAACAGGGTGTCAAAAGTAGAAACCCAACTTATGCTTGCTTAAGTGGAAAGGTGAGTTGGGGTGGTGCATAAAACCAGAGATTGAAATTAGCACAGATACCGTTCCATAAGCCAAATATGTAATAGACAAGAGCTACTCCTTGCTCAACGAAGTGGACTCAACACCCCAAAATAATTGCCTAAGAATATACCTGACTAGTAAGAATCTTAAAACCTATGGATATATATGTCTCCGAATGAGAATCAAGCGTGTGTACAGCGGCATAAACGCACCAGTGATAGGATTGTTGAGGTTCGGTGAGCAAATGGAGACCCTTTGAAGTCATATTGCATGGTACCCTTTCCATAGGTCTCAACTCTCCAGGTTTAAGGGATTCTTCCTTCAGCTAAAGCATGCATGTGAAACCCAGAGTATGATCCACCGTGTGATCGGGAAACGTGTTCAAATGTGTCTCAGTTTTCGTCCCCTGTTACTCGGGTGCAACATTGCAGACGCTTTACTAACACTCTCCCCACTTGGAGAGTCAGTGCCTTTAACCTCCTGTTTGGCCCAGTTTGCAATTTCTGCGTAAGATGAACAGGAATAGGGAGAACCAATGAGAGACTAGGTGGAGGTATCTGGACGGGCAAATTTAACTCTCATTTCCCACCAGGAAGAGGAATTAACCAAAGGCTCAGCGTGGCATGCCAGAAGCACACTAGGGCCTGAAGCAATCCTGCGGTATTGCGGCCAGCTGACAAGAAAGCGAGTTGAAGGAAGGAACTCAAGGGCACTGTAATTCACAAACCTGCAGAGTTATAAATGACAGCTTTCGTCCAAAAATATATTGAAGGAAGGCTGCCAAGAGGACTTGAAAGCGGGGCAGAATTGCAGGAAACCGATTTCAGGAGGTAGACTGCAATTGCATGTAAAGCATAGGAAAAGAGGCAGAACGTCCACAATGATGCACTTGGCCAAAAAGGTCGTATGCGTTTTTTCCGGAATATATTCAGGAAAAAACGCATACGCCCTTTTTGGCCAACCAAGCAAGCTTGCAAAGGAAATCTGCACTACAATGAAGTCTCACTGCCCCCTGGTCAAAAGGGCTATCTGAAAAAAGTGTAAAATCCAGAAAGGCAGGACAGGCCATGGAGAACTGGGAGCCTTGTTATGCTGATGGGCGGCATGTAAATTGCCAACACCCACTCTGGAGAAGTGTATGTTGTTTCCTGAAACATCCAGAAAACAAAGCAACAGAGCCTAGGGCACTTCCACTTATGGTCCTATAGCTTAGGGAAATTAAAATCAAAAAGACACAGCCACCCCAAAGTTTGGGCCGGCTCTGTTTACAAGAACCTCGTTTACGGTACAAGTTGAATATCACAGAAAGCGAAAAATGGATAAAGAAGTTGTGGTACTTACGTACAATGTAGTATCACACAGCAATGAAATCTATGTCATCAGTCCAGTAGCAGCATAATGAGTGGATTCAGGTACGATGATTGTAAGTGAAATAAGTCACACAGAAAAAGAAACATCATAAGATATCACTAATACACGAAATGTAAACTTGGCTACAAAGGAACTGAATTACAAAACAGAACAGGGTCTCAAATGTAGAAAACCAACTTATGCTTGCTTAAGGGGAAAGGTGAGTTGGGGTGCTGCATACAACCAGAGATTGAAATTAGCACAGATACTGTTCCATAAGCCAAATATGTAATAGACAAGAGCTACTCCTTGCTCAACGAAGTGGACTCAACACCCCATATTAAACGCCTAAGAATATACCTGACTAGTAAGAATCTTAAAACCTATGGATTTATATGTCTCCGAAAGAGAATTAAGCGTGTGTACAGCGGCATAAGCGCAGAAGTGATACGACTGGTGAGGTTCGATGAGCAAACGCAGACCTTTTGAAGTCATATTGCATGGTACCCATTCCATGGGTCTCAACTCTCCAGGTTTAAGGGATTCTTCCTTCAGCTAAAACATTCATGTGGAACCCAGAGTATGATTCACGGTGTGATCGGGAAACATGTTCAAATGTGTCTCAGTTTTCGTCCCCTGGTACTCGGGTGCAACATTCCAGACGGTTTACTAACACTCTCCCCACTTGGAGAGTGAGTGCCTTTCACCTCCTGTTTGGCCCAGTTTGCAATTTCTGCGTAAGATGAACAGGAATAGGGAGAACCAATGAGAGACTAGGTGGAGGTGTCTGGACGGGCAAATTTAACTCTCATTTCCCACCAGGAAGAGGAATTAACCAAAGGCTCAGCATGTCGTGCCGGAACCAAACTAGGGCCTGAAGCAATCCTGCCGTGTTGCGGTCAGCTCACAAGAAAGCGAGTTGAAGAAAGGATCTCAGCGGCACTGTAATTAACAAACCTGCAGTGTTATAAATGATAGCTATCTTCCAAAAATATATTGAAGTAAGGCTGCCAAGAGGAGTTGAAAGCGGGGTAGAATTGCAGGAAACCGATTTCAGGAGGTAGACTGGAATTGCATGTAAAGCATAGGAAAAGAGGCAGAACGTCCACAATGATGCACTTGGCCAAAAAGGGCGTATGCGTTTTTTCCTGAATATATTCAGGAAAAAACGCATACGCCCTTTTTGGCCAACCAAGCAAGCTTGCAAAGGAAATCTGCACGACAATGAAGTCTCACTGGCCCCCCTCAAAAGGGCCATCTGAAAAAAGTGTAAAATCCAGAAAGGCAGGACAGGCCCTGGAGAACTGGAAGACTTGTTATGCTGATGGGCGGGATGTAAATTGCCAGAAGCCACTCTGGAGAAGTGTATGGTGTTTCCTGAAACATCCAAAAAACAAAGCAACAGAGCCTAGGGCATTTCCACTTATGGTCCTATAGTTTAGGGAAATTAAAATCAAAAAGACACAGCCACCCCAAAGTTTGGGCCGGCTCTGTTTACAAGAACCTCGTTTACGGTACAAGTTCAATATCACAGAAAGCGAAAAATGGATAAAGAAGTTGTGGTAATTACGTACAATGCAATATCACTCAGCAATGAAATCTATGTCATCAGGCCCGTAGCAGCATAATGAGTGGATTCAGGTACGATGATTCTATGTGAAATAAGTCACACAGAAAAAGAAATATCATAAGGTATCACTAATACACGGAATGTAAACTTGGCTACACAAGAACTGAATTACAAAACAGAACAGGGTCTCAAAAGTAGAAACCCAACTTATGCTTGCTTAAGTGGAAAGGTGAGTTGGGGTGGTGCATAAAACCAGAGATTGAAATTAGCACAGATACTGTTCCATAAGCCAAATATGTAATAGACAAGAGCTACTCCTTGCTCAACGAAGTGGACTCAACACCCCATATTAATCGCCTAAGAATATACCTGACTCGTAAGAATCTTAAAACCTATGGATATATATGTCTCCGAATGAGAATCAAGCGTGTGTACAGCGGCATAAACGCAGCAGTGATAGGACTGGTGAGGTTCGGTGAGCAAATGCAGACCCTTTGAAGTCATATTGCATGATACCCATTCCATGGGTCTCAACTCTCCATGTGTAAGGGATTCTTCCTTCAGCTAAAACATGCATGTGGAACCCAGAGTACGATCCACCGTGTGATCAGAAAACGTGTTCAAATGTGTCTCAGTTTTCGTACACTGGTACTCGGGTGCAACATTCCAGACGCTTTACTAACACTCTCCCCACTTGGAGAGTCAGTGCCTTTAACCTCCTGTTTGGCCCAGTTTGCAATTTCTGTGGAAAATGAACAGGAATAGGGAGAACCAATGAGAGACTAGGTGGAGGTGTCTGGACGGGCAAATTTAACTCTCATTTCCCACCATGAAGAGGAATTAACCAAAGGCTTAGCATGCCGTGCCAGAACCAAACTAAGGCCTGAAGCAATCCTGCGGGGTTGCGGCCAGCTCACAAAAAAGCGAGTTGAAGAAAGGAGCTCAGGGGCACTCTAATTCACAACCCTGCAGAGTTATAAATGACAGCTATCTTCCAAAAATATGTTGAAGTAAGGCTGCCAAGCGGTGTTGAATGCAGGGCAGAATTGCAGGAAACCGATTTCAGGAGGTAAACTGGAATTGCATGTAAAGCATAGGAAAAGAGGCAGAACGTCCACAATGATGCACTTGGCCAAAAAGGGCGTATGCGTTTTTTCCTGAATATATTCAGGAAAAAACGCATACGCCCTTTTTGGCCAACCAAGCAAGCTTGCAAAGGAAATCTGCACTACAATGAAGTCTCACTGGCCCCAGGTCAAAAGGGCCATCTGAAAAAAGTGTAAAATCCAGAAAGGCAGGACAGGCCATGGAGAACTGGGAGCCTTGTTATGCTGATGGGCGGGATATAAATTGCCAGCAGCCACTCTGGAGAAGTGTATGGTGTTTCCTGAAACATCCAAAAAACAAAACAACAGAGACTAGGGCAATTCCACTTATGGTCCTATAGCTTAGGGAAATTAAAATCAAAAAGACACAGCCACCCCAAAGTTTGGGACGGCTGTGTTTACAAGAACCTCGTTTACCGTACAAGTTCAATATAACAGAAAGTGAAAAATGGATAAAGACGTTGTGGTACTTACGTACAATGCTATATCACTCAGCAATGAAATCTATGTCATCAGGCCCATAGCAGCATAATGAGTGGATTCAGGTACGATGATTCTAAGTGAAATAAGTCACACAGAAAAAGAAACATCATAAGATATCACTACTACACGGAATGTAAACTTGGCTACACAAGAACTGAATTACAAAACAGAACAGGGTGTCAAATGTAGAAAACCAACTTATGCTTGCTTAAGGGGAAAGGTGAGTTGGGGTGCTGCATAAAACCAGAGATTGAAATTAGCACAGATACCGTTCCATAAGCCAAATATGTAATAGACAAGAGCTACTCCTTGCTCAACGAAGTGGACTCAACACCCCACATTAAACGCCTAAGAATATACCTGACTAGTAAGAATCTTAAAACCTAAGGATTTATATGTCTCCGAAAGAGAATCAAGCGTGTGTACAGTGGCATAAACGCAGCAGTGATAGGATTGGTGAGGTTCGGTGAGCAAATGCAGACTCTTTGAAGTCATATTCCATGGTACCCATTCCATGGGTCTCAACTCTCCAGGATTAAGGGATTCTTCCTTCAGCGAAAACATGCATGTGGAACCCAGAGTATGATCCACCGTGTGATCAGGAAACGTGTTCAAATGTGTCTCAGTTTTCGTCCCCTGGTACTCGGGTGCAACATTCCAGACGCTTTACTAACACTCTCCCCACTTGGAGAGTCAGTGCCTTTAACCTCCTGTTTGGCCCAGTTTGCAATTTCTGCGTAAGATGAACAGGAAGAGGGAGAACCAATGAGGGACTAGCTGGAGGTGTCTGGACGGACAAATTTAACTCTCATTTCCCACCAGGAAGAGGAATTAACCAAAGGCTCAGCATGTGATGCCGGAACCAAACTAAGGCCTGAAGCAATCCTGCGGTGTTGCGGCCAGCTCACAAGAAAACGAGTTGAAGAAAGGAGCTAAGGGGCACTGTAATTCACAAACATGCAGAGTTATAAATGACAGCTATCGTCCAAAAATATATTGAAGGAAGGCTGCCAAGAGGTCTTGAAAGCGGGGCAGAATTGCACGAAACCGATTTCAGGAGGTAGACTGGAATTGCATATAAAGTATAGGAAAAGAGCCAGAATGTCCACAATGATGCACTTGGCCATAAGGGCATATGCATTTTTTCCTGAATATATTCAGGAAAAAACGCATACGCCCTTTTTGGCCAACCAAGCAAGCTTGCAAAGGAAATCTGCACTACAATGAAGTCTCACTGCCCCCCGGTCAAAAGGGCCATCTGAAAAAAGTGTAAAATCCAGAAAGGCAGGACAGGCCATGGAGAACTGGGAGCCTAGTTATGCTGATGGGCGGGATGTAAATTGCCAGCAGCCACTCTGGAGAAGTGTATGGTGTTTCCTGAAACATCCAAAAAACAAAGCAACAGAGCCTAGGGAAATTCCACTTATGTTCCTATAGCTTAGGGAAATTAAAATCAAAAAGACACAGCCACCCCAAAGTTTGGGACGGCTCTATTTACAAGAACCTCGTTTACGGTACAAGTTCAATATCACAGAAAGCGAAAAATGGATAAAGAAGTTGTGGTACTTACGTACAATGCAATATCACTCAGCAATGAAATCTATGTCATCAGGCCTGTAGAAGCAAAATGAGTGGATTCAGGTACGATGATTCTAAGTGAAATTAGTCACACAGAAAAAGAAACATCATAAGATATCACTAATACACAGAATGTAAACTTGGCTACACAAGAACTGAATTACAAAACAGAACAGGGTGTCAAATGTAGAAAACCAACTTATGCTTGCTTAAGGGGAAGGGTGAGATGGGGTGCGGCATAAAACCAGAGATTGAAATTAGCACAGATACCGTTCCATAAGCCAAATATGTAATAGACAAGAGCTACTCCTTGCTCAACGAAGTGGACTCAACACCCCATATTAAACGCCTAAGAATATACCTGACTAGTAAGAATCTTAAAACCTATGGATTTATATGTCTCCGAAAGAGAATCAAGCATGTGTACAGTGGCATAAACGCAGCAGTGATAGGATTGGTGAGGTTCGGTGAGCAAATGCAGACCCTTTGAAGTCATATTGCATGGTACCCATTCCATGGGTCTCAACTCTCCATGTTTAAGGGATTCTTCCTTCAGCTAAAACATGCATGTGGAATCCAGAGTATGATCCACGGTGTGATTGGGAAACGTGTTCAAATGTGTCTCAGTTTTCGTCCCCTGGTACTCGGGTGCAACATTCCAGACGCTTTACTAACACTCTCCCCACTTGGAGAGTCAGTGCCTTTAACCTCCTGTTTGGCCCAGTTTGCAATTTCTGCGTAAGATGAACAGGAATAGGGAGAACCAATGAGAGACTAGATGGAGGTGTCTGGACTGGCAAATTAACCTCTCATTTCCCACCAGGAAGAGGAATTAACCAAAGGCTCAGCATGCCGTGCCGGAACCAAACTAGGGCCTGAAACAATCCTGCAGTTTTGCGGCCAGCTCACAAGAAAGCGAGTTGAAGAAAGGAGCTCAGGGGCACTGTAATTCACAAACCTGCAGAGTTATAAATGACAGCTATCTTCCAAAAATATATTGAAGGAAGGCTGCCAAGAGGAGGTGAATGCGGGGCAGAATTGCAGGAAACCGATTTCAGGAGGTAGACTGGAATTGCATATAAAGCATAGGAAAAGAGGCAGAACGTCCACAATGATGCACTTGGCCAAAAAGGGCGTATGCGTTTTTTCCGGAATATATTCAGGAAAAAACGCATACGCCCTTTTTGGCCAACCAAGCAAGCTTGCAAAGGAAATCTGCACTACAATGAAGTCTCACTGCCCCCTGGTCAAAAGGGCTATCTGAAAAAAGTGTAAAATCCAGAAAGGCAGGACAGGCCATGGAGAACTGGGAGCCTTGTTATGCTGATGGGCGGCATGTAAATTGCCAACACCCAGTCTGGAGAAGTGTATGTTGTTACCTGAAACATCCAAAAAACCAAGCAACAGAGCCTAGGGCACTTCCACTTATGGTCCTATAGTTTAGGGAAATTAAAATCAAAAATACACAGCCACCCCAAAGTTTCGGCCTGCTCTGTTTACAAGGACCTCGTTTACGGTACAAGTTCAATATCACAGAAAGCGAAAAATGGATAAAGAAGTTGTGGTACTTACGTACAATGCAGTATTACTCAGCAATGAAATCTATGTCATCAGGCCCGTAGCAGCATAATGAGTGGATTCAGGTACGATGATTCTAAGTGAAATAAGTCACACAGAAAAAGAAACATCATAAGATATCACTAACACACGGAATGTAAACTTGGCTACAAAGGAAATGAATTACAAAACAGAACAGGGTCTCAAATGTAGAAAACCAACTTATGCTTGCTTAAGGGGAATGGTGAGTTGGGGTGCTGCATGAAACCAGAGATTGAAATTGGCACAGATACCGTTCCATAAGCCAAATATGTAATAGACAAGAGCTACTCCTTGCTCAACGAAGTGGACTCAACACACCATATTAAACGCCTAAGAATATACCTGACTAGTAAGAATCTTAAAACCTATGGATTTATATGTCTCCGAAAGAGAATCAAGCGTGTGTACAGTGGCATAAGCGCAGCAGTGATAGGATTGGTGAGGTTCGGTGAGCAAATGCAGACCCTTTGAAGTCATATTGCATGGTACCCATTCCATGGGTCTCAACTCTCCAGGGTTAAGGGATTCTTCCTTGAGCTAAAACATGCATGTGGAACCCAGAGTATGATCTACCGTGTGATCGGGAAACGTGTTCAAATGTGTCTCAGTTTTCGTCCCCTGGTACTCGGGTGCAACATTCCAGACGCTTTACTAACACTCTCCCCACTTGGAGAGTCAGTGCCTTTAACTTCCTGTTTGGCCCAGTTTGCAATTTCTGTGGAAAATGAACAGGAATAGGGAGAACCAATGAGAGACTAGGTGGAGGTGTCTGGACAGGCAAATTTAACTCTCATTTCCCACCAGGAAGAGGAATTAACCAAAGGCTCAGCATGCCATGCCGGAACAAAACTAGGGCCTGAAGCAATCCTGCGGTGTTGCGGCCAGCTCACAAGAAAGCGAGTTGAAGAAAGGAGCTCAGGGGCACTGTAATTCACAAACCTGCAGAGTTATAAATGACAGCTATCTTCCAAAAATATATTGAAGTAAGGCTGCCAAGAGGAGTTGAATGCGGGGCAGAATTGCAGGAAACTGATTTCAGGAGGTAGACTGGAATTGCATGTAAAGCATAGGAAAAGAGGCAGAACGTCCAAAATGATGCACTTGGCCTAAAAGGGCGTATGCGTTTTTTCCTGAATATATTCAGGAAAAAACGCATACGCACTTTTTGGCCAACCAAGCAAGCTAGCAAAGGAAATGTGCACTACAATGAAGTCTCACTGCCCCGCGGTCAAAAGGGCTATCTGAAAAAAGTGTAAAATCCAGAAAGGCAGGACAGGCCATGGAGAACTGGGAGCCTTGTTATGCTGATGGATGGGATGTAAATTGCCAACAGCCACTCTGGAGAAGTGTATGGTGTTTCCTGAAACATCTAAAAAACAAAGCAACAGAGCCTAGGGCACTTCCACTTATGGTCCTATAGCTTAGGGAAATTAAAATCAAAAAGACAAAGCCACCCCAAAGTTTCGGCCGGCTCTGTTTACAAGAACCTCATTTACGGTACAAGTTCAATATCACAGAAAGCGAAAAATGGATAAAGAAGTTGTGGTATTTACGTACAATGCAATATCACTCAGCAATGAAATCTATGTCATCAGGCCCGTAGCAGCATAATGAGTGGATTCAGGTACGATGATTCTAAGTGAAATAAGTCACACAGAAAAAGAAACATCATAAGATATCACTACTACACGGAATGTAAACTTGGCTACACAGGAACTGAATTACAAAACAGAACAGGGTCTCAAATGTAGAAAACCAACTTATGCTTGCTTAAGGGGAAAGGTGACTTGGGGTGCGGCATAAAACCAGAGATTGAAATTAGCACAGATACCGTTCCATAAGCCAAATATGTAATAGACAAGAGCTACTCCTTGCTCAACGAAGTGGACTCAACACCCCATATTAAACGCCTAAGAATATACCTGACTAGTAAGAATCATAAAACCTATGGATTTATATGTCTCCGAAAGAGAATCAAGTGTGTGTACAGCGGCATAAACGCAGCAGTGATAGGATTGGTGAGGTTCGGTGAGCAAATGCAGACCCTTTGAAGTCATATTGCATGGTACCCATTCCATGGGTCTCAACTCTCCATGTTTAAGGGATTCTTCCTTCAGCTAAAACATGCATGTGGAACCCAGAGTACGATCCACCGTGTGATCGGAAAACGTGTTCAAATGTGTCTCAGTTTTCGTACCCTGGTACTCGGGTGCAACATTCCAGACGCTTTACTAACACTCTCCCCACTTGGAAAGTCAGTGCCTTTAACCTCCTGTTTGGCCCAGTTTGCAATTTCTGCGTAAGATGAACAGGAAGAGGGAGAACCAATGAGAGACTAGCTGGAGGTGTCCGGACGGGCAAATTTAACTCTCATTTCCCACAAGGAAGAGGAATTAACCAAAGGCTCAGCGTGCCATGCCGGAACCACACTAGGGCCAGAAGCAATCCTGCGGTGTTGCGGCCAGCTCACAAGAAAGCGAGTTGAAGAAAGGAGCTCAGGGACACTGTAATTCACAAACCTGCAGAGTTATAAATGACAGCTATCTTCCAAAAATATATTGAAGTAAGGCAGCCAAGAGGAGTTGAAAGCGGGGCAGAATTGCAGGAAACCGATTTCAGGAGGTAGACTGGAATTGCATGTAAAGCATAGGAAAAGAGGCAGAACGTCCACAATGATGCACTTGGCCAAAAAGGGCGTATGCGTTTTTTCCTGAATATATACAGGAAAAAACGCATACGCACTTTTTGGCCAACCAAGCAAGCTTGCAAAGGAAATCTGCACTACAATGAAGTCTCACTGCCCCCGCCGGTCAAAAGGGCCATCTGAAAAAAGTGTAAAATCCAGAAAGGCAGGACAGGCCATGGAGAACTGGGAGCCTTGTGATGCTGATGGGCGGGATGTAAATTGCCAGCAGCCACTCTGGAGAAGTGTATGGTGTTTCCTGAAACATCCAAAAAACAAAGCAACAGAGCCTAGGGCACTTCCACTTATGGTCCTATAGCTTAGGGAAATTAAAATCAAAAAGACACAGCCACCCCAAAGTTTGGGATGGCTCTGTTTACAAGAACCTCGTTTACAGTACAAGTTCAATATCACAGAAGGCGAAAAATGAATAAAGAAGTTGTGGTACTAACGTACAATGCAATATCACCCAGCAATGAAATCTATGTCATCAGGCCCGTAGCAGCATAATGAGTGGATTCAGGTACGATGATTCTAAGTGAAATTAGTCACACAGAAAAAGAAACATCATAAGATATCACTACTACACGGAATGTAAACTTGGCTAAACAAGAACTGAATTACAAAACAGAACAGGGTGTCAAATGTAGAAAACCAACTTAGGCTTGCTTAAGGGGACGGGTGAGTTGGGGTGCTGCATAAAACCAGAGATTGAAATTAGCAGAGATACCGTTCCATAAGCCAAATATGTAATAGACAAGAGCTACTCCTTGCTCAACGAAGTGGACTCAACACCCCATATTAAACGCCTAAGAATATACCTGACTAGTAAGAATCTTAAAACCTATGGATTTATATGTCTCTGAAAGAGAATCAAGCGTGTGTACAGCGTCATAAACGCAGCAGTGATAGGACTGGTGAGGTTCGGTGAGCAAATGCAGACCCTTTGAAGTCATATTGCATGGAGCCCATTCCATGGGTCTCAACTCACCATGTTTAAGGGATTTTTCCTTCAGCTAAAACATGCATGTGGAACCCAGAGTATGATCCACCGTGTGATAGGAAAACGTGTTCAAATGTGTCTCAGTTTTCGTCCCCTGGTACTCGGGTGCAACATTCCAGACGCTTTACTAACACTCCCCCACTTGGAGAGTCAGTGCCTTTAACCTCCTGTTTGGCCCAGTTTGCAATTTCTGTGGAAAATGAACAGGAATAGGGAGAACCAATGAGAGACTAGGAGGAGGTGTCTGGACGGGCAAATTTAACTCTCATTTCCCACCAGGAAGAGGAATTAACCAAAGGCACAGCATGCCGTGCCAGATCCACACTAGGGCCTGAACCAATCCTGCGATGTTGCGGCCAGCTCACAAGAAAGTGAGTTGAAGAAAG
This sequence comes from Leucopleurus acutus, assembly GCF_964270905.1. Taxonomy (NCBI): domain Eukaryota; kingdom Metazoa; phylum Chordata; class Mammalia; order Artiodactyla; family Delphinidae; genus Leucopleurus; species Leucopleurus acutus. The sequence goes on along the minus strand of NC_139146.1, from coordinate 102,633,508 downwards.
GAGCTCAGGGACACTGTAATTCACAAACCTGCAGAGTTATAAATGACAGCTATCTTCCAAAAATATATTGAAGTAAGGCTGCCAAGAGGAGTTGAAAGCGGGGCAGAATTGCAGGAAACCGATTTCAGGAGGTAGACTGGAATTGCATGTAAAGCATAGGAAAAGAGGCAGAACGTCCACAATGATGCCCTTGGCCAAATAGGGCGTATGCGTTTTTTCCTGAATATATTCAGGAAAAAACGCATACGCACTTTTTGGCCAACCAAGCAAGCTTGCAAAGGAAATCTGCACTACAATGAAGTCTCACTGCCCCCCGGTCAAAAGGGCCATCTGAAAAAAGTGTAAAATCCAGAAAGGCAGGACAGGCCATGGAGAACTGGGAGCCTTGTTATGCTGATGGGCGGGATGTAAATTGCCAGCAGCCACTCTGGAGAAGTGTATGGTGTTTCCTGAAACATCCAAAAAACCAAGCAACAGAGCCTAGGGCATTTCCACTTATGGTCCTATAGCTTAGGGAAATAATAATCAAAAAGAAACAGCCTCCCCAAAGTTTGGGACGGCTCTGTTTACAAGAACCTCGTTTACGGTACAGGTTCAATATCGCAGAAAGCGAAAAATGGATAAAGAAATTGTGGTACTTACGTACAATGCAATATCACTCAGCAATGAAATCTATGTCATCAGGCCCGTGACAGCATAATGAGTGGATTCAGGTATGATGATTCTAAGAGAAATAAGTCACACAGAAAAAGAAACATCATAAGATATCACTACTACACGGAATGTAAACTTGGCTACACAAGAACTGAATTACAAAACAGAACAGGGCGTCAAATGTAGAAAACCAACTTATGCTTGCTTAAGGGGAAAGGTGAGTTGGGGTGCTTCATAAAACCAGAGATTGAAATTAGCACAGATACCGTTCCATAAGCCAAATATGTAATAGACAAGAGCTACTCCTTGCTCAACGATGTGGACTCAACACCCCATATTAAACGCCTAAGAATATACCTGACTAGTAAGAATCTTAAAACCTATGGATTTATATGTCTCCGAAAGAGAATCAAGCGTGTATACAGCGGCATAAACGCAGCAGTGATAGGATTGGTGAGGTTCGGTGAGCAAATGCAGACCCTTTGAAGTCATATTGCATGGTACCCATTCCATGGGTCTCAACTCTCCAGGTTTAAGGGATTCTTCCTTCAGCTAAAACATGCATGTGGAACCCAGAGTATGATCCACCGTGTGATCGGGAAACGTATTCAAATGTGTCTCAGTTTTCGTCCCATGGTACTCGGGTGCAACATTCCAGATGCTTTACTAACACTCTCCCCACTTGGAGAGTCAGTGCCTTTAACCTCTTGTTTGGCCCAGTTTGCAAATTCTGCGTAAGATAAACAGGAAGAGGGAGAACCAATGAGAGACTAGCTGGAGGTGTCTGGACGGGCAAATTTAACTCTCATTTCCCACCAGGAAGAGGAATTAACCAAAGGCTCAGCATGCGATGCCGGAACCAAACTAGGGCCTGAAGCAATCCTGCGGTGTTGCGGCCAGCTCACAAGAAAGCGAGTTGAAGAAAGGAGCTCAGGGGCACTGTAATTCACAAACCTGCAGTTATAAATGACAGCTATCGTCCAAAATATATTGAAGGAAGGCTTCCAAGAGGACTTGAAAGCGGGGCAGAATTGCAGGAAACCGATTTCAGGAGGTAGACTGGAATTGCATGTAAAGCATAGGAAAAGGGGCAGAACGTCCACAATGATGCACTTGGCCAAAAAGGGCGTATGCGTTTTTTCCTGAATATATACAGGAAAAAACGCATACGCCCTTTTTGGCCAACCAAGCAAGCTTGCAAAGGAAATCTGCACTACAATGAAGGATCACTGCCCCCCGGTCAAAAGGGCTATCTGAAAAAAGTGTAAAATCCAGTAAGGCAGGACAGGCCATGGAGAACTGGGAGCCTTGTTATGCTGATGGGCAGGATGTAAATTGCCAACAGCCACTCTGGAGAAGTGTATGGTGTTTCCTAAAACAGCAAAAAAACAAAGCAACAGAGCCTAGGGCACTTCCACTTATGGTCCTATAGCTTAGGGAAATTAAAATCAAAAAGACACAGCCACCCCAATGTTTGGGACGGCTCTGTTTACAAGAACCTCGTTTACGGTACAAGTTCAATATCACAGAAAGCGAAAAATGGATAAAGAAGTTGTGGTACTTACGTACAATGCAATATCACTCAGCAATGAAATCTATGTCATCAGGTCCGTAGCAGCATAATGAGTGGATTCAGGTACGATGATTCTAAGTGAAATAAGTCACACAGAAAAAGAAACATCATAAGATATCACTACTGCACGGAATGTAAACTTGGCTACACAAGAACTGAATTACAAAACAGAACAGGGTCTCAAAAGTAGCAACCCAACTTATGCTTGCTTAAGTGGAAAGGTGAGTTGGGGTGGTGCATAAAACCAGAGATTGAAATTAGCACAGATACTGTTCCATAAGCCAAATATGTAATAGACAAGAGCTACTCCTTGCTCAACGAAGTGGACTCAACACCCCATATTAATCGCCTAAGAATATACCTGACTAGTAAGAATCTTAAAACCTATGGGTATATATGTCTCCGAATGAGAATCAAGCGTGTGTACAGCGGCATAAACGCAGCAGTGATAGGATTGGTGAGGTTCGGTGAGCAAATGGAGACCCTTTGAAGTCATATTGCATGGTACCCATTCCATGGGTCTCAACTCTCCAGGTTTAAGGGATTCTTCCTTCAGCTAAAACATGCATGTGGAACACAGAGTATGATTCACGGTGTGATCGGGAAACGTGTTCAAATGTGTCTCAGTTTTCGTCCCCTGGTACTCGGGTGCAACATTCCAGACGCTTTACTAACACTCTCCCCACTTATAGAGTCAGTGCCTTTAACCTCCTGTTTGGCCCAGTTTGCAATTTCTGTGGAAGATGAACAGGAATAGGGAGAACCAATGAGAGACTAGGTGGACGTGTCTGGACGGGCAAACTTAACTCTCATTTCCCACCAGGAAGAGGAATTAACCAAAGGCTCAGCATGCCGTGCCGGAACCAAACTAGGGTCTGAAGCAATCCTGCGGTGTTGCGATCAGCTCACAAGAAAGCGAGTTGAAGAAAGTATCTCAGCGGCACTGTAATTCACAAACCTGCAGTGTTATAAATGACAGCTATCTTCCAAAAATATATTGAAGTAAGGCTGCCAAGAGGAGTTGAAAGTGGGGCAGAATTGCAGGAAACCGATTTCAGGAGGTAGACTGGAATTGCATGTAAAGCATAGGAAAAGAGGCAGAACGTCCACAATGATGCACTTGGCCAAAAAGGTCGTATGCGTTTTTTCCTGAATATATTCAGAAAAAACGCATACGACCTTTTTGGCCAACCAAGCAAGCTTGCAAAGGAAATCTGAACTACAATGAAGTCTCACTGCCCCCGGTCAAAAGGGCCATCTGAAAAAAGTGTAAAATCCAGAAAGACAGGACAGGCCCTGGAGAACTGGGAGACTTGTTATGCTGATGGGCGGGATGTAAATTGCCAGAAGCCACTCTGGAGAAGTGTATGGTGTTTCCTGAAACATCCAAAAAACAAAGCAACAGAGCCTAGGGCATTTCCACTTATGGTCCTATAGCTTAGGGAAATTAAAATCAAAAAGACACAGCCACCCCAAAGTTTGGGCCGGCTCTGTTTACAAGAACCTCATTTACGGTACAATTTGAATATCACAGAAAGCGAAAAATGGATAAAGAAGTTGTGGTAATTACGTACAATGCAATATCACTCAGCAATGAAATCTATGTCATCAGGCCCGTAGCAGCATAATGAGTGGATTCAGGTACGATGATTCTAAGTGAAATAAGTCACACAGAAAAAGAAACATCATAAGATATCACTACTACACGGAATGTAAACTTGGCTACACAGGAACTGAATTACAAAACAGAACAGGGTGTCAAATGTAGAAAACCAACTTATGCTTGCTTAAGGGGAAAGGTGAGTTGGGGTGCTGCATAAAACCAGAGATTGAAATTAGCACAGATACCGTTCCATAAGCCAAATATGTAATAGACAAGAGCTACTCCTTGCTCAACGAAGTGGACTCAACACCCCATATTAAACGCCTAAGAATATACCTGACTAGTAAGAATCTTAAAACCTATGGATTTATATGTCTCCGAAAGAGAATTAAGCGTGTGTACAGTGGCATAAACGCAGCAGTAATAGTATTGGTGAGGTTCGGTGAGCAAAAGCAGACCCTTTGAAGTCATATTGCATGGTACCCATCCATGGGTCTCAACTCTCCATGTTTAAGGGATTCTTCCTTCAGCTAAAACATGCATGTGGAACCCAGAGTATGATCCACCGTGTGATCGGAAAACGTGTTCAAATGTGTCTCAGTTTTCGTCCCCTGGTACTCGGGTGCAACATTCCAGACGCTTTACTAACACTCTCCCCACTTGGAGAGTCGGTGCCTTTAACCTCCTGTTTGGCCCAGTTTGCAATTTCTGTGGAAAATGAACAGGAATAGGGAGAACCAATGAGAGACTAGGTGGAGGTGTCTGGACGGGCAAATTTAACTCTCATTTCCCAACCAGGAAGAGGAATTAACCAAAGGCTCAACATGCCATGCCGGAACCAAACTAGGGCCTGAAGCAATCCTGCGGTGTTGCGGCCAGCTCACAAGAAAGCGAGTTGAAGAAAGGAGCTCAGGGACACTGTAATTCACAAACCTGCAGAGTTATAAATGACAGCTATCTTCCAAAAATATATTGAAGTAAGGCAGCCAAGAATAGTTGAAAGCGGGGCAGAATTGCAGGAAACCGATTTCAGGAGGTAGACTGGAATTGCATGTAAAGCATAGGAAAAGAGGCAGAACGTCCACAATGATGCACTTGGCCAAAAAGGGCGTATGCGTTTTTTCCTGAATATATTCAGGAAAAAACGCATACGCACTTTTTGGCCAACCAAGCAAGCTTGCAAAGGAAATCTGCACTACAATGAAGTCTCACTGCCCCCCGGTCAAAAGGGCCATCTGAAAAAAGTGTAAAATCCAGAAAGGCAGGACAGGCCATGGAGAACTGGGAGCCTAGTTATGCTGATGGGCGTGATGTAAATTGCCAGCAGCCACTCTGGAGAAGTGTATGGTGTTTCCTGAAACATCCAAAAAACAAAGCAACAGAGCCTAGGGCATTTCCACTTATGGTCGTATAGCTTAGGGAAATAATAATCAAAAAGACACAGCCTCCCCAAAGTTTGGGACGGCTCTGTTTACAAGAACCTCGTTTACGGTACAGGTTCAATATCGCAGAAAGCGAAAAATGGGTAAAGAAATTGTGGTACTTACGTACAATGCAATATCACTCAGCAAAGAAATCTATGTCATCAGGCCCGTGACAGCATAATGAGTGGATTCAGGTATGATGATTCTAAGAGAAATAAGTCACACAGAAAAAGAAATATCATAAGATATCACTACTACACGGAATGTAAACTTGGCTACACAGGAACTGAATTACAAAACAAAACAGGGTGTCATATGTAGAAAACCAACTTATGCTTGTTTCAGGGGAAAGGTGAGTTGGGGTGCTGCATGAAACCAGAGATTGAAATTAGCACAGACACCGTTCCATAAGCCAAATATGTAATAGACAAGAGCTACTCCTTGCTCAACGAAGTGGACTCAACACCCAATATTAAACGCCTAAGAATATACCTGACTAGTAAGAATCTTAAAACCTATGGATTTATATGTCTCCGAAAGAGAATCAAGGGTGTGTACAGCGGCATAAACGCAGCAGTGATAGGACTGGTGAGGTTCGGTGAGCAAATGCAGACCCTTTGAAGTCATATTGCATGGTACCCATTCCATGGGTCTCAACTCTCCAGGTTTAAGGGATTTTTCCTTCAGCTAAAACATGCATGTGGAACCCAGAGTATAATCCACCGTGTGATCGGGAAACGTGTTCAAATGTGTCTCAGTTTTCGTCCCCTGGTACTCGGGTGCAACATTCCAGACGCTTTACTAACACTCTCCCCACTTGGAGAGTCAGTGCCTTTAAGCTCCTGTTTGGCCCAGTTTGCAATTTCTGCGTAAGATAAACAGGAAGAGGGAGAACCAATGAGAGACTAGGTGGAGGTGTCTGGACGGGCAAATTTAACTCTCATTTCCCACCAGGAAGAGGAATTAACCAAAGGCTCCGTGTGCCATGCTGGAACTAGATTAGGGCCTGAGGAGATCCTGCTGTGTTGCGGCCAGCTCACAAGAAAGCGAGTTGAAGAAAGGAGCTCAGGGGCACTGTAATTCACAAACCTACAGAGTTATAAATGACAGCTATCTTCCTAAAATATATTGCAGTAAGGCTGCCAAGAGGAGTTGAATGCGGGGCAGAATTGCAGGGAACCGATTTCAGGAGGTAGACTGGAATTGTATGTAAAGCATAGGAAAAGAGGCAGAACGTCCACAATGATGCACTTGGCCAAAAAGGGCGTATGCGTTTTTTCCTGAATATATTCAGGAAAAAACGCATACGCCCTTTTTGGCCAACCAAGCAAGCTTGAAAAGGAAATCTGCACTACAATGAAGTCTCACTGCCCCCCGGTCAAAAGGGCTATCTGAAAAAAGTGTAAAATCCAGAAAGGCAGGACAGGCCATGGAGAACAGGGAGCCTTGTTATGCTGATGGGCGGCATGTAAATTGCCAACAGCCACTCTGGAGAAGTGTATGGTGTTTCCTGAAACATCCAAAAAACAAAGCAACAGAGCCTAGGGCACTTCCACTTATGGTCCTATAGCTTAGGGAAATTAAAATCAAAAAGACACAGCCACCCCAAAGTTTGGGCCGGCTCTGTTTACAAGAACCTCATTTACGGTACAAGTTCAATATCACAGAAAGCGAAAAATGGATAAAGAAGTTGTGGTACTTACGTACAATGCAATATCACTCAGCAATGAAATCTATGTCATCAGGCCCGTAGCAGCATAATGAGTGGATTCAGGTACAATGATTCTAAGTGAAATAGGTCACACAGAAAAAGAAACATCATAAGATATCACTACTACACGGAATGTAAACTTGGCTACACAGGAACTGAATTACAAAACAGAACAGGGCCTCAAATGTAGAAAACCATCTTATGCTTGCTTAAGGGGAAAGGTGAGTTGGGGTGCTTCATAAAACCAGAGATTGAAATTAGCACAGATACCGTTCCATAAGCCAAATATGTAATAGACAAGAGCTACTCCTTGCTCAACGAAGTGGACTCAACACCCCATATTAAACGCCTAAGAATATACCTGACTAGTAAGAATCTTAAAACCTATGGATTTATATGTCTCCGAAATTGGATCAAGCGTGTGTACAGCGGCATAAACGCAGCAGTGATAGGATTGGTGAGGTTCGGTGAGCAAATGCAGACCCTTTGAAGTCATATTGCATGGTACCCATTCCATGGGTCTCAACTCTCCATGTTTAAGGGATTCTTCCTTCAGCTAAAACATGCATGTGGAACCCAGAGTATGATCCACCGTGTGATCGGAAAACGTGTTCAAATGTGTCTCAGTTTTCGTCCCCTGGTACTCGGGTGCAACATTCCAGACGCTTTACTAACACTCTCCCCACTTGGAGAGTCGGTGCCTTTAACCTCCTGTTTGGCCCAGTTTGCAATTTCTGTGGAAAATGAACAGGAATAGGGAGAACCAATGAGAGACTAGGTGGAGGTGTCTGGACGGGCAAATTTAACTCTCATTTCCCACCAGGAAGAGGAATTAACCAAAGGCTCAACATGCCATGTCAGAACCAAACTAGGGCCTGAAGCAATCCTGCAGTGTTGCGGCCAGCTCACAAGAAAGCGAGTTGAAGAAAGGAGCTCAGGGGCACTTTAATTCACAAACCTGCAGAGTTATAAATGACAGCTATCTTCCAAAAATATATTGAAGTAAGGCAGCCAAGAATAGTTGAAAGCGGGGCAGAATTGCAGAAAACAGATTTCAGGAGGTAGACTGGAATTGCATGTAAAGCATAGGAAAAGAGGCAGAACGTCCACAATGATGCACTTGGCCAAAAAGGGCGTATGCGTTTTTTCCTGAATATATTCAGGAAAAAACGCATACGCCCTTTTTGGCCAACCAAGCAAGCTTGCAAAGGAAATCTGCACTACAATGAAGTCTCACTGCCCCCCGGTCAAAAGGGCCATCTGAAAAAAGTGTAAAACCCAGAAAGGCAGGACAGGCCATGGAGAACTGGGAGCCTTGTTATGCTGATGGGCGGGATGTAAATTGCCAGCAGCCACTCTGGAGAAGTGTATGGTGTTTCCTGAAACATCCAAAAAACAAAGCAACAGAGCCTAGGGCACTTCCACTTATGGTCCTATAGATTAGGGAAATTAAAATCAAAAAGACACAGCCACCCAAATGTTTGGGACGGCTCTGTTTACAAGAACCTCGTTTACCGTACAAGTTGAATATCACAGAAAGCGAAAAATGGATAAAGAAGTTGTGGTACTTACGTACAATGCAATATCACTCAGCAATGAAATCTATGTCATCAGGCCCGTAGCAGCATAATGAGTGGATTCAGGTACGATGATTCTAAGTGAAATAAGTCACACAGAAAAAGAAACATCATAAGATATCACTACTACACGGAATGTAAACTTGGCTACACAGGAACTGAATTACAAAACAGAACAGGGTGTCAAATGTAGAAAACCAACTTATGCTTGCTTAAGGGGAAAGGTGAGTTGGGGTGCTGCATACAACAAGAGATTGAAATTAGCACAGATACCGTTCCATAAGCCAAATATGTAATAGACAAGAGCTACTCCTTGCTCAACGAAGTGGACTCAACACCCCATATTAAACGCCTAAGAATATACCTGACTAGTAAGAATCTTAAAACCTATGGATTTATATGTCTCCGAAAGAGAATCAAGCGTGTGTACAGTGGCATAAACGCAGCAGTGATAGTATTGGTGAGGTTCGGTGAGCAAATACAGACCCTTTGAAGTCATATTGCATGGTACCCATCCATGGGTCTCAACTCTCCATGTTTAAGGGATTCTTCCTTCAGCTAAAACATGCATGTGGAACCCAGAGTATGATCCACCGTGTGATCGGAAAACGTGTTCAAATGTGTCTCAGTTTTCGTCCTCTGGTACTCGGGTGCAACATTCCAGACGCTTTACTAACACTCTCCCCACTTGGAGAGTCGGTGCCTTTAACCTCCTGTTTGGCCCAGTTTGCAATTTCTGTGGAAAATGAACAGGAATAGGGAGAACCAATGAGAGACTAGGTGGAGGTGTCTGGACGGGCAAATTTAACTCTCATTTCCCACCAGGAAGAGGAATTAACCAAAGGCTCAACATGCCATGCCGGAACCAAACTAGGGCCTGAAGCAATCCTGCGGTGTTGTGGCCAGCTCACAAGAAAGCGAGTTGAAGAAAGGAGCTCAGGGGCACTTAATTCACAAACCTGCAGAGTTATAAATGACAGCTATCTTCCAAACATATATTGAAGTAAGGCAGCCAAGAATAGTTGAAAGCGGGGCAGAATTGCAGGAAACCGATTTCAGGAGGTAGACTGGAATTGCATGTAAAGCATAGGAAAAGAGGCAGAACGTCCACAATGATGCACTTGGCCAAAAAGGGCATATGCGTTTTTTCCTGAATATATTCAGGAAAAAACGCATACGCCCTTTTTGGCCAACCAAGCAAGCTTGCAAAGGAAATCTGCACTACAATGAAGTCTCACTGCCCCCCGGTCAAAAGGGCCATCTGAAAAAAGTGTAAAATCCAGAAAGGCAGGACAGGCCATGGAGAACTGGGAGCCTAGTTATGCTGATGGGCGTGATGTAAATTGCCAGCAGCCACTCTGGAGAAGTGTATGGTGTTTCCTGAAACATCCAAAAAACAAAGCAACAGAGCCTAGGGCACTTCCACTTATGGTCCTATAGCTTAGGGAAATGAAAATCAAAAAGACACAGCCACCCCAAATTTTCGGCCGGCTCTGTTTACAAGAACCTCGTTTACGGTACAAGTTCAATATCACAGAAAGCGAAAAATGGATAAAGATGTTGTGGTACTTACGTACAATGCAATATCACTCAGCAATGAAATCTATGTCATCAGGCCCGTAGCAGCATAATGAGTGGATTCAGGTACGATGATTCTAAGTGAAATAAGTCACACAGAAAAAGAAACATCATAAGATATCACTACTACACGGAATGTAAACTTGGCTACACAAGAACTGCATTACAAAACAGAACAGGGTGTCAAATGTAGAAAACCAACTTATGCTTGCTTAAGGGGAAAGGTGAGCTGGGGTGCTGCATAAAACCAGAGATTGAAATTAGCACAGATACCGTTCCATAAGCCAAATATGTAATAGACAAGAGCTACTCCTTGCTCAACGAAGTGGACTCAACACCCCATATTAAACGCCTAAGAATATACCTGACTAGTAAGAATCTTAAAACCTATGGGTTTATATGTCTCCGAAAGAGAATCAAGCGTGTGTACAGCGGCATAAACGCAGCAGTGATAGGACTAGTGAGGTTCGGTGAGCAAATGCAGACCCTTTGAAGTCATATTGCATGGTACCCATTCCATGAGTCTCAACTCTCCATGTTTAAGGGATTCTTCCTTCAGCTAAAACATGCATGTGGAACCCAGAGTATGATCCACGGTGTCATCGGGAAACGTGTTCAAATGTGTCTCAGTTTTCGTCCCCTGGTACTCGGGTGCAACATTCCAGACGCTTTCCTAACACTCTCCCCACTTGGAGAGTCGGTGCCTTTAACCTCCTGTTTGGCCCAGTTTGCAATTTCTGTGGAAAATGAACAGGAATAGGGAGAACCAATGAGAGACTAGGTGGAGGTGTCTGGACGGGCAAATTTAACTCTCATTTCCCACCAGGAAGAGGAATTAACCAAAGGCTCAAAATGCCGTGCCGGAACCAAACTAGGGCCTGAAGCAATCCTGCGGTGTTGCGGCCAGCTCACAAGAAAGCGAGTTGAAGAAAGGAGCTCAGGGGCACTGTAATTCACAAACCTGCAGAGTCATAAATGACAGCTATCTTCCAAAAATATATTGAAGTAAGGCTGCCAAGAGGACTTGAAAGCGGGGCAGAATTGCAGGAAACCGATTTCAGGAGGTAGACTGGAATTGCATGTAAAGCATAGGAAAAGAGGCAGAACGTCCACAATGATGCACTTGGCCAAAAAGGGCGTATGCGTTTTTTCCTGAATATATTCAGGAAAAAACGCATACGCCCTTTTTGGCCAAGCAAGCAAGCTTGCAAAGGAAATCTGCACTACAATGAAGTCTCACTGCCCCCCGGTCAAAAGGGCTATCTGAAAAAAGTGTAAAATCCAGAAAGGCAGGACAGGCCAAGGAGAACTAGGAGCCTTCTTATGCTGATGGGCGGGATGTAAATTGCCAGCAGCCACTCTGGAGAAGTGTATGGTGTTTCCTGAAACATCCAAAAAACAAAGCAACAGAGCCTAGGGTATTTCCACTTATGGTCCTATAGCTTAGGGAAATTAAAATCAAAAAGACACAGCCACCCCAAATTTTGGGACAGCTCTGTTTACAAGAACCTCGTTTACGGTACAAGTTCAATATCACAGAAAGCGAAAAATGGATAAAGATGTTGTGGTACTTACGTACAATGCAATATCACTCAGCAATGAAATCTATGTCATCAGGCCCGTAGCAGCATAATGAGTGGATTCAGGTACGATGATTCTAAGTGAAATGAGTCACACAGAAAAAGAAACATCATAAGTTATCACTACTACACGGAATGTAAACTTGGCTACACGGGAACTGAATTACAAAACAGAACAGGTTGTCAAATGTAGAAAACCCACTTATGCTTGCTTAAGGGGAAAGGAGAGTTGGGGTGCTACATACAACAAGAGATTGAAATTAGCACAGATACCGTTCCATAAGCCAAATATGTAATAGACAAGAGCTACTCCTTGCTCAACGAAGTGGACTCAACACCCCATATTAAACGCCTAACAATATACATGACTAGTAATACTCTTAAAACCTATGGATTTATATGTCTCTGAAAGAGAATCAAGCGTGTGTACAGTGGCATAAACGCAGCAGTGATAGGATTGGTGAGGTTCGGTGAGCAAATGCAGACCCTTTGAAGTCATATTGCATGGTACCCATTCCATGGGTCTCAACTCTCTATGTTTAAGGGATTCTTCCTTCAGCTAAAACATGCATGTGGAACCCAGAGTATGATCCACCGTGTGATCGGAAAACGTGTTCAAATGTGTCTCAGTTTTCGTCCCCTGGTACTCGGGTGCAACATTCCAGACGCTTTACTAACACTCTCCCCAATTGGAGAGTCAGTGCCTTTAAACTCCTGTTTGGCCCAGTTTGCAATTTCTGTGGAAAATGAACAGGAATAGGGAGAACCAATGAGAGACTAGGTGGAGGTGTCTGGACGGGCAAATTTAACTCTCATTTCCCACCAGGAAGAGGAATTAACCAAAGGCTCAGCATGCCGTGCCAGAACAAAACTAGGGCCTGAAGCAATCCTGCGGTGTTGCGGCCAGCTCACAAGAAAGCGAGTTGAAGAAAGGAGCTCAGGGGCACTGTAATTCACAAACCTGCAGAGTTATAAATGACAGCTATCTTCCAAAAATATATTGCAGTAAGGCTGCCAAGAGGAGTTGAATGCGGGGCAGAATTGCAGGGAACCGATTTCAGGAGGTAGACTGGAATTGCATGTAAAGCATAGGAAAAGAGGCAGAACGTCCACAATGATGCACTTGGCCAAAAAGCGCATATGCATTTTTTCCTGAATATATTCAGGAAAAAACGCATACGCCCTTTTTGGCCAACCAAGCAAGCTTGCAAAGGAAATCTGCACTACAATGAAGTCTCACTGCCCCCCGGTCAAAAGGGCTATCTGAAAAAAGTGTAAAATCCAGAAAGGCAGAACAGGCCATGGAGAACTGGGAGCCCTGTTATGCTGACGGGCGTGATGTAAATTGCCAGAATCCACTCTGGAGAAGTGTATGGTGTTTCCTGAAACATCCAAAAAACAAAGCAACAGACCCTAGGGCACTTTCACTTATGGTCCTATAGCTTAGGGAAATTAAAATCAAAAAGACACAGCCACCCCAAAGTTTGGGCTGGCTCTGTTTACAAGAACCTCATTTACGGTACAAGTTCAATATCACAGAAAGCGAAAAATGGATAAAAAAGTTGTGGTACTTACGTAAAATGCAATATACTCAGCAATGAAATCTATGTCATCAGGCCCGTAGCAGCATAATGAGTGGATTCAGGTACGATGATTCTAAGTGAAATAAGTCACACAGAAAAAGAAACATCATAAGATATCACTACTACACGGAATGTAAACTTGGCTGCACAGGAACTGAATTACAAAACAGAACAGTGTCTGGAATGTAGAAAACCAACTTATGCTTGCTTAAGGGGAAAGGTGAGTTGGGGTGCTTCATAAAACCAGAGATTGAAATTAGCACAGATACCGTTCCATAAGCCAAATATGTAATAGAAAAGAGCTACTCCTTGCTCAACGAAGTGGACTCAACACCCCACATTAAACGCCTAAGAATATACCTGACTAGTAAGAATCTTAAAACCTATGGATTTATATGTCTCCGAAAGAGAATCAAACGTGTGTACAGTGGCATAAACGCAGCAGTGATAGGATTGGTGAGGTTCAGTGAGCAAATGCAGACTCTTTGAAGTCATATTGCATGGTACCCATTCCATGGGTCTCAACTCTCCATGTTTAAGGGATTCTTCCTTCAGCTAAAACATGCATGTGGAACCCAGAGTACGATCCACTGTGTGATCGGAAAACGTGTTCAAATGTGTCTCAGTTTTCGTCCCCTGGTACTCGGGTGCAACATTCCAGACGCTTTACTAACACTCTCCCCACTTGGAGAGTCAGTGCCTTAACATCCTGTTTGGCCCAGTTTGCAATTTCTGTGGAAAATGAACAGGAATAGGGAGAACCAATGAGAGACTAGGTGGAGGTGTCTGGACGGGCAAATTTAACTCTCATTTCCCACCAGGAAGAGGAATTAACCAAAGGCTCAGCATGCCGTGCCAGAACCAAACTAGGGCCTGAAGCAATCCTGCGGTGTTGCGGCCAGCTCACAAGAAAGCGAGTTGAAGAAAGGAGCTCAGGGGCACTGTAATTCACAAACATGCAGAGTTATAAATGACAGCTATCTTCCAAAAATATATTGCAGTAAGGCTGCCAAGAGGAGTTGAATGGGGGCAGAATTGCAGGAAACCGATTTCAGGAGGTAGAATGGAATTGTATGTAAAGCATAGGAAAAGAGGCAGAACGTCCACAATGATGCACTTGGCCAAAAAGGGCGTATGCGTTTTTTCCTCAGGAAAAAACGCATACGCCCTTTTTGGCCAACCAAGCAAGCTTTCAAAGGAAATCTGCACTACAATGAAGACTCACTGCCCCCTGGTCAAAAGGGCCATCTGAAAAAAGTGTAAAATCCAGAAAGGCAGGAGAGGCCATGGAGAACTAGGAGCCTTGTTATGCTGATGGGCGGGATGTAAATTGCAAACAGCCACTCTGAAGAAGTGTATGGTGTTTCCTGAAACATCTAAAACACAAAGCAACAGAGCCTAGGGCACTTCCACTTATGGTCCTATAGCTTAGGGAAATTAAAATGAAAAAGACACAGCCACCCCAAAGTTTCGGCCGGCTCTGTTTACAAGAACCTCGTTTACGGTACAAGTTCAATATCACAGAAAGCGAAAAATGGATAAAGAAGTTGTGGTACTTACGTACAATGCAATATCACTCAGCAATGAAATCTATGTCATCAGGCCCGTAGCAGCATAATGAGTGGATTCAGGTACGATGATTCTAAGTGAAATAAGTCACACAGAAAAAGAAACATCATAAGATATCACTACTACACGGAATGTAAACTTGGCTACACAGGAACTGAATTACAAAACAGAACAGGGTGTGAAATGTAGAAAACCAACTTATGCTTGCTTAAGGGGAAAGGTGACTTGGGGTGCGGCATAAAACCAGAGATATGAAATTAGCACAGATACTGTTCCATAAGCCAAATATGTAATAGACAAGAGCTACTCCTTGCTCAACGAAGTGGACACAACACCCCATATTAAACGCCTAAGAATATACCTGACTAGTAAGAATCTACCTGACTAGTAAGAATCTTAAAACCTATGGATTTATATGTCTCCGAAAGAGAATCAAGCGTGTGTACAGCGGCATAAACGCAGCAGTGATAGGATTGGTGAGGTTCGGTGAGCAAATGCAGACCCTTTGAAGTCATATTGCATGGTACCCATTCCATGGGTCTCAACTCTCCATGTTTAAGGGATTCTTCCTTCAGCTAAAACATGCATGTGGAACCCAGAGTATGATCCACCGTGTGATCGGAAAACGTGTTCAAATGTGTCTCAGTTTTCGTCCCCTGGTACTCGGGTGCAACATTGCAGACGCTTCACTAACACTCCCCCTCTTGGAGAGTTAGTGCCTTTAACCTCCTGTTTGGCCCAGTTTGCAATTTCTGTGGAAAATGAACAGGATAAGGGAGAACCAATGAGAGACTAGGTGGAGGTGTCTGGACGGGCAAATTTAACTCTCATTTCCCACCAGGAAGAGGAATTAACCAAAGTCGCAGCATGCCGTGCCGGAACCAAACTAGGGCCTGAAGTAATCCTGCGATGTTGCGGCCAGCTCACAAGAAAGTGAGTTGAAGAAAGGAGCTCAGGGGCACTGTAATTCACAAACCTGCAGAGTTATAAATGACAGCTATCTTCCAAAAATATATTGAAGTAAGGCTGCCAAGAGGAGTTAAAAGCGGGGCAGAATTGCAGGAAACCGATTTCAGGAGGTAGACTGGAATTGCATGTAAAGCATAGGAAAAGAGGCAGAACGTCCACAATGATGCACTTGGCCAAAAAGGGCGTATGCGTTTTTTCCTGAATATATTCAGGAAAAAACGCATACGCCCTTTTTGGCCAACCAAGCAAGCTTGCAAAGGAAATCTGCACTACAATGAAGTCTCACTGCCCCCCGGTCAAAAGGGCCATCTGAAAAAAGTGTAAAATCCAGAAAGGCAGGACAGGCCATGGAGAACTGGGAGCCTTGTTATGCTGATGGGCGGGATGTAAATTGCCAGCAGCCACTCTGGAGAAGTGTATGGTGTTTCCTGAAACATCCAAAAAACAAAGCAACAGAGCCTAGGGCACTTCCACTTATGGTCCTATAGCTTAGGGAAATTAAAATCAAAAAGACACAGCCACCCTAAAGTTTGGGCCGGCTCTGTTTACAAGAACCTCGTTTACGGTACAAGTTGAATATCTCAGAAAGCGAAAAATGGATAAAGAAGTTGTGGTACTTACGTACAATGAAATATCACTCAGAAATGAAATCTATGTCATCAGGCCCGTAGCAGCATAATGAGTGGATTCAGGTACGATGATTCTAAGTGAAATAAGTCACACAGAAAAAGAAACATCATAAGATATCACTACTACACGGAATGTAAACTTGGCTACACAGGAACTGAATTACAAAACAGAACAGGGTGTCAAATGTAGAAAACCAACTTATGCTTGCTTAAGTGGAAAGGTGAGTTGGGGTGCTGCATAAAACCAGAGATTGAAATTAGCACAGATACCGTTCCATAAGCCAAATATGTAATAGACAAGAGCTACTCCTTGCTCAACGAAGTGGACTCAACACCCCATATTAAACGCCTAAGAATATACCTGACTAGTAAGAATCTTAAAACCTATGGATTTATATGTCTCCGAAAGAGGATCAAGCGTGTGTACAGCGGCATAAACGCAGCAGTGATAGGATTGGTGAGGTTCGGTGAGCAAATGCAGACCCTTTGAAGTCATATTGCATGGTACCCATTCCATGGGTCTCAACTCTCCATGTTTAAGGGATTCTTCCTTCAGCTAAAACATGCATGTGGAACCCAGAGTATGATCCACCGTGTGATCGGAAAACGTGTTCAAATGTGTCTCAGTTTTCGTCTCCTGGTACTCGGGTGCAACATTCCAGACGCTTTACTAACACTCTCCCCACATGGAGAGTCGGTGCCTTTAATCTCCTGTTTGGCCCAGTTTGCAATTTCTGTGGAAAATGAACAGGAATAGGGAGAACCAATGAGAGACTAGGTGGAGGTGTCTGGACGGGCAAATTTAACTCTCATTTCCCACCAGGAAGAGGAATTAACCAAAGGCTCAACATGCCATGCCGGAACCAAACTAGGGCCTGAAGCAATCCTGCGGTGTTGCGGCCAGCTCACAAGAAAGCGAGTTGAAGAAAGGAGCTCAGGGGCACTGTAATTCACAAACCTGCAGAGTTATAAATGACAGCTATCTTCCAAAATTATATTGAAGTAAGGCAGCCAAGAATAGTTGAAAGCGGGGCAGAATTGCAGGAAACCGATTTCAGGAGGTAGACTGGAATTGCATGTAAAGCATAGGAAAAGAGGCAGAACGTCCACAATGATGCACTTGGCCAAAAAGGGCGTATGAGTTTTTTCCTGACGCATACGCCCTTTTTGGCCAACCAAGCAAGTTTGCAAAGGAAATCTGCACTACAATGAAGTCTCACTGCCCCCCGGTCAAAAGGGCCATCTGAAAAGAGTGTAAAACCCAGAAAGGCAGGACAGGCCATGGAGAACTGGGAGCCTTGTTATGCTGATGGGCGGGATGTAAATTGCCAGCAGCCACTCTGGAGAAGTGTATGGTGTTTCCTGAAACATCCAAAAAACAAAGCAACAGAGCCTAGGGCACTTCCACTTATGGTCCTATAGCTTAGGGAAATTAAAATCAAAAAGACACAGCCACCCCAAAGTTTGGGACGGCTCTGTTTACAAGAACCTCGTTTACGGTACAAGTTGAATATCACAGAAAGCGAAAAATGGATAAAGAAGTTGTGGTACTTACGTACAATGCAATATCACTCAGCAATGAAATCTATGTCATCAGGCCCGTAGCAGCATAATGTGTGGATTCAGGTACGATGATTCTAAGTGAAATAAGTCACACAGAAAAAGAAACATCATAAGATATCACTACTACACGGAATGTAAACTTGGTTACACAAGAACTGCATTACAAAACAGAACAGGGTGTCAAATGTAGAAAACCAACTTATGCTTGCTTAAGGGGAAAGGTGAGTTGGGGTGCTGCATAAAACTAGAGATTCAAATTAGCACAGATACCGTTCCATAAGCCAAATATGTAATAGACAAGAGCTACTCCTTGCTCAACGAAGTGGACTCAACACCCCATATTAAACGCCTAAGAATATACCTGACTAGTAAGAATCTTAAAACCTATGGATTTATATGTCCCCGAAAGAGAATCAAGCGTGTGTACAGCGGCATAAACGCAGCAGTGATAGGACTGGTGAGGTTCGGTGAGCAAATGCAGACCCTTTGAAGTCATATTGCATGGTACCCATTCCATGAGTCTCAACTCTCCATGTTTAAGGGATTCTTCCTTCAGCTAAAACATGCATGTGGAACCCAGAGTATGATCCACGGTGTCATCGGGAAACGTGTTCAAATGTGTCTCAGTTTTCGTCCCCTGGTACTCGTGTGCAACATTCCAGACGCTTTACTAACACTCCTCGCACTTGGAGAGTCGGTGCCTTTAGCCTCCTGTTTGGCCCAGTTTGCAATTTCTGTGGAAAATGAACAGGAATAGGGAGAACCAATGAGAGACTAGGTGGAGGTGTCTGGAAGGGCAAATTTAACTCTCATTTCCCACCAGGAAGAGGAATTAACCAAAGGCTCAACATGCCATGCCGGAACCAAACTAGGGCCTGAAGCAATCCTGCGGTGTTGCGGCCAGCTCACAAGAAAGCGAGTTGAAGAAAGGAGCTCAGGGGCACTGTAATTCACAAACATGCAGAGTTATAAATGACAGCTATCTTCCAAAAATATATTGAAGTAAGGCAGCCAAGAATAGTTGAAAGCGGGGCAGAATTCCAGGAAACCGATTTCAGGAGGTAGACTGGAATTGCATGTAAAGCATAGGAAAAGAGGCAGAACGTCCACAATGATGCACTTGGCCAAAAAGGGCGTATGCGTTTTTTCCTGAATATATTCAGGAAAAAACGCATACGCCCTTTTTGGGCAACCAAGCAAGTTTGCAAAGGAAATCTGCACTACAATGAAGTCTCACTGCCCCCCGGTCAAAAGGGCCATCTGAAAAAAGTGTAAAACCCAGAAAGGCAGGACAGGCCATGGAGAACTGGGAGCCTTGTTATGCTGATGGGCGGGATGTAAATTGCCAGCAGCCACTCTGGAGAAGTGTATGGTGTTTCCTGAAACATCCAAAAAACAAAGCAACAGAGCCTAGGGCACTTCCACTTATGGTCCTATAGCTTAGGGAAATGAAAATCAAAAAGACACAGCCACCCCAAAGTTTGGGACGGCTCTGTTTACAAGAACCTCGTTTACGGTACAAGTTGAATATCACAGAAAGCGAAAAATGGATAAAGAAGTTGTGGTACTTACGTACAATGCAATATCACTCAGCAATGAAATCTATGTCATCAGGCCCGTAGCAGCATAATGAGTGGATTCAGGTACGATGATTCTAAGTGAAATAAGTCACACAGAAAAAGAAACATCATAAGATATCACTACTACACGGAATGTAAACTTGGCTACACAGGAACTGAATTACAAAACAGAACAGGGTGTCAAATGTAGAAAACCAACTTATGCTTGCTTAAGGGGAAAGGTGAGTTGGGGTGCTGCATACAACAAGAGATTGAAATTAGCACAGATACCGTTCCATAAGCCAAATATGTAATAGACAAGAGCTACTCCTTGCTCAACGAAGTGGACTCAACACCCCATATTAAACGCCTAATAATATACCTGACTAGTAAGAATCTTAAAACCTATGGATTTATATGTCTCCGAAAGAGAATCAAGCGTGTGTACAGTGGCATAAACACAGCAGTGATAGGATTGGTGAGGTTCGGTGAGCAAATGCAGACCCTTTGAAGTCATATTGCATGGTACCCATTCCATGGGTCTCAACTCTCCATGTTTAAGGGATTCTTCCTTCAGCTAAAACATGCATGTGGAACCCAGAGTATGATCCACCGTGTGATCGGAAAACGTGTTCAAATGTGTCTCAGTTTTCGTCCCCTGGTACTCGGGTGCAACATTCCAGACGCTTTACTAACACTCTCCCCACTTGGAGAGTCAGTGCCTTTAACCTCCTGTTTGGCCCAGTTTGCAATTTCTGTGGAAAATGAACAGGAATAGGGAGAACCAATGAGAGACTAGGTGGAGGTGTCTGGACGGGCAAATTTAACTCTCATTTCCCACCAGGAAGAGGAATTAACCAAAGGCTCAACATGCCATGCCGGAACCAAACTAGGGCCTGAAGCAATCCTGCGGTGTTGCGGCCAGCTCACAAGAAAGCGAGTTGAAGAAAGGAGCTCAGGGGCACTGTAATTCACAAACCTGCAGAGTTATAAATGACAGCTATCTTCCAAAAATATATTGAAGTAAGGCAGCCAAGAATAGTTGAAAGCGGGGCAGAATTGCAGGAAACCGATTTCAGGAGGTAGACTGGAATTGCATGTAAAGCATAGGAAAAGAGGCAGAACGTCCACAATGATGCACTTGGCCAAAAAGGGCGTATGCGTTTTTTCCTGAATATATTCAGGAAAAAACGCATACGCCCTTTTTGGCCAACCAAGCAAGCTTGCAAAGGAAATCTGCACTACAATGAAGTCTCACTGGCCCCCGGTCAAAAGGGCCATCTGAAAAAAGTGTAAAATCCAGAAAGGCAGGACAGGCCATGGAGAACTGGGAGCCTTGTTATGCTGATGGGCGGGATGTAAATTGCCAGCAGCCACTCTGGAGAAGTGTATGGTGTTTCCTGAAACATCCAAAAAACAAAGCAACAGAGCCTAGGGCATTTCCACTTATGGTCCTATAGCTTAAGGAAATTGAAATCAAAAAGACACAGCCACCCCAAAGTTTGGGACGGCTCTGTTTACAAGAGCCTTGTTTACGTTACAAGTTCAATATCACAGAAAGCGAAAAATGGATAAAGAAGTTGTGGTACTTACGTACAATGCTATATCACTCAGCAATGAAATCTATGTCATCAGGCCCGTAGCAGCATAATGAGTGGATTCAGGTACGATGATTCTAAGTGAAATAAGTCACACAGAAAAAGAAACATCATAAGATATCACTACTACACGGAATGTAAACTTGGCTACACAAGAACTGAATTACAAAACAGAACAGGGCCTCAAATGTAGAAAACCAACGTATGCTTGCTTAAGGGGAAAGGTGAGTTGGGGTGCTTCATAAAACCAGAGATTGAAATTAGCACAGATACCGTTCCATAAGCCAAATATGTAATAGACAAGAGCTACTCCTTGCTCAACGAAGTGGACTCAACACCCCATATTAAACGCCTAAGAATATACCTGACTAGAAATAATCTTAAAACCTATGGATTTATATGTCTCCGAAAGAGAATCAAGCGTGTGTACAGCGGCATAAACGCAGCAGTGATAGGATTGGTGAGGTTCGGTGAGCAAATGCAGACCCTTTGAAGTCATATTGCATGGTACCCAATCCATGGGTCTCAACTCTCCATGTTTAAGGGATTCTTCCTTCAGCTAAAACATGCATGTGGAACCCAGAGTATGATCCACCGTGTGATCGGGAAATGTGTTGAAATGTGTCTCACTTTTCGTCCCCTGGGACTCGGGTGCAACATTCCAGACGCTTTACTAACACTCTCCCCACTTGGAGAGTCAGTGCCTTTAACCTCCTATTTGACCCAGTTTGCAAATTCTGCGTAAGATGAACAGGAATAGGGAGAACCAATGAGAGACTAGCTTGAGGTGTCTGGACGGGAAAATTTAACTCTCATTTCCCACCAGGAAGAGGAATTAACCAAAGGCTCAGCGTGCCGTGCCAGAACCACACTAGGGCCTGAAGCAATCCTGCAGTGTTGCGGCCAGCCCACAAGAAAGCGAGTTGAAGAAAGGAGCTCAGGGGCACTGTAATTCACAAACCTGCAGAGTTATAAATGACAGCTACCTTCCAAAAATATATTGAAGTAAGGCAGCCAAGAGGAGTTGAAAGCGGGGCAGAATTGCAGGAAACCGATTTCAGGAGGTAGACTGGAATTGCATGTAAAGCATAGGAGAAGAGGCAGAACGTCCACAATGATGCACTTGGCCAAAAAGGGCGTATGCGTTTTTTCCTGAATATATTCAGGAAAAACGCATACGCCCTTTTTGGCCAACCAAGCAAGCTTGCAAAGGAAATCTGCACTACAATGAAGTCTCACTGCCCCCCGGTCAAAAGGGCCATCCGAAAAAAGTGTAAAATCCAGAAAGGCAGGACAGGCCAAGGAGAACTAGGAGCCTTGTTATGCTGATGGGCGGGATGTAAATTGCCAGCAGCCACTCTGGAGAAGTGTATGGTGTTTCCTGAAACATCCAAAAAACAAAGCAACACAGCCAAGGGCACTTCCACTTATGGTACTATAGCTTAGGAAAATTAAAATCAAAAAGACACACCCACTCCAAAGTTTGGGACGGCTCTGTTTACAAGATCCTCGTTTACCATACAAGTTCAATATCACAGAAAGAGAAAAATGGATAAAGAAGTTGTGGTACTTACGTACAATGCAATATCACTCAGCAATGAAATCTATGTCATCAGGCCCGTAGCAGCATAATGAGTGGATTCAGGTACGATGATTCTAAGTGAAGTAAGTCACACAGAAAAAGAAACATCATAAGATATCACTAACACACGGACTGTAAACTTGGCTACACAAGAACTGAATTACAAAACAGAACAGGGCGTCAAATGTAGAAAACCAACTTATGCTTGCTTAAGGGGAAAGGTGAGTTGGGGTGCTGCATACAACAAGAGATTGAAATTAGCACAGATACCGTTCCATAAGCCAAATATGTAATAGACAAGAGCTACTCCTTGCTCAACGAAGTGGACTCAACACCCCACATTAAACGCCTAAGAATATACATGACTACTAATAATCTTAAAACCTAAGGATTTATATGTCTCCGAAAGAGAATCAAGCGTGTGTACAGCGGCATAAAATCAGCAGTGATAAGATTGGTGAGGTTCGGTGAGCAAATGCAGACCCTTTGAAGTCATATTGCATGGTACCCATTCCATGGGTCTCAACTCTCCAGGTTTAAGGGATTCTTCCTTCAGCTAAAACATGCATGTGGAACCCAGAGTATGATCCACCGTGTGATCGGAAAACGTGTTCAAATGTGTCTCAGTTTTCGTCCCCTGGTACTCGGGTGCAACATTCCAGACGCTTTACTAACACTCTCCCCACTTGGAGAGTCAGTGCCTTTAACCTCCTGTTTGGCCCAGTTTGCAATTTCTGTGGAACATGAACAGGAATAGGGAGAACCAATGAGAGACTAGGTGGAGGTGTCCGGACGGGCAAATTTAACTCTCAGTTCCCACCAGGAAGAGGAATTAACCAAAGGCTCAGCGTGCCGTGCCAGAACGACACTAGGGCCTGAAGCAATCCTGCAGTGTTGCGGCCAGCTCATAGGAAAGCGAGTTGAAGAAAGGAGCTCAGGGGCACTGTAATTCACAAACCTGCAGAGTAATAAATGACAGCTATCGTCCAAAAATATATTGAAGTAAGGCCGCCAATAGGACTTGAAAGCGGGGCAGAATTGCAGGAAACCGATTTCAGGAGGTAGACGGGAATTGCATGAAAAGCATAGGAAAAGAGGCAGAACGTCCACAACGATGCACTTGGCCAAAAAGTGCGTATGCATTTTTTCCTGAATATATTGAGGAAAAACCGCATACGCCCTTTTTGGCCAACCAAGAAAGCTTGCAAAGGAAATCTGCACTACAATGAAGTCTCACTGCCCCCCGGTCAAAAGGGCCATCTGAAAAAAGTGTAAAATCCAGAAAGGCAGGACAGGCCATGGAGAACTGGGAGCCTTGTTATGCTGTTGGGCGGGATGTAAATTGCCAGCACCCACTCTGGAGAAGTGTATGGTGTTTCCTGCAACATCCAAAAAACAAAGCAACAAAGCCAAGGGCACTTCCACGTATGGTCCTATAGCTTAGGAAAATTAAAATCAAAAAGACACACCCACCCCAAAGTTTGGAACGGCTCTGTTTACAAGAACCTCGTTTACGGTACAAGTTCAATATCACACAAAGCGAAAAATGGATAAAGAAGTTGTGGTACTTACGTACAATGCAATATCACTCAGCAATGAAATCTATGTCATCAGGCCCGTAGCAGCATAATGAGTGGATTCAGGTACGATGATTCTAAGTGAAATAAGTCACACAGAAAAAGAAACATCATAAGATATCACTACTACACGGAATGTAAACTTGGCTACACAAGAACTGAATTACAAAACAGAACAGGGTGTCAAATGGAGAAAACCAACTTATGCTTGCTTAAGGGGAAAGGTGAGTTGGGGTGCTGCATAAAACCGGAGATTGAAATTAGCATAGATACCGTTCCATAAGCCAAATATGTAATAGACAAGAGCTACTCCTTGCTCAACGAAGTGGACTCAACACCCCATATTAAACGCCTAAGAATATACCTGACTAGAAATAATCTTAAAACCTATGGATTTATATGTCTCCGAAAGAGAATCAAGCGTGTGTACAGCGACATAAATGCAGCAGTGATAGGATTGGTGAGGTTCGGTGAGCAAATGCAGACCCTTTGAAGTCATATTGCATGGTACCCATTCCATGGGTCTCAACTCTCCAGGTTTAAGGGATTCTTCCTTCAGCTAAAACATGCATGTGGAACCCAGAGTATGATCCACCGTGTGATCGGGAAACGTGTTCAAATGTGTCTCAGTTTTCGTCCCCTGGTACTCGGGTGCAACATTCCAGACGCTTTACTAACACTCTCCCCACTTGGAGAGTCAATGCCTTTAACCTCCTATTTGGCCCAGTTGGAATTTCTGCGTAAGATGAACAGGAATAGGGAGAACCAATGAGAGACTAGCTGGAGGTGTCTGGACGGGAAAATTTAACTCTCAGTTCCCACCAGGAAGAGGAATTAACCAAAGGCTCAGCGTGCCGTGCCAGAACCACACTAGGGCCTGAAGCAATCCTGCAGTGTTGCGGCCAGCTCACAAGAAAGCGAGTTGAAGAAAGGAGCTCAGGGGCACTGTAATTCACAAACCTGCAGAGTAATACATGACAGCTATCGTCCAAAAATATATTGAAGTAAGGCCGCCAAGAGGAATTGAATGCCGGGCAGAATTGCAGGAAACCGATTTCAGGAGGTAGACGGGTATTGCATGAAAAGCATAGGAAAAGAGGCAGAACGTCCACAACGATGCACTTGGCCAAAAAGGGTGTATGCGTTTTTTCCTGAATATATTCAGGATAAAACTAAGCAAGCTTGCAAAGGAAATCTGCACTACAATGAAGTCTCACTGCCCCCCGGTCAAAAGGGCCATCTGAAAAAAGTGTAAAATCCAGAAAGGCAGGACAGGCCATGGAGAACTGGGTGCCTTGTTATGCTGATGGGCGGGATGTAAATTGCCAGCACCCACTCTGGAGAAGTGTATGGTGTTTCCTGAAACCTCCAAAAAACAAAGCAACAAAGCCAAGGGCACTTCCACTTATGGTCCTATAGCTTAGGAAAATTAAAATCAAAAAGACACACCCACTCCAAAGTTTGGGACGGCTCTGTTTACAAGAACCTCGTTTACGGTACAAGTTCAATACCACACAAAGCGAAAAATGGATAAAGAAGTTGTGGTACTTACGTACAATGCAATATCACTCAGCAATGAAATCTATGTCATCAGGCCCGTAGCAGCATAATGAGTGGATTCAGGTACGATGATTCTAAGTGAAATAAGTCACACAGAAAAAGAAACATCATAAGATATCACTACTACACGGAATGTAAACTTGGCTACACAAGAACTGAATTACAAAACAGAACAGGGTGTCAAATGGAGAAAACCAACTTATGCTTCCTTAAGGGGAAAGGTGAGTTGGGGTGCTCCATAAAACCGGAGATTGAAATTAGCACAGATACCGTTCCATAAGCCAAATATGTAATAGAAAAGAGCTACTCCTTGCTCAACGAAGTGGACTCAACACCCCATATTAAACGCCTAAGAATATACCTGACTAGAAATAATCTGAAAACCTACGGATTTATATGTCTCCGAAAGAGAATAAAGCGTGTGTACAGCGGCATAAACGCAGCAGTGATAGGATTGGTGAGGTTCGGTGAGCAAATGCAGACCCTTTGAAGTCATATTGCATGGTACCCATTCCATGGGTCTCAACTCTCCAGGTTTAAGGGATTCTTCCTTCAGGTAAAACATGCATGTGGAACCCAGAGTATGATCCACCGTGTGATCGGGAAACGTGTTCAAATGTGTCTCAGTTTTCGTCCCCTGGTACTCGGGTGCAACATTCCAGACGCTTTACTAACACTCTCCCCACTTGGAGAGTCAATGCCTTTAACCTCCTATTTGGCCCAGTTGGAATTTCTGCGTAAGATGAACAGGAATAGGGAGAACCAATGAGAGACTAGCTGGAGGTGTCTGGACGGGAAAATTTAACTCTCAGTTCCCACCAGGAAGAGGAATTAACCAAAGGCTCAGCGTGCCGTGCCAGAACCACACTAGGGCCTGAAGCAATCCTGCAGTGTTGCGGCCAGCTCACAAGAAAGCGAGTTGAAGAAAGGAGCTCAGGGGCACTGTAATTCACAAACCTGCAGAGTAATAAATCACAGCTATCGTCCAAAAATATATTGAAGTAAGGCCGCCAATAGGACGTGAAAGCGGGGCAGAATTGCAGGAAACCGATTTCAGGAGGTAGACGGGAATTGCATGAAAAGCATAGGAAAAGAGGCAGAACGTCCACAACGATGCACTTGGCCAAAAAGTGCGTATGCATTTTTTCCTGAATATATTGAGGAAAAACCGCATACGCCCTTTTTGGCCAACCAAGAAAGCTTGCAAAGGAAATCTGCACTACAATGAAGTCTCACTGCCCCCCGGTCAAAAGGGCCATCTGAAAAAGGTGTAAAATCCAGAAAGGCAGGACAGGCCATGGAGAACTGGGAGCCTTGTTATGCTGATGGGCGGGATGTAAATTGCCAGCACCCACTCTGGAGAAGTGTATGGTGTTTCCTGAAACCTCCAAAAAACAAATCAACAAAGCCGAGGGCACTTCCACTTATGGTCCTATAGCTTAGGAAAATTAAAATCAAAAAGACACACCCACTCCAAAGTTTGGGACGGCTCTATTTACAAGAACCTCGTTTACGGTACAAGTTCAATACCACACAAAGCGAAAAATGGATAAAGAAGTTGTGGTACTTACGTACAATGCAATATCACTCAGCAATGAAATCTATGTCATCAGGCCCGTAGCAGCATAATGAGTGGATTCAGGTACGATGATTCTAAGTGAAATAAGTCACACAGAAAAAGAAACATCGTAAGATATCACTACTAAACGGAATGTAAACTTGGCTAAACAGGAACTGAATTACAAAACAGAACAGGGTGTCAAATGTAGAAAACCAACTAATGCTTGCTTAAGGGAAGGGTGAGTTGGGGTGCTGCATAAAACCAGAGATTGAAATTAGCACAGATACCGTTCCATAAGCCAAATATGTAATAGACAAGAGCTACTCCTTGCTCAACGAAGTGGACTCAACACCCCATATTAAACCCCTAAGAATATACCTGACTAGTAAGAATCTACCTGACTAGTCAGAATCTTAAAACCTATGGATTTATATGTCTCCGAAAGAGAATCAAGTGTGTGTACAGTGGCATAAACGCAGCAGTGATAGTATTGGTGAGGTTCGGTGAGCAAATACAGACCCTTTGAAGTCATATTGCATGGTACCCATTCCATGGGTCTCAACTCCCCATGTTTAAGGGATTCTTCCTTCAGCTAAAACATGCATGTGGAACCAAGAGTATGATCCACCATGTGATCGGAAAACGTGTTCAAATATGTCTCAGGTTTCGTCCCCTGGTACTCGGCTGCAACATTCCAGACGCTTTACTAACACTCTCCCCACTTGGAGAGTCAGTGCCTTTAACCTCCTGTTTGGCCCAGTTTGCAATTTCTGCGGAAGATGAACAGGAAGAGGGAGAACAAATGAGAGACTAGGTGGAGGTG
Source organism: Leucopleurus acutus (assembly GCF_964270905.1). Taxonomy (NCBI): domain Eukaryota; kingdom Metazoa; phylum Chordata; class Mammalia; order Artiodactyla; family Delphinidae; genus Leucopleurus; species Leucopleurus acutus. Next base: position 102,605,235 of record NC_139146.1, on the reverse strand, counting down.
TCTGGACGGGCAATTTAACTCTCATTTCCCACCAGGAAGAGGAATTAACCAAAGGCTCAACATGCCGTGCCGGAACCAAACTAGGGCCTGAAGCAATCTTGCGGTGTTGCGGCCAGCTCACAAGAAAGCGAGTTGAAGAAAGGAGCTCAGGGGCACTGTAATTCACAAACCTGCAGAGTTATAAATGACAGCTATCTTCCAAAAATATATTGAAGTAAGGCTGCCAAGAGGACTTGAAAGCGGAGCAGAATTATAGGAAACCGATTGCAGGAGGTAGACTGGAATTGCATGTAAAGCATAGGAAAAGAGGCAGAACGTCGACAATGATGCACTTGGCCAAAAAGGGCGTATGCGTTCTTTCCTGAATATATTCAGGAAAAAACGCATAAGCACTTTTTGGCCAACCAAGCAAGCTTGCAAAGGAAATCTGCATTACAATGAAGTCTCACTGCTCCCCGGTCAAAAGGGTCATCTGAAAAAAGTGTAAAATCCAGAAAGGTAGGACAGCCCATGGAGAACTGGGAGCCTTGTTATGCTGATGGGTGGGATGTAAATTGCCAGCAGCCACTCTGGAGAAGTGTATGGTGTTTCCTGAAACATCCAAAAAACAAAGCAACAGAGCCTAGGGCACTTCCACTTATGGTCCTATAGCTTAGGGAAATTAAAATCAAAAAGACACAGCCACCCCAAAGTTTGGGACGGCTCTGTTTACAAGAAACTCGTTTACGGTACAAGTTCAATATCACACAAAGCGAAAAATGGATAAAGAAGTTGTGGTACTTACGTACAATGCAATATCACTCAGCAATGAAATCTATGTCATCAGGCCCGTAGCAGCATAATGAGTGGATTCACGTACGATGATTCTAAGTGAAATAAGTCACACAGAAAAAGAAATATCGTAAGATATCACTACTAAACGGAATGTAAACTTGGCTAAACAGGAACTGAATTACAAAACAGAACAGGGTGTCAAATGTAGAAAACCAACTTATGCTTGCTTAAGGGGAAAGGTGAGTTGGGGTGCTGCATAAAACCAGAGATTGAAATTAGCACAGATACCATTCCATAAGCCAAATATGTAATAGACAAGAGCTACTCCTTGCTCAATGAAGTGGACTCAACACCCCATATTAAACGCCTAAGAATATACCTGACTAGTAAGAATCTTAAAACCTATGGATTTATATGTCTCTGAAAGAGAATCTAGCGTGTGTACAGCGGCATAAACGCAGCAGTGATAGGATTGGTGAGGTTCGGTGAGCAAATGCAGACCCTTTGAAGTCATATTGCATGGTACCCATTCCATGGGTCTCAACTCTCCAGGTTTAAGGGATTCTTCCTTCAGCTAAAACATGCATGTGGAACCCAGAGTATGATCCACCGTGTGATCGGGAAACGTGTTCAAATGTGTCTCAGTTTTTGTCCCCTGGTACTTGGGTGCAACATTCCAGACGCTTTACTAACACTCTCCCCACTTGGAGAGTCAGTGCCTTTAACCTCCTGTTTGGCCCAGTTTCCAATTTCTGTGGAAATTGAACAGGAATAGGGAGAACCAATGAGACACTAGGTGGAGGTGTCCGGACGGGCAAATTTAACTCTCATTTCCCACCAGGAAGAGGAATTAACTAAAGGCTCAGCATGCCGTGCCGGAACCAAACTAGGGTCCGAAGCAATCCTGTGGTGTTGCGGCCAGCTCACAAGAAAGCGAGTTGAAGAAAGGAGCTCAGGGGCACTGTAATTCACAAACCTGAAGAGTAATAAATGACAGCTATCGTCCAAATATATATTGAAGTAAGGCCGCCAAGAGGACTAGAAAGCGGGGCAGAATTGCAGGAAACCGATTTCAGGAGGTAGATGGGAATTGCATGAAAAGCATAGGAAAAGAGGCAGAACGTCCACAACGATGCACTTGGCCAAAAAGGGCATATGGGTTTTTTCCTGAATATATTGAGGAAAAACTGCATACGCACTTTTTGGCCAACCAAGAAAGCTTGCAAAGGAAATCTGCACTACAATGAAGTCTCACTGCCCCCCGGTCAAAAGGGCCATCTGAAAAAAGTGTAAAATCCAGAAAGGCAGGACAGGCCATGGAGAACTGGGAGCCTTGTTATGGTGATGGGCGGGATGTAAATTGCCAGCAGCCACTCTGGAGAAGTGTATGGTGTTTCCTGAAACATCCAAAAAACAAAGCAACAGAGCCTAGGGCACTTCCACTTATGGTCCTATAGCTTAGGGAAATTAAAATCAAAAAGACACAGCCACCCCAAAGTTTGGGACGGCTCTGTTTACAAGAACCTCGTTTACGGTACAAGTTCAATATCACACAAAGCGAAAAATGGATAAAGAAGTTGTGGTACTTACGTACAATGCAATATCACTCAGCAATGAAATCTATGTCATCAGGCCCGTAGCAGCATAATGAGTGGATTCAGGTACGATGATTCTAAGTGAAATAAGTCACACAGAAAAAGAAACATCGTAAGATATCACTACTAAACGGAATGTAAACTTGGCTAAACAGGAACTGATTTACAAAACAGAACAGGGTGTCAAATGTAGAAAAACAACTTATGCTTGCTTAAGGGGAAAGGTGAGTTGGGGTGCTGCATAAAACCAGAGATTGAAATTAGCACAGATACCATTCCATAAGCCAAATATGTAATAGACAAGAGCTACTCCTTGCTCAATGAAGTGGACTCAACACCCCATATTAAACGCCTAAGAATACACCTGACTAGTAAGAATCTTAAAACCTATGGATTTATATGTCTCCGAAAGAGAATCATGCGTGTGTACAGTGGCATAAACGCAGCAGTGATAGTATTGGTGAGGTTCGGTGAGCAAATGCAGACCCTTTGAAGTCATATTGCATGGTACCCATTCCATGGGTCTCAACTCCCCATGTTTAGGGGATTCTTCCTTCAGCTAAAACATGCATGTGGAACCAAGAGTATGATCCACCATGTGATCGGAAAACGTGTTCAAATATGTCTCAGGTTTCGTCCCCTGGTACTCGGCTGCAACATTCCAGACGCTTTACTAACACTCTCCCCACTTGGAGAGTCAGTGCCTTTAACCTCCTGTTTGGCCCAGTTTGCAATTTCTGCGGAAGATGAACAGGAATAGGGAGAACCAATGAGAGACTAGGTGGAGGTGTCCGGACGGGCAAATTTAACTCTCATTTCCCACCAGGAAGAGGAATTAACCAAAGGCTCAGAGTGCCATGCCGGAACCACACTAGGGCCCGAAGCAATCCTGCGGTGTTGCGGCCAGCTCACAAGAAAGCGAGTTGAAGAAAGGAGCTCAGGGGCACTGTAATTCACAAACCTGCAGAGTTATAAATGACAGCTACCTTCCAAAAATATATTGAAGTAAGGCTGCCAAGAGGAGTTGAAAGCGGTGCAGAATTGCAGGAAACCGATTTCAGGAGGTAGACTGGAATTGCATGTAAAGCATAGGAAAAGAGGCAGAACGTCCACAATGATGCACTTGGCCAAAAAGGGCGTATGCGTTTTTTCCTGAATATATTCAGGAAAAAACGCATACGCCCTTTTTGGCCAACCAAGCAAGCTTGCAAAGGAAATCTGCACTACAATGAAGTCTCACTGGCCCCCGGTCAAAAGGGCCATCTGAAAAAAGTGTAAAATCCAGAAAGGCAGGACAGGCCATGGAGAACTGGGAGCCTTGTTATGCTGATGGGCGGGATGTAAATTGCCAGCAGCCACTCTGGAGAAGTGTATGGTGTTTCCTGAAACATCCAAAAAACAAAGCAACAGAGCCTAGGGCACTTCCACTTATGGTCCTATAGCTTAGGGAAATTAAAATCAAAAAGACACAGCCACTCCAAAGTTTGGGACGGCTCTGTTTACAAGAACCTTGTTTACGTTACAAGTTCAATATCACAGAAAGCGAAAAATGGATAAAGAAGTTGTGGTACTTACGTACAATGCAATATCACTCAGCAATGAAATCTATGTCATCAGGCCCGTAGCAGCATAATGAGTGGATTCAGGTACGATGATTCTAAGTGAAGTAAGTCACACAGAAAAAGAAACATCATAAGATATCACTAATACACGGAATGTAAACTTGGCTACACAAGAACTGAATTACAAAACAGAACAGGGTGTCAAATGTAGAAAACCAACTTATGCTTGCTTAAGGGGAAAGGTGAGTTGGGGTGCTGCATACAACAAGAGATTGAAATTAGCACAGATACCGTTCCATAAGCCAAATATGTAATAGACAAGAGCTACTCCTTGCTCAACGAAGTGGACTCAACACCCCACATTAAACGCCTAAGAATATACCTGACTACTAATAATCTTAAAACCTAAGGATTTATATGTCTCCGAAAGAGAATCAAGCGTGTGTACAGTGGCATAAAATCAGCAGTGATAAGATTGGTGAGGTTCGGTGAGCAAATGCAGACCCTTTGTAGTCATATTGCATGGTACCCATTCCATGGGTCTCAACTCTCCAGGTTTAAGGGATTCTTCCTTCAGCTAAAACATGCATGTGGAACCCAGAGTATGATCCACCGTGAGATCGGAAAACGTGTTCAAATGTGTCTCAGTTTTCGTCCCCTGGTACTCGGGTGCAACATTCCAGACGCTTTACTAACACTCTCCCCACTTGGAGAGTCAGTGCCTTTAACCTCCTGTTTGGCCCAGTTTGCAATTTCTTTGGAACATGAACAGGAATAGGGAGAACCAATGAGAGACTAGGTGGAGGTGTCCGGACGGGCAAATTTAACTCTCATTTCCCACCAGGAAGAGGAATTAACCAAAGGCTCAGCGTGCCATGCCGGAACCACACTAGGGCCCGAAGAAATCCTGCGGTGTTGCGGCCAGCTCACAAGAAAGTGAGTTGAAAAAAGGAGCTCAGGGGCACTGTAATTCACAAACCTGCAGAGTTATAAATGACAGCTACCTTCCAAAAATATATTGAAGTAAGGCTGCTAAGAGGAGTTGAAAGTGGTGCAGAATTGCAGGAAACCGATTTCAGGAGGTAGACTGGAATTGCATGTAAAGCATAGGAAAAGAGGCAGAACGTCCTCAATGATGCACTTGGCCAAAAAGGGCGTATGCGTTTTTTCCTGAATATATTCAGGAAAAAACGCATACGCACTTTTTGGCCAACCAAGCAAGCTTGCAAAGGAAATCTGCACTACAATGAAGTCTCACTGGCCCCCAGTCAAAAGGGCCATCTGAAAAAAGTGTAAAATCCAGAAAGGCAGGACAGGCCATGGAGAACTGGGAGCCTTGTTATGCTGATGGGCGGGATGTAAATTGCCAGCAGCCACTCTGGAGAAGTGTATGGTGTTTCCTGAAACATCCAGAAAACAAAGCAACAGAGCCTAGGGCATTTCCACTTATGGTCGTATAGCTTAGGAAAATTAAAATCAAAGAGACACAGCCACCCAAAAATTTGGGCCTGCTCTGTTTACAAGAACCTCGTTTACGGTACAAGTTCAATATCACACAAAGCGAAAAATGGATAAAGAAGTTGTGGTAATTACGTACAATGCAATATCACTCAGCAATGAAATCTATGTCATCAGGCCCGTAGCAGCATAATGAGTGGATTCAGGTATGATGATTCTTAGTGAAATAAATCACACAGAAAAAGAAACATCATAAGATATCACTACTACACGGAATGTAAACTTGGCTACACAGGAACTGAATTACAAAACAGAACAGGGTCTCAAATGTAGAAAACCAACTTATGCTTGCTTAAGGGGAAAGGTGAGTTGGGGTGCTGCATACAACAAGAGATTGAAATTAGCACAGATACCATTCCATAAGCCAAATATGTAATAGACAAGAGCTACTCCTTGCTCAACGAAGTGGACTCAACACCCCATATTAAACGCCTAAGAATATACCTGACTAGTAAGAATCTTAAAACCTATGGATTTATATGTCTCTGAAAGAGAATCAAGCGTGTGTACAGCGGCATAAATGCAGCAGTGATAGGATTGGTGAGGTTCGGTGAGCAAATGCATACCCTTTGAAGTCATATTGCATGGTACCCATTCCATGGGTCTCAACTCTCCATGTTTAAGGGATTCTTCCTTCAGCTAAAACATGCATGTGGAACCCAGAGTATGATCCACGGTGTGATCGGGAAACGTGTTCAAATGTGTCTCAGTTTTCGTCCCCTGGTACTCGGGTGCAACATTCCAGACGCTTTACTAACACTCTCCCCACTTGGAGAGTCAGTGCCTTTAACCTCCTGTTTGGCCCAGTTTGCAATTTCTGTGAAAAATGAACAGGAATAGGGAGAACCAATGAGAGACTAGGTGGAGGTGTCTGAACGGGCAAATTTAACTCTCATTTCCCACCAGGAAGAGGAATTAACCTAAGGCTCAACATGCCATGCCGGAACCAAACTAGGGCCTGAAGCCTGCGGTGTTGCGGCCAGCTCACAAGAAAGCGAGTTGAAGAAAGGAGCTCAGGGGCACTGTAATTCACAAACCTGCAGAGTAATAAATGACAGCTATCGTCCAAAAATATATTGAAGTAAGGCCGCCAAGAGGACTTGATAGCGGGGCAGAATTGCAAGAAACCGATTTCAGGAGGTAGACTGGAATTGCATGAAAAGCAGAGGAAAAGAGGCAGAACGTCCACAACGATGCACTTGGCCAAAGGTGCGTATGCATTTTTTCCTGAATATATTGAGGAAAAACCGCATACGCCCTTTTTGGCCAACCAAGAAAGCTTGCAAAGGAAATCTGCACTACAATGAAGTCTCAATGCCCCCCGGTCAAAAGGGCCATCTGAAAAAAGTGTAAAATCCAGAAAGGCAGGACAGGCCATGGAGAACTGGGAGCCTTGTTATGCTGATGGGCGGGATGTAAATTGCCAGCACCCACTCTGGAGAAGTGTATGGTGTTTCCTGAAACATCCAAAAAACAAAGCAACAAAGCCAAGGGCACGTCCACGTATGGTCCTATAGCTTAGGAAAATTAAAATCAAAAAGACACAGCCACCCCAAAGTTTGGAACGGGTCTGTTTACAAGAACCTCGTTTACGGTACAAGTTCAATATCACACAAAGCGAAAAATGGATAAAGAAGTTGTGGTACTTACGTACAATGCAATATCACTCAGCAATGAAATCTATGTCATCAGGCCCGTAGCAGCATAATGAGTGGATTCAGGTACGATGATTCTAAGTGAAATAAGTCACACAGAAAAAGAAACATCATAAGATATCACTACTACACGGAATGTAAACTTGGCTACACAAGAACTGAATTACAAAACAGAACAGGGCCTCAAATGTAGAAAACCAACTTATGCTTGCTTAAGGGGAAAGGTAAGTTGGGGTGCTGCATAAAACCAGAGAGTGAAATTAGCACAGATACCGTTCCATAAGCCAAATATGTAATAGACAAGAGCTACTCCTTGCTCAACGAAGTGGACTCAACACCCCGTATTAAACGCCTAAGAATATACCTGACTAGAAATAATCTTAAAACCTACGGATTTATATGTCTCCGAAAGAGAATCAAGCGTGTGTACAGCAGCATAAACGCAGCAGTGATAGGATTGGTGAGGTTCGGTGAGCAAATGCAGACCCTTTGAAGTCATATTGCATGGTACCCATTCCATGGGTCTCAACTCTCCAGGTTTAAGGGATTCTTCCTTCAGCTAAAACATGCATGTGGAACCCAGAGTATGATCTACCGTGTGATCGGGAAATGTGTTGAAATGTGTCTCAATTTTCGTCCCCTGGTACTCGGGTGCAACATTCCAGACGCTTTACTAACACTCTCCCCACTTGGAGAGTCAGTGCCTTTAACCTCCTATTTGGCCCAGTTTGCAATTTCTGCGTAAGATGAACAGGAATAGGGAGAACCAATGAGAGACTAGCTGGAGGTGTCTGGACGGGAAAATTTAACTCTCAGTTCCCACCAGGAAGAGGAATTAACCAAAGGCTCAGCGTGCCATGCCAGAACCACACTAGGGCCTGAAGCAATACTGCCGTGTTGCGGCCAGCTCACAAGAAAGTGAGTTGAAGAAAGGAGCTCAGGGGCACTGTAATTCACAAACCTGCAGAGTTATAAATGACAGCTACCTTCCAAAAATATATTGAAGTAAGGCAGCTAAGAGGAGTTGAAAGCGGGGCAGAATTGCAGGAAACCGATTTCAGGAGGTAGACGGGAATTGCATGTAAAGCATAGGAAAAGAGGCAGAACGTCCACAATGATGCACTTGGCCACAAAGGGCGTATGCGTTTTTTCCTGAATATATTCAGGAAAAACGCATACGCACTTTTTGGCCAACCAAGCAAGCTTGCAAAGGAAATCTGCACTACAATGAAGTCTCACTGCCCCCCGGTCAAAAGGGCCATCTGAAAAAAGTGTAAAATCCAGAAAGGCAGGACAGGCCAAGGAGAACTAGGAGCCTTGTTATGCTGATGGGCGGGATGTAAATTGCCAACAGCCACTCTGGAGAAGTGTATGGTGTTTCCTGAAACATCCAAAAAACAAAGCAACAGAGCCTAGGGCACTTCCACTTATGGTCCTATAGCTTAGGGAAATTAAAATCAAAAAGACACAGCCACCCCAAAGTTTGGGACGGCTCTGTTTACAAGAACCTTGTTTACGTTACAAGTTCAATATCACAGAAAGCGAAAAATGGATAAAGAAGTTGTGGTACTTACGTACAATGCAATATCACTCAGCAATGAAATCTATGTCATCAGGCCCATAGCAGCATAATGAGTGGATTCAGGTACGATGATTCTAAGTGAAATAAGTCACACAGAAAAAGAAACATCATAAGATATCACTACTACACGGAATGTAAACTTGGCTACACAAGAACTGAATTACAAAACAGAACAGGGTGTCAAATGGAGAAAACCAACTTATGCTTGCTTAAGGGGAAAGGTGAGTTGGGGTGCTGCATAAAACCGGAGATTGAAATTAGCATAGATACAGTTCCATAAGCCAAATATGTAATAGACAAGAGCTACTCCTTGCTCAACGAAGTGGACTCAACACCCCATATTAAACGCCTAAGAATATACCTGACTAGAAATAATCTTAAAACCTATGGATTTATATGTCTCCGAAAGAGAATCAAGCGTGTGTACAGCGGCATAAATGCAGCAGTGATAGGATTGGTGAGGTTCGGTGAGCAAATGCAGACCCTTTGAAGTCATATTGCATGGTACCCATTCCATGGGTCTCAACTCTCCATGTTTAAGGGATTCTTCCTTCAGCTAAAACATGCATGTGGAACCCAGAGTATGATCCACCGTGTGATCGGGAAACGTGTTCAAATGTGTCTCAGTTTTCGTCCCCTGGTACTCGGGTGCAACATTCCAGACGTTTTACTAACACTCTCCCCACTTGGAGAGTCAGTGCCTTTAACCTCCTATTTGGCCCAGTTGGAATTTCTGCGTAAGATGAACAGGAATAGGGAGAACCAATGAGAGACTAGCTGGAGGTGTCTGGACGGGAAAATTTAACTCTCAGTTCCCACCAGGAAGAGGAATTAACCAAAGGCTCAGCGTGCCGTGCCAGAACGACACTAGGGCCTGAAGCAATCCTGCAGTGTTGCGGCCAGCTCACAAGAAAGCGAGTTGAAGAAAGGAGCTCAGGGGCACTGTAATTCACAAACCTGCAGAGTAATAAATGACAGCTATCGTCCAAAAATATATTGAAGTAAGGCCGCCAATAGGACTTGAAAGCGGGGCAGAATTGCAGGAAACCGATTTCAGGAGGTAGACTGGAATTGCATGTAAAGCATAGGAAAAGAGGCAGAACGTCCAAAATGATGCACTTGGTCAAAAAGGGTGTATGCGTTTTTTCCTGAATATATTCAGGATAAAACTAAGCAAGCTTGCAAAGGAAATCTGCACTACAATGAAGTCTCACTGCCCCCCGGTCAAAAGGGCCATCTGAAAAAAGTGTAAAATCCAGAAAGGCAGGACAGGCCATGGAGAACTGGGAGCCTTGTGATGCTGATGGGCGGGATGTAAATTGCCAGCAGCCACTCTGGAGAAGTGTATGGTGTTTCCTGAAACATCCAAAAAACAAAGCAACAGAGCCTAGGGCACTTCCACTTATGGTCCTATAGCTTAGGGAAATTAAAATCAAAAAGACACAGCCACCCCAAAGTTTGGGACGGCTCTGTTTACAAGAACCTCGTTTACGGTACAAGTTCAATATCACACAAAGCGAAAAATGGATAAAGAAGTTGTGGTACTTACGTACAATGCAATATCACTCAGCAATGAAATCTATGTCATCAGGCCCGTAGCAGCATAATGAGTGGATTCAGGTACGATGATTCTAAGTGAAATAAGTCACACAGAAAAAGAAACATCGTAAGATATCACTACTAAACGGAATGTAAACTTGGCTAAACAGGAACTGAATTACAAAACAGAACAGGGTGTCAAATGTAGAAAACCAACTTATGCTTGCTTAAGGGGAAAGGTGAGTTGGGGTGCTGCATAAAACCAGAGATTGAAATTAGCACAGATACCATTCCATAAGCCAAATATGTAATAGACAAGAGCTACTCCTTGCTCAATGAAGTGGACTCAACACCCCATATTAAACGCCTAAGAATATACCTGACTAGTAAGAATCTTAAAACCTATGGATTTATATGTCTCTGAAAGAGAATCAAGCGTGTGTACAGCGGCATAAACGCAGCAGTGATAGGATTGGTCAGGTTCGGTGAGCAAATGCAGACCCTTTGAAGTCATATTGCATGGTACCCATTCCATGGGTCTCAACTCTCCAGGTTTAAGGGATTCTTCCTTCAGGTAAAACATGAATGTGGAACCCAGAGTATGATCCACCGTGTGATCGGGAAACGTGTTCAAATGTGTCTCAGTTTTTGTCCCCTGGTACTTGGGTGCAACATTCCAGACGCTTTACTAACACTCTCCCCACTTGGAGAGTCAGTGCCTTTAACCTCCTGTTTGGCCCAGTTTCCAATTTCTGTGGAAATTGAACAGGAATAGGGAGAACCAATGAGACAGTAGGTGGAGGTGTCCGGACGGGCAAATTTAACTCTCATTTCCCACCAGGAAGAGGAATTAACTAAAGGCTCAGCATGCCGTGCCGGAAACAAACTAGGGTCCGAAGCAATCCTGTGGTGTTGCGGCCAGCTCACAAGAAAGCGAGTTGAAGAAAGGAGCTCAGGGGCACTGTAATTCACAAACCTGAAGAGTAATAAATGACAGCTATCGTCCAAATATATATTGAAGTAAGGCCGCCAAGAGGACTAGAAAGCGGGGCAGAATTGCAGGAAACCGATTTCAGGAGGTAGATGGGAATTGCATGAAAAGCATAGGAAAAGAGGCAGAACGTCCACAACGATGCACTTGGCCAAAAAGGGCATATGGGTTTTTTCCTGAATATATTGAGGAAAAACTGCATACGCCCTTTTTGGCCAACCAAGGAAGCTTGCAAAGGAAATCTGCACTACAATGAAGTCTCACTGCCCCCCGGTCAAAAGGGCCATCTGAAAAAAGTGTAAAATCCAGAAAGGCAGGACAGGCCATGGAGAACTGGGAGCCTTGTTATGGTGAAGGGCGGGATGTAAATTGCCAGCAGCCACTCTGGAGAAGTGTATGGTGTTTCCTGAAACATCCAAAAAACAAAGCAACAGAGCCTAGGGCACTTCCACTTATGGTCCTATAGCTTAGGGAAATTAAAATCAAAAAGACACAGCCACCCCAAAGTTTGGGACGGCTCTGTTTACAAGAACCTCGTTTACGGTACAAGTTCAATATCACACAAAGCGAAAAATGGATAAAGAAGTTGTGGTACTTACGTACAATGCAATATCACTCAGCAATGAAATCTATGTCATCAGGCCCGTAGCAGCATAATGAGTGGATTCAGGTACGATGATTCTAAGTGAAATAAGTCACACAGAAAAAGAAACATCGTAAGATATCACTACTAAACGGAATGTAAACTTGGCTAAACAGGAACTGAATTACAAAACAGAACAGGGGGTCAAATGTAGAAAACCAGCTTATGCTTGCTTAAGGGGAAAGGTGAGTTGGGGTGCTGCATAAAACCAGAGATTGAAATTAGCAGAGATACCATTCCATAAGCCAAATATGTTATAGACAAGAGCTACTCCTTGCTCAATGAAGTGGACTCAACACCCCATATTAAACGCCTAAGAATATACCTGACTAGTAAGAATCTTAAAACCTATGGATTTATATGTCTCTGAAAGAGAATCAAGCGTGTGTACAGCGGCATAAACGCAGCAGTGATAGGATTGGTGAGGTTCGGTGAGCAAATGCAGACCCTTTGAAGTCATATTGCATGGTACCCATTCCATGGGTCTCAACTCTCCAGGTTTAAGGGATTCTTCCTTCAGCTAAAACATGCATGTGGAACCCAGAGTATGATCCACCGTGTGATCGGGAAACGTGTTCAAATGTGTCTCAGATTTTGTCCCCTGGTACTTGGGTGCAACATTCCAGACGCTTTACTAACACTCTCCCCACTTGGAGAGTCAGTGCCTTTAACCTCCTGTTTGGCCCAGTTTCCAATTTCTGTGGAAATTGAACAGGAATAGGGAGAACCAATGAGACACTAGGTGGAGGTGTCCGGACGGGCAAATTTAACTCTCATTTCCCACCAGGAAGAGGAATTAACTAAAGGCTCAGCATGCCGTGCCGGAACCAAACTAGGGTCCGAAGCAATCCTGTGGTGTTGCGGCCAGCTCACAAGAAAGCGAGTTGAAGAAAGGAGCTCAGGGGCACTGTAATTCACAAACCTGAAGAGTAATAAATGACAGCTATCGTCCAAATATATATTGAAGTAAGGCCGCCAAGAGGACTAGAAAGCGGGGCAGAATTGCAGGAAACCGATTTCAGGAGATAGATGGGAATTGCATGAAAAGCATAGGAAAAGAGGCAGAACGTCCACAACGATGCACTTGGCCAAAAAGGGCATATGGGTTTTTTCCTGAATATATTGAGGAAAAACTGCATACGCCCTTTTTGGCCAACCAAGAAAGCTTGCAAAGGAAATCTGCACTACAATGAAGTCTCACTGCCCCCCGGTCAAAAGGGCCATCTGAAAAAAGTGTAAAATCCAGAAAGGCAGGACAGGCCATGGAGAACTGGGAGCCTTGTTATGGTGATGGGCGGGATGTAAATTGCCAGCAGCCACTCTGGAGAAGTGTATGGTGTTTCCTGAAACATCCAAAAAACAAAGCAACAGAGCCTAGGGCACTTCCACTTATGGTCCTATAGCTTAGGGAAATTAAAATCAAAAAGACACAGCCACCCCAAAGTTTGGGACGGCTCTGTTTACAAGAACCTCATTTACGGTACAAGTTCAATATCACACAAAGCGAAAAATGGATAAAGAAGTTGTGGTACTTACGTACAATGCAATATCACTCAGCAATGAAATCTATGTCATCAGGCCCGTAGCAGCATAATGAGTGGATTCAGGTACGATGATTCTAAGTGAAATAAGTCACACAGAAAAAGAAACATCGTAAGATATCACTACTAAACGGAATGTAAACTTGGCTAAACAGGAACTGAATTACAAAACAGAACAGGGTGTCAAATGTAGAAAACCAACTTATGCTTGCTTAAGGGGAAAGGTGAGTTGGGGTGCGGCATAAAACCAGAGATTGAAATTAGCACAGATACCATTCCATAAGCCAAATATGTAATAGACAAGAGCTACTCCTTGCTCAATGAAGTGGACTCAACACCCCATATTAAACGCCTAAGAATATACCTGACTAGTAAGAATCTTAAAACCTATGGATTTATATGTCTCCGAAAGAGAATCAAGCGTGTGTACAGGGGCATAAACGCAGCAGTGATAGGATTGGTGAGGTTCGGTGAGCAAATGCAGACCCTTTGAAGTCATATTGCATGGTACCCATTCCATGGGTCTCAACTCCCCATGTTTAAGGGATTCTTCCTTCAGCTAAAACATGCATGTGGAACCCAGAGTATGATCCACCATGTGATCGGAAAACGTGTTCAAATATGTCTCAGTTTTCGTCCCCTGGTACTCGGCTGCAACATTCCAGACGCTTTACTAACACTCTCCCCACTTGGAGAGTCAGTGCCTTTAACCTCCTGTTTGGCCCAGTTTGCAATTTCTGCGGAAGATGAACAGGAAGAGGGAGAACAAATGAGAGACTAGGTGGAGGTGTCTGGACGGGCAAATTTAACTCTCATTTCCCACCAGGAAGAGGAATTAACTAAAGGCTCAGCGTGCCGTGCCTGAACGACACTAGGGCCTGAAGCAATCCTGCAGTGTTGCGGCCAGCTCACAAGAAAGCGAGTTGAAGAAAGGAGCTCAGGGGCACTATAATTCACAAACCTGCAGAGTAATAAATGACAGCTATCGTCCAAAAATATATTGAAGTAAGGCCGCCAATAGGACTTGAAAGCGGGGCAGAATTGCAGGAAACCGATTTCAGGAGGTAGACGGGAATTGCATGAATAGCATAGGAAAAGAGGCAGAACGTCCACAACGATGCACTTGGCCAAAAAGTGCGTATGCATTTTTTCCTGAATATATTGAAGAAAAACCGCATACGCCCTTTTTGGCCAACCAAGAAAGCTTGCAAAGGAAATCTGCACTACAATGAAGTCTCACTGCCCCCTGGTCAAAAGGGCCATCTGAAAAAAGTGTAAAATCCAGAAAGGCAGGACAGGCCATGGAGAACTGGGAGCCTTGTTATGCTGATGGGCGGGATGTAAATTGCCAGCACCCACTCTGGAGAAGTGTATGGTGTTTCCTGAAACATCCAAAAAACAAAGCAACAAAGCCAAGGGCACTTCCACGTATGGTCCTATAGCTTAGGAAAATTAAAATCAAAAAGACACACCCACCCCAAAGTTTGGAACGGCTCTGTTTACAAGAACCTCGTTTACGGTACAAGTTCAATATCACACAAAGTGAAAAATGGATAAAAAAGTTGTGGTACTTACATACAATGCAATATCACTCAGCAATGAAATCTATGTCATCAGGCCCGTAGCAGCATAATGAGTGGATTCAGGTACGATGATTCTAAGTGAAATAAGTCACACAGAAAAAGAAACATCATAAGATATCACTACTACAAGGAATGTAAACTTGGCTACACAAGAACTGAATTACAAAACAGAACAGGGTGTCAAATGTAGAAAACCAACTTATGCTTGCTTAAGGGGAAAGGTGAGTTGGGATGCTGCATAAAACCAGAGATTGAAATTAGCACAGATACCGTTCCATAAGCCAAATATGTAATAGACAAGAGCTACTCCTTGCTCAACGAAGTGGACTCAACACCCCCCATTAAACGCCTAAGAATATACCTGACTACTAATAATCTTAAAACCTAAGGATTTATATGTCTCCGAAAGAGAATCAAGCGTGTGTACAGTGGCATAAAATCAGCAGTGATAAGATTGGTGAGGTTCGGTGAGCAAATGCAGACCCTTTGTAGTCATATTGCATGGTACCCATTCCATGGGTCTCAACTCTCCAGGTTTAAGGGATTCTTCCTTCAGCTAAAACATGCATGTGGAACCCAGAGTATGATCCACCGTGTGATCGGAAAACGTGTTCAAATGTGTCTCAGTTTTCGTCCCCTGGTACTCGGGTGCAACATTCCAGACGCTTTACTAACACTCTCCCCACTTGGAGAGTCAGTGCCTTTAACCTCCTGTTTGGCCCAGTTTGCAATTTCTGTGGAACATGAACAGGAATAGGGAGAACCAATGAGAGACTAGGTGGAGGTGTCCGGACGGGCAAATTTAACTCTCATTTCCCACCAGGAAGAGGAATTAACCAAAGGCTCAGCGTGCCATGCCGGAACCAAACTAGGGCCCGAAGAAATCCTGAGGTGTTGCGGCCAGCTCACAAGAAAGTGAGTTGAAAAAAGGAGCTCAGGGGCACTGTAATTCACAAACCTGCAGAGTTATAAATGACAGCTACCTTCCAAAAATATATTGAAGTAAGGCTGCCAAGAGGAGTTGAAAGTGGTGCAGAATTGCAGGAAACCGATTTCAGGAGGTAGACTGGAATTGCATGTAAAGCATAGGAAAAGAGGCAGAACGTCCTCAATGATGCACTTGGCCAAAAAGGGCGTATGCGTTTTTTCCTGAATATATTCAGGAAAAAACGCATACGCCCTTTTTGGCCAACCAAGCAAGCTTGCAAAGGAAATCTGCACTACAATGAAGTCTCACTGGCCCCCGGTCAAAAGGGCCATCTGAAAAAAGTGTAAAATCCAGAAAGGCAGGACAGGCCATGGAGAACTGGGAGCCTTGTTATGCTGATGGGCGGGATGTAAATTGCCAGCAGCCACTCTGGAGAAGTGTATGGTGTTTCCTGAAACATCCAGAAAACAAAGCAACAGAGCCTAGGGCATTTCCACTTATGGTCGTATAGCTTAGGAAAATTAAAATCAAAGAGACACAGCCACCCAAAAATTTGGGCCTGCTCTGTTTACAAGAACCTCGTTTACGGTACAAGTTCAATATCACACAAAGCGAAAAATGGATAAAGAAGTTGTGGTAATTACGTACAATGCAATATCACTCAGCAATGAAATCTATGTCATCAGGCCCGTAGCAGCATAATGAGTGGATTCAGGTATGATGATTCTTAGTGAAATAAATCACACAGAAAAAGAAACATCATAAGATATCACTACTACACGGAATGTAAACTTGGCTACACAGGAACTGAATTACAAAACAGAACAGGGTCTCAAATGTAGAAAACCAACTTATGCTTGCTTAAGGGGAAAGGTGAGTTGGGGTGCTGCATACAACAAGAGATTGAAATTAGCACAGATACCGTTCCATAAGCCAAATATGTAATAGACAAGAGCTACTCCTTGCTCAATGAAGTGGACTCAACACCCCATATTAAACGCCTAAGAATATACCTGACTAGTAAGAATCTTAAAACCTATGGATTTATATGTCTCTGAAAGAGAATCAAGCGTGTGTACAGCGGCATAAATGCAGCAGTGATAGGACTGGTGAGGTTCGGTGAGCAAATGCATACCCTTTGAAGTCATATTGCATGGTACCCATTCCATGGGTCTCAACTCTCCATGTTTAAGGGATTCTTCCTTCAGCTAAAACATGCATGTGGAACCCAGAGTATGATCCACGGTGTGATCGGGAAACGTGTTCAAATGTGTCTCAGTTTTCGTCCCCTGGTACTCGGGTGCAACATTCCAGACGCTTTACTAACACTCTCCCCACTTGGAGAGTCAGTGCCTTTAACCTCCTGTTTG
This sequence comes from Leucopleurus acutus, assembly GCF_964270905.1. Classification (NCBI taxonomy): domain Eukaryota; kingdom Metazoa; phylum Chordata; class Mammalia; order Artiodactyla; family Delphinidae; genus Leucopleurus; species Leucopleurus acutus. Next base: position 102,587,954 of record NC_139146.1, on the reverse strand, counting down.
GCCCAGTTTGCAATTTCTGTGAAAAATGAACAGGAATAGGGAGAACCAATGAGAGACTAGGTGGAGGTGTCTGAACGGGCAAATTTAACTCTCATTTCCCACCAGGAAGAGGAATTAACCTAAGGCTCAACATGCCATGCCGGAACCAAACTAGGGCCTGAAGCCTGCGGTGTTGCGGCCAGCTCACAAGAAAGCGAGTTGAAGAAAGGAGCTCAGGGGCACTGTAATTCACAAACCTGCAGAGTAATAAATGACAGCTATCGTCCAAAAATATATTGAAGTAAGGCCGCCAAGAGGACTTGATAGCGGGGCAGAATTGCAAGAACCCGATTTGAGGAGGTAGACGGGAATTGCATGAAAAGCAGAGGAAAAGAGGCAGAACGTCCACAACGATGCACTTGGCCAAAGGTGCGTATGCATTTTTTCCTGAATATATTGAGGAAAAACCGCATACGCCCTTTTTGGCCAACCAAGAAAGCTTGCAAAGGAAATCTGCACTACAATGAAGTCTCACTGCCCCCCGGTCAAAAGGGCCATCTGAAAAAAGTGTAAAATCCAGAAAGGCAGGACAGGCCATGGAGAACTGGGAGCCTTGTTATGCTGATGGGCGGGATGTAAATTGCCAGCACCCACTCTGGAGAAGTGTATGGTGTTTCCTGAAACATCCAAAAAACAAAGCAACAAAGCCAAGGGCACGTCCACGTATGGTCCTATAGCTTAGAAAAATTAAAATCAAAAAGACACAGCCACCCCAAAGTTTGGAACGGGTCTGTTTACAAGAACCTCGTTTACGGTACAAGTTCAATATCACACAAAGCGAAAAATGGATAAAGAAGTTGTGGTACTTACGTACAATGCAATATCACTCAGCAATGAAATCTATGTCATCAGGCCCGTAGCAGCATAATGAGTGGATTCAGGTACGATGATTCTAAGTGAAATAAGTCACACAGAAAAAGAAACATCATAAGATATCACTAATACACGGAATGTAAACTTGGCTACACAAGAACTGAATTACAAAACAGAACAGGGCCTCAAATGTAGAAAACCAACTTATGCTTGCTTAAGGGGAAAGGTGAGTTGGGGTGCTGCATAAAACCAGAGAGTGAAATTAGCACAGATACCGTTCCATAAGCAAAATATGTAATAGACAAGAGCTACTCCTTGCTCAACGAAGTGGACTCAACACCCCGTATTAAACGCCTAAGAATATACCTGACTAGAAATAATCTTAAAACCTACGGATTTATATGTCTCCGAAAGAGAATCAAGCGTGTGTACAGCAGCATAAACGCAGCAGTGATAGGATTGGTGAGGTTCGGTGAGCAAATGCAGACCCTTTGAAGTCATATTGCATGGTACCCATTCCATGGGTCTCAACTCTCCAGGTTTAAGGGATTCTTCCTTCAGCTAAAACATGCATGTGGAACCCAGAGTATGATCTACCGTGTGATCGGGAAATGTGTTGAAATGTGTCTCAATTTTCGTCCCCTGGTACTCGGGTGCAACATTCCAGACGCTTTACTAACACTCTCCCCACTTGGAGAGTCAGTGCCTTTAACCTCCTATTTGGCCCAGTTTGCAATTTCTGCGTAAGATGAACAGGAATAGGGAGAACCAATGAGAGACTAGCTGGAGGTGTCTGGACGGGAAAATTTAACTCTCAGTTCCCACCAGGAAGAGGAATTAACCAAAGGCTCAGCGTGCCATGCCAGAACCACACTAGGGCCTGAAGCAATACTGCCGTGTTGCGGCCAGCTCACAAGAAAGTGAGTTGAAGAAAGGAGCTCAGGGGCACTGTAATTCACAAACCTGCAGAGTTATAAATGACAGCTACCTTCCAAAAATATATTGAAGTAAGGCAGCTAAGAGGAGTTGAAAGCGGGGCAGAATTGCAGGAAACCGATTTCAGGAGGTAGACGGGAATTGCATGTAAAGCATAGGAAAAGAGGCAGAACGTCCACAATGATGCACTTGGCCACAAAGGGCGTATGCGTTTTTTCCTGAATATATTCAGGAAAAACGCATACGCACTTTTTGGCCAACCAAGCAAGCTTGCAAAGGAAATCTGCACTACAATGAAGTCTCACTGCCCCCCGGTCAAAAGGGCCATCTGAAAAAAGTGTAAAATCCAGAAAGGCAGGACAGGCCAAGGAGAACTAGGAGCCTTGTTATGCTGATGGGCGGGATGTAAATTGCCAGCAGCCACTCTGGAGAAGTGTATGGTGTTTCCTGAAACATCCAAAAAACAAAGCAACAGAGCCTAGGGCACTTCCACTTATGGTCCTATAGCTTAGGGAAATTAAAATCAAAAAGACACAGCCACCCCAAAGTTTGGGACGGCTCTGTTTACAAGAACCTCGTTTACGTTACAAGTTCAATATCACAGAAAGCGAAAAATGGATAAAGAAGTTGTGGTACTTACGTACAATGCAATATCACTCAGCAATGAAATCTATGTCATCAGGCCCGTAGCAGCATAATGAGTGGATTCAGGTACGATGATTCTAAGTGAAATAAGTCACACAGAAAAAGAAACATCATAAGATATCACTACTACACGGAATGTAAACTTGGCTACACAAGAACTGAATTACAAAACAGAACAGGGTGTCAAATGGAGAAAACCAACTTATGCTTGCTTAAGGGGAAAGGTGAGTTGGGGTGCTGCATAAAACCGGAGATTGAAATTAGCATAGATACCGTTCCATAAGCCAAATATGTAATAGACAAGAGCTACTCCTTGCTCAACGAAGTGGACTCAACACCCCGTATTAAACGCCTAAGAATATACCTGACTAGAAATAATCTTAAAACCTACGGATTTATATGTCTCCGAAAGAGAATCAAGCGTGTGTACAGCGGCATAAACGCAGCAGTGATAGGATTGGTGAGGTTCGGTGAGCAAATGCAGACCCTTTGTAGTCATATTGCATGGTACCCATTCCATGGGTCTCAACTCTCCAGGTTTAAGGGATTCTTCCTTCAGGTAAAACATGCATGTGGAACCCAGAGTATGATCCACCGTGTGATCGGGAAATGTGTTGAAATGTGTCTCACTTTTCGTCCCCTGGTACTCGGGTGCAACATTCCAGACGCTTTACTAACACTCTCCCCACTTGGAGAGTCAGTGCCTTTAACCTCCTATTTGGCCCAGTTTGCAATTTCTGCGTAAGATGAACAGGAATAGGGAGAACCAATGAGAGACTAGCTTGAGGTGTCTGGACGGGAAAATTTAACTCTCAGTTCCCACCAGGAAGAGAAATTAACCAAAGGCTCAGCGAGCCGTGCCAGAACCACACTAGGGCCTGAAGCAATCCTGCAGTGTTGCGGCCAGCTCACAAGAAAGCGAGTTGAAGAAAGGAGCTCAGCGGCACTGTAATTCACAAACATGCAGAGTAATAAATGACAGCTATCGTCCAAAAATATATTGAAGTAAGGCCGCCAAGAGGACTTGAATGCGGGGCAGAATTGCAGGAAACCGATTTCAGGAGGTAGACTGGAATTGCATGTAAAGCATAGGAAAAGAGGCAGAACGTCCAAAATGATGCACTTGGTCAAAAAGGGTGTATGCGTTTTTTCCTGAATATATTCAGGATAAAACTAAGCAAGCTTGCAAAGGAAATCTGCACTACAATGAAGTCTCACTGCCCCCCGGTCAAAAGGGCCATCTGAAAAAAGTGTAAAATCCAGAAAGGCAGGACAGGCCATGGAGAACTGGGAGCCTAGTTATGCTGATGGGCGTGATGTAAATTGCCAGCAGCCACTCTGGAGAAGTGTATGGTGTTTCCTGAAACATCCAAAAAACAAAGCAACAGAGCCTAGGGCACTTCCACTTATGGTCCTATAGCTTAGGGAAATGAAAATCAAAAAGACACAGCCACCCCAAATTTTCGGCGGGCTCTGTTTACAAGAACCTCGTTTTCGGTACAAGTTGAATATCACAGAAAGCGAAAAATGGATAAAGAAGTTGTGCTACTTACGTACAATGCAATATCACTCAGCAATGAAATCTATGTCATCAGGCCCGTAGCAGCATAATGAGTGGATTCAGGTACGATGATTCTAAGTGAAATAAGTCACACAGAAAAAGAAACATCATAAGATATCACTACTACACGGAATGTAAACTTGGCTACACAAGAACTGCATTACAAAACAGAACAGGGTGTCAAATGTAGAAAACCAACTTATGCTTGCTTAAGGGGAAAGGTGAGCTGGGGTGCTGCATAAAACCAGAGATTGAAATTAGCACAGATACCGTTCCATAAGCCAAATATGTAATAGACAAGAGCTACTCCTTGCTCAACGAAGTGGACTCAACACCCCATATTAAACGCCTAAGAATATACCTGACTAGTAAGAATCTTAAAACCTATGGGTTTATATGTCTCCGAAAGAGAATCAAGCGTGTGTACAGCGGCATAAACGCAGCAGTGATAGGACTAGTGAGGTTCGGTGAGCAAATGCAGACCCTTTGAAGTCATATTGCATGGTACCCATTCCATGAGTCTCAACTCTCCATGTTTAAGGGATTCTTCCTTCAGCTAAAACATGCATGTGGAACCCAGAGTATGATCCACGGTGTCATCGGGAAACGTGTTCAAATGTGTCTCAGTTTTCGTCCCCTGGTACTCGGGTGCAACATTCCAGACGCTTTCCTAACACTCTCCCCACTTGGAGAGTCGGTGCCTTTAACCTCCTGTTTGGCCCAGTTTGCAATTTCTGTGGAAAATGAACAGGAATAGGGAGAACCAATGAGAGACTAGGTGGAGGTGTCTGGACGGGCAAATTTAACTCTCATTTCCCACCAGGAAGAGGAATTAACCAAAGGCTCAAAATGCCGTGCCGGAACCAAACTAGGGCCTGAAGCAATCCTGCGGTGTTGCGGCCAGCTCACAAGAAAGCGAGTTGAAGAAAGGAGCTCAGGGGCACTGTAATTCACAAACCTGCAGAGTTATAAATGACAGCTATCTTCCAAAAATATATTGAAGTAAGGCAGGCAAGAATAGTTGAAAGCGGGGCAGAATTGCAGGAAACCGATTTCAGGAGGTAGACTGGAATTGCATGTAAAGCATAGGAAAAGAGGCAGAACGTCCACAATGATGCACTTGGCCAAAAAGGGCGTATGCGTTTTTTCCTGAATATATTCAGGAAAAAACGCATACGCCCTTTTTGGCCAAGCAAGCAAGCTTGCAAAGGAAATCTGCACTACAATGAAGTCTCACTGCCCCCCGGTCAAAAGGGCTATCTGAAAAAAGTGTAAAATCCAGAAAGGCAGGACAGGCCAAGGAGAACTAGGAGCCTTCTTATGCTGATGGGCGGGATGTAAATTGCCAGCAGCCACTCTGGAGAAGTGTATGGTGTTTCCTGAAACATCCAAAAAACAAAGCAACAGAGCCTAGGGTATTTCCACTTATGGTCCTATAGCTTAGGGAAATTAAAATCAAAAAGACACAGCCACCCCAAATTTTGGGACAGCTCTGTTTACAAGAACCTCGTTTACGGTACAAGTTCAATATCACAGAAAGCGAAAAATGGATAAAGATGTTGTGGTACTTACGTACAATGCAATATCACTCAGCAATGAAATCTATGTCATCAGGCCCGTAGCAGCATAATGAGTGGATTCAGGTACGATGATTCTAAGTGAAATGAGTCACACAGAAAAAGAAACATCATAAGTTATCACTACTACACGGAATGTTAACTTGGCTACACGGGAACTGAATTACAAAACAGAACAGGTTGTCAAATGTAGAAAACCCACTTATGCTTGCTTAAGGGGAAAGGAGAGTTGGGGTGCTACATACAACAAGAGATTGAAATTAGCACAGATACCGTTCCATAAGCCAAATATGTAATAGACAAGAGCTACTCCTTGCTCAACGAAGTGGACTCAACACCCCATATTAAACGCCTAACAATATACATGACTAGTAAGACTCTTAAAACCTATGGATTTATATGTCTCTGAAAGAGAATCAAGCGTGTGTACAGTGGCATAAACGCAGCAGTGATAGGATTGGTGAGGTTCGGTGAGCAAATGCAGACCCTTTGAAGTCATATTGCATGGTACCCATTCCATGGGTCTCAACTCTCTATGTTTAAGGGATTCTTCCTTCAGCTAAAACATGCATGTGGAACCCAGAGTATGATCCACCGTGTGATCGGAGAACGTGTTCAAATGTGTCTCAGTTTTCGTCCCCTGGTACTCGGGTGCAACATTCCAGACGCTTTACTAACACTCTCCCCAATTGGAGAGTCAGTGCCTTTAAACTCCTGTTTGGCCCAGTTTGCAATTTCTGTGGAAAATGAACAGGAATAGGGAGAACCAATGAGAGACTAGGTGGAGGTGTCTGGACGGGCAAATTTAACTCTCATTTCCCACCAGGAAGAGGAATTAACCAAAGGCTCAGCATGCCATGCCAGAACAAAACTAGGGCCTGAAGCAATCCTGCGGTGTTGCGGCCAGCTCACAAGAAAGCGAGTTGAAGAAAGGAGCTCAGGGGCACTGTAATTCACAAACCTGCAGAGTTATAAATGACAGCTATCTTCCAAAAATATATTGCAGTAAGGCTGCCAAGAGGAGTTGAATGCGGGGCAGAATTGCAGGGAACCGATTTCAGGAGGTAGACTGGAATTGCATGTAAAGCATAGGAAAAGAGGCAGAACGTCCACAATGATGCACTTGGCCAAAAAGCGCATATGCATTTTTTCCTGAATATATTCAGGAAAAAACGCATACGCCCTTTTTGGCCAACCAAGCAAGCTTGCAAAGGAAATCTGCACTACAATGAAGTCTCACTGCCCCCCGGTCAAAAGGGCTATCTGAAAAAAGTGTAAAATCCAGAAAGGCAGAACAGGCCATGGAGAACTGGGAGCCCTGTTATGCTGACGGGCGTGATGTAAATTGCCAGAATCCACTCTGGAGAAGTGTATGGTGTTTCCTGAAACATCCAAAAAACAAAGCAACAGACCCTAGGGCACTTTCACTTATGGTCCTATAGCTTAGGGAAATTAAAATCAAAAAGACACAGCCACCCCAAAGTTTGGGCTGGCTCTGTTTACAAGAACCTCATTTACGGTACAAGTTCAATATCACAGAAAGCGAAAAATGGATAAAAAAGTTGTGGTACTTACGTAAAATGCAATATACTCAGCAATGAAATCTATGTCATCAGGCCCGTAGCAGCATAATGAGTGGATTCAGGTACGATGATTCTAAGTGAAATAAGTCACACAGAAAAAGAAACATCATAAGATATCACTACTACACGGAATGTAAACTTGGCTGCACAGGAACTGAATTACAAAACAGAACAGTGTCTGGAATGTAGAAAACCAACTTATGCTTGCTTAAGGGGAAAGGTGAGTTGGGGTGCTTCATAAAACCAGAGATTGAAATTAGCACAGATACCGTTCCATAAGCCAAATATGTAATAGAAAAGAGCTACTCCTTGCTCAACGAAGTGGACTCAACACCCCACATTAAACGCCTAAGAATATACCTGACTAGTAAGAATCTTAAAACCTATGGATTTATATGTCTCCGAAAGAGAATCAAACGTGTGTACAGTGGCATAAACGCAGCAGTGATAGGATTGGTGAGGTTCAGTGAGCAAATGCAGACTCTTTGAAGTCATATTGCATGGTACCCATTCCATGGGTCTCAACTCTCCATGTTTAAGGGATTCTTCCTTCAGCTAAAACATGCATGTGGAACCCAGAGTACGATCCACTGTGTGATCGGAAAACGTGTTCAAATGTGTCTCAGTTTTCGTCCCCTGGTACTCGGGTGCAACATTCCAGACGCTTTACTAACACTCTCCCCACTTGGAGAGTCAGTGCCTTAACATCCTGTTTGGCCCAGTTTGCAATTTCTGTGGAAAATGAACAGGAATAGGGAGAACCAATGAGAGACTAGGTGGAGGTGTCTGGACGGGCAAATTTAACTCTCATTTCCCACCAGGAAGAGGAATTAACCAAAGGCTCAGCATGCCGTGCCAGAACCAAACTAGGGCCTGAAGCAATCCTGCGGTGTTGCGGCCAGCTCACAAGAAAGCGAGTTGAAGAAAGGAGCTCAGGGGCACTGTAATTCACAAACATGCAGAGTTATAAATGACAGCTATCTTCCAAAAATATATTGCAGTAAGGCTGCCAAGAGGAGTTGAATGGGGGCAGAATTGCAGGAAACCGATTTCAGGAGGTAGAATGGAATTGTATGTAAAGCATAGGAAAAGAGGCAGAACGTCCACAATGATGCACTTGGCCAAAAAGGGCGTATGCGTTTTTTCCTCAGGAAAAAACGCATACGCCCTTTTTGGCCAACCAAGCAAGCTTTCAAAGGAAATCTGCACTACAATGAAGACTCACTGCCCCCTGGTCAAAAGGGCCATCTGAAAAAAGTGTAAAATCCAGAAAGGCAGGAGAGGCCATGGAGAACTAGGAGCCTTGTTATGCTGATGGGCGGGATGTAAATTGCAAACAGCCACTCTGAAGAAGTGTATGGTGTTTCCTGAAACATCTAAAACACAAAGCAACAGAGCCTAGGGCACTTCCACTTATGGTCCTATAGCTTAGGGAAATTAAAATGAAAAAGACACAGCCACCCCAAAGTTTGGGCCGGCTCTGTTTACAAGAACCTCGTTTACGGTACAAGTTCAATATCACAGAAAGCGAAAAATGGATAAAGAAGTTGTGGTACTTACGTACAATGCAATATCACTCAGCAATGAAATCTATGTCATCAGGCCCGTAGCAGCATAATGAGTGGATTCAGGTACGATGATTCTAAGTGAAATAAGTCACACAGAAAAAGAAACATCATAAGATATCACTACTACACGGAATGTAAACTTGGCTACACAGGAACTGAATTACAAAACAGAACAGGGTGTGAAATGTAGAAAACCAACTTATGCTTGCTTAAGTGGAAAGGTGAGTTGGGGTGCTGCATAAAACCAGAGATTGAAATTAGCACAGATACCGTTCCATAAGCCAAATATGTAATAGACAAGAGCTACTCCTTGCTCAACGAAGTGGACTCAACACCCCATATTAAACGCCTAAGAATATACCTGACTAGTAAGAATCTTAAAACCTATGGATTTATATGTCTCCGAAAGAGGATCAAGCGTGTGTACAGCGGCATAAACGCAGCAGTGATAGGATTGGTGAGGTTCGGTGAGCAAATGCAGACCCTTTGAAGTCATATTGCATGGTACCCATTCCATGGGTCTCAACTCTCCATGTTTAAGGGATTCTTCCTTCAGCTAAAACATGCATGTGGAACCCAGAGTATGATCCACCGTGTGATCGGAAAACGTGTTCAAATGTGTCTCAGTTTTCGTCTCCTGGTACTCGGGTGCAACATTCCAGACGCTTTACTAACACTCTCCCCACATGGAGAGTCGGTGCCTTTAACCTCCTGTTTGGCCCAGTTTGCAATTTCTGTGGAAAATGAACAGGAATAGGGAGAACCAATGAGAGACTAGGTGGAGGTGTCTGGACGGGCAAATTTAACTCTCATTTCCCACCAGGAAGAGGAATTAACCAAAGGCTCAACATGCCATGCCGGAACCAAACTAGGGCCTGAAGCAATCCTGCGGTGTTGCGGCCAGCTCACAAGAAAGCGAGTTGAAGAAAGGAGCTCAGGGGCACTGTAATTCACAAACCTGCAGAGTTATAAATGACAGCTATCTTCCAAAATTATATTGAAGTAAGGCAGCCAAGAATAGTTGAAAGCGGGGCAGAATTGCAGGAAACCGATTTCAGGAGGTAGACTGGAATTGCATGTAAAGCATAGGAAAAGAGGCAGAACGTCCACAATGATGCACTTGGCCAAAAAGGGCGTATGCGTTTTTTCCTGACGCATACGCCCTTTTTGGCCAACCAAGCAAGTTTGCAAAGGAAATCTGCACTACAATGAAGTCTCACTGCCCCCCGGTCAAAAGGGCCATCTGAAAAGAGTGTAAAACCCAGAAAGGCAGGACAGGCCATGGAGAACTGGGAGCCTTGTTATGCTGATGGGCGGGATGTAAATTGCCAGCAGCCACTCTGGAGAAGTGTATGGTGTTTCCTGAAACATCCAAAAAACAAAGCAACAGAGCCTAGGGCACTTCCACTTATGGTCCTATAGCTTAGGGAAATTAAAATCAAAAAGACACAGCCACCCCAAAGTTTGGGACGGCTCTGTTTACAAGAACCTCGTTTACGGTACAAGTTGAATATCACAGAAAGCGAAAAATGGATAAAGAAGTTGTGGTACTTACGTACAATGCAATATCACTCAGCAATGAAATCTATGTCATCAGGCCCGTAGCAGCATAATGTGTGGATTCAGGTACGATGATTCTAAGTGAAATAAGTCACACAGAAAAAGAAACATCATAAGATATCACTACTACACGGAATGTAAACTTGGTTACACAAGAACTGCATTACAAAACAGAACAGGGTGTCAAATGTAGAAAACCAACTTATGCTTGCTTAAGGGGAAAGGTGAGTTGGGGTGCTGCATAAAACTAGAGATTCAAATTAGCACAGATACCGTTCCATAAGCCAAATATGTAATAGACAAGAGCTACTCCTTGCTCAACGAAGTGGACTCAACACCCCATATTAAACGCCTAAGAATATACCTGACTAGTAAGAATCTTAAAACCTATGGATTTATATGTCTCCGAAAGAGAATCAAGCGTGTGTACAGCGGCATAAACGCAGCAGTGATAGGACTGGTGAGGTTCGGTGAGCAAATGCAGACCCTTTGAAGTCATATTGCATGGTACCCATTCCATGAGTCTCAACTCTCCATGTTTAAGGGATTCTTCCTTCAGCTAAAACATGCATGTGGAACCCAGAGTATGATCCACGGTGTCATCGGGAAACGTGTTCAAATGTGTCTCAGTTTTCGTCCCCTGGTACTCGTGTGCAACATTCCAGACGCTTTACTAACACTCCTCGCACTTGGAGAGTCGGTGCCTTTAGCCTCCTGTTTGGCCCAGTTTGCAATTTCTGTGGAAAATGAACAGGAATAGGGAGAACCAATGAGAGACTAGGTGGAGGTGTCTGGAAGGGCAAATTTAACTCTCATTTCCCACCAGGAAGAGGAATTAACCAAAGGCTCAACATGCCATGCCGGAACCAAACTAGGGCCTGAAGCAATCCTGCGGTGTTGCGGCCAGCTCACAAGAAAGCGAGTTGAAGAAAGGAGCTCAGGGGCACTGTAATTCACAAACATGCAGAGTTATAAATGACAGCTATCTTCCAAAAATATATTGAAGTAAGGCAGCCAAGAATAGTTGAAAGCGGGGCAGAATTGCAGGAAACCGATTTCAGGAGGTAGACTGGAATTGCATGTAAAGCATAGGAAAAGAGGCAGAACGTCCACAATGATGCACTTGGCCAAAAAGGGCGTATGCGTTTTTTCCTGAATATATTCAGGAAAAAACGCATACGCCCTTTTTGGGCAACCAAGCAAGTTTGCAAAGGAAATCTGCACTACAATGAAGTCTCACTGCCCCCCGGTCAAAAGGGCCATCTGAAAAAAGTGTAAAACCCAGAAAGGCAGGACAGGCCATGGAGAACTGGGAGCCTTGTTATGCTGATGGGCGGGATGTAAATTGCCAGCAGCCACTCTGGAGAAGTGTATGGTGTTTCCTGAAACATCCAAAAAACAAAGCAACAGAGCCTAGGGCACTTCCACTTATGGTCCTATAGCTTAGGGAAATGAAAATCAAAAAGACACAGCCACCCCAAAGTTTGGGACGGCTCTGTTTACAAGAACCTCGTTTACGGTACAAGTTGAATATCACAGAAAGCGAAAAATGGATAAAGAAGTTGTGGTACTTACGTACAATGCAATATCACTCAGCAATGAAATCTATGTCATCAGGCCCGTAGCAGCATAATGAGTGGATTCAGGTACGATGATTCTAAGTGAAATAAGTCACACAGAAAAAGAAACATCATAAGATATCACTACTACACGGAATGTAAACTTGGCTACACAGGAACTGAATTACAAAACAGAACAGGGTGTCAAATGTAGAAAACCAACTTATGCTTGCTTAAGGGGAAAGGTGAGTTGGGGTGCTGCATACAACAAGAGATTGAAATTAGCACAGATACCGTTCCATAAGCCAAATATGTAATAGACAAGAGCTACTCCTTGCTCAACGAAGTGGACTCAACACCCCATATTAAACGCCTAAGAATATACCTGACTAGTAAGAATCTTAAAACCTATGGATTTATATGTCTCCGAAAGAGAATCAAGCGTGTGTACAGTGGCATAAACACAGCAGTGATAGGATTGGTGAGGTTCGGTGAGCAAATGCAGACCCTTTGAAGTCATATTGCATGGTACCCATTCCATGGGTCTCAACTCTCCATGTTTAAGGGATTCTTCCTTCAGCTAAAACATGCATGTGGAACCCAGAGTATGATCCACCGTGTGATCGGAAAACGTGTTCAAATGTGTCTCAGTTTTCGTCCCCTGGTACTCGGGTGCAACATTCCAGACGCTTTACTAACACTCTCCCCACTTGGAGAGTCGGTGCCTTTAACCTCCTGTTTGGCCCAGTTTGCAATTTCTGTGGAAAATGAACAGGAATAGGGAGAACCAATGAGAGACTAGGTGGAGGTGTCTGGACGGGCAAATTTAACTCTCATTTCCCACCAGGAAGAGGAATTAACCAAAGGCTCAACATGCCATGCCGGAACCAAACTAGGGCCTGAAGCAATCCTGCGGTGTTGCGGCCAGCTCACAAGAAAGCGAGTTGAAGAAAGGAGCTCAGGGGCACTGTAATTCACAAACCTGCAGAGTTATAAATGACAGCTATCTTCCAAAAATATATTGAAGTAAGGCAGCCAAGAATAGTTGAAAGCGGGGCAGAATTGCAGGAAACCGATTTCAGGAGGTAGACTGGAATTGCATGTAAAGCATAGGAAAAGAGGCAGAACGTCCACAATGATGCACTTGGCCAAAAAGGGCGTATGCGTTTTTTCCTGAATATATTCAGGAAAAAACGCATACGCCCTTTTTGGCCAACCAAGCAAGCTTGCAATGGAAATCTGCACTACAGTGAAGACTCACTGCCCCCCGGTCAAAAGGGCCATCTGAAAAAAGTGTAAAATCCAGAAAGGCAGGACAGGCCATGGAGAACTGGGAGCCTTGTTATGCTGATGGGCGGGATGTAAATTGCCAGCAGCCACTCTGGAGAAGTGTATGGTGTTTCCTGAAACATCCAAAAAACAAAGCAACAGAGACTAGGGCACTTCCACTTATGGTCCTATAGCTTAGGGAAATTAAAATCAAAAAGACACAGCCACCCCAAAGTTTGGGCCGGCTCTGTTTACAAGAACCTCGTTTACGGTACAAGTTCAATATCACAGAAAGCGAAAAATGGATAAAGAAGTTGTGGAACTTACGTACAATGCAATATCACTCAGCAATGAAATCTATGTCATTAGGCCCGTAGCAGCATAATGAGTGGATTCAGGTACGATGATTCTAAGTGAAATAAGTCACACAGAAAAAGAAACATCATAAGATATCACTACTACACGGAATGTAAACTTGGCTACACAGGAACTGAATTACAAAACAGAACAGGGTGTCAAATGTAGAAAACCAACTTATGCTTGCTTAAGGGGAAAGGTGAGTTGGGGTGCTGCATAAAACCAGAGATTGAAATTAGCACAGAAACCGTTCCATAAGCCAAATATGTAATAGACAAGAGCTACTCCTTGCTCAACGAAGTGGACTCAACACCCCATATTAAACGCCTAAGAATATACCTGACTAGTAAGAATCTTAAAACCTATGGATTTATATGTCTTCGAAAGAGAATCAAGCATGTGTACAGCGGCATAAACGCAGCAGTGATAGGATTGGTGAGGTTCGGTGAGCAAATGCAGACCCTTGGAAATCATATTGCATGATACCCATTCCATGGGTCTCAACTCTCCAGGTTTAAGGGATTCTTCCTTCAGCTAAAACATGCATGTGGAACCCAGAGTATGATCCACCGTGTGATCGGGAAACGTGTTCAAATGTGTCTCAGTTTTCGTCCCCTGGTACTCCTGTGCAACATTCCAGACGCTTTACTAACACTCCTCGCACTTGGAGAGTCGGTGCCTTTAACCTCCTCTTTGGCCCAGTTTGCAATTTCTGCGGAAGATGAACAGGAAGAGGGAGAACCAAGGAGAGACTAGATGGAGGTGTCCGGACGGGCAAATTTAACTCTCATTTTCCACCAGGAAGAGGAATTAACCAAAGGCTTAGCGTGCCATGCCGGAACCACACTACGGCCTGAAGCAATCCTGCAGTGTTGCGGCCAGCTCACAAGAAAGCGAGTTGAAGAAAGGAGCTCAGGGGCACTGTAATTCACAAACCTGCAGAGTTATAAATGACAGCTATCTTCCAAAAATATATTGAAGTAAGGCAGCCAAGAGGAGTTGAAAGCGGGGCAGAATTGCAGGAAACCGATTTCAGGAGGTAGACTGGAATTGCATGTAAAGCATAGGAAAAGAGGCAGAACGTCCACAATGATGCACTTGGCCAAAAAGGGCGTATGCGTTTTTTCCTGAATATATTCAGGAAAAAACGCATACGCCCTTTTTGGCCAACCAAGCAAGCTTGCAAAGGAAATCTGCACTACAATGAAGTCTAACAGCCCCCCTGTCAAAAGGGCCATCTGAAAAAAGTGTAAAATCCAGAAAGGCAGGACAGGACAGGGAGAACTAGGAGCCTTCTTATGCTGATGGGCGGGATGTAAATTGCCAGCAGCCACTCTGGAGAAGTGTATGGTGTTTCCTGAAACATCCAAAAAACAAAGCAACAGAGCCTAGGGCACTTCCACTTATGGTCCTATAGCTTAGGGAAATTAAAATCAAAAAGACACAGCCACCCGAAAGTTTGGGACGGCTCTGTTTACAAGAACCTCGTTTACGGTACAAGTTCAATATCACAGAAAGCGAAAAATGGATAAAGATGTTGTGGTACTTACGTACAATGCAATATCACTCAGCAATGAAATCTATGTCATCAGGCCCGTAGCAGCATAATGAGTGGATTCAGGTACGATGATTCTAGGTGAACTAAGTCACACAGAAAAAGAAACATCATAAGATATCACTACTACACGGAATGTATACTTGGCTACACAGGAACTGAAATACAAAACAGAACAGGGTGTCAAATGTAGAAAACCAACTTATGCTTGCATAAGGGGAAAGGTGCGTTGGGGTGCTGCATACAACAAGAGATTGAAATTAGCACAGATACCGTTCCATAAGCCAAATATGTAATAGACAAGAGCTACTCCTTGCTCAACGAAGTGGACTCAACACCCCATATTAAACGCCTAAGAATATACCTGACTAGTAAGAATCTTAAAACCTATGGATTTATATGTCTCCGAAAGAGAATCAAGCGTGTGTACAGCGGCATAAACGCAGCAGTGATAGTATTGGTGAGGTTCGGTGAGCAAATGCAGACCATTTGAAGTCATATTGCATGGTACCCATTCCATGGGTCTCAACTCTCCATGTTTAAGGGATTCTTCCTTCAGCTAAAACATGCATGTTGGACCCAGAGTATGATCCATGGTGTGATCGGAAAACGTGTTCAAATGTGTCTCAGTTTTCGTCCCCTGGTACTCGGGTGCAACATTCCAGACGCTTTACTAACACTCTCCCCACTTGGAGAGTCAGTGCCTTTAACCTCCTGTTTGGCCCAGTTTGCAATTTCTGTGGAAAATGAACAGGAATAGGGAGAACCAATGAGAGACTAGGTGGAGGTGTCTGGACGGGCAAATTTAACTCTCATTTCCCACCAGGAAGAGGAATTAACCAAAGGCTCAGCATGCCGTGCCAGAACCAAACTAGGGCCTGAAGCAATCCTGCGGTGTTGCGGCCAGCTCACAAGAAAGCGAGTTGAAGAAAGGAGCTCAGGGGCACTGTAATTCACAAACCTGCAGAGTTATAAATGACAGCTATCTTCCAAAAATATATTGAAGTAAGGCAGGCAAGAATAGTTGAAAGCGGGGCAGAATTGCAGGAAACCGATTTCAGGAGGTAGACTGGAATTGCATGTAAAGCATAGGAAAAGAGGCAGAACGTCCACAATGATGCACTTGGCCAAAAAGTGCGTATGCATTTTTTCCTGAATGTATTCAGGAAAAAACGCATACGCCCTTTTTGGCCAACCAAGCAAGCTTGCAAAGGAAATCTGCACTACAATGAAGTCTCACTGCCCCCCGGTCAAAAGGGCCATCTGAAAAAAGTGTAAAA
Organism: Leucopleurus acutus; assembly: GCF_964270905.1. Classification (NCBI taxonomy): domain Eukaryota; kingdom Metazoa; phylum Chordata; class Mammalia; order Artiodactyla; family Delphinidae; genus Leucopleurus; species Leucopleurus acutus. The sequence continues at coordinate 102,571,652 of NC_139146.1, read as the reverse complement.
TCCAGAAAGGCAGGACAGGCCATGGAGAACTGGGAGCCTAGTTATGCTGATGGGCGTGATGTAAATTGCCAGCAGCCACTGTGGAGAAATGCATGGTGTTTCCTGAAACATCCAAAAAACAAAGCAACAGAGCCTAGGGCACTTCCACTTATGGTCCTATAGCTTAGGGAAATTAAAATCAAAAAGACACAGCCACCCCAAAGTTTGGGACGGCTCTGTTTACAAGAACCTCGTTTACGGTACAAGTTGAATATCACAGAAAGCGAAAAATGGATAAAGAAGTTGTGGTACTTACGTACAATGCAATATCACTCAGCAATGAAATCTATGTCATCAGGCCCGTAGCAGCATAATGAGTGGATTCAGGTACGATGATTCTAAGTGAAATAAGTCACACAGAAAAAGAAACATCATAAGATATCACTACTACAAGAATGTAAACTTGGCTACACAGGAACTGAGTTACAAAACAGAACAGGGTGTCAAATGTAGAAAACCCACTTATGCTTGCTTAAGGGGAAAGGTGAGTTGGGGTGCTACATACAACAACAGATTGAAATTAGCACAGATACCGTTCCATAAGCCAAATATGTAATAGACAAGAGCTACTCCTTGCTCAACGAAGTGGACTCAACACCCCATATTAAACGCCTAACAATATACATGACTAGTAAGACTCTTAAAACCTATGGATTTATATGTCTCCGAAAGAGAATCAAGCGTGTGTACAGTGGCATAAACGCAGCAGTGATAGGATTGGTGAGGTTCGGTGAGCAAATGCAGACCCTTTGAAGTCATATTGCATGGTACCCATTCCATGGGTCTCAACTCTCCATGTTTAAGGGATTCTTCCTTCAGCTAAAACATGCATGTGGAACCCAGAGTATGATCCACCGTGTGATCGGAAAACGTGTTCAAATGTGTCTCAGTTTTCGTCCCCTGGTACTCGGGTGCAACATTCCAGACGCTTTACTAACACTCTCCCCAATTGGAGAGTCAGTGCCTTTAACCTCCTGTTTGGCCCAGTTTGCAATTTCTGTGGAAAATGAACAGGAATAGGGAGAACCAATGAGAGACTAGGTGGAGGTGTGTGGACGGGCAAATTTAACTCTCATTTCCCACCAGGAAGAGGAATTAACCAAAGGCTCAGCATGCCGTGCCGGAACCAAACTAGGGCCTGAAGCAATCCTGCGGTGTTGCGGCCAGCTCACAAGAAAGCGAGTTTAAGAAAGGAGCTCAGGGGCACTGTAATTCACAAACCTGCAGAGTTATAAATGACAGCTATCTTCCAAAAATATATTGAAGTTAGGCTGCCAGGAGGAGTTGAAAGCGGGGCAGAATTGCAGGAAACCGATTTCAGGAGGTAGACTGGAATTGCAAGTAAAGCATAGGATAAGAGGCAGAACGTCCACAATGATGCACTTGGCCAAAAAGGGCGTATGCGTTTTTTCCTGAATATATTCAGGAAAAAACGCATACGCCCTTTTTGGCCAACCAAGCAAGCTTGCAAAGGAAATCTGCACTACAATGAAGTCTCACTGCCCCCGGGTCAAAAGGGCCAACTGAAAAAAGTGTAAAATCCAGAAAGGCAGGACAGGCCATGGAGAACTGGGAGCCTAGTTATGCTGATGGGCGTGATGTAAATTGCCAGCAGCCACTGTGGAGAAGTGTATGGTGTTTCCTGAAACATCCAAAAAACAAAGCAACAGAGCCTAGGGCACTTCCACTTATGGTCCTATAGCTTAGGGAAATTAAAATCAAAAAGACACAGCCACCCCAAAGTTTGGGACGGCTCTGTTTACAAGAACCTCGTTTACGGTACAAGTTGAATATCACAGAAAGCGAAAAATGGATAAAGAAGTTGTGGTACTTACGTACAATGCAATATCACTCAGCAATGAAATCTATGTCATCAGGCCCGTAGCAGCATAATGTGTGGATTCAGGTACGATGATTCTAAGTGAAATAAGTCACACAGAAAAAGAAACATCATAAGATATCACTACTACACGGAATGTAAACTTGGTTACACAAGAACTGCATTACAAAACAGAACAGGGTGTCAAATGTAGAAAACCAACTTATGCTTGCTTAAGGGGAAAGGTGAGTTGGGGTGCTGCATGAAACCAGAGATTGAAATTAGCACAGACACCGTTCCATAAGCCAAATATGTAATAGACAAGAGCTACTCCTTGCTCAACGAAGTGGACTCAACACCCCATATTAAACGACTAAGAATATACCTGACTAGTAAGAATCTTAAAACCTATGGATTTATATGTCTCCGAAAGAGAATCAAGGGTGTGTACAGCGGCATAAACGCAGCAGTGATAGGACTGGTGAGGTTCGGTGAACAAATGCAGACCCTTTGAAGTCATATTGCATGGTACCCATTCCATGGGTCTCAACTCTCCAGGTTTAAGGGATTTTTCCTTCAGCTAAAACATGCATGTGGAACCCAGAGTATAATCCACCGTGTGATCGGGAAACATGTTCAAATGTGTCTCAGTTTTCGTCCCCTGGTACTCGGGTGCAACATTCCAGACGCTTTACTAACACTCTCCCCACTTGGAGAGTCAGTGCCTTTAAGCTCCTGTTTGGCCCAGTTTGCAATTTCTGCGTAAGATAAAAAGGAAGAGGGAGAACCAATGAGAGACTAGGTGGAGGTGTCTGGACGGGCAAATTTAACTCTCATTTCCCACCAGGAAGAGGAATTAACCAAAGGCTCCGTGTGCCATGCTTGAACTAGATTAGGGCCTGAAGCAATCCTGCGGTGTTGCGGCCAGCTCACAAGAAAGCGAGTTGAAGAAAGGAGCTCAGGGGCACTGTAATTCACAAACCTGCAGAGTTATAAATGACAGCTATCTTCCAAAAATATATTGAAGGAAGGCTGCCAAGAGGAGTTGAAAGCGGTGCAGAATTGCAGGAAACCGATTTCAGGAGGTAGACTGGAATTGCAAGTAAAGCATAGGAAAAGAGGCAGAACTTCCACAATGATGTACTTGGCCAAAAAGGGCGTATGCGTTTCTTCCTGAATATATTCAGGAAAAAACGCATACGCCCTTTTTGGCCAACCAAGCAAGCTTGCAAAGGAAATCTGCACTACAATGAAGTCTCACTGCCCCCCGGTCAAAAGGGCCATCTGAAAAAAGTGTAAAATCCAGAAAGGCAGGACAGGCCATGGAGAACTGGGAGCCTTGTTATGCTGATGGGCGGGATGTAAATTGCCAGCAGCCACTATGGAGAAGTGTATGGTGTTTCCTGAAACATCCAAAAAACAAAGCAACAGAGCCTAGGGCACTTCCACTTATGGTTCTATAGCTTAGGGAAATTAAAATCAAACAGACACAGCCACCCCAAAGTTTCGGCCGGCTCTGTTTACAAGAACCTCGTTTACGGTACAAGTTCAATATCACAGAAAGCGAAAAATGGATAAAGAAGTTGTGGTACTTACGTACAATGCAATATCACTCAGCAATGAAATCTATGTCATCAGGCCCGTAGCAGCATAATGAGTGGATTCAGGTACGATGATTCTAAGTGAAATAAGTCACACAGAAAAAGAAATATCCTAAGATATCACTACTACACGGAATGTAAACTTGGCTACACAGGAACTGAATTACAAAACAGAACAGGGTGTCAAATGTAGAAAACCAACTTATGCTTGCTTAAGGGGAAAGGTGAGTTGGGGTGCTGCATACAACAAGAGATTGAAATTAGCACAGATACCGTTCCATAAGCCAAATATGTAATAGACAAGAGCTACTCCTTGCTCAACGAAGTGGACTCAACACCCCATATTAAACGCCTAAGAATATACCTGACTAGTAAGAATCTTAAAACCTATGGATTTATATGTCCCTGAAAGAGAATCAAGCGTGTGTACAGTGGCATAAACGCAGCAGTACTAGTATTGGTGAGGTTCGGTAAGCAAATACAGACCCTTTGAAGTCATATTGCATGGTACCCATCCATGGGTCTCAACTCTCCATGTTTAAGGGATTCTTCCTTCAGCTAAAACATGCATGTGGAACCCAGAGTATGATCCACCGTGTGATCGGAAAACGTGTTCAAATGTGTCTCAGTTTTCGTCCCCTGGTACTCGGGTGCAACATTCCAGACGCTTTACTAACACTCTCCCCACTTGGAGAGTCGGTGCCGTTAACCTCCTGTTTGGCCCAGTTTGCAATTTCTGTGGAAAATGAACAGGAATAGGGAGAACCAATGAGAGACTAGGTGGAGGTGTCTGGACGGGCAAATTTAACTCTCATTTCCCACCAGGAAGAGGAATTAACCAAAGGCTCAACATGCCATGCCGGAACCAAACTAGGGCCTGAAGCAATCCTGCGGTGTTGTGGCCAGCTCACAAGAAAGCGAGTTGAAGAAAGGAGCTCAGGGGCACTGTAATTCACAAACCTGCAGAGTTATAAATGACAGCTATCTTCCAAAAATATATTGAAGTAAGGCAGCCAAGAATAGTTGAAAGCGGGGCAGAATTGCAGGAAACCGATTTCAGGAGGTAGACTGGAATTGCATGTAAAGCATAGGAAAAGAGGCAGAACGTCCACAATGATGCACTTGGCCAAAAAGGGCGTATGCGTTTCTTCCTGAATATATTCAGGAAAAAACGCATACGCCCTTTTTGGCCAACCAAGCAAGCTTGCAAAGGAAATCTGCACTACAATGAAGTCTCACTGCCCCCCGGTCAAAAGGGCCATCCGAAAAAAGTGTAAAATCCAGAAAGGCAGGACAGGCCATGGAGAACTGGGAGCCTTGTTATGCTGATGGGCGGGATGTAAATTGCCAACAACCACTCTGGAGAAGTGTATGGTGTTTCCTGAAACATCCAAAAAACCAAGCAACAGAGCCTAGGGCATTTCCACTTATGGTCGTATAGCTTAGGGAAATAATAATCAAAAAGACACAGCCTCCCCAAAGTTTGGGACGGCTCTGTTTACAAGAACCTCGTTTACGGTACAGGTTCAATATCGCAGAAAGCGAAAAATGGATAAAGAAATTGTGGTACTTACGTACAATGCAATATCACTCAGCAAAGAAATCTATGTCATCAGGCCCGTGACAGCATAATGAGTGGATTCAGGTATGATGATTCTAAGAGAAATAAGTCACACAGAAAAATAAATATCATAAGATATCACTACTACACGGAATGTAAACTTGGCTACACAGGAACTGAATTAAAAAACAAAACATGGTGTCAAATGTAGAAAACCAACTTATGCTTGTTTAAGGGGAAAGGTGAGTTGGGGTGCTGCATGAAACCAGAGATTGAAATTAGCACAGACACCGTTCCATAAGCCAAATATGTAATAGACAAGAGCTACTCCTTGCTCAACGAAGTGGACTCAACACCCAATATTAAACGCCTAAGAATATACCTGACTAGTAAGAATCTTAAAACCTATGGATTTATATGTCTCCGAAAGAGAATCAAGGGTGTGTACAGCGGCATAAACGCAGCAGTGATAGGACTGGTGAGGTTCGGTGAGCAAATGCAGACCCTTTGAAGTCATATTGCATGGTACCCATTCCATGGGTCTCAACTCTCCAGGTTTAAGGGATTTTTCCTTCAGCTAAAACATGCATGTGGAACCCAGAGTATAATCCACCGTGTGATCGGGAAACGTGTTCAAATGTGTCTCAGTTTTCGTCCCCTGGTACTCGGGTGCAACATTCCAGACGCTTTACTAACACTCTCCCCACTTGGAGAGTCAGTGCCTTTAAGCTCCTGTTTGGCCCAGTTTGCAATTTCTGCGTAAGATAAACAGGAAGAGGGAGAACCAATGAGAGACTAGGTGGAGGTGTCTGGACGGGCAAATTTAACTCTCATTTCCCACCAGGAAGAGGAATTAACCAAAGGCTCCGTGTGCCATGCTGGAACTAGATTAGGGCCTGAGGAGATCCTGCTGTGTTGCGGCCAGCTCACAAGAAAGCGAGTTGAAGAAAGGAGCTCAGGGGCACTGTAATTCACAAACCTACAGAGTTATAAATGACAGCTATCTTCCAAAAATATATTGCAGTAAGGCTGCCAAGAGGAGTTGAATGCGGGGCAGAATTGCAGGGAACCGATTTCAGGAGGTAGACTGGAATTGTATGTAAAGCATAGGAAAAGAGGCAGAACGTCCACAATGATGCACTTGGCCAAAAAGGGCGTATGCGTTTTTTCCTGAATATATTCAGGAAAAAACGCATACGCCCTTTTTGGCCAACCAAGCAAGCTTGAAAAGGAAATCTGCACTACAATGAAGTCTCACTGCCCCCAGGTCAAAAGGGCTATCTGAAAAAAGTGTAAAATCCAGAAAGGCAGGACAGGCCATGGAGAACAGGGAGCCTTGTTATGCTGATGGGCGGCATGTAAATTGCCAACAGGCACTCTGGAGAAGTGTATGGTGTTTCCTGAAACATCCAAAAAACAAAGCAACAGAGCCTAGGGCACTTCCACTTATGGTCCTATAGCTTAGGGAAATTAAAATCAAAAAGACACAGCCACCCCAAAGTTTGGGCCGGCTCTGTTTACAAGAACCTCATTTACGGTACAAGTTCAATATCACAGAAAGCGAAAAATGGATAAAGAAGTTGTGGTACTTACGTACAATGCAATATCACTCAGCAATGAAATCTATGTCATCAGGCCCGTAGCAGCATAATGACTGGATTCAGGTACAATGATTCTAAGTGAAATAGGTCACACAGAAAAAGAAACATCATAAGATATCACTACTACACGGAATGTAAACTTGGCCAGACAAGAACTGAATTACAAAACAGAACAGGGCCTCAAATGTAGAAAACCATCTTATGCTTGCTTAAGGGGAAAGGTGAGTTGGGGTGCTTCATAAAACCAGAGATTGAAATTAGCACAGATACCGTTCCATAAGCCAAATATGTAATAGACAAGAGCTACTCCTTGCTCAACGAAGTGGACTCAACACCCCATATTAAACGCCTAAGAATATACCTGACTAGTAAGAATCTTAAAACCTATGGATTTATATGTCTCCGAAAGAGGATCAAGCGTGTGTACAGCGGCATAAACGCAGCAGTGATAGGATTGGTGAGGTTCGGTGAGCAAATGCAGACCCTTTGATGTCATATTGCATTGTACCCATTCCATGGGTCTCAACTCTCCATGTTTAAGGGATTCTTCCTTCAGCTAAAACATGCATGTGGAACCCAGAGTATGATCCACCGTGTGATCGGAAAACGTGTTCAAATGTGTCTCAGTTTTCATCCCCTGGTACTCGGGTGCAACATTCCAGACGCTTTACTAACACTCTCCCCACTTGGAGAGTCGGTGCCTTTAACCTCCTGTTTGGCCCAGTTTGCAATTTCTGTGGAAAATGAACAGGAATAGGGAGAACCAATGAGAGACTAGGTGGAGGTGTCTGGACAGGCAAATTTAACTCTCATTTCCCACCAGGAAGAGGAATTAACCAAAGGCTCAACATGCCATGCCAGAACCAAACTAGGGCCTGAAGCAATCCTGCAGTGTTGCGGCCAGCTCACAAGAAAGCGAGTTGAAGAAAGGAGCTCAGGGGCACTTTAATTCACAAACCTGCAGAGTTATAAATGACAGCTATCTTCCAAAAATATATTGAAGTAAGGCAGCCAAGAATAGTTGAAAGCGGGGCAGAATTGCAGAAAACAGATTTCAGGAGGTAGACTGGAATTGCATGTAAAGCATAGGAAAAGAGGCAGAACGTCCACAATGATGCACTTGGCCAAAAAGGGCGTATGCGTTTTTTCCTGAATATATTCAGGAAAAAACGCATACGCCCTTTTTGGCCAACCAAGCAAGCTTGCAAAGGAAATCTGCACTACAATGAAGTCTCACTGCCCCCGGGTCAAAAGGGCCAACTGAAAAAAGTGTAAAACCCAGAAAGGCAGGACAGGCCATGGAGAACTGGGAGCCTTGTTATGATGATGGGCGGGATGTAAATTGCCAGCAGCCACTCTGGAGAAGTGTATGGTGTTTCCTGAAACATCCAAAAAACAAAGCAACAGAGACTAGGGCACTTCCACTTATGGTCCTATAGCTTAGGGAAATTAAAATCAAAAAGACACAGCCACCCCAAAGTTTGGGACGGCTCTGTTTACAAGAACCTCGTTTACGGTACAAGTTGAATATCACAGAAAGCGAAAAATGGATAAAGAAGTTGTGGTACTTATGTACAATGCAATATCACTCAGCAATGAAATCTATGTCATCAGGCCCGTAGCAGCATAATGAGTGGATTCAGGTACGATGATTCTAAGTGAAATAAGTCACACAGAAAAAGAAACATCATAAGATATCACTACTACAAGGAATGTAAACTTGGCTACACAGGAACTGAATTACAAAACAGAACAGGGTGTCAAATGTAGAAAACCCACTTATGCTTGCTTAAGGGGAAAGGTGAGTTGGGGTGCTACATACAACAACAGATTGAAATTAGCACAGATACCGTTCCATAAGCCAAATATGTAATAGACAAGAGCTACTCCTTGCTCAACGAAGTGGACTCAACACCCCATATTAAACGCCTAACAATATACATGACTAGTAAGACTCTTAAAACCTATGGATTTATATGTCTCCGAAAGAGAATCAAGCGTGTGTACAGTGGCATAAACGCAGCAGTGATAGGATTGGTGAGGTTCGGTGAGCAAATGCAGACCCTTTGAAGTCATATTGCATGGTACCCATTCCATGGGTCTCAACTCTCCATGTTTAAGGGATTCTTCCTTCAGCTAAAACATGCATGTGGAACCCAGAGTATGATCCACCGTGTGATCGGAAAACGTGTTCAAATGTGTCTCAGTTTTCGTCCCCTGGTACTCGGGTGCAACATTCCAGACGCTTTACTAACACTCTCCCCAATTGGAGAGTCAGTGCCTTTAAACTCCTGTTTGGCCCAGTTTGCAATTTCTGTGGAAAATGAACAGGAATAGGGAGAACCAATGAGAGACTAGGTGGAGGTGTGTGGACGGGCAAATTTATCTCTCATTTCCCACCAGGAAGAGGAATTAACCAAAGGCTCAGGATGCCGTGCCGGAACCAAACTAGGGCCTGAAGCAATCCTGCGGTGTTGCGGCCAGCTCACAAGAAAGCGAGTTGAAGAAAGGAGCTCAGGGGCACTGTAATTCACAAACCTGCAGAGTTATAAATGACAGCTATCTTCCAAAAATATATTGAAGGAAGGCTGCCAAGAGGAGTTGAAAGCGGTGCATAATTGCAGGAAACCGATTTCAGGAGGTAGACTGGAATTGCAAGTAAAGCATAGGAAAAGAGGCAGAACATCCACAATGATGCACTTGGCCAAAAAGGGCGTATGCGTTTCTTCCTGAATATATTCAGGAAAAAACGCATACGCCCTTTTTGGCCAACCAAGCAAGCTTGCAAAGGAAATCTGCACTACAATGAAGTCTCACTGCCCCCCGGTCAAAAGGGCCATCTGAAAAAAGTGTAAAATCCAGAAAGGCAGGACAGGCCATGGAGAACTGGGAGCCTTGTTATGCTGATGGGCGGGATGTAAATTGCCAGCAGCCACTATGGAGAAGTGTATGGTGTTTCCTGAAACATCCAAAAAACAAAGCAACAGAGCCTAGGGCACTTCCACTTATGGTCCTATAGCTTAGGGAAATTAAAATCAAACAGACACAGCCACCCCAAAGTTTCGGCCGGCTCTATTTACAAGAACCTCGTTTACGGTACAAGTTGAATATCACAGAAAGCGAAAAATGGATAAAGAAGTTGTGGTACTTACGTACAATGCAATATCACTCAGCAATGAAATCTATGTCATCAGGCCCGTAGCAGCATAATGAGTGGATTCAGGTACGATGATTCTAAGTAAAATAAGTCACACAGAAAAAGAAACATCCTAAGATATCACTACTACACGGAATGTAAACTTGGCTACACAGGAACTGAATTACAAAACAGAACAGGGTGTCAAATGTAGAAAACCAACTTATGCTTGCTTAAGGGGAAAGGTGAGTTGGGGTGCGGCATAAAACCACAGATTGAAATTAGCACAGATACCGTTCCATAAACCAAATATGTAATAGACAAGAGCTACTCCTTGCTCAACGAAGTGGACTCAACACCCCACATTAAACGCCTAAGAATATACCTGACTAGTAAGAATCTTAAAACCTATGGATTTATATGTCCCTGAAAGAGAATCAAGCGTGTGTACAGTGGCATAAATGCAGCAGTAATAGTATTGGTGAGGTTCGGTAAGCAAATACAGACCCTTTGAAGTCATATTGCATGGTACCCATCCATGGGTCTCAACTCTCCATGTTTAAGGGATTCTTCCTTCAGCTAAAACATGCATGTGGAACCCAGAGTATGATCCACGGTGTCATCGGGAAACGTGTTCAAATGTGTCTCAGTTTTCGTCCCCTGGTACTCGGGTGCAACATTCCAGACGCTTTCCTAACACTCTCCCCACTTGGAGAGTCGGTGCCTTTAACCTCCTGTTTGGCCCAGTTTGCAATTTCTGTGGAAAATGAACAGGAATAGGGAGAACCAATGAGAGACTAGGTGGAGGTGTCTGGACGGGCAAATTTAACTCTCATTTCCCACCAGGAAGAGGAATAAACCAAAGGCTCAACATGCCATGCCGGAACCAAACTAGGGCCTGAAGCAATCCTGCGGTGTTGCGGACAGCTCACAAGAAAGCGAGTTGAAGAAAGGAGCTCAGGGGCACTGTAATTCACAAACCTGCAGAGTTATAAATGACAGCTATCTTCCAAAAATATATTGAAGTAAGGCAGCCAAGAATAGTTGAAAGCGGGGCAGAATTGCAGGAAACCGATTTCAGGAGGTAGACTGGAATTGCATGTAAAGCATAGGAAAAGAGGCAGAACGTCCACAATGATGCACTTGGCCAAAAAGGGCGTATGCGTTTTTTCCTGAATATATTCAGGAAAAAACGCATACGCCCTTTTTGGCCAACCAAGCAAGCTTGCAAAGGAAATCTGCACTACAATGAAGTCTCACTGCCCCCCGGTCAAAAGGGCTATCTGAAAAAAGTGTAAAATCCAGAAAGGCAGGACAGGCCAAGGAGAACTAGGAGCCTTCTTATGCTGATGGGCGGGATGTAAATTGCCAGCAGCCACTCTGGAGAAGTGTATGGTGTTTCCTGAAACATCCAAAAAACAAAGCAACAGAGCCTAGGGTATTTCCACTTATGGTCCTATAGCTTAGGGAAATTAAAATCAAAAAGACACAGCCACCCCAAATTTTGGGACAGCTCTGTTTACAAGAACCTCGTTTACGGTACAAGTTCAATATCACAGAAAGCGAAAAATGGATAAAGATGTTGTGGTACTTACGTACAATGCAATATCACTCAGCAATGAAATCTATGTCATCAGGCCCGTAGCAGCATAATGAGTGGATTCAGGTACGATGATTCTAAGTGAAATGAGTCACACAGAAAAAGAAACATCATAAGTTATCACTACTACACGGAATGTAAACTTGGCTACACGGGAACTGAATTACAAAACAGAACAGGTTGTCAAATGTAGAAAACCCACTTATGCTTGCTTAAGGGGAAAGGAGAGTTGGGGTGCTACATACAACAAGAGATTGAAATTAGCACAGATACCATTCCATAAGCCAAATATGTAATAGACAAGAGCTACTCCTTGCTCAACGAAGTGGACTCAACACCCCATATTAAACGCCTAACAATATACATGACTAGTAAGACTCTTAAAACCTATGGATTTATATGTCTCCGAAAGAGAATCAAGCGTGTGTACAGTGGCATAAACGCAGCAGTGATAGGATTGGTGAGGTTCGGTGAGCAAATGCAGACCCTTTGAAGTCATATTGCATGGTACCCATTCCATGGGTCTCAACTCTCTATGTTTAAGGGATTCTTCCTTCAGCTAAAACATGCATGTGGAACCCTGAGTATGATCCACCGTGTGATCGGAAAACGTGTTCAAATGTGTCTCAGTTTTCGTCCCCTGGTACTCGGGTGCAACATTCCAGACGCTTTACTAACACTCTCCCCAATTGGAGAGTCAGTGCCTTTAAACTCCTGTTTGGCCCAGTTTGCAATTTCTGTGGAAAATGAACAGGAATAGGGAGAACCAATGAGAGACTAGGTGGAGGTGTCTGGACGGGCAAATTTAACTCTCATTTCCCACCAGGAAGAGGAATTAACCAAAGGCTCAGCATGCCGTGCCAGAACAAAACTAGGGCCTGAAGCAATCCTGCGGTGTTGCGGCCAGCTCACAAGAAAGCGAGTTGAAGAAAGGAGCTCAGGGGCACTGTAATTCACAAACCTGCAGAGTTATAAATGACAGCTATCTTCCAAAAATATATTGAAGTAAGGCTGCCAAGAGGAGTTGAATGCGGGGCAGAATTGCAGGGAACCGATTTCAGGAGGTAGACTGGAATTGCATGTAAAGCATAGGAAAAGAGGCAGAACGTCCACAATGATGCACTTGGCCAAAAAGCGCATATGCATTTTTTCCTGAATATATTCAGGAAAAAACGCATATGCCCTTTTTGGCCAACCAAGCAAGCTTGCAAAGGAAATCTGCACTACAATGAAGTCTCACTGCCCCCTGGTCAAAAGGGCTATCTGAAAAAAGTGTAAAATCCAGAAAGGCAGAACAGGCCATGGAGAACTGGGAGCCCTGTTATGCTGACGGGCGTGATGTAAATTGCCAGAAGCCACTCTGGAGAAGTGTATGGTGTTTCCTGAAACATCCAAAAAACAAAGCAACAGACCCTAGGGCACTTTCACTTATGGTCCTATAGCTTAGGGAAATTAAAATCAAAAAGACACAGCCACCCCAAAGTTTGGGCTGGCTCTGTTTACAAGAACCTCATTTACGGTACAAGTTCAATATCACAGAAAGCGAAAAATGGATAAAAAAGTTGTGGTACTTACGTAAAATGCAATATACTCAGCAATGAAATCTATGTCATCAGGCCCGTAGCAGCATAATGAGTGGATTCAGGTACGATGATTCTAAGTGAAATAAGTCACACAGAAAAAGAAACATCATAAGGTATCACTAATACACGGAATGTAAACTTGGCTACACAGGAACTGAATTACAAAACAGAAGAAGGTGTCAAATGTAGAAAACCAACTTATGCTTGCTTAAGGGGAAAGGTGAGTTGGGGTGCTTCATAAAACCAGAGATTGAAATTAGCACAGATACCGTTCCATAAGCCAAATATGTAATAGACAAGAGCTACTCCTTGCTCAACGAAGTGGACTCAACACCCCATATTAAACGCCTAAGAATATACCTGACTAGTAAGAATCTTAAAACCTATGGATTTATATGTCTCCGAAAGAGAATCAAGCGTGTACAGTGGCATAAGCGCAGCAGTGATAGGATTGGTGAGGTTCGGTGAGCAAATGCAGACCCTTTGAAGTCATATTGCATGGTACCCATTCCATGGGTCTCAACTCTCCATGTTTAAGGGATTCTTCCTTCAGCTAAAACATGCATGTGGAACCCAGAGTACGATCCAGTGTGTGATCGGAAAACGTGTTCAAATGTGTCGCAGTTTTTGTCCCCTGGTACTCAGGTGCAACATTCCAGACGCTTTACTAACACTCTCCCCACTTGGAGAGTCAGTGCCTTTAACCTCCTGTTTGGCCCAGTTTGCAATTTCTGTGGAAAATAAACAGGAATAGGGAGAACCAATGAGAGACTAGGTGGAGGTGTCTGGACGGGCAAATTTAACTCTCATTTCCCACCAGGAAGAGGAATTAACCAAAGGCTCAACATGCCGTGCCGGAACCAAACTAGGGCCTGAAGCAATTCTGCGGTGTTGCGGCCAGCTCACAAGAAAGCGAGTTGAAGAAAGGAGCTCAGGGGCACTGTAATTCACAAACATGCAGAGTTATAAATGATAGCTATCTTCCAAAAATATATTGCAGTAAGGCTGCCAAGAGGAGTTGAATGGGGGCAGAATTGCAGGGAACCGATTTCACGAGGTAGACTGGAATTGTATGTAAAGCATAGGAAAAGAGGCAGAACGTCCACAATGATGCACTTCGCCAAAAAGGGCGTATGCGTTTTTTCCTGAATATATTCAGGAAAAAATGCATACGCCCTTTTTGGCCAACCAAGCAAGCTTGCAAAGGAAATCTGCACTACAATGAAGTCTCACTGCCCCCCGGTCAAAAGGGCCATCTGAAAAAAGTGTAAAATCCAGAAAGGCAGGACAGGCCATGGAGAACTGGGAGCCTTGTTATGCTGATGGGCGGGATGTAAATTGCCAGCAGCCACTCTGGAGAAGTGTATGGTGTTTCCTGAAACATCCAAAAAACAAAGCAACAGAGCCTAGGGCACTTCCACTTATGGTCCTATAGCTTAGGGAAATTAAAATCAAAAAGACACAGCCACCCGAATGTTTGGGACGGCTCTGTTTACAAGAACCTCGTTTACGGTACAAGTTGAATATCACAGAAAGCGAAAAATGGATAAAGAAGTTGTGGTACTTACGTACAATGCAATATCACTCAGCCATGAAATCTATGTCATCAGGCCCATAGCAGCATAATGAGTGGATTCAGGTACGATGATTCTAAGTGAAATAAGTCACACAGAAAAAGAAACATCATAAGATATCACTACTACACGGAATGTAAACTTGGCCAGACAAGAACTGAATTACAAAACAGAACAGGGCCTCAAATATAGAAAACCATCTTATGCTTGCTTAAAGGGAAAGGTGAGTTGGGGTGCTTCATAAAACCAGAGATTGAAATTAGCACAGATACCATTCCATAAGCCAAATATGTAATAGACAAGAGCTACTCCTTGCTCAACGAAGTGGACTCAACACCCCATATTAAACGCCTAAGAATATACCTGACTAGTAAGAATCTTAAAACCTATGGATTTATATGTCTCCGAAAGAGAATCAAGCGTGTGTACAGCGGCATAAGCGCAGCAGTGATAGGATTGGTGAGGTTCGGTGAGCAAATGCAGACCCTTTGAAGTCATATTGCATGGTACCCATTCCATGGGTCTCAACTCTCCAGGTTTAAGGGATTCTTCCTTCAGCTAAAACATGCATGTGGAACCCAGAGTATGATCCACCGTGTGATCGGAAAACGTGTTCAAATGTGTCTCAGTTTTCGTCCCCTGGTACTCGGGTGCAACATTCCAGATGCTTTACTAACACTCTCCCCACTTGGAATGTCAGTGACTTTAACCTCCTGTTTGGCCCAGTTTGCAATTTCTGTGGAAAATGAACAGGAATAGGGAGAACCAATGAGAGACTAGGTGGAGGTGTCCGGACGGGCAAATTTAACTCTCATTTCCCACCAGGAAGAGGAATTAACCAAAGGCTCAGCGTGCCATGCCGGAACCACACTAGGGCCCGAAGCAATCCTGCGGTGTTGCGGCCAGCTCACAAGAAAGCGAGTTGAAGAAAGGAGCTCAGGGGCACTGTAATTCACAAACCTGCAGAGTTATAAATGACAGCCATCTTCCAAAAATATATTAAAGTAAGGCTGCCAAGAGGAGTTGAAAGCGGGGCAGAATTGCAGGAAACCGATTTCAGGAGGTAGACTGGAATTGCATGTAAAGCATAGGAAAAGAGGCAGAATGTCCACAATGATGCACTTGGCCAAAAAGGGCGTATGCGTTTTTTCCGATTCAGGAAAAAACGCATACGCCCTTTTTGGCCAACCAAGCAAGCTTGCAAAGGAAATCTGCACTACAATGAAGTCTCACTGCCCCCCGGTCAAAAGGGCCATCTGAAAAAAGTGTAAAATCCAGAAAGGCAGGACAGGCCATGGAGAACTGGGAGCCTTGTTATGCTGATGGGCGGGATGTAAATTGCCAACAGCCACTCTGGAGAAGTGTATGGTGTTTCCTGAAACATCCAAAAAACCAAGCAACAGAGCCTAGGGCATTTCCACTTATGGTCGTATAGCTTAGGGAAATAATAATCAAAAAGACACAGCCTCCCCAAAGTTTGGGATGGCTCTGTTTACAAGAACCTCGTTTACGGTACAGGTTCAATATCGCAGAAAGCGAAAAATGGATAAAGAAATTGTGGTACTTACGTACAATGCAATATCACTCAGCAAAGAAATCTATGTCATCAGGCCCGTGACAGCATAATGAGTGGATTCAGGTATGATGATTCTAAGAGAAATAAGTCACACAGAAAAAGAAACATCATAAGATATCACTACTACACGGAATGTAAACTTGGCTACACAGGAACTGAATTACAAAACAGAACAGGGTGTCAAATGTAGAAAACCAACTTATGCTTGCTTAAGAGGAAAGGTGAGTTGGGGTGCGGCATAAAATCAGAGATTGAAATTAGCACAGATACTGTTCCATAAGCCAAATATGTAATAGACAAGAGCTACTCCTTGCTCAACGAAGTGGACTCAACACCCCATATTAAACGACTAAGAATATACCTGACTAGTAAGAATCTTAAAACCTATGGATTTATATGTCTCCGAAAGAGAATCAAGCCTGTGTACAGTGTCATAAACGCAGCAGTGATAGGATTGGTGAGGTTCGGTTAGCAAATGCAGACTCTTTGAAGTCATATTGCATGGTACCCATTCCATGGGTCTCAACTCTCCAGGTTTAAGGGATTCTTCCTTCAGCTAAAATATGCATGTGGAACCCAGAGTATGATCCACCGTGTGATCGGGAAACGTGTTCAAATGTGTCTCAGTTTTCGTCCCCTGGTACTCGGGTGCAACATTCCAGACGCTTTACTAACACTCTCACCACTTGGAGAATCAGTACCTTTAACCTCCTGTTTGGCCCAGTTTGCAATTTCTTCGGAAGATGAACAGGAATAAGGAGAAGCAATGGGAGACTATCTGTAGGTGTCTGGACGGGCAAATTTAACTCTCATTTCCCACCAGGAAGATAAATGAACCAAAGGCTCCGTGTGCCATGCTGGAACTAGATTAGGGCCTGAGGAGATCCTGCGGTGTTTCGGCCAGCTCACAAGAAAGTGAGTTGAAGAAAGGAGCTCAGGGGCACTGTAATTCAGAAACCTGCGGAGTTATAAATGACAGCTATCATCCAAAATTATACTGAAGTAAGGCTGCGAAGAGGACTTGAATGCGGGGCAGAATTGCTGGAAACTGATTTCAGAACGTACACGGGAGTAGCTCTTAAAGCATAGGAAAAGAGACAGAACTTGGAAAATAATGCACTTGGCAAAAAAGGGCATATGTGTTTTATCCAGAGCTCTCATAACTGAGGGGAGGAGATTCCCAGCAGGCTCCAAGTGCCACCTGAGGGCTCACATTGCCAAGGCAACGTGAGCATGCCAGGCAGGAGTTACCTCACAGCAGAGGTCCCACCTCACAGAAGGGTGAGAAACCCAGCCAACATCAGACTCTCACCAGAGGGCCCACATCACCAAGGGGATGAGAACCAGGCAGGAGTGTCTTCACATCAGTGGGGCCACATCATCGAAAGCTGAGGTACTCAGCACATGTGTCCTCAAACCAGAGGACCCACATCACCAAGGACCTCGGAGTGAGGCAGGCAGGAGTAGCCTCACAACACTGGGCACATAGAATAAAAAAGTGAGGAATCCAGCAGTTGGAACCTCCCAGCAGGCGGCCCAGAGCACCGAGGCTATGGGATCCAGGCCACAGTGAACTCACAGAACAGGGCCCATGTCATGAAACTGAGCAACCCAGCCATTGGGACCTCAGAGCAGGAGGCCCACATCCCCATGGGGATGGAATTCTGGTAGGAGTGTGCTCGCACCACTGAGAACGTATCAGAAAATTTTGGGCGACCAGCAGTTAGGGCCTGACGCCAGAGGGCACTCATCACCGAGAAGAGGAGGCTCCCAGCAGGCTCCAACTGCCACCAGAGGGCTGACGTCGCCAAGGCGATGTGTGCCAACCAGGCACGAATGACCTCACAGCAGAGGGCCCACCTCACAGAAGGGTGAGGAACACAGCCAGGATCAGACTCTCACCAGAGGGCCCACATCACCAAGGGGATGGGAACCAGGCAGGAGTGTCCCCACACCAGTGGGACAACATCATCGAAAGGTGAGGATCCCAGCACATGTGTCCTCAAACCAGAGGAACCACATCACCAAGGGGTTCGGAATGAGGCTGGCAGGACTGACCTCACAACACAGGGTCCATAGAATATAAAAGTTGAGGAATCCAGCAGTTGGAACCTCCCAGCAAGTGGCCCAGAGCACAGAGGCTATGGGATCCAGGCCGCAGTGAACTCACAGCAGAGGGCCCACATCATGAACCTGTGAGCAGCCCAGCTGTTGGGACCTCAGAACAGAAGACCCACATCCCCATTGGGATGGGAACCTGGCAGGAGTGGCTTTGCACCACTTAGCACATATCAGAAAATGTTAGGAGCCCAGCAGTTAGGGGCTGATGCCAGGGGGCCCTCATAACTGAGGGGAGGAGACTCCCAGCAGGTTCCAACTGCCAACAGAGGGACCACGTCTACAAGGTGGCATGCGCCAGCCAGGCAGTAGTGACCTCACAGCAGAGGGCCTATCTCACAGAAGGGTGAGGAACCGAGGCAGGATGAGACTCTCACCAGAGGGCCCACAACACCAAGGGGATGGGAACCAGTCAGGACTGTCCTCCCACCAGTGGGGCCACATCATCGAAAGGTGAGGAACCCAGCACATGTGGCCTCATATCAGAGGACATACATCACAAAGGGGATGGGAGTGAGGCAGGTAGGAGTAGCCTAAAAACAGAGGGCCCAAAGAATAAAAAAAGTGAGGAATCCAGCATTTGGAACCTCCCAGCAGGCGGCCGAGAGCACAGAAGCTATGGGATGCAGGCAGGAGTTAACTAACACCAGAGAGCCCACATCATGAAACTGTGAGCAACCCAGGCATTGGGACCTCAGAGCAGAAAGCCCACATCCCCATGGGGATGGGAACCTGACAGGAGTGTCCTGGCATCACTGGGCTCACATCAGAAAACGTGGGGAGCCCAGCAGTTAGAGCCTGATGCTAGAGGGCCGTCATCACCGAGGGCAGGAGGCTCCCAGCAGGTTCCATGTGCCAACAGAGGGCCCACGTCGCCAAGGTGATGTGTGCAAGTCAGGCAGGATTGACCTCACAGCAGAGGGCCTACCTCACAGAAGAGTGAGGAACCCAGCCAGGATAAGACTGTCACCAGAAGGCCCACATCACCAAGGGGATGGGAACCAGGCAGGAGTGTCCTCACACCAGTGGGGCCACATCATTGAAAGTTGCCTAACCCAGCACATGTGGCCTCAAACCAGAAGACCCACATCACGAAGGGGTTGCGAGTGAGGCAGGCAGGAGGAGCATCACAACACAGGACCCATAGAATACAAAAGTTGAGGAATCGAGCAGTTGGAACCTCCCAGCAGGCAGCCAAGACCACAGAGGCTATGGGATCCAGGCCACAGTGAAATAACACCAGAGAGCCCACATCATGAAATTGTGATCAACCCAGCCATTGGAACCTCAGAGCAGAAGGCCCACATCCCCATGGGGATGGGAACCTAAGAGGAGTGCTTGAGCAACACTGGGCTCACTAAGAAAAGTTGGGGAGCCCAGCAGTTAGGGCCTGACGTCAGAGGGCCCTCATCACAGAGCTGAGGAGGCTCCCAGCAGGGTCCAATTGCCACCAGAGGGCTCATGTCAACAAGGCGAGGTGAGCAACCCAGGCAAGAGTTACCTGATAGTAGAGGGCCCACCTCACAGATGGGTGAGGAACCCAGCCAGGATCAGACTCTCACCAGAGGGCCCACATCACAAAGGGGATGGGACCCAGTCAGGATTATCCTCACACCAGTGGGGCCTCATCATCGAAAGGTGCGGAACCCAGCACATGTGGCCTCAAATCAGAGGACACATATCACAAAGGGAATGGGAGTGAGGCAGGCAGGAGTAGCCTAAAAACAGAGGGCCCAAAGAATAAGAAAGGTGAGGAATCCAGCAGTTGGAACCTCCCAGCAGGCGGCCCAGAGCACAGAAGCTATGGGATGCAGGCAGGAGTGAACTAATACCAGAGAGCCCACATCATGAAACTGTGAGCAACCCAGGCTTTGGGACCTCAGAGCAGAAGGCCCACATCCCAATGGGGATGTGAACCTGGCTGGAGTGTCCTCGCACCACTGGGCGCACATCACAAAATGTAGGGAGCCCAGCAGTTAGGGCCTGACGCCAGAGGGCCCTCATCACCGAGGAGAGGAGGCTCCCAGCAGGCTCCAAGTGCCACCAGAGGGCTCATGTCCACAAGGCGAGGTGAGCAAGCCAGGCAGGAGTGACCTCACAGCAGACGGCCCACCTCACAGATGGGTGAGGAACCCAGCCAGGATCAGACTCTCAACAGAGGGCCCACATCACCAAGGGGATGTGAACCAGGCAGGAGTCTCCTAAGACCATTGGTCCCACATCATCGAAAGGTGAGGAACCCAGCACATGTGGCCTCAAACCAGACGACACACATCACGAAGGGGCTGGGAGTGAGGCAGGCAGGAGGATCCTCACAACAGAGGGCCCAAAAAATTAAAAAAGTGAGGAATCCAGCAGTTGGAACCTCCCAGCAGGCGGCCAAGAGCACAGAGGCTATGGGATCCAGGCCTCTGTGAACACCAGAGAGCCCACATCATGAAAATGTGAACAACCCAGCCGTTGGGACCTCAGAGCAGAAGGCCCACATCTCCATGGAGATGGGATCCTAAGAGGAGTGCCAAAGCATCACTGGGCTCCCTAAGAAAAGTTGGTGAGCCCAGCAGTTAGGGCCTGACGCAAGAGGGCCCTCATCACCGGGGGGAGGAGATTCCCAGCACGCTCCAACTGCCACCACACGGCTGACTTCACCAAGGCAATGTGTGCCAGCCATGCAGGAGTGACCTATCAGCAGAGGGTCTCCCTCACAGGTGGGTGAGGAACAAAGCCAGGAACAGACTCTCACCAGGGGGTCCACATAACCACGTGGATGAGAACCAGGCAGGAGTGTCCTCACACTAGTGGGGCCACATCATCGAAAGGTGAGGAACCCAGAAAAGGTGGCCACAAACCAGAGGACCCACATCACCAAGGGGTTGAGAGTGAGGTAGGTGTCTGGACGGGCATATTTAACACTCATTTCCCACCAGGAAGAGAAATTAACCAAAGGCTCAGCGTGCCCTGCCAGAAGCAGATTAGGGCCTGAAGCAGTCTTGCGGGTTTGCGGCCAGCTCACAAGAAAGCGAGTTGAAGAAAGGAGCTCAGGGGCCCTGTAATTCACAAACCTGGAGAGTTATAAATGACAGATAACGTCCAAAAATATATTGAAGTAAGGCTGCGAAGAGGACTTGAAAGCGGGGCAGAATTTCAGGAAACCGATTTCAGGAGGTAGACTGGATTTGCATTTAAAGCATAGGAAAAGAGGCAGAACATCGACAATGATGCACTTGGCAACAAAGGGCGTATGAGTTTGTTCCTGAATATATTCAGGAAAAAACGCATACGCCCTTTTTGGCAAACCAAGCAAGCTTGCAATGGAAATCCAAACTATGAGTGTCACTTTTCCCCGGTCTAAAGGGCCATCTGAGAAAAGTGTAAAATCCAGAAAGGCAAGACAGGCCATGGGGAAAAAGGAGCCTTGTTATGCTGATGGGCGGGATGTACATTGCCAACAGCCACTCTGGAGAAGTGTATGGTGTTTCCTGATACATCTGAAAAACAAAGCAACAGAGTCTAGGGCATTTCCACTTATGGTCCTATAGCTTAGGGAAATTAAAATCAAAAAGACACAGCCACCCCAAAATTTGGGACGGCTCTGTTTACAGGAACCTCTTCTACAGTACGAGTTAAATATCCCAGAGAACAAATAATTGATAAAGAAGTTGCGGTACTTACGTACAACAGAATACCACTCAGCAATGAAATCTCTGTCACCAGGCCTGTACCAGCATAATGAGTGGATTGAGGCATGATGATTCTAAGTGAAATAAGTCACACAGAAAAAGAAACATCATAAGGTATCACTAATGCACGGAATGTAAACTTGGCTACACATGAACTGAATTACAAAACAGAACAGGGTCTCAAGATTAGAAAACCAACTTATGCTTGCTTAAGGGGAAAGGTGAGTTAAGGGGGTGCTGCATAAAACCAGAGTTTGAAATTAGCACAGATACCGTTCCATAAGCCAAATATGTAATAGACAAGACCTACCCCCTGCTCAACGAAATGGACTCAACAATGAGGTATCACCTCACACCTGTTAGAATGGGCATCATCTGAAAATCTACAAACAACAAATGCTGGAAAGGGTGTGGAGAAAAGGAACCCTCTTCCACTATTGTTGGGAATATAAATTGATACATTCACTATGGAGAACAATATGGAGTTTCTTAAGAAACTAATAATAGAATTACCATATGATACAGCAATCCCAGGACTGGACATATACCCAGACAAAACCATAAATCAAAAAGAGACATTCACCGCAATGTTCATTGCATCACTATTTACAATATCGAGGTAATGGAAGCAACCTAAATGCCCACAGACAGACGAATGCATAAAGCTGTGGTACATATATAAAATGGAATATTACTAAGCCATGAAAGGAATGAAATTGGGTCATTTGTAGAGACGTCGATGGATCTAGAGACTGTCATACAGAGTGAAGTAAGTCAGAAAGAGAAAAACAAATCTTGTATATTCATGCATATATGTGGAACCTAGAAAAACTGTACAGATTAACCGTTTTACAAGGCATAAATAGAGCAACAGATGTAGACAACAATCGTATGGACAACAAGGGGGGAAAGCTCTTGGAGGGGTGGTGGTGGGAGGAGTTGAGAGATTGGGATTGGCATGTAAACATTTATATGTATAAAATAGATAACCAATGAGAACCTGCTGTATAAAAATATAAAATAAAATTCAAAATTAAAAAGAAATAAAATTTAAAAAATAAAACAGAAAAAACAATTATTCCCTTCACATACATGTATTTATATGAATAAATTATTTCCATGCTTATATCTGTAAATACAAAAAAGAGGAATAAAATCTACCTTGAACCAAAAACGAAAAAGAGAAAAAAAAAACAGAACCCACCAGTTACTCAGAGGAAAACCGTATCAGGGCACTTGCTCCAGTTGTAAACAATTCTGAAGTTGGTCAGTGGTGGGGAATCGTCTCCCATTCAGCCAGCAGCCCCCACACGACAAGCGTCCTCATTGCAAAGCTGGGGCACCGTGCTGAGGCATCTGTGAGTAAACGTGAGCTGAGCCCCAGGCCAGTTGCTGCTGAACTGTTCCCACCCTTCCCAGGTAAAACACCTGAATATATACAAGGACTTGAAAGCCTAGAGGAAGGGCCATGGAGCCACACGAGTGACAGCATGCCAGATGACTTGGTGCCTGCAGGCCAGCCAGGATGGTCCTGGCCCTGGGTGCTCTTCTGGAAGATTTCCATTTCCCTGCCTGAGATACCCGTCCTGTCCCTGCCCCCACTGCTTCTTCCCTTCCTCACCTCTGCCCAGGGAGAAATTCCAGCAGCAGGTATGGGTGACACATCCTCTTCTTTAGCAGGTGGCAGCCTGGCAACTGCTGCAGAAAGTCCAGCAGAGCCCCACAAACACTGGGCCACCCACAAAGCCGTGGCCTCTCACTCCTTCCCACCAGCCCAGCCCCGAGACTGCTGACAGGGCAGAGAAAATGGCGTCAGGCACAGCTGCAGGGGCTTTTGCTGCCTGGAGTAGTATTTATATTGACCTCAACCCAGGCACACCTGGAGAGGGCTGGCCGGCACGGTAAGGCTGCCCAGGTCAGCCAATCATCACCCCTCAGGGGCTCACAGTTGCAGAAAATGGAACTTGCTGAATCGGCCATGTCCAAGGAACAGGTGTGGACCCCTGAGAGTCAGGATAGACAAGGGGCTGCAGCTTTGGCTTGTTTTCTAATCATTTTATCTGGCCCATGAGTGGGAGACAACTTCAAGAAAACCCTCTCCTAATGAGACGAACCCAGGAGTCAGGGAGAGGAGGGGTGGGTGGTGGTTGGAGACAGAGGCCTGCTGCTCTGGGTGCAGTGGAAGTCTCTGGAAGACCAGGTGGAGGGAGGCCACACAGAGTGATGCCCAGGGTCACAGACCTGTCGGAGCTGCTGTTTGTTAGTTCAAGTCCTGCTCTGAGGTGCTCTGTGTCAGCTCTGAGCAACAGGTGAGCTGGGGGTGCTCTTCAATGAGGGCTATGTGCACGGTTCCTGTGTGCCCAGCCCTGCCATGGTACCTGCAAGGGAAGCTCTGTATCCTGGGAGGGGCCTGACCATGAGAGCCCCGTGGGCTGGGTTGGGGGTGGGGTACCTGCCCAGGAGAGCTCCATATCCTGGGATTGGCCTGACCACGAGAGCCCCATGGGCTGCTGGGGACCTGGTAAAGGATGTCAGGACAGTCAGTGAAGCCACCGAGGATATACCTCCAGTTGCTCCTGATTCCTACACCCTGCTGGTCATTCTACCAACCACCAGGACATGGTATTCTGTATTAGTCTTCAATGATGCCTTCTTTTGTATTCCATTAGTCCCAGAGTCACAAGAAATTTTGGCTTGTGGGTGGCAGGTCTCAACACACAACTAAAACAATACTTCCGGACCGTCTTGCCCCAAGGGTTCAAAAATTCCCACACCATCTTTGGGGAAAGCTTAGCTAAAGACCGAAAAGTTCTACCTCTGGAAAAGGAAACCCTCCTTCAATATGCAGATGACATTCTGATTGCCAGCCCTACTAAGGAGGCCTCTGAACTACCAAGCCAATAAAGGATAGAAGTTGTCCAAGAAAAAGCTCAAATATCACAGACTGCGGTGACCTGCCTGGGCTTCATTCTCACACAAGGTCAGAGAAGCCCATCCCAGGAAAGGGAAGAAACCATTTGCAGCCTTACCCCTTTCTAAAACTAGAAGACAGCTTAGGGGTTCCTGGGGAGGCCAGGGTTTGCTGCTTCTGCACCCCTAACTACAGTCTACTAGCTGGGCCTCTATATGAAACACTGAAAGGAAAAGATGATGATCCTTTTGAACAGAATCCAGAAGTGGCCTTTCAAGAATGGAAAGAGCAGTCAATTCAGACCCTTGCCCTGGAACTCCCTAATTGAGCTAAACCCTTTGACCTTTCCATTCCCGGTGAAAGGTGAATCGCCATTGGAGAATTAGTGCAAAAACTGGGACCACTTGAAATGGAACAACGCAAGAATGCCATCCAGGTAGGATAAACTACAGTCACCAAGGGGCTTGGCCCACTGCCACATCTGGCCAAGATACTGGCGGTATCTAAAAACCTGGAAATCAGCAGCCCAAAAGGCCACCTCCCTCCTAAGGGAAAAGGACCCCACGTGGTGATCCTAATCACCAACCATGCCCTGAAGTTGCAGGGTTCGCTCCGTGGGCACACCGACCTCGAGTGAGGAGGCCCTCCAACTCCAACATCCAGAGAGATAACCGGGGGCAACAGGGCACCATGACGACTCGTGTGAACATCACTTGACCTGGAGTTTCTCTCATAAAACAACAATAGTGTGTCCCGAAGGAGTAGACTACTGCTTGCAGGACTTCCTGCACCCGGAGGGGAGCTAATAATCTTGGCGGGGGAACCGTATATCACACTGTCACCATAGAAAAGCCTACAGACACCGTGATGATGGTGGCCAATAAGACCGGCTGGACTCCTGTTTACTTCAAAAGGCTGTTGACTCAGTGGCCATCATGGTCCTTGATCACCACTGACCCTGGACTGTCTGGGAGTTGAGCGGGCAGGGCTCTGACACCTGGTGCTGTTTTTACATTAATTCAGGGGCCTAATTGAAGAAAGAGCAGACTACTGGTCAGAGCATCTAGGCTGGCAGAAACGGTCAGCCTAAGGTGGCCGAACAAATGTGGGGCGGGGTGAAACCGGCCCCCACAGCGTCTCTGCACATCTCTTTCCTGGACCCTTAAAGGTCATTAGAATCTATAACACTTCCAATGCTGGTGCTCAGGCGGACGAGCAGGGAGGCAGGGGTCCTGGGGCCAATCAACGTCACCTGGAGGCTGCTGGGGAGAAGTTCTGACCCTCGTCCCCTGGTATGAGGGCTCCCAACTCAGCACTCAGCAGTTACAGAAGAAGGGTCTGCACCCTCAGCACTCCAAGAATGAGGAATGGGACAAAAGGCAGAGGAGGGGTTTGTCCCCAGCAAAGCCCATTAAAAATCCCTGGGAGATAAAAATACAATCTGGGCAATAAAGTCAAGTCTGACCTTTTTTATCCTTTGTGCTTTGTCTAATTTCACGTGCTCCTAGGGTCCCGCATGCAGAGGTTCCACACCCGGCACTTCAGACCAGATTTCCTGGTGCAGAATGGCTGGGTCGACACCTCAGCTCCTGGGGCCCAGTGCAGACTCCGAGATATAGAGCCTGAGCTGCAGCCAACCCGGCCCTTGAGAGCTCCGCCCCCTCCCTCCCACTGACTCTGACAGGATCTCTACACAGCAGCCCAGCCCACAGCCCACGGGGTAGTGCATGCTCTCACCTCTCCATTCTCTGATGAAAATATAAAGTTTCCTTTGCTTGGGAACCAAACTCAGTCTCGATCTGTTGGCCCCAATGACACTGGGCAGGGGGACCCTTGTTGGGGTCCACTCTGGAGGATCAGTAACAGAAATTGAGACTATTGTAACTTCAATGAACAGATGTGTGAGCCAAAATGTAGTTAACATAGAACAGTTTATAAGGCTCGGGTAAAATAAGATGTTTCTAACACTTCCATTTGATATTTCCATCACTTTATTATAAGCAAGTTCAGTGAAAAGGTTTGTCTTATTTGTCAGGTCAATATTAGAGAAATGAAGTGATTTCTTTCCAAGGATGTACATCTAATAATCTTGGTTAAAGCTTCAATCTTGTTTTAAATGCTTTTCCATTGAAAATGATACCTCTCTTTCAGCTCCCCCATTTCTGAGAAGTATAAAATCTTATAATTTATTATTACCAAAGGGGAAAGGTGGGAGGAGGGATAAATTAACAGTTTGGAATTAACACATACACACTGCTATGTATAAAATAGATCATCAACAAGGAACTACTGTATAGCACAGGGAACTACACTCAATATTGTGCAATAACCTATAAGGGGAAATAATCGGAAAAAGAACAGATATTTTTATTGACATCATCTATCAATGACAGTTAAAGTGTAACCTAAGGGAAGCCAGTGGTGAGTGCTTCTGACCCTGAAGACTTCAGTCATCTAAAGTTTGCACTCTGCCTACTTCCCAAGGCCCTTAATGAACATATGTGTAGCCGTAGCTTAAAAAACTCCCCAGTTTGGGTTTCGGGGAGACACTGATTTTGAAAAAGCCCTGGTGTTCTCCTTACATGAATGGGACTCTTCCTACTGCTAAAACATGTCTGTCACATCCAGAGGATGGTATACCGTCTGATCGGGAAGAGTTTGGAAAAGGCATCTCATCTCCTCATCTCCTGGTGCTCGGGTTCACCCCTCCAGCGTCTTTACTAACAGTCTCCCCACTTGGAGATGTCAACACTGTCAACATCCTGTTGCGTACAGTTTGGAATTTGTCCAGAGGATGAAGCGGAAGGATGAGGAACAATGAGAGACAAGTCCTAGGTGTTCAGACAGGCACATGTCACTCTAATTTCCAATCAGGAAGATGAATTGACCAAAGGCTAGGGTTGCCCATGGAAACAGTATAGGGCTTGAGGAAATCCCACTGCTTTGTGGCCAGTTCCCATAAACACAAGTTGAACAATGGAACTCAGGGGCAGTAAAATTCACGAAACTGCAGAGTTGAAAATATCTATCACTGAAAAATGTCTTGAGGAAAGTCAGAGAAAAGGATTGGCAAGCAAGGGAGAATGGCAGGAAAGGGATTTGAGGAGGTAGAAAGGACTCGCCATTAAGCACAAGAAAAGGGGCTGAACATTGCCGACATTGCAGTTGGCCAAAAAGGCTGTATGTGTTTTTTTCTGTATATATTCAAGAAAAGGGCATACACTTTTTTAGCCAACCAAACAGGTGGGCACTGGAAATCAATACTACAAAAGATATCACTTCGCATCAGTCAGAAGAGCCATCCTCATAAAGTGTAAACGCCAGAAATGCAGGACAGGGCAAGGAGAAGAGGGAGCCCTGTGAGGCTTATAGTGGAAATGTATATTGCCAACGGCCATTCTGGAGAAGTGTATTGTGTTTACTAAAGCATCTAAAAAATGAGCTACAGAGCATAGGGCACTTGCACTCATGGGCGTATATCTTGGGAAAAACAAAAATCGAGAGGACACAGGCACCCCAATGTTTACTGCCCCTCTGTTTAAAAGATCCTCGACTAGGATATAACTTAAATGTCTCTGGAGGGAAAAAATGGATAGAGATGTGGTACTTATGTAGAGTGGAATATTACTCAGCCTGGAAATCAATGAAATATGGCCAGTTGTAACAACTCCGGAGGAGTTACGTATGATCATTCTAAGTGACGTAATTCAAAAAGAAAAAGACACATATCATAAGATATCACTTAAAGGTGGAATCCAAAATGGCTACACATGAAATAAATTACAAAACAAAAACATAGTCAAATATGTAGAAAATACGCGTGAGGCTGCTAAACGGGAAAGGTGGGGAGGGGTGAGGCATCATCCAGGAGGTTGAAATTAGCAAAGATACCATTCCAAATACCAAACTGATAATCAACAAGGCCTACACGGTAGCTAAAAGAACTGCACTCAGCACACTCAAGTCACCGGAAAAGAATATCTATGACTGGTAAGAATCTGAAAAAGAATTTATTGATGTCTCTCTGTACGTGAATCAAGTGGATGTACAGCAGCAAGAAACAGAGCTTTGAAAATCAGCTATGACCAATATAGTAATAAATTGAAAAAAATAAACGACAGAGAGACAGAGAAAACCTCTTACAACTTTTCCTCAGGGACGGTGATGCAACATGGATTGAACACATCTAGACCCACAGCAGGATGAGACATAAGGCTGGAAACTGCTCGCGCTAAGAGAAATGTGAGGTTGGGTGAGGAAATGCACACCCTTTAAAGTAATACTACCTGGTACCCATTCAATGGGTCCCAAATCTGCAGGTTCAAGGAATCTTCCTACAGCTAAAACATGCATGGAAAACCCAGAGGACTGTACACCATGTGATCGGGAGATGTGTCTAAAATGCACCTCATTTATCCTCTCCTGGTGCTCCTGTTCATCATTCCAGCCACGTTACTTAGAATCTCCCCACTTAGAGAATCAGCACATTTAAACTTCTGTTTCACACATTTTGCAAATTGTGAGGAGGATGAACGGGAACAGGGGGAACCAATGAGAGAATAGTTGTAGGGGTTTGGACGGGCACATGTCACTCTAATTTCCCATTAAGAATAAGAATTAAAAAAAGGCTCAGCCCGCCTCGCCGGAGCCAAAATAGGGCCTGAAGCAATCCTGCGGTTTTGAGGCCAGCTCACAAAAGAGCAACTTAAAAAATGGAGCTCAGGGTCACTGCAATTCACAAACCTGCAGAGTTATAAATGAAAACTAACGTCCAAAAATATGTTGAGGTAAGGCAAAGAAGAGGATCTGAATGCAAGACAGAATTGCAAGAAACAGATTTCAAGAGATAGATTGGACTCGCCTTTAAAGCACATGAAAAGCGGCAGAATTTCGACGATGATGCAGTTGGCCCAAAAGGGAGTATGCGTTTTTTCCTGAATATATCCAGGAAAAAACGCATACGCACTTTATGGGCAACCAAGCAAGCAAGCAATGCAAATGTGCACAACAAAGAAGTCTCATTTCCCACCGGTCAAAAGGGCCATCCGAAAAAATTGTAAACACCAGAAATGCAGGACAGGCCATGGAGAACAGGGAGCCTTTATACGCTGATGGACAGTGTGTGAACTGCCGAGAGCCACTCTGGAGAAGTGTATGGTGGTTCCTAAATCATCTAAAAAACAGAGCGACAGAGCATAGGGCACTTCCAATCACGGGAGTATATCTAAGGAAGTCTAAAAATCAACAAGACACAAGCACACCACAGTTTAGGGCTACTCTGTTTACAAGAACCTCAACTTCAGTACACCTTAAATATCCCAGGAAAGAGAACAATGGATAAAGAAAATGTGGTACTTATGTACAATGGAATATCTCTTCACCATGAAATCAATGTAATAAGGCTAGTAGAAGGATAAAGAGTGGATTTAGGTCCGATAATACTACTTGAAATAAGTCAAACAGAAAAAGAAACATATCATAAGATATCACTTATAGAGGGAGGATAAATATGGCTGCACAAAAAATGAATTACAAAACAGAACAGTGTCTCACATTTAGAAAACACACTTATGTCAGCTTAAGGGGAAAGGAGAGGTGGGGTGATGCATAAAACCAGAGTTTGAAATTAGCACAGATACCGTTCAATAAACCAAATAGGTATCAGACAAGATCTACACCTTGCTCAATGAACTGGCCTCAACACACCCTATACACCGCAGAGAAATATATCTGAGTAATAAGAATCTTAAAACCCATGTATTGATATCTCTCCATAAGGGAATCAAGTGTGCACAGAGCGGCACAAACACAGTAGTGAAAATGAGCTAAACCCCATTATAGAAATAAATTTTAAAACCAAAACGCAGAAACAATGAAAGAGAGAAAAATTCTTACAAAATTCGCTCAGGGGCTGTGATGCAACCTAGAATGACCACATATAAACCCACAGCTGGATAAGACATAAGGCTGGACACTTGGGGCTGAAAGGATTGGTGAGCTTTGGTGAGCAACTGCCGAAAGTTTAATGCAATACTTCATGCTACTTATTCCAAGGGTCCCAACACTCCAAGTTGAAGGGAATCTTCCTAGAGCTAAACCATGCATGGGAAATCCAGCGGATGGTATACCATATGATCGGGAAAGGTTTCTAAAATGCACCTCATTTTCCTCTCCTGGGGCTCCGGATCAACATTCCAGCCACTTTACTAAAAACATCTCCACATGGAGAGTCAATGCCTTTAAGTTCCGGAATCGCACAGTCTGCAGTTAGTGCGGAAAATGAATGGGAATAGGGGGAACCAGTGAGAAAATAGCTGTAGCGGTTTCAATGGGCACATGTCACTCTAATTTCACATCAGGAGGAAGAATTAACCAAAGGCAGAGCAAGGCGTCCCAGAAGAAGAATAGGTCCTGAAGAAATCCTGTGGATATGAGGCAAGATCACAAAAATAAGAGCTGAAAAATGGAGCTAAGGGCCATTGCAATTCAAAAACCTGCAGAGTTATGAAGGCCAACTATTTTCCAAAAGTATATTGAGGTAAGGCTATGAAGAGGCACTGAGAGCAAGGCAGAACTGCAGGAAACCGATTGCAGGAGGTAGAATGGAATTGCATGTAAAGCATAGGAAAAGAGGCAGAACGTCCACAATGATGCACTTGGCCAAAAAGGGCGTATGCGTTTCTTCCTGAATATATTCAGGAAAAAACGCATACGCCCTTTTTGGCCAACCAAGCAAGCTTGCAAAGGAAATCTGCACTACAATGAAGTCTCACTGCCCCCCGGTCAAAAGGGCCATCCGAAAAAAGTGTAAAATCCAGAAAGGCAGGACAGGCCATGGAGAACTGGGAGCCTTGTTATGCTGATGGGCGGGATGTAAATTGCCAACAACCACTCTGGAGAAGTGTATGGTGTTTCCTGAAACATCCAAAAAACCAAGCAACAGAGCCTAGGGCATTTCCACTTATGGTCGTATAGCTTAGGGAAATAATAATCAAAAAGACACAGCCTCCGCAAAGTTTGGGACGGCTCTGTTTACAAGAACCTCGTTTACGGTACAGGTTCAATATCGCAGAAAGCGAAAAATGGATAAAGAAATTGTGGTACTTACGTACAATGCAATATCACTCAGCAAAGAAATCTAGGTCATCAGGCCCGTGACAGCATAATGAGTGGATTCAGGTATGATGATTCTAAGAGAAATAAGTCACACAGAAAAAGAAATATCATAAGATATCACTACTACACGGAATGTAAACTTGGCTACACAGGAACTGAATTACAAAACAGAACAGGGTGTCAAATGTAGAAAACCAACTTATGCTTGCTTAAGGGGAAAGGTGAGTTGGGGTGCTGCATGAAACCAGAGATTGAAATTAGCACAGACACCGTTCCATAAGCCAAATATGTAATAGACAAGAGCTACTCCTTGCTCAACGAAGTGGACTCAACACCCAATATTAAACGCCTAAGAATATACCTGACTAGTAAGAATCTTAAAACCTATGGATTTATATGTCTCCGAAAGAGAATCAAGGGTGTGTACAGCGGCATAAACGCAGCAGTGATAGGATTGGTGAGGTTCGGTGAGCAAATGCAGACCCTTTGAAGTCATATTGCATGGTACCCATTCCATGGGTCTCAACTCTCCATGTTTAAGGGATTTTTCCTTCAGCTAAAACATGCATGTGGAACCCAGAGTATAATCCACCGTGTGATCGGGAAACGTGTTCAAATGTGTCTCAGTTTTCGTCCCCTGGTACTCGGGTGCAACATTCCAGACGCTTTACTAACACTCTCCCCACTTGGAGAGTCAGTGCCTTTAATCTCTTGTTTGGCCCAGTTTGCAAATTCTGCGTAAGATAAACAGGAAGAGGGAGAACCAATGAGAGACTAGGTGGAGGTGTCTGGACGGGCAAATTTAACTCTCATTTCCCACCAGGAAGAGGAATTAACCAAAGGCTCCGTGTGCCATGCTGGAACTAGATTAGGGCCTGAGGAGATCCTGCGGTGTTGCGGCCAGCTCACAAGAAAGCGAGTTGAAGAAAGGAGCTCAGGGGCACTGTAATTCACAAAACTACAGAGTTATAAATGACAGCTATCTTCCAAAAATATATTGCAGTAAGGCTGCCAAGAGGAGTTGAATGCGGGGCAGAATTGCAGGGAACCGATTTCAGGAGGTAGACTGGAATTGTAAGTAAAGCATAGGAAAAGAGGCAGAACGTCCACAATGATGCACTTGGCCAAAAAGGGCGTATGCGTTCTTTCCTGAATATATT
The DNA here is from genome assembly GCF_964270905.1 of Leucopleurus acutus. Taxonomy (NCBI): domain Eukaryota; kingdom Metazoa; phylum Chordata; class Mammalia; order Artiodactyla; family Delphinidae; genus Leucopleurus; species Leucopleurus acutus. The sequence goes on along the minus strand of NC_139146.1, from coordinate 102,538,577 downwards.
CAGGAAAAAACGCATACGCCCTTTTTGGCCAACCAAGCAAGCTTGCAAAGGAAATCTGCACTACAATGAAGTCTCACTGCCCCCCGGTCAAAAGGGCTATCTGAAAAAAGTGTAAAATCCAGAAAGGCAGGACAGGCCATGGAGAACTGGGAGCCTTGTTATGCTGATGGGCGGCATGTAAATTGCCAACAGCCACTCTGGAGAAGTGTATGGTGTTTCCTGAAACATCCAAAAAACAAAGCAACAGAGCCTAGGGCACTTCCACTTATGGTCCTATAGCTTAGGGAAATTAAAATCCAAAAGACACAGCCACCCCAAAGTTTGGGCCGGCTCTGTTTACAAGAACCTCGTTTACGGTACAAGTTCAATATCACAGAAAGCGAAAAATGGATAAAGAAGTTGTGGTACTTACGTACAATGCAATATCACTCAGCAATGAAATCTATGTCATCAGGCCCGTAGCAGCATAATGAGTGGATTCAGGTACGATGATTCTAAGTGAAATAAGTCACACAGAAAAAGAAACATCATAAGATATCACTACTACACGGAATGTAAACTTGGCTACACAAGAACTGAATTACAAAACAGAACAGGGCCTCAAATGTAGAAAACCAACTTATGCTTGCTTAAGGGGAAAGGTGAGTTGGGGTGCTGCATAAAACCAGAGATTGAAATTAGCACAGATACCGTTCCATAAGCCAAATATGTAATAGACAAGAGCTACTCCTTGCTCAACGAAGTGGACTAAACACCACATATTAAACGCCTAAGAATCTACCTGACTAGTAAGAATCTTAAAACCTATGGATTTATATATCTCCGAAAGAGAATCAAGCGTGTGTACAGCGGCATAAGCGCAGCAGTGATAGGATTGGTGAGGTTCGGTGAGCAAATGCAGACCCTTTGAAGTCATATTGCATGGTACCCATTCCATGGGTCTCAACTCTCCAGGTTTAAGGGATTCTTCCTTCAGCTAAAACATGCATGTGGAACCCAGAGTATGATCCACCGTGTGATTGGAAAACGTGTTCAAATGTGTCTCAGTTTTCGTCCCCTGGTAGTCGGTGCAACATTCCAGATGCTTTACTAACACTCTCCCCACTTGGAGAGTCAGTGCCTTTGAACTCCTGTTTGGCCCAGTTTGCAATTTCTGTGGAAAATGAACAGGAATAGGGAGAACCAATGAGAGACTAGGTGGAGGTGTCCGGACGGGCAAATTTAACTCTCATTTCCCACCAGGAAGAGGAATTAACCAAAGGCTCAGCGTGCCATGCCGGAACCACACTAGGGCCTGAAGCAATACTGCGGTGTTGCGGCCAGCTCACAAGAAAGCGAGTTGTAGAAAAGAGCTCAGGGGCACTGTAATTCACAAACCTGCAGAGTTATAAATGACAGCCATCTTCCAAAAATATATTAAAGTAAGGCTGCCAAGAGGTGTTGAAAGCGGGGCAGAATTGCAGGAAACCGATTTCAGGAGGTAGACTGGAACTGCATATAAAGCATAGGAAAAGAGGCAGAAGGTCCACAATGATGCACTTGGCCAAAAAGGGCGTATGCGTTTCTTCCTGAATATATTCAGGAAAAAACGCATACGCCCTTTTTGGCCAACCAAGCAAGCTTGCAAAGGAAATCTGCACTACAATGAAGTCTCACTGCCCCCGGTCAAAAGGGCCATCTGAAAAAAGTGTAAAATCCAGAAAGGCAGGACAGGCCATGGAGAACAGGGAGCCTTGTTATGCTGATGGGCGGCATGTAAATTGCCAGCAGCTACTCTGGAGAAGTGTATGGTGTTTCCTGAAACATCCAAAAAACAAAGCAACAGAGCCTAGGGCACTTCCACTTATGGTCCTATAGCTTAGGGAAATTAAAATGCAAAAGACACAGCCACCCCAAAGTTTGGGCCGGCTCTGTTTACAAGAACCTCGTTTACGTACAAGTTCAATATCACAGAAAGCGAAAAATGGATAAAGAAGTTGTGGTACTTACGTACAATGCAATATCACTCAGCAATGAAATCTATGTCATCAGGCCCGTAGCAGCATAATGAGTGGATTCAGGTACGATGATTCTAAGTGAAATAAGTCACACAGAAAAAGAAACATCATAAGATATCACTACTACACGGAATGTAAACTTGGCTACACAAGAACTGAATTACAAAACAGAACAGGGCCTCAAATGTAGAAAACCAACTTATGCTTGCTTAAGGGGAAAGGTGAGTTGGGGTGCTGCATAAAACCAGAGATTGAAATTAGCACAGATACCGTTCCATAAGCCAAATATGTAATAGACAAGAGCTACTCCTTGCTCAACGAAGTGGACTCAACACCCCATATTAAACGCCTAAGAATATACCTGACTAGTAAGAATCTTAAAACCTATGGATTTATATGTCTCCGAAAGAGAATCAAGCATGTGTACAGCGGCATAAGCGCAGCAGTGATAGGATTGGTGAGGTTCGGTGAGCAAATGCAGACCCTTTGAAGTCATATTGCATGGTACCCATTCCATGGGTCTCAACTCTCCAGGTTTAAGGGATTCTTCCTTCAGCTAAAACATGCATGTGGAACCCAGAGTATGATCCACCATGTGATCGGAAAACGTGTTCAAATGTGTCTCAGTTTTCGTCCCCTGGTACTCGGGTGTAACATTCCAGATGCTTTACTAACACTCTCCCCACTTGGAGAGTCAGTGCCTTTAAACTCCTGTTTGGCACATTTTGCAATTTCTGTGGAAAATGAACAGGAATAGGGAGAACCAATGAGAGACTAGGTGGAGGTGTCCGGACGGGCAAATTTAACTCTCATTTCCCACCAGGAAGAGGAATTAACCAAAGGTTCAGCGTGCCATGCCGGAACCACACTAGGGCCCGAAGCAATCCTGCGGTGTTGCGGCCAGCTCACAAGAAAGCGAGTTGAAGAAAGGAGCTCAGGGGCACTGTAATTCACAAACCTGCAGAGTTATAAATGACAGCCATCTTCCAAAAATATATTAAAGTAAGGCTGCCAAGAGGAGTTGAAAGCGGGGCAGAATTGCAGGAAACCGATTTCAGGAGGTAGACTGGAATTGCATGTAAAGCATAGGAAAAGAGGCAGAACGTCCACAATGATGCACTTGGCCAAAAAGGGCATATGCGTTTTTTCCTGAATATATTCAGGAAAAAACGCATACGCCCTTTTTGGCCAACCAAGCAAGCTTGCAAAGGAAATCTGCACTACAATGAAGTCTCACTGCCCCCTGGTCAAAAGGGCCATCTGAAAAAAGTGTAAAATCCAGAAAGGCAGGACAGGCCATGGAGAACTGGGAGCCTTGTTGTGCTGATGGGCGGAATGTAAATTGCCAACAGCCACTCTGGAGAAGTGTATGGTGTTTCCTGAAACATCCAAAAAACCAAGCAACAGAGCCTAGGGCATTTCCACTTATGGTCCTTTAGCTTAGGGAAATAATAATCAAAAAGACACAGCCTCCCCAAAGTTTGGGATGGCTCTGTTTACAAGAACCTCGTTTACGGTACAGGTTCAATATCGCAGAAAGCGAAAAATGGATAAAGAAATTGTGGTACTTACGTACAATGCAATATCACTCAGCAATGAAATCTATGTCATCAGGCCCATGACAGCATAATGAGTGGATTCAGGTATGATGATTCTAAGAGAAATAAGTCACACAGAAAAAGAAATATCATAAGATATCACTACTACACGGAATGTAAACTTGGCTACACAGAAACTGAATTACAAAACAGAACAGCGTCTCAAATGTAGAAAACCAACTTATGCTTGCTTAAGGGGAAAGGTGAGTTGGGGTGCGGCATAAAACCACAGATTGAAATTAGCACAGATACCGTTCCATAAGCCAAATATGTAATAGACAAGAGCTACTCCTTTCTCAACGATGTGGACTCAACACCCAATATTAAACGCCTAAGAATATACCTGACTAGTAAGAATCTTAAAACCTATGGATTTATATGTCTCCGAAAGAGAATCAAGCGTGTGTACAGTGGCATAAACGCAGCAGTGATAGGATTGGTGAGGTTCGGTGAGCAAATGCAGACTCTTTGAAGTCATATTGCATGGTACCCATTCCATGGGTCTCAACTCTCCATGTTTATGGGATTCTTCCTTCAGCTAAAACATGCATGTGGAACCCAGAGTACGATCCACTGTGTGATCGGGAAACGTGTTCAAATATGTCTCAGTTTTCGTCCCCTGGTACTCGGGTGCAACATTCCAGTCGCTTTACTAACACTCTCCCCACTTGGAGAGTCAGTGCCTTTAACCTCCTGTTTGGCCCAGTTTGCAATTTCTGTGGAAAATGAACAGGAATAGGGAGAACCAATGAGAGACTAGGTGGAGGTGTCTGGACGGGCAAATTTAACTCTCATTTCCCACCAGGAAGAGGAATTAACCAAAGGCTCAGCATGCCGTGCCAGAACCAAACTAGGGCCTGAAGCAATCCTGCGGTGTTGCGGCCAGCTCACAAGAAAGCGAGTTGAAGAAAGGATCTCAGGGGCACTGTAATTCACAAACCTGCAGAGTTATAAATGACAGCTATATTCCAAAAATATATTGAAGTAAGGCTGCCAAGAGGAGTTGAATGTGGGACAGAATTGCAGGGAACCGATTTCAGGAGGTAGACTGGAATTGCATGTAAAGCATAGGAAAAGAGGCAGAACGTCCACAATGATGCACTTGGCCAAAAAGGGCGTATGCGTTTTTTCCTGAATATATTCAGGAAAAAACGCATACGCCCTTTTTGGCCAACCAAGCAAGCTTGCAAAGGAAATCTGCACTACAATGAAGTCTCACTGCCCCCCCGGTCAAAAGGGCTATCTGAAAAAAGTGTAAAATCCAGAAAGGCAGGACAGGCCATGGAGAACAGGGAGCCTTGTTATGCTGATGGGCGGCATGTAAATTGCCAGCAGCCACTCTGGAGAAGTGTATGGTGTTTCCTGAAACATCCAAAAAACAAAGCAACAGAGCCTAGGGCACTTCCACTTATGGTCCTATAGCTTAGGGAAATTAAAATCCAAAAGACACAGCCACCCCAAAGTTTGGGCCGGCTCTGTTTACAAGAACCTCGTTTACAGTACAAGTTCAATATCACAGAAAGTGAAAAATGGATAAAGAAGTTGTGGTACTTACGTACAATGCAATATCACTCAGCAATGAAATCTATGTCATCAGGCCCATAGAAGCATAATGAGTGGATTCAGGTACGATGATTCTAAGTGAAATAAGTCACACAGAAAAAGAAACATCATAAGATATCACTACTACACGGAATGTAAACTTGGCTGCACAGGAACTGAATTACAAAACAGAACAGGGTCTCAAATGTAGAAAACCAACTTATGCTTGCTTAAGGGGAAAGGTGAGTTGGGGTGCGGCATAAAACCACAGATTGGAGCCGCGCGCTGCTGGTGCTGCTGCCGCCCCCATCTCCGTCGCCGCTGCTGTCGGTCGGGCTGCGCTCAGTTCTTCAGCGATCAGTTCCCTCGGACCCATCGCCGCTTCTAGACCTTGCTGCGGGTTCGGATCTTGCCGGGAAAATGTCTGATGAATTTTCGTTGGCAGATGCGCTACCTGAACACTCCCCTGCCAAAACCTCTGCTGTGAGCAATACAAAACCCGGCCAACCTCCTCAAGGCTGGCCAGGTTCCAACCCTTGGAATAACCCAAGTGCTTCACCTTCTGTGCCATCTGGACTCCCACCAAGTGCAACACCCTCCACTGTGCCTTTTGGACCAGCACCAACAGGAATGTATCCCTCTGTGCCTCCCACCGGACCACCTCCAGGACCCCCTGCACCCTTTCCTCCTTCTGGACCATCATGCCCCCCACCTGGTGGTCCTTATCCAGCCCCAACTGTGCCAGGCCCTGGCCCCACAGGGCCATATCCGACACCAAATATGCCCTTTCCAGAGCTTCCAAGACCCTATGGTGCGCCCACAGATCCAGCTGCAGCTGGTCCTTTAGGTCCATGGGGATCCATGTCTTCTGGACCTTGGGCACCAGGAATGGGAGGGCAGTATCCTACCCCTAATATGCCATATCCATCTCCAGGGCCGTATCCCGCCCCTCCTCCTCCCCAAGCACCAGGGGCTGCACCACCTGTTCCATGGGGCACTGTTCCACCAGGAGCCTGGGGACCACCAGCGCCATATCCTGCCCCTGCAGGATCATATCCCACACCAGGACTCTATCCCAGTCCCAACAATCCTTTTCAAGTGCCTTCAGGACCTTCCGGTGCTCCACCGATGCCCGGTGGCCCCCATTCTTACCATTAAGTTAACAATGGATGAAGAGATGACGCTTTGCTTTTTGAAGTACATATATATATATGCACTTGAATGCATATATACAAATTGCTGTTTCACTATTCTTAGAGGGCATTCATGAAAGAACAACTCTTGCATCTCTCAGAAGATATCTGCCTCTTGTGCTTGGATGTATAGTACATCTGATGGAAACAATCAGATAAAAATGTAAAAGTAAATCATTCAAATGTGATTTTTATTCGGTTTTTATGGAAAGTTAAAGTAATTAAGTATATTGAATAGCTCTTTGATACAATTTGTTTAAAACAAATTTTCGATTTGTTTAAATTATGAAACTAAATACTTATCACTTTTTCCCCTAAATAAACACACTTTGAAAACAATCACATTGTCATAATTTAAACAAATGATGCCTCTCAACATCTTGAGCTGCTCTATCTATAGGATAAATAAACCTGGTCCTTCTGAGGTTATCTTTTGGATATACATTTTAAAACTTGGTAATTATTGTCAGATGTTGAGTTCATTTTTATCCTTGAGCTTTTAGTAAAAACTTCATTTTGAGTTCCACCTGATTTATTTTTAGCCATATGGGTCATACAGCTCTAAAATCTGCCCTTTATGGAAACTGTTTTCTTTTTAATGCAGGCTAACATGTATATGTAAATTATATTCTTAGAGAATTGGTGATCTCTTTGTACTTGTAGAATAGATTATGATGTGTCCATATTACTTCGGAAAGAGCTCAAGGACGGAAATATTTCTCTCCTTTGTCTTGAACCTCAAACTAGAAGAGACCCTAGGAACTGCTTCATAGTAACAAGTAATTTGCAGTCCTACAAAACACTCTTCTACAGGAGACTTCCTGTAGTCCCCTCCCCCTCGGTTCTTTAGAAGGAGCACTTCCCTTCATTCCATCCTGATGCAGAAAACTGGCACACTCTAGGGGTCTATCACAAACACAGAAGTTATGTTTAGAGAACCTTAGTCATACAGACATGACTGTTCTCTTTGTACAAGCGTGATCGAAACACGTTACGTCTTTCAGAGTCTGGTTAAGCTATGTCATCGTCTCTTGCATAGTTATCCTGGATCTGTTTGTAACGTGCTTATGGCTGACAGTTCAGTTCTGTATTTGTTGACAGGTAAGACAGGTAAATAGGTAGAAGAATGAGTGCCATCCTCAAAAATTATTCTCTAGCCGTGACACTGAGGATAATCATAAAGTGTAGATCTCTGCAATTGAGTTTAAAGCAGTGTGACTGTGTTACTTAAAAATAAGTGGTGTTTGTAACCTCCAGAATAGCTTTTTGGCACCTTATCTTTAAATCTGATTTTTAGATTTGGGATAGAACTGACCATGTTTGACCATTTGTCCATTTGTTTGACCATTTGACCATTTGTCAAATTTTGAATGTATTCATTAGGTTCCTAAAATGTATTGTGACTTTCTTGACCAGTATATGAGAGATTTATGCTGGAGCTCTTACCTTTGCTTAGAAATAAAATATTTAGTAGTTTATTTCTCTTACAGTTAAAATGTCAAGAATGCCAAATGCTGCCAATTTAATGGTTTGATAGCTACCTCCTTTTAAGAAAGCGAGATTGTCACCTTTGAGAGGAACATTCAGTCTTTAGGCCTCCCTTAAGTAGATGATAGATTCAGGCTTTCAGAATTGAAACTAATTTGTTTAGATATTTTCAGACTGGGGAATGTTAGACAGCCCTTTCATAGTGGCACAGTCTTTCTTTCACTTCTTTGCAGGGACAAGTGGCAGCTATCTGCAACACTCTTGGAATCTGTTGTAGCCTTCAGTTTATAAGGCAGTAGCCTTAGAAGGTGTCATAGCTTAACTTATCAATCAATATCATAATGTCAGCTAACTCTGGAGGGATGAAAGGCAAAGTGAGATGGCAGCAAAGATATCTCTCCTTTTGGTTATTTTGGTTGTCCTACCTTGGAATAAGTTGACAACTCTGGCTTTAGATAAAATATTTAACACTAGAGAGGATAACGTTTGACTACAAGAAGAATAGGTAGCAAGTTTGGGAATCTCTTATTGTGGAGACCAGTTACTATCAGAGAAAATCTTATGCTAAAGGATTTAAAGGGCCGTGAATACAAGATTTGGAATTATTACCCCTTATAAGTATATCAACTGCTGGTGACCCATACTGCCCAGTGTGTCCTAGATGATACTGCCGTTTTAAACTTGGCTTTTTGAGGATTTTCCAACTGATTTTTGGGAAATTTTTTTTAAATATAAGAATTGAAATCAAAGGGAATAGAATTTACTTTTACATTCTTTTTAATTTTCAAGCATCATTTCTCAACTTGAGGGAGGGGCATCTCAATTCTTGTGGGTACTTGGGGGCAAAAGGTATTTTTAGGTTCAGGGTGGAGTTAAGAAAAGCAGAAGTTGTTTCAAGGGAGGAATGGAGGAAAGCATCTAAGAAGGTTTTTGTCTTTACAAGGGAATAATGTTGCTTTTAAAACAAGTTATGCTAGGCTGAGATTGGTTTGTGGAAGAGACTGCTTGTTAGAAAGTATGTTTGGTCTTAAAGGGATATGAAGTACGGAATATGCTGCCATTTGGACTTTCAGAGCAGGAATTTTAAGATAAATTTGATGGAGATAGTTGAGATGTGTTGAGAAATAGTGTCTCTGAAGTTAGAATCTTAGATTTTGAAATTTTGAGCCTAAAAATGACAATGAAAAATTAAAGTATAGACCTTAGGTCCTCATTCACACACTCAGTCCTTGAGAATGAAGGCTCCTTAAAGGAGTGCTTACAATGCCTTGTGTTGTCTGAACTGGACCCGGCCTGACAGTTTTTCATGCTTTTGAAGATGGCTGTTTACAGCTGTGACTCCATAGCCCTGTTTTCTGTAAAGTAATATATTGATTATTTGGGAATAGACAATACATTTTTTTAATTACCCAAGGGCCTCCTTCATTCTTTGTCAGTTTTACTATTTATTGTTTTCAGTAGAGAATAATAAAAGGGCAGAGAAGAAAGGGGGTGAATTTTGGGCCTTGGTCTGTCATACCACTACAATGGGATATTAGAATATTTTCTAGGAAAGAAGTCAGTTTTTCCCCTGCTTTTTTTACCTCACAGTTATTAGTGCTACCTGTTGTGGTCAGATGTACAGCTTTTGAAACTATCTGTGCGTATCAACATAGCTCTACTCAGAGTTTCAGTTAAAATACTGTGCCTAGTTTGCATATCAATCAGTTGCCTACACTTCCAAAAGATTCGTGCCAATGTCTTCCTTCCTCACCCTGAATAATCTAGTGCTAGATTTATAAAATGCCTGGTTTATAAACCTTGGAAATTCAACCTAAGCACAGACCTTCAAGTGTTCAAGTTTTTGAAAAGCGTAAGGCTTGCTTCAGATGAATCACACTGATCCACTGTACTGTGCATAGAAAGTGGTGGGTGGCTTTCAGGGAAGACTATAATTTTATCTTAATAAAGCAATATTTAGTATTGAAGACAGACACTGTTTTATTTTCAGAATTCTGCCAAGTAAAACAAAAATTGCCAATAAAATAATCAGTATTAAAGAAATGGCCATGCAAGCTTCTGGCAACAGACAGCATCTGAAAACTGCATTCATTCAGCAGACACTCAGATGTCAATGATCCAGGTGCTTTGCCAGATGCCAGAGATACAGAGACGAAGAGAATGCCTGTCTTTCAGAGGCTTACAGCCTAGGGGGAGGCATTACAGAATTGATGAGTACATCCAGTATTAGTTTACCTGGACAAACATATTTTAGTATTGCCACTGGTGGAATTTATAGACTAGCCTTTGAGCATTTAAAGAACAAAGTAGGGCATACCTTTTTTTAAAGTAAGAAAATGCTTTCAAGACTGTAGTGTTTGTCAGTGCAACTATCAAGAGTGCAAAGTAATGGGATGTTTTTCCTGTAATTTTCCCCTGGATAAAGGCACTTTCACTGCCTGTCACTGATTAGTAGATCCTGATTTATTGCCATTAAGTAAACTTGACTTCTTATGCGTGTTCTATAAAGCATTTTTTTCTTGATATTTTTGTATTTTTTCTTGATATTGTGATTTTTTTCATTGACTTAATAATGACAAATTTAATGTATGTAATTGTCTATGCATTTTAAGTTAAACTGCCTAAAATGTGATTTGACACATACACATTTGTTTGTATTATGAACTGTAAGCAATCTGTTTGAGATGTTAGGTTCTATCACCTGCTGCTGTACTTGTAAACAAAGACAAATGTTGCTTTAAGACGAAATTATAATTAGGAATAGTCTATGGATGTGATACTTGATATTTTTTAAGATAAACTTGTTTGCTTTTGTGTATTACAAAAAAAAACAAACAACAAAAAAAAAACAAACCACAGATTGAAATTAGCACAGATACCGTTCCATAAACCAAATATGTAATAGACAAGAGCTACTCCTTGCTCAACGAAGTGGACTCAACACCCCACATTAAACGCCTAAGAATATACCTGACTAGTAAGAATCTTAAAACCTATGGATTTATATGTCTCCGAAAGAGAATCAAGCGTGTGTACAGTGGCATAAACGCAGCAGTGATAGGATTGGTGAGGTTCGGTGAGCAAATGCAGACTCTTTGAAGTCATATTGCATGGTACCCATTCCATGGGTCTCAACTCTCCATGTTTAAGGGATTCTTCCTTCAGCTAAAACATGCATGTGGAACCCAGAGTACGATCCACTGTGTGATCGGAAAACGTGTTCAAATGTGTCTCAGTTTTTGTCCCCTGGTACTCGGGTGCAACATTCCAGACGCTTTACTAACACTCTCCCCACTTGGAGAGTCAGTGCCTTTAACCTCCTGTTTGGCCCAGTTTGCAATTTCTGTGGAAAATGAACAGGAATAGGGAGAACCAATGAGAGACTAGGTGGAGGTGTCTGGACGGGCAAATTGAACTCTCATTTCCCACCAGGAAGAAGAATTAACCAAAGGCTCAGCATGCCGTGCCGGAACCAAACTAGGGCCTGAAGCAATCCTGCGGTGTTGCGGCCAGCTCACAAGAAAGCGAGTTGAAGAAAGGAGCTCAGGGGCACTGTAATTCACAAACATGCAGAATTATAAATGACAGCTATCTTCCAAAAATATATTGCAGTAAGGCTGCCAAGAGGAGTTGAATGCGGGGCAGAATTGCAGGGAACCAATTTCAGGAGGTAGACTGGAATTGTATGTAAAGCATAGGAAAAGAGGCAGAACGTCCACAATGATGCACTTGGCCAAAAAGGGCGTATGCGTTTTTTCCTGAATATATTCAGGAAAAAACGCATACGCCCTTTTTGGCCAACCAAGCAAGCTTGCAAAGGAAATCTGCACTACAATGAAGTCTCACTGCCCCCCGGTCAAAAGGGCTATCTGAAAAAAGTGTAAAATCCAGAAAGGCAGGACAGGCCATGGAGAACTGGGAGCCTTGTTATGCTGATGGGCGGCATGTAAATTGCCAACAGCCACTCTGGAGCAGTGTATGGTGTTTCCTGAAACATCCAAAAAAACAAAGCAACAGAGCCTAGGGCACTTCCACTTATGGTCCTATAGCTTAGGGAAATTAAAATCAAAAAGACACAGCCACCCCAAAGTTTGGGCCGGCTCTGTTTACAAGAACCTCGTTTACGGTACAAGTTCAATATCACAGAAAGCGAAAAATGGATAAAGAAGTTGTGGTACTTACGTACAATGCAATATCACTCAGCAATGAAATCTATGTCATCAGGCCCATAGCAGCATAATGAGTGGATTCAGGTACGATGATTCTAAGTGAAATAAGTCACACAGAAAAAGAAACATCATAAGATATCACTACTACACGGAATGTAAACTTGGCCAGACAAGAACTGAATTAAAAAACAGAACAGGGCCTCAAATGTAGAAAACCAACTTATGCTTGCTTAAGGGGAAAGGTGAGTTGGGGTGCTTCATAAAACCAGAGATTGAAATTAGCACAGATACCGTTCCATAAGCCAAATATGTAATAGACAAGAGCTACTCCTTGCTCAACGAAGTGGACTCAACACCCCATATTAAACGCCTAAGAATATACCTGACTAGTAAGAATCTTAAAACCTATGGATTTATATGTCTCCGAAAGAGAATCAAGCGTGTGTACAGCGGCATAAGCGCAGCAGTGATAGGATTGGTGAGGTTCGGTGAGCAAATGCAGACCCTTTGAAGTCATATTGCATGGTACAAATTCCATGGGTCTCAACTCTCCAGGTTTAAGGGATTCTTCCTTCAGCTAAAACATGCATGTGGAACCCAGAGTATGATCCACCGTGTGATCGGAAAACGTGTTCAAATGTGTCTCAGTTTTCGTCCCCTGGTACTCGGGTGCAACATTCCAGATGCTTTACTAACACTCTCCCCACTTGGAATGTCAGTGACTTTAACCTCCTGTTTGGCCCAGTTTGCAATTTCTGTGGAAAATGAACAGGAATAGGGAGAACCAATGAGAGACTAGGTGGAGGTGTCCGGACGGGCAAATTTAACTCTCATTTCCCACCAGGAAGAGGAATTAACCAAAGGCTCAGCGTGCCATGCCGGAACCACACTAGGGCCCGAAGCAATCCTGCGGTGTTGCGGCCAGCTCACAAGAAAGCGAGTTGAAGAAAGGAGCTCAGGGGCACTGTAATTCACAAACCTGCAGAGTTATAAATGACAGCCATCTTCCAAAAATATATTAAAGTAAGGCTGCCAAGAGGAGTTGAAAGCGGGGCAGAATTGCAGGAAACCGATTTCAGGAGGTAGACTGGAATTGCATGTAAAGCATAGGAAAAGAGGCAGAACGTCCACAATGATGCACTTGGCCAAAAAGGGCGTATGCGTTTTTTCCTGAATATATTCAGGAAAAAACGCATACGCCCTTTTTGGCCAACCAAGCAAGCTTGCAAAGGAAATCTGCACTACAATGAAGTCTCACTGCCCCCCGGTCAAAAGGGCCATCTGAAAAAAGTGTAAAATCCAGAAAGGCAGGACAGGCCATGGAGAACTGGGAGCCTTGTTATGCTGATTGGCGGGATGTAAATTGCCAACAGCCACTCTGGAGAAGTGTATGGTGTTTCCTGAAACATCCAAAAAACCAAGCAACAGAGCCTAGGGCATTTCCACTTATGGTCGTATAGCTTAGGGAAATAATAATCAAAAAGACACAGCCTCCCCAAAGTTTGGGACGGATCTGTTTACAAGAACCTTGTTTACAGTACAAGTTCAATATCACAGAAAGCGAAAAATGGATAAAGAAGTTGTGGTACTTACGTACAATGCAATATCACTCAGCAATGAAATCTATGTCATCAGGCTCATAGCAGCATAATGAGTGGATTCAGGTACGATGATCCTAAGTGAAATTAGTCACACAGAAAAAGAAACATCATAAGATATCACTAATACACGGAATGTAAACTTGGCTACACAAGAACTGAATTACAAAACAGAACAGGGTGTCAAATGTAGAAAACCAACTTATGCTTGCTTAAGGGGAAGGGTGAGTTGGGGTGCTGCATAAAACCAGAGATTGAAATTAGCACAGATACCGTTCCATAAGCCAAATATGTAATAGACAAGAGCTACTCCTTGCTCAACGAAGTGGACTCAACACCCCATATTAAACGACTAAGAATATACCTGACTAGTAAGAATCTTAAAACCTATGGATTTATATGTCTCCGAAAGAGAATCAAGCGTGTTTACAGCGGCATAAACGCAGCAGTGATAGGATTGGTGAGGTTCGGTGAGCAAATGCAGACCCTTTGAAGTCATATTGCATGGTACCCATTCCATGGGTCTCAACTCTCCAGGTTTCAGGGATTCTACCTTCAGCTAAAACATGCATGTGGAACCCAGAGTATGATCCACCCTGTGATCGGAAAACGTGTTCAAATGTGTCTCAGTTTTCGTCCCCTGGTACTCGGGTGCAACATTCCAGACGCTTCACTAACACTCCCCCTCTTGGAGAGTCAGTGCCTTTAACCTCCTATTTGGCCCACTTTGCAATTTCTGTGGAAAATGAACAGGAATAGGGAGAACCAATGAGAGACTAGGTGGAGGTGTCTGGACGGGCAAATTTAACTCTCATTTCCCACCAGGAAGAGGAATTAACCAAAGTCGCAGCATGCCGTGCCGGAACCAAACTAGGGCCTGAAGTAATCCTGCGATGTTGCGGCCAGCTCACAAGAAAGTGAGTTGAAAAAAGGAGCTCAGGGGCACTGTAATTCACAAACCTGCAGAGTTATAAATGACAGCTATCTTCCTAAAATATATTGAAGTAAGGCTGCCAAGAGGAGTTGAAAGCGGGGCAGAATTGCAGGAAACCGATTTCAGGAGGTAGACTGGAATTGCATGTAAAGCATAGGAAAAGAGGCAGAACGTCCACAATGATGCACTTGGCCAAAAAGGGCGTATGCGTTTTTTCCTGAATATATTCAGGAAAAAACGCATACGCCCTTTTTTGCCAACCAAGCAAGCTTGCAAAGGAAATCTGCACTACAATGAAGTCTCACTGCCCCATGGTCAAAAGGGCTATCTGAAAAAAGTGTAAAATCCAGAAAGGCAGGACAGGCCATGGAGAACTGGGAGCCTTGTTATGCTGATGGGCGGCATGTAAATTGCCAACAGCCACTCTGGAGAAGTGTATGGTGTTTCCTGAAACATCCAAAAAACAAAGCAACAGAGCCTAGGGCACTTCCACTTATGGTCCTATAGCTTAGGGAAATTAAAATCCAAAAGACACAGCCACCCCAAAGTTTGGGCCGGCTCTGTTTACAGGAACTTCGTTTACGGTACAAGTTCAATATCACAGAAAGCGAAAAATGGATAAAGAAGTTGTGGTACTTACGTACAATGCAATATCACTCAGCAATGAAATCTATGTCATCAGGTCCGTAGCAGCATAATGAGTGGATTCAGGTACGATGATTGTAAGTGAAATAAGTCACACAGAAAAAGAAACATCATAAGATATCACTACTACACGGAATGTAAACTTGGCTGCACAGGAACTGAATTACAAAACAGAACAGGGTCTCAAATGTAGAAAACCAACTTATGCTTGCTTAAGGGGAAAGGTGAGTTGGGGTGCGGCATAAAACCACAGATTGAAATTAGCACAGATACCGTTCCATAAACCAAATATGTAATAGACAAGAGCTACTCCTTGCTCAACGAAGTGGACTCAACACCCCACATTAAACGCCTAAGAATATACCTGACTAGTAAGAATCTTAAAACCTATGGATTTATATGTCTCCGAAAGAGAATCAAGCGTGTGTACAGCGGCATAAGCGCAGCAGTGATAGGATTGGTGAGGTTCGGTGAGCAAATGCAGACCCTTTGAAGTCATATTGCATGGTACCCATTCCATGGGTCTCAACTCTCCAGGTTTAAGGGATTCTTCCTTCAGCTAAAACATGCATGTGGAACCCAGAGTATGATCCACCGTGTGATCGGAAAAAGTGTTCAAATGTGTCTCAGTTTTCGTCCCCTGGTACACCGGTGCAACATTCCAGATGCTTTACTAACACTCTCCCCACTTGGAATGTCAGTGACTTTAACCTCCTGTTTGGCCCAGTTTGCAATTTCTGTGGAAAATGAACAGGAATAGGGAGAACCAATGAGAGACTAGGTGGAGGTGTCCGGACGGGCAAATTTAACTCTCATTTCCCACCAGGAAGAGGAAATAACCAAAGGCTCAGCGTGCCATGCCGGAACCACACTAGGGCCCGAAGCAATCCTGCGGTGTTGCGGCCAGCTCACAAGAAAGCGAGTTGAAGAAAGGAGCTCAGGGGCACTGTAATTCACAAACCTGCAGAGTTATAAATGACAGCCATCTTCCAAAAATATATTAAAGTAAGGCTGCCAAGAGGTGTTGAAAGCGGGGCAGAATTGCAGGAAACCGATTTCAGGAGGTAGACTGGAATTGCATGTAAAGCATAGGAAAAGAGGCAGAACGTCCACAATGATGCACTTGGCCAAAAAGGGCGTATGCATTTTTTCCTGAATATATTCAGGAAAAAACGCATACGCCCTTTTTGGCCAACCAAGCAAGCTTGCAAAGGAAATCTGTACTACAATGAAGTCTCACTGCCCCCCGGTCAAAAGGGTCATCTGAAAAAAGTGTAAAATCCAGAAAGGCAGGACAGGCCATGGAGAACTGGGAGCCTTGTTGTGCTGATGGGTGGGATGTAAATTGCCAACAGCCACTCTGGAGAAGTGTATGGTGTTTCCTGAAACATCCAAAAAACCAAGCAACAGAGCCTAGGGTATTTCCACTTATGGTCCTTTAGCTTAGGGAAATAATAATCAAAAAGACACAGCCTCCCCAAAGTTTGGGACGGCTCTGTTTACAAGAACCTCGTTTACGGTACAGGTTCAATATCGCAGAAAGCGAAAAATGGATAAAGAAATTGTGGTACTTACGTACAATGCAATATCACTCAGCAATGAAATCTATGTCATCAGGCCTGTAGCAGCATAATGAGTGGATTCAGGTACGATGATTCTAAGTGAAATAAGTCACACAGAAAAAGAAACATCATAAGATATCACTACTACACGGAATGTAAACTTGGCTACACAAGAACTGAATTACAATACAGAACAGGGCCTCAAATGTAGAAAACCAACTTATGCTTGCTTAAGGGGAAAGGTGAGTTGGAGTGCTGCATAAAACCAGAGATTGAAATTAGCACAGATACCGTTCCATAAGCCAAATATGTAATAGACAAGAGCTACTCCTTGCTCAACGAAGTGGACTCAACACCCCATATTAAACGACGAAGAATATACCTGACTAGTAAGAATCTTAAAACCTATGGATTTATATGTCTCCGAAAGAGAATCAAGCGTGTGTACAGCGGCATAAGCGCAGCAGTGATAGGATTGGTGAGGTTCGGTGAGCAAATGCAGACTCTTTGAAGTCATATTGCATGGTAACCATTCCATGGGTCTCAACTCTCCAGGTTTAAGGGATTCTTCCTTCAGCTAAAACATGCATGTGGAACCCTGAGTATGATCCACCGTGTGATCGGAAAACGTGTTCAAATGTGTCTCAGTTTTCGTCCCCTGGTACCCGGGTGTAACATTCCAGATGCTTTACTAACACTCTCCCTACTTGGAGAGTCAGTGCCTTTAAACTCCTGTTTGGCCCAGTTTGCAATTTCTGTGGAAAATGAACAGGAATAGGGAGAACCAATGAGAGACTAGGTGGAGGTGTCCGGACGGGCAAATTTAACTCTCATTTCCCACCAGGAAGAGGAATTAACCAAAGGCTCAGCGTGCCATGCCAGAACCACACTAGGGCCCGAAGCAATCCTGCGGTGTTGCGGCCAGCTCACAAGAAAGCGAGTTGAAGAAAGGAGCTTAGGGGCACTGTAATTCACAAACCTGCAGAGTTATAAATGACAGCCATCTTCCAAAAATATATTAAAGTAAGGCTGCCAAGAGGTGTTGAAAGCGGGGCAGAATTGCAGGAAACCGATTTCAGGAGGTAGACTGGAATTGAATGTAAAGCATAGGAAAAGAGGCAGAACGTCCACAATGATGCACTTGGCCAAAAAGGGCGTATGCGTTTTTTCCTGAATATATTCAGGAAAAAACGCATACGCACTTTTTGGCCAACCAAGCAAGCTTGCAAAGGAAATCTGCACTACAATGAAGTCTCACTGCCCCCCGGTCAAAAGGGCCATCTGAAAAAAGTGTAAAATCCAGAAAGGCAGGACAGGCCATGGAGAACTGGGAGC
Organism: Leucopleurus acutus; assembly: GCF_964270905.1. Taxonomy (NCBI): domain Eukaryota; kingdom Metazoa; phylum Chordata; class Mammalia; order Artiodactyla; family Delphinidae; genus Leucopleurus; species Leucopleurus acutus. The sequence continues at coordinate 102,520,516 of NC_139146.1, read as the reverse complement.
CTTGTTGTGCTGATGGGCGGGATGTAAATTGCCAACAGCCACTCTGGAGAAGTGTATGGTGTTTCCTGAAACATCCAAAAAACCAAGCAACAGAGCCTAGGGCATTTCCACTTATGGTCCTTTAGCTTAGGGAAATAATAATCAAAAAGACACAGCCTCCCCAAAGTTTGGGACGGCTCTGTTTACAAGAACCTCGTTTACGGTACAGGTTCAATATCGCAGAAAGCGAAAAATGGATAAAGAAATTGTGGTACTTACGTACAATGCAATATCACTCAGCAATGAAATCTATGTCATCAGACACATGACAGCATAATGAGTGGATTCAGGTATGATGATTCTAAGAGAAATTAGTCACACAGAAAAAGAAACATCATAAGATATCACTACTACACGGAATGTAAACTTGGCTACACAGAAACTGAATTACAAAACAGAACAGCGTCTCAAATGTAGAAAATCAACTTATGCTTGCTTAAGGGGAAAGGTGAGTTGGGGTGCGGCATAAAACCACAGATTGAAATTAGCACAGATACCGTTCCATAAGCCAAATATGTAATAGACAAGAGCTACTCCTTTCTCAACGATGTGGACTCAACACCCAATATTAAACGCCTAAGAATATACCTGACTAGTAAGAATCTTAAAACCTATGGATTTATATGTCTCCGAAAGAGAATCAAGCGTGTGTACACTGGCATAAACGCAGCAGTGATAGGATTGGTGAGGTTCGGTGAGGAAATGCAGACTCTTTGAAGTCATATTGCATGGTACCCATTCCATGGGTCTCAACTCTCCATGTTTAAGGGATTCTTCCTTCAGCTAAAACATGCATGTGGAACCCAGAGTACGATCCACCGTGTGATCGGGAAACGTGTTCACATATGTCTCAGTTTTCGTCCCCTGGTACTCGGGTGCAACATTCCAGTCGCTTTACTAACACTCTCCCCACTTGGAGAGTCAGTGCCTTTAACCTCCTGTTTGGCCCAGTTTGCAATTTCTGTGGAAAATGAACAGGAATAGGGAGAACCAATGAGAGACTAGGTGGAGGTGTCTGGACGGGCAAATTTAACTCTCATTTCCCACCAGGAAGAGGAATTAACCAAAGGCTCAGCATGCCGTGCCAGAACCAAACTAGGGCCTGAAGCAATCCTGCGGTGTTGCGGCCAGCTCACAAGAAAGCGAGTTGAAGAAAGGAGCTCAGGGGCACTGTAATTCACAAACATGCAGAGTTATAAATGACAGCTATCTTCCAAAAATATATTGCAGTAAGGCTGCCAAGAGGAGTTGAATGCGGGGCAGAATTGCAGGGAACCGATTTCAGGAGGTAGACTGGAATTGCATGTAAAGCATAGGAAAAGAGGCAGAACGTCCACAATGATGCACTTGGCCAAAAAGGGCGTATGCGTTTTTTCCTGAATATATTCAGGAAAAAACGCATACGCCCTTTTTGGCCAACCAAGCAAGCTTGCAAAGGAAATCTGCACTACAATGAAGTCTCACTGCCCCCCGGTCAAAAGGGCTATCTGAAAAAAGTGTAAAATCCAGAAAGGCAGGACAGGCCATGGAGAACAGGGAGCCTTGTTATGCTGATGGGCGGCATGTAAATTGCCAGCAGCCACTCTGGAGAAGTGTATGGTGTTTCCTGAAACATCTAGAAAACAAAGCAACAGAGCCTAGGGCACTTCCACTTATGGTCCTATAGCTTAGGGAAATTAAAATCCAAAAGACACAGCCACCCCAAAGTTTGGGCCGGCTCTGTTTACAGGAACCTCGTTTACGGTACAAGTTCAATATCACAGAAAGTGAAAAATGAATAAAGAAGTTGTGGTACTTACGTACAATGCAGTATCACTCAGCAATGAAATCTATGTCATCAGGCCCGTAGAAGCATAATGAGTGGATTCAGGTACGATGATTCTAAGTGAAATAAGTCACACAGAAAAAGAAACATCATAAGATATCACTACTACACGGAATGTAAACTTGGCTGCACAGGAACTGAATTACAAAACAGAACAGGGTCTCAAATGTAGAAAACCAACTTATGCTTGCTTAAGGGGAAAGGTGAGTTGGGGTGCGGCATAAAACCACAGATTGAAATTAGCACAGATACCGTTCCATAAACCAAATATGTAATAGACAAGAGCTACTCCTTGCTCAACGAAGTGGACTCAACACCCCACATTAAACGCCTAAGAATATACCTGACTAGTAAGAATCTTAAAACCTATGGATTTATATGTCTCCGAAAGAGAATCAAGCGTGTGTACAGTGGCATAAACGCAGCAGTGATAGGATTGGTGAGGTTCGGTGAGCAAATGCAGACTCTTTGAAGTCATATTGCATGGTACCCATTCCATGGGTCTCAACTCTCCATGTTTAAGGGATTCTTCCTTCAGCTAAAACATGCATGTGGAACCCAGAGTACGATCCACTGTGTGATCGGAAAACGTGTTCAAATGTGTCTCAGTTTTTGTCCCCTGGTACTCGGGTGCAACATTCCAGATGCTTTACTAACACTCTCCCCACTTGGAGAGTAAGTGCCTTTAACCTCCTGTTTGGCCCAGTTTGCAATTTCTGTGGAAAATGAACAGGAATAGGGAGAACCAATGAGAGACTAGGTGGAGGTGTCTGGACGGGCAAATTTAACTCTCTTTTCCCACCAGGAAGAGGAATTAACCAAAGGCTCAGCATGCCGTGCCGGAACCAAACTAGGGCCTGAAGCAATCCTGCGGTGTTGCGGCCAGCTCACAAGAAAGCGAGTTGAAGAAAGGAGCTCAGGGGCACTGTAATTCACAAACATGCAGAGTTATAAATGACAGCTATCTTCCAAAAATATATTGCAGTAAGGCTGCCAAGAGGAGTTGAATGCGGGGCAGAATTGCAGGGAACCGATTTCAGGAGGTAGACTGGAATTGTATGTAAAGCATAGGAAAAGAGGCAGAACGTCCACAATGATGCACTTGGCCAAAAAGGGCGTATGCGTTTTTTCCTGAATATATTCAGGAAAAAACGCATACGCCCGTTTTGGCCAACCAAGCAAGCTTGCAAAGGAAATCTGCACTACAATGAAGTCTCACTGCCCCCCAGTCAAAAGGGCTATCTGAAAAAAGTGTAAAATCCAGAAAGGCAGGACAGGCCATGGAGAACTGGGAGCCTTGTTATGCTGATGGGCGGCATGTAAATTGCCAACAGCCACTCTGGAGAAGTGTATGGTGTTTCCTGAAACATCCAAAAAACAAAGCAACAGAGCCTAGGGCACTTCCACTTATGGTCCTATAGCTTAGGGAAATTAAAATCCAAAAGACACAGCCACACCAAAGTTAGGGCCGGCTCTGTTTACAAGAACCTCGTTTACGGTACAGGTTCAATATCGCAGAAAGCGAAAAATGGATAAAGAAATTGTGGTACTTACGTACAATGCAATATCACTCAGCAATGAAATCTATGTCATCAGGCCCATGACAGCATAATGAGTGGATTCAGGTATGATGATTCTAAGAGAAATAAGTCACACAGAAAAAGAAACATCATAAGATATCACTACTACACGGAATGTAAACTTGGCTACACAGAAACTGAATTACAAAACAGAACAGCGTCTCAAATGTAGAAAACCAACTTATGCTTGCTTAAGGGGAAAGGTGAGTTGGGGTGCGGCATAAAACCACAGATTGAAATTAGCACAGATACCGTTCCATAAGCCAAATATGTAATAGACAAGAGCTACTCCTTTCTCAACGATGTGCACTCAACACCCAATATTAAACGCCTAAGAATATACCTGACTAGTAAGAATCTTAAAACCTATGGATTTATATGTCTCCGAAAGAGAATCAAGCGTGTGTACAGTGGCATAAACGCAGCAGTGATAGGATTGGTGAGGTTCGGTGAGGAAATGCAGACTCTTTGAAGTCATATTGCATGGTACCCATTCCATGGGTCTCAACTCTCCATGTTTAAGGGATTCTTCCTTCAGCTAAAACATGCATGTGGAACCCAGAGTATGATCCACCGTGTGATCGGGAAACGTGTTCAAATGTGTCTCAGTTTTCGTCCCCTGGTACTCGGGTGCAACATTCCAGTCGCTTTACTAACACTCTCCCCACTTGGAGAGTCAGTGCCTTTAACCTCCTGTTTGGCCCAGTTTGCAATTTCTGTGGAAAATGAACAGGAATAGGGAGAACCAATGAGAGACTAGGTGGAGGTGTCTGGACGGGCAAAGTTAACTCTCATTTCCCACCAGGAAGAGGAATTAACCAAAGGCTCAGCATGCCGTGCCAGAAACAACCTAGGGCCTGAAGCAATCCTGCGGTGTTGCGGCCAGCTCACAAGAAATCGAGTTGAAGAAAGGAGCTCAGGGGCACTGTAATTCACAAACCTGCAGAGTTATAAATGACAGCTATCTTCCAAAAATATATTGAAGTAAGGCTGCCAAGAGGAGTTGAATGCGGGGCAGAATTGCAGGGAACCGATTTCAGGAGGTAGACTGGAATTGCATGTAAAGCATAGGAAAAGAGGCAGAACGTCCACAATGATGCACTTGGCCAAAAAGGGCGTATGCGTTTTTTCCTGAATATATTCAGGAAAAAACGCATACGCCCTTTTTGGCCAACCAAGCAAGCTTGCAAAGGAAATCTGCACTACAATGAAGTCTCACTGCCCCCTGGTCAAAAGGGCTATCTGAAAAAAGTGTAAAATCCAGAAAGGCAGGACAGGCCATGGAGAACAGGGAGCCTTGTTATGCTGATGGGCGGCATGTAAACTGCCAGCAGCCACTCTGGAGAAGTGTATGGTGTTTCCTGAAACATCCAAAAAACAAAGCAACAGAGCCTAGGGCACTTCCACTTATGGTCCTATAGCTTAGGGAAATTAAAATCCAAAAGACACAGCCACCCCAAAGTTTGGGCCGGCTCTGTTTACAAGAACCTCGTTTACGGTACAAGTTCAATATCACAGAAAGTGAAAAATGAATAAAGAAGTTGTGGTACTTACATACAATGCAATATCACTCAGCAATGAAATCTATGTCATCAGGCCCGTAGAAGCATAATGAGTGGATTCAGGTACGATGATTCTAAGTGAAATAAGTCACACAGAAAAAGAAACATCATAAGATATCACTACTACACGGAATGTAAACTTGGCTGCACAGGAACTGAATTACAAAACAGAACAGGGTCTCAAATGTAGAAAACCAACTTATGCTTGCTTAAGGGGAAAGGTGAGTTGGGGTGCGGCATAAAACCACAGATTGAAATTAGCACAGATACCGTTCCATAAACCAAATATGTAATAGACAAGAGCTACTCCTTGCTCAACGAAGTGGACTCAACACCCCACATTAAACGCCTAAGAATATACCTGACTAGTAAGAATCTTAAAACCTATGGATTTATATGTCTCCAAAAGTGAATCAAGCGTGTGTACAGTGGCATAAACGCAGCAGTGATAGGATTGGTGAGGTTCGGTGAGCAAATGCAGACTCTTTGAAGTCATATTGCATGGTACCCATTCCATGGGTCTCAACTCTCCATGTTTAAGGGATTCTTCCTTCAGCTAAAACATGCATGTGGAACCCAGAGTACGATCCACTGTGTGATCGGAAAACGTGTTCAAATGTGTCTCAGTTTTTGTCCCCTGGTACTCGGGTGCAACATTCCAGATGCTTTACTAACACTCTCCCCACTTGGAGAGTCAGTGCCTTTAACCTCCTGTTTGGCCCAGTTTGCAATTTCTGTGGAAAATGAACAGGAATAGGGAGAACCAATGAGAGACTAGGTGGAGGTGTCTGGACGGGCAAATTTAACTCTCATTTCCCACCAGGAAGAGGAATTAACCAAAGGCTCAGCATGCCGTGCTGGAACCAAACTAGGGCCTGAAGCAATCCTGCGGTGTTGCGGCCAGCTCACAAGAAAGCGAGTTGAAGAAAGGAGCTCAGGGGCACTGTAATTCACAAACATGCAGAGTTATAAATGACAGCTATCTTCCAAAAATATATTGCAGTAAGGCTGCCAAGAGGAGTTGAATGCGGGGCAGAATTGCAGGGAACCGATTTCAGGAGGTAGACTGGAATTGTATGTAAAGCATAGGAAAAGAGGCAGAACGTCCACAATGATGCACTTGGCCAAAAAGGGCGTATGCGTTTTTTCCTGAATATATATATATATATATATATATATATATTTCCTGAATATATATATTCAGGAAAAAACGCATACGCCCTTTTTGGCCAACCAAGCAAGCTTGCAAAGGAAATCTGCACTACAATGAAGTCTCACTGCCCCCCGGTCAAAAGGGCCATCTGAAAAAAGTGTAAAATCCAGAAAGGCAGGACAGGCCATGGAGAACTGGGAGCCTTGTTATGCTGATGGGCGGGATGTAAATTGCCAACAGCCACTCTGGAGAAGTGTATGGTGTTTCCTGAAACATCTAGAAAACAAAGCAACAGTGCCTGGGGCACATCCACTTATGGTCCTATAGCTTAGGGAAATTAAAATCAAAAAGACACAGCCACCCCAAAGTTTGGGACGGCTCTGTTTACAAGAACCTCGTTTACTGTACAAGTTCAATATCGCAGAAAGCGAAAAATGGATAAAGAAGTTGTGGTACTTACGTACAATGCAATATCACTCAGCAATGAAATCTATGTCATCAGGCCCGTAGCAGCATAATGAGTGGATTCAGGTACGATGATTCTAAGTGAAATAAGTCACGCAGAAAAAGAAACATCATAAGATATCACTACTACACGGAATGTAAACTTGGCTACACAGGAACTGAATTACAAAACAGAACAGGGTCTCAAATGTAGAAAACCAACTTATGCTTGCTTAAGGGGAAAGGTGAGTTGGGGTGCTGCATAAAACCAGAGATTGAAATTAGCACAGATACCGTTCCATAAGCCAAATATGTAATAGACAAGAGCTACTCCTTGCTCAACGAAGTGGACTCAACACCCCATATTAAACGCCTAAGAATATACCTGACTAGTAAGAATCTTAAAACCTATGGATTTATATGTCTCCGAAAGAGAATCAAGCGTGTGTACAGCGGCATAAGCGCAGCAGTGATAGGATTGGTGAGGTTCGGTGAGCAAATGCAGACTCTTTGAAGTCATATTGCATGGTAACCATTCCATGGGTCTCAACTCTCCAGGTTTAAGGGATTCTTCCTTCAGCTAAAACATGCATGTGGAACCCTGAGTATGATCCACCGTGTGATCGGAAAACGTGTTCAAATGTGTCTCAGTTTTCGTCCCCTGGTACCCGGGTGTAACATTCCAGATGCTTTACTAACACTCTCCCCACTTGGAGAGTCAGTGCCTTTAAACTCCTGTTTGGCCCAGTTTGCAATTTCTGTGGAAAATGAACAGGAATAGGGAGAACCAATGAGAGACTAGGTGGAGGTGTCCGGACGGGCAAATTTAACTCTCATTTCCCACCAGGAAGAGGAATTAACCAAAGGCTCAGCGTGCCATGCCAGAACCACACTAGGGCCCGAAGCAATCCTGCGGTGTTGCGGCCAGCTCACAAGAAAGCGAGTTGAAGAAAGGAGCTTAGGGGCACTGTAATTCACAAACCTGCAGAGTTATAAATGACAGCCATCTTCCAAAAATATATTAAAGTAAGGCTGCCAAGAGGTGTTGAAAGCGGGGCAGAATTGCAGGAAACCGATTTCAGGAGGTAGACTGGAATTGAATGTAAAGCATAGGAAAAGAGGCAGAACGTCCACAATGATGCACTTGGCCAAAAAGGGCGTATGCGTTTTTTCCTGAATATATTCAGGAAAAAACGCATACGCACTTTTTGGCCAACCAAGCAAGCTTGCAAAGGAAATCTGCACTACAATGAAGTCTCACTGCCCCCCGGTCAAAAGGGCCATCTGAAAAAAGTGTAAAATCCAGAAAGGCAGGACAGGCCATGGAGAACTGGGAGCCTTGTTGTGCTGATGGGCGGGATGTTAATTGCCAACAGCCACTCTGGAGAAGTGTGTGGTGTTTCCTGAAACATCCAAAAAACCAAGCAACAGAGCCTAGGGCATTTCCACTTATGGTCCTTTAGCTTAGGGAAATAATAATCAAAAAGACACAGCCTCCCCAAAGTTTGGGACGGCTCTGTTTACAAGAACCTCGTTTACGGTACAGGTTCAATATCGCAGAAAGCGAAAAATGGATAAAGAAATTGTGGTACTTACGTACAATGCAATATCACTCAGCAATGAAATCTATGTCATCAGACCCATGACAGCATAATGAGTGGATTCAGGTATGATGATTCTAAGAGAAATAAGTCACACAGAAAAAGAAACATCATAAGATATCACTACTACACGGAATGTAAACTTGGCTACACAGAAACTGAATTACAAAACAGAACAGCGTCTCAAATGTAGAAAATCAACTTATGCTTGCTTAAGGGGAAAGGTGAGTTGGGGTGCGGCATAAAACCAGAGATTGAAATTAGCACAGATACCGTTCCATAAGCCAAATATGTAATAGACAAGAGCTACTCCTTTCTCAACGATGTGGACTCAACACCCAATATTAAACGCCTAAGAATATACCTGACTAGTAAGAATCTTAAAACCTATGGATTTATATGTCTCCGAAAGAGAATCAAGCGTGTGTACAGTGGCATAAACGCAGCAGTGATAGGATTGGTGAGGTTCGGTGAGGAAATGCAGACTCTTTGAAGTCATATTGCATGGTACCCATTCCATGGGTCTCAACTCTCCATGTTTAAGGGATTCTTCCTTCAGCTAAAACATGCATGTGGAACCCAGAGTACGATCCACCGTGTGATCGGGAAACGTGTTCACATATGTCTCAGTTTTCGTCCCCTGGTACTCGGGTGCAACATTCCAGTCGCTTTACTAACACTCTCCCCACTTGGAGAGTCAGTGCCTTTAACCTCCTGTTTGGCCCAGTTTGCAATTTCTGTGGAAAATGAACAGGAATAGGGAGAACCAATGAGAGACTAGGTGGAGGTGTCTGGACGGGCAAATTTAACTCTCATTTCCCACCAGGAAGAGGAATTAACCAAAGGCTCAGCATGCCGTGCCAGAACCAAACTAGGGCCTGAAGCAATCATGCGGTGTTGCGGCCAGCTCACAAGAAAGCGAGTTGAAGAAAGGAGCTCAGGGGCACTGTAATTCACAAACATGCAGAGTTATAAATGACAGCTATCTTCCAAAAATATATTGCAGTAAGGCTGCCAAGAGGAGTTGAATGCGGGGCAGAATTGCAGGGAACCGATTTCAGGAGGTAGACTGGAATTGCATGTAAAGCATAGGAAAAGAGGCAGAACGTCCACAATGATGCACTTGGCCAAAAAGGGCGTATGCGTTTTTTCCTGAATATATTCAGGAAAAAACGCATACGCCCTTTTTGGCCAACCAAGCAAGCTTGCAAAGGAAATCTGCACTACAATGAAGTCTCACTGCCCCCCGGTCAAAAGGGCTATCTGAAAAAAGTGTAAAATCCAGAAAGGCAGGACAGGCCATGGAGAACAGGGAGCCTTGTTATGCTGATGGGCGGGATGTAAATTGCCAACAGCCACTCTGGAGAAGTGTATGGTGTTTCCTGAAACATCTAGAAAACAAAGCAACAGAGCCTAGGGCACTTCCACTTATGGTCCTATAGCTTAGGGAAATTAAAATCCAAAAGACACAGCCACCCCAAAGTTTGGGCCGGCTCTGTTTACAGGAACCTCGTTTACGGTACAAGTTCAATATCACAGAAAGTGAAAAATGAATAAAGAAGTTGTGGTACTTACGTACAATGCAGTATCACTCAGCAATGAAATCTATGTCATCAGGCCCGTAGAAGCATAATGAGTGGATTCAGGTATGATGATTCTAAGAGAAATAAGTCACACAGAAAAAGAAACATCATAAGATATCACTACTACACGGAATGTAAACTTGGCTACACAGAAACTGAATTACAAAACAGAACAGTGTCTCAAATGTAGAAAACCAACTTATGCTTGCTTAAGGGGAAAGGTGAGTTGGGGTGCGGCATAAAACCACAGATTGAAATTAGCACAGATACCGTTCCATAAGCCAAATATGTAATAGACAAGAGCTACTCCTTTCTCAACGATGTGGACACAACACCCAATATTAAACGCCTAAGAATATACCTGACTAGTAAGAATCTTAAAACCTATGGATTTATATGTCTCCGAAAGAGAATCAAGCGTGTGTACAGTGGCATAAACGCAGCAGTGATAGGATTGGTGAGGTTCGGTGAGGAAATGCAGACTCTTTGAAGTCATATTGCATGGTACCCATTCCATGGGTCTCAACTCTCCATGTTTAAGGGATTCTTCCTTCAGCTAAAACATGCATGTGGAACCCAGAGTATGATCCACCGTGTGATCGGGAAACGTGTTCAAATGTGTCTCAGTTTTCGTCCCCTGGTACTCGGGTGCAACATTCCAGTCGCTTTACTAACACTCTCCCCACTTGGAGAGTCAGTGCCTTTAACCTCCTGTTTGGCCCAGTTTGCAATTTCTGTGGAAAATGAACAGGAATAGGGAGAACCAATGAGAGACTAGGTGGAGGTGTCTGGACGGGCAAAGTTAACTCTCATTTCCCACCAGGAAGAGGAATTAACCAAAGGCTCAGCATGCCGTGCCAGAAACAACCTAGGGCCTGAAGCAATCCTGCGGTGTTGCGGCCAGTTCACAAGAAAGCGAGTTGAAGAAAGGAGCTCAGGGGCACTGTAATTCACAAACCTGCAGAGTTATAAATGACAGCTATCTTCCAAAAATATATTGAAGTAAGGCTGCCAAGAGGAGTTGAATGCGGGGCAGAATTGCAGGGAACCGATTTCAGGAGGTAGACTGGAATTGCATGTAAAGCATAGGAAAAGAGGCAGAACGTCCACAATGATGCACTTGGCCAAAAAGGGCGTATGCGTTTTTTCCTGAATATATTCAGGAAAAAACGCATACGCCCTTTTTGGCCAACCAAGCAAGCTTGCAAAGGAAATCTGCACTACAATGAAGTCTCACTGCCCCCTGGTCAAAAGGGCTATCTGAAAAAAGTGTAAAATCCAGAAAGGCAGGACAGGCCATGGAGAACAGGGAGCCTTGTTATGCTGATGGGCGGCATGTAAACTGCCAGCAGCCACTCTGGAGAAGTGTATGGTGTTTCCTGAAACATCCAAAAAACAAAGCAACAGAGCCTAGGGCACTTCCACTTATGGTCCTATAGCTTAGGGAAATTAAAATCCAAAAGACACAGCCACCCCAAAGTTTGGGCCGGCTCTGTTTACAAGAACCTCGTTTACGGTACAAGTTCAATATCACAGAAAGTGAAAAATGAATAAAGAAGTTGTGGTACTTACGTACAATGCAATATCACTCAGCAATGAAATCTATGTCATCAGGCCCGTAGCAGCATAATGAGTGGATTCAGGTACGATGATTCTAAGTGAAATAAGTCACACAGAAAAAGAAACATCATAAGATATCACTACTACACGGAATGTAAACTTGGCTGCACAGGAACTGAATTACAAAACAGAACAGGGTCTCAAATGTAGAAAACCAACTTATGCTTGCTTAAGGGGAAAGGTGAGTTGGGGTGCGGCATAAAACCACAGATTGAAATTAGCACAGATACCGTTCCATAAACCAAATATGTAATAGACAAGAGCTACTCCTTGCTCAACGAAGTGGACTCAACATCCCACATTAAACGCCTAAGAATATACCTGACTAGTAAGAATCTTAAAACCTATGGATTTATATGTCTCCAAAAGAGAATCAAGCGTGTGTACAGTGGCATAAACGCAGCAGTGATAGGATTGGTGAGGTTCGGTGAGCAAATGCAGACTCTTTGAAGTCATATTGCATGGTACCCATTCCATGGGTCTCAACTCTCCATGTTTAAGGGATTCTTCCTTCAGCTAAAACATGCATGTGGAACCCAGAGTACGATCCACTGTGTGATCGGAAAACGTGTTCAAATGTGTCTCAGTTTTTGTCCCCTGCTACTCGGGTGCAACATTCCAGATGCTTTACTAACACTCTCCCCACTTGGAGAGTCAGTGCCTTTAACCTCCTGTTTGGCCCAGTTTGCAATTTCTGTGGAAAATGAACAGGAATAGGGAGAACCAATGAGAGACTAGGTGGAGGTGTCTGGACGGGCAAATTTAACTCTCATTTCCCACCAGGAAGAGGAATTAACCAAAGGCTCAGCGTGCCATGCCGGAACCACACTAGGGCCTGAAGCAATCCTGTGGTGTTGCAGCCAGCTCACAAGAAAGTGAGTTGAAGAAAGGAGCTCAGGGGCACTGTCATTCACAAACCTGCAGAGTTATAAATGACAGCTATCGTCCAAAAATATATTGAAGGAAGGCTGCCAAGAGGACTTGAAAGCGGGGCAGAATTGCAGGAAACCGATTTCTGGAGGTAGACTGGAATTGCATGTAAAGCATAGGAAAAGAGACAGAACGTCCACAATGATGCACTTGGCCAAAAAGGGCGTATGCGTTTTTTCCTGAATATATTCATGAAAAAACGCATACGCCCTTTTTGGCCAACCAAGCAAGCTTGCAAAGCAAATCTGCACTAAAATGAAGTCTCACTGCCCCCCGGTCAAAAGGGCCATCTGAAAAAAGTGTAAAATCCAGAAAGGCAGGACAGGCCATGGAGAACTGGGAGCCTTGTTATGCTGATGGGCGGGATGTAAATTGCAAGCAGCCACTCTGGAGAAGTGTATGGTGTTTCCTGAAACATCTAGAAAACAAAGCAACAGAGCCTAGGGTACTTCCACTTATGTTCCTATAGCTTAGGGAAATTAAAATCAAAAAGACACAGCCACCCCAAAGTTTGGGACGGCTCTGTTTACAAGAACCTCGTTTACTGTACAAGTTCAATATCGCAGAAAGCGAAAAATGGATAAAGAAGTTGTGGTACTTACGTACAATGCAATATCACTCAGCAATGAAATCTATGTCATCAGGCCCGTAGCAGCATAATGAGTGGATTCAGGTACGATGATTCTAAGTGAAATAAGTCACGCAGAAAAAGAAACATCATAAGATATCACTACTACACGGAATGTAAAGTTGGCTACACAGGAACTGAATTACAAAACAGAACAGGGTCTCTAATGTAGAAAACCAACTTATGCTTGCTTAAGGGGAAAGGTGAGTTGGGGTGCTGTATAAAACCAGAGATTGAAATTAGCAGAAATACCGTTCCATAAGCCAAATATGTAATAGACAAGAGCTACTCCTTGCTCAATGAAGAGGACACAACACCCCATATTAAACGCCTAAGAATATACCTGACTAGTAAGAATCTTAAAACCTATGGATTTATATGTCTCCGAAAGAGAATCAAGCGTGTGTACAGCGGCATAAGCGCAGCATTGATAGGATTGGTGAGGTTCGGTGAGCAAATGCAGACCCTTTGAAGTCATATTGCATGGTACCCATTCCATGGGTCTCAACTCTCCATGTTTAAGGGATTCTTCCTTCAGCTAAAACATGCATGGGGAACCCAGAGTATGATCCACCGTGTGATCGGGAAACGTGTTCAAATGTGTCTCAGTTTTCATCCCCTGGTACTCGGGTGCAACATTCCAGACGCTTTACTAACACTCTCCCCACTTGGAGAGTCAGGGCCTTTAACCTCCTGTTTGGCCCAGTTTGCAATTTCTGCGGAAAATGAACAGGAATAGGGAGAACCAATGAGAGACTAGCTGGAGGTGTCTGGACGGGCAAATTTAACTCTCATTTCCCACCAGGAAGAGGAATTAACCAAAGGCTCAGTGTGCCATGCCGGAACCACACTAGGGCCTGAAGAAATCCTGCGGTGTTGCGGCCAGCTCACAAGAAAGCGAGTTGAAGAAAGGAGCTCAGAGGCACTGTAATACACAAACCTGCAGAGTTATAAATGACAGCTATCGGCCAAAAATATATTGAAGGAAGACTGCCAAGAGGACTTGAAAGCGGGGCAGAATTGCAGGAAACCGATTTCAGGAAGTAGACTGGAATTGTATGTAAAGCATAGGAAAAGAGGCAGAACGTCCACAATGATGCACTTGGCCAAAAAGGGCGTATGCGTTTTTTCCTGAATATATTCAGGAAAAAACGCATACGCCCTTTTTGGCCAACCAAGCAAGCTTGCAAAGGAAATCTGCACTACAATGAAGTCTCACTGCCCGCCGGTCAAAAGGGCCATCTGAAAAAAGTGTAAAATCCAGAAAGGCAGGAGAGTCCATGGAGAACTGGGAGCCTTGTTATGCTGATGGGCGGGATGTAAATTGCCAACAGCCACTCTGGAGAAGTGTATGGTGTTTCCTGAAACATCTAGAAAACAAAGCAACAGAGTCTAGGGCACTTCCACTTATGGTCCTATAGCTTAGGGAAATTAAAATCAAAAAGACACAGCCACCCCAAAGTTTGGGACGGCTCTGTTTACAAGAACCTCGTTTACTCTACAAGTTCAATATCGCAGAAAGCGAAAAAAGGATAAAGAAGTTGTGGTACTTACGTACAATGCAATATCACTGAGCAATGAAATCTATGTCATCAGGCCCGTAGCAGCATAATGAGTGGATTCAGGTACGATGATTCTAAGTGAAATAAGTCACGCAGAAAAAGAAACATCATAAGATATCACTACTACAAGGAATGTAAACTTGGCTACACAGGAACTGAATTACAAAACAGAACAGGGTCTCTAATGTAGAAAACCAACTTATGCTTGCTTAAGGGGAAAGGTGAGTTGGAGTGCTGCATAAACCAGAGATTGAAATTAGCACAGATACCGTTCCATAAACCAAATATGTAATAGACAAGAGCTACTCCTTGCTCAACGAAGAGGACACAACACCGCATATTAAACCCCTAAGAATATACCTGGCTAGTAAGAATCTTAAAACCTATGGATTTATATGTCTCCGAAAGAGAATCAAGCGTGTGTACAGCGGCATAAGCGCAGGAGTGATAGGATTGGTGAGGTACGGTGAGCAAATGCAGACCCTTTGAAGTCATATTGCATGGTACCCATTCCATGGGTCTCAACTCTCCAGGTTTAAGGGATTCTGCCTTCAGCTAAAACATGCATGTGGAACCCAGAGTATGATCCACCGTGTGATCGGGAAACGTGTTCAAATGTGTCTCAGTTTTCGTCCCCTGGTACTCGGGTGCAACATTCCAGACGCTTTACTAACACTCTCCCCACTTGGAGAGTCAGTGCCTTTAACCTCCTGTTTGGCCCAGTTTGCAATTTCTGCGGAAAATGAACAGGAATAGGGAGAACCAATGAGAGACTAGCTGGAGGTGTCTGGACGGGCAAATTTAACTCTCATTTCCCACCAGGAAGAGGAATTAACGAAAGGCTCAGCGCGCCATGCTGGAACCACACTAGTGCCTGAAGCAATCCTGTGGTGTTGCGGCCAGCTCACAAGAAAGCGAGTTGAAGAAAGGAGCTCAGGGGCACTGTCATTCACAAACCTGCAGAGTTATAAATGACAGCTATCGTCCAAAAATATATTGAAGGAAGGCTGCCAAGAGGACTTGAAAGCGGGGCAGAATTGCAGGAAACCGATTTCTGGAGGTAGACTGGAATTGCATGTAAAGCATAGGAAAAGAGACAGAACGTCCACAATGATGCACTTGGCCAAAAAGGGCGTATGCGTTTTTCCTGAATATATTCATGAAAAAACGCATACGCCCTTTTTGGCCAACCAAGCAAGCTTGCAAAGGAAATCTGCACTACAATTAAGTCTCACTGCCCCCCGGTCAAAAGGGCCATCTGAAAAAACAGTAAAATCCAGAAAGGCAGGAGAGTCCATGGAGAACTGGGAGCCTTGTTATGCTGATGGGCGGGATGTAAATTGCCAACAGCCACTCTGGAGAAGTGTATGGTGTTTCCTGAAACATCTAGAAAACAAAGCAACAGCGCCTGGGGCACTTCCACTTATGGTCCTATAGCTTATGGAAATTAAAATCAAAAAGACACAGCCACCCCAAAGTTTGGGACCGCTCTGTTTACAAGAACATCATTTACGGTACAAGTTCAATATCACAGAAAGCGAAAAATGGATAAAGAAGTTGTGGTACTTACGTACAATGAAGTATCACTCAGCAATGAAATCTATGTCATCAGGCCCGTAGCAGCATAATGAGTGGATTCAGGTACGATGATTCTAAGTGAAATAAGTCACACAGAAAAAGAAACATCATAAGATATCACTACTACACGGAATGTAAACTTGGCTACACAGGAACTGAATTACAAAACAGAACAGGGTCTCTAATGTAGAAAACCAACTTATGCTTGCTTAAGGGGAAAGGTGTGTTGGAGTGCTGCATAAACCAGAGATTGAAATTATCACAGATACCGTTCCATAAGCCAAATATGTAATAGACAAGAGCTACTCCTTGCTCAACGAAGAGGACACAACACCCCATATTAAACGCCTAAGAATATACCTGACTAGTAAGAATCTTAAAACCTATGGATTTATATGTCTCCGAAAGAGAATCAAGAGTGTGTACAGCGGCATAAGCGCAGCATTGATAGGATTGGTGAGGTTCGGTGAGCAAATGCAGACCCTTTGAAGTCATATTGCATGGTACCCATTCCATGGGTCTCAACTCTCCAGGTTTAAGGGATTCTTTCTTCAGCTAAAATATGCATGTGGAACCCAGAGTATGAACCACCATGTGATGGGAAAACGTGTTCAAATGTGTCTCAGTTTTCGTCCCCTGGTACTCGGGTGCAACATTCCAGACGCTTTACTAACACTCTCCCCACTTGGAGAGTCAGTGCCTTTAACCTCCTGTTTGGCCCAGTTTGCAATTTCTGTGGAAAATGAACAGGAATAGGGAGAACCAATGAGAGAGTAGCTGGAGGTGTCTGGACTTGCAAATTTAACTCTCATTTCCCACCAGCAAGAGGAATTAACCAAAGTCTCAGCGTGCCATACCGGAACCACACTAGGGCCTGAAGCAATCCTGCGGTGTTGCGGCCAGCTCACAAGAAAGCGAGTTGAAGAAAGGAGCTCAGAGGCACTGTAATACACAGACCTGCAGAGTTATAAATGACAGCTATCGGCCAAAAATATATTGAAGGAAGGCTGCCAAGAGGACTTGAAAGCGGGGCAGAATTGCAGGAAACCGATTTCAGGAGGTAGACTGGAATTGCATGTAAAGCATAGGAAAAGAGGCAGAACGTCCACAATGATGCACTTGGCCAAAAAGGGCGTATGCGTTTTTTCCTGAATATATTCAGGAAAAAACGCATACGCCCTTTTTGGCCAACCAAGCAAACTTGCAAAGGAAATCTGCACTACAATGAAGTCTCACTGCCCCCCGGTCAAAAGGGCCATCTGATAAAAGTGTAAAATCCAGAAAGGCAGGACAGGCTATGGAGAACTGGGAGCCTTGTTATGCTGATGGGCGGGATGTAAATTGCCAACAGCTACTCTGGAGAAGTGTATGGTGTTTCCTGAAACATCTAGAAAACAAAGCAACAGAGCCTGGGGCACTTCCACTTATGGTCCTATAGCTTAGGGAAATTAAAATCAAAAAGACACAGCCACCCCAAAGTTTGGGACGGCTCTGTTTACAAGAACCTCGTTTACGGTACAAGTTCAATATCGCAGAAAGCGAAAAATGGATAAAGAAGTTGTGGTACTTACGTTCAATGCAATATCACTCAGCAATGAAATCTATGTCATCAGGCCCGTAGCAGCATAATGAGTGGATTCAGGTACGATGATTCTAAGTGAAATAAGTCACGCAGAAAAAGAAACATCATAAGATATCACTACTACACGGAATGTAAAGTTGGCTACACAGGAACTGAATTACAAAACAGAACAGGGTCTCTAATGTAGAAAACCAACTTATGCTTGCTTAAGGGGAAAGGTGAGTTGGGGTGCTGTATAAAACCAGAGATTGAAATTAGCAGAAATACCGTTCCATAAGCCAAATATGTAATAGACAAGAGCTACTCCTTGCTCAATGAAGAGGACACAACACCCCATATTAAACGCCTAAGAATATACCTGACTAGTAAGAATCTTAAAACCTATGGATTTATATGTCTCCGAAAGAGAATCAAGCGTGTGTACAGCGGCATAAGCGCAGCATTGATAGGATTGGTGAGGTTCGGTGAGCAAATGCAGACCCTTTGAAGTCATATTGCATGGTACCCATTCCATGGGTCTCAACTCTCCAGGTTTAAGGGATTCTTCCTTCAGCTAAAACATGCATGGGGAACCCAGAGTATGATCCACCGTGTGAACGGGAAACGTGTTCAAATGTGTCTCAGTTTTCGTCCCCTGGTACTCGGGTGCAACATTCCAGACGCTTTACTAACACTCTCCCCACTTGGAGAGTCAGTGCCTTTAACCTCCTGTTTGGCCCAGTTTGCAATTTCTGCGGAAAATGAACAGGAATAGGGAGAACCAATGAGAGACTAGCTGGAGGTGTCTGGACGGGCAAATTTAACTCTCATTTCCCACCAGGAAGAGGAATTAACCAAAGGCTCAGTGTGCCATGCCGGATCCACACTAGGGCCTGAAGCAATCCTGCGGTGTTGCGGCCAGCTCACAAGAAAGCGAGTTGAAGAAAGGAGCTCAGAGGCACTGTAATACACAAACCTGCAGAGTTATAAATGACAGCTATCGGCCAAAAATATATTGAAGGAAGGCTGCCAAGAGGACTTGAAAGCGGGGCAGAATTGCAGGAAACCGATTTCAGGAGGTAGACTGGAATTGCATGTAAAGCATAGGAAAAGAGGCAGAACGTCCACAATGATGCACTTGGCCAAAAAGGGCGTATGCGTTTTTTCCTGAATATATTCAGGAAAAAACGCATACGCCCTTTTTGGCCAACCAAGCAAGCTTGCAAAGGAAATCTGCACTACAATGAAGTCTCACTGCCCGCCGGTCAAAAGGGCCATCTGAAAAAAGTGTAAAATCCAGAAAGGCAGGAGAGTCCATGGAGAACTGGGAGCCTTGTTATGCTGATGGGCGGGATGTAAATTGCCAACAGCCACTCTGGAGAAGTGTATGGTGTTTCCTGAAACATCTAGAAAACAAAGCAACAGAGCCTAGGGCACTTCCACTTATGGTCCTATAGCTTAGGGAAATTAAAATCAAAAAGACACAGCCACCCCAAAGTTTGGGACTGCTCTGTTTACAAGAACCTCGTTTACTCTACAAGTTCAATATCGCAGAAAGCGAAAAAAGGATAAAGAAGTTGTGGTACTTACGTACAATGCAATATCACTCAGCAATGAAATCTATGTAATCAGGCCCGTAGCAGCATAATGAGTGGATTCAGGTACGATGATTCTAAGTGAAATAAGTCACGCAGAAAAAGAAACATCATAAGATATCACTACTACAAGGAATGTAAACTTGGCTACACAGGAACTGAATTACAAAACAGAACAGGGTCTCTAATGTAGAAAACCAACTTATGCTTGCTTAAGGGGAAAGGTGAGTTGGAGTGCTGCATAAACCAGAGATTGAAATTAGCACAGATACCGTTCCATAAACCAAATATGTAATAGACAAGAGCTACTCCTTGCTCAACGAAGAGGACACAACACCGCATATTAAACCCCTAAGAATATACCTGGCTAGTAAGAATCTTAAAACCTATGGATTTATATGTCTCTGAAAGAGAATCAAGCGTGTGTACAGCGGCATAAGCGCAGCATTGATAGGATTGGTGAGGTTCGGTGAGCAAATGCAGACCCTTTGAAGTCATATTGCATGGTACCCATTCCATGGGTCTCAACTCTCCAGGTTTAAGGGATTCTGCCTTCAGCTAAAACATGCATGTGGAACCCAGAGTATGATCCACCGTGTGATCGGGAAACGTGTTCAAATGTGTCTCAGTTTTCGTCCCCTGGTACTCGGGTGCAACATTCCAGACGCTTTACTAACACTCTCCCCACTTGGAGAGTCAGTGCCTTTAACCTCCTGTTTGGCCCAGTTTGCAATTTCTGCGGAAAATGAACAGGAATAGGGAGAACCAATGAGAGACTAGCTGGAGGTGTCTGGACGGGCAAATTGAACTCTCATTTCCCACCAAGAAGAGGTATTAACCAAAGGCACAGCGTGCCATGCCGGAACCACACTAGGGCCTGAAGCAATCATGCGGTGTTGCGGCCAGCTCACAAGAAAGCGAGTTGAAGAAAGGAGCTCAGGGGCACTGTCATTCACAAACCTGCAGAGTTATAAATGACAGCTATTGTCCAAAAATATATTGAAGGAAGGCTGCCAAGAGGACTTGAAAGCGGGGCAGAATTGCAGGAAACCGATTTCAGGAGGTAGACTGGAATTGCATGTAAAGCATAGGAAAAGAGGCAGAACGTCCACAATGATGCACTTGGCCAAAAAGGGCGTATGCATTTTTTCCTGAATATATTCTGGAAAAAACGCATACGCCCTTTTTGGCCAACCAAGCAAGCTTGAAAAGGAAATCTGCACTACAATGAAGTCTCACTGCCACCCGGTCAAAAGGGCCATCTGAAAAAAGTGTAAAATCCAGAAAGGCAGGACAGGCCATGGAGAACTGGGAGCCTTGTTATGCTGATGGGCGGGATGTAAATTGCCAACAGCCACTCTGGAGAAGTGTATGGTGTTTCCTGAAACATCTACAAAACAAAGCAACAGAGCCTGGGGCACTTCCACTTATGGTCCTATAGCTTAGGGAAATTAAAATCAAAAAGACACAGCCACCCCAAAGTTTGGGACGGCTCTGTTTACAAGAACCTCGTTTACGGTACAAGTTCAATATCGCAGAAAGCGAAAAATGGATAAAGAAGTTGTGGTACTTACGTTCAATGCAATATCACTCAGCAATGAAATCTATGTCATCAGGCCCGTAGCAGCATAATGAGTGGATTCAGGTACGATGATTCTAAGTGAAATAAGTCACGCAGAAAAAGAAACATCATAAGATATCACTACTACACGGAATGTAAAGTTGGCTACACAGGAACTGAATTACAAAACAGAACAGGGTCTCTAATGTAGAAAACCAACTTATGCTTGCTTAAGGGGAAAGGTGAGTTGGGGTGCTGTATAAAACCAGAGATTGAAATTAGCAGAAATACCGTTCCATAAGCCAAATATGTAATAGACAAGAGCTACTCCTTGCTCAATGAAGAGGACACAACACCCCATATTAAACGCCTAAGAATATACCTGACTAGTAAGAATCTTAAAACCTATGGATTTATATGTCTCCGAAAGAGAATCAAGCGTGTGTACAGCGGCATAAGCGCAGCATTGATAGGATTGGTGAGGTTCGGTGAGCAAATGCAGACCCTTTGAAGTCATATTGCATGGTACCCATTCCATGGGTCTCAACTCTCCAGGTTTAAGGGATTCTTCCTTCAGCTAAAACATGCATGTGGAACCCAGAGTATGATCCACCGTGTGATCGGGAAACGTGTTCAAATGTGTCTCAGTTTTCGTCCCCTGGTACTCGGGTGCAACATTCCAGACGCTTTACTAACACTCTCCCCACTTGGAGAGTCAGGGCCTTTAACCTCCTGTTTGGCCCAGTTTGCAATTTCTGCGGAAAATGAACAGGAATAGGGAGAACCATTGAGAGACTAGCTGGAGGTGTCTGGACGGGCAAATTGAACTCTCATTTCCCACCAGGAAGAGGAATTAACCAAAGGCTCAGTGTGCCATGCCGGAACCACACTAGGGCCTGAAGCAATCCTGCGGTGTTGCGGCCAGCTCACAAGAAAGCGAGTTGAAGAAAGGAGCTCAGAGGCACTGTAATACACAAACCTGCAGAGTTATAAATGACAGCTATCGGCCAAAAATATATTGAAGGAAGGCTGCCAAGAGGACTTGAAAGCGGGGCAGAATTGCAGGAAACCGATTTCAGGAGGTAGACTGGAATTGCATGTAAAGCATAGGAAAAGAGGCAGAACGTCCACAATGATGCACTTGGCCAAAAAGGGCGTATGCGTTTTTTCCTGAATATATTCAGGAAAAAACGCATACGCCCTTTTTGGCCAACCAAGCAAGCTTGCAAAGGAAATCTGCACTACAATGAAGTCTCACTGCCCGCCGGTCAAAAGGGCCATCTGAAAAAAGTGTAAAATCCAGAAAGGCAGGAGAGTCCATGGAGAACTGGGAGCCTTGTTATGCTGATGGGCGGGATGTAAATTGCCAACAGCCACTCTGGAGAAGTGTATGGTGTTTCCTGAAACATCTAGAAAACAAAGCAACAGAGCCTAGGGCACTTCCACTTATGGTCCTATAGCTTAGGGAAATTAAAATCAAAAAGACACAGCCACCCCAAAGTTTGGGACTGCTCTGTTTACAAGAACCTCGTTTACAGTACAAGTTCAATATCGCAGAAAGCGAAAAAAGGATAAAGAAGTTGTGGTACTTACGTACAATGCAATATCACTGAGCAATGAAATCTATGTAATCAGGCCCGTAGCAGCATAATGAGTGGATTCAGGTACGATGATTCTAAGAGAAATAAGTCACGCAGAAAAAGAAACATCATAAGATATCACTACTACAAGGAATGTAAACTTGGCTACACAGGAACTGAATTACAAAACAGAACAGGATCTCTAATGTAGAAAACCAACTTATGCTTGCTTAAGGGGAAAGGTGAGTTTGAGTGCTGCATAAACCAGAGATTGAAATTAGCACAGATACCGTTCCATAAACCAAATATGTAATAAACAAGAGCTACTCCTTGCTCAACGAAGAGGACACAACACCGCATATTAAACCCCTAAGAATATACCTGGCTAGTAAGAATCTTAAAACCTATGGATTTATATGTCTCCGAAAGAGAATCATGCGTGTGTACAGCGGCATAAGCGCAGCAGTGATAGGATTGGTGAGGTTCGGTGAGCAAATGCAGACCCTTTGAAGTCATACTGCATGGTACCCATTCCATGGGTCTCAACTCTCCAGGTTTAAGGGATTCTGCCTTCAGCTAAAACATGCATGTGGAACCCAGAGTATGATCCACCGTGTGATCGGGAAACGTGTTCAAATGTGTCTCAGTTTTCGTCCCCTGGTACTCGGGTGCAACATTCCAGACGCTTTACTAACACTCTCCCCACTTGGAGAGTCAGTGCCTTTAACCTCCTGTTTGGCCCAGTTTGCAATTTCTGCGGAAAATGAACAGGAATAGGGAGAACCAATGAGAGACTAGCTGGAGGTGTCTGGACGGGCAAATTTAACTCTCATTTCCCACCAAGAAGAGGTATTAACCAAAGGCACAGCGTGCCATGCCGGAACCACACTAGGGCCTGAAGCAATCATGCGGTGTTGCGGCCAGCTCACAAGAAAGCGAGTTGAAGAAAGGAGCTCAGGGGCACTGTCATTCACAAACCTGCAGAGTTATAAATGACAGCTATCGTCCAAAAATATATTGAAGGAAGGCTGCCAAGAGGACTTGAAAGCGGGGCAGAATTGCAGGAAACCGATTTCAGGAGGTAGACTGGAATTGCATGTAAAGCATAGGAAAAGAGGCAGAACGTCCACAATGATGCACTTGGCCAAAAAGGGCGTATGCATTTTTTCCTGAATATATTCTGGAAAAAACGCATACGCCCTTTTTGGCCAACCAAGCAAGCTTGCAAAGGAAATCTGCACTACAATGAAGTCTCACTGCCACCCGGTCAAAAGGGCCATCTGAAAAAAGTGTAAAATCCAGAAAGGCAGGACAGGCCATGGAGAACTGGGAGCCTTGTTATGCTGCTGGGCGGGATGTAAATTGCCAACAGCCACTCTGGAGAAGTGTATGGTGTTTCCTGAAACATCTAGAAAACAAAGCAACAGTGCCTGGGGCACATCCACTTATGGTCCTATAGCTTAGGGAAATTAAAATCAAAAAGACACAGCCACCCCAAAGTTTGGGACGGCTCTGTTTACAAGAACCTCGTTTACTGTACAAGTTCAATATCGCAGAAAGCGAAAAATGGATAAAGAAGTTGTGGTACTTACGTACAATGTAATATCACTCAGCAATGAAATCTATGTCATCAGGCCCGTAGCAGGATAATGAGTGGATTCAGGTACGATGATTCTAAGTGAAATAAGTCACGCAGAAAAAGAAACATCATAAGATATCACTACTACACGGAATGTAAACTTGGCTACACAGGAACTGAATTACAAAACAGAACAGGGTCTCTAATGTAGAAAACCAACTTATGCTTGCTTAAGGGGAAAACTGAGTTGGGGTGCTGCATAAAACCAGAGATTGAAATTAGCACAGATACCGTTCCATAAGCCAAATATGTAATAGACAAGAGCTACTCCTTGCTCAACGAAGAGGACACAACACCCCATATTAAACGCCTAAGAATATACCTGACTAGTACGAATCTTAAAACCTATGGATTTATATGTCTCGGAAAGAGAATCAAGCGTGTTTACAGCGGCATAAGCGCAGCATTGATAGGATTGGTGAGGTTCGGTGAGCAAATGCAGACCCTTTGAAGTCATATTGCATGGTACCCATTCCATGGGTCTCAACTCTCCATGTTTAAGGGATTCTTCCTTCAGCTAAAACATGCATGTGGAACCCAGAGTATGATCCACCGTGTGATCGGGAAACGTGTTCAAATGTGTCTCAGTTTTCGTCCCCTGGTACTCGGGTGCAACATTCCAGACGCTTTACTAACACTCTCCCCACTTGGAGAGTCAGTGCCTTTAACCTCCTGTTTGGCCCAGTTTGCAATTTCTGCGGAAAATGAACAGGAATAGGGAGAACCAATGAGAGACTAGCTGGAGGTGTCTGGACGGGCAAATTGAACTCTCATTTCCCACCAGGAAGAGGAATTAACCAAAGGCTCAGCGTGCCATGCCGGAACCACACTAGGGCCTGAAGCAATCCTGTGGTGTTGCAGCCAGCTCACAAGAAAGCGAGTTGAAGAAAGGAGCTCAGGGGCACTGTCATTCACAAACCTGCAGAGTTATAAATGACAGCTATCGTCCAAAAATATATTGAAGGAAGGCTGCGAAGAGGACTTGAAAGCGGGGCAGAATTGCAGGAAATCGATTTCTGGAGGTAGACTGGAATTGCATGTAAAGCATAGGAAAAGAGACAGAACGTCCCCAATGATGCACTTGGCCAAAAAGGGCGTATGCGTTTTTTCCTGAATATATTCATGAAAAAACGCATACGCCCTTTTTGGCCAACCAAGCAAGCTTGCAAAGCAAATCTGCACTAAAATGAAGTCTCACTGCCCCCCGGTCAAAAGGGCCATCTGAAAAAAGTGTAAAATCCAGAAAGGCAGGACAGGCCATGGAGAACTGGGAGCCTTGTTATGCTGATGGGCGGGATGTAAATTGACTACAGCCACTCTGGAGAAGTGTATGGTGTTTCCTGAAACATCTAGAAAACAAAGCAACAGAGCCTAGGGCACTTCCACTTATGGTCCTATAGCTTAGGGAAATTAAAATCAAACAGACACAGCCACCCCAAAGTTTGGGACGGCTCTGTTTACAAGAACCTCGTTTACGGTACAAGTTCAATATCGCAGAAAGCGAAAAATGGATAAAGAAGTTGTGGTACTTACGTATAATGCAATATCACTCAGCAATGAAATCTATGTCATCAGGCCTGTAACAGCATAATGAGTGGATTCAGGTACGATGATTCTATGTGAAATAAGTCACACAGAAAAAGAAACATCATAAGATATCACTACTACACGGAATGTAAAGTTGGCTACACAGGAACTGAATTACAAAACAGAACAGGGTCTCTAATGTAGAAAACCAACTTATGCTTGCTTAAGGGGAAAGGTGAGTTGGGGTGCTGCATAAAACCAGAGATGGAAATTAGCACAGATACCGTTCCATAAGCCAAATATGTAATAGACAAGAGCTACTCCTTGCTCAACGAAGAGGACACAACACCCCATATTAAACGCCTAAGAATATACCTGACTAGTACGAATCTTAAAACCTATGGATTTATAT
Organism: Leucopleurus acutus; assembly: GCF_964270905.1. NCBI lineage: Eukaryota > Metazoa > Chordata > Mammalia > Artiodactyla > Delphinidae > Leucopleurus > Leucopleurus acutus. Next base: position 102,494,536 of record NC_139146.1, on the reverse strand, counting down.
GTCTCCGAAAGAGAATCAAGCGTGTGTACAGCGGCATAAGCGCAGCATTGATAGGATTGGTGAGGTTCGGTGAGCAAATGCAGACCCTTTGAAGTCATATTGCATAGTACCCATTCCATGGGTCTCAACTCTCCAGGTTTAAGGGATTCTTCCTTCAGCTAAAACATGCATGTGGAACCCAGAGTATGATCCACCGTGTGATAGGGAAACGTGTTCAAATGTGTCTCAGTTGTCGTCCCCTGGTACTCGGGTGCAACATTCCAGACGCTTTACTAACACTCTCCCCACTTGGAGAGTCAGTGCCTTTAAGCTCCTGTTTCGCCCAGTTTGCAATTTCTGCGGAAAATGAACAGGAATAGGGAGAACCAATGAGAGACTAGGTGGAGGTGTCTGAACGGGCAAATTTAACTCTCATTTCCCACCAGGAAGAGGAATTAACCAAAGGCTCAACATGCTATGCCGGAACCAAACTAGGGCCTGAAGCAATCCTGCAGTGTTGCGGCCAGCTCACAAGAAAGGGAGTTGAAGAAAGGAGCTCAGGGGCACTGTAATTCACAAACCTGCAGAGTTATAAATGACAGCTATCTTCCAAAAATATATTGAAGTAAGGCAGCCAAGAGGAGTTGAAAGCGGGGCAGAATTGCAGGAAACCGATTTCAGGAGGTAGACTGGAATTGCATGTAAAGCATAGGAAAAGAGGCAGAATGTCCACAATGATGCACTTGGCCAAAATGGGCGTATGTGTTTTTTCCTGAATATTTCAGGAAAAAACGCATACGTCCTTTTTCGCCAACCAAGCAAGTTTGCAAAGGAAATCTGCACTACAATGAAGTCTCACTGCCCCCCGGTCAAAAGGGCCATCTGAAAAAAGTGTAAAATCCAGAAAGGCAGGACAGGCCAAGGAGAACTAGGAGCCTTCTTATGCTGATGGGCGGGATGTAAATTGCCAGCAGCCACTCTGGAGAAGTGTATGGTGTTTCCTGAAACATCCAAAAAACAAAGCAACAGAGCCTAGGGCACTTCCACTTATGGTCCTATAGCTTAGGGAAATGAAAATCAAAAACACACAGCCACCCCAAATTTTGGGACGGCTCTGTTTACAAGAACCTCATTTACGGTACAAGTTCAATATCACAGAAAGCGAAAAATGGATAAAGAAGTTGTGGTACTTACGTACAATGCAATATCACTCAGCAATGAAATCTATGTCATCAGGCCCGTAGCAGCATAATGAGTGGATTCAGGTACGATGATTCTAAGTGAAATAAGTCACACAGAAAAAGAAACATCATAAGATATCACTACTACACGGAATGTAAACTTGGCTACACAAGAACTGAATTACAAAACAGAACAGGGTGTCAAATGTAGAAAACCAACTTATGCTTGCTTAAGGGGAAAGGTGAGTTGGGGTGCTGCATAAAACCAGAGATTGAAATTAGCACAGATACCGTTCCATAAGCCAAATATGTAATAGACAAGAGCTACTCCTTGCTCAACGAAGTGGACTCAACACCCCATATTAAACGCCTAAGAATATACCTGACTAGTAAGAATCTTAAAACCTATGGATTTATATGTCTCCGAAAGAGAATCAAGCGTGTGTACAGCAGCATAAACGAAGCAGTGATAGGACTGGTGAGGTTCGGTGAGCAAATGCAGACCCTTTGAAGTCATATTGCATGGTACCCATTCCATGGGTCTCAACTCTCCATGTTTAAGGGATTCTTCCTTCAGCTAAAACATGCATGTGGAACCCAGAGTATGATCCACGGTGTCATCGGGAAACGTATTCAAATGTGTCTCAGGTTTCGTCCCCTGGTACTCGGGTGCAACATTCCAGATGCTTTACTAACACTCTCCCCACTTGGAGAGTCGGTGCATTTAACCTCCTGTTTGGCCCAGTTTGCAATTTCTGTGAAAAATGAACAGGAATAGGGAGAACCAATGAGAGACTAAGTGGAGGTGTCTGGACGGGCAAATTTAACTCTCATTTCCCACCAGGAAGAGGAATTAACCAAAGGCTCAGCATGCCGTGCCGGAACCAGACTAGGGCCTGAAGTAATCTTGCGGTGTTGCGGCCAGCTCACAAGAAAGCGAGTTGAAGAAAGGAGCTCAGGGGCACTGTAATTCACAAACCTGCAGAGTTATAAATGACAGCTATCTTCCAAAAATATATTGAAGTAAGGCAGCCAAGAGGAATTGAAAGAGGGGCAGAATTGCAGGAAACCGATTTCAGGAGGTAGACTGGAATTGCATGTAAAGCATAGGAAAAGAGGCAGAACGTCCACAATGATGCACTTGGCCAAAAAGGGCGTATGTGTTTTTTCCTGAATATATTCAGGAAAAAACGCATACACAATTTTTGGCCAACCAAGCAAGCTTGCAAAGGAAATCTGCACTACAATGAAGTCTCACTGCCCCCCGGTCAAAAGGGCCATCGGAAAAAAGTGTAAAATCCAGAAAGGCAGGACAGGCCATGGAGAACTGGGAGCCTTGTTATGCTGATGGGCAGGATGTAAATTGCCAGCAGCCACTCTGGAGAAGTGTATGGTGTTTCCTGAAACATCCAAAAAACAAAGCAACAGAGCCTAGGGCACTTCCACTTATGGTCCTATAGCTTAGGGAAATTAAAATCAAAAAGACACAGCCACCCAAAAGTTTGGGACGGCTCTGTTTACAAGAACCTCATTTACGGTACAAGCTCAATATCACAGAAAGCGAAAAATGGATAAAGAAGTTGTGGTACTTACGTACAATGCAGTATCACTCAGCAATGAAATCTATGTCATCAGGCCCGTAGAAGCATAATGAGTGGATTCAGGTACGATGATTCTAAGTGAAATAAGTCACACAGAAAAAGAAACATCATAAGATATCACTACTACACGGAATGTAAACTTGGCTGCACAGGAACTGAATTACAAAACAGAACAGGGTCTCAAATGTAGAAAACCCACTTATGCTTGCTTAAGGGGAAAGGTGAGTTGGGGTGCGGCATAAAACCACAGATTGAAATTAGCACAGATACCGTTCCATAAACCAAATATGTAATAGACAAGAGCTACTCCTTGCTCAACGAAGTGGACTCAACACCCCACATTAAACGCCTAAGAATATACCTGACTAGTAAGAATCTTAAAACCTATGGATTTATATGTCTCCGAAAGAGAATCAAGCGTGTGTACAGTGGCATAAACGCAGCAGTGATAGGATTGGTGAGGTTCGGTGAGCAAATGCAGACTCTTTGAAGTCATATTGCATGGTACCCATTCCATGGGTCTCAACTCTCCATGTTTAAGGGATTCTTCCTTCAGCTAAAACATGCATGTGGAACCCAGAGTATGATCCACCGTGTGATCGGAAAACGTGTTCAAATGTGTCTCAGTTTTTGTCCCCTGGTACTCGGGTGCAACATTCCAGATGCTTTACTAACACTCTCCCCACTTGGAATGTCAGTGACTTTAACCTCCTGTTTGGCCCAGTTTGCAATTTCTGTGGAAAATGAACAGGAATAGGGAGAACCAATGAGAGACTAGGTGGAGGTGTCCGGACGGGCAAATTTAACTCTCATTTCCCACCAGGAAGAGGAATTAACCAAAGGCTCAGCGTGCCATGCCGGAACCACACTAGGGCCCGAAGCAATCCTGCGGTGTTGCGGCCAGCTCACAAGAAAGCGAGTTGAAGAAAGGAGCTCAGGGGCACTGTAATTCACAAACCTGCAGAGTTATAAATGACAGCCATCTTCCAAAAATATATTGAAGTAAGGCTGCCAAGAGGAGTTGAATGCGGGGCAGAATTGCAGGGAACCGATTTCAGGAGGTAGACTGGAATTGCATGTAAAGCATAGGAAAAGAGGCAGAACGTCCACAATGATGCACTTGGCCAAAAAGGGCGTATGCGTTTTTTCCTGAATATATTCAGGAAAAAACGCATACGCCCTTTTTGGCCAACCAAGCAAGCTTGCAAAGGAAATCTGCACTACAATGAAGTCTCACTGCCCCCTGGTCAAAAGGGCTATCTGAAAAAAGTGTAAAATCCAGAAAGGCAGGACAGGCCATGGAGAACAGGGAGCCTTGTTATGCTGATGGGCGGCATGTAAACTGCCAGCAGCCACTCTGGAGAAGTGTATGGTGTTTCCTGAAACATCCAAAAAACAAAGCAACAGAGCCTAGGGCACTTCCACTTATGGTCCTATAGCTTAGGGAAATTAAAATCCAAAAGACACAGCCACCCCAAAGTTTGGGCCGGCTCTGTTTACAAGAACCTCGTTTACGGTACAAGTTCAATATCACAGAAAGTGAAAAATGAATAAAGAAGTTGTGGTACTTACGTACAATGCAATATCACTCAGCAATGAAATCTATGTCATCAGGCCCGTAGAAGCATAATGAGTGGATTCAGGTACGATGATTCTAAGTGAAATAAGTCACACAGAAAAAGAAACATCATAAGATATCACTACTACACGGAATGTAAACTTGGCTGCACAGGAACTGAATTACAAAACAGAACAGGGTCTCAAATGTAGAAAACCAACTTATGCTTGCTTAAGGGGAAAGGTGAGTTGGGGTGCGGCATAAAACCACAGATTGAAATTAGCACAGATACCGTTCCATAAACCAAATATGTAATAGACAAGAGCTACTCCTTGCTCAACGAAGTGGACTCAACACCCCACATTAAACGCCTAAGAATATACCTGACTAGTAAGAATCTTAAAACCTATGGATTTATATGTCTCCGAAAGAGAATCAAGCGTGTGTACAGTGGCATAAACGCAGCAGTGATAGGATTGGTGAGGTTCGGTGAAGAAATGCAGACTCTTTGAAGTCATATTGCATGGTACCCATTCCATGGGTCTCAACTCTCCATGTTTAAGGGATTCTTCCTTCAGCTAAAACATGCATGTGGAACCCAGAGTATGATCCACCGTGTGATCGGGAAACGTGTTCAAATGTGTCTCAGTTTTCGTCCCCTGGTACTCGGGTGCAACATTCCAGTCGCTTTACTAACACTCTCCCCACTTGGAGAGTCAGTGCCTTTAACCTCCTGTTTGGCCCAGTTTGCAATTTCTGTGGAAAATGAACAGGAATAGGGAGAACCAATGAGAGACTAGGTGGAGGTGTCTGGACGGGCAAAGTTAACTCTCATTTCCCACCAGGAAGAGGAATTAACCAAAGGCTCAGCATGCCGTGCCAGAAACAACCTAGGGCCTGAAGCAATCCTGCGGTGTTGCGGCCAGCTCACAAGAAAGCGAGTTGAAGAAAGGAGCTCAGGGGCACTGTAATTCACAAACCTGCAGAGTTATAAATGACAGCTATCTTCCAAAAATATATTGAAGTAAGGCTGCCAAGAGGAGTTGAATGCGGGGCAGAATTGCAGGGAACCGATTTCAGGAGGTAGACTGGAATTGCATGTAAAGCATAGGAAAAGAGGCAGAACGTCCACAATGATGCACTTGGCCAAAAAGTGCGTATGCGTTTTTTCCTGAATATATTCAGGAAAAAACGCATATGCCCTTTTTGGCCAACCAAGCAAGCTTGCAAAGGAAATCTGCACTACAATGAAGTCTCACTGCCCCCCGGTCAAAAGGGCTATCTGAAAAAAGTGTAAAATCCAGAAAGGCAGGACAGGCCATGGAGAACTGGGAGCCTTGTTATGCTGATGGGCGGCATGTAAATTGCCAACAGCCACTCTGGAGAAGTGTATGGTGTTTCCTGAAACATCCAAAAAACAAAGCAACAGAGCCTAGGGCACTTCCACTTATGGTCCTATAGCTTAGGGAAATTAAAATCCAAAAGACACAGCCACCCCAAAGTTTGGGCCGGCTCTGTTTACAAGAACCTCGTTTACGGTACAAGTTCAATATCACAGAAAGCGAAAAATGGATAAAGAAGTTGTGGTACTTACGTACAATGCAGTATCACTCAGCAATGAAATCTATGTCATCAGGCCCGTAGCAGCATAATGAGTGGATTCAGGTACGATGATTCTAAGTGAAATAAGTCACACAGAAAAAGAAACATCATAAGATATCACTACTACACGGAATGTAAACTTGGCCAGACAAGAACTGAATTACAAAACAGAACAGGGCCTCAAATGTAGAAAACCAACTTATGCTTGCTTAAGGGGAAAGGTGAGTTGGGGTGCTGCATAAAACCAGAGATTGAAATTAGCACAGATACCGTTCCATAAGCCAAATATGTAATAGACAAGAGCTACTCCTTGCTCAACGAAGTGGACTCAACACACCATATTAAACGACTAAGAATATACCTGACTAGTAAGAATCTTAAAACCTATGGATTTATATGTCTCCGAAAGAGAATCAAGCGTGTGTACAGCGGCATAAGCGCAGCAGTGATAGGATTGGTGAGGTTCGGTGAGCAAATGCAGACCCTTTGAAGTCATATTGCATGGTACCCATTCCATGGGTCTCAACTCTCCAGGTTTAAGGGATTCTTCCTTCAGCTAAAACATGCATGTGGAACCCAGAGTATGATCCACCGTGTGATCGGAAAACGTGTTCAAATGTGTCTCAGTTTTTGTCCCCTGGTACTCGGGTGCAACATTCCAGATGCTTTACTAACACTCTCCCCACTTGGAATGTCAGTGACTTTAACCTCCTGTTTGGCCCAGTTTGCAATTTCTGTGGAAAATGAACAGGAATAGGGAGAACCAATGAGAGACTAGGTGGAGGTGTCCGGACGGGCAAATTTAACTCTCATTTCCCACCAGGAAGAGGAATTAACCAAAGGCTCAGCGTGCCATGCCGGAACCACACTAGGGCCCGAAGCAATCCTGCGGTGTTGCGGCCAGCTCACAAGAAAGCGAGTTGAAGAAAGGAGCTCAGGGGCACTGTAATTCACAAACCTGCAGAGTTATAAATGACAGCCATCTTCCAAAAATATATTAAAGTAAGGCTGCCAAGAGGTGTTGAAAGCGGGGCAGAATTGCAGGAAACCGATTTCAGGAGGTAGACTGGAATTGCATGTAAAGCATAGGAAAAGAGGCAGAACGTCCACAATGATGCACTTGGCCAAAAAGGGCGTATGCGTTTTTTCCTGAATATATTCAGGAAAAAACGCATACGCCCTTTTTGGCCAACCAAGCAAGCTTGCAAAGGAAATCTGCACTACAATGAAGTCTCACTGCCCCCCGGTCAAAAGGGCCATCTGAAAAAAGTGTAAAATCCAGAAAGGCAGGACAGGCCATGGAGAACTGGGAGCCTTGTTGTGCTGATGGGCGGGATGTAAATTGCCAACAGCCACTCTGGAGAAGTGTATGGTGTTTCCTGAAACATCCAAAAAACCAAGCAACAGAGCCTAGGGCATTTCCACTTATGGTCCTTTAGCTTAGGGAAATAATAATCAAAAAGACACAGCCTCCCCAAAGTTTGGGACGGCTCTGTTTACAAGAACCTCGTTTACGGTACAGGTTCAATATCGCAGAAAGCGAAAAATGGATAAAGAAATTGTGGTACTTACGTACAATGCAATATCACTCAGCAATGAAATCTATGTCATCAGGCCCATGACAGCATAATGAGTGGATTCAGGTATGATGATTCTAAGAGAAATAAGTCACACAGAAAAAGAAACATCATAAGATATCACTACTACACGGAATGTAAACTTGGCTACACAGAAACTGAATTACAAAACAGAACAGCGTCTCAAATGTAGAAAACCAACTTATGCTTGCTTAAGGGGAAAGGTGAGTTGGGGTGCGGCATAAAACCACAGATTGAAATTAGCACAGATACCGTTCCATAAGCCAAATATGTAATAGAGAAGAGCTACTCCTTTCTCAACGATGTGGACTCAACACCCAATATTAAACGCCTAAGAATATACCTGACTAGTAAGAATCTTAAAACCTATGGATTTATATGTCTCCGAAAGAGAATCAAGCGTGTGTACAGTGGCATAAACGCAGCAGTGATAGGATTGGTGAGGTTCGGTGAGGAAATGCAGACTCTTTGAAGTCATATTGCATGGTACCCATTCCATGGGTCTCAACTCTCCATGTTTAAGGGATTCTTCCTTCAGCTAAAACATGCATGTGGAACCCAGAGTATGATCCACCGTGTGATCGGGAAACGTGTTCAAATGTGTCTCAGTTTTCGTCCCCTGGTACTCGGGTGCAACATTCCAGTCGCTTTACTAACACTCTCCCCACTTGGAGAGTCAGTGCCTTTAACCTCCTGTTTGGCCCAGTTTGCAATTTCTGTGGAAAATGAACAGGAATAGGGAGAACCAATGAGAGACTAGGTGGAGGTGTCTGGACGGGCAAAGTTAACTCTCATTTCCCACCAGGAAGAGGAATTAACCAAAGGCTCAGCATGCCGTGCCAGAAACAACCTAGGGCCTGAAGCAATCCTGCGGTGTTGCGGCCAGCTCACAAGAAAGCGAGTTGAAGAAAGGAGCTCAGGGGCACTGTAATTCACAAACCTGCAGAGTTATAAATGACAGCTATCTTCCAAAAATATATTGAAGTAAGGCTGCCAAGAGGAGTTGAATGCGGGGCAGAATTGCAGGGAACCGATTTCAGGAGGTAGACTGGAATTGCATGTAAAGCATAGGAAAAGAGGCAGAACGTCCACAATGATGCACTTGGCCAAAAAGGGCGTATGCGTTTTTTCCTGAATATATTCAGGAAAAAACGCATACGCCCTTTTTGGCCAACCAAGCAAGCTTGCAAAGGAAATCTGCACTACAATGAAGTCTCACTGCCCCCTGGTCAAAAGGGTTATCTGAAAAAAGTGTAAAATCCAGAAAGGCAGGACAGGCCATGGAGAACAGGGAGCCTTGTTATGCTGATGGGCGGCATGTAAACTGCCAGCAGCCACTCTGGAGAAGTGTATGGTGTTTCCTGAAACATCCAAAAAACAAAGCAACAGAGCCTAGGGCACTTCCACTTATGGTCCTATAGCTTAGGGAAATTAAAATCCAAAAGACACAGCCACCCCAAAGTTTGGGCCGGCTCTGTTTACAAGAACCTCGTTTACGGTACAAGTTCAATATCACAGAAAGTGAAAAATGAATAAAGAAGTTGTGGTACTTACGTACAATGCAATATCACTCAGCAATGAAATCTATGTCATCAGGCCCGTAGAAGCATAATGAGTGGATTCAGGTACGATGATTCTAAGTGAAATAAGTCACACAGAAAAAGAAACATCATAAGATATCACTACTACACGGAATGTAAACTTGGCTGCACAGGAACTGAATTACAAAACAGAACAGGGTCTCAAATGTAGAAAACCAACTTATGCTTGCTTAAGGGGAAAGGTGAGTTGGGGTGCGGCATAAAACCACAGATTGAAATTAGCACAGATACCGTTCCATAAACCAAATATGTAATAGACAAGAGCTACTCCTTGCTCAACGAAGTGGACTCAACACCCCACATTAAACGCCTAAGAATATACCTGACTAGTAAGAATCTTAAAACCTATGGATTTATATGTCTCCGAAAGAGAATCAAGCGTGTGTACAGTGGCATAAACGCAGCAGTGATAGGATTGGTGAGGTTCGGTGAGCAAATGCAGACTCTTTGAACTCATATTGCATGGTACCCATTCCATGGGTCTCAACTCTCCATGTTTAAGGGATTCTTCCTTCAGCTAAAACATGCATGTGGAACCCAGAGTACGATCCACTGTGTGATCGGAAAACGTGTTCAAATGTGTCTCAGTTTTTGTCCCCTGGTACTCGGGTGCAACATTCCAGATGCTTTACTAACACTCTCCCCACTTGGAGAGTCAGTGCCTTTAACCTCCTGTTTGGCCCAGTTTGCAATTTCTGTGGAAAATGAACAGGAATAGGGAGAACCAATGAGAGACTAGGTGGAGGTGTCTGGACGGGCAAATTTAACTCTCCTTTCCCACCAGGAAGAGGAATTAACCAAAGGCTCAGCATGCCGTGCTGGAACCAAACTAGGGCCTGAAGCAATCCTGCGGTGTTGCGGCCAGCTCACAAGAAAGCGAGTTGAAGAAAGGAGCTCAGGGGCACTGTAATTCACAAACATGCAGAGTTATAAATGACAGCTATCTTCCAAAAATATATTGCAGTAAGGCTGCCAAGAGGAGTTGAATGCGGGGCAGAATTGCAGGGAACCGATTTCAGGAGGTAGACTGGAATTGTATGTAAAGCATAGGAAAAGAGGCAGAACGTCCACAATGATGCACTTGGCCAAAAAGGGCGTATGCGTTTTTTCCTGAATATATTCAGGAAAAAACGCATACGCCCGTTTTGGCCAACCAAGCAAGCTTGCAAAGGAAATCTGCACTACAATGAAGTCTCACTGCCCCCCGGTCAAAAGGGCTATCTGAAAAAAGTGTAAAATCCAGAAAGGCAGGACAGGCCATGGAGAACTGGGAGCCTTGTTATGCTGATGGGCGGCATGTAAATTGCCAACAGCCACTCTGGAGAAGTGTATGGTGTTTCCTGAAACATCCAAAAAACAAAGCAACAGAGCCTAGGGCACTTCCACTTATGGTCCTATAGCTTAGGGAAATTAAAATCCAAAAGACACAGCCACCCCAAAGTTTGGGCCGGCTCTGTTTACAAGAACCTCGTTTACGGTACAAGTTCAATATCACAGAAAGCGAAAAATGGATAAAGAAGTTGTGGTACTTACGTACAATGCAATATCACTCAGCAATGAAATCTATGTCATCAGGCCCGTAGCAGCATAATGAGTGGATTCAGGTACGATGATTCTAAGTGAAATAAGTCACACAGAAAAAGAAACATCATAAGATATCACTACTACACGGAATGTAAACTTGGCCAGACAAGAACTGAATTACAAAACAGAACAGGGCCTCAAATGTAGAAAACCAACTTATGCTTGCTTAAGGGGAAAGGTGAGTTGGGGTGCTGCATAAAACCAGAGATTGAAATTAGCACAGATACCGTTCCATAAGCCAAATATGTAATAGACAAGAGCTACTCCTTGCTCAACGAAGTGGACTCAACACACCATATTAAACGACTAAGAATATACCTGACTAGTAAGAATCTTAAAACCTATGGATTTATATGTCTCCGAAAGAGAATCAAGCGTGTGTACAGCGGCATAAGCGCAGCAGTGATAGGATTGGTGAGGTTCGGTGAGCAAATGCAGACCCTTTGAAGTCATATTGCATGGTACCCATTCCATGGGTCTCAACTCTCCAGGTTTAAGGGATTCTTCCTTCAGCTAAAACATGCATGTGGAACCCAGAGTATGATCCACCGTGTGATCGGAAAACGTGTTCAAATGTGTCTCAGTTTTTGTCCCCTGGTACTCGGGTGCAACATTCCAGATGCTTTACTAACACTCTCCCCACTTGGAATGTCAGTGACTTTAACCTCCTGTTTGGCCCAGTTTGCAATTTCTGTGGAAAATGAACAGGAATAGGGAGAACCAATGAGAGACTAGGTGGAGGTGTCCGGACGGGCAAATTTAACTCTCATTTCCCACCAGGAAGAGGAATTAACCAAAGGCTCAGCGTGCCATGCCGGAACCACACTAGGGCCCGAAGCAATCCTGCGGTGTTGCGGCCAGCTCACAAGAAAGCGAGTTGAAGAAAGGAGCTCAGGGGCACTGTAATTCACAAACCTGCAGAGTTATAAATGACAGCCATCTTCCAAAAATATATTGAAGTAAGGCTGCCAAGAGGAGTTGAATGCGGGGCAGAATTGCAGGGAACCGATTTCAGGAGGTAGACTGGAATTGTATGTAAAGCATAGGAAAAGAGGCAGAACGTCCACAATGATGCACTTGGCCAAAAAGGGCGTATGCGTTTTTTCCTGAATATATTCAGGAAAAAACGCATACGCCCGTTTTGGCCAACCAAGCAAGCTTGCAAAGGAAATCTGCACTACAATGAAGTCTCACTGCCCCCCGGTCAAAAGGGCTATCTGAAAAAAGTGTAAAATCCAGAAAGGCAGGACAGGCCATGGAGAACTGGGAGCCTTGTTATGCTGATGGGCGGCATGTAAATTGCCAACAGCCACTCTGGAGAAGTGTATGGTGTTTCCTGAAACATCCAAAAAACAAAGCAACAGAGCCTAGGGCACTTCCACTTATGGTCCTATAGCTTAGGGAAATTAAAATCCAAAAGACACAGCCACCCCAAAGTTTGGGCCGGCTCTGTTTACAAGAACCTCGTTTACGGTACAAGTTCAATATCACAGAAAGCGAAAAATGGATAAAGAAGTTGTGGTACTTACGTACAATGCAATATCACTCAGCAATGAAATCTATGTCATCAGGCCCGTAGCAGCATAATGAGTGGATTCAGGTACGATGATTCTAAGTGAAATAAGTCACACAGAAAAAGAAACATCATAAGATATCACTACTACACGGAATGTAAACTTGGCCAGACAAGAACTGAATTACAAAACAGAACAGGGCCTCAAATGTAGAAAACCAACTTATGCTTGCTTAAGGGGAAAGGTGAGTTGGGGTGCTGCATAAAACCAGAGATTGAAATTAGCACAGATACCGTTCCATAAGCCAAATATGTAATAGACAAGAGCTACTCCTTGCTCAACGAAGTGGACTCAACACACCATATTAAACGACTAAGAATATACCTGACTAGTAAGAATCTTAAAACCTATGGATTTATATGTCTCCGAAAGAGAATCAAGCGTGTGTACAGCGGCATAAGCGCAGCAGTGATAGGATTGGTGAGGTTCGGTGAGCAAATGCAGACCCTTTGAAGTCATATTGCATGGTACCCATTCCATGGGTCTCAACTCTCCAGGTTTAAGGGATTCTTCCTTCAGCTAAAACATGCATGTGGAACCCAGAGTATGATCCACCGTGTGATCGGAAAACGTGTTCAAATGTGTCTCAGTTTTTGTCCCCTGGTACTCGGGTGCAACATTCCAGATGCTTTACTAACACTCTCCCCACTTGGAATGTCAGTGACTTTAACCTCCTGTTTGGCCCAGTTTGCAATTTCTGTGGAAAATGAACAGGAATAGGGAGAACCAATGAGAGACTAGGTGGAGGTGTCCGGACGGGCAAATTTAACTCTCATTTCCCACCAGGAAGAGGAATTAACCAAAGGCTCAGCGTGCCATGCCGGAACCACACTAGGGCCCGAAGCAATCCTGCGGTGTTGCGGCCAGCTCACAAGAAAGCGAGTTGAAGAAAGGAGCTCAGGGGCACTGTAATTCACAAACCTGCAGAGTTATAAATGACAGCCATCTTCCAAAAATATATTAAAGTAAGGCTGCCAAGAGGTATTGAAAGCGGGGCAGAATTGCAGGAAACCGATTTCAGGAGGTAGACTGGAATTGCATGTAAAGCATAGGAAAAGAGACAGAACGTCCACAATGATGCACTTGGCCAAAAAGGGCGTATGCGTTTTTTCCTGAATATATATATATATATATATATATATATATTTCCTGAATATATATATTCAGGAAAAAACGCATACGCCCTTTTTGGCCAACCAAGCAAGCTTGCAAAGGAAATCTGCACTACAATGAAGTCTCACTGCCCCCCGGTCAAAAGGGCCATCTGAAAAAAGTGTAAAATCCAGAAAGGCAGGACAGGCCATGGAGAACTGGGAGCCTTGTTATGCTGATGGGCGGGATGTAAATTGCCAACAGCCACTCTGGAGAAGTGTATGGTGTTTCCTGAAACATCTAGAAAACAAAGCAACAGTGCCTGGGGCACATCCACTTATGGTCCTATAGCTTAGGGAAATTAAAATCAAAAAGACACAGCCACCCCAAAGTTTGGGACGGCTCTGTTTACAAGAACCTCGTTTACTGTACAAGTTCAATATCGCAGAAAGCGAAAAATGGATAAAGAAGTTGTGGTACTTACGTACAATGCAATATCACTCAGCAATGAAATCTATGTCATCAGGCCCGTAGCAGCATAATGAGTGGATTCAGGTACGATGATTCTAAGTGAAATAAGTCACGCAGAAAAAGAAACATCATAAGATATCACTACTACACGGAATGTAAACTTGGCTACACAGGAACTGAATTACAAAACAGAACAGGGTCTCAAATGTAGAAAACCAACTTATGCTTGCTTAAGGGGAAAGGTGAGTTGGGGTGCTGCATAAAACCAGAGATTGAAATTAGCACAGATACCGTTCCATAAGCCAAATATGTAATAGACAAGAGCTACTCCTTGCTCAACGAAGAGGACACAACACCCCATATTAAACGCCTAAGAATATACCTGACTAGTACGAATCTTAAAACCTATGGATTTATATGTCTCGGAAAGAGAATCAAGCGTGTTTACAGCGGCATAAGCGCAGCATTGATAGGATTGGTGAGGTTCGGTGAGCAAATGCAGACCCTTTGAAGTCATATTGCATGGTACCCATTCCATGGGTCTCAACTCTCCATGTTTAAGGGATTCTTCCTTCAGCTAAAACATGCATGTGGAACCCAGAGTATGATCCACCGTGTGATCGGGAAACGTGTTCAAATGTGTCTCAGTTTTCGTCCCCTGGTACTCGGGTGCAACATTCCAGACGCTTTACTAACACTCTCCCCACTTGGAGAGCCAGTGCCTTTAACCTCCTTTTTGGCCCAGTTTGCAATTTCTGCGGAAAATGAACAGGAATAGGGAGAACCAATGAGAGACTAGCTGGAGGTGTCTGGATGGGCAAATTTAACTCTCATTTCCCACCAGGAAGAGGAATTAACCAAAGGCTCAGCGTGCCATGCCGGAACCACACTAGGGCCTGAAGCAATCCTGTTGTGTTGCAGCCAGCTCACAAGAAAGTGAGTTGAAGAAAGGAGCTCAGGGGCACTGTCATTCACAAACCTGCAGAGTTATAAATGACAGCTATCGTCCAAAAATATATTGAAGGAAGGCTGCCAAGAGGACTTGAAAGCGGGGCAGAATTGCAGGAAACCGATTTCAGGAGGTAGACTGGAATTGCATGTAAAGCATAGGAAAAGAGACAGAACGTCCACAATGATGCACTTGGCCAAAAAGGGCGTATGCGTTTTTTCCTGAATATATTCATGAAAAAACGCATACGCCCTTTTTGGCCAACCAAGCAAGCTTGCAAAGCAAATCTGCACTAAAATGAAGTCTCACTGCCCCCCGGTCAAAAGGGCCATCTGAAAAAACTGTAAAATCCAGAAAGGCAGGACAGGCCATGGAGAACTGGGAGCCTTGTTATGCTGATGGGCGGGATGTAAATTGCCAGCAGCCACTCTGGAGAAGTGTATGGTGTTTCCTGAAACATCTAGAAAACAAAGCAACAGAGCCTAGGGCACTTCCACTTATGTTCCTATAGCTTAGGGAAATTAAAATCAAAAAGACACAGCCACCCCAAAGTTTGGGACGGCTCTTTTTACAAGAACCTCGTTTACTGTACAAGTTCAATATCGCAGAAAGCGAAAAATGGATAAAGAAGTTGTGGTACTTCGTACAATGCAATATCACTCAGCAATGAAATCTATGTCATCAGGCCCGTAGCAGCATAATGAGTGGATTCAGGTACGATGATTCTAAGTGAAATAAGTCACGCAGAAAAAGAAACATCATAAGATATCACTACTACACGGAATGTAAACTTGGCTACACAGGAACTGAATTACAAAACAGAACAGGGTCTCTAATGTAGAAAACCAACTTATGCTTGCTTAAGGGGAAAGGTGAGTTGGGGTGCTGTATAAAACCAGAGATTGAAATTAGCAGAAATACCGTTCCATAAGCCAAATACGTAATAGACAAGAGCTACTCCTTGCTCAATGAAGAGGACACAACACCCCATATTAAACGCCTAAGAATATACCTGACTAGTAAGAATCTTAAAACCTATGGATTTATATGTCTCCGAAAGAGAATCAAGCGTGTGTACAGCGGCATAAGCGCAGCATTGATAGGATTGGTGAGGTTCGGTGAGCAAATGCAGACCCTTTGAAGTCATATTGCATGGTACCCATTCCATGGGTCTCAACTCTCCAGGTTTAAGGGATTCTTCCTTCAGCTAAAACATGCATGGGGAACCCAGAGTATGATCCACCGTGTGATCGGGAAACGTGTTCAAATGTGTCTCAGTTTTCATCCACTGGTACTCGGGTGCAACATTCCAGACGCTTTACTAACACTCTCCCCACTTGGAGAGTCAGTGCCTTTAACCTCCTGTTTGGCCCAGTTTGCAATTTCTGCGGAAAATGAACAGGAATAGGGAGAACCAATGAGAGACTAGCTGGAGGTGTCTGGACGGGCAAATTTAACTCTCATTTCCCACCAGGAAGAGGAATTAACCAAAGGCTCAGTGTGCCATGCCGGAACCACACTAGGGCCTGAAGCAATCCTGTGGTGTTGCGGCCAGCTCACAAGAAAGCGAGTTGAAGAAAGGAGCTCAGAGGCACTGTAATACACAAACCTGCAGAGTTATAAATGACAGCTATCGGCCAAAAATATATTGAAGGAAGACTGCCAAGAGGACTTGAAAGTGGGGCAGAATTGCAGGAAACCGATTTCAGGAGGTAGACTGGAATTGCATGTAAAGCATAGGAAAAGAGGCAGAACGTCCACAATGATGCACTTGGCCAAAAAGGGCGTATGCGTTTTTTCCTGAATATATTCAGGAAAAAACGCATACGCCCTTTTTGGCCAACCAAGCAAGCTTGCAAAGGAAATCTGCACTACAATGAAGTCTCACTGCCCCCCGGTCAAAAGGGCCATCTGAAAAAAGTGTAAAATCCAGAAAGGCAGGAGAGTCCATGGAGAACTGGGAGCCTTGTTATGCTGATGGGCGGGATGTAAATTGCCAACAGCCACTCTGGAGAAGTGTATGGTGTTTCCTGAAACATCTAGAAAACAAAGCAACAGAGCCTAGGGCACTTCCACTTATGGTCCTATAGCTTAGGGAAATTAAAATCAAAAAGACACAGCCACCCCAAAGTTTGGGACGGCTCTGTTTACAAGAACCTCGTTTACTCTACAAGTTCAATATCGCAGAAAGCGAAAAAAGGATAAAGAAGTTGTGGTACTTACGTACAATGCAATATCACTGAGCAATGAAATCTATGTCATCAGGCCCGTAGCAGCATAATGAGTGGATTCAGGTACGATGATTCTAAGTGAAATAAGTCACGCAGAAAAAGAAACATCATAAGATATCACTACTACAAGGAATGTAAACTTGGCTACACAGGAACTGAATTACAAAACAGAACAGGGTCTCTAATGTAGAAAACCAACTTATGCTTGCTTAAGGGGAAAGGGGAGTTGGAGTGCTGCATAAACCAGAGATTGAAATTAGCACAGATACCGTTCCATAAACCAAATATGTAATAGACAAGAGCTACTCCTTGCTCAACGAAGAGGACACAACACCGCATATTAAACCCCTAAGAATATACCTGGCTAGTAAGAATCTTAAAACCTATGGATTTATATGTCTCCGAAAGAGAATCAAGCGTGTGTACAGCGGCATAAGCGCAGGAGTGATAGGATTGGTGAGGTACGGTGAGAAAATGCAGACCCTTTGAAGTCATATTGCATGGTACCCATTCCATGGGTCTCAACTCTCCAGGTTTAAGGGATTCTGCCTTCAGCTAAAACATGCATGTGGAATCCAGAGTATGATCCACCGTGTGATCGGGAAACGTGTTCAAATGTGTCTCAGTTTTCGTCCCCTGGTACTCGGGTGCAACATTCCAGACGCTTTACTAACACTCTCCCCACTTGGAGAGTCAGTGCCTTTAACCTCCTGTTTGGCCCAGTTTGCAATTTCTGCGGAAAATGAACAGGAATAGGGAGAACCAATGAGAGACTAGCTGGAGGTGTCTGGACGGGCAAATTTAACTCTCATTTCCCACCAGGAAGAGCAATTAAAGAAAGGCTCAGCGCGCCATGCTGGAACCACACTAGGGCCTGAAGCAATCCTGTGGTGTTGCGGCCAGCTCACAAGAAAGCGAGTTGAAGAAAGGAGCTCAGGGGCACTGTCATTCACAAACCTGCAGAGTTATAAATGACAGCTATCGTCCAAAAATATATTGAAGGAAGGCTGCCAAGAGGACTTGAAAGCGGGGCAGAATTGCAGGAAACCGATTTCTGGAGGTAGACTGGAATTGCATGTAAAGCATAGGAAAAGAGACAGAACGTCCACAATGATGCAATTGGCCAAAAAGGGCGTATGCGTTTTTCCTGAATATATTCATGAAAAAACGCATACGCACTTTTTGGCCAACCAAGCAAGCTTGCAAAGGAAATCTGCACTACAATTAAGTCTCACTGCCCCCCGGTCAAAAGGGCCATCTGAAAAAACTGTAAAATCCAGAAAGGCAGGACAGGCCATGGAGAACTGGGAGCCTTGTTATGCTGATGGGCGGGATGTAAATTGCCAACAGCCACTCTGGAGAAGTGTATGGTGTTTCCTGAAACATCTAGAAAACAAAGCAACAGCGCCTGGGGCACTTCCACTTATGGTCCTATAGCTTATGGAAATTAAAATCAAAAAGACACAGCCACCCCAAAGTTTGGGACCGCTCTGTTTACAAGAACATCGTTTACGGTACAAGTTCAATATCACAGAAAGCGAAAAATGGATAAAGAAGTTGTGGTACTTACGTACAATGCAGTATCACTCAGCAATGAAATCTATGTCATCAGGCCCGTAGCAGCATAATGAGTGGATTCAGGTACGATGATTCTAAGTGAAATAAGTCACACAGAAAAAGAAACATCATAAGATATCACTACTACACGGAATGTAAACTTGGCTACACAGGAACTGAATTACAAAACAGAACAGGGTCTCTAATGTAGAAAACCAACTTATGCTTGCTTAAGGGGAAAGGTGTGTTGGAGTGCTGCATAAACCAGAGATTGAAATTAGCACAGATACCGTTCCATAAGCCAAATATGTAATAGACAAGAGCTACTCCTTGCTCAACGAAGAGGACACAACACCCCATATTAAACGCCTAAGAATATACCTGACTAGTAAGAATCTTAAAACCTATGGATTTATATGTCTCCGAAAGAGAATCAAGAGTGTGTACAGCGGCATAAGTGCAGCATTGATAGGATTGGTGAGGTTCGGTGAGCAAATGCAGACCCTTTGAAGTCATATTGCATGGTACCCATTCCATGGGTCTCAACTCTCCAGGTTTAAGGGATTCTTTCTTCAGCTAAAACATGCATGTGGAACCCAGAGTATGATCCACCATGTGATGGGGAAACGTGTTCAAATGTGTCTCAGTTTTCGTCCCCTGGTACTCGGGTGCAACATTCCAGACGCTTTACTAACACTCTCCCCACTTGGAGAGTCAGTGCCTTTAACCTCCTGTTTGGCCCAGTTTGCAATTTCTGTGGAAAATGAACAGGAATAGGGAGAACCAATGAGAGAGTAGCTGGAGGTGTCTGGACTTGCAAATTTAACTCTCATTTCCCACCAGGAAGAGGAATTAACCAAAGGCTCAGCATGCCATACCGGAACCACACTAGGGCCTGAAGCAATCCTGCGGTGTTGCGGCCAGCTCACAAGAAAGCGAGTTGAAGAAAGGAGCTCAGAGGCACTGTAATACACAGACCTGCAGAGTTATAAATGACAGCTATCGGCCAAAAATATATTGAAGGAAGGCTGCCAAGAGGACTTGAAAGCGGGGCAGAATTGCAGGAAACCGATTTCAGGAGGTAGACTGGAATTGCATGTAAAGCATAGGAAAAGAGGCAGAACGTCCACAATGATGCACTTGGCCAAAAAGGGCGTATGCGTTTTTTCCTGAATATATTCAGGAAAAAACGCATACGCCCTTTTTGGCCAACCAAGCAAACTTGCAAAGGAAATCTGCACTACAATGAAGTCTCACTGCCCCCCGGTCAAAAGGGCCATCTGAAAAAAGTGTAAAATCCAGAAAGGCAGGACAGGCCATGGAGAACTGGGAGCCTTGTTATGCTGATGGGCGGGATGTAAATTGCCAACAGCCACTCTGGAGAAGTGTATGGTGTTTCCTGAAACATCTAGAAAACAAAGCAACAGAGCCTGGGGCACTTCCACTTATGGTCCTATAGCTTAGGGAAATTAAAATCAAAAAGACACAGCCACCCCAAAGTTTGGGACGGCTCTGTTTACAAGAACCTCGTTTACGGTACAAGTTCAATATCGCAGAAAGCGAAAAATGGATAAAGAAGTTGTGGTACTTACGTTCAATGCAATATCACTCAGCAATGAAATCTATGTCATCAGGCCCGTAGCAGCATAATGAGTGGATTCAGGTACGATGATTCTAAGTGAAATAAGTCACGCAGAAAAAGAAACATCATAAGATATCACTACTACACGGAATGTAAAGTTGGCTACACAGGAACTGAATTACAAAACAGAACAGGGTCTCTAATGTAGAAAACCAACTTATGCTTGCTTAAGGGGAAAGGTGAGTTGGGGTGCTGTATAAAACCAGAGATTGAAATTAGCAGAAATACCGTTCCATAAGCCAAATATGTAATAGACAAGAGCTACTCCTTGCTCAATGAAGAGGACACAACACCCCATATTAAACGCCTAAGAATATACCTGACTAGTAAGAATCTTAAAACCTATGGATTTATATGTCTCCGAAAGAGAATCAAGCGTGTGTACAGCGGCATAAGCGCAGCATTGATAGGATTGGTGAGGTTCGGTGAGCAAATGCAGACCCTTTGAAGTCATATTGCATGGTACCCATTCCATGGGTCTCAACTCTCCAGGTTTAAGGGATTCTTCCTTCAGCTAAAACATGCATGGGGAACCCAGAGTATGATCCACCGTGTGATCGGGAAACGTGTTCAAATGTGTCTCAGTTTTCGTCCCCTGGTACTCGGGTGCAACATTCCAGACGCTTTACTAACACTCTCCCCACTTGGAGAGTCAGGGCCTTTAACCTCCTGTTTGGCCCAGTTTGCAATTTCTGCGGAAAATGAACAGGAATAGGGAGAACCATTGAGAGACTAGCTGGAGGTGTCTGGACGGGCAAATTGAACTCTCATTTCCCACCAGGAAGAGGAATTAACCAAAGGCTCAGTGTGCCATGCCGGAACCACACTAGGGCCTGAAGCAATCCTGCGGTGTTGCGGCCAGCTCACAAGAAAGCGAGTTGAAGAAAGGAGCTCAGAGGCACTGTAATACACAAACCTGCAGAGTTATAAATGACAGCTATCGGCCAAAAATATATTGAAGGAAGGCTGCCAAGAGGACTTGAAAGCGGGGCAGAATTGCAGGAAACCGATTTCAGGAGGTAGACTGGAATTGCATGTAAAGCATAGGAAAAGAGGCAGAACGTCCACAATGATGCACTTGGCCAAAAAGGGCGTATGCGTTTTTTCCTGAATATATTCAGGAAAAAACGCATACGCCCTTTTTGGCCAACCAAGCAAGCTTGCAAAGGAAATCTGCACTACAATGAAGTCTCACTGCCCGCCGGTCAAAAGGGCCATCTGAAAAAAGTGTAAAATCCAGAAAGGCAGGACAGGCCATGGAGAACTGGGAGCCTTGTTATGCTGATGGGCGGGATGTAAATTGCCAACAGCCACTCTGGAGAAGTGTATGGTGTTTCCTGAAACATCTAGAAAACAAAGCAACAGAGCCTAGGGCACTTCCACTTATGGTCCTATAGCTTAGGGAAATTAAAATCAAAAAGACACAGCCACCCCAAAGTTTGGGACTGCTCTGTTTACAAGAACCTCGTTTACTCTACAAGTTCAATATTGCAGAAACCGAAAAAAGGATAAAGAAGTTGTGGTACTTACGTACAATGCAATATCACTGAGCAATGAAATCTATGTAATCAGGCCCGTAGCAGCATAATGAGTGGATTCAGGTACGATGATTCTAAGTGAAATAAGTCACGCAGAAAAAGAAACATCATAAGATATCACTACTACAAGGAATGTAAACTTGGCTACACAGGAACTGAATTACAAAACAGAACAGGGTCTCTAATGTAGAAAACCAACTTATGCTTGCTTAAGGGGAAAGGTGAGTTTGAGTGCTGCATAAACCAGAGATTGAAATTAGCACAGATACCGTTCCATAAACCAAATATGTAATAAACAAGAGCTACTCCTTGCTCAACGAAGAGGACACAACACCGCATATTAAACCCCTAAGAATATACCTGGCTAGTAAGAATCTTAAAACCTATGGATTTATATGTCTCCGAAAGAGAATCATGCGTGTGTACAGCGGCATAAGCGCAGCAGTGATAGGATTGGTGAGGTTCGGTGAGCAAATGCAGACCCTTTGAAGTCATATTGCATGGTACCCATTCCATGGGTCTCAACTCTCCAGGTTTAAGGGATTCTGCCTTCAGCTAAAACATGCATGTGGAACCCAGAGTATGATCCACCGTGTGATCGGGAAACGTGTTCAAATGTGTCTCAGTTTTCGTCCCCTGGTACTCGGGTGCAACATTCCAGACGCTTTACTAACACTCTCCCCACTTGGAGAGTCAGTGCCTTTAACCTCCTGTTTGGCCCAGTTTGCAATTTCTGCGGAAAATGAACAGGAATAGGGAGAACCAATGAGAGACTAGCTGGAGGTGTCTGGACGGGCAAATTTAACTCTCATTTCCCACCAAGAAGAGGTATTAACCAAAGGCACAGCGTGCCATGCCGGAACCACACTAGGGCCTGAAGCAATCATGCGGTGTTGCGGCCAGCTCACAAGAAAGCGAGTTGAAGAAAGGAGCTCAGGGGCACTGTCATTCACAAACCTGCAGAGTTATAAATGACAGCTATCGTCCAAAAATATATTGAAGGAAGGCTGCCAAGAGGACTTGAAAGCGGGGCAGAATTGCAGGAAACCGATTTCAGGAGGTAGACTGGAATTGCATGTAAAGCATAGGAAAAGAGGCAGAACGTCCACAATGATGCACTTGGCCAAAAAGGGCGTATGCATTTTTTCCTGAATATATTCAGGAAAAAACGCATACGCCCTTTTTGGCCAACCAAGCAAGCTTGCAAAGGAAATCTGCACTACAATGAAGTCTCACTGCCACCCGGTCAAAAGGGCCATCTGAAAAAAGTGTAAAATCCAGAAAGGCAGGACAGGCCATGGAGAACTGGGAGCCTTGTTATGCTGATGGGCAGGATGTAAATTGCCAGCAGCCACTCTGGAGAAGTGTATGGTGTTTCCTGAAACATCCAAAAAACAAAGCAACAGAGCCTAGGGCACTTCCACATATGGTCCTATAGCTTAGGGAAATTAAAATCAAAAAGACACAGCCACCCCAAAGTTTGGGACGGCTCTGTTTACAAGAACCTCATTTACGGTACAAGTTCAATATCACAGAAAGCGAAAAATGGATAAAGAAGTTGTGGTACTTACGTACAATGCAATATCACTCAGCAATGAAATCTATGTCATCAGGCCCGTAGCAGCATAATGAGTGGATTCAGGTACGATGATTCTAAGTGAAATATGTCACACAGAAAAAGAAACATCATAAGATATCACTACTACACGGAATGTAAACTTGGCTGCACAGGAACTGAATTACAAAACAGAACAGGGTCTCAAATGTAGAAAACCAACTTATGCTTGCTTAAGGGGAAAGGTGAGTTGGGGTGCTGCATAAAACCAGAGATTGAAATTAGCACAGATACCGTTCCATAAGCCAAATATGTAATAGACAAGAGCTACTCCTTGCTCAACGAAGTGGACTCAACACCCCATATTAAACGCCTAAGAATATACCTGACTAGTAAGAATCTTAAAACCTATGGATTTATATGTCTCCGAAAGAGAATGAAGTGTGTGTACAGAGTCATAAACGCAGCAGTGATAGGATTGGTGAGGTTCGGTGAGCAAATGCAGACTCTTTGAAGTCATATTGCATGGTACCCATTCCATGGGTCTCAACTCTCCAGGTTTAAGGGATTCTTCCTTCAGCTAAAACATGCATGTGGAACCCAGAGTATGATCCACCGTGTGATCGGGAAACGTGTTCAAATGTGTCTCACTTTTCGTCCCCTGGTACTCGGGTGCAACATTCCAGACGCTTTACTAACACTCTCCCCACTTGGAGAGTCAGTGCCTTTAACCTCCTGTTTGGCCCAGATTGCAATTTCTGCGTAAGATGAACAGGAAGAGGGAGAACCAATGAGAGACTATGTGGAGGTGTCTGGACGGACAAATTTAACTCTCATTTCCCACCAGGAAGAGGAATTAACCAAAGGCTCAGCATGCGATGCCGGAACCAAACTGGGCCCTGAAGCAATCCTGCGGTGTTGCGGCCAGCTCACAAGAAAGCGATTTGAAGAAAGGAGCTCAGGGGCACTGTAATTCACAAACCTGCAGAGTTATAAATGACAGCTATCTTCCAAAAATATATTGAAGTAAGGCTGCCAAGAGGACTTGAAAGCGGGGCAGAATTGCAGGAAACCGATTTCAGGAGGTAGACTGGAATTGCATGTAAAGCATAGGAAAAGAGGCAGAACGTACACAATGATGCACTTGGCCAAAAAGGGCGTATGCGTTTTTTCCTGAATATATTCAGGAAAAAACGCATACGCACTTTTTGGCCAACCAAGCAAGCTTGCAAAGGAAATCTGCACTACAATGAAGTCTCACTGCCACCCGGTCAAAAGGGCCATCTGAAAAAAGTGTAAAATCCAGAAAGGCAGGACAGGCCATGGAGAACTGGGAGCCTTGTTATGCTGATGGGCGGGATGTAAATTGCAAACAGCCACTCTGGAGAAGTGTATGGTGTTTCCTGAAACATCTAAAACACAAAGCAACAAAGCCTAGGGCACTTCCACTTATGGTCCTATAGCTTAGGGAAATTAAAATCAAAAAGACACAGCCACCCCAAAGTTTCGGCCGGCTCTGTTTACAAGAACCTCGTTTACGGTACAAGTTCAATATCACAGAAAGCGAAAAATGGATAAAGAAGTTGTGGTACTTACGTACAATGCAATATCACTCAGCAATGAAATCTATGTCATCAGGCCCATAGCAGCATAATGAGTGGATTCAGGTACAATGATTCTAACTGAAATAAGTCACACAGAAAAAGAAACATCATAAGATATCACTACTACACGGAATGTAAACTTGGCTACACAGGAACTGAATTACAATACAGAACAGGGTCTCAAATGTAGAAAACCAACTTATGCTTGCTTAAGGGGAAAGGTGACTTGGGGTGTGGCATAAAACCAGAGATTGAAATTAGCACAGATACCGTTCCATAAGCCAAATATGTAATAGACAAGAGCTACTCCTTGCTCAACGAAGTGGACTCAACACCCCATATTAAACGCCTAAGAATATACCTGACTAGTAAGAATCTCAAAACCTATGGATTTATATATCTCCGAAAGAGAATCAAGCGTGTGTACAGTGTCATAAACGCAGCAGTGATAGGATTGGTGAGGTTCGGTGAGCAAATGCAGACTCTTTGAAGTCATATTGCATGGTACCCATTCCATGGGTCTCAACTCACCAGGTTTAAGGGATTCTTCCTTCAGCTAAAACATGCATGTGTAACCCAGAGTATGATCCACCATGTGATCGGAAAACGTGTTCAAATGTGTCTCAGTTTTTGTCCCCTGGTACTCGGGTGCAACATTCAAGACGCTTTACTAACACTCTCCCCACTTGGAGAGTCAGTGCCTTTAACCTCCTGTTTGGCCCAGTTTGCAATTTCTGTGGAAAATAAACAGGAATAGGGAGAACCAATGAGAGACTAGGTGGAGGTGTCTGGACGGGCAAATTTAATTCTCATTTCCCACCAGGAAGAGGAATTAACCAAAGGCTCAGCATGCCGTGCCGGAACCAAACTAGGGCCTGAAGCAATCCTGCGGTGTTGCGGCCAGCTCACAAGAAAGCGAGTTGAAGAAAGGAGCTAAGGGGCACTGTAATTCACAAACTTGCAGAGTTATAAATGACAGCTACCTGCCAAAAATATATTGAAGTAAGGCTGCCAAGAGGAGTTGAAACAGGGGCAGAATTGCAGGAAACCCGATTTCAGGAGGTAGACTGGAATTGCATGTAAAGCATAGGAAAAGAGGCAGAACGTCCACAATGATGCACTTGGCCAAAAAGGGCGTATGCATTTTTTCCTGAATATATTCAGGAAAAAACGCATACGCCCTTTTTGGCCAACCAAGCAAGCTTGCAAAGGAAATCTGCACTACAATGAAGTCTCACTGCCCCCCGGTCAAAAGGGTCATCTGAAAAAAGTGTAAAATCCAGAAAGGCAGGACAGGCCATGGAGAACTGGGAGCCTTGTTGTGCTGATGGGCGGGATGTAAATTGCCAACAGCCACTCTGGAGAAGTGTATGGTGTTTCCTGAAACATCCAAAAAACCAAGCAACAGAGCCTAGGGCATTTCCACTTATGGTCCTTTAGCTTAGGGAAATAATAATCAAAAAGACACAGCCTCCCCAAAGTTTGGGACGGCTCTGTTTACAAGAACCTCGTTTACGGTACAGGTTCAATATCGCAGAAAGCGAAAAATGGATAAAGAAATTGTGGTACTTACGTACAATGCAATATCACTCAGCAATGAAATCTATGTCATCAGTCCTGTAGCAGCATAATGAGTGGATTCAGGTACGATGATTCTAAGTGAAATAAGTCACACAGAAAAAGAAACATCATAAGATATCACTACTACACGGAATGTAAACTTGGCTACACAAGAACTGAATTACAATACAGAACAGGGCCTAAAATGTAGAAAACCAACTTATGCTTGCTTAAGGGGAAAGGTGAGTTGGAGTGCTGCATAAAACCAGAGATTGAAATTAGCACAGATACCGTTCCATAAGCCAAATATGTAATAGACAAGAGCTACTCCTTGCTCAACGAAGTGGACTCAACACCCCATATTAAACGACTAAGAATATACCTGACTAGTAAGAATCTTAAAACCTATGGATTTATATGTCTCCGAAAGAGAATCAAGCGTGTGTACAGCGGCATAAGCGCAGCAGTGATAGGCTTGGTGAGGTTCGCTGAGCAAATGCAGACTCTTTGAAGTCATATTGCATGGTAACCATTCCATGGGTCTCAACTCTCCAGGTTTAAGGGATTCTTCCTTCAGCTAAAACATGCATGTGGAACCCAGAGTATGATCCACCGTGTGATCGGAAAACGTGTTCAAATGTGTCTCAGTTTTCGTCCCCTGGTACTCGGGTGTAACATTCCAGATGCTTTACTAACACTCTCCCCACTTGGAGAGTCAGTGCCTTTAAACTCCTGTTTGGCCCAGTTTGCAATTTCTGTGGAAAATGAACAGGAATAGGGAGAACCAATGAGAGACTAGGTGGAGGTGTCCGGACGGGCAAATTTAACTCTCATTTCCCACCAGGAAGAGGAATTAACCAAAGGCTCAGCGTGCCATGCCAGAACCACACTAGGGCCCGAAGCAATCCTGCGGTGTTGCGGCCAGCTCACAAGAAAGCGAGTTGAAGAAAGGAGCTTAGGGGCACTGTAATTCACAAACCTGCAGAGTTATAAATGACAGCCATCTTCCAAAAATATATTAAAGTAAGGCTGCCAAGAGGTGTTGAAAGCGGGGTAGAATTGCAGGAAACCGATTTCAGGAGGTAGACTGGAATTGAATGTAAAGCATAGGAAAAGAGGCAGAACGTCCACAATGATGCACTTGGCCAAAAAGGGTGTATGCGTTTTTTCCTGAATATATTCAGGAAAAAACGCATACGCACTTTTTGGCCAACCAAGCAAGCTTGCAAAGGAAATCTGCACTACAATGAAGTCTCACTGCCCCCCGGTCAAAAGGGCCATCTGAAAAAAGTGTAAAATCCAGAAAGGCAGGACAGGCCATGGAGAACTGGGAGCCTTGTTGTGCTGATGGGCGGGATGTAAATTGCCAACAGCCACTCTGGAGAAGTGTATGGTGTTTCCTGAAACATCCAAAAAACCAAGCAACAGAGCCTAGGGCATTTCCACTTATGGTCCTTTAGTTAGGGAAATAATAATCAAAAAGACACAGCCTCCCCAAAGTTTGGGACGGCTCTGTTTACAAGAACCTCGTTTACGGTACAGGTTCAATATCGCAGAAAGCGAAAAATGGATAAAGAAATTGTGGTACTTACGTACAATGCAATATCACTCAGCAATGAAATCTATGTCATCAGACCCATGACAGCATAATGAGTGGATTCAGGTATGATGATTCTAAGAGAAATAAGTCACACAGAAAAAGAAACATCATAAGATATCACTACTACACGGAATGTAAACTTGGCTACACAGAAACTGAATTACAAAACAGAACAGCGTCTCAAATGTAGAAAATCAACTTATGCTTGCTTAAGGGGAAAGGTGAGTTGGGGTGCGGCATAAAACCACAGATTGAAATTAGCACAGATACCGTTCCATAAGCCAAATATGTAATAGACAAGAGCTACTCCTTTCTCAACGATGTGGACTCAACACCCAATATTAAACGCCTAAGAATATACCTGACTAGTAAGAATCTTAAAACCTATGGATTTATATGTCTCCGAAAGAGAATCAAGCGTGTGTACAGTGGCATAAACGCAGCAGTGATAGGATTGGTGAGGTTCGGTGAGGAAATGCAGACTCTTTGAAGTCATATTGCATGGTACCCATTCCATGGGTCTCAACTCTCCATGTTTAAGGGATTCTTCCTTCAGCTAAAACATGCATGTGGAACCCAGAGTACGATCCACCGTGTGATCAGGAAACGTGTTCACATATGTCTCAGTTTTCGTCCCCTGGTACTCGGGTGCAACATTCCAGTCGCTTTACTAACACTCTCCCCACTTGGAGAGTCAGTGCCTTTAACCTCCTGTTTGGCCCAGTTTGCAATTTCTGTGGAAAATGAACAGGAATAGGGAGAACCAATGAGAGACTAGGTGGAGGTGTCTGGACGGGCAAATTTAACTCTCATTTCCCACCAGGAAGAGGAATTAACCAAAGGCTCAGCATGCCGTGCCAGAACCAAACTAGGGCCTGAAGCAATCCTGCGGTGTTGCGGCCAGCTCACAAGAAAGCGAGTTGAAGAAAGGAGCTCAGGGGCACTGTAATTCACAAACATGCAGAGTTATAAATGACAGCTATCTTCCAAAAATATATTGCAGTAAGGCTGCCAAGAGGAGTTGAATGCGGGGCAGAATTGCAGGGAACCGATTTCAGGAGGTAGACTGGAATTGCATGTAAAGCATAGGAAAAGAGGCAGAACGTCCACAATGATGCACTTGGCCAAAAAGGGCGTATGCGTTTTTTCCTGAATATATTCAGGAAAAAACGCATACGCCCTTTTTGGCCAACCAAGCAAGCTTCCAAAGGAAATCTGCACTACAATGAAGTCTCACTGCCCCCCGTCAAAAGGGCTATCTGAAAAAAGTGTAAAATCCAGAAAGGCAGGACAGGCCATGGAGAACAGGGAGCCTTGTTATGCTGATGGGCGGCATGTAAATTGCCAGCAGCCACTCTGGAGAAGTGTATGGTGTTTCCTGAAACATCCAAAAAACAAAGCAACAGAGCCTAGGGCACTTCCACTTATGGTCCTATAGCTTAGGGAAATTAAAATCCAAAAGACACAGCCACCCCAAAGTTTGGGCCGGCTCTGTTTACAGGAACCTCGTTTACGGTACAAGTTCAATATCACAGAAAGTGAAAAATGAATAAAGAAGTTGTGGTACTTACGTACAATGCAGTATCACTCAGCAATGAAATCTATGTCATCAGGCCCGTAGAAGCATAATGAGTGGATTCAGGTACGATGATTCTAAGTGAAATAAGTCACACAGAAAAAGAAACATCATAAGATATCACTACTACACGGAATGTAAACTTGGCTGCACAGGAACTGAATTACAAAACAGAACAGGGTCTCAAATGTAGAAAACCAACTTATGCTTGCTTAAGGGGAAAGGTGAGTTGGGGTGCGGCATAAAACCACAGATTGAAATTAGCACAGATACCGTTCCATAAACCAAATATGTAATAGACAAGAGCTACTCCTTGCTCAACGAAGTGGACTCAACACCCCACATTAAACGCCTAAGAATATACCTGACTAGTAAGAATCTTAAAACCTATGGATTTATATGTCTCCGAAAGAGAATCAAGCGTGTGTACAGTGGCATAAACGCAGCAGTGATAGGATTGGTGAGGTTCGGTGAGCAAATGCAGACTCTTTGAAGTCATATTGCATGGTACCCATTCCATGGGTCTCAACTCTCCATGTTTAAGGGATTCTTCCTTCAGCTAAAACATGCATGTGGAACCCAGAGTACGATCCACTGTGTGATCGGAAAACGTGTTCAAATGTGTCTCAGTTTTTGTCCCCTGGTACTCGGGTGCAACATTCCAGATGCTTTACTAACACTCTCCCCACTTGGAGAGTCAGTGCCTTTAACCTCCTGTTTGGCCCAGTTTGCAATTTCTGTGGAAAATGAACAGGAATAGGGAGAACCAATGAGAGACTAGGTGGAGGTGTCTGGACGGGCAAATTTAACTCTCTTTTCCCACCAGGAAGAGGAATTAACCAAAGGCTCAGCATGCCGTGCCGGAACCAAACTAGGGCCTGAAGCAATCCTGCGGTGTTGCGGCCAGCTCACAAGAAAGCGAGTTGAAGAAAGGAGCTCAGGGGCACTGTAATTCACAAACATGCAGAGTTATAAATGACAGCTATCTTCCAAAAATATATTGCAGTAAGGCTGCCAAGAGGAGTTGAATGCGGGGCAGAATTGCAGGGAACCGATTTCAGGAGGTAGACTGGAATTGTATGTAAAGCATAGGAAAAGAGGCAGAACGTCCACAATGATGCACTTGGCCAAAAAGGGCGTATGCGTTTTTTCCTGAATATATTCAGGAAAAAACGCATACGCCCGTTTTGGCCAACCAAGCAAGCTTGCAAAGGAAATCTGCACTACAATGAAGTCTCACTGCCCCCCGGTCAAAAGGGCTATCTGAAAAAAGTGTAAAATCCAGAAAGGCAGGACAGGCCATGGAGAACTGGGAGCCTTGTTATGCTGATGGGCGGCATGTAAATTGACAACAGCCACTCTGGAGAAGTGTATGGTGTTTCCTGAAACATCCAAAAAACAAAGCAACAGAGCCTAGGGCACTTCCACTTATGGTCCTATAGCTTAGGGAAATTAAAATCCAAAAGACACAGCCACCCCAAAGTTAGGGCCGGCTCTGTTTACAAGAACCTCGTTTACGGTACAAGTTCAATATCACAGAAAGCGAAAAATGGATAAAGAAGTTGTGGTACTTACGTACAATGCAATATCACTCAGCAATGAAATCTATGTCATCAGGCCCGTAGCAGCATAATGAGTGGATTCAGGTACGATGATTCTAAGTGAAATAAGTCACACAGAAAAAGAAACATCATAAGATATCACTACTACACGGAATGTAAACTTGGCCAGACAAGAACTGAATTACAAAACAGAACAGGGCCTCAAATGTAGAAAACCAACTTATGCTTGCTTAAGGGGAAAGGTGAGTTGGGGTGCTGCATAAAACCAGAGATTGAAATTAGCACAGATACCGTTCCATAAGCCAAATATGTAATAGACAAGAGCTACTCCTTGCTCAACGAAGTGGACTCAACACCCCATATTAAACGACTAAGAATAAACCTGACTAGTAAGAATCTTAAAACCTATGGATTTATATGTCTCCGAAAGAGAATCAAGCGTGTGTACAGCGGCATAAGCGCAGCAGTGATAGGATTGGTGAGGTTCGGTGAGCAAATGCAGACCCTTTGAAGTCATATTGCATGGTACCCATTCCATGGGTCTCAACTCTCCAGGTTTAAGGGATTCTTCCTTCAGCTAAAACATGCATGTGGAACCCAGAGTATGATCCACCGTGTGATCGGAAAACGTGTTCAAATGTGTCTCAGTTTTTGTCCCCTGGTACTCGGGTGCAACATTCCAGATGCTTTACTAACACTCTCCCCACTTGGAATGTCAGTGACTTTAACCTCCTGTTTGGCCCAGTTTGCAATTTCTGTGGAAAATGAACAGGAATAGGGAGAACCAATGAGAGACTAGGTGGAGGTGTCCGGACGGGCAAATTTAACTCTCATTTCCCACCAGGAAGAGGAATTAACCAAAGGCTCAGCGTGCCATGCCGGAACCACACTAGGGCCCGAAGCAATCCTGCGGTGTTGCGGCCAGCTCACAAGAAAGCGAGTTGAAGAAAGGAGCTCAGGGGCACTGTAATTCACAAACCTGCAGAGTTATAAATGACAGCCATCTTCCAAAAATATATTAAAGTAAGGCTGCCAAGAGGTGTTGAAAGCGGGGCAGAATTGCAGGAAACCGATTTCAGGAGGTAGACTGGAATTGCATGTAAAGCATAGGAAAAGAGGCAGAACGTCCACAATGATGCACTTGGCCAAAAAGGGCGTATGCGTTTTTTCCTGAATATATTCAGGAAAAAACGCATACGCCCTTTTTGGCCAACCAAGCAAGCTTGCAAAGGAAATCTGCACTACAATGAAGTCTCACTGCCCCCCGGTCAAAAGGGCCATCTGAAAAAAGTGTAAAATCCAGAAAGGCAGGACAGGCCATGGAGAACTGGGAGCCTTGTTGTGCTGATGGGCGGGATATAAATTGCCAACAGCCACTCTGGAGAAGTGTATGGTGTTTCCTGAAACATCCAAAAAACCAAGCAACAGAGCCTAGGGCATTTCCACTTATGGTCCTTTAGCTTAGGGAAATAATAATCAAAAAGACACAGCCTCCCCAAAGTTTGGGACGGCTCTGTTTACAAGAACCTCGTTTACGGTACAGGTTCAATATCGCAGAAAGCGAAAAATGGATAAAGAAATTGTGGTACTTACATACAATGCAATATCACTCAGCAATGAAATCTATGTCATCAGGCCCATGACAGCATAATGAGTGGATTCAGGTATGATGATTCTAAGAGAAATAAGTCACACAGAAAAAGAAACATCATAAGATATCACTACTGCACGGAATGTAAACTTGGCTACACAGAAACTGAATTACAAAACAGAACAGCGTCTCAAATGTAGAAAACCAACTTATGCTTGCTTAAGGGGAAAGGTGAGTTGGGGTGCGGCATAAAACCACAGATTGAAATTAGCACAGATACCGTTCCATAAGCCAAATATGTAATAGACAAGAGCTACTCCTTTCTCAACGATGTGGACTCAACACCCAATATTAAACGCCTAAGAATATACCTGACTAGTAAGAATCTTAAAACCTATGGATTTATATGTCTCCGAAAGAGAATCAAGCGTGTGTACAGTGGCACAAACGCAGCAGTGATAGGATTGGTGAGGTTCGGTGAGGAAATGCAGACTCTTTGAAGTCATATTGCATGGTACCCATTCCATGGGTCTCAACTCTCCATGTTTAAGGGATTCTTCCTTCAGCTAAATCATGCATGTGCAACCCAGAGTATGATCCACCGTGTGATCGGGAAACGTGTTCAAATGTGTCTCAGTTTTCGTCCCCTGGTACTCGGGTGCAACATTCCAGTCGCTTTACTAACACTCTCCCCACTTGGAGAGTCAGTGCCTTTAACCTCCTGTTTGGCCCAGTTTGCAATTTCTGTGGAAAATGAACAGGAATAGGGAGAACCAATGAGAGACTAGGTGGAGGTGTCTGGACGGGCAAATTTAACTCTCATTTCCCACCAGGAAGAGGAATTAACCAAAGGCTCAGCATGCTGTGCCAGAAACAACCTAGGGCCTGAAGCAATCCTGCGGTGTTGCGGCCAGCTCACAAGAAAGCGAGTTGAAGAAAGGAGCTCAGGGGCACTGTAATTCACAAACCTGCAGAGTTATAAATGACAGCTATCTTCCAAAAATATATTGAAGTAAGGCTGCCAAGAGGAGTTGAATGCGGGGCAGAATTGCAGGGAACCGATTTCAGGAGGTAGACTGGAATTGCATGTAAAGCATAGGAAAAGAGGCAGAACGTCCACAATGATGCACTTGGCCAAAAAGGGCGTATGCGTTTTTTCCTGAATATATTCAGGAAAAAACGCATACGCCCTTTTTGGCCAACCAAGCAAGCTTGCAAAGGAAATCTGCACTACAATGAAGTCTCACTGCCCCCTGGTCAAAAGGGCTATCTGAAAAAAGTGTAAAATCCAGAAAGGCAGGACAGGCCATGGAGAACAGGGAGCCTTGTTATGCTGATGGGCGGCATGTAAACTGCCAGCAGCCACTCTGGAGAAGTGTATGGTGTTTCCTGAAACATCCAAAAAACAAAGCAACAGAGCCTAGGGCACTTCCACTTATGGTCCTATAGCTTAGGGAAATTAAAATCCAAAAGACACAGCCACCCCAAAGTTTGGGCCGGCTCTGTTTACAAGAACCTCGTTTACGGTACAAGTTCAATATCACAGAAAGTGAAAAATGAATAAAGAAGTTGTGGTACTTACGTACAATGCAATATCACTCAGCAATGAAATCTATGTCATCAGGCCCGTAGAAGCATAATGAGTGGATTCAGGTACGATGATTCTAAGTGAAATAAGTCACACAGAAAAAGAAACATCATAAGATATCACTACTACACGGAATGTAAACTTGGCTGCACAGGAACTGAATTACAAAACAGAACAGGGTCTCAAATGTAGAAAACCAACTTATGCTTGCTTAAGGGGAAAGGTGAGTTGGCGTGCGGCATAAAACCACAGATTGAAATTAGCACAGATACCGTTCCATAAACCAAATATGTAATAGACAAGAGCTACTCCTTGCTCAACGAAGTGGACTCAACACCACACATTAAACGCCTAAGAATATACCTGACTAGTAAGAATCTTAAAACCTATGGATTTATATGTCTCCGAAAGAGAATCAAGCGTGTGTACAGTGGCATAAACGCAGCAGTGATAGGATTGGTGAGGTTCGGTGAGCAAATGCAGACTCTTTGAACTCATATTGCATGGTACCCTTTCCATGGGTCTCAACTCTCCATGTTTAAGGGATTCTTCCTTCAGCTAAAACATGCATGTGGAACCCAGAGTACGATCCACTGTGTGATCGGAAAACGTGTTCAAATGTGTCTCAGTTTTTGTCCCCTGGTACTCGGGTGCAACATTCCAGATGCTTTACTAACACTCTCCCCACTTGGAGAGTCAGTGCCTTTAACCTCCTGTTTGGCCCAGTTTGCAATTTCTGTGGAAAATGAACAGGAATAGGGAGAACCAATGAGAGACTAGGTGGAGGTGTCTGGACGGGCAAATTTAACTCTCATTTCCCACCAGGAAGAGGAATTAACCAAAGGCTCAGCATGCCGTGCTGGAACCAAGCTAGGGCCTGAAGCAATCCTGCGGTGTTGCGGCCAGCTCACAAGAAAGCGAGTTGAAGAAAGGAGCTCAGGGGCACTGTAATTCACAAACATGCAGAGTTATAAATGACAGCTATCTTCCAAAAATATATTGCAGTAAGGCTGCCAAGAGGAGTTGAATGCGGGGCAGAATTGCAGGGAACCGATTTCAGGAGGTAGACTGGAATTGTATGTAAAGCATAGGAAAAGAGGCAGAACGTCCACAATGATGCACTTGGCCAAAAAGGGCGTATGCGTTTTTTCCTGAATATATTCAGGAAAAAACGCATACGCCCTTTTTGGCCAACCAAGCAAGCTTGCAAAGGAAATCTGCACTACAATGAAGTCTCACTGCCCCCCGGTCAAAAGGGCTATCTGAAAAAAGTGTAAAATCCAGAAAGGCAGGACAGGCCATGGAGAACTGGGAGCCTTGTTATGCTGATGGGCGGCATGTAAATTGACAACAGCCACTCTGGAGAAGTGTATGGTGTTTCCTGAAACATCCAAAAAACAAAGCAACAGAGCCTAGGGCACTTCCACTTATGGTCCTATAGCTTAGGGAAATTAAAATCCAAAAGACACAGCCACCCCAAAGTTTGGGCCGGCTCTGTTTACAAGAACCTCGTTTACGGTACAAGTTCAATATCACAGAAAGCGAAAAATGGATAAAGAAGTTGTGGTACTTACGTACAATGCAATATCACTCAGCAATGAAATCTATGTCATCAGGCCCGTAGCAGCATAATGAGTGGATTCAGGTACGATGATTCTAAGTGAAATAAGTCACACAGAAAAAGAAACATCATAAGATATCACTACTACACGGAATGTAAACTTGGCCAGACAAGAACTGAATTACAAAACAGAACAGGGCCTCAAATGTAGAAAACCAACTTATGCTTGCTTAAGGGGAAAGGTGAGTTGGGGTGCTGCATAAAACCAGAGATTGAAATTAGCACAGATACCGTTCCATAAGCCAAATATGTAATAGACAAGAGCTACTCCTTGCTCAACGAAGTGGACTCAACACACCATATTAAACGACTAAGAATATACCTGACTAGTAAGAATCTTAAAACCTATGGATTTATATGTCTCCGAAAGAGAATCAAGCGTGTGTACAGCGGCATAAGCGCAGCAGTGATAGGATTGGTGAGGTTCGGTGAGCAAATGCAGACCCTTTGAAGTCATATTGCATGGTACCCATTCCATGGGTCTCAACTCTCCAGGTTTAAGGGATTCTGCCTTCAGCTAAAACATGCATGTGGAACCCAGAGTATGATCCACCGTGTGATCGGAAAACGTGTTCAAATGTGTCTCAGTTTTTGTCCCCTGGTAGTTGGGTGCAACATTCCAGATGCTTTACTAACACTCTCCCCACTTGGAATGTCAGTGACTTTAACCTCCTGTTTGGCCCAGTTTGCAATTTCTGTGGAAAATGAACAGGAATAGGGAGAACCAATGAGAGACTAGGTGGAGGTGTCCGGACGGGCAAATTTAACTCTCATTTCCCACCAGGAAGAGGAATTAACCAAAGGCTCAGCGTGCCATGCCGGAACCACACTAGGGCCCGAAGCAATCCTGCGGTGTTGCGGCCAGCTCACAAGAAAGCGAGTTGAAGAAAGGAGCTCAGGGGCACTGTAATTCACAAACCTGCAGAGTTATAAATGACAGCCATCTTCCAAAAATATATTAAAGTAAGGCTGCCAAGAGGTGTTGAAAGCGGGGCAGAATTGCAGGAAACCGATTTCAGGAGGTAGACTGGAATTGCATGTAAAGCATAGGAAAAGAGGCAGAACGTCCACAATGATGCACTTGGCCAAAAAGGGCGTATGCGTTTTTTCCTGAATATATTCAGGAAAAAACGCATACGCCCTTTTTGGCCAACCAAGCAAGCTTGCAAAGGAAATCTGCACTACAATGAAGTCTCACTGCCCCCCGGTCAAAAGGGCCATCTGAAAAAAGTGTAAAATCCAGAAAGGCAGGACAGGCCATGGAGAACTGGGAGCCTTGTTATGCTGATGGGCGGCATGTAAATTGCCAACAGCCACTCTGGAGAAGTGTATGGTGTTTCCTGAAACATCTAGAAAACAAAGCAACAGTGCCTGGGGCACATCCACTTATGGTCCTATAGCTTAGGGAAATTAAAATCAAAAAGACACAGCCACCCCAAAGTTTGGGACGGCTCTGTTTACAAGAACCTCGTTTACTGTACAAGTTCAATATCGCAGAAAGCGAAAAATGGATAAAGAAGTTGTGGTACTTACGTACAATGCAATATCACTCAGCAATGAAATCTATGTCATCAGGCCCGTAGCAGCATAATGAGTGGATTCAGGTACGATGATTCTAAGTGAAATAAGTCACGCAGAAAAAGAAACATCATAAGATATCACTACTACACGGAATGTAAACTTGGCTACACAGGAACTGAATTACAAAACAGAACAGGGTCTCAAATGTAGAAAACCAACGTATGCTTGCTTAAGGGGAAAGGTGAGTTGGGGTGCTGCATAAAACCAGAGATTGAAATTAGCACAGATACCGTTCCATAAGCCAAATATGTAATAGACAAGAGCTACTCCTTGCTCAACGAAGAGGACACAACACCCCATATTAAACGCCTAAGAATATACCTGACTAGTACGAATCTTAAAACCTATGAATTTATATGTCTCGGAAAGAGAATCAAGCGTGTTTACAGCGGCATAAGCGCAGCATTGATAGGATTGGTGAGGTTCGGTGAGCAAATGCAGACCCTTTGAAGTCATATTGCATGGTACCCATTCCATGGGTCTCAACTCTCCATGTTTAAGGGATTCTTCCTTCAGCTAAAACATGCATGTGGAACCCAGAGTATGATCCACCGTGTGATCGGGAAACGTGTTCAAATGTGTCTCAGTTTTCGTCCCCTGGTACTCGGGTGCAACATTCCAGACGCTTTACTAACACTCTCCCCACTTGGAGAGTCAGTGCCTTTAACCTCCTTTTTGGCCCAGTTTGCAATTTCTGCGGAAAATGAACAGGAATAGGGAGAACCAATGAGAGACTAGCTGGAGGTGTCTGGACGGGCAAATTTAACTCTCATTTCCCACCAGGAAGAGGAATTAACCAAAGGCTCAGCGTGCCATGCCGGAACCACACTAGGGCCTGAAGCAATCCTGTGGTGTTGCAGCCAGCTCACAAGAAAGTGAGTTGAAGAAAGGAGCTCAGGGGCACTGTCATTCACAAACCTGCAGAGTTATAAATGACAGCTATCGTCCAAAAATATATTGAAGGAAGGCTGCCAAGAGGACGTGAAAGCGGGGCAGAATTGCAGGAAACCGATTTCTGGAGGTAGACTGGAATTGCATGTAAAGCATAGGAAAAGAGACAGAACGTCCACAATGATGCACTTGGCCAAAAAGGGCGTATGCGTTTTTTCCTGAATATATTCATGAAAAAACGCATACGCCCTTTTTGGCCAACCAAGCAAGCTTGCAAAGCAAATCTGCACTACAATTAAGTCTCACTGCCCCCCGGTCAAAAGGGCCATCTGAAAAAAGTGTAAAATCCAGAAAGGCAGGACAGGCCATGGAGAACTGGGAGACTTGTTATGCTGATGGGCGGGATGTAAATTGCCAGCAGCCACTCTGGAGAAGTGTATGGTGTTTCCTGAAACATCTAGAAAACAAAGCAACAGAGCCTAGGGTACTTCCACTTATGTTCCTATAGCTTAGGGAAATTAAAATCAAAAAGACACAGCCACCCCAAAGTTTGGGACGGCTCTGTTTACAAGAACCTCGTTTACTGTACAAGTTCAATATCGCAGAAAGCGAAAAATGGATAAAGAAGTTGTGGTACTTACGTACAATGCAATATCACTCAGCAATGAAATCTATGTCATCAGGCCCGTAGCAGCATAATGAGTGGATTCAGGTACGATGATTCTAAGTGAAATAAGTCATGCAGAAAAAGAAACATCATAAGATATCACTACTACACGGAATGTAAAGTTGGCTACACAGGAACTGAATTACAAAACAGAACAGGGTCTCTAATGTAGAAAACCAACTTATGCTTGCTTAAGGGGAAAGGTGAGTTGGGGTGCTGTATAAAACCAGAGATTGAAATTAGCAGAAATACCGTTCCATAAGCCAAATATGTAATAGACAAGAGCTACTCCTTGCTCAATGAAGAGGACACAACACCCCATATTAAACGCCTAAGAATATACCTGACTAGTAAGAATCTTAAAACCTATGGATTTATATGTCTCCGAAAGAGAATCAAGCGTGTGTACAGCGGCATAAGCGCAGCATTGATAGGATTGGTGAGGTTCGGTGAGCAAATGCAGACCCTTTGAAGTCATATTGCATGGTACCCATTCCATGGGTCTCAACTCTCCAGGTTTAAGGGATTCTTCCTTCAGCTAAAACATGCATGGGGAACCCAGAGTATGATCCACCGTGTGATCGGGAAACGTGTTCAAATGTGTCTCAGTTTTCATCCCCTGGTATTCGGGTGCAACATTCCAGACGCTTTACTAACACTCTCCCCACTTGGAGAGTCAGGGCCTTTAACCTCCTGTTTGGCCCAGTTTGCAATTTCTGCGGAAAATGAACAGGAATAGGGAGAACCAATGAGAGACTAGCTGGAGGTGTCTGGACGGGCAAATTTAACTCTCATTTCCCACCAGGAAGAGGAATTAACCAAAGGCTCAGTGTGCCATGCCGGAACCACACTAGGGCCTGAAGCAATCCTGCGGTGTTGCGGCCAGCTCACAAGAAAGCGAGTTGAAGAAAGGAGCTCAGAGGCACTGTAATACACAAACCTGCAGAGTTATAAATGACAGCTATCGGCCAAAAATATATTGAAGGAAGACTGCCAAGAGGACTTGAAAGCGGGGCAGAATTGCAGGAAACCGATTTCAGGAGGTAGACTGGAATTGTATGTAAAGCATAGGAAAAGAGGCAGAACGTCCACAATGATGCACTTGGCCAAAAAGGGCGTATGCGTTTTTTCCTGAATATATTCAGGAAAAAACGCATACGCCCTTTTTGGCCAACCAAGCAAGCTTGCAAAGGAAATCTGCACTACAATGAAGTCTCACTGCCCGCCTGTCAAAAGGGCCATCTGAAAAAAGTGTAAAATCCAGAAAGGCAGGAGAGTCCATGGAGAACTGGGAGCCTTGTTATGCTGATGGGCGGGATGTAAATTGCCAACAGCCACTCTGGAGAAGTGTATGGTGTTTCCTGAAACATCTAGAAAACAAAGCAACAGAGTCTAGGGCACTTCCACTTATGGTCCTATAGCTTAGGG
Source organism: Leucopleurus acutus (assembly GCF_964270905.1). Classification (NCBI taxonomy): domain Eukaryota; kingdom Metazoa; phylum Chordata; class Mammalia; order Artiodactyla; family Delphinidae; genus Leucopleurus; species Leucopleurus acutus. The sequence goes on along the minus strand of NC_139146.1, from coordinate 102,453,954 downwards.
AAATTAAAATCAAAAAGACACAGCCACCCCAAAGTTTGGGACGGCTCTGTTTACAAGAACCTCGTTTACTCTACAAGTTCAATATCGCAGAAAGCGAAAAAAGGATAAAGAAGTTGTGGTACTTACGTACAATGCAATATCACTGAGCAATGAAATCTATGTCATCAGGCCCGTAGCAGGATAATGAGTGGATTCAGGTACGATGATTCTAAGTGAAATAAGTCACGCAGAAAAAGAAACATCATAAGATATCACTACTACAAGGAATGTAAACTTGGCTACACAGGAACTGAATTACAAAACAGAACAGGGTCTCTAATGTAGAAAACCAACTTATGCTTGCTTAAGGGGAAAGGTGAGTTGGAGTGCTGCATAAACCAGAGATTGAAATTAGCACAGATACCGTTCCATAAACCAAATATGTAATAGACAAGAGCTACTCCTTGCTCAACGAAGAGGACACAACACCGCATATTAAACCCCTAAGAATATACCTGGCTAGTAAGAATCTTAAAACCTATGGATTTATATGTCTCCGAAAGAGAATCAAGCGTGTGTACAGCGGCATAAGCGCAGGAGTGATAGGATTGGTGAGGTACGGTGAGCAAATGCAGACCCTTTGAAGTCATATTGCATGGTACCCATTCCATGGGTCTCAACTCTCCAGGTTTAAGGGATTCTGCCTTCAGCTAAAACATGCATGTGGAACCCAGAGTATGATCCACCGTGTGATCGGGAAACGTGTTCAAATGTGTCTCAGTTTTCATCCCCTGGTATTCGGGTGCAACATTCCAGACGCTTTACTAACACTCTCCCCACTTGGAGAGTCAGTGCCTTTAACCTCCTGTTTGGCCCAGTTTGCAATTTCTGCGGAAAATGAACAGGAATAGGGAGAACCAATGAGAGACTAGCTGGAGGTGTCTGGACGGGCAAATTTAACTCTCATTTCCCACCAGGAAGAGGAATTAACCAAAGGCTCAGCGCGCCATGCTGGAACCACACTAGGGCCTGAAGCAATCCTGTGGTGTTGCGGCCAGCTCACAAGAAAGCGAGTTGAAGAAAGGAGCTCAGGGGCACTGTCATTCACAAACCTGCAGAGTTATAAATGACAGCTATCGTCCAAAAATATATTGAAGGAAGGCTGCCAAGAGGACTTGAAAGCGGGGCAGAATTGCAGGAAACCGATTTCTGGAGGTAGACTGGAATTGCATGTAAAGCATAGGAAAAGAGACAGAACGTCCACAATGATGCACTTGGCCAAAAAGGGCGTATGCGTTTTTCCTGAATATATTCATGAAAAAACGCATACGCCCTTTTTGGCCAACCAAGCAAGCTTGCAAAGGAAATCTGCACTACAATTAAGTCTCACTGCCCCCCGGTCAAAAGGGCCATCTGAAAAAACAGTAAAATCCAGAAAGGCAGGAGAGTCCATGGAGAACTGGGAGCCTTGTTATGCTGATGGGCGGGATGTAAATTGCCAACAGCCACTCTGGAGAAGTGTATGGTGTTTCCTGAAACATCTAGAAAACAAAGCAACAGCGCCTGGGGCACTTCCACTTATGGTCCTATAGCTTATGGAAATTAAAATCAAAAAGACACAGCCACCCCAAAGTTTGGGACCGCTCTGTTTACAAGAACATCGTTTACGGTACAAGTTCAATATCACAGAAAGCGAAAAATGGATAAAGAAGTTGTGGTACTTACGTACAATGCAGTATCACTCAGCAATGAAATCTATGTCATCAGGCCCGTAGCAGCATAATGAGTGGATTCAGGTACGATGATTCTAAGTGAAATAAGTCACACAGAAAAAGAAACATCATAAGATATCACTACTACACGGAATGTAAACTTGGCTACACAGGAACTGAATTACAAAACAGAACAGGGTCTCTAATGTAGAAAACCAACTTATGCTTGCTTAAGGGGAAAGGTGTGTTGGAGTGCTGCATAAACCAGAGATTGAAATTAGCACAGATACCGTTCCATAAGCCAAATATGTAATAGACAAGAGCTACTCCTTGCTCAACGAAGAGGACACAACACCCCATATTAAACGCCTAAGAATATACCTGACTAGTAAGAATCTTAAAACCTATGGATTTATATGTCTCCGAAAGAGAATCAAGAGTGTGTACAGCGGCATAAGCGCAGCATTGATAGGATTGGTGAGGTTCGGTGAGCAAATGCAGACCCTTTGAAGTCATATTGCATGGTACCCATTCCATGGGTCTCAACTCTCCAGGTTTAAGGGATTCTTTCTTCAGCTAAAACATGCATGTGGAACCCAGAGTATGATCCACCATGTGATGGGGAAACGTGTTCAAATGTGTCTCAGTTTTCGTCCCCTGGTACTCGGGTGCAACATTCCAGACGCTTTACTAACACTCTCCCCACTTGGAGAGTCAGTGCCTTTAACCTCCTGTTTGGCCCAGTTTGCAATTTCTGTGGAAAATGAACAGGAATAGGGAGAACCAATGAGAGAGTAGCTGGAGGTGTCTGGACTTGCAAATTTAACTCTCATTTCCCACCAGGAAGAGGAATTAACCAAAGTCTCAGCGTGCCATACCGGAACCACACTAGGGCCTGAAGCAATCCTGCGGTGTTGCGGCCAGCTCACAAGAAAGCGAGTTGAAGAAAGGAGCTCAGAGGCACTGTAATACACAGACCTGCAGAGTTATAAATGACAGCTATCGGCCAAAAATATATTGAAGGAAGGCTGCCAAGAGGACTTGAAAGCGGGGCAGAATTGCAGGAAACCGATTTCAGGAGGTAGACTGGAATTGCATGTAAAGCATAGGAAAAGAGGCAGAACGTCCACAATGATGCACTTGGCCAAAAAGGGCGTATGCGTTTTTTCCTGAATATATTCAGGAAAAAACGCATACACCCTTTTTGGCCAACCAAGCAAACTTGCAAAGGAAATCTGCACTACAATGAAGTCTCACTGCCCCCCGGTCAAAAGGGCCATCTGATAAAAGTGTAAAATCCAGAAAGGCAGGACAGGCTATGGAGAACTGGGAGCCTTTTTATGCTGATGGGCGGGATGTAAATTGCCAACAGCCACTCTGGAGAAGTGTATGGTGTTTCCTGAAACATCTAGAAAACAAAGCAACAGAGCCTGGGGCACTTCCACTTATGGTCCTATAGCTTAGGGAAATTAAAATCAAAAAGACACAGCCACCCCAAAGTTTGGGACGGCTCTGTTTACAAGAACCTCGTTTACGGTACAAGTTCAATATCGCAGAAAGCGAAAAATGGATAAAGAAGTTGTGGTACTTACGTTCAATGCAATATCACTCAGCAATGAAATCTATGTCATCAGGCCCGTAGCAGCATAATGAGTGGATTCAGGTACGATGATTCTAAGTGAAATAAGTCACGCAGAAAAAGAAACATCATAAGATATCACTACTACACGGAATGTAAAGTTGGCTACACAGGAACTGAATTACAAAACAGAACAGGGTCTCTAATGTAGAAAACCAACTTATGCTTGCTTAAGGGGAAAGGTGAGTTGGGGTGCTGTATAAAACCAGAGATTGAAATTAGCAGAAATACCGTTCCATAAGCCAAATATGTAATAGACAAGAGCTACTCCTTGCTCAATGAAGAGGACACAACACCCCATATTAAACGCCTAAGAATATACCTGACTAGTAAGAATCTTAAAACCTATGGATTTATATGTCTCCGAAAGAGAATCAAGCGTGTGTACAGCGGCATAAGCGCAGCATTGATAGGATTGGTGAGGTTCGGTGAGCAAATGCAGACCCTTTGAAGTCATATTGCATGGTACCCATTCCATGGGTCTCAACTCTCCAGGTTTAAGGGATTCTTCCTTCAGCTAAAACATGCATGGGGAACCCAGAGTATGATCCACCGTGTGAACGGGAAACGTGTTCAAATGTGTCTCAGTTTTCGTCCCCTGGTACTCGGGTGCAACATTCCAGACGCTTTACTAACACTCTCCCCACTTGGAGAGTCAGTGCCTTTAACCTCCTGTTTGGCCCAGTTTGCAATTTCTGCGGAAAATGAACAGGAATAGGGAGAACCAATGAGAGACTAGCTGGAGGTGTCTGGACGGGCAAATTTAACTCTCATTTCCCACCAGGAAGAGGAATTAACCAAAGGCTCAGTGTGCCATGCCGGATCCACACTAGGGCCTGAAGCAATCCTGCGGTGTTGCGGCCAGCTCACAAGAAAGCGAGTTGAAGAAAGGAGCTCAGAGGCACTGTAATACACAAACCTGCAGAGTTATAAATGACAGCTATCGGCCAAAAATATATTGAAGGAAGGCTGCCAAGAGGACTTGAAAGCGGGGCAGAATTGCAGGAAACCGATTTCAGGAGGTAGACTGGAATTGCATGTAAAGCATAGGAAAAGAGGCAGAACGTCCACAATGATGCACTTGGCCAAAAAGGGCGTATGCGTTTTTTCCTGAATATATTCAGGAAAAAACGCATACGCCCTTTTTGGCCAACCAAGCAAGCTTGCAAAGGAAATCTGCACTACAATGAAGTCTCACTGCCCGCCGGTCAAAAGGGCCATCTGAAAAAAGTGTAAAATCCAGAAAGGCAGGAGAGTCCATGGAGAACTGGGAGCCTTGTTATGCTGATGGGCGGGATGTAAATTGCCAACAGCCACTCTGGAGAAGTGTATGGTGTTTCCTGAAACATCTAGAAAACAAAGCAACAGAGCCTAGGGCACTTCCACTTATGGTCCTATAGCTTAGGGAAATTAAAATCAAAAAGACACAGCCACCCCAAAGTTTGGGACGGCTCTGTTTACAAGAACCTCGTTTACTCTACAAGTTCAATATCGCAGAAAGCGAAAAATGGATAAAGAAGTTGTGGTACTTACGTACAATGCAATATCACTGAGCAATGAAATCTATGTAATCAGGCCCGTAGCAGCATAATGAGTGGATTCAGGTACGATGATTCTAAGTGAAATAAGTCACGCAGAAAAAGAAACATCATAAGATATCACTACTACAAGGAATGTAAACTTGGCTACACAGGAACTGAATTACAAAACAGAACAGGGTCTCTAATGTACAAAACCAACTTATGCTTGCTTAAGGGGAAAGGTGAGTTGGAGTGCTGCATAAACCAGAGATAGAAATTAGCACAGATACCGTTCCATAAACCAAATATGTAATAGACAAGAACTACTCCTTGCTCAACGAAGAGGACACAACACCGCATATTAAACCCCTAAGAATATACCTGGCTAGTAAGAATCTTAAAACCTATGGATTTATATGTCTCCGAAAGAGAATCAAGCGTGTGTACAGCGGCATAAGCGCAGCATTGATAGGATTGGTGAGGTTCGGTGAGCAAATGCAGACCCTTTGAAGTCATATTGCATGGTACCCATTCCATGGGTCTCAACTCTCCAGGTTTAAGGGATTCTGCCTTCAGCTAAAACATGCATGTGGAACCCAGAGTATGATCCACCGTGTGATCGGGAAACGTGTTCAAATGTGTCTCAGTTTTCGTCCCCTGGTACTCGGGTGCAACATTCCAGACGCTTTACTAACACTCTCCCCACTTGGAGAGTCAGTGCCTTTAACCTCCTGTTTGGCCCAGTTTGCAATTTCTGCGGAAAATGAACAGGAATAGGGAGAACCAATGAGAGACTAGCTGGAGGTGTCTGGACGGGCAAATTGAACTCTCATTTCCCACCAAGAAGAGGTATTAACCAAAGGCACAGCGTGCCATGCCGGAACCACACTAGGGCCTGAAGCAATCATGCGGTGTTGCGGCCAGCTCACAAGAAAGCGAGTTGAAGAAAGGAGCTCAGGGGCACTGTCATTCACAAACCTGCAGAGTTATAAATGACAGCTATCGTCCAAAAATATATTGAAGGAAGGCTGCCAAGAGGACTTGAAAGCGGGGCAGAATTGCAGGAAACCGATTTCAGGAGGTAGACTGGAATTGCATGTAAAGCATAGGAAAAGAGGCAGAACGTCCACAATGATGCACTTGGCCAAAAAGGGCGTATGCATTTTTTCCTGAATATATTCTGGAAAAAACGCATACGCCCTTTTTGGCCAACCAAGCAAGCTTGAAAAGGAAATCTGCACTACAATGAAGTCTCACTGCCACCCGGTCAAAAGGGCCATCTGAAAAAAGTGTAAAATCCAGAAAGGCAGGACAGGCCATGGAGAACTGGGAGCCTTGTTATGCTGATGGGCGGGATGTAAATTGCCAACAGCCACTCTGGAGAAGTGTATGGTGTTTCCTGAAACATCTACAAAACAAAGCAACAGAGCCTGGGGCACTTCCACTTATGGTCCTATAGCTTAGGGAAATTAAAATCAAAAAGACACAGCCACCCCAAAGTTTGGGACGGCTCTGTTTACAAGAACCTCGTTTACGGTACAAGTTCAATATCGCAGAAAGCGAAAAATGGATAAAGAAGTTGTGGTACTTACGTTCAATGCAATATCACTCAGCAATGAAATCTATGTCATCAGGCCCGTAGCAGCATAATGAGTGGATTCAGGTACGATGATTCTAAGTGAAATAAGTCACGCAGAAAAAGAAACATCATAAGATATCACTACTACAAGGAATGTAAACTTGGCTACACAGGAACTGAATTACAAAACAGAACAGGGTCTCTAATGTAGAAAACCAACTTATGCTTGCTTAAGGGGAAAGGTGAGTTTGAGTGCTGCATAAACCAGAGATTGAAATTAGCACAGATACCGTTCCATAAACCAAATATGTAATAAACAAGAGCTACTCCTTGCTCAACGAAGAGGACACAACACCACATATTAAACCCCTAAGAATATACCTGGCTAGTAAGAATCTTAAAACCTATGGATTTATATGTCTCCGAAAGAGAATCATGCGTGTGTACAGCGGCATAAGCGCAGCAGTGATAGGATTGGTGAGGTTCGGTGAGCAAATGCAGACCCTTTGAAGTCATATTGCATGGTACCCATTCCATGGGTCTCAACTCTCCAGGTTTAAGGGATTCTTCCTTCAGCTAAAACATGCATGTGGAACCCAGAGTATGATCCACCGTGTGATCGGGAAACGTGTTCAAATGTGTCTCAGTTTTCGTCCCCTGGTACTCGGGTGCAACATTCCAGACGCTTTACTAACACTCTCCCCACTTGGAGAGTCAGTGCCTTTAACCTCCTGTTTGGCCCAGTTTGCAATTTCTGCGGAAAATGAGCAGGAATAGGGAGAACCAATGAGAGACTAGCTGGAGGTGTCTGGACGGGCAAATTGAACTCTCATTTCCCACCAGGAAGAGGAATTAAGCAAAGGCTCAGTGTGCCATGCCGGAACCACACTAGGGCCTGAAGCAATCCTGCGGTGTTGCGGCCAGCTCACAAGAAAGCGAGTTGAAGAAAGGAGCTCAGGGGCACTGTCATTCACAAACCTGCAGAGTTATAAATGACAGCTATCGTCCAAAAATATATTGCAGGAAGGCTGCCAAGAGGACTTGAAAGTGGGGCAGAATTGCAGGAAACCGATTTCAGGAGGTAGACTGGAATTGCATGTAAAGCATAGGAAAAGAGGCAGAACGTCCACAATGATGCACTTGGCCAAAAAGGGCGTATGCGTTTTTTCCTGAATATATTCAGGAATAAACGCATACGCCCTTTTTGGCCAACCAAGCAAGCTTGCAAAGGAAATCTGCACTACAACGAAGTCTCACTGCCCCCCGGTCAAAAGGGGCATCTAAAAAAAGTGTAAAATCCAGAAAGGCAGGACAGGCCATGGAGAACTAGGAGCCTTGTTATGCTGATGGGCGGGATGTAAATTGCCAACAGCCACTCTGGAGAAGTGTATGGTGTTTCCTGAAACATCTAGAAAACAAAGCAACAGAGCCTAGGGCACTTCCACTTATGGTCCTATAGCTTAGGGAAATTAAAATCAAAAAGACACAGCCACCCCAAAGTTTGGGACGGCTCTGTTTACAAGAACCTCGTTTACTGTACAAGTTCAATATCACAGAAAGTGAAAAATGGATTAAGAAGTTGTGGTACTTACGTACAATGCAATATCACTCAGCAATGAAATCTATGTCATCAGGCCCGTAGCAGCATAATCAGTGGATTCAGGTACGATGATTCTATGTGAAATAAGTCACACAGAAAAAGAAACAGCATAAGATATCACTACTACACGGAATGTAAACTTGGCTATACAGGAACTGAATTACAAAACAGAACAGGGTCTCTAATGTAGAAAACCAACTTATGCTTGCTTAAGGGCAAAGGTGAGTTGGGGTGCTGCATAAAACCAGAGATTGAAATTAGCACAGATACCGTTCGATAAGACAAATATGTAATAGACAAGAGCTACTCCTTGCTCAACGAAGAGGACACAACACCCCATATCAAACGCCTAAGAATATACTTGACTAGTAAGAATCTTAAAACCTATGGATTTATATGTCTCCGAAAGAGAATCAAGCGTGTGTACAGCGGCATAAGCACAGCAGTGATAGGATTGGTGAGGATCAGTGAGCAAATGCAGACCCTTTGAAGTCATATTACATGGTACCCATTCCATGGGTCTCAACTCTCCAGGTTTAAGGGATTCTTCCTTCAGCTAAAACATGCATGTGGAACCCAGAGTATGATCCACCGTGTGAACGGGAAACGTGTTCAAATGTGTCTCAGTTTTCGTCCCCTGGTACTCGGGTGCAACATTCCAGACGCTTTACTAACACTCTCCCCACTTGGAGAGTCAGTGCCTTTAACCTCCTGTTTGGCCCAGTTTGCAATTTCTGCGGAAAATGAACAGGAATAGGGAGAACCAATGAGAGACTAGCTGGAGGTGTCTGGACGGGCAAATTGAACTCTCATTTCCCACCAGGAAGAGGAATTAACCAAAGGCTCAGCGTGCCATGCCGGAACCACACTAGGGCCTGAAGCAATCCTGCGGTGTTGCGGCCAGCTCACAAGAAAGCGAGTTGAAGAAAGGAGCTCAGAGGCACTGTAATACACAAACCTGCAGAGTTATAAATGACAGCTATCGTCCAAAAATATATTGAAGGAAGGCTGCCAAGAGGACTTGAAAGCGGGGCAGAATTGCAGGAAACCGATTTCAGGAGGTAGACTGGAATTGCATGTAAAGCATAGGAAAAGAGGCAAAACGTCCACAATGATGCACTTGGTCAAAAAGGGCGTATGCGTTTTTTCCTGAATATATTCAGGAAAAAACGCATACGCCCTTTTTGGCCAACCAAGCAAGCTTGCAAAGAAATCTGCACTACAATGAAGTCTCACTGCCCCCCTGTCAAAATGGCAATCTGAAAAAAGTGTAAAATCCAGAAAGGCAGGACAGTCCATGGAGAACTGGGAGCCTTGTTATGCTGATGGGCGGGATGTAAATTGACAACAGCCACTCTGGAGAAGTGTATGGTGTTTCCTGAAACATCTAGAAAACAAAGCAACAGAGCCTAGGGCACTTCCACTTATGGTCCTATAGCTTAGGGAAATTAAAATCAAAAAGACACAGCCACCCCAAAGTTTGGGACAGCTCTGTTTACAACAACCTCGTTTACGGTACAAGTTCAATATCGCAGAAAGCGAAAAATGGATAAAGAAGTTGTGGTACTTACGTACAATGCAATATCACTCAGCAATGAAATCTATGTCATCAGGTCCATAGCAGCATAATGAGTGGATTCAGGTACGATGATTCTATGTGAAATAAGTTACACAGAAAAAGAAACATCATAAGATATCACTACTACACGGAATGTAAACTTGGTTACACAGGAACTGAATTACAAATCAGAACAGGGTCTCTAATGTAGAAAACCAACTTATGCTTGCTTAAGGAGAAAGGTGAGTTGGGGTGTTGCATAAAACCAGAGATTGAAATTAGCACAGATACCGTTCCATAAGCCAAATATGTAATAGACAAGAGCTACTCCTTGCTCAACGAAGAGGACGCAACACCCCATATCAAACGCCTAATAATATACCTGACTAGTAAGAATCTTAAAACCTATGGATTTATATGTCTCCGAAAGAGAATCAAGCGTGTGTACAGAGGCATAAGCGCAGCATTGATAGGATTGGTGAGGTTCGGTGAGCAAATGCAGACCCTTTGAAGTCATATTGCATGGTACCCATTCCATGGGTCTCAACTCTCCAGGTTTAAGGGATTCTTCCTTCAGCTAAAACATGCATGTGGAACCCAGAGTATGATCCACCGTGTGATCGGAAAACGTGTTCAAATGTGTCTCAGTTTTCGTCCCCTGGTACTCGGGTGCAACATTCCAGACGATTTACTAACACTCTCCCCACTTGGAGAGTCAGTGCCTTTAACCTCCTGTTTGGCCCAGTTTGCAATTTCTGCGGAAAATGAACAGGAATAGGGAGAACCAATGAGAGACTAGCTGGAGGTGTCTGGACGGGCAAATTGAACTCTCATTTCCCACCAGGTAGAGGAATTAACCAAAGGCTCAGCGTGCCATGCCGGAACCACACTAGGGCCAGAAGCAATCCTGTGGTGTTGCGGCCAGCTCACAAGAAAGCGAGTTGAAGAAAGGAGCTCAGAGGCACTGTAATACACAAACCTGCAGAGTTATAAATGACAGCTATCGTCCAAAAATATATTGAAGGAAGGCTGCCAAGAGGACTTGAAAGCGGGGCAGAATTGCAGGAAACCGATTTCAGGAGGTAGACTGGAATTGCATGTAAAGCATAGGAAAAGAGGCAGAACGTCCACAATGTTGCACTTGACCAAAAAGGGCGTATGCCTTTTTTCCTGAATATATTCAGGAAAAAACGCATACGCACTTTTTGGCCAACCAAGCAAGCTTGCAAAGGAAATCTGCACTACAATGAAGTCTCACTGCCCCCTGGTCAAAAGGGCCATCTGAAAAAAGTGTAAAATCCAGAAAGTCAGGACAGGCCATGGAGAACTGGGAGCCTTGTTATGCTGATGGGCGGGATGTAAATTGCCAGCAGCCACTCTGGAGAAGTGTATGGTGTTTCCTGAAACATCTAGAAAACAAAGCAACAGAGCCTAGGGCACTTCCACTTATGGTCCTATAGCTTAGGGAAATTAAAATCAAAAAGACACAGCCACCCCAAAGTTTGGGACGGCTCTGTTTACAAGAACATCGTTTACGGAACAAGTTCAATATCACAGAAAGCGAAAAATGGATAAAGAAGTTGTGGTACTTATGTACAATGCAATATCACTCAGCAATGAAATCTATGTCATCAGGCCCGTAGAAGCATAATGATTAGATTCAGGTACGATGATTCTAAGTGAAATAAGTCACACAGAAAAAGAAACATCATAAGATATCACTACTACACGGAATGTAAACTTGGCTACACAGGAACTGAATTACAAAACAGAACAGGGTCTCAAATGTAGAAAACCAACTTATGCTTGCTTAAGGGGAAAGGTAAGTTGGGGTGCTGCATAAAACCAGAGATTGAAATTAGCACAGATACCGTTCCATAAGCCAAATATGTAATAGACAAGAGCTACTCCTTGCTCAACGAAGTGGACTCAACACCCCATATTAAACACCTAAGAATATACCTGACTAGTAAGAATCTTAAAACCTATGGATTCATATGTCTCCGTAAGAGAATCAAGCGTGTGTACAGAGGCATAAATGCAGCAGTGATAGGATTGGTGAGGTTCGGTGAGCAAATGCAGACCCTTTGAAGTCATATTGCATGGTACCCATTCCATGGGTCTCAACTCTCCATGTTTAAGGGATTCTTCCTTCAGCTAAAACATGCATGTGGAACCCAGAGTACGATCCACCGTGTGATCGCGAAACGTGTTCAAATGTGTCTCAGTTGTCGTCCCCTGGTACTCGGGTGCAACATTCCAGACGCTTTACTAACACTCTCCCCACTTGGAGAGTCAGTGCCTTTAACCTCCTGTTTGGCCCAGTTTGCAATTTCTGTGGAAAATGAACAGGAATAGGGAGAACCAATGAGAGAGTAGCTGGAGGTGTCTGGACGGGCAAATTTAACTCTCATTTCCCACCAAGAAGAGAAATTAACCAAAGGCTCAGCATGCCATGCCAGAACAAAACTAGGGCCTGAAGCAGTCCTGCGGTTTTGCGGCCAGCTCACAAGAAAGCGAGTTTAAGAAAGGAGCTCAGGGGCACTCTAATTCACAAACCTGCAGAGTTATAAATGACAGCTACCTTCCAAAAATATATTGAAGTAAGGCTGCCAAGAGGAGTTGAATGCGGGGCAGAATTGCAGGAAACTGATTTCAGGAGGTAGACTGGAATTGCATGTAAAGCATAGGAAAAGAGGCAGAACGTCCACAATGATGCACTTGGCCAAAAAGGGTGTATGCGTTTTTTCCTGAATATATTCACGAAAAAACGCATACGCCCTTTTTGGCCAACCAAGCAAGCTTGCAAAGGAAATCTGCACTACAATGAAGTCTCACTGCCCCCCGGTCAAAAGGGTCATCTGAAAAAAGTGTAAAATCCAGAAAGGCAGGACAGGCCAAGGAGAACTGGGAGCCTTGTTATGCTGATAGGCGGGATGTAAATTGCCAGCAGCCAATCTGGAGAAGTGTATGGTGTTTCCTGAAACATCCAAAAAACAAAGCAACAGAGCCTAGGGCACTTCCACTTATGGTTCTATAGCTTAGGGAAATTAAAATCAAAAAGACACAGCCACCCCAAAGATGAGACGGCTCTGTTTACAAGAACCTCGTTCACGGTACAAGTTCAATATCACAGAAAGCGAAAAATGGATAAAGAAGTTGTGGTACTTACGTTCAATGCAATATCACTCAGCAATGAAATCTATGTCATCAGGCCCGTAGCAGCATAATGAGTGGATTCAGGTACGATTTTTCTAAGTGAAATAAGTCACACAGAAAAAGAAACATCATAAGATATCACTACTACACAGAATGTAAACTTAGCTACACAGGAACTGAATTACAAAATAGAACAGGGTCTCAAATGTAGAAAACCAACTTATGCTTGCTTAAGGGGAAAGGTGAGTTGGGGTGCTGCATGAAACCAGAGATTGAAATTAGCACAGATACCGTTCCATAAGCCAAATATGTAATAGACAAGAGCTACTCCTTGCTCAACGAAGTGGACTCAACACCCCATATTAAACGCCTAAGAATATACCTGACTAGTAAGAATCTTAAAACCTTTGGATTTATATGTCTCCGAAAGAGAATCAAGCGTCTGTACAGCGGCATAAACGCAGCAGTGATAGGATTGGTGAGGTTCGCTGAGCAAATGCAGACCCTTTGAAGTCATATTGCATGGTACCCATTCCATGGGTCTCAACTCTCCATGTTTAAGGGATTCTTCCTTCAGCTAAAACATGCATGTGGAACCCAGAGTACGATCCACCGTGTGATCGCGAAACGTGTTCAAATGTGTCTCAGTTGTCGTCCCCTGGTACTCGGGTGCAACATTCCAGACGCTTTACTAACACTCTCCCCACTTGGAGAGTCAGTGCCTTTAACCTCCTGTTTGGCCCAGTTTGCAATTTCTGTGGAAAATGAACAGGAATAGGGAGAACCAATGAGAGACTAGGTGGAGGTGTCTGGACGGGCAAATTTAACTCTCATTTCCCACCAAGAAGAGGAATTAACCAAAGGCTCAGCATGCCATGCCAGAACAAAACTAGGGCCTGAAGCAGTCCTGCGGTTTTGCGGCCAGCTCACAAGAAAGCGAGTTTAAGAAAGGAGCTCAGGGGCACTCTAATTCACAAACCTGCAGAGTTATAAATGACAGCCATCTTCCAAAAATATATTAAAGTAAGGCTGCCAAGAGGTGTTGAAAGCGGGGCAGAATTGCAGGAAACCGATTTCAGGAGGTAGACTGGAATTGCATGTAAAGCATAGGAAAAGAGGCAGAACGTCCACAATGATGCACTTGGCCAAAAAGGGCGTATGCGTTTTTTCCTGAATATATTCAGGAAAAAACGCATACGCCCTTTTTGGCCAACCAAGCAAGCTTGCAAAGGAAATCTGCACTACAATGAAGTCTCACTGCCCCCCGGTCAAAAGGGCCATCTGAAAAAAGTGTAAAATCCAGAAAGGCAGGACAGGCCATGGAGAACTGGGAGCCTTGTTGTGCTGATGGGCGGGATGTAAATTGCCAACAGCCACTCTGGAGAAGTGTATGGTGTTTCCTGAAACATCCAAAAAACCAAGCAACAGAGCCTAGGGCATATCCACTTATGGTCCTTTAGCTTAGGGAAATAATAATCAAAAAGACACAGCCTCCCCAAAGTTTGGGACGGCTCTGTTTACAAGAACCTCGTTTACGGTACAGGTTCAATATCGCAGAAAGCGAAAAATGGATAAAGAAATTGTGGTACTTACATACAATGCAATATCACTCAGCAATGAAATCTATGTCATCAGGCCCATGACAGCATAATGAGTGGATTCAGGTATGATGATTCTAAGAGAAATAAGTCACACAGAAAAAGAAACATCATAAGATATCACTACTGCACGGAATGTAAACTTGGCTACACAGAAACTGAATTACAAAACAGAACAGCGTCTCAAATGTAGAAAACCAACTTATGCTTGCTTAAGGGGAAAGGTGAGTTGGGGTGCGGCATAAAACCACAGATTGAAATTAGCACAGATACCGTTCCATAAGCCAAATATGTAATAGACAAGAGCTACTCCTTTCTCAACGATGTGGACTCAACACCCAATATTAAACGCCTAAGAATATACCTGACTAGTAAGAATCTTAAAACCTATGGATTTATATGTCTCCGAAAGAGAATCAAGCGTGTGTACAGTGGCATAAACGCAGCAGTGATAGGATTGGTGAGGTTCGGTGAGGAAATTCAGACTCTTTGAAGTCATATTGCATGGTACCCATTCCATGGGTCTCAACTCTCCATGTTTAAGGGATTCTTCCTTCAGCTAAATCATGCATGTGCAACCCAGAGTATGATCCACCGTGTGATCGGGAAACGTGTTCAAATGTGTCTCAGTTTTCGTCCCCTGGTACTCGGGTGCAACATTCCAGTCGCTTTACTAACACTCTCCCCACTTGGAGAGTCAGTGCCTTTAACCTCCTGTTTGGCCCAGTTTGCAATTTCTGTGGAAAATGAACAGGAATAGGGAGAACCAATGAGAGACTAGGTGGAGGTGTCTGGACGGGCAAATTTAACTCTCATTTCCCACCAGGAAGAGGAATTAACCAAAGGCTCAGCATGCCGTGCCAGAAACAACCTAGGGCCTGAAGCAATCCTGCGGTGTTGCGGCCAGCTCACAAGAAAGCGAGTTGAAGAAAGGAGCTCAGGGGCACTGTAATTCACAAACCTGCAGAGTTATAAATGACAGCTATCTTCCAAAAATATATTGAAGTAAGGCTGCCAAGAGGAGTTGAATGCGGGGCAGAATTGCAGGGAACCGATTTCAGGAGGTAGACTGGAATTGCATGTAAAGCATAGGAAAAGAGGCAGAACGTCCACAATGATGCACTTGGCCAAAAAGGGCGTATGCGTTTTTTCCTGAATATATTCAGGAAAAAACGCATACGCCCTTTTTGGCCAACCAAGCAAGCTTGCAAAGGAAATCTGCACTACAATGAAGTCTCACTGCCCCCTGGTCAAAAGGGCTATCTGAAAAAAGTGTAAAATCCAGAAAGGCAGGACAGGCCATGGAGAACAGGGAGCCTTGTTATGCTGATGGGCGGCATGTAAACTGCCAGCAGCCACTCTGGAGAAGTGTATGGTGTTTCCTGAAACATCCAAAAAACAAAGCAACAGAGCCTAGGGCACTTCCACTTATGGTCCTATAGCTTAGGGAAATTAAAATCCAAAAGACACAGCCACCCCAAAGTTTGGGCCGGCTCTGTTTACAAGAACCTCGTTTACGGTACAAGTTCAATATCACAGAAAGTGAAAAATGAATAAAGAAGTTGTGGTACTTACGTACAATGCAATATCACTCAGCAATGAAATCTATGTCATCAGGCCCGTAGAAGCATAATGAGTGGATTCAGGTACGATGATTCTAAGTGAAATAAGTCACACAGAAAAAGAAACATCATAAGATATCACTACTACACGGAATGTAAACTTGGCTGCACAGGAACTGAATTACAAAACAGAACAGGGTCTCAAATGTAGAAAACCAACTTATGCTTGCTTAAGGGGAAAGGTGAGTTGGGGTGCGGCATAAAACCACAGATTGAAATTAGCACAGATACCGTTCCATAAACCAAATATGTAATAGACAAGAGCTACTCCTTGCTCAACGAAGTGGACTCAACACCACACATTAAACGCCTAAGAATATACCTGACTAGTAAGAATCTTAAAACCTATGGATTTATATGTCTCCGAAAGAGAATCAAGCGTGTGTACAGTGGCATAAACGCAGCAGTGATAGGATTGGTGAGGTTCGGTGAGCAAATGCAGACTCTTTGAACTCATATTGCATGGTACCCTTTCCATGGGTCTCAACTCTCCATGTTTAAGGGATTCTTCCTTCAGCTAAAACATGCATGTGGAACCCAGAGTACGATCCACTGTGTGATCGGAAAACGTGTTCAAATGTGTCTCAGTTTTTGTCCCCTGGTACTCGGGTGCAACATTCCAGATGCTTTACTAACACTCTCCCCACTTGGAGAGTCAGTGCCTTTAACCTCCTGTTTGGCCCAGTTTGCAATTTCTGTGGAAAATGAACAGGAATAGGGAGAACCAATGAGAGACTAGGTGGAGGTGTCTGGACGGGCAAATTTAACTCTCATTTCCCACCAGGAAGAGGAATTAACCAAAGGCTCAGCATGCCGTGCCGGAACCACACTAGGGCCCGAAGCAATCCTGCGGTGTTGCGGCCAGCTCACAAGAAAGCGAGTTGAAGAAAGGAGCTCAGGGGCACTGTAATTCACAAACCTGCAGAGTTATAAATGACAGCCATCTTCCAAAAATATATTAAAGTAAGGCTGCCAAGAGGTGTTGAAAGCGGGGCAGAATTGCAGGAAACCGATTTCAGGAGGTAGACTGGAATTGCATGTAAAGCATAGGAAAAGAGGCAGAACGTCCACAATGATGCACTTGGCCAAAAAGGGCGTATGCGTTTTTTCCTGAATATATTCAGGAAAAAACGCATACGCCCTTTTTGGCCAACCAAGCAAGCTTGCAAAGGAAATCTGCACTACAATGAAGTCTCACTGCCCCCCGGTCAAAAGGGCCATCTGAAAAAAGTGTAAAATCCAGAAAGGCAGGACAGGCCATGGAGAACTGGGAGCCTTGTTATGCTGATGGGCGGGATGTAAATTGCCAACAGCCACTCTGGAGAAGTGTATGGTGTTTCCTGAAACATCTAGAAAACAAAGCAACAGTGCCTGGGGCACATCCACTTATGGTCCTATAGCTTAGGGAAATTAAAATCAAAAAGACACAGCCACCCCAAAGTTTGGGACGGCTCTGTTTACAAGAACCTCGTTTACTGTACAAGTTCAATATCGCAGAAAGCGAAAAATGGATAAAGAAGTTGTGGTACTTACGTACAATGCAATATCACTCAGCAATGAAATCTATGTCATCAGGCCCGTAGCAGCATAATGAGTGGATTCAGGTACGATGATTCTAAGTGAAATAAGTCACGCAGAAAAAGAAACATCATAAGATATCACTACTACACGGAATGTAAACTTGGCTACACAGGAACTGAATTACAAAACAGAACAGGGTCTCAAATGTAGAAAACCAACTTATGCTTGCTTAAGGGGAAAGGTGAGTTGGGGTGCTGCATAAAACCAGAGATTGAAATTAGCACAGATACCGTTCCATAAGCCAAATATGTAATAGACAAGAGCTACTCCTTGCTCAACGAAGAGGACACAACACCCCATATTAAACGCCTAAGAATATACCTGACTAGTACGAATCTTAAAACCTATGAATTTATATGTCTCGGAAAGAGAATCAAGCGTGTTTACAGCGGCATAAGCGCAGCATTGATAGGATTGGTGAGGTTCGGTGAGCAAATGCAGACCCTTTGAAGTCATATTGCATGGTACCCATTCCATGGGTCTCAACTCTCCATGTTTAAGGGATTCTTCCTTCAGCTAAAACATGCATGTGGAACCCAGAGTATGATCCACCGTGTGATCGGGAAACGTGTTCAAATGTGTCTCAGTTTTCGTCCCCTGGTACTCGGGTGCAACATTCCAGACGCTTTACTAACACTCTCCCCACTTGGAGAGTCAGTGCCTTTAACCTCCTTTTTGGCCCAGTTTGCAATTTCTGCGGAAAATGAACAGGAATAGGGAGAACCAATGAGAGACTAGCTGGAGGTGTCTGGACGGGCAAATTTAACTCTCATTTCCCACCAGGAAGAGGAATTAACCAAAGGCTCAGCGTGCCATGCCGGAACCACACTAGGGCCTGAAGCAATCCTGTGGTGTTGCAGCCAGCTCACAAGAAAGTGAGTTGAAGAAAGGAGCTCAGGGGCACTGTCATTCACAAACCTGCAGAGTTATAAATGACAGCTATCGTCCAAAAATATATTGAAGGAAGGCTGCCAAGAGGACGTGAAAGCGGGGCAGAATTGCAGGAAACCGATTTCTGGAGGTAGACTGGAATTGCATGTAAAGCATAGGAAAAGAGACAGAACGTCCACAATGATGCACTTGGCCAAAAAGGGCGTATGCGTTTTTTCCTGAATATATTCATGAAAAAACGCATACGCCCTTTTTGGCCAACCAAGCAAGCTTGCAAAGCAAATCTGCACTACAATTAAGTCTCACTGCCCCCCGGTCAAAAGGGCCATCTGAAAAAAGTGTAAAATCCAGAAAGGCAGGACAGGCCATGGAGAACTGGGAGACTTGTTATGCTGATGGGCGGGATGTAAATTGCCAGCAGCCACTCTGGAGAAGTGTATGGTGTTTCCTGAAACATCTAGAAAACAAAGCAACAGAGCCTAGGGTACTTCCACTTATGTTCCTATAGCTTAGGGAAATTAAAATCAAAAAGACACAGCCACCCCAAAGTTTGGGACGGCTCTGTTTACAAGAACCTCGTTTACTGTACAAGTTCAATATCGCAGAAAGCGAAAAATGGATAAAGAAGTTGTGGTACTTACGTACAATGCAATATCACTCAGCAATGAAATCTATGTCATCAGGCCCGTAGCAGCATAATGAGTGGATTCAGGTACGATGATTCTAAGTGAAATAAGTCATGCAGAAAAAGAAACATCATAAGATATCACTACTACACGGAATGTAAAGTTGGCTACACAGGAACTGAATTACAAAACAGAACAGGGTCTCTAATGTAGAAAACCAACTTATGCTTGCTTAAGGGGAAAGGTGAGTTGGGGTGCTGTATAAAACCAGAGATTGAAATTAGCAGAAATACCGTTCCATAAGCCAAATATGTAATAGACAAGAGCTACTCCTTGCTCAATGAAGAGGACACAACACCCCATATTAAACGCCTAAGAATATACCTGACTAGTAAGAATCTTAAAACCTATGGATTTATATGTCTCCGAAAGAGAATCAAGCGTGTGTACAGCGGCATAAGCGCAGCATTGATAGGATTGGTGAGGTTCGGTGAGCAAATGCAGACCCTTTGAAGTCATATTGCATGGTACCCATTCCATGGGTCTCAACTCTCCAGGTTTAAGGGATTCTTCCTTCAGCTAAAACATGCATGGGGAACCCAGAGTATGATCCACCGTGTGATCGGAAAACGTGTTCAAATGTGTCTCAGTTTTCATCCCCTGGTATTCGGGTGCAACATTCCAGACGCTTTACTAACACTCTCCCCACTTGGAGAGTCAGGGCCTTTAACCTCCTGTTTGGCCCAGTTTGCAATTTCTGCGGAAAATGAACAGGAATAGGGAGAACCAATGAGAGACTAGCTGGAGGTGTCTGGACGGGCAAATTTAACTCTCATTTCCCACCAGGAAGAGGAATTAACCAAAGGCTCAGTGTGCCATGCCGGAACCACACTAGGGCCTGAAGCAATCCTGCGGTGTTGCGGCCAGCTCACAAGAAAGCGAGTTGAAGAAAGGAGCTCAGAGGCACTGTAATACACAAACCTGCAGAGTTATAAATGACAGCTATCGGCCAAAAATATATTGAAGGAAGACTGCCAAGAGGACTTGAAAGCGGGGCAGAATTGCAGGAAACCGATTTCAGGAGGTAGACTGGAATTGTATGTAAAGCATAGGAAAAGAGGCAGAACGTCCACAATGATGCACTTGGCCAAAAAGGGCGTATGCGTTTTTTCCTGAATATATTCAGGAAAAAACGCATACGCCCTTTTTGGCCAACCAAGCAAGCTTGCAAAGGAAATCTGCACTACAATGAAGTCTCACTGCCCGCCTGTCAAAAGGGCCATCTGAAAAAAGTGTAAAATCCAGAAAGGCAGGAGAGTCCATGGAGAACTGGGAGCCTTGTTATGCTGATGGGCGGGATGTAAATTGCCAACAGCCACTCTGGAAAAGTGTATGGTGTTTCCTGAAACATCTAGAAAACAAAGCAAGAGAGTCTAGGGCACTTCCACTTATGGTCCTATAGCTTAGGGAAATTAAAATCAAAAAGACACAGCCACCCCAAAGTTTGGGACGGCTCTGTTTACAAGAACCTCGTTTACTCTACAAGTTCAATATCGCAGAAAGCGAAAAAAGGATAAAGAAGTTGTGGTACTTACGTACAATGCAATATCACTGAGCAATGAAATCTATGTCATCAGGCCCGTAGCAGGATAATGAGTGGATTCAGGTACGATGATTCTAAGTGAAATAAGTCACGCAGAAAAAGAAACATCATAAGATATCACTACTACAAGGAATGTAAACTTGGCTACACAGGAACTGAATTACAAAACAGAACAGGGTCTCTAATGTAGAAAACCAACTTATGCTTGCTTAAGGGGAAAGGTGAGTTGGAGTGCTGCATAAACCAGAGATTGAAATTAGCACAGATACCGTTCCATAAACCAAATATGTAATAGACAAGAGCTACTCCTTGCTCAACGAAGAGGACACAACACCGCATATTAAACCCCTAAGAATATACCTGGCTAGTAAGAATCTTAAAACCTATGGATTTATATGTCTCCGAAAGAGAATCAAGCGTGTGTACAGCGGCATAAGCGCAGGAGTGATAGGATTGGTGAGGTACGGTGAGCAAATGCAGACCCTTTGAAGTCATATTGCATGGTACCCATTCCATGGGTCTCAACTCTCCAGGTTTAAGGGATTCTGCCTTCAGCTAAAACATGCATGTGGAACCCAGAGTATGATCCACCGTGTGATCGGGAAACGTGTTCAAATGTGTCTCAGTTTTCGTCCCCTGGTACTCGGGTGCAACATTCCAGACGCTTTACTAACACTCTCCCCACTTGGAGAGTCAGTGCCTTTAACCTCCTGTTTGGCCCAGTTTGCAATTTCTGCGGAAAATGAACAGGAATAGGGAGAACCAATGAGAGACTAGCTGGAGGTGTCTGGACGGGCAAATTTAACTCTCATTTCCCACCAGGAAGAGGAATTAACCAAAGGCTCAGCGCGCCATGCTGGAACCACACTAGGGCCTGAAGCAATCCTGTGGTGTTACGGCCAGCTCACAAGAAAGCGAGTTGAAGAAAGGAGCTCAGGGGCACTGTCATTCACAAACCTGCAGAGTTATAAATGACAGCTATCGTCCAAAAATATATTGAAGGAAGGCTGCCAAGAGGACTTGAAAGCGGGGCAGAATTGCAGGAAACCGATTTCTGGAGGTAGACTGGAATTGCATGTAAAGCATAGGAAAAGAGACAGAACGTCCACAATGATGCACTTGGCCAAAAAGGGCGTATGCGTTTTTCCTGAATATATTCATGAAAAAACGCATACGCCCTTTTTGGCCAACCAAGCAAGCTTGCAAAGGAAATCTGCACTACAATGAAGTCTCACTGCCCCCCGGTCAAAAGGGCCATCTGAAAAAACAGTAAAATCCAGAAAGGCAGGACAGGCCATGGAGAACTGGGAGCCTTGTTATGCTGATGGGCGGGATGTAAATTGCCAACAGCCACTCTGGAGAAGTGTATGGTGTTTCCTGAAACATCTAGAAAACAAAGCAACAGCGCCTGGGGCACTTCCACTTATGGTCCTATAGCTTATGGAAATTAAAATCAAAAAGACACAGCCACCCCAAAGTTTGGGACCGCTCTGTTTACAAGAACATCGTTTACGGTACAAGTTCAATATCACAGAAAGCGAAAAATGGATAAAGAAGTTGTGGTACTTACGTACAATGCAGTATCACTCAGCAATGAAATCTATGTCATCAGGCCCGTAGCAGCATAATGAGTGGATTCAGGTACGATGATTCTAAGTGAAATAAGTCACACAGAAAAAGAAACATCATAAGATATCACTACTACACGGAATGTAAACTTGGCTACACAGGAACTGAATTACAAAACAGAACAGGGTCTCTAATGTAGAAAACCAACTTATGCTTGCTTAAGGGGAAAGGTGTGTTGGAGTGCTGCATAAACCAGAGATTGAAATTAGCACAGATACCGTTCCATAAGCCAAATATGTAATAGACAAGAGCTACTCCTTGCTCAACGAAGAGGACACAACACCCCATATTAAACGCCTAAGAATATACCTGACTAGTAATAATCTTAAAACCTATGGATTTATATGTCTCCGAAAGAGAATCAAGAGTGTGTACAGCGGCATAAGCGCAGCATTGATAGGATTGGTGAGGTTCGGTGAGCAAATGCAGACCCTTTGAAGTCATATTGCATGGTACCCATTCCATGGGTCTCAACTCTCCAGGTTTAAGGGATTCTTTCTTCAGCTAAAACATGCATGTGGAACCCAGAGTATGATCCACCATGTGATGGGGAAACGTGTTCAAATGTGTCTCAGTTTTCATCCCCTGGTACTCGGGTGCAACATTCCAGACGCTTTACTAACACTCTCCCCACTTGGAGAGTCAGTGCCTTTAACCTCCTGTTTGGCCCAGTTTGCAATTTCTGTGGAAAATGAACAGGAATAGGGAGAACCAATGAGAGAGTAGCTGGAGGTGTCTGGACTTGCAAATTTAACTCTCATTTCCCACCAGGAAGAGGAATTAACCAAAGTCTCAGCGTGCCATACCGGAACCACACTAGGGCCTGAAGCAATCCTGCGGTGTTGCGGCCAGCTCACAAGAAAGCGAGTTGAAGAAAGGAGCTCAGAGGCACTGTAATACACAGACCTGCAGAGTTATAAATGACAGCTATCGGCCAAAAATATATTGAAGGAAGGCTGCCAAGAGGACTTGAAAGCGGGGCAGAATTGCAGGAAACCGATTTCAGGAGGTAGACTGGAATTGCATGTAAAGCATAGGAAAAGAGGCAGAACGTCCACAATGATGCACTTGGCCAAAAAGGGCGTATGCGTTTTTTCCTGAATATATTCAGGAAAAAACGCATACGCCCTTTTTGGCCAACCAAGCAAACTTGCAAAGGAAATCTGCACTACAATGAAGTCTCACTGCCCCCCGGTCAAAAGGGCCATCTGATAAAAGTGTAAAATCCAGAAAGGCAGGACAGGCTATGGAGAACTGGGAGCCTTTTTATGCTGATGGGCGGGATGTAAATTGCCAACAGCCACTCTGGAGAAGTGTATGGTGTTTCCTGAAACATCTAGAAAACAAAGCAACAGAGCCTGGGGCACTTCCACTTATGGTCCTATAGCTTAGGGAAATTAAAATCAAAAAGACACAGCCACCCCAAAGTTTGGGACGGCTCTGTTTACAAGAACCTCGTTTACGGTACAAGTTCAATATCGCAGAAAGCGAAAAATGGATAAAGAAGTTGTGGTACTTACGTTCAATGCAATATCACTCAGCAATGAAATCTATGTCATCAGGCCCGTAGCAGCATAATGAGTGGATTCAGGTACGATGATTCTAAGTGAAATAAGTCACGCAGAAAAAGAAACATCATAAGATATCACTACTACACGGAATGTAAAGTTGGCTACACAGGAACTGAATTACAAAACAGAACAGGGTCTCTAATGTAGAAAACCAACTTATGCTTGCTTAAGGGGAAAGGTGAGTTGGGGTGCTGTATAAAACCAGAGATTGAAATTAGCAGAAATACCGTTCCATAAGCCAAATATGTAATAGACAAGAGCTACTCCTTGCTCAATGAAGAGGACACAACACCCCATATTAAACGCCTAAGAATATACCTGACTAGTAAGAATCTTAAAACCTATGGATTTATATGTCTCCGAAAGAGAATCAAGCGTGTGTACAGCGGCATAAGCGCAGCATTGATAGGATTGGTGAGGTTCGGTGAGCAAATGCAGACCCTTTGAAGTCATATTGCATGGTACCCATTCCATGGGTCTCAACTCTCCAGGTTTAAGGGATTCTTCCTTCAGCTAAAACATGCATGGGGAACCCAGAGTATGATCCACCGTGTGAACGGGAAACGTGTTCAAATGTGTCTCAGTTTTCGTCCCCTGGTACTCGGGTGCAACATTCCAGACGCTTTACTAACACTCTCCCCGCTTGGAGAGTCAGTGCCTTTAACCTCCTGTTTGGCCCAGTTTGCAATTTCTGCGGAAAATGAACAGGAATAGGGAGAACCAATGAGAGACTAGCTGGAGGTGTCTGGACGGGCAAATTTAACTCTCATTTCCCACCAGGAAGAGGAATTAACCAAAGGCTCAGTGTGCCATGCCGGATCCACACTAGGGCCTGAAGCAATCCTGCGGTGTTGCGGCCAGCTCACAAGAAAGCGAGTTGAAGAAAGGAGCTCAGAGGCACTGTAATACACAAACCTGCAGAGTTATAAATGACAGCTATCTTCCAAAAATATATTGAAGGAAGGCTGCCAAGAGGACTTGAAAGCGGGGCAGAATTGCAGGAAACCGATTTCAGGAGGTAGACTGGAATTGCATGTAAAGCATAGGAAAAGAGGCAGAACGTCCACAATGATGCACTTGGCCAAAAAGGGCGTATGCGTTTTTTCCTGAATATATTCAGGAAAAAACGCATACACCCTTTTTGGCCAACCAAGCAAGCTTGCAAAGGAAATCTGCACTACAATGAAGTCTCACTGCCCGCCGGTCAAAAGGGCCATCTGAAAAAAGTGTAAAATCCAGAAAGGCAGGAGAGTCCATGGAGAACTGGGAGCCTTGTTATGCTGATGGGCGGGATGTAAATTGCCAACAGCCACTCTGGAGAAGTGTATGGTGTTTCCTGAAACATCTAGAAAACAAAGCAACAGAGCCTAGGGCACTTCCACTTATGGTCCTATAGCTTAGGGAAATTAAAATCAAAAAGACACAGCCACCCCAAAGTTTGGGACGGCTCTGTTTACAAGAACCTCGTTTACTCTACAAGTTCAATATCGCAGAAAGCGAAAAATGGATAAAGAAGTTGTGGTACTTACGTACAATGCAATATCACTGAGCAATGAAATCTATGTAATCAGGCCCGTAGCAGCATAATGAGTGGATTCAGGTACGATGATTCTAAGTGAAATAAGTCACGCAGAAAAAGAAACATCATAAGATATCACTACTACAAGGAATGTAAACTTGGCTACACAGGAACTGAATTACAAAACAGAACAGGGTCTCTAATGTAGAAAACCAACTTATGCTTGCTTAAGGGGAAAGGTGAGTTGGAGTGCTGCATAAACCAGAGATAGAAATTAGCACAGATACCGTTCCATAAACCAAATATGTAATAGACAAGAACT
Organism: Leucopleurus acutus; assembly: GCF_964270905.1. Lineage (NCBI taxonomy): Eukaryota > Metazoa > Chordata > Mammalia > Artiodactyla > Delphinidae > Leucopleurus > Leucopleurus acutus. The sequence goes on along the minus strand of NC_139146.1, from coordinate 102,428,246 downwards.
ACTCCTTGCTCAACGAAGAGGACACAACACCGCATATTAAACCCCTAAGAATATACCTGGCTAGTAAGAATCTTAAAACCTATGGATTTATATGTCTCCGAAAGAGAATCAAGCGTGTGTACAGCGGCATAAGCGCAGCATTGATAGGATTGGTGAGGTTCGGTGAGCAAATGCAGACCCTTTGAAGTCATATTGCATGGTACCCATTCCATGGGTCTCAACTCTCCAGGTTTAAGGGATTCTGCCTTCAGCTAAAACATGCATGTGGAACCCAGAGTATGATCCACCATGTGATCGGGAAACGTGTTCAAATGTGTCTCAGTTTTCGTCCCCTGGTACTCGGGTGCAACATTCCAGACGCTTTACTAACACTCTCCCCACTTGGAGAGTCAGTGCCTTTAACCTCCTGTTTGGCCCAGTTTGCAATTTCTGCGGAAAATGAACAGGAATAGGGAGAACCAATGAGAGACTAGCTGGAGGTGTCTGGACGGGCAAATTGAACTCTCATTTCCCACCAAGAAGAGGTATTAACCAAAGGCACAGCGTGCCATGCCGGAACCACACTAGGGCCTGAAGCAATCATGCGGTGTTGCGGCCAGCTCACAAGAAAGCGAGTTGAAGAAAGGAGCTCAGGGGCACTGTCATTCACAAACCTGCAGAGTTATAAATGACAGCTATCGTCCAAAAATATATTGAAGGAAGGCTGCCAAGAGGACTTGAAAGCGGGGCAGAATTGCAGGAAACCGATTTCAGGAGGTAGACTGGAATTGCATGTAAAGCATAGGAAAAGAGGCAGAACGTCCACAATGATGCACTTGGCCAAAAAGGGCGTATGCATTTTTTCCTGAATATATTCTGGAAAAAACGCATACGCCCTTTTTGGCCAACCAAGCAAGCTTGAAAAGGAAATCTGCACTACAATGAAGTCTCACTGCCACCCGGTCAAAAGGGCCATCTGAAAAAAGTGTAAAATCCAGAAAGGCAGGACAGGCCATGGAGAACTGGGAGCCTTGTTATGCTGATGGGCGGGATGTAAATTGCCAACAGCCACTCTGGAGAAGTGTATGGTGTTTCCTGAAACATCTACAAAACAAAGCAACAGAGCCTGGGGCACTTCCACTTATGGTCCTATAGCTTAGGGAAATTAAAATCAAAAAGACACAGCCACCCCAAAGTTTGGGACGGCTCTGTTTACAAGAACCTCGTTTACGGTACAAGTTCAATATCGCAGAAAGCGAAAAATGGATAAAGAAGTTGTGGTACTTACGTTCAATGCAATATCACTCAGCAATGAAATCTATGTCATCAGGCCCGTAGCAGCATAATGAGTGGATTCAGGTACGATGATTCTAAGTGAAATAAGTCACGCAGAAAAAGAAACATCATAAGATATCACTACTACAAGGAATGTAAACTTGGCTACACAGGAACTGAATTACAAAACAGAACAGGGTCTCTAATGTAGAAAACCAACTTATGCTTGCTTAAGGGGAAAGGTGAGTTTGAGTGCTGCATAAACCAGAGATTGAAATTAGCACAGATACCGTTCCATAAACCAAATATGTAATAAACAAGAGCTACTCCTTGCTCAACGAAGAGGACACAACACCGCATATTAAACCCCTAAGAATATACCTGGCTAGTAAGAATCTTAAAACCTATGGATTTATATGTCTCCGAAAGAGAATCATGCGTGTGTACAGCGGCATAAGCGCAGCAGTGATAGGATTGGTGAGGTTCGGTGAGCAAATGCAGACCCTTTGAAGTCATATTGCATGGTACCCATTCCATGGGTCTCAACTCTCCAGGTTTAAGGGATTCTTCCTTCAGCTAAAACATGCATGTGGAACCCAGAGTATGATCCACCGTGTGATCGGGAAACGTGTTCAAATGTGTCTCAGTTTTCGTCCCCTGGTACTCGGGTGCAACATTCCAGACGCTTTACTAACACTCTCCCCACTTGGAGAGTCAGTGCCTTTAACCTCCTGTTTGGCCCAGTTTGCAATTTCTGCGGAAAATGAGCAGGAATAGGGAGAACCAATGAGAGACTAGCTGGAGGTGTCTGGACGGGCAAATTGAACTCTCATTTCCCACCAGGAAGAGGAATTAAGCAAAGGCTCAGTGTGCCATGCCGGAACCACACTAGGGCCTGAAGCAATCCTGCGGTGTTGCGGCCAGCTCACAAGAAAGCGAGTTGAAGAAAGGAGCTCAGGGGCACTGTCATTCACAAACCTGCAGAGTTATAAATGACAGCTATCGTCCAAAAATATATTGCAGGAAGGCTGCCAAGAGGACTTGAAAGTGGGGCAGAATTGCAGGAAACCGATTTCAGGAGGTAGACTGGAATTGCATGTAAAGCATAGGAAAAGAGGCAGAACGTCCACAATGATGCACTTGGCCAAAAAGGGCGTATGCGTTTTTTCCTGAATATATTCAGGAATAAACGCATACGCCCTTTTTGGCCAACCAAGCAAGCTTGCAAAGGAAATCTGCACTACAACGAAGTCTCACTGCCCCCCGGTCAAAAGGGGCATCTGAAAAAAGTGTAAAATCCAGAAAGGCAGGACAGGCCATGGAGAACTAGGAGCCTTGTTATGCTGATGGGCGGGATGTAAATTGCCAACAGCCACTCTGGAGAAGTGTATGGTGTTTCCTGAAACATCTAGAAAACAAAGCAACAGAGCCTAGGGCACTTCCACTTATGGTCCTATAGCTTAGGGAAATTAAAATCAAAAAGACACAGCCACCCCAAAGTTTGGGACGGCTCTGTTTACAAGAACCTCGTTTACTGTACAAGTTCAATATCACAGAAAGTGAAAAATGGATTAAGAAGTTGTGGTACTTACGTACAATGCAATATCACTCAGCAATGAAATCTATGTCATCAGGCCCGTAGCAGCATAATCAGTGGATTCAGGTACGATGATTCTATGTGAAATAAGTCACACAGAAAAAGAAACAGCATAAGATATCACTACTACACGGAATGTAAACTTGGCTATACAGGAACTGAATTACAAAACAGAACAGGGTCTCTAATGTAGAAAACCAACTTATGCTTGCTTAAGGGCAAAGGTGAGTTGGGGTGCTGCATAAAACCAGAGATTGAAATTAGCACAGATACCGTTCCATAAGACAAATATGTAATAGACAAGAGCTACTCCTTGCTCAACGAAGAGGACACAACACCCCATATCAAACGCCTAAGAATATACTTGACTAGTAAGAATCTTAAAACCTATGGATTTATATGTCTCCGAAAGAGAATCAAGCGTGTGTACAGCGGCATAAGCACAGCAGTGATAGGATTGGTGAGGATCAGTGAGCAAATGCAGACCCTTTGAAGTCATATTACATGGTACCCATTCCATGGGTCTCAACTCTCCAGGTTTAAGGGATTCTTCCTTCAGCTAAAACATGCATGTGGAACCCAGAGTATGATCCACCGTGTGAACGGGAAACGTGTTCAAATGTGTCTCAGTTTTCGTCCCCTGGTACTCGGGTGCAACATTCCAGACGCTTTACTAACACTCTCCCCACTTGGAGAGTCAGTGCCTTTAACCTCCTGTTTGGCCCAGTTTGCAATTTCTGCGGAAAATGAACAGGAATAGGGAGAACCAATGAGAGACTAGCTGGAGGTGTCTGGACGGGCAAATTGAACTCTCATTTCCCACCAGGAAGAGGAATTAACCAAAGGCTCAGCGTGCCATGCCGGAACCACACTAGGGCCTGAAGCAATCCTGCGGTGTTGCGGCCAGCTCACAAGAAAGCGAGTTGAAGAAAGGAGCTCAGAGGCACTGTAATACACAAACCTGCAGAGTTATAAATGACAGCTATCGTCCAAAAATATATTGAAGGAAGGCTGCCAAGAGGACTTGAAAGCGGGGCAGAATTGCAGGAAACCGATTTCAGGAGGTAGACGGGAATTGCATGTAAAGCATAGGAAAAGAGGCAGAACGTCCACAATGTTGCACTTGACCAAAAAGGGCGTATGCCTTTTTTCCTGAATATATTCAGGAAAAAACGCATACGCACTTTTTGGCCAACCAAGCAAGCTTGCAAAGGAAATCTGCACTACAATGAAGTCTCACTGCCCCCTGGTCAAAAGGGCCATCTGAAAAAAGTGTAAAATCCAGAAAGTCAGGACAGGCCATGGAGAACTGGGAGCCTTGTTATGCTGATGGGCGGGATGTAAATTGCCAGCAGCCACTCTGGAGAAGTGTATGGTGTTTCCTGAAACATCTAGAAAACAAAGCAACAGAGCCTAGGGCACTTCCACTTATGGTCCTATAGCTTAGGGAAATTAAAATCAAAAAGACACAGCCACCCCAAAGTTTGGGACGGCTCTGTTTACAAGAACATCGTTTACGGAACAAGTTCAATATCACAGAAAGCGAAAAATGGATAAAGAAGTTGTGGTACTTATGTACAATGCAATATCACTCAGCAATGAAATCTATGTCATCAGGCCCGTAGAAGCATAATGATTAGATTCAGGTACGATGATTCTAAGTGAAATAAGTCACACAGAAAAAGAAACATCATAAGATATCACTACTACACGGAATGTAAACTTGGCTACACAGGAACTGAATTACAAAACAGAACAGGGTCTCAAATGTAGAAAACCAACTTATGCTTGCTTAAGGGGAAAGGTAAGTTGGGGTGCTGCATAAAACCAGAGATTGAAATTAGCACAGATACCGTTCCATAAGCCAAATATGTAATAGACAAGAGCTACTCCTTGCTCAACGAAGTGGACTCAACACCCCATATTAAACACCTAAGAATATACCTGACTAGTAAGAATCTTAAAACCTATGGATTCATATGTCTCCGTAAGAGAATCAAGCGTGTGTACAGAGGCATAAATGCAGCAGGGATAGGATTGCTGAGGTTCGGTGAGCAAATGCAGACCCTTTGAAGTCATATTGCATGGTACCCATTCCATGGGTCTCAACTCTCCATGTTTAAGGGATTCTTCCTTCAGCTAAAACATGCATGTGGAACCCAGAGTACGATCCACCGTGTGATCGCGAAACGTGTTCAAATGTGTCTCAGTTGTCGTCCCCTGGTACTCGGGTGCAACATTCCAGACGCTTTACTAACACTCTCCCCACTTGGAGAGTCAGTGCCTTTAACCTCCTGTTTGGCCCAGTTTGCAATTTCTGTGGAAAATGAACAGGAATAGGGAGAACCAATGAGAGAGTAGCTGGAGGTGTCTGGACGGGCAAATTTAACTCTCATTTCCCACCAAGAAGAGGAATTAACCAAAGGCTCAGCATGCCATGCCAGAACAAAACTAGGGCCTGAAGCAGTCCTGCGGTTTTGCGGCCAGCTCACAAGAAAGCGAGTTTAAGAAAGGAGCTCAGGGGCACTCTAATTCACAAACCTGCAGAGTTATAAATGACAGCTACCTTCCAAAAATATATTGAAGTAAGGCTGCCAAGAGGAGTTGAATGCGGGGCAGAATTGCAGGAAACTGATTTCAGGAGGTAGACTGGAATTGCATGTAAAGCATAGGAAAAGAGGCAGAACGTCCACAATGATGCACTTGGCCAAAAAGGGTGTATGCGTTTTTTCCTGAATATATTCACGAAAAAACGCATACGCCCTTTTTGGCCAACCAAGCAAGCTTGCAAAGGAAATCTGCACTACAATGAAGTCTCACTGCCCCCCGGTCAAAAGGGTCATCTGAAAAAAGTGTAAAATCCAGAAAGGCAGGACAGGCCAAGGAGAACTGGGAGCCTTGTTATGCTGATAGGCGGGATGTAAATTGCCAGCAGCCAATCTGGAGAAGTGTATGGTGTTTCCTGAAACATCCAAAAAACAAAGCAACAGAGCCTAGGGCACTTCCACTTATGGTTCTATAGCTTAGGGAAATTAAAATCAAAAAGACACAGCCACCCCAAAGATGAGACGGCTCTGTTTACAAGAACCTCGTTCACGGTACAAGTTCAATATCACAGAAAGCGAAAAATGGATAAAGAACTTGTGGTACTTACGTTCAATGCAATATCACTCAGCAATGAAATCTATGTCATCAGGCCCGTAGCAGCATAATGAGTGGATTCAGGTACGATTTTTCTAAGTGAAATAAGTCACACAGAAAAAGAAACATCATAAGATATCACTACTACACAGAATGTAAACTTAGCTACACAGGAACTGAATTACAAAATAGAACAGGGTCTCAAATGTAGAAAACCAACTTATGCTTGCTTAAGGGGAAAGGTGAGTTGGGGTGCTGCATGAAACCAGAGATTGAAATTAGCACAGATACCGTTCCATAAGCCAAATATGTAATAGACAAGAGCTACTCCTTGCTCAACGAAGTGGACTCAACACCCCATATTAAACGCCTAAGAATATACCTGACTAGTAAGAATCTTAAAACCTTTGGATTTATATGTCTCCGAAAGAGAATCAAGCGTCTGTACAGCGGCATAAACGCAGCAGTGATAGGATTGGTGAGGTTCGCTGAGCAAATGCAGACCCTTTGAAGTCATATTGCATGGTACCCATTCCATGGGTCTCAACTCTCCATGTTTAAGGGATTCTTCCTTCAGCTAAAACATGCATGTGGAACCCAGAGTACGATCCACCGTGTGATCGCGAAACGTGTTCAAATGTGTCTCAGTTGTCGTCCCCTGGTACTCGGGTGCAACATTCCAGACGCTTTACTAACACTCTCCCCACTTGGAGAGTCAGTGCCTTTAACCTCCTGTTTGGCCCAGTTTGCAATTTCTGTGGAAAATGAACAGGAATAGGGAGAACCAATGAGAGACTAGGTGGAGGTGTCTGGACGGGCAAATTTAACTCTCATTTCCCACCAAGAAGAGGAATTAACCAAAGGCTCAGCATGCCATGCCAGAACAAAACTAGGGCCTGAAGCAGTCCTGCGGTTTTGCGGCCAGCTCACAAGAAAGCGAGTTTAAGAAAGGAGCTCAGGGGCACTGTAATTCACAAACCTGCAGAGTTATAAATGACAGCTATCTTCCAAAAATATATTGAAGTAAGGCTGCCAAGAGGAGTTGAATGCGGGGCAGAATTGCAGGAAACTGATTTCAGGAGGTAGACTGGAATTGCATGTAAAGCATAGGAAAAGAGGCAGAACGTCCACAATGATGCACTTGGCCAAAAAGGGTGTATGCGTTTTTTCCTGAATATATTCAGGAAAAAACGCATACGCCCTTTTTGGCCAACCAAGCAAGCTTGCAAAGGAAATCTGCACTACAAAGAAGTCTCACTGCCCCCCGGTCAAAAGGGTCATCTGAAAAAAGTGTAAAATCCAGAAAGGCAGGACAGGCCAAGGAGAACTGGGAGCCTTGTTATGCTGATAGGCGGGATGTAAATTGCCAGCAGCCAATCTGGAGAAGTGTATGGTGTTTCCTGAAACATCCAAAAAACAAAGCAACAGAGCCTAGGGCACTTCCACTTATGGTTCTATAGCTTAGGGAAATTAAAATCAAAAAGACACAGACACCCCAAAGATGAGACGGCTCTGTTTACAAGAACCTCGTTCACGGTACAAGTTCAATATCACAGAAAGCGAAAAATGGATAAAGAAGTTGTGGTACTTATGTTCAATGCAATATCACTCAGCAATGAAATCTATGTCATCAGGCCCGTAGCAGCATAATGAGTGGATTCAGGTACGATTTTTCTAAGTGAAATAAGTCACACAGAAAAAGAAACATCATAAGATATCACTACTACACAGAATGTAAACTTAGCTACACAGGAACTGAATTACAAAATAGAACAGGGTCTCAAATGTAGAAAACCAACTTATGCTTGCTTAAGGGGAAAGGTGAGTTGGGGTGCTGCATGAAACCAGAGATTGAAATTAGCACAGATACCGTTCCATAAGCCAAATATGTAATAGACAAGAGCTACTCCTTGCTCAACGAAGTGGACTCAACACCCCATATTAAACGCCTAAGAATATACCTGACTAGTAAGAATCTTAAAACCTTTGGATTTATATGTCTCCGAAAGAGAATCAAGCGTCTGTACAGCGGCATAAACGCAGCAGTGATAGGATTGGTGAGGTTCGCTGAGCAAATGCAGACCCTTTGAAGTCATATTGCATGGTACCCATTCCATGGGTCTCAACTCTCCATGTTTAAGGGATTCTTCCTTCAGCTAAAACATGCATGTGGAACCCAGAGTATGATCTACCGTGTGATCGGGAAACGTGTTCAAATGTGTCTCAGTTTTCGTCCCCTGGTACTCGGGTGCAGCATTCCAGACGATTACTAACACTCTCCCCACTTGGAGAGTCAGTGCCTTTAACCTCCTGTTTGACCCAGTTTGCAATTTCTTCGGAAGATGAACAGGAATAAGGAGAAGCAATGGGAGACTATCCTTAGGTGTCTGGACGGGTAAATTTAACTCTCATTTCCCACCAGGAAGATAAATGAACCAAAGGCTCCGCCTGCCATGCTGGAACTAGATTAGGGCCTGAGGAGATCCTGCGGTGTTGCGGCCAGCTCACAAGAAAGCGAGTTGAAGAAAGGAGCTCAGGGGCACTGTAATTCAGAAACCTGCGGAGTTATAAATGACAGCTATCATCCAAAATTATACTGAAGTAAGGCTGCGAAGAGGACTTGAATGCGGGGCAGAATTGCTGGAAACTGATTTCAGAACGTACACGGGAGTAGCTCTTAAAGCATAGGAAAAGGGACAGAACTTGGAAAATAATGCACTTGGCAAAAACGGGCATATGTGTTTTATGCAGAGCTCTCATAACTGAGGGGAGGAGATTCCCAGCAGGCTCCAACTGCCACCTGAGGGCTCACATTGCCAAGGCAACGTGAGCATGCCAGGCAGGAGTTACCTCACAGCAGAGGTCCCACCTCACAGAAGGGTGAGAAACCCAGCCAACATCAGACTCTCACCAGAGGGCCCACATCACCAAGGGGATGGGAACCAGGCAGGAGTGTCTTCACATCAGTGGGGCCACATCATCGAAAGCTGAGGTACTCAGCACATGTGTCCTCAAACCAGAGGACCCACATCACCAAGGACCTCGGAGTGAGGCAGGCAGGAGTAGCCTCACAACACTGGGCCCATAGAATAAAAAAGTGAGGAATCCAGCGGTTGGAACCTCCCAGCAGGTGACCCAGAGCACCGAGGCTATGGGATCCAGGCCACAGTGAACTCACAAAAGAGGGCCCATGTCATGAAACTGAGCAACCCAGCCATTGGGACCTCAGAGCAGGAGGCCCACATCCCCATGGGGATGGAATTCTGGTAGGAGTGTCCTCGCACCACTGAGAACGTATCAGAAAATTTTGGGCGACCAGCAGTTAGGGCCTGACGCCAGAGGACCCTCATCACCAAGGGAAGGAGGCTCCCAGCAGGCTCCAACTGCCACCAGAGGGCTGACGTCGCCAAGGCGATGTGTGCCAACCAGGCATGAATGACCTCACAGCAGAGGGCCCACCTCAGAGAAGTGTGACGAACCCAGTCAGGATCAGACTCGCACCAGAGGGCCCACATCACCAAATGGATTGGAACCAGGCAGGAGTGTCCTCACATGAGTAGGGCCACATCATCTAAAGGTGAGGAAACCAGAACATGTGGCTTCAAACCATAGGACACCCATCACCAAGGGGCTGGGAGTGAGGCAGGCAGGAGGAGCCTCATAACAGAGGGCCCAAAAATAAGAAAGGTGAGGAATCCAGCAGTTGGAACCTCCCAGCAGGCGGCCCAGAGCACAGAGGCTAGAGGAACCAGGCCAGAGTGAACTAACACCAGACAGCCCACATCATGAAACTGTGAGCAACCCAGACATTGGGACCTCAGAGCAGAAGGCCCACATCCCCATGGTGATGGGAACATGACAGGAGTGTCCTGGCATCACTGGGCTCACATCAGAAAACGTGGGGTGCTCAGAAGTTAGGGCCTGACGCTAGAGGGCACTCATCACCGAGAGGAGGAGGCTCCCAGCAGGCTCCAGCTGCCACCAGAGGGCCAACGTCGCCAAGGTGATGTGGGCCAGCCTGGCAGGAGTGACCTCACAGCAGAGGGCCCACCTCACAGAGGGGTGAGGAACACAGCCAGGATCAGACTCTCACCAGAGGGCCCACATCACCAAGGGGATGGGAACCAGGCAGGAGTGTCCCCACACCAGTGGGACAACATCATCGAAAGGTGAGGATCCCAGCACATGTGTCCTCAAACCAGAGGAACCACATCACCAAGGGGTTCGGAATGAGGCTGGCAGGACTGGCCTCACAACACAGGGTCCATAGAATATAAAAGTTGAGGAATCCAGCAGTTGGAACCTCCCAGCAAGTGGCCCAGAGCACCGAGGCTATGGGATCCAGGCCACAGTGAACTCACAGCAGAGGGCCCACATCATGAACCTGTGAGCAGCCCAGCTGTTGGGACCTCAGAACAGAAGGCCCACATCCCCATTGGGATGGGAACCTGGCAGGAGTGGCTTTGCACCACTTAGCACATATCAGAAAATGTTAGGAGCCCAGCAGTTAGGGGCTGATGCCAGGGGGCCCTCATAACTGAGGGGAGGAGACTCCCAGCAGGTTCCAACTGCCAACAGAGGGACCACGTCTACAAGGTGGCATGCGCCAGCCAGGCAGTAGTGACCTCACAGCAGAGGGCCTATCTCACAGAAGGGTGAGGAACCGAGGCAGGATGAGACTCTCACCAGAGGGCCCACAACACCAAGGGGATGGGAACCAGTCAGGACTGTCCTCCCACCAGTGGGGCCACATCATCGAAAGGTGAGGAACCCAGCACATGTGGCCTCATATCAGAGGACATACATCACAAAGGGGATGGGAGTGAGGCAGGTAGGAGTAGCCTAAAAACAGAGGGCCCAAAGAATAAAAAAAGTGAGGAATCCAGCATTTGGAACCTCCCAGCAGGCGGCCGAGAGCACAGAAGCTATGGGATGCAGGCAGGAGTTAACTAACACCAGAGAGCCCACATCATGAAACTGTGAGCAACCCAGGCGTTGGGACTTCAGAGCAGAAAGCCCACATCCCCATGGGGATGGGAACCTGACAGGAGTGTCCTGGCATCACTGGGCTCACATCAGAAAACGTGGGGAGCCCAGCAGTTAGAGCCTGATGCTAGAGGGCCGTCATCACCGAGGGCAGGAGGCTCCCAGCAGGTTCCATGTGCCAACAGAGGGCCCACGTCGCCAAGGTGATGTGTGCAAGTCAGGCAGGATTGACCTCACAGCAGAGGGCCTACCTCACAGAAGAGTGAGGAACCCAGCCAGGATAAGACTGTCACCAGAAGGCCCACATCACCAAGGGGATGGGAACCAGGCAGGAGTGTCCTCACACCAGTGGGGCCACATCATTGAAAGTTGCCTAACCCAGCACATGTGGCCTCAAACCAGAAGACCCACATCACGAAGGGGTTGCGAGTGAGGCAGGCAGGAGGAGCATCACAACACAGGACCCATAGAATACAAAAGTTGAGGAATCGAGCAGTTGGAACCTCCCAGCAGGCAGCCAAGACCACAGAGGCTATGGGATCCAGGCCACAGTGAACTAACACCAGAGAGCCCACATCATGAAATTGTGATCAACCCAGCCGTTGGAACCTCAGAGCAGAAGGCCCACATCCCCATGGGGATGGGAACCTAAGAGGAGTGCTTGAGCAACACTGGGCTCACTAAGAAAAGTTGGGGAGCCCAGCAGTTAGGGCCTGACGTCAGAGGGCCCTCATCACAGAGCTGAGGAGGCTCCCAGCAGGGTCCAATTGCCACCAGAGGGCTCATGTCAACAAGGCGAGGTGAGCAACCCAGGCAAGAGTTACCTGATAGTAGAGGGCCCACCTCACAGATGGGTGAGGAACCCAGCCAGGATCAGACTCTCAACAGAGGGCCCACATCACCAAGGGGATGTGAACCAGGCAGGAGTCTCCTAAGACCATTGGTCCCACATCATCGAAAGGTGAGGAACCCAGCACATGTGGCCTCAAACCAGACGACACACATCACGAAGGGGCTGGGAGTGAGGCAGGCAGGAGGAGCCTCACAACAGAGGGCCCAAAAAATTAAAAAAGTGAGGAATCCAGCAGTTGGAACCTCCCAGCAGGCGGCCAAGAGCACAGAGGCTATGGGATCCAGGCCTCTGTGAACACCAGAGAGCCCACATCATGAAAATGTGAACAACCCAGCCGTTGGGACCTCAGAGCAGAAGGCCCACATCCCCATGGAGATGGGATCCTAAGAGGAGTGCCAAAGCATCACTGGGCTCACTAAGAAAAGTTGGTGAGCCCAGCAGTTAGGGCCTGACGCAAGAGGGCCCTCATCACCGGGGGGAGGAGATTCCCAGCACGCTCCAACTGCCACCACACGGCTGACTTCACCAAGGCAATGTGTGCCAGCCATGCAGGAGTGACCTATCAGCAGAGGGTCTCCCTCACAGGTGGGTGAGGAACAAAGCCAGGAACAGACTCTCACCAGGGGGTCCACATAACCACGTGGATGAGAACCAGGCAGGAGTGTCCTCACACTAGTGGGGCCACATCATCGAAAGGTGAGGAACCCAGCAAAGGTGGCCACAAACCAGAGGACCCACATCACCAAGGGGTTGAGAGTGAGGTAGGTGACTGGACGGGCATATTTAACACTCATTTCCCACCAGGAAGAGAAATTAACCAAAGGCTCAGCGTGCCCTGCCAGAAGCAGATTAGGGCCTGAAGCAGTCTTGCGGGTTTGCGGCCAGCTCACAAGAAAGCGAGCTGAAGAAAGGAGCTCAGGGGCCCTGTAATTCACAAACCTGGAGAGTTATAAATGACAGATAACGTCCAAAAATATATTGAAGTAAGGCTGCGAAGAGGACTTGAAAGTGGGGCAGAATTTCAGGAAACCGATTTCAGGAGGTAGACTGGATTTGCATTTAAAGCATAGGAAAAGAGGCAGAACATCGACAATGATGCACTTGGCAACAAAGGGCGTATGAGTTTGTTCCTGAATATATTCAGGAAAAAACACATACGCCCTTTTTGGCAAACCAAGCAAGCTTGCAATGGAAATCCGAACTACTATGAAGTGTCACTTCCCCCCGGTCTAAAGGGCCATCTGAGAAAAGTGTAAAATCCAGAAAGGCAAGACAGGCCATGGGGAAAAAGGAGCCTTGTTATGCTGATGGGCGGGATGTAAATTGCCAACAGCCACTCTGGAGAAGTGTATGGTGTTTCCTGATACATCTGAAAATCAAAGCAACAGAGTCTAGGGCATTTCCACTTATGGTCCTATAGCTTAAGGAAATTAAAATCAAAAAGACACAGCCACCCCAAAATTTGGGATGGCTCTGTTTACAGGAACCTCTTCTACAGTACGAGTTAAATATCCCAGAGAACAAATAATTGATAAAGAAATTGCGGTACTTACGTACAACAGAATACCACTCAGCAATGAAATCTGTGTCACCAGGCCTGTACCAGCATAATGAGTGGATTGAGGCATGATGATTCTAAGTGAAATAAGTCACACAGAAAAAGAAACATCATAAGGTATCACTAATGCACGGAATGTAAACTTGGCTACACATGAACTGAATTACAAAACAGAACAGGGTCTCAAGATTAGAAAACCAACTTATGCTTGCTTAAGGGGAAAGGTGAGTTAAGGGGGTGCTGCATAAAACCAGAGTTTGAAATTAGCACAGATACCGTTCCATAAGCCAAATATGTAATAGACAAGACCTACCCCCTGCTCAACGAAATGGACTCAACAATGAGGTATCACCTCACACCTGTTAGAATGGGCATCATCTGAAAATCTACAAACAACAAATGCTGGAAAGGGTGTGGAGAAAAGGAACCCTCTTCCACTATTGTTGGGAATATAAATTGATACAGTCACTATGGAGAACAATATGGAGTTTCTTAAGAAACTAATAATAGAATTACCATATGATACAGCAATCCCAGGACTGGACATATACCCAGACAAAACCATAAATCAAAAAGAGACATTCACCGCAATGTTCATTGCATCACTATTTACAATATCGAGGTAATGGAAGCAACCTAAATGCCCACAGACAGACGAATGCATAAAGATGTGGTACATATATAAAATGGAATATTACTAAGCCATGAAAGGAATGAAATTGGGTCATTTGTAGAGACGTCGATGGATCTAGAGACTGTCATACAGAGTGAAGTAAGTCAGAAAGAGAAAAACAAATCTTGTATATTCATGCATATATGTGGAACCTAGAAAAACTGTACAGATTAACCGTTTTGCAAGGCATAAATAGAGCAACAGATGTAGACAACAATCGTATGGACAACAAGGGGGGAAAGCTCTTGGAGGGGTGGTGGTGGGAGGAGTTGAGAGATTGGGATTGGCATGTAAACATTTATATGTATAAAATAGATAACCAATGAGAACCTGCTGTATAAAAATATAAAATAAAATTCAAAATTAAAAAGAAATAAAATTTAAAAAATAAAACAGAAAAAACAATTATTCCCTTCACATACATGTATTTATATGAATAAATTATTTCCATGCTTATATCTGTAAATACAAAAAAGAGGAATAAAATCTACCTTGAACCAAAAACGAAAAAGAGAAAAAAAAAAACAGAACCCACCAGTTACTCAGAGGAAAACCGTATCAGGGCACTTGCTCCAGTTGTAAACAATTCTGAAGTTGGTCAGTGGTGGGGAATCGTCTCCCATTCAGCCAGCAGCCCCCACACGACAAGCGTCCTCATTGCAAAGCTGGGGCACCGTGCTGAGGCATCTGTGAGTAAACGTGAGCTGAGCCCCAGGCCAGTTGCTGCTGAACTGTTCCCACCCTTCCCAGGTAAAACACCTGAATATATACAAGGACTTGAAAGCCTAGAGGAAGGGCCATGGAGCCACACGAGTGACAGCATGCCATATGACTTGGTGCCTGCAGGCCAGCCAGGATGGTCCTGGCCCTGGGTGCTCTTCTGGAAGATTTCCATTTCCCTGCCTGAGATACCCGTCCTGTCCCTGCCCCCACTGCTTCTTCCCTTCCTCACCTCTGCCCAGGGAGAAATTCCAGCAGCAGGTATGGGTGACACATCCTCTTCTTTAGCAGGTGGCAGCCTGGCAACTGCTGCAGAAAGTCCAGCAGAGCCCCACAAACACTGGGCCACCCACAAAGCCGTGGCCTCTCACTCCTTCCCACCAGCCCAGCCCCGAGACTGCTGACAGGGCAGAGAAAATGGCGTCAGGCACAGCTGCAGGGGCTTTTGCTGCCTGGAGTAGTATTTATATTGACCTCAACCCAGGCACACCTGGAGAGGGCTGGCCGGCACGGTAAGGCTGCCCAGGTCAGCCAATCATCACCCCTCAGGGGCTCACAGTTGCAGAAAATGGAACTTGCTGAATCGGCCATGTCCAAGGAACAGGTGTGGACCCCTGAGAGTCAGGATAGACAAGGGGCTGCAGCTTTGGCTTGTTTTCTAATCATTTTATCTGGCCCATGAGTGGGAGACAACTTCAAGAAAACCCTCTCCTAATGAGACGAACCCAGGAGTCAGGGAGAGGAGAGGTGGGTGGTGGTTGGAGACAGAGGCCTGCTGCTCTGGGTGCAGTGGAAGTCTCTGGAAGACCAGGTGGAGGGAGGCCACACAGAGTGATGCCCAGGGTCACAGACCTGTCGGAGCTGCTGTTTGTTAGTTCAAGTCCTGCTCTGAGGTGCTCTGTGTCAGCTCTGAGCAACAGGTGAGCTGGGGGTGCTCTTCAATGAGGGCTATGTGCACGGTTCCTGTGTGCCCAGCCCTGCCATGGTACCTGCAAGGGAAGCTCTGTATCCTGGGAGGGGCCTGACCATGAGAGCCCCGTGGGCTGGGTTGGGGGTGGGGTACCTGCCCAGGAGAGCTCCATATCCTGGGATTGGCCTGACCACGAGAGCCCCATGGGCTGCTGGGGACCTGGTAAAGGATGTCAGGACAGTCAGTGAAGCCACCGAGGATATACCTCCAGTTGCTCCTGATTCCTACACCCTGCTGGTCATTCTACCAACCACCAGGACATGGTATTCTGTATTAGTCTTCAATGATGCCTTCTTTTGTATTCCATTAGTCCCAGAGTCACAAGAAATTTTGGCTTGTGGGTGGCAGGTCTCAACACACAACTAAAACAATACTTCCGGACCGTCTTGCCCCAAGGGTTCAAAAATTCCCACACCATCTTTGGGGAAAGCTTAGCTAAAGACCGAAAAGTTCTACCTCTGGAAAAGGAAACCCTCCTTCAATATGCAGATGACATTCTGATTGCCAGCCCTACTAAGGAGGCCTCTGAACTACCAAGCCAATAAAGGATAGAAGTTGTCCAAGAAAAAGCTCAAATATCACAGACTGCGGTGACCTGCCTGGGCTTCATTCTCACACAAGGTCAGAGAAGCCCATCCAAGGAAAGGGAAGAAACCATTTGCAGCCTTACCCCTTTCTAAAACTAGAAGACAGCTTAGGGGTTCCTGGGGAGGCCAGGGTTTGCTGCTTCTGCACCCCTAACTACAGTCTACTAGCTGGGCCTCTATATGAAACACTGAAAGGAAAAGATGATGATCCTTTTGAACAGAATCCAGAAGTGGCCTTTCAAGAATGGAAAGAGCAGTCAATTCAGACCCTTGCCCTGGAACTCCCTAATTGAGCTAAACCCTTTGACCTTTCCATTCCCGGTGAAAGGTGAATCGCCATTGGAGAATTAGTGCAAAAACTGGGACCACTTGAAATGGAACAACGCAAGAATGCCATCCAGGTAGGATAAACTACAGTCACCAAGGGGCTTGGCCCACTGCCACATCTGGCCAAGATACTGGCGGTATCTAAAAACCTGGAAATCAGCAGCCCAAAAGGCCACCTCCCTCCTAAGGGAAAAGGACCCCACGTGGTGATCCTAATCACCAACCATGCCCTGAAGTTGCAGGGTTCGCTCCGTGGGCACACCGACCTCAAGTGAGGAGGCCCTCCAACTCCAACATCCAGAGAGATAACCGGGGGCAACAGGGCACCATGACGACTCGTGTGAACATCACTTGACCTGGAGTTTCTCTCATAAAACAACAATAGTGTGTCCCGAAGGAGTAGACTACTGCTTGCAGGACTTCCTGCACCCGGAGGGGAGCTAATAATCTTGGCGGGGGAACCGTATATCACACTGTCACCATAGAAAAGCCTACAGACACCGTGATGATGGTGGCCAATAAGACCGGCTGGACTCCTGTTTACTTCAAAAGGCTGTTGACTCAGTGGCCATCATGGTCCTTGATCACCACTGACCCTGGACTGTCTGGGAGTTGAGCGGGCAGGGCTCTGACACCTGGTGCTGTTTTTACATTAATTCAGGGGCCTAATTGAAGAAAGAGCAGACTACTGGTCAGAGCATCTAGGCTGGCAGAAACGGTCAGCCTAAGGTGGCCGAACAAATGTGGGGCAGGGTGAAACCGGCCCCCACAGCGTCTCTGCACATCTCTTTCCTGGACCCTTAAAGGTCATTAGAATCTATAACACTTCCAATGCTGGTGCTCAGGCGGACGAGCAGGGAGGCAGGGGTCCTGGGGCCAATCAACGTCACCTGGAGGCTGCTGGGGAGAAGTTCTGACCCTCGTCCCCTGGTATGAGGGCTCCCAACTCAGCACTCAGCAGTTACAGAAGAAGGGTCTGCACCCTCAGCACTCCAAGAATGAGGAACGGGACAAAAGGCAGAGGAGGGGTTTGTCCCCAGCAAAGCCCATTAAAAATCCCTGGGAGATAAAAATACAATCTGGGCAATAAAGTCAAGTCTGATCTTTTTTATCCTTTGTGCTTTGTCTAATTTCACGTGCTCCTAGGGTCCCGCATGCAGAGGTTCCACACCCGGCACTTCAGACCAGATTTCCTGGTGCAGAATGGCTGGGTCGACACCTCAGCTCCTGGGGCCCAGTGCAGACTCCGAGATATAGAGCCTGAGCTGCAGCCAACCCGGCCCTTGAGAGCTCCGCCCCCTCCCTCCCACTGACTCTGACAGGATCTCTACACAGCAGCCCAGCCCACAGCCCACGGGGTAGTGCATGCTCTCACCTCTCCATTCTCTGATGAAAATATAAAGTTTCCTTTGCTTGGGAACCAAACTCAGTCTCGATCTGTTGGCCCCAATGACACTGGGCAGGGGGACCCTTGTTGGGGTCCACTCTGGAGGATCAGTAACAGAAATTGAGACTATTGTAACTTCAATGAACAGATGTGTGAGCCAAAATGTAGTTAACATAGAACAGTTTATAAGGCTCGGGTAAAATAAGATGTTTCTAACACTTCCATTTGATATTTCCATCACTTTATTATAAGCAAGTTCAGTGAAAAGGTTTGTCTTATTTGTCAGGTCAATATTAGAGAAATGAAGTGATTTCTTTCCAAGGATGTACATCTAATAATCTTGGTTAAAGCTTCAATCTTGTTTTAAATGCTTTTCCATTGAAAATGATACCTCTCTTTCAGCTCCCCCATTTCTGAGAAGTATAAAATCTTATAATTTATTATTACCAAAGGGGAAAGGTGGGAGGAGGGATAAATTAACAGTTTGGAATTAACACATACACACTGCTATGTATAAAATAGATCATCAACAAGGAACTACTGTATAGCACAGGGAACTACACTCAATATTGTGCAATAACCTATAAGGGGAAATAATCGGAAAAAGAACAGATATTTTTATTGACATCATCTATCAATGACAGTTAAAGTGTAACCTAAGGGAAGCCAGTGGTGAGTGCTTCTGACCCTGAAGACTTCAGTCATCTAAAGTTTGCACTCTGCCTACTTCCCAAGGCCCTTAATGAACATATGTGTAGCCGTAGCTTAAAAAACTCCCCAGTTTGGGTTTCGGGGAGACACTGATTTTGAAAAAGCCCTGGTGTTCTCCTTACATGAATGGGACTCTTCCTACTGCTAAAACATGTCTGTCACATCCAGAGGATGGTATACCGTCTGATCGGGAAGAGTTTGGAAAAGGCATCTCATCTCCTCATCTCCTGGTGCTCGGGTTCACCCCTCCAGCGTCTTTACTAACAGTCTCCCCACTTGGAGATGTCAACACTGTCAACATCCTGTTGCGTACAGTTTGGAATTTGTCCAGAGGATGAAGCGGAAGGATGAGGAACAATGAGAGACAAGTCCTAGGTGTTCAGACAGGCACATGTCACTCTAATTTCCAATCAGGAAGATGAATTGACCAAAGGCTAGGGTTGCCCATGGAAACAGTATAGGGCTTGAGGAAATCCCACTGCTTTGTGGCCAGTTCCCATAAACACAAGTTGAACAATGGAACTCAGGGGCAGTAAAATTCACGAAACTGCAGAGTTGAAAATATCTATCACTGAAAAATGTCTTGAGGAAAGTCAGAGAAAAGGATTGGCAAGCAAGGGAGAATGGCAGGAAAGGGATTTGAGGAGGTAGAAAGGACTCGCCATTAAGCACAAGAAAAGGGGCTGAACATTGCCGACATTGCAGTTGGCCAAAAAGGCTGTATGTGTTTTTTTCTGTATATATTCAAGAAAAGGGCATACACTTTTTTAGCCAACCAAACAGGTGGGCACTGGAAATCAATACTACAAAAGATATCACTTCGCATCAGTCAGAAGAGCCATCCTCATAAAGTGTAAACGCCAGAAATGCAGGACAGGGCAAGGAGAAGAGGGAGCCCTGTGAGGCTTATAGTGGAAATGTATATTGCCAACGGCCATTCTGGAGAAGTGTATTGTGTTTACTAAAGCATCTAAAAAATGAGCTACAGAGCATAGGGCACTTGCACTCATGGGCGTATATCTTGGGAAAAACAAAAATCGAGAGGACACAGGCACCCCAATGTTTACTGCCCCTCTGTTTAAAAGATCCTCGACTAGGATATAACTTAAATGTCTCTGGAGGGAAAAAATGGATAGAGATGTGGTACTTATGTAGAGTGGAATATTACTCAGCCTGGAAATCAATGAAATATGGCCAGTTGTAACAACTCCGGAGGAGTTACGTATGATCATTCTAAGTGACGTAATTCAAAAAGAAAAAGACACATATCATAAGATATCACTTAAAGGTGGAATCCAAAATGGCTACACATGAAATAAATTACAAAACAAAAACATAGTCAAATATGTAGAAAATACGCGTGAGGCTGCTAAACGGGAAAGGTGGGGAGGGGTGAGGCATCATCCAGGAGGTTGAAATTAGCAAAGATACCATTCCAAATACCAAACTGATAATCAACAAGGCCTACACGGTAGCTAAAAGAACTGCACTCAGCACACTCAAGTCACCGGAAAAGAATATCTATGACTGGTAAGAATCTGAAAAAGAATTTATTGATGTCTCTCTGTACGTGAATCAAGTGGATGTACAGCAGCAAGAAACAGAGCTTTGAAAATCAGCTATGACCAATATAGTAATAAATTGAAAAAAATAAACGACAGAGAGACAGAGAAAACCTCTTACAACTTTTCCTCAGGGACGGTGATGCAACATGGATTGAACACATCTAGACCCACAGCAGGATGAGACATAAGGCTGGAAACTGCTCGCGCTAAGAGAAATGTGAGGTTGGGTGAGGAAATGCACACCCTTTAAAGTAATACTACCTGGTACCCATTCAATGGGTCCCAAATCTGCAGGTTCAAGGAATCTTCCTACAGCTAAAACATGCATGGAAAACCCAGAGGACTGTACACCATGTGATCGGGAGATGTGTCTAAAATGCACCTCATTTATCCTCTCCTGGTGCTCCTGTTCATCATTCCAGCCACGTTACTTAGAATCTCCCCACTTAGAGAATCAGCACATTTAAACTTCTGTTTCACACATTTTGCAAATTGTGAGGAGGATGAACGGGAACAGGGGGAACCAATGAGAGAATAGTTGTAGGGGTTTGGACGGGCACATGTCACTCTAATTTCCCATTAAGAATAAGAATTAAAAAAAGGCTCAGCCCGCCTCGCCGGAGCCAAAATAGGGCCTGAAGCAATCCTGCGGTTTTGAGGCCAGCTCACAAAAGAGCAACTTAAAAAATGGAGCTCAGGGTCACTGCAATTCACAAACCTGCAGAGTTATAAATGAAAACTAACGTCCAAAAATATGTTGAGGTAAGGCAAAGAAGAGGATCTGAATGCAAGACAGAATTGCAAGAAACAGATTTCAAGAGATAGATTGGACTCGCCTTTAAAGCACATGAAAAGCGGCAGAATTTCGACAATGATGCAGTTGGCCCAAAAGGGAGTATGCGTTTTTTCCTGAATATATCCAGGAAAAAACGCATACGCACTTTATGGGCAACCAAGCAAGCAAGCAATGCAAATGTGCACAACAAAGAAGTCTCATTTCCCACCGGTCAAAAGGGCCATCCGAAAAAATTGTAAACACCAGAAATGCAGGACAGGCCATGGAGAACAGGGAGCCTTTATACGCTGATGGACAGTGTGTGAACTGCCGAGAGCCACTCTGGAGAAGTGTATGGTGGTTCCTAAATCATCTAAAAAACAGAGCGACAGAGCATAGGGCACTTCCAATCACGGGAGTATATCTAAGGAAGTCTAAAAATCAACAAGACACAAGCACACCACAGTTTAGGGCTACTCTGTTTACAAGAACCTCAACTTCAGTACACCTTAAATATCCCAGGAAAGAGAACAATGGATAAAGAAAATGTGGTACTTATGTACAATGGAATATCTCTTCACCATGAAATCAATGTAATAAGGCTAGTAGAAGGATAAAGAGTGGATTTAGGTCCGATAATACTACTTGAAATAAGTCAAACAGAAAAAGAAACATATCATAAGATATCACTTATAGAGGGAGGATAAATATGGCTGCACAAAAAATGAATTACAAAACAGAACAGTGTCTCACATTTAGAAAACACACTTATGTCAGCTTAAGGGGAAAGGAGAGGTGGGGTGATGCATAAAACCAGAGTTTGAAATTAGCACAGATACCGTTCAATAAACCAAATAGGTATCAGACAAGATCTACACCTTGCTCAATGAACTGGCCTCAACACACCCTATACACCGCAGAGAAATATATCTGAGTAATAAGAATCTTAAAACCCATGTATTGATATCTCTCCATAAGGGAATCAAGTGTGCACAGAGCGGCACAAACACAGTAGTGAAAATGAGCTAAACCCCATTATAGAAATAAATTTTAAAACCAAAACGCAGAAACAATGAAAGAGAGAAAAATTCTTACAAAATTCGCTCAGGGGCTGTGATGCAACCTAGAATGACCACATATAAACCCACAGCTGGATAAGACATAAGGCTGGACACTTGGGGCTGAAAGGATTGGTGAGCTTTGGTGAGCAACTGCCGAAAGTTTAATGCAATACTTCATGCTACTTATTCCAAGGGTCCCAACACTCCAAGTTGAAGGGAATCTTCCTAGAGCTAAACCATGCATGGGAAATCCAGCGGATGGTATACCATATGATCGGGAAAGGTTTCTAAAATGCACCTCATTTTCCTCTCCTGGGGCTCCGGATCAACATTCCAGCCACTTTACTAAAAACATCTCCACATGGAGAGTCAATGCCTTTAAGTTCCGGAATCGCACAGTCTGCAGTTAGTGCGGAAAATGAATGGGAATAGGGGGAACCAGTGAGAAAATAGCTGTAGCGGTTTCAATGGGCACATGTCACTCTAATTTCACATCAGGAGGAAGAATTAACCAAAGGCAGAGCAAGGCGTCCCAGAAGAAGAATAGGTCCTGAAGAAATCCTGTGGATATGAGGCAAGATCACAAAAATAAGAGCTGAAAAATGGAGCTAAGGGCCATTGCAATTCAAAAACCTGCAGAGTTATGAAGGCCAACTATTTTCCAAAAGTATTTTGAGGTAAGGCTATGAAGAGGCACTGAGAGCAAGGCAGAACTGCAGGAAACCGATTGCAGGAGGTAGAATGGAATTGCATGTAAAGCATAGGAAAAGAGGCAGAACGTCCACAATGATGCACTTGGCCAAAAAGGGCGTATGCGTTTCTTCCTGAATATATTCAGGAAAAAACGCATACGCCCTTTTTGGCCAACCAAGCAAGCTTGCAAAGGAAATCTGCACTACAATGAAGTCTCACTGCCCCCCGGTCAAAAGAGCCATCCGAAAAAAGTGTAAAATCCAGAAAGGCAGGACAGGCCATGGAGAACTGGGAGCCTTGTTATGCTGATGGGCGGGATGTAAATTGCCAACAACCACTCTGGAGAAGTGTATGGTGTTTCCTGAAACATCCAAAAAACCAAGCAACAGAGCCTAGGGCATTTCCACTTATGGTCGTATAGCTTAGGGAAATAATAATCAAAAAGACACAGCCTCCCCAAAGTTTGGGACGGCTCTGTTTACAAGAACCTCGTTTACGGTACAGGTTCAATATCGCAGAAAGCGAAAAATGGATAAAGAAATTGTGGTACTTACGTACAATGCAATATCACTCAGCAAAGAAATCTAGGTCATCAGGCCCGTGACAGCATAATGAGTGGATTCAGGTATGATGATTCTAAGAGAAATAAGTCACACAGAAAAAGAAATATCATAAGATATCACTACTACACGGAATGTAAACTTGGCTACACAGGAACTGAATTACAAAACAGAACAGGGTGTCAAATGTAGAAAACCAACTTATGCTTGCTTAAGGGGAAAGGTGAGTTGGGGTGCTGCATGAAACCAGAGATTGAAATTAGCACAGACACCGGTCCATAAGCCAAATATGTAATAGACAAGAGCTACTCCTTGCTCAACGAAGTGGACTCAACACCCAATATTAAACGCCTAAGAATATACCTGACTAGTAAGAATCTTAAAACCTATGGATTTATATGTCTCCGAAAGAGAATCAAGGGTGTGTACAGCGGCATAAACGCAGCAGTGATAGGATTGGTGAGGTTCGGTGAGCAAATGCAGACCCTTTGAAGTCATATTGCATGGTACCCATTCCATGGGTCTCAACTCTCCATGTTTAAGGGATTTTTCCTTCAGCTAAAACATGCATGTGGAACCCAGAGTATAATCCACCGTGTGATCGGGAAACGTGTTCAAATGTGTCTCAGTTTTCGTCCCCTGGTACTCGGGTGCAACATTCCAGACGCTTTACTAACACTCTCCCCACTTGGAGAGTCAGTGCCTTTAACCTCTTGTTTGGCCCAGTTTGCAAATTCTGCGTAAGATAAACAGGAAGAGGGAGAACCAATGAGAGACTAGGTGGAGGTGTCTGGACGGGCAAATTTAACTCTCATTTCCCACCAGGAAGAGGAATTAACCAAAGGCTCCGTGTGCCATGCTGGAACTAGATTAGGGCCTGAGGAGATCCTGCGGTGTTGCGGCCAGCTCACAAGAAAGCGAGTTGAAGAAAGGAGCTCAGGGGCACTGTAATTCACAAACCTACAGACTTATAAATGACAGCTATCTTCCAAAAATATATTGCAGTAAGGCTGCCAAGAGGAGTTGAATGCGGGGCAGAATTGCAGGGAACCGATTTCAGGAGGTAGACTGGAATTGTATGTAAAGCATAGGAAAAGAGGCAGAACGTCCACAATGATGCACTTGGCCAAAAAGGGCGTATGCGTTTTTTCCTGAATATATTCAGGAAAAAACGCATACGCCCTTTTTGGCCAACCAAGCAAGCTTGCAAAGGAAATCTGCACTACAATGAAGTCTCACTGCCCCCCGGTCAAAAGGGCTATCTGAAAAAAGTGTAAAATCCAGAAAGGCAGGACAGGCCATGGAGAACTGGGAGCCTTGTTATGCTGATGGGCGGCATGTAAATTGCCAACAGCCACTCTGGAGAAGTGTATGGTGTTTCCTGAAACATCCAAAAAACAAAGCAACAGAGCCTAGGGCACTTCCACTTATGGTCCTATAGCTTAGGGAAATTAAAATCCAAAAGACACAGCCACCCCAAAGTTTGGGCCGGCTCTGTTTACAAGAACCTCGTTTACGGTACAAGTTCAATATCACAGAAAGCGAAAAATGGATAAAGAAGTTGTGGTACTTACGTACAATGCAATATCACTCAGCAATAAAATCTATGTCATCAGGCCCGTAGCAGCATAATGAGTGGATTCAGGTACGATGATTCTAAGTGAAATAAGTCACACAGAAAAAGAAACATCATAAGATATCACTACTACACGGAATGTAAACTTGGCTACACAAGAACTGAATTACAAAACAGAACAGGGCCTCAAATGTAGAAAACCAACTTATGCTTGCTTAAGGGGAAAGGTGAGTTGGGGTGCTGCATAAAACCAGAGATTGAAATTAGCACAGATACCGTTCCATAAGCCAAATATGTAATAGACAAGAGCTACTCCTTGCTCAACGAAGTGGACTAAACACCACATATTAAACGCCTAAGAATCTACCTGACTAGTAAGAATCTTAAAACCTATGGATTTATATGTCTCCGAAAGAGAATCAAGCGTGTGTACAGCGGCATAAGCGCAGCAGTGATAGGATTGGTGAGGTTCGGTGAGCAAATGCAGACCCTTTGAAGTCATATTGCATGGTACCCATTCCATGGGTCTCAACTCTCCAGGTTTAAGGGATTCTTCCTTCAGCTAAAACATGCATGTGGAACCCAGAGTATGATCCACCGTGTGATTGGAAAACGTGTTCAAATGTGTCTCAGTTTTCGTCCCCTGGTACTCGGGTGCAACATTCCAGATGCTTTACTAACACTCTCCCCACTTGGAGAGTCAGTGCCTTTGAACTCCTGTTTGGCCCAGTTTGCAATTTCTGTGGAAAATGAACAGGAATAGGGAGAACCAATGAGAGACTAGGTGGAGGTGTCCGGACGGGCAAATTTAACTCTCATTTCCCACCAGGAAGAGGAATTAACCAAAGGCTCAGCGTGCCATGCCGGAACCACACTAGGGCCTGAAGCAATACTGCGGTGTTGCGGCCAGCTCACAAGAAAGCGAGTTGTAGAAAAGAGCTCAGGGGCACTGTAATTCACAAACCTGCAGAGTTATAAATGACAGCCATCTTCCAAAAATATATTAAAGTAAGGCTGCCAAGAGGAGTTGAATGCGGGGCAGAATTGCAGGGAACCGATTTCAGGAGGTAGACTGGAATTGTATGTAAAGCATAGGAAAAGAGGCAGAACGTCCACAATGATGCACTTGGCCAAAAAGGGCGTATGCGTTTTTTCCTGAATATATTCAGGAAAAAACGCATACGCCCTTTTTGGCCAACCAAGCAAGCTTGCAAAGGAAATCTGCACTACAATGAAGTCTCACTGCCCCCCGGTCAAAAGGGCTATCTGAAAAAAGTGTAAAATCCAGAAAGGCAGGACAGGCCATGGAGAACTGGGAGCCTTGTTATGCTGATGGGCGGCATGTAAATTGCCAACAGCCACTCTGGAGAAGTGTATGGTGTTTCCTGAAACATCCAAAAAACAAAGCAACAGAGCCTAGGGCACTTCCACTTATGGTCCTATAGCTTAGGGAAATTAAAATCCAAAAGACACAGCCACCCCAAAGTTTGGGCCGGCTCTGTTTACAAGAACCTCGTTTACGGTACAAGTTCAATATCACAGAAAGCGAAAAATGGATAAAGAAGTTGTGGTACTTACGTACAATGCAATATCACTCAGCAATAAAATCTATGTCATCAGGCCCGTAGCAGCATAATGAGTGGATTCAGGTACGATGATTCTAAGTGAAATAAGTCACACAGAAAAAGAAACATCATAAGATATCACTACTACACGGAATGTAAACTTGGCTACACAAGAACTGAATTACAAAACAGAACAGGGCCTCAAATGTAGAAAACCAACTTATGCTTGCTTAAGGGGAAAGGTGAGTTGGGGTGCTGCATAAAACCAGAGATTGAAATTAGCACAGATACCGTTCCATAAGCCAAATATGTAATAGACAAGAGCTACTCCTTGCTCAACGAAGTGGACTAAACACCACATATTAAACGCCTAAGAATCTACCTGACTAGTAAGAATCTTAAAACCTATGGATTTATATGTCTCCGAAAGAGAATCAAGCGTGTGTACAGCGGCATAAGCGCAGCAGTGATAGGATTGGTGAGGTTCGGTGAGCAAATGCAGACCCTTTGAAGTCATATTGCATGGTACCCATTCCATGGGTCTCAACTCTCCAGGTTTAAGGGATTCTTCCTTCAGCTAAAACATGCATGTGGAACCCAGAGTATGATCCACCGTGTGATTGGAAAACGTGTTCAAATGTGTCTCAGTTTTCGTCCCCTGGTACTCGGGTGCAACATTCCAGATGCTTTACTAACACTCTCCCCACTTGGAGAGTCAGTGCCTTTGAACTCCTGTTTGGCCCAGTTTGCAATTTCTGTGGAAAATGAACAGGAATAGGGAGAACCAATGAGAGACTAGGTGGAGGTGTCCGGACGGGCAAATTTAACTCTCATTTCCCACCAGGAAGAGGAATTAACCAAAGGCTCAGCGTGCCATGCCGGAACCACACTAGGGCCTGAAGCAATACTGCGGTGTTGCGGCCAGCTCACAAGAAAGCGAGTTGTAGAAAAGAGCTCAGGGGCACTGTAATTCACAAACCTGCAGAGTTATAAATGACAGCCATCTTCCAAAAATATATTAAAGTAAGGCTGCCAAGAGGAGTTGAATGCGGGGCAGAATTGCAGGGAACCGATTTCAGGAGGTAGACTGGAATTGTATGTAAAGCATAGGAAAAGAGGCAGAACGTCCACAATGATGCACTTGGCCAAAAAGGGCGTATGCGTTTTTTCCTGAATATATTCAGGAAAAAACGCATACGCCCTTTTTGGCCAACCAAGCAAGCTTGCAAAGGAAATCTGCACTACAATGAAGTCTCACTGCCCCCCGGTCAAAAGGGCTATCTGAAAAAAGTGTAAAATCCAGAAAGGCAGGACAGGCCATGGAGAACTGGGAGCCTTGTTATGCTGATGGGCGGCATGTAAATTGCCAACAGCCACTCTGGAGAAGTGTATGGTGTTTCCTGAAACATCCAAAAAACAAAGCAACAGAGCCTAGGGCACTTCCACTTATGGTCCTATAGCTTAGGGAAATTAAAATCCAAAAGACACAGCCACCCCAAAGTTTGGGCCGGCTCTGTTTACAAGAACCTCGTTTACGGTACAAGTTCAATATCACAGAAAGCGAAAAATGGATAAAGAAGTTGTGGTACTTACGTACAATGCAATATCACTCAGCAATAAAATCTATGTCATCAGGCCCGTAGAAGCATAATGAGTGGATTCAGGTACGATGATTCTAAGTGAAATAAGTCACACAGAAAAAGAAACATCATAAGATATCACTACTACACGGAATGTAAACTTGGCTACACAAGAACTGAATTACAAAACAGAACAGGGCCTCAAATGTAGAAAACCAACTTATGCTTGCTTAAGGGGAAAGGTGAGTTGGGGTGCTGCATAAAACCAGAGATTGAAATTAGCACAGATACCGTTCCATAAGCCAAATATGTAATAGACAAGAGCTACTCCTTGCTCAACGAAGTGGACTAAACACCACATATTAAAAGCCTAAGAATCTACCTGACTAGTAAGAATCTTAAAACCTATGGATTTATATGTCTCCGAAAGAGAATCAAGCGTGTGTACAGCGGCATAAGCGCAGCAGTGATAGGATTGGTGAGGTTCGGTGAGCAAATGCAGACCCTTTGAAGTCATATTGCATGGTACCCATTCCATGGGTCTCAACTCTCCAGGTTTAAGGGATTCTTCCTTCAGCTAAAACATGCATGTGGAACCCAGAGTATGATCCACCGTGTGATTGGAAAACGTGTTCAAATGTGTCTCAGTTTTCGTCCCCTGGTACTCGGGTGCAACATTCCAGATGCTTTACTAACACTCTCCCCACTTGGAGAGTCAGTGCCTTTGAACTCCTGTTTGGCCCAGTTTGCAATTTCTGTGGAAAATGAACAGGAATAGGGAGAACCAATGAGAGACTAGGTGGAGGTGTCTGGACGGGCAAATTTAACTCTCATTTCCCACCAGGAAGAGGAATTAACCAAAGGCTCAGCGTGCCATGCCGGAACCACACTAGGGCCTGAAGCAATACTGCGGTGTTGCGGCCAGCTCACAAGAAAGCGAGTTGTAGAAAAGAGCTCAGGGGCACTGTAATTCACAAACCTGCAGAGTTATAAAGGACAGCCATCTTCCAAAAATATATTAAAGTAAGGCTGCCAAGAGGTGTTGAAAGCGGGGCAGAATTGCAGGAATCCGATTTCAGGAGGTAGACTGGAACTGCATATAAAGCATAGGAAAAGAGGCAGAACGTCCACAATGATGCACTTGGCCAAAAAGGGCGTATGCGTTTTTTCCTGAATATATTCAGGAAAAAACGCATACGCCCTTTTTGGCCAACCAAGCAAGCTTGCAAAGGAAATCTGCACTACAATGAAGTCTCACTGCCCCCGGTCAAAAGGGCCATCTGAAAAAAGTGTAAAATACAGAAAGGCAGGACAGGCCATGGAGAACAGGGAGCCTTTTTATGCTGATGGGCGGCATGTAAATTGCCAGCAGCTACTCTGGAGAAGTGTATGGTGTTTCCTGAAACATCCAAAAAACAAAGCAACAGAGCCTAGGGCACTTCCACTTATGGTCCTATATCTTAGGGAAATTAAAATCCAAAAGACACAGCCACCCCAAAGTTTGGGCCGGCTCTGTTTACAAGAACCTCGTTTACGTACAAGTTCAATATCACAGAAAGCGAAAAATGGATAAAGAAGTTGTGGTACTTACGTACAATGCAATATCACTCAGCAATGAAATCTATGTCATCAGGCCCGTAGCAGCATAATGAGTGGATTCAGGTACGATGATTCTAAGTGAAATAAGTCACACAGAAAAAGAAACATCATAAGATATCACTACTACACGGAATGTAAACTTGGCTACACAAGAACTGAATTACAAAACAGAACAGGGCCTCAAATGTAGAAAACCAACTTATGCTTGCTTAAGGGGAAAGGTGAGTTGGGGTGCTGCATAAAACCAGAGATTGAAATTAGCACAGATACCGTTCCATAAGCCAAATATGTAATAGACAAGAGCTACTCCTTGCTCAACGAAGTGGACTCAACACCCCATATTAAACGCCTAAGAATATACCTGACTAGTAAGAATCTTAAAACCTATGGATTTATATGTCTCCGAAAGAGAATCAAGCATGTGTACAGCGGCATAAACGCAGCAGTGATAGTATTGGTGAGGTTCGGTGAGCAAATGCAGACCCTTTGAAGTCATATTGCATGGTACCCATTCCATGGGTCTCAACTCTCCAGGTTTAAGGGATTCTTCCTTCAGCTAAAACATGCATGTGGAACCCAGAGTATGATCCACCATGTGATCGGAAAACGTGTTCAAATGTGTCTCAGTTTTCGTCCCCTGGTACTCGGGTGTAACATTCCAGATGCTTTACTAACACTCTCCCCACTTGGAGAGTCAGTGCCTTTAACCTCCTGTTTGGCACAGTTTGCAATTTCTGTGGAAAATGAACAGGAATAGGGAGAACCAATGAGAGACTAGGTGGAGGTGTCCGGACGGGCAAATTTAACTCTCATTTCCCACCAGGAAGAGGAATTAACCAAAGGTTCAGCGTGCCATGCCGGAACCACACTAGGGCCCGAAGCAATCCTGCGGTGTTGCGGCCAGCTCACAAGAAAGCGAGTTGAAGAAAGGAGCTCAGGGGCACTGTAATTCACAAACCTGCAGAGTTATAAATGACAGCCATCTTCCAAAAATATATTAAAGTAAGGCTGCCAAGAGGACTTGAAAGCGGGGCAGAATTGCAGGAAACTGATTTCAGGAGGTAGACTGGAATTGCATGTAAAGCATAGGAAAAGAGGCAGAACGTCCACAACGATGCACTTGGCCAAAAAGGGCGTATGCGTTCTTTCCTGAATATATTCAGGAAAAAACGCATACGCCCTTTTTGGCCAACCAAGCAAGCTTGCAAAGGAAATCTGCACTACAATGAAGTCTCACTGCCCCCCGGTCAAAAGGGCCATCTGAAAAAAGTGTAAAATCCAGAAAGGCAGGACAGGCCATGGAGAACTGGGAGCCTTGTTATGGTGAAGGGCGGGATGTAAATTGCCAGCAGCCACTCTGGAGAAGTGTATGGTGTTTCCTGAAACATCCAAAAAACAAAGCAACAGAGCCTAGGGCACTTCCACTTATGGTCCTATAGCTTAGGGAAATTAAAATCAAAAAGACACAGCCACCCCAAAGTTTGGGACGGCTCTGTTTACAAGAACCTCGTTTACCGTACAAGTTCAATATCACAGAAAGCGAAAAATGGATATAGAAGTTGTGGTACTTACGTACAATGCAATATCACTCAGCAATGAAATCTATGTCATCAGGCCCATAGCAGCATAATGAGTGGATTCAGGTACGATGATTCTAAGTGAAATAATTCACACAGAAAGAGAAACATCATAAGATATCACTACTACACGGAATGTAAACTTGGCTACACAGGAACTGAATTACAAAACAGAACAGGGTGTCAAATGTAGAAAATCAACTTATGCTTGCTTAAGTGGAAAGGTGAGTTGGGTGCAGCATAAAAACAGAGATTGAAATTAGCACAGATACCGTTCCATAAGCCAAATATGTAATAGACAAGAGCTACTCCTTGCTCAACGAAGTGGACTCAACACCCCATATTAAACCCCTAAGAATATACCTGACTAGTAAGAATCTTAAAACCTATGGATTTATATGTCTCTGAAAGAGAATCAAGCATGTGTACAGCGGCATAAACGCAGCAGTGATAGGATTGGTGAGGTTCGGTGAGCAAATGCAGACCCTTTGAAGTCATATTGCATGGTACCCATTACATGGGTCTCAACTCTCCAGGTTTAAGGGATTCTTCCTTCAGCTAAAACATGCATGTGGAACCCAGAGTATGATCCACCGTGTGATCGGGACACGTGTTCAAATGTGTCTCAGTTTTCGTCCCCTGGTACTCGGGTGCAACATTCCAGACGCTTTACTAACACTCTCCCCACTTGGAGAGTCAGTGCCTTTAACCTCCTGTTTGGCCCAGTTTCCAATTTCTGTGGAAATTGAACAGGAATAGGGAGAACCAATGAGACACTAGGTGGAGGTGTCCGGACGGGCAAATTTAACTCTCATTTCCCACCAGGAAGAGGAATTAACTAAAGGCTCAGCATGCCGTGCCAGAACCAAACTAGGGTCCGAAGCAATCCTGTGGTGTTGCGGCCAGCTCACAAGAAAGCGAGTTGAAGAAAGGAGCTCAGGGGCACTGTAATTCACAAATCTGCAGAGTTATAAATGACAGGTAACTTCCAAAAATATATTGAAGTAAGGCAGCCAAGAGGAGTTGAAAGCGGGGCAGAATTGCAGGAAACCGATTTCAGAAGGTAGACTGGAATTGCATGTAAAGCATAGGAAAAGAGGCAGAACGTCCACAATGATGCACTTGGCCAAAAAGGGCGTATGCGTCTTTTCCTGAATATATTCAGGAAAAGACGCATACGCCCTTTTTGGCCAACCAAACAAGCTTGCAAAGGAAATCTGCACTACAATGAAGTCTCACTGCCCCCCGGTCAAAAGGGCCATCTGAAAAAAGTGTAAAATCCAGAAAGGCAGGACAGGCCATGGAGAACTGGGAGCCTTGTTATGCTGATGGGCGGGATGTAAATTGCCAGCAGCCACTCTGGAGAAGTGTATGGTGTTTCCTGAAACATCCAAAAAACAAAGCAACAGAGCCTAGGGCACTTCCACTTATGGTCCTATAGCTTAGGGAAATTAAAATCAAAAAGACACAGCCACCCCAAAGTTTGGGACGGCTCTGTTTACAAGAACCTCGTTTACCGTACAAGTTAAATATCACAGAAAGCGAAAAATGTATAAAGAAGTTGTGGTACTTACGTACAATGCAATATCACTCAGCAATGAAATCTATGTCATCAGGCCCGTAGCAGCATAATGAGTGGATTCAGGTACGATGATTCTAAGTGAAATAATTCACACAGAAAGAGAAACATCATAAGATATCACTACTACACGGAATGTAAACTTGGCTACACAGGAACTGAATTACAAAACAGAACAGGGTGTCAAATGTAGAAAATCAACTTATGCTTGCTTAAGTGGAAAGGTGAGTTGGGTGCGGCATAAAACCAGAGATTGAAATTAGCACAGATACCGTTCCATAAGCCAAATATGTAATAGACAAGAGCTACTCCATGCTCAACGAAGTGGACTCAACACCCCATATTAAACCCCTAAGAATATACCTGACTAGTAAGAATCTTAAAACCTATGGATTTATATGTCTCTGAAAGAGAATCAAGCGTGTGTACAGCGGCATAAACGCAGCAGTGATAGGATTGGTGAGGTTCGGTGAGCAAATGCAGACCCTTTGAAGTCATATTGCATGGTACCCATTCCATGGGTCTCAACTCTCCAGGTTTAAGGGATTCTTCCTTCAGCTAAAACATGCATGTGGAACCCAGAGTATGATCCACCGTGTGATCGGGAAACGTGTTCAAATGTGTCTCAGTTTTTGTCCCCTGGTACTTGGGTGCAACATTCCAGACGCTTTACTAACACTTTCCCCACTTGGAGAGTCAGTGCCTTTAACCTCCTGTTTGGCCCAGTTTCCAATTTCTGTGGAAATTGAACAGGAATAGGGAGAACCAATGAGACACTAGGTGGAGGTGTCCGGACGGGCAAATTTAACTCTCATTTCCCACCAGGAAGAGGAATTAACTAAAGGCTCAGCATGCCGTGCCGGAACCAAACTAGGGTCCGAAGCAATCCTGTGGTGTTGCGGCCAGCTCACAAGAAAGCGAGTTGAAGAAAGGAGCTCAGGGGCACTGTAATTCACAAACCTGCAGAGTTATAAATGACAGGTAACTTCCAAAAATATATTGAAGTAAGGCAGCCAAGAGGAGTTGAAAGCGGGGCAGAATTGCAGGAAACCGATTTCAGAAGGTAGACTGGAATTGCATGTAAAGCATAGGAAAAGAGGCAGAACGTCCACAATGATGCACTTGGCCAAAAAGGGCGTATGCGTTTTTTCCTGAATATATTCAGGAAAAGACGCATACGCCCTTTTTGGCCAACCAAGCAAGCTTGCAAAGGAAATCTGCACTACAATGAAGTCTCACTGCCCCCCGGTCAAAAGGGCCATCTGAAAAAAGTGTAAAATCCAGAAAGGCAGGACAGGCCATGGAGAACTGGGAGCCTTGTTATGCTGATGGGCGGGATGTAAATTGCCAGCAGCCACTCTGGAGAAGTGTATGGTGTTTCCTGAAACATCCAAAAAACAAAGCAACAAAGCCAAGGGCACTTCCACTTATGGTCCTATAGCTTAGGAAAATTAAAATCAAAAAGACACACCCACTCCAAAGTTTGGGACGGCTCTGTTTACAAGAACCTCGTTTACGGTACAAGTTCAATACCACACAAAGCGAAAAATGGATAAAGAAGTTGTGGTACTTACGTACAATGCAATATCACTCAGCAATGAAATCTATGTCATCAGGCCCGTAGCAGCATAATGAGTGGATTCAGGTATGATGATTCTAAGTGAAATAAGTCACAGAGAAAAAGAAACATCATAAGATATCACTACTACACGGAATGTAAACTTGGCTACACAAGAACTGAATTACAAAACAGAACAGGGTGTCAAATGTAGAAAACCAACTTATGCTTGCTTAAGGGGAAAGGTGAGTTGGGGTGCTGCATAAAAGCAGAGATTGAAATTAGCACAGATACTGTTCCATAAGCCAAATATGTAATAGAAAAGAGCTACTCCTTGCTCAACGAAGTGGACTCAACACCCCATATTAAACGCCTAAGAATATACCTGACTAGAAATAATCTTAAAACCTACGGATTTATATGTCTCCGAAAGAGAATCAAGCGTGTGTACAGCGGCATAAACGCAGCAGTGATAGGATTGGTGAGGTTCGGTGAGCAAATGCAGACCCTTTGAAGTCATATTGCATGGTACCCATTCCATGGGTCTCAACTCTCCAGGTTTAAGGGATTCTTCCTTCAGGTAAAACATGCATGTGGAACCCAGAGTATGATCCACCGTGTGATCGGGAAATGTGTTGAAATGTGTCTCACTTTTCGTCGCCTGGTACTCGGGTGCAACATTCCAGACGCTTTACTAACACTCTCCCCACTTGGAGAGTCAGTGCCTTTAACCTCCTATTTGGCCCAGTTGGAATTTCTGTGTAAGATGAACAGGAATAGGGAGAACCAATGAGAGACTAGCTGGAGGTGTCTGGACGGGATAATTTAACTCTCAGTTCCCACCAGGAAAAGGAATTAACCAAAGGCTCAGCGTGCCATGCCAGAACCACACTAGGGCCTGAAGCAATCCTGCAGTGTTGCGGCCAGCTCACAAGAAAGCGAGTTGAAGAAAGGAGCTCAGGGGCACTGTAATTCACAAACCTGAAGAGTAATAAATGACAGCTATCGTCCAAATATATATTGAAGTAAGGCCGCCAAGAGGACTAGAAAGCGGGGCAGAATTGCAGGAAACCGATTTCAGGAGGTAGATGGGAATTGCATGAAAAGCATAGGAAAAGAGGCAGAACGTCCACAACGATGCACTTGGCCAAAAAGGGCATATGGGTTTTTTCCTGAATATATTGAGGAAAAACTGCATACGCCCTTTTTGGCCAACCAAGAAAGCTTGCAAAGGAAATCTGCACTACAATGAAGTCTCACTGCCCCCCGGTCAAAAGGGCCATCTGAAAAATGTGTAAAATCCAGAAAGGCAGGACAGGCCATGGAGAACTGGGAGCCTTGTTATGGTGAAGGGCGGGATGTAAATTGCCAGCAGCCACTCTGGAGAAGTGTATGGTGTTTCCTGAAACATCCAAAAAACAAAGCAACAGAGCCTAGGGCACTTCCACTTATGGTCCTATAGCTTAGGGAAATTAAAATCAAAAAGACACAGCCACCCCAAAGTTTGGGACGGCTCTGTTTACAAGAACCTCGTTTACGGTACAAGTTCAATATCACACAAAGCGAAAAATGGATAAAGAAGTTGTGGTACTTACGTACAATGCAATATCACTCAGCAATGAAATCTATGTCATCAGGCCCATAGCAGCATAATGAGTGGATTCAGGTACGATGATTCTAAGTGAAATAAGTCACACAGAAAAAGAAACATCGTAAGATATCACTACTAAACGGAATGTAAACTTGGCTAAACAGGAACTGAATTACAAAACAGAACAGGGTGTCAAATGTAGAAAACCAACTTATGCTTGCTTAAGGGGAAAGGTGAGTTTGGGTGCTGCATAAAACCAGAGATTGAAATTAGCACAGATACCGTTCCATAAGCCAAATATGTAATAGACAAGAGCTACTCCTTGCTCAACGAAGTGGACTCAACACCCCATATTAAACCCCTAAGAATATACCTGACTAGTAAGAATCTTAAAACCTATGGATTTATATGTCTCTGAAAGAGAATCAAGCGTGTGTACAGTGGCATAAACGCAGCAGTGATAGGATTGGTGAGGTTCGGTGAGCAAATGCAGACCCTTTGAAGTCATATTGCATGGTACCCATTCCATGGGTCTCAACTCTCCAGGTTTAAGGGATTCTTCCTTCAGCTAAAACATGCATGTGGAACCCAGAGTATGATCCACCGTGTGATCGGGAAACGTGTTCAAATGTGTCTCAGTTTTTGTCCCCTGGTACTTGGGTGCAACATTCCAGACGCTTTACTAACACTTTCCCCACTTGGAGAGTCAGTGCCTTTAACCTCCTGTTTGGCCCAGTTTCCAATTTCTGTGGAAATTGAACAGGAATAGGGAGAACCAATGAGACACTAGGTGGAGGTGTCCGGACGGGCAAATTTAACTCTCATTTCCCACCAGGAAGAGGAATTAACTAAAGGCTCAGCATGCCGTGCCGGAACCAAACTAGGGTCCGAAGCAATCCTGTGGTGTTGCGGCCAGCTCACAAGAAAGCGAGTTGAAGAAAGGAGCTCAGGGGCACTGTAATTCACAAACCTGCAGAGTTATAAATGACAGGTAACTTCCAAAAATATATTGAAGTAAGGCAGCCAAGAGGAGTTGAAAGCGGGGCAGAATTGCAGGAAACCGATTTCAGAAGGTAGACTGGAATTGCATGTAAAGCATAGGAAAAGAGGCAGAACGTCCACAATGATGCACTTGGCCAAAAAGGGCGTATGCGTTTTTTCCTGAATATATTCAGGAAAAGACGCATACGCCCTTTTTGGCCAACCAAGCAAGCTTGCAAAGGAAATCTGCACTACAATGAAGTCTCACTGCCCCCCGGTCAAAAGGGCCATCTGAAAAAAGTGTAAAATCCAGAAAGGCAGGACAGGCCATGGAGAACTGGGAGCCTTGTTATGCTGATGGGCGGGATGTAAATTGCCAGCAGCCACTCTGGAGAAGTGTATGGTGTTTCCTGAAACATCCAATAAACAAAGCAACAAAGCCAAGGGCACTTCCACTTATGGTCCTATAGCTTAGGAAAATTAAAATCAAAAAGACACACCCACTCCAAAGTTTGGGACGGCTCTGTTTACAAGAACCTCGTTTACGGTACAAGTTCAATACCACACAAAGCGAAAAATGGATAAAGAAGTTGTGGTACTTACGTACAATGCAATATCACTCAGCAATGAAATCTATGTCATCAGGCCCGTAGCAGCATAATGAGTGGATTCAGGTACGATGATTCTAAGTGAAATAAGTCACAGAGAAAAAGAAACATCATAAGATATCACTACTACACGGAATGTAAACTTGGCTACACAAGAACTGAATTACAAAACAGAACAGGGTGTCAAATGTAGAAAACCAACTTATGCTTGCTTAAGGGGAAAGGTGAGTTGGGGTGCTGCATAAAAGCAGAGATTGAAATTAGCACAGATACTGTTCCATAAGCCAAATATGTAATAGAAAAGAGCTACTCCTTGCTCAACGAAGTGGACTCAACACCCCATATTAAACGCCTAAGAATATACCTGACTAGAAATAATCTTAAAACCTACGGATTTATATGTCTCCGAAAGAGAATCAAGCGTGTGTACAGCGGCATAAACGCAGCAGTGATAGGATTGGTGAGGTTCGGTGAGCAAATGCAGACCCTTTGAAGTCATATTGCATGGTACCCATTCCATGGGTCTCAACTCTCCAGGTTTAAGGGATTCTTCCTTCAGGTAAAACATGCATGTGGAACCCAGAGTATGATCCACCGTGTGTTCGGGAAATGTGTTGAAATGTGTCTCACTTTTCGTCGCCTGGTACTCGGGTGCAACATTCCAGACGCTTTACTAACACTCTCCCCACTTGGAGAGTCAGTGCCTTTAACCTCCTATTTGGCCCAGTTGGAATTTCTGTGTAAGATGAACAGGAATAGGGAGAACCAATGAGAGACTAGCTGGAGGTGTCTGGACGGGATAATTTAACTCTCAGTTCCCACCAGGAAAAGGAATTAACCAAAGGCTCAGCGTGCCATGCCAGAACCACACTAGGGCCTGAAGCAATCCTGCAGTGTTGCGGCCAGCTCACAAGAAAGCGAGTTGAAGAAAGGAGCTCAGGGGCACTGTAATTCACAAACCTGAAGAGTAATAAATGACAGCTATCGTCCAAATATATATTGAAGTAAGGCCGCCAAGAGGACTAGAAAGCGGGGCAGAATTGCAGGAAACCGATTTCAGGAGGTAGATGGGAATTGCATGAAAAGCATAGGAAAAGAGGCAGAACGTCCACAACGATGCACTTGGCCAAAAAGGGCATATGGGTTTTTTCCTGAATATATTGAGGAAAAACTGCATACGCCCTTTTTGGCCAACCAAGAAAGCTTGCAAAGGAAATCTGCACTACAATGAAGTCTCACTGCCCCCCGGTCAAAAGGGCCATCTGAAAAATGTGTAAAATCCAGAAAGGCAGGACAGGCCATGGAGAACTGGGAGCCTTGTTATGGTGAAGGGCGGGATGTAAATTGCCAGCAGCCACTCTGGAGAAGTGTATGGTGTTTCCTGAAACATCCAAAAAACAAAGCAACAGAGCCTAGGGCACTTCCACTTATGGTCCTATAGCTTAGGGAAATTAAAATCAAAAAGACACAGCCACCCCAAAGTTTGGGACGGCTCTGTTTACAAGAACTTCGTTTACGGTACAAGTTCAATATCACACAAAGCGAAAAATGGATAAAGAAGTTGTGGTACTTACGTACAATGCAATATCACTCAGCAATGAAATCTATGTCATCAGGCCCATAGCAGCATAATGAGTGGATTCAGGTACGATGATTCTAAGTGAAATAAGTCACACAGAAAAAGAAACATCGTAAGATATCACTACTAAACGGAATGTAAACTTGGCTAAACAGGAACTGAATTACAAAACAGAACAGGGTGTCAAATGTAGAAAACCAACTTATGCTTGCTTAAGGGGAAAGGTGAGTTTGGGTGCTGCATAAAACCAGAGATTGAAATTAGCACAGATACCATTCCATAAGCCAAATATGTAATAGACAAGAGCTACTCCTTGCTCAATGAAGTGGACTCAACACCCCATATTAAACGCCTAAGAATATACCTGACTAGTAAGAATCTTAAAACCTATGGATTTATATGTCTCCGAAAGAGAATCAAGCGTGTGTACAGTGGCATAAACGCAGCAGTGATAGTATTGGTGAGGTTCGGTGAGCAAATGCAGACCCTTTGAAGTCATATTGCATGGTACCCATTCCATGGGTCTCAACTCCCCATGTTTAAGGGATTCTTCCTTCAGCTAAAACATGCATGTGGAACCAAGAGTATGATCCACCATGTGATCGGAAAACGTGTTCAAATATGTCTCAGGTTTCGTCCCCTGGTACTCGGCTGCAACATTCCAGACGCTTTACTAACACTCTCCCCACTTGGAGAGTCAGTGCCTTTAACCTCCTGTTTGGCCCAGTTTGCAATTTCTGCGGAAGATGAACAGGAAGAGGGAGAACAAATGAGAGACTAGGTGGAGGTGTCTGGACGGGCAAATTTAACTCTCATTTCCCACCAGGAAGAGGAATTAACCAAAGGCTCAACATGCCCTGCCGGGACCAAAATAGGGCCTGAAGCAATCCTGCGGTGTTGCGGCCAGCTCACAAGAAAGCGAGTTGAAGAAAGGAGCTCAGGGGCACTGTAATTCACAAACCTGCAGAGTTATAAATGACAGCTATCTTCCAAAAATATATTGAAGTAAGGCTGCCAAGAGGACTTGAAAGCGGGGCAGAATTATAGGAAACCGATTGCAGGAGGTAGACTGGAATTGCATGTAAAGCATAGGAAAAGAGGCAGAACGTCGACAATGATGCACTTGGCCAAAAAGGGCGTATGCGTTCTTTCCTGAATATATTCAGGAAAAAACGCATACGCACTTTTTGGCCAACCAAGCAAGCTTGCAAAGGAAATCTGCATTACAATGAAG
The DNA here is from genome assembly GCF_964270905.1 of Leucopleurus acutus. NCBI lineage: Eukaryota > Metazoa > Chordata > Mammalia > Artiodactyla > Delphinidae > Leucopleurus > Leucopleurus acutus. The sequence goes on along the minus strand of NC_139146.1, from coordinate 102,387,801 downwards.
TCTCACTGCCCCCGGGTCAAAAGGGTCATCTGAAAAAAGTGTAAAATCCAGAAAGGCAGGACAGCCCATGGAGAACTGGGAGCCTTGTTATGCTGATGGGCGGGATGTAAATTGCCAGCAGCCACTCTGGAGAAGTGTATGGTGTTTCCTGAAACATCCAAAAAACAAAGCAACAGAGCCTAGGGCACTTCCACTTATGGTCCTATAGCTTAGGGAAATTAAAATCAAAAAGACACAGCCACCCCAAAGTTTGGGACGGCTCTGTTTACAAGAACCTCGTTTACCGTACAAGTTCAATATCACAGAAAGCGAAAAATGGATAAAGAAGTTGTGGTACTTACGTACAATGCAATATCACTCAGCAATGAAATCTATGTCATCAGGCCCGTAGCAGCATAATGAGTGGATTCAGGTACGATGATTCTAAGTGAAATAAGTCACACAGAAAAAGAAACATCATAAGATATCACTAATACACGGAATGTAAACTTGGCTACACAAGAACTGAATTACAAAGCAGAACAGGGTGTCAAATGTAGAAAATCAACTTATGCTTGCTTAAGTGGAAAGGTGAGTTGGGTGCGGCATAAAACCAGAGATTGAAATTAGCACAGATACCGTTCCATAAGCCAAATATATAATAGACAAGAGCTACTCCTTGCTCAACGAAGTGGACTCAACACCCCATATTAAACCCCTAAGAATATACTTGACTAGTAAGAATCTTAAAACATATGGATTTATATGTCTCCGAAAGAGAATCAAGCATGTGTACAGCGGCATAAACGCAGCAGTGATAGGATTGGTGAGGTTCGGTGAGCAAATGCAGACCCTTTGAAGTCATATTGCATGGTACCCATTCCATGGGTCTCAACTCTCCAGGTTTAAGGGATTCTTCCTTCAGCTAAAACATGCATGTGGAACCCAGAGTATGATCCACCGTGTGATCGGGAAACGTGTTCAAATGTGTCTCAGTTTTTGTCCCCTGGTACTTGGGTGCAACATTCCAGACGCTTTACTAACACTCTCCCCACTTGGAGAGTCAGTGCCTTTAACCTCCTGTTTGGCCCAGTTTCCAATTTCTGTGGAAATTGAACAGGAATAGGGAGAACCAATGAGACACTAGGTGGAGGTGTCCGGACGGGCAAATTATCTCTCATTTCCCACCAGGAAGAGGAATTAACTAAAGGCTCAGCATGAAGTGCCGGAACCAAACTAGGGTCCGAAGAAATCCTGTGGTGTTGCGGCAAGCTCACAAGAAAGCGAGTTGAAGAAAGGAGCTCAGGGGCACTGTAATTCACAAACCTGAAGAGTAATAAATGACAGCTATCGTCCAAATATATATTGAAGTAAGGCCGCCAAGAGGACTAGAAAGCGGGGCAGAATTGCAGGAAACCGATTTCAGGAGGTAGATGGGAATTGCATGAAAAGCATAGGAAAAGAGGCAGAACGTCCACAACGATGCACTTGGCCAAAAAGGGCATATGGGTTTTTTCCTGAATATATTGAGGAAAAACTGCATACGCCCTTTTTGGCCAACCAAGAAAGCTTGCAAAGGAAATCTGCACTACAATGAAGTCTCACTGCCCCCCGGTCAAAAGGGCCATCTGAAAAAAGTGTAAAATCCAGAAAGGCAGGACAGGCCATGGAGAACTGGGAGCCTTGTTATGGTGATGGGCGGGATGTAAATTGTCAGCAGCCACTCTGGAGAAGTGTATGGTGTTTCCTGAAACATCCAAAAAACAAAGCAACAGAGCCTAGGGCACTTCCACTTATGGTCCTATAGCTTAGGGAAATTAAAATCAAAAAGACACAGCCACCCCAAAGTTTGGGACGGCTCTGTTTACAAGAACCTCGTTTACGGTACAAGTTCAATATCACACAAAGCAAAAAATGGATAAAGAAGTTGTGGTAATTACGTACAATGCAATATCACTCAGCAATGAAATCTATGTCATCAGGCCCATAGCAGCATAATGAGTGGATTCAGGTACGATGATTCTAAGTGAAATAAGTCACACAGAAAAAGAAACATCGTAAGATATCACTACTAAACGGAATGTAAACTTGGCTAAACAGGAACTGAATTACAAAACAGAACAGGGTGTCAAATGTAGAAAACCAACTTATGCTTGCTTAAGGGGAAAGGTGAGTTGGGGTGCTGCATAAAACCAGAGATTGAAATTAGCACAGATACCATTCCATAAGCCAAATATGTAATAGACAAGAGCTACTCCTTGCTCAACGAAGTGGACTCAACACCCCATATTAAACCCCTAAGAATATACTTGACTAGTAAGAATCTTAAAACCTATGGATTTATATGTCTCTGAAACAGAATCAAGCGTGTGTACAGCGGCATAAACGCAGCAGTGATAGGATTGGTGAGGTTCGGTGAGCAAATGCAGACCCTTTGAAGTCATATTGCATGGTACCCATTCCATGGGTCTCAACTCTCCAGGTTTAAGGGATTCTTCCTTCAGCTAAAACATGCATGTGGAACCCAGAGTATGATCCACCGTGTGATCGGGAAACGTGTTCAAATGTGTCTCAGTTTTTGTCCCCTGGTACTTGGGTGCAACATTCCAGACGCTTTACTAACACTCTCCCCACTTGGAGAGTCAGTGCCTTTAACCTCCTGTTTGGCCCAATTTCCAATTTCTGTGGAAATTGAACAGGAATAGGGAGAACCAATGAGACACTAGGTGGAGGTGTCCGGACGGGCAAATTTAACTCTCATTTCCCACCAGGAAGGGGAATTAACTAAAGGCTCAGCATGCCGTGCCGGAACCAAACTAGGGTCCGAAGCAATCCTGTGGTGTTGCGGCCAGCTCACAAGAAAGCGAGTTGAAGAAAGGAGCTCAGGGGCACTGTAATTCACAAACCTGCAGAGTTATAAATGACAGGTAACTTCCAAAATTATATTGAAGTAAGGCAGCCAAGAGGAGTTGAAAGCGGGGCAGAATTGCAGGAAACCGATTTCAGAAGGTAGACTGGAATTGCATGTAAAGCATAGGAAAAGAGGCAGAACGTCCACAATGATGCACTTGGCCAAAAAGGGCGTATGCGTTTTTTCCTGAATATATTCAGGAAAAGACGCATACGCCCTTTTTGGCCAACCAAGCAAGCTTGCAAAGGAAATCTGCACTACAATGAAGTCTCACTGCCCCCCGGTCAAAAGGGCCATCTGAAAAATGTGTAAAATCCAGAAAGGCAGGACAGGCCATGGAGAACTGGGAGTCTTGTTATGCTGATGGGCGGGATGTAAATTGCCAGCAGCCACTCTGGAGAAGTGTATGGTGTTTCCTGAAACATCCAAAAAACAAAGCAACAGAGCCTAGGGCACTTCCACTTATGGTCCTATTGCTTAGGGAAATTAAAATCAAAAAGACACAGCCACCCCAAAGTTTGGGATGGCTCTGTTTACAAAAACCTCGTTTACTGTACAAGTTAAATATCACAGAAAGTGAAAAATGGATAAAGAAGTTGTGGTACTTACGTACAATGCAATATCACTCAGCAATGAAATCTATGTCATCAGGCCCGTAGCAGCATAATGAGTGGATTCAGGTACGATGATTCTAAGTGAAATAAGTCACACAGAAAAAGAAACATCATAAGATATCACTACTACACGGAAAGTAAACTTGGCTACACAAGAACTGAATTACAAAACAGAACAGGTTGTCAAATGTAGAAATCCAACTTATGCTTGCTTAAGGGGAAAGGTGAGTTGGGGTGCGGCATAAAACCACAGATTGAAATTAGCACAGATAACATTCCATAAACCAAATATGTAATAGACAAGAGGTACTCCTTGCTCAACGAAGTGGACTCAACACCACATATTAAACGCCTAACAATATACCTGACTAGTAAGAATCTTAAAACCTATGGATTTATATGCCTCCGAAAGAGAATCAAGCGTGTGTACAGCGGCATAAACGCAGCAGTGATAGGATTGGTGAGGTTCGGTGAGCAAATGCAGACCCTTTGAAGTCATATTGCATGGTACCCATTCCATGGGTCTCAACTCTCCATGTTTAAGGGATTCTTCCTTCAGCTAAAACATGCATGTGGAACCCAGAGTATGATCCACCGTGTGATCAGGAAACGTGTTCAAATGTGTCTCAGTTTTGGTCCCCTGGTACTCGGGTGCAACATTCCAGACGCTTTACTAACACTCTCCCCACTTGGAGAGTCAGTGCCTTTAACCTCCTGTTTGGCCCAGTTTGCAATTTCTGTGGAAAATGAACAGGAATAGGAAGAACCAATGAGAGACTAGTTGGAGGTGTCCAGACGGGCAAATTTAACTCTCAGTTCCCACCAGGAAGAGGAATTAACCAAAGGCTCAGCGTGCCATGCCGGAACCACACTAGGGCCAGAAGCGATCCTGCGGTGTTGCGGCCAGCTCACAAGAAAGCGAGTTGAAGAAAGGAGCTCAGGGGCACTGTAATTCACAAACCTGCAGAGTTATAAATGACAGCTATCTTCCAAAAATATATTGAAGTAAGGTTGCCAAGAGGAGTTGAAAGCGGGGCAGAATTGCAGGAAACCGATTTCAGGAGGTAGACTGGAATTGCATGTAAAGCATAGGAAAAGAGGCAGAACATCCACAATGATGCACTTGGCCACAAAGGGCGTATGCGTTTTTTCCTGAATATATTCAGGAAAAAACGCATACGCCCTTTTTGGCCAACCAAGCAAGCTTGCAAAGGAAATCTGCACTACAATGAAGTCTCACTGCCCCCCGGTCAAAAGGGTCATCTGAAAAAAGTGTAAAATCCAGAAAGGCAGGACAGCCCATGGAGAACTGGGAGCCTTGTTATGCTGATGGGCGGGATGTAAATTGCCAGCAGCCACTCTGGAGAAGTGTATGGTGTTTCCTGAAACATCCAAAAAACAAAGCAACAGAGCCTAGGGCACTTCCTCTTATGGTCCTATAGCTTAGGGAAATTAAAATCAAAAAGACACAGCCACCCCAAAGATTGGGACGGCTCTGTTTACAAGAACCTCGTTTACCGTACAAGTTCAATATCACAGAAAGCGAAAAATGGATAAAGAAGTTGTGGTACTTACGTACAATGCAATATCACTCAGCAATGAAATCTATGTCATCAGGCCCGTAGCAGCATAATGAGTGGATTCAGGTACGATGATTCTAAGTGAAATAAGTCACACAGAAAAAGAAACATCATAAGATATCACTACTACACGGAATGTAAACTTGGCTACACAGGAACTGAATTACAAAACAGAACAGGGTGTCAAATGTAGAAAACCAACTTATGCTTGCTTAAGTGGAAAGGTGAGTTGGGGTGCTTCATAAAACCAGAGATTGAAATTAGCACAGATACCGTTCCATAAGCCAAATATGTAATAGACAAGAGCTACTCCTTGCTCAACGAAGTGGACTCAACACCCCATATTAAACGCCTAAGAATATACCTGACTAGTAAGAATCTTAAAACCTATGGATTTATATGTCTCCAAAAGAGGATCAAGCGTGTGTACAGTGGCATAAACGCAGCAGTGATAGGATTGGTGAGGTTCGGTGAGCAAATGCAGACCCTTTGAAGTCATATTGCATGGTACCCATTCCATGGGTCTCAACTCTCCATGTTTAAGGGATTCTTCCTTCAGCTAAAACATGCATGTGGAACCCAGAGTATGATCCACCGTGTGATCGGAAAACGTGTTCAAATGTGTCTCAGTTTTCGTCCCCTGGTACTCGGGTGCAACATTCCAGACGCTTTACTAACACTCTCCCCACTTGGAGAGTCAGTGCCTTTAACCTCCTGTTTGGCCCAGTTTGCAATTTCTGTGGAAAATGAACAGGAATAGGGAGAACCAATGAGAGACTAGTTGGAGGTGTCTGGACGGGCAAATTTAACTCTCATTTCCCACCAGGAAGAGGAATTAACCAAAGGCTCAACATGCCATGCCGGAACCAAACTAGGGCCTGAAGCAATCCTGCGGTGTTGCGGCCAGCTCACAAGAAAGCGAGTTGAAGAAAGGAGCTCAGGGGCACTGTAATTCACAAACCTGCAGAGTTATAAATGACAGCTATCTTCCAAAAATATATTGAAGTAAGGCAGCCAAGAATAGTTGAAAGCGGGGCAGAATTGCAGGAAACCGATTTCAGGAGGTAGACTGGAATTGCATGTAAAGCATAGGAAAAGAGGCAGAACGTCCACAATGATGCACTTGGCCAAAAAGGGCGTATGCGTTTTTTCCTGAATATATTCAGGAAAAAACGCATACGCCCTTTTTGGCCAACCAAGCAAGCTTGCAAAGGAAATCTGCACTACAATGAAGTCTCACTGCCCCCCGGTCAAAAGGGCCATCTGAAAAAAGTGTAAAACCCAGAAAGGCAGGACAGGCCATGGAGAACTGGGAGCCTTGTTATGCTGATGGGCGGGATGTAAATTGCCAGCAGCCACTCTGGAGAAGTGTATGGTGTTTCCTGAAACATCCAAAAAACAAAGCAACAGAGCCTAGGGCACTTCCACTTATGGTCCTATAGCTTAGGGAAATTAAAATCAAAAAGACACAGCCACCCCAAAGTTTGGGACGGCTCTGTTTACAAGAACCTCGTTTATGGTACAAGTTGAATATCACAGAAAGCGAAAAATGGATAAAGAAGTTGTGGTACTTACGTACAATGCAATATCACTCAGCAATGAAATCTATGTCATCAGGCCCGTAGAAGCATAATGAGTGGATTCAGGTACGATGATTCTAAGTGAAATAAGTCACACAGAAAAAGAAACATCATAAGATATCACTACTACACGGAATGCAAACTTGGCTACACAGGAACTGAATTACAAAACAGAACAGGGTGTCAAATGTAGAAAACCAACTTATGCTTGCTTAAGTGGAAAGGTGAGTTGGGGTGCTTCATAAAACCAGAGATTGAAATTAGCACAGATACCGTTCCATAAGCCAAATATGTAATAGACAAGAGCTACTCCTTGCTCAACGAAGTGGACTCAACACCCCATATTAAACGCCTAAGAATATACCTGACTAGTAAGAATCTTAAAACCTATGGATTTATATGTCTCCGAAAGAGGATCAAGCGTGTGTACAGCGGCATAAACGCAGCAGTGATAGGATTGGTGAGGTTCGGTGAGCAAATGCAGACCCTTTGTAGTCATATTGCATGGTACCTATTCCATGGGTCTCAACTCTCCATGTTTAAGGGATTCTTCCTTCAGCTAAAACATGCATGTGGAACCCAGAGTATGATCCACCGTGTGATCGGAAAACGTGTTCAAATGTGTCTCAGTTTTCGTCCCCTGGTACTCGGGTGCAACATTCCAGACGCTTTACTAACACTCTCCCCACTTGGAGAGTCGGTGCCTTTAACCTCCTGTTTGGCCCAGTTTGCAATTTCTGTGGAAAATGAACAGGAATAGGGAGAACCAATGAGAGACTAGGTGGAGGTGTCTGGACGGGCAAATTTAACTCTCATTTCCCACCAGGAAGAGGAATTAACCAAAGGCTCAACATGCCATGCCGGAACCAAACTAGGGCCTGAAGCAATCCTGCGGTGTTGCGGCCAGCTCACAAGAAAGCGAGTTGAAGAAAGGAGCTCAGGGGCACTGTAATTCACAAACCTGCAGAGTTATAAATGACAGCTATCTTCCAAAAATATATTGAAGTAAGGCAGCCAAGAATAGTTGAAAGCGGGGCAGAATTGCAGGAAACCGATTTCAGGAGGTAGACTGGAATTGCATGTAAAGCATAGGAAAAGAGGCAGAACGTCCACAATGATGCACTTGGCCAAAAAGGGCGTATGCGTTTTTTCCTGAAGGAAAAAACGCATACGCCCTTTTTGGCCAACCAAGCAAGCTTGCAAAGGAAATCTGCACTACAATGAAGTCTCACTGCCCCCCGGTCAAAAGGGCCATCTGAAAAAAGTGTAAAACCCAGAAAGGCAGGACAGGCCATGGAGAACTGGGAGCCTTGTTATGCTGATGGGCGGGATGTAAATTGCCAGCAGCCACTCTGGAGAAGTGTATGGTGTTTCCTGAAACATCCAAAAAACAAAGCAACAGAGCCTAGGGCACTTCCACTTATGGTCCTATAGCTTAGGGAAATTAAAATCAAAAAGACACAGCCACCCCAAAGATTGGGACGGCTCTGTTTACAAGAACCTCGTTTACGGTACAAGTTGAATATCACAGAAAGCGAAAAATGGATAAAGAAGTTGTGGTACTTACGTACAATGCAATATCACTCAGCAATGAAATCTATGTCATCAGGCCCGTAGAAGCATAATGAGTGGATTCAGGTACGATGATTCTAAGTGAAATAAGTCACACAGAAAAAGAAACATCATAAGATATCACTACTACACGGAATGTAAACTTGGCTACACAGGAACTGAATTACAAAACAGAACAGAGTGTCAAATGTAGAAAACCAACTTATGCTTGCTTAAGTGGAAAGGTGAGTTGGGGTGCTTCATAAAACCAGAGATTGAAATTAGCACAGATACCGTTCCATAAGCCAAATATGTAATAGACAAGAGCTACTCCTTGCTCAACGAAGTGGACTCAACACCCCATATTAAACGCCTAACAATATACCTGACTAGTAAGAATCTTAAAACCTATGGATTTATATGTCTCCGAAAGAGGATCAAGCGTGTGTACAGCGGCATAAACGCAGCAGTGATAGGATTGGTGAGGTTCGGTGAGCAAATGCAGACCCTTTGAAGTCATATTGCATGGTACCCATTCCATGGGTCTCAACTCTCCATGTTTAAGGGATTCTTCCTTCAGCTAAAACATGCATGTGGAACCCTGAGTATGATCCACCGTGTGATCGGAAAACGTGTTCAAATGTGTCTCAGTTTTCGTCCCCTGGTACTCGGGTGCAACATTCCAGACGCTTTACTAACACTCTCCCCACTTGGAGAGTCGGTGCCTTTAACCTCCTGTTTGGCCCAGTTTGAAATTTCTGTGGAAAATGAACAGGAATAGGGAGAACCAATGAGAGACTAGGTGGAGGTGTCTGGACGGGCAAATTTAACTCTCATTTCCCACCAGGAAGAGGAATTAACCAAAGGCTCAACATGCCATGCCGGAACCAAACTAGGGCCTGAAGCAATCCTGCGGTGTTGCGGCCAGCTCACAAGAAAGCGAGTTGAAGAAAGGAGCTCAGGGGCACTGTAATTCACAAACCTGCAGAGTTATAAATGACAGCTATCTTCCAAAAATATATTGAAGTAAGGCAGCCAAGAATAGTTGAAAGCGGGGCAGAATTGCAGGAAACCGATTTCAGGAGGTAGACTGGAATTGCATGTAAAGCATAGGAAAAGAGGCAGAACGTCCACAATGATGCACTTGGCCAAAAAGGGCGTATGCGTTTTTTCCTGAATATATTCAGGAAAAAACGCATACGCCCTTTTTGGCCAACCAAGCAAGCTTGCAAAGGAAATCTGCACTACAATGAAGTCTCACTGCCCCCCGGTCAAAAGGGCCATCTGAAAAAAGTGTAAAACCCAGAAAGGCAGGACAGGCCATGGAGAACTGGGAGCCTTGTTATGCTGATGGGCGGGATGTAAATTGCCAGCAGCCACTCTGGAGAAGTGTATGGTGTTTCCTGAAACATCCAAAAAACAAAGCAACAGAGCCTATGGCACTTCAACTTATGGTCCTATAGCTTAGGGAAATTAAAATCAAAAAGACACAGCCACCCCAAAGTTTGGGACGGCTCTGTTTACAAGAACCTCGTATACGGTAAAAGTTGAATATCACAGAAAGCGAAAAATGGATAAAGAATTTGTGGTACTTACGTACAAGGCAATATCACTCAGCAATGAAATCTATGTCATCAGGCCCGTAGCAGCATAATGAGTGGATTCAGGTACGATGATTCTAAGTGAAATAAGTCACACAGAAAAAGAAACATCATAAGGTATCACTAACACAGGGAATGTAAACTTGGCTACACAGGAACTGAATTACAAAACAGAACAGGGTGTCAAATGTAGAAAACCAACTTATGCTTGCTTAAGTGGAAAGGTGAGTTGGGGTGCTTCATAAAACCAGAGATTGAAATTAGCACAGATACCGTTCCATAAGCCAAATATGTAATAGACAAGAGCTACTCCTTGCTCAACGAAGTGGACTCAACACCCCATATTAAACGCCTAAGAATATACCTGACTAGTAAGAATCTTAAAACCTATGGATTTATATGTCTCCGAAAGAGGATCAAGCGTGTGTACAGCGGCATAAACGCAGCAGTGATAGGATTGGTGAGGTTCGGTGAGCAAATGCAGACCCTTTGAAATCATATTGCATGGTACCCATTCCATGGGTCTCAACTCTCCATGTTTAAGGGATTCTTCCTTCAGCTAAAACATGCATGTGGAACCCAGAGTATGATCCACCGTGTGATCGGAAAACGTGTTCAAATGTGTCTCAGTTTTCGTCCCCTGGTACTCGGGTGCAACATTCCAGACGCTTTACTAACACTCTCCCCACTTGGAGAGTCGGTGCCTTTAACCTCCTGTTTGGCCCAGTTTGCAATTTCTGTGGAAAATGAACAGGAATAGGGAGAACCAATGAGAGACTAGGTGGAGGTGTCTGGACGGGCAAATTTAACTCTCATTTCCCACCAGGAAGAGGAATTAACCAAAGGCTCAACATGCCATGCCGGAACCAAACTAGGGCCTGAAGCAATCCTGCGGTGTTGCGGCCAGCTCACAAGAAAGCGAGTTGAAGAAAGGAGCTCAGGGGCACTGTAATTCACAAACCTGCAGAGTTATAAATGACAGCTATCTTCCAAAAATATATTGAAGTAAGGCAGCCAAGAATAGTTGAAAGCGGGGCAGAATTGCAGGAAACCGATTTCAGGAGGTAGACTGGAATTGCATGTAAAGCATAGGAAAAGAGGCAGAACGTCCACAATGATGCACTTGGCCAAAAAGGGCGTATGCGTTTTTTCCTGAATATATTCAGGAAAAAACGCATACGCCCTTTTTGGCCAACCAAGCAAGCTTGCAAAGGAAATCTGCACTACAATGAAGTCTCACTGCCCCCCGGTCAAAAGGGCCATCTGAAAAAAGTGTAAAACCCAGAAAGGCAGGACAGGCCATGGAGAACTGGGAGCCTTGTTATGCTGATGGGCGGGATGTAAATTGCCAGCAGCCACTCTGGAGAAGTGTATGGTGTTTCCTGAAACATCCAAAAAACAAAGCAACAGAGCCTAGGGCACTTCCACTTATGGTCCTATAGCTTAGGGAAATTAAAATCAAAAAGACACAGCCACCCCAAAGTTTGGGACGGCTCTGTTTACAAGAACCTCGTTTACGGTACAAGTTGAATATCACAGAAAGCGAAAAATGGATAAAGAAGTTGTGGTACTTACGTACAATGCAATATCACTCAGCAATGAAATCTATGTCATCAGGCTCGTAGCAGCATAATGAGTGGATTCAGGTACGACGATTCTAAGTGAAATTAGTCACACAGAAAAAGAAACATCATAAGATATCACTAATACACGGAATGTAAACTTGGCTACACAAGAACTGAATTACAAAACAGAACAGGGTGTCAAATGTAGAAAACCAACTTATGCTTGCTTAAGGGGAAGGGTGAGTTGTGGTGCTGCATAAAACCAGAGATTGAAATTAGCACAGATACCGTTCCATAAGCCAAATATGTAATAGACAAGAGCTACTCCTTGCTCAACGAAGTGGACTCAACACCCCATATTAAATGCCTAAGAATATACCTGACTAGTAAGAATCTTAAAACCTATGGATTTATATGTCTCCGAAAGAGAATCAAGCGTGTGTACAGCGGCATAAACGCAGCAGTGATAGGATTGGTGAGGTTCGGTGAGCAAATGCAGACCCTTTGAAGTCATATTGCATGATACCCATTCCATGGGTCTCAACTCTCCAGGTTTAAGGGATTCTTCCTTCAGCTAAAACATGCATGTGGAAGCCAGAGTATGATCCACCCTGTGATCGGAAAACGTGTTCAAATGTGTCTCAGTTTTCGTCCCCTGGTACTCGGGTGCAACATTCCAGACGCTTCACTAACACTCCCCCTCTTGGAGAGTCAGTGCCTTTACCCTCCTGTTTGGCCCAGTTTGCAATTTCTGTGGAAAATGAACAGGAATAGGGAGAACCAATGAGAGACTAGGTGGAGGTGTCTGGACGGGCAAATTTAACTCTCATTTCCCACCAGGAAGAGGAATAAACCAAAGTCGCAGCATGCCGTGCCGGAACCAAACTAGGGCCTGAAGTAATCCTGCGATGTTGCGGCCAGCTCACAAGAAAGTGAGTTGAAAAAAGGAGCTCAGGGGCACTGTAATTCACAAACCTGCAGAGTTATAAATGACAGCTATCTTCCTAAAATATATTGAAGTAAGGCTGCCAAGAGGAGTTGAAAGCGGGGCAGAATTGCAGGAAACCGATTTCAGGAGGTAGACTGGAATTGCATGTAAAGCATAGGAAAAGAGGCAGAACGTCCACAATGATGCACTTGGCCAAAAAGGGCGTATGCGTTTTTTCCTGAATATATTCAGGAAAAAACGCATACGCCCTTTTTGGCCAACCAAGCAAGCTTGCAAAGGAAATCTGCACTACAATGAAGTCTCACTGCCCCCCGGTCAAAAGGGCCATCTGAAAAAAGTGTAAAATCCAGAAAGGCAGGACAGGCCATGGAAAACTGGGAGCCTTGTTATGCTGATGGGCGGGATGTAAATTGCCAGCAGCCACTCTGGAGAAGTGTATGGTGTTTCCTGAAACATCCAAAAAACAAAGCAACAGAGCCTAGGGCACATCCACTTATGGTCCTATAGCTTAGGGAAATTAAAATCAAAAAGACACAGCCACCCCAAATTTTGGGACGGCTCTGTTTACAAGAACCTCGTTTACGGTACAAGTTCAATATCACAGAAAGCGAAAAATGGATAAAGAAGTTGTGGTACTTACGTACAATGCAATATCACTCAGCAATGAAATCTATGTCATCAGGTCCGTAGCAGCATAATGAGTGGATTCAGGTACGATGATTGTAAGTGAAATAAGTCACACAGAAAAAGAAACATCATAAGATATCACTACTACACGGAATGTAAACTTGGCTACACAGGAACTGAATTATAAAACAGAACAGGGTGTCAAATGTAGAAAACCAACTTATGCTTGCTTAAGTGGAAAGGTGAGTTGGGGTGCTTCATAAAACCAGAGATTGAAATTAGCACAGATACCGTTCCATAAGCCAAATATGTAATAGACAAGAGCTACTCCTTGCTCAACGAAGTGGACTCAACACCCCATATTAAACGCCTAAGAATATACCTGACTAGTAAGAATCTTAAAACCTATGGATTTATATGTCTCCGAAAGAGGATCAAGTGTGTGTACAGCGGCATAAACGCAGCAGTGATAGGATTGGTGAGGTTCGGTGAGCAAATGCAGACCCTTTGAAGTCATATTGCATGGTACCCATCCATGGGTCCCAACTCTCCATGTTTAAGGGATTCTTCCTTCAGCTAAAACATGCATGTGGAACCCAGAGTATGATCCACGGTGTCATCGGGAAACGTGTTCAAATGTGTCTCAGTTTTCGTCCCCTGGTACTCGGGTGCAACATTCCAGACGCTTTACTAACACTCTCCCCACTTGGAGAGTCGGTGCCTTTAACCTCCTGTTTGGCCCAGTTTGCAATTTCTGTGGAAAATGAACAGGAATAGGGAGAACCAATGAGAGACTAGGTGGAGGTGTCTGGACGGGCAAATTTAACTCTCATTTCCCACCAGGAAGAGGAATTAACCAAAGGCTCAAAATGCTGTGCCGGAACCAAACTAGGGCCTGAAGCAATCCTGCGGTGTTGCGGCCAGCTCACAAGAAAGCAAGTTGAAGAAAGGAGCTCAGGGGCACTGTAATTCACAAACCTGCAGAGTTATAAATGACAGCTATCTTCCAAAAATATATTGAAGTAAGGCAGCCAAGAGGAATTGAAAGCGGGGCAGAATTGCAGGAAACCGATTTCAGGAGGTAGACTGGAATTGCATGTAAAGCATAGGAAAAGAGGCAGAACGTCCACAATGATGCACTTGGCCAAAAAGGGCGTATGCGTTTTTTCCTGAATATATTCAGGAAAAAACGCATACGCCCTTTTTGGCCAACCAAGCAAGCTTGCAAAGGAAATCTGCACTACAATGAAGTCTCACTGCCCCCCGGTCAAAAGGGCCATCTGAAAAAAGTGTAAAACCCAGAAAGGCAGGACAGGCCATGGAGAACTGGGAGCCTTGTTATGCTGATGGGCGGGATGTAAATTGCCAGCAGCCACTCTGGAGAAGTGTATGGTGTTTCCTGAAACATCCAAAAAACAAAGCAACAGAGCCTATGGCACTTTAACTTATGGTCCTATAGCTTAGGGAAATTAAAATCAAAAAGACACAGCCACCCCAAAGTTGGGACGGCTCTGTTTACAAGAACCTCGTATACGGTAAAAGTTGAATATCACAGAAAGCGAAAAATGGATAAAGAATTTGTGGTACTTACGTACAAGGCAATATCACTCAGCAATGAAATCTATGTCATCAGGCCCGTAGCAGCATAATGAGTGGATTCAGGTACGATGATTCTAAGTGAAATAAGTCACACAGAAAAAGAAACATCATAAGGTATCACTAACACAGGGAATGTAAACTTGGCTACACAGGAACTGAATTACAAAACAGAACAGGGTGTCAAATGTAGAAAACCAACTTATGCTTGCTTAAGTGGAAAGGTGAGTTGGGGTGCTTCATAAAACCAGAGATTGAAATTAGCACAGATACCGTTCCATAAGCCAAATATGTAATAGACAAGAGCTACTCCTTGCTCAACAAAGTGGACTCAACACCCCATATTAAACGCCTAAGAATATACCTGACTAGTAAGAATCTTAAAACCTATGGATTTATATGTCTCCGAAAGAGGATCAAGCGTGTGTACAGCGGCATAAACGCAGCAGTGATAGGATTGGTGAGGTTCGGTGAGCAAATGCAGACCCTTTGAAATCATATTGCATGGTACCCATTCCATGGGTCTCAACTCTCCATGTTTAAGGGATTCTTCCTTCAGCTAAAACATGCATGTGGAACCCAGAGTATGATCCACCGTGTGATCGGAAAACGTGTTCAAATGTGTCTCAGTTTTCGTCCCCTGGTACTCGGGTGCAACATTCCAGACGCTTTACTAACACTCTCCCCACTTGGAGAGTCGGTGCCTTTAACCTCCTGTTTGGCCCAGTTTGCAATTTCTGTGGAAAATGAACAGGAATAGGGAGAACCAATGAGAGACTAGGTGGAGGTGTCTGGACGGGCAAATTTAACTCTCATTTCCCACCAGGAAGAGGAATTAACCAAAGGCTCAACATGCCATGCCGGAACCAAACTAGGGCCTGAAGCAATCCTGCGGTGTTGCGGCCAGCTCACAAGAAAGCGAGTTGAAGAAAGGAGCTCAGGGGCACTGTAATTCACAAACCTGCAGAGTTATAAATGACAGCTATCTTCCAAAAATATATTGAAGTAAGGCAGCCAAGAATAGTTGAAAGCGGGGCAGAATTGCAGGAAACCGATTTCAGGAGGTAGACTGGAATTGCATGTAAAGCATAGGAAAAGAGGCAGAACGTCCACAATGATGCACTTGGCCAAAAAGGGCGTATGCGTTTTTTCCTGAATATATTCAGGAAAAAACGCATACGCCCTTTTTGGCCAACCAAGCAAGCTTGCAAAGGAAATCTGCACTACAATGAAGTCTCACTGCCCCCCGGTCAAAAGGGCCATCTGAAAAAAGTGTAAAACCCAGAAAGGCAGGACAGGCCATGGAGAACTGGGAGCCTTGTTATGCTGATGGGCGGGATGTAAATTGCCAGCAGCCACTCTGGAGAAGTGTATGGTGTTTCCTGAAACATCCAAAAAACAAAGCAACAGAGCCTAGGGCACTTCCACTTATGGTCCTATAGCTTAGGGAAATTAAAATCAAAAAGACACAGCCACCCCAAAGTTTGGGACGGCTCTGTTTACAAGAACCTCGTTTACGGTACAAGTTGAATATCACAGAAAGCGAAAAATGGATAAAGAAGTTGTGGTACTTACGTACAATGCAATATCACTCAGCAATGAAATCTATGTCATCAGGCTCGTAGCAACATAATGAGTGGATTCAGGTACGACGATTCTAAGTGAAATTAGTCACACAGAAAAAGAAACATCATAAGATATCACTAATACACGGAATGTAAACTTGGCTACACAAGAACTGAATTACAAAACAGAACAGGGTGTCAAATGTAGAAAACCAACTTATGCTTGCTTAAGGGGAAGGGTGAGTTGTGGTGCTGCATAAAACCAGAGATTGAAATTAGCACAGATACCGTTCCATAAGCCAAATATGTAATAGACAAGAGCTACTCCTTGCTCAACGAAGTGGACTCAACACCCCATATTAAATGCCTAAGAATATACCTGACTAGTAAGAATCTTAAAACCTATGGATTTATATGTCTCCGAAAGAGAATCAAGCGTGTGTACAGCGGCATAAACGCAGCAGTGATAGGGTTGGTGAGGTTCGGTGAGCAAATGCAGACCCTTTGAAGTCATATTGCATGATACCCATTCCATGGGTCTCAACTCTCCAGGTTTAAGGGATTCTTCCTTCAGCTAAAACATGCATGTGGAAGCCAGAGTATGATCCACCCTGTGATCGGAAAACGTGTTCAAATGTGTCTCAGTTTTCGTCCCCTGGTACTCGGGTGCAACATTCCAGACGCTTCACTAACACTCCCCCTCTTGGAGAGTCAGTGCCTTTACCCTCCTGTTTGGCCCAGTTTGCAATTTCTGTGGAAAATGAACAGGAATAGGGAGAACCAATGAGAGACTAGGTGGAGGTGTCTGGACGGGCAAATTTAACTCTCATTTCCCACCAGGAAGAGGAATAAACCAAAGTCGCAGCATGCCGTGCCGGAACCAAACTAGGGCCTGAAGTAATCCTGCGATGTTGCGGCCAGCTCACAAGAAAGTGAGTTGAAAAAAGGAGCTCAGGGGCACTGTAATTCACAAACATGCAGAGTTATAAATGACAGCTATCTTCCTAAAATATATTGAAGTAAGGCTGCCAAGAGGAGTTGAAAGCGGGGCAGAATTGCAGGAAACCGATTTCAGGAGGTAGACTGGAATTGCATGTAAAGCATAGGAAAAGAGGCAGAACGTCCACAATGATGCACTTGGCCAAAAAGGGCGTATGCGTTTTTTCCTGAATATATTCAGGAAAAAACGCATACGCACTTTTTGGCCAACCAAGCAAGCTTGCAAAGGAAATCTGCACTACAATGAAGTCTCACTGCCCCCCGGTCAAAAGGGCCATCTGAAAAAAGTGTAAAATCCAGAAAGGCAGGACAGGCCATGGAAAACTGGGAGCCTTGTTATGCTGATGGGCGGGATGTAAATTGCCAGCAGCCACTCTGGAGAAGTGTATGGTGTTTCCTGAAACATCCAAAAAACAAAGCAACAGAGCCTAGGGCACATCCACTTATGGTCCTATAGCTTAGGGAAATTAAAATCAAAAAGACACAGCCACCCCAAATTTTGGGACGGCTCTGTTTACAAGAACCTCGTTTACGGTACAAGTTCAATATCACAGAAAGCGAAAAATGGATAAAGAAGTTGTGGTACTTACGTACAATGCAATATCACTCAGCAATGAAATCTATGTCATCAGGTCCGTAGCAGCATAATGAGTGGATTCAGGTACGATGATTGTAAGTGAAATAAGTCACACAGAAAAAGAAACATCATAAGATATCACTACTACACGGAATGTAAACTTGGCTACACAGGAACTGAATTATAAAACAGAACAGGGTGTCAAATGTAGAAAACCAACTTATGCTTGCTTAAGTGGAAAGGTGAGTTGGGGTGCTTCATAAAACCAGAGATTGAAATTAGCACAGATACCGTTCCATAAGCCAAATATGTAATAGACAAGAGCTACTCCTTGCTCAACGAAGTGGACTCAACACCCCATATTAAACGCCTAAGAATATACCTGACTAGTAAGACTCTTAAAACCTATGGATTTATATGTCTCCGAAAGAGGATCAAGTGTGTGTACAGCGGCATAAACGCAGCAGTGATAGGATTGGTGAGGTTCGGTGAGCAAATGCAGACCCTTTGAAGTCATATTGCATGGTACCCATCCATGGGTCCCAACTCTCCATGTTTAAGGGATTCTTCCTTCAGCTAAAACATGCATGTGGAACCCAGAGTATGATCCACGGTGTCATCGGGAAACGTGTTCAAATGTGTCTCAGTTTTCGTCCCCTGGTACTCGGGTGCAAATTTCCAGACGCTTTACTAACACTCTCCCCACTTGGAGAGTCGGTGCCTTTAACCTCCTGTTTGGCCCAGTTTGCAATTTCTGTGGAAAATGAACAGGAATAGGGAGAACCAATGAGAGACTAGGTGGAGGTGTCTGGACGGGCAAATTTAACTCTCATTTCCCACCAGGAAGAGGAATTAACCAAAGGCTCAAAATGCTGTGCCGGAACCAAACTAGGGCCTGAAGCAATCCTGCGGTGTTGCGGCCAGCTCACAAGAAAGCAAGTTGAAGAAAGGAGCTCAGGGGCACTGTAATTCACAAACCTGCAGAGTTATAAATGACAGCTATCTTCCAAAAATATATTGAAGTAAGGCAGCCAAGAGGAATTGAAAGCGGGGCAGAATTGCAGGAAACCGATTTCAGGAGGTAGACTGGAATTGCATGTAAAGCATAGGAAAAGAGGCAGAACGTCCACAATGATGCACTTGGCCAAAAAGGGCGTATGCGTTTTTTCCTGAATATATTCAGGAAAAAACGCATACGCCCTTTTTGGCCAACCAAGCAAGCTTGCAAAGGAAATCTGCACTACAATGAAGTCTCACTGCCCCCCGGTCAAAAGGGCCATCTGAAAAAAGTGTAAAATCCAGAAAGGCAGGACAGGCCAAGGAGAACTAGGAGCCTTCTTATGCTGATGGGCGGGATGTAAATTGCCAGCAGCCACTCTGGAGAAGTGTATGGTGTTTCCTGAAACATCCAAAAAACAAAGCAACAGAGCCTAGGGTATTTCCACTTATGGTCCTATAGCTTTGGGAAAGTAAAATCAAAAAGACACAGCCACCCCAAAGTTTGGGACGGCTCTGTTTACAAGAACCTCGTTTACGGTACAAGTTCAATATCACAGAAAGCGAAAAATGGATAAAGAATTTGTGGTACTTACGTACAATGCAATATCACTCAGCAATGAAATCTATGTCATCAGGCCCGTAGCAGCATAATGAGTGGATTCAGGTACGATGATTCTAAGTGAAATGAGTCACACAGAAAAAGAAACATCATAAGTTATCACTACTACACGGAATGTAAACTTGGCTACACAGGAACTGAATTACAAAACAGAACAGGGTGTCAAATGTAGAAAACCCACTTATGCTTGCTTAAGGGGAAAGGTGAGTTGGGGTGCTACATACAACAAGAGATTGAAATTAGCACAGATACCGTTCCATAAGCCAAATATGTAATAGACAAGAGCTACTCCTTGCTCAACGAAGTGGACTCAACACCCCATATTAAACGCCTAACAATATACATGACTAGTAAGACTCTTAAAACCTATGGATTTATATGTTTCCGAAAGAGAATCAAGCGTGTGTACAGTGGCATAAACGCAGCAGTGATAGTATTGGTGAGGTTCGGTGAGCAAATGCAGACCCTTTGAAGTCATATTGCATGGTACCCATTCCATGGGTCTCAACTCTCCATGTTTAAGGGATTCTTCCTTCAGCTAAAACATGCATGTGGAACCCAGAGTATGATCCACCGTGTGATCGGAAAACGTGTTCAAATGTGTCTCAGTTTTCCTTCCCTGGTACTCGGGTGCAACATTCCAGACGCTTTACTAACACTCTCCCCACTTGGAGAGTCAGTGCCTTTAACCTCCTGTTTGGCCCAGTTTGCAATTTCTGTGGAAAATGAACAGGAATAGGGAGAACCAATGAGAGACTAGGTGGAGGTGTGTGGACGGGCAAATTTAACTCTCATTTCCCACCAGGAAGAGGAATTAACCAAAGGCTCAGCATGCCGTGCCGGAACCAAACTAGGGCCTGAAGCAATCCTGCGGTGTTGCGGCCAGCTCACAAGAAAGCGAGTTGAAGAAAGGAGCTCAGGGGCACTGTAATTCACAAACCTGCAGAGTTATAAATGACAGCTATCTTCCAAAAATATATTGAAGGAAGGCTGCCAAGAGTAGTTGAAAGCGGTGCAGAATTGCAGGAAACCGATTTCAGGAGGTAGACTGGAATTGCAAGTAAAGCATAGGAAAAGAGGCAGAACATCCACAATGATGCACTTGGTCAAAAAGGGCGTATGCGTTTTTTCCTGAATATATTCAGGAAAAAACGCATACGCCCTTTTTGGCCAACCAAGCAAGCTTGCAAAGGAAATCTGCACTTCAATGAAGTCTCACTGCCCCCCGGTCAAAAGGGCCATATGAAAAAAGTGTAAAATCCAGAAAGGCAGGACAGGCCATGGAGAACTGGGAGCCTTGTTATGCTGATGGGCGGGATGTAAATTGCCAGCAGCCACTCTGGAGAAGTGTATGGTGTTTCCTGAAACATCCAAAAAACAAAGCAACAGAGCCTAGGGCACTTCCACTTATGGTCCTATAGCTTAGGGAAATTAAAATCAAAAAGACACAGCCACCCCAAAATTTGGGACGGCTCTGTTTACAAGAACCTCGTTTACGGTACAAGTTGAATATCACAGAAAGCGAAAAATGGATAAAGAAGTTGTGGTACTTACGTACAATGCAATATCACTCAGCAATGAAATCTATGTCATCAGGCCCGTAGAAGCATAATGAGTGGATTCAGGTACGATGATTCTAAGTGAAATAAGTCACACAGAAAAAGAAACATCATAAGATATCACTACTACACGGAATGTAAACTTGGCTACACAGGAACTGAATTACAAAACAGAACAGGGTGTCAAATGTAGAAAACCAACTTATGCTTGCTTAAGGGGAAAGGTGAGTTGGGGTGCTGCATACAACAAGAGATTGAAATTAGCACAGATACCGTTCCATAAGCCAAATATGTAATAGACAAGAGCTACTCCTTGCTCAACGAAGTGGACTCAACACCCCATATTAAACGCCTAAGAATATACCTGACTAGTAAGAATCTTAAAACCTATGGATTTATATGTCTCCGAAAGAGAATCAAGCGTGTGTACAGTGGCATAAACGCAGCAGTAATAGTATTGGTGAGGTTCGGTGAGCAAATGCAGACCCTTTGAAATCATATTGCATGGTACACATCCATGGGTCTCAACTCTCCATGTTTAAGGGATTCTTCCTTCAGCTAAAACATGCATGTGGAACCCAGAGTATGATCCACCCTGTGATCGGAAAACGTGTTCAAATGTGTCTCAGTTTTCATCCCCTGGTACTCGGGTGTAACATTCCAGACGCTTTACTAACACTCTCCCCACTTGGAGAGTCGGTGCCTTTAACCTCCTGTTTGGCCCAGTTTGCAATTTCTGTGGAAAATGAACAGGAATAGGGAGAACCAATGAGAGACTAGGTGGAGGTGTCTGGACGGGCAAATTTAACTCTCATTTCCCACCAGGAAGAGGAATTAAACAAAGGCTCAACATGCCATGCCAGAACCAAACTAGGGCCTGAAGCAATCCTGCGGTGTTGCGGCCAGCTCACAAGAAAGCGAGTTGAAGAAAGGAGCTCAGGGGCACTGTAATTCACAAACCTGCAGAGTTATAAATGACAGCTATCTTCCAAAAATATATTGAAGTAAGGCAGCAAGAATAGTTGAAAGCGGGGCAGAATTGCAGGAAACCGATTTCAGGAGGTAGACTGGAATTGCATGTAAAGCATAGGAAAAGAGGCAGAACGTCCACAATGATGCACTTGGCCAAAAAGGGCGTATGCGTTTTTTCCTGAATATATTCAGGAAAAAACGCATACGCCCTTTTTGGCCAACCAAGCAAGCTTGCAAAGGAAATCTGCACTACAATGAAGTCTCACTGCCCCCCGGTCAAAAGGGCCATCTGAAAAAAGTGTAAAACCCAGAAAGGCAGGACAGGCCATGGAGAACTGGGAGCCTAGTTATGCTGATGGGCGGGATGTAAATTGCCAGCAGCCACTGTGGAGAAGTGTATGGTGTTTCCTGAAACATCCAAAAAACAAAGCAACAGAGCCTAGGGCACTTCCACTTATGGTCCTATAGCTTAGGGAAATTAAAATCAAAAAGACACAGCCACCCCAAAGTTTGGGACGGCTCTGTTTAAAAGAACCTCGTTTACGGTACAAGTTGAATATCACAGAAAGCGAAAAATGGATAAAGAAGTTGTGGTACTTACGTACAATGCAATATCACTCAGCAATGAAATCTATGTCATCAGGCCCGTAGCAGCATAATGAGTGGATTCAGGTACGATGATTCTAAGTGAAATAAGTCACACAGAAAAAGAAACATCATAAGATATCACTACTACACGGAATGTAAACTTGGCTACACAAGAACTGAATTACAAAACAGAACAGGGTGTCAAATGTAGAAAACCAACTTATGCTTGCTTAAGGGGAAAGGTGAGTTGGGGTGCTGCATGAAACCAGAGATTGAAATTAGCACAGATACCGTTCCATAAGCCAAATATGTAATAGACAAGAGCTACTTCTTGCTCAACGAAGTGGACTCAACACCCCATATTAAACGCCTAAGAATATACCTGACTAGTAAGAATCTTAAAACCTATGGGTTTATATGTCTCCGAAAGAGAATCAAGCGTCTGTACAGTGGCATAAATGAAGCAGTGATAGGATTGGTGAGGTTCGGTGAGCAAATGCAGACCCTTTGAAGTCATATTGCATGGTACCCATTCCATGGGTCTCAACTCTCCAGGTGTAAGGGATTCTTCCTTCAGCTAAAACATGCATGTGGAACCCAGAGTATGATCCACCGTGTGATCGGAAAACGTGTTCAAATGTGTCTCAGTTTTCGTCCCCTGGTACTCGGGTGCAACATTCCAGACGCTTTACTAACACTCTCCCCACTTGGAGAGTCGGTGCCTTTAACCTCCCGTTTGGCCCAGTTTGCAATTTCTGTGGAAAATGAACAGGAATAGGGAGAACCAATGAGAGACTAGGTGAAGGTGTCTGGACAGGCAAATTTAACTCTCATTTCCCACCAGGAAGAGGAATTAACCAAAGGCTCAGCGTGCCATGCCGGAACCAAACTAGGGCCTGAAGCAATCCTGCGGTGTTGTGGCCAGCTCACAAGAAAGCGAGTTGAAGAAAGGAGCTCAGGGGCACTGTAATTCACAAACCTGCAGAGTTATAAATGACAGCTATCTTCCAAAAATATATTGAAGGAAGGCTGCCAAGAGGAGTTGAAAGCGGGGCAGAATTGCAGGAAACCGATTTCAGGAGGTAGACTGGAATTGCATGTAAAGCATAGGAAAAGAGGCAGAACGTCCACAATGATGCACTTGGCCAAAAAGGGCGTATGCGTTTTTTCCTGAATATATTCAGGAAAAAACGCATACGCCCTTTTTGGCCAACCAAGCAAGCTTGCAAAGGAAATGTGCACTACAATAAAGTCTCACTGCTCCCCGGTCAAAAGGGCCATCTGAAAAAACTGTAAAATCCAGAAAGGCAGGACAGGCCATGGAGAACTGGGAGCCTAGTTATGCTGATGGGCGTGATGTAAATTGCCAGCAGCCACTGTGGAGAAGTGTATGGTGTTTCCTGAAACATCCAAAAAACAAAGCAACAGAGCCTAGGGCACTTCCACTTACGGTCCTATAGCTTAGGGAAATTAAAATCAAAAAGACACAGCCACCCCAAAGTTTGGGACGGCTCTGTTTACAAGAACCTCGTTTACGGTACAAGTTGAATATCACAGAAAGCGAAAAATGGATAAAGAAGTGGTGGTACTTACGTACAATGCAATATCACTCAGCAATGAAATCTATGTCATCAGGCCCATAGCAGCATAATGAGTGGATTCAGGTACGATGATTCTAAGTGAAATAAGTCACACAGAAAAAGAAACATCATAAGATATCACTACTACAAGGAATGTAAACTTGGCTACACAAGAACTGAATTACAAAACAGAACAGGGTGTCAAATGTAGAAAACCAACTTATGCTTGCTTAAGGGGAAAGGTGAGTTGGGGTGCTGCATAAAACCAGAGATTGAAATTAGCACAGATACCGTTCCATAAGCCAAATATGTAATAGACAAGAGCTACTCCTTGCTCAACGAAGTGGACTCAACACCCCATATTAAACGCTTAAGAATATACCTGACTAGTAAGAATCTTAAAACCTATGGATTTATATGTCTCCGAAAGAGAATCAAGCGTGTGTACAGTGGCATAAACGCAGCAGTGATAGGACTGGTGAGGTTCGGTGAGCAAATGCAGACCCTTTGAAGTCATACTGCATGGTACCCATTCCATGAGTCTCAACTCTCCATGTTTAAGGGATTCTTCCTTCAGCTAAAACATGCATGTGGAACCCAGAGTATGATCCACGGTGTCATCGGGAAACGTGTTCAAATGTGTCTCAGTTTTCGTCCCCTGGTACTCGGGTGCAAATTTCCAGACGCTTTACTAACACTCTCCCCACTTGGAGAGTCGGTGCCTTTAACCTCCTGTTTGGCCCAGTTTGCAATTTCTGTGGAAAATGAACAGGAATAGGGAGAACCAATGAGAGACTAGGTGGAGGTGTCTGGACGGGCAAATTTAACTCTCATTTCCCACCAGGAAGAGGAATTAACCAAAGGCTCAAAATGCTGTGCCGGAACCAAACTAGGGCCTGAAGCAATCCTGCGGTGTTGCGGCCAGCTCACAAGAAAGCAAGTTGAAGAAAGGAGCTCAGGGGCACTGTAATTCACAAACCTGCAGAGTTATAAATGACAGCTATCTTCCAAAAATATATTGAAGTAAGGCAGCCAAGAGGAATTGAAAGCGGGGCAGAATTGCAGGAAACCGATTTCAGGAGGTAGACTGGAATTGCATGTAAAGCATAGGAAAAGAGGCAGAACGTCCACAATTATGCACTTGGCCAAAAAGGGCGTATGCGTTTTTTCCAGGAAAAAACGCATACGCCCTTTTTGGCCAACCAAGCAAGCTTGCAAAGGAAATCTGCACTACAATGAAGTCTCACTGCCCCCCGGTCAAAAGGGCCATCTGAAAAAAGTGTAAAATCCAGAAAGGCAGGACAGGCCAAGGAGAACTAGGAGCCTTCTTATGCTGATGGGCGGGATGTAAATTGCCAGCAGCCACTCTGGAGAAGTGTATGGTGTTTCCTGAAACATCCAAAAAACAAAGCAACAGAGCCTAGGGTATTTCCACTTATGGTCCTATAGCTTTGGGAAAGTAAAATCAAAAAGACACAGCCACCCCAAAGTTTGGGACGGCTCTGTTTACAAGAACCTCGTTTACGGTACAAGTTCAATATCACAGAAAGCGAAAAATGGATAAAGAAGTTGTGGTACTTACGTACAATGCAATATCACTCAGCAATGAAATCTATGTCATCAGGCCCGTAGCAGCATAATGAGTGGATTCAGGTACGATGATTCTAAGTGAAATGAGTCACACAGAAAAAGAAACATCATAAGTTATCACTACTACACGGAATGTAAACTTGGCTACACAGGAACTGAATTACAAAACAGAACAGGGTGTCAAATGTAGAAAACCCACTTATGCTTGCTTAAGGGGAAAGGTGAGTTGGGGTGCTACATACAACAAGAGATTGAAATTAGCACAGATACCGTTCCATAAGCCAAATATGTAATAGACAAGAGCTACTCCTTGCTCAACGAAGTGGACTCAACACCCCATATTAAACGCCTAACAATATACATGACTAGTAAGACTCTTAAAACCTATGGATTTATATGTTTCCGAAAGAGAATCAAGCGTGTGTACAGTGGCATAAACGCAGCAGTGATAGGATTGGTGAGGTTCGGTGAGCAAATGCAGACCCTTTGAAGTCATATTGCATGGTACCCATTCCATGGGTCTCAACTCTCCATGTTTAAGGGATTCTTCCTTCAGCTAAAACATGCATGTGGAACCCAGAGTATGATCCACCGTGTGATCGGAAAACGTGTTCAAATGTGTCTCAGTTTTCGTCCCCTGGTACTCGGGTGCAACATTCCAGACGCTTTACTAACACTCTCCCCAATTGGAGAGTCAGTGCCTTTAACCTCCTGTTTGGCCCAGTTTGCAATTTCTGTGGAAAATGAACAGGAATAGGGAGAACCAATGAGAGACTAGGTGGAGGTGTGTGGACGGGCAAATTTAACTCTCATTTCCCACCAGGAAGAGGAATTAACCAAAGGCTCAGCATGCCGTGCCGGAACCAAACTAGGGCCTGAAGCAATCCTGCGGTGTTGCGGCCAGCTCACAAGAAAGCGAGTTGAAGAAAGGAGCTCAGGGGCACTGTAATTCACAAACCTGCAGAGTTATAAATGACAGCTATCTTCCAAAAATATATTGAAGTAAGGCAGCAAGAATAGTTGAAAGCGGGGTAGAATTGCAGGAAACCGATTTCAGGAGGTAGACTGGAATTGCATGTAAAGCATAGGAAAAGAGGCAGAACGTCCACAATGATGCACTTGGCCAAAAAGGGCGTATGCGTTTTTTCCTGAATATATTCAGGAAAAAACGCATACGCCCTTTTTGGCCAACCAAGCAAGCTTGCAAAGGAAATCTGCACTACAATGAAGTCTCACTGCCCCCCGGTCAAAAGGGCCATCTGAAAAAAGTGTAAAATCCAGAAAGGCAGGACAGGCCATGGAGAACTGGGAGCCTAGTTATGCTGATGGGCGTGATGTAAATTGTCAGCAGCCACTGTGGAGAAGTGTATGGTGTTTCCTGAAACATCCAAAAAACAAAGCAACAGAGCCTAGGGCACTTCCACTTATGGTCCTATAGCTTAGGGAAATTAAAATCAAAAAGACACAGCCACCCCAAAGTTTGGGACGGCTCTGTTTACAAGAACCTCGTTTACGGTACAAGTTCAATATCACAGAAAGCGAAAAATGGATAAAGAAGTTGTGGTACTTACGTACAATGCAATATCACTCAGCAATGAAATCTATGTCATCAGGCCCGTAGCAGCATAATGAGTGGATTCAGGTACGATGATTCTAAGTGAAATAAGTCACACAGAAAAAGAAACATCATAAGATATCACTACTACACGGAATGTAAACTTGGCTACACAAGAACTGAATTACAAAACAGAACAGGGTGTCAAATGTAGAAAACCAACTTATGCTTGCTTAAGGGGAAAGGTGAGTTGGGGTGCTGCATAAAACCAGAGATTGAAATTAGCACAGATACCGTTCCATAAGCCAAATATGTAATAGACAAGAGCTACTCCTTGCTCAACAAAGTGGACACAACACCCCATATTAAACGCCTAAGAATATACCTGACTAGTAAGAATCTTAAAACCTATGGATTTATATGTCTCCGAAAGAGAATCAAGCGTGTGTACAGTGGCATAAACGCAGCAGTAATAGTATTGGTGAGGTTCGGTGAGCAAATGCAGACCCTTTGAAGTCATATTGCATGGTACCCATCCATGGGTCTCAACTCTCTATGTTTAAGGGATTCTTCCTTCAGCTAAAACATGCATGTGGAACCCAGAGTATGATCCACCGTGTGATCGGAAAACGTGTTCAAATGTGTCTCAGTTTTCGTCCCCTGGTACTCGGGTGCAACATTCCAGACGCTTTACTAACACTCTCCCCACTTGGAGAGTCGGTGCCTTTAACCTCCCGTTTGGCCCAGTTTGCAATTTCTGTGGAAAATGAACAGGAATAGGGAGAACCAATGAGAGACTAGGTGGAGGTGTCTGGACGGGCAAATTTAACTCTCATTTCCCACCAGGAAGAGGAATTAACCAAAGGCTCAGCATGCCGGGCCAGAACCAAACTAGGGCCTGAAGCAATCCTGCGGTGTTGCGGCCAGCTCACAAGAAAGCGAGTTGAAGAAAGGAGCTCAGGGGCACTGTAATTCACAAACCTGCAGAGTTACAAATGACAGCCATCTTCCAAAAATATATTGAAGTAAGGCTGCCAAGAGGAGTTGAATGCGGGGCAGAATTGCAGGGAACCGATTTCAGGAGGTAGACTGGAATTGCATGTAAAGCATAGGAAAAGAGGCAGAACGTCCACAATGATGCACTTGGCCAAAAAGCGCATATGCGTTTTTTCCTGAATATATTCAGGAAAAAACGCATACGCCCTTTTTGGCCAACCAAGCAAGTTTGCAAAGGAAATCTGCACTACAATGAAGTCTCACTGCCCCCTGGTCAAAAGGGCCATCTGAAAAATGTGTAAAATCCAGAAAGGCAGGACAGGCCATGGAGAACTGGGAGCCTTGTTATGCTGATGGGCGGGATGTAAATTGCCAGCAGCCACTCTGGAGAAGTGTATGGTGTTTCCTGAAACATCCAAAAAACAAAGCAACAGAGCCTAGGGCACTTCCACTTATGGTCCTATAGCTTAGGGAAATTAAAATCAAAAAGACACAGCCACACCAAAGTTTGGGACGGCTCTGTTTACAAGAACCTCGTTTACGGTACAAGTTCAATATCACAGAAAGCGAAAAATGGATAAAGAAGTTGTGGTACTTACGTACAATGCAATATCACTCAGCAATGAAATCTATGTCATCAGGCCCGTAGCAGCATAATGAGTGGATTCAGGTACGATGATTCTAAGTGAAATGAGTCACACAGAAAAAGAAACATCATAAGTTATCACTACTACACGGAATGTAAACTTGGCTACACAGGAACTGAATTACAAAACAGAACAGGGTCTCAAATGTAGAAAACCAACTTATGCTTGCTTAAGGGGAAAGGTGAGTTGGGGTGCTGCATAAAACCAGAGATTGAAATTAGCACAGATACCGTTCCATAAGCCAAATATGTAATAGACAAGAGCTACTCCTTGCTCAACGAAGTGGACACAACACCCCATATTAAACACCTAAGAATATACCTGACTAGTAAGAATCTTAAAACCTATGGGTTTATATGTCTCCGAAAGAGAATCAAGCGTGTGTACAGTGGCATAAATGCAGCAGTGATAGGATTGGTGAGGTTCGGTGAGCAAATGCAGACCCTTTGAAGTCATATTGCATGGTACCCATTCCATGGGTCTCAACTCTCTATGTTTAAGGGATTCTTCCTTCAGCTAAAACATGCATGTGGAACCCAGAGTATGATCCACCGTGTGATCGGAAAACGTGTTCAAATGTGTCTCAGTTTTCGTACCCTGGTACTCGGGTGCAACATTCCAGACGCTTTACTAACACTCTCCCCAATTGGAGAGTCAGTGCCTTTAAACTCCTGTTTGGCCCAGTTTGCAATTTCTGTGGAAAATGAACAGGAATAGGGAGAACCAATGAGAGACTAGGTGGAGGTGTCTGGACGGGCAAATTTAACTCTCATTTCCCACCAGGAAGAGGAATTAACCAAAGGCTCAGCATGCCGTGCCAGAACCAAACTAGGGCCTGAAGCAATCCTGCGGTGTTGCGGCCAGCTCACAAGAAAGCGAGTTGAAGAAAGGAGCTCAGGGGCACTGTAATTCACAAACCTGCAGAGTTACAAATGACAGCCATCTTCCAAAAATATCTTAAAGTAAGGCTGCCAAGAGGGGTTGAAAGCGGGGCAGAATTGCAGGAAACAGATTTCAGGAGGTAGACTGGAATTGCATGTAAAGCATAGGAAAAGAGGCAGAACGTCCACAATGATGCACTTGGCCAAAAAGCGCATATGCGTTTTTTCCTGAATATATTCAGGAAAAAACGCATACGCACTTTTTGGCCAACCAAGCAAGTTTGCAAAGGAAATCTGCACTACAATGAAGTCTCACTGCTCCCCGGTCAAAAGGGCCATCTGAAAAAAGTGTAAAATCCAGAAAGGCAGGACAGGCCATGGAGAACTGGGAGCCTAGTTATGCTGATGGGCGTGATGTAAATTGCCAGCAGCCACTGTGGAGAAGTGTATGGTGTTTCCTGAAACATCCAAAAAACAAAGCAACAGAGCCTAGGGCACTTCCACTTATGGTCCTATAGCTTAGGGAAATTAAAATCAAAAAGACACAGCCACCCCAAAGTTTGGGACGGCTCTGTTTACAAGAACCTCGTTTATGGTACAAGTTGAATATCACAGAAAGCGAAAAATGGATAAAGAAGTTGTGGTACTTACGTACAATGCAATATCACTCAGCAATGAAATCTATGTCATCAGGCCCGTAGCAGCATAATGAGTGGATTCAGGTACGATGATTCTAAGTGAAATAAGTCACACAGAAAAAGAAACATCATAAGATATCACTACTACAAGGAATGTAAACTTGGCTACACAAAAACTGAATTACAAAACAGAACAGGGCCTCAAATGTAGAAAACCAACTTATGCTTGCTTAAGGGGAAAGGTGAGTTGGGGTGCTGCATAAAACCAGAGATTCAAATTAGCACAGATACCGTTCCATAAGCCAAATATGTAATAGACAAGAGCTACTCCTTGCTCAACGAAGTGGACTCAACACCCCATATTAAACGCCTAAGAATATACCTGACTAGTAAGAATCTTAAAACCTATGGATTTATATGTCTCCGAAAGAGAATCAAGCGTGTGTACAGTGGCATAAACGCAGCAGTAATAGTATTGGTGAGGTTCGGTGAGCAAATGCAGACCCTTTGAAGTCATATTGCATGGTACCCATCCATGGGTCTCAACTCTCCATGTTTAAGGGATTCTTCCTTCAGCTAAAACATGCATGTGGAACCCAGAGTATGATCCACCGTGTGATCGGAAAACGTGTTCAAATGTGTCTCAGTTTTCATCCCCTGGTACTCGGGTGCAACATTCCAGACGCTTTACTAACACTCTCCCCACTTGGAGAGTCGGTGCCTTTAACCTCCCGTTTGGCCCAGTTTGCAATTTCTGTGGAAAATGAACAGGAATAGGGAGAACCAATGAGAGACTAGGTGGTGGTGTCTGGACGGGCAAATTTAACTCTCATTTCCCACCAGGAAGAGGAATTAACCAAAGGCTCAGCGTGCCATGCCGGAACGAAACTAGGGCCTGAAGCAATCCTGCGGTGTTGCGGCCAGCTCACAAGAAAGCGAGTTGAAGAAAGGAGCTCAGGGGCACTGTAATTCACAAACCTGCAGAGTTATAAATGACAGCTAACTTCCAAAAATATATTGAAGTAAGGCTGCCAAGAGGAGTTGAAAGCGGGGCAGAATTGCAGGAAACCGATTTCAGGAGGTAGACTGGAATTGCATGTAAAGCATAGGAAAAGAGGCAGAACGTCCACAATGATGCACTTGGCCAAAAAGGGCGTATGCGTTTTTTCCTGAATATATTCAGGAAAAAACGCATACGCCCTTTTTGGCCAACCAAGCAAGCTTGCAAAGGAAATGTGCACTACAATAAAGTCTCACTGCTCCCCGGTCAAAAGGGCCATCTGAAAAAACTGTAAAATCCAGAAAGGCAGGACAGGCCATGGAGAACTGGGAGCCTAGTTATGCTGATGGGCGTGATGTAAATTGCCAGCAGCCACTGTGGAGAAGTGTATGGTGTTTCCTGAAACATCCAAAAAACAAAGCAACAGAGCCTAGGGCACTTCCACTTATGGTCCTATAGCTTAGGGAAATTAAAATCAAAAAGACACAGCCACCCCAAAGTTTGGGACGGCTCTGTTTACAAGAACCTCGTTTACGGTACAAGTTGAATATCACAGAAAGCGAAAAATGGATAAAGAAGTGGTGGTACTTACGTACAATGCAATATCACTCAGCAATGAAATCTATGTCATCAGGCCCATAGCAGCATAATGAGTGGATTCAGGTACGATGATTCTAAGTGAAATAAGTCACACAGAAAAAGAAACATCATAAGATATCACTACTACAAGGAATGTAAACTTGGCTACACAAAAACTGAATTACAAAACAGAACAGGGTGTCAAATGTAGAAAACCAACTTATGCTTGCTTAAGGGGAAAGGTGAGTTGGGGTGCTGCATAAAACCAGAGATTCAAATTAGCACAGATACTGTTCCATAAGCCAAATATGTAATAGACAAGAGCTACTCCTTGCTCAACGAAGTGGACTCAACACCCCATATTAAACGCCTAAGAATATACCTGACTAGTAAGAATCTTAAAACCTATGGATTTATATGTCTCCGAAAGAGAATCAAGCGTGTGTACAGTGGCATAAACGCAGCAGTAATAGTATTGGTGAGGTTCGGTGAGCAAATGCAGACCCTTTGAAGTCATATTGCCTGGTACCCATCCATGGGTCTCAACTCTCCATGTTTAAGGGATTCTTCCTTCAGCTAAAACATGCATGTGGAACCCACAGTATGATCCACCGTGTGATCGGAAAACGTGTTCAAATGTGTCTCAGTTTTCGTCCCCTGGTACTCGGGTGCAACATTCCAGACGCTTTACTAACACTCTCCCCACTTGGAGAGTCGGTGCCTTTAACCTCCCGTTTGGCCCAGTTTGCAATTTCTGTGGAAAATGAACAGGAATAGGGAGAACCAATGAGAGACTAGGTGGTGGTGTCTGGACGGGCAAATTTAACTCTCATTTCCCACCAGGAAGAGGAATTAACCAAAGGCTCAGCGTGCCATGCCGGAACGAAACTAGGGCCTGAAGCAATCCTGCGGTGTTGCGGCCAGCTCACAAGAAAGCGAGTTGAAGAAAGGAGCTCAGGGGCACTGTAATTCACAAACCTGCAGAGTTATAAATGACAGTTATCTTCCAAAAATATATTGAAGTAAGGCTGCCAAGAGGAGTTGAAAGCGGGGCAGAATTGCAGGAAACCGATTTCAGGAGGTAGACTGGAATTGCATGTAAAGCATAGGAAAAGAGGCAGAACGTCCACAATGATGCACTTGGCCAAAAAGGGCGTATGCGTTTTTTCCTGAATATATTCAGGAAAAAACGCATACGCCCTTTTTGGCCAACCAAGCAAGCTTGCAAAGGAAATGTGCACTACAATAAAGTCTCACTGCTCCCCGGTCAAAAGGGCCATCTGAAAAAACTGTAAAATCCAGAAAGGCAGGACAGGCCATGGAGAACTGGGAGCCTAGTTATGCTGATGGGCGTGATATAAATTGCCAGCAGCCACTGTGGAGAAGTGTATGGTGTTTCCTGAAACATCCAAAAAACAAAGCAACAGACCTAGGGCACTTCCACTTATGGTCCTATAGCTTAGGGAAATTAAAATCAAAAAGACACAGCCACCCCAAAGTTTGGGACGGCTCTGTTTACAAGAACCTCGTTTACGGTACAAGTTGAATATCACAGAAAGCGAAAAATGGATAAAGAAGTGGTGGTACTTACGTACAATGCAATATCACTCAGCAATGAAATCTATGTCATCAGGCCCATAGCAGCATAATGAGTGGATTCAGGTACGATGATTCTAAGTGAAATAAGTCACACAGAAAAAGAAACATCATAAGATATCACTACTACAAGGAATGTAAACTTGGCTACACAAAAACTGAATTACAAAACAGAACAGGGTGTCAAATGTAGAAAACCAACTTATGCTTGCTTAAGGGGAAAGGTGAGTTGGGGTGCTGCATAAAACCAGAGATTCAAATTAGCACAGATACCGTTCCATAAGCCAAATATGTAATAGACAAGAGCTACTCCTTGCTCAACGAAGTGGACTCAACACCCCATATTAAACGCCTAAGAATATACCTGACTAGTAAGAATCTTAAAACCTATGGATTTATATGTCTCCGAAAGAGAATCAAGCGTGTGTACAGTGGCATAAACGCAGCAGTAATAGTATTGGTGAGGTTCGGTGAGCAAATGCAGACCCTTTGAAGTCATATTGCATGGTACCCATCCATGGGTCTCAACTCTCCATGTTTAAGGGATTCTTCCTTCAGCTAAAACATGCATGTGGAACCCACAGTATGATCCACCGTGTGATCGGAAAACGTGTTCAAATGTGTCTCAGTTTTCGTCCCCTGGTACTCGGGTGCAACATTCCAGACGCTTTACTAACACTCTCCCCACTTTGAGAGTCGGTGCCTTTAACCTCCTGTTTGGCCCAGTTTGCAATTTCTGTGGAAAATGAACAGGAATAGGGAGAACAAATGAGAGACTAGGTGGAGGTGTCTGGACGGGCAAATTTAACTCTCATTTCCCACCAGGAAGAGGAATTAACCAAAGGCTCAGCGTGCCATGTCGGAACCAAACTAGGGCCTGAAGCAATCCTGCGGTGTTGCGGCCAGCTCACAAGAAAGCGAGTTGAAGAAAGGAGCTCAGGGGCACTGTAATTCACAAACCTGCAGAGTTATAAATGACAGCTATCTTCCAAAAATATATTGAAGTAAGGCTGCCAAGAGGAGTTGAAAGCGGGGCAGAATTGCAGGAAACCGATTTCAGGAGGTAGACTGGAATTGCATGTAAAGCATAGGAAAAGAGGCAGAACGTCCACAATGATGCACTTGGCCAAAAAGTGCGTATGCGTTTTTTCCTGAATATATTCAGGAAAAAACACATACGCCCTTTTTGGCCAACCAAGCAAGCTTGCAAAGGAAATGTGCATTACAATAAAGTCTCACTGCTCCCCGGTCAAAAGGGCCATCTGAAAAAACTGTAAAATCCAGAAAGGCAGGACAGGCCATGGAGAACTGGGAGCCTAGTTATGCTGATGGGCGTGATGTAAATTGCCAGCAGCCACTGTGGAGAAGTGTATGGTGTTTCCTGAAACATCCAAAAAACAAAGCAACAGAGCCCAGGGCACTTCCACTTACAGTCCTACAGCTTAGGGAAATTAAAATCAAAAAGACACAGCCACCCCAAAGTTTGGGACGGCTCTGTTTACAAGAACCTCGTTTACGGTACAAGTTGAATATCACAGAAAGCGAAAAATGGATAAAGAAGTGGTGGTACTTACGTACAATGCAATATCACTCAGCAATGAAATCTATGTCATCAGGCCCATAGCAGCATAATGAGTGGATTCAGGTACGATGATTCTAAGTGAAATAAGTCACACAGAAAAAGAAACATCATAAGATATCACTACTACAAGGAATGTAAACTTGGCTACACAAGAACTGAATTACAAAACAGAACAGGGTGTCAAATGTAGAAAACCAACTTATGCTTGCTTAAGGGGAAAGGTGAGTTGGGGTGCTGCATAAAACCAGAGATTGAAATTAGCACAGATACCGTTCCATAAGCCAAATATGTAATAGACAAGAGCTACTCCTTGCTCAACGAAGTGGACTCAACACCCCATATTAAACGCTTAAGAATATACCTGACTAGTAAGAATCTTAAAACCTATGGATTTATATGTCTCCGAAAGAGAATCAAGCGTGTGTACAGCGGCATAAACGCAGCAGTGATAGGACTGGTGAGGTTCGGTGAGCAAATGCAGACCCTTTGAAGTCATACTGCATGGTACCCATTCCATGAGTCTCAACTCTCCATGTTTAAGGGATTCTTCCTTCAGCTAAAACATGCATGTGGAACCCAGAGTATGATCCACGGTGTCATCGGGAAACGTGTTCAAATGTGTCTCAGTTTTCGTCCCCTGGTACTCGGGTGCAAATTTCCAGACGCTTTACTAACACTCTCCCCACTTGGAGAGTCGGTGCCTTTAACCTCCTGTTTGGCCCAGTTTGCAATTTCTGTGGAAAATGAACAGGAATAGGGAGAACCAATGAGAGACTAGGTGGAGGTGTCTGGACGGGCAAATTTAACTCTCATTTCCCACCAGGAAGAGGAATTAACCAAAGGCTCAAAATGCTGTGCCGGAACCAAACTAGGGCCTGAAGCAATCCTGCGGTGTTGCGGCCAGCTCACAAGAAAGCAAGTTGAAGAAAGGAGCTCAGGGGCACTGTAATTCACAAACCTGCAGAGTTATAAATGACAGCTATCTTCCAAAAATATATTGAAGTAAGGCAGCCAAGAGGAATTGAAAGCGGGGCAGAATTGCAGGAAACCGATTTCAGGAGGTAGACTGGAATTGCATGTAAAGCATAGGAAAAGAGGCAGAACGTCCACAATTATGCACTTGGCCAAAAAGGGCGTATGCGTTTTTTCCTGAATATATTCAGGAAAAAACGCATACGCCCTTTTTGGCCAACCAAGCAAGCTTGCAAAGGAAATCTGCACTACAATGAAGTCTCACTGCCCCCCGGTCAAAAGGGCCATCTGAAAAAAGTGTAAAATCCAGAAAGGCAGGACAGGCCAAGGAGAACTAGGAGCCTTCTTATGCTGATGGGCGGGATGTAAATTGCCAGCAGCCACTCTGGAGAAGTGTATGGTGTTTCCTGAAACATCCAAAAAACAAAGCAACAGAGCCTAGGGTATTTCCACTTATGGTCCTATAGCTTAGGGAAAGTAAAATCAAAAAGACACAGCCACCCCAAAGTTTGGGACGGCTCTGTTTACAAGAACCTCGTTTACGGTACAAGTTCAATATCACAGAAAGCGAAAAATGGATAAAGAAGTTGTGGTACTTACGTACAATGCAATATCACTCAGCAATGAAATCTATGTCATCAGGCCCGTAGCAGCATAATGAGTGGATTCAGGTACGATGATTCTAAGTGAAATGAGTCACACAGAAAAAGAAACATCATAAGTTATCACTACTACACGGAATGTAAACTTGGCTACACAGGAACTGAATTACAAAACAGAACAGGGTGTCAAATGTAGAAAACCCACTTATGCTTGCTTAAGGGGAAAGGTGAGTTGGGGTGCGACATACAACAAGAGATTGAAATTAGCACAGATACCGTTCCATAAGCCAAATATGTAATAGACAAGAGCTATTCCTTGCTCAACGAAGTGGACTCAACACCCCATATTAAACGCCTAACAATATACATGACTAGTAAGACTCTTAAAACCTATGGATTTATATGTTTCCGAAAGAGAATCAAGCGTGTGTACAGTGGCATAAACGCAGCAGTGATAGGATTGGTGAGGTTCGGTGAGCAAATGCAGACCCTTTGAAGTCATATTGCATGGTACCCATTCCATGGGTCTCAACTCTCCATGTTTAAGGGATTCTTCCTTCAGCTAAAACATGCATGTGGAACCCAGAGTATGATCCACCGTGTAATCGGAAAACGTGTTCAAATGTGTCTCAGTTTTCGTCCCCTGGTACTCGGGTGCAACATTCCAGACGCTTTACTAACACTCTCCCCAATTGGAGAGTCAGTGCCTTTAACCTCCTGTTTGGCCCAGTTTGCAATTTCTGTGGAAAATGAACAGGAATAGGGAGAACCAATGAGAGACTAGGTGGAGGTGTGTGGACGGGCAAATTTAACTCTCATTTCCCACCAGGAAGAGGAATTAACCAAAGGCTCAGCATGCCGTGCCGGAACCAAACTAGGGCCTGAAGCAATCCTGCGGTGTTGCGGCCAGCTCACAAGAAAGCGAGTTGAAGAAAGGAGCTCAGGGGCACTGTAATTCACAAACCTGCAGAGTGATAAATGACAGCTATCTTCCAAAAATATATTGAAGGAAGGCTGCCAAGAGTAGTTGAAAGCGGTGCAGAATTGCAGGAAACCGATTTCAGGAGGTAGACTGGAATTGCAAGTAAAGCATAGGAAAAGAGGCAGAACATCCACAATGATGCACTTGGTCAAAAAGGGCGTATGCGTTTTTTCCTGAATATATTCAGGAAAAAACGCATACGCCCTTTTTGGCCAACCAAGCAAGCTTGCAAAGGAAATCTGCACTACAATGAAGTCTCACTGCCCCCCGGTCAAAAGGGCCATCTGAAAAAAGTGTAAAATCCAGAAAGGCAGGACAGGCCATGGAGAACTGGGAGCCTTGTTATGCTGATGGGCGGGATGTAAATTGCCAGCAGCCACTCTGGAGAAGTGTATGGTGTTTCCTGAAACATCCAAAAAACAAAGCAACAGAGCCTAGGGCACTTCCACTTATGGTCCTATAGCTTAGGGAAATTAATATCAAAAAGACACAGCCACCCCAAAATTTGGGACGGCTCTGTTTACAAGAACCTCGTTTACGGTACAAGTTGAATATCACAGAAAGCGAAAAATGGATAAAGAAGTTGTGGTACTTACGTACAATGCAATATCACTCAGCAATGAAATCTATGTCATCAGGCCCATAGCAGCATAATGAGTGGATTCAGGTACGATGATTCTAAGTGAAATAAGTCACACAGAAAAAGAAACATCATAAGATATCACTACTACACGGAATGTAAACTTGGCTACACAGGAACTGAATTACAAAACAGAACAGGGTGTCAAATGTAGAAAACCAACTTATGCTTGCTTAAGGGGAAAGGTGAGTTGGGGTGCTGCATAAAACCAGAGATTCAAATTAGCACAGATACTGTTCCATAAGCCAAATATGTAATAGACAAGAGCTACTCCTTGCTCAACGAAGTGGACTCAACACCCCATATTAAACGCCTAAGAATATACCTGACTAGTAAGAATCTTAAAACCTATGGATTTATATGTCTCCGAAAGAGAATCAAGCGTGTGTACAGTGGCATAAACGCAGCAGTAATAGTATTGGTGAGGTTCGGTGAGCAAATGCAGACCCTTTGAAGTCATATTGCCTGGTACCCATCCATGGGTCTCAACTCTCCATGTTTAAGGGATTCTTCCTTCAGCTAAAACATGCATGTGGAACCCACAGTATGATCCACCGTGTGATCGGAAAACGTGTTCAAATGTGTCTCAGTTTTCGTCCCCTGGTACTCGGGTGCAACATTCCAGACGCTTTACTAACACTCTCCCCACTTGGAGAGTCGGTGCCTTTAACCTCCCGTTTGGCCCAGTTTGCAATTTCTGTGGAAAATGAACAGGAATAGGGAGAACCAATGAGAGACTAGGTGGTGGTGTCTGGACGGGCAAATTTAACTCTCATTTCCCACCAGGAAGAGGAATTAACCAAAGGCTCAGCGTGCCATGCCGGAACGAAACTAGGGCCTGAAGCAATCCTGCGGTGTTGCGGCCAGCTCACAAGAAAGCGAGTTGAAGAAAGGAGCTCAGGGGCACTGTAATTCACAAACCTGCAGAGTTATAAATGACAGTTATCTTCCAAAAATATATTGAAGTAAGGCTGCCAAGAGGAGTTGAAAGCGGGGCAGAATTGCAGGAAACCGATTTCAGGAGGTAGACTGGAATTGCATGTAAAGCATAGGAAAAGAGGCAGAACGTCCACAATGATGCACTTGGCCAAAAAGGGCGTATGCGTTTTTTCCTGAATATATTCAGGAAAAAACGCATACGCCCTTTTTGGCCAACCAAGCAAGCTTGCAAAGGAAATGTGCACTACAATAAAGTCTCACTGCTCCCCGGTCAAAAGGGCCATCTGAAAAAACTGTAAAATCCAGAAAGGCAGGACAGGCCATGGAGAACTGGGAGCCTAGTTATGCTGATGGGCGTGATATAAATTGCCAGCAGCCACTGTGGAGAAGTGTATGGTGTTTCCTGAAACATCCAAAAAACAAAGCAACAGACCTAGGGCACTTCCACTTATGGTCCTATAGCTTAGGGAAATTAAAATCAAAAAGACACAGCCACCCCAAAGTTTGGGACGGCTCTGTTTACAAGAACCTCGTTTACGGTACAAGTTGAATATCACAGAAAGCGAAAAATGGATAAAGAAGTGGTGGTACTTACGTACAATGCAATATCACTCAGCAATGAAATCTATGTCATCAGGCCCATAGCAGCATAATGAGTGGATTCAGGTACGATGATTCTAAGTGAAATAAGTCACACAGAAAAAGAAACATCATAAGATATCACTACTACAAGGAATGTAAACTTGGCTACACAAAAACTGAATTACAAAACAGAACAGGGTGTCAAATGTAGAAAACCAACTTATGCTTGCTTAAGGGGAAAGGTGAGTTGGGGTGCTGCATAAAACCAGAGATTCAAATTAGCACAGATACCGTTCCATAAGCCAAATATGTAATAGACAAGAGCTACTCCTTGCTCAACGAAGTGGACTCAACACCCCATATTAAACGCCTAAGAATATACCTGACTAGTAAGAATCTTAAAACCTATGGATTTATATGTCTCCGAAAGAGAATCAAGCGTGTGTACAGTGGCATAAACGCAGCAGTAATAGTATTGGTGAGGTTCGGTGAGCAAATGCAGACCCTTTGAAGTCATATTGCATGGTACCCATCCATGGGTCTCAACTCTCCATGTTTAAGGGATTCTTCCTTCAGCTAAAACATGCATGTGGAACCCACAGTATGATCCACCGTGTGATCGGAAAACGTGTTCAAATGTGTCTCAGTTTTCGTCCCCTGGTACTCGGGTGCAACATTCCAGACGCTTTACTAACACTCTCCCCACTTTGAGAGTCGGTGCCTTTAACCTCCTGTTTGGCCCAGTTTGCAATTTCTGTGGAAAATGAACAGGAATAGGGAGAACAAATGAGAGACTAGGTGGAGGTGTCTGGACGGGCAAATTTAACTCTCATTTCCCACCAGGAAGAGGAATTAACCAAAGGCTCAGCGTGCCATGTCGGAACCAAACTAGGGCCTGAAGCAATCCTGCGGTGTTGCGGCCAGCTCACAAGAAAGCGAGTTGAAGAAAGGAGCTCAGGGGCACTGTAATTCACAAACCTGCAGAGTTATAAATGACAGCTATCTTCCAAAAATATATTGAAGTAAGGCTGCCAAGAGGAGTTGAAAGCGGGGCAGAATTGCAGGAAACCGATTTCAGGAGGTAGACTGGAATTGCATGTAAAGCATAGGAAAAGAGGCAGAACGTCCACAATGATGCACTTGGCCAAAAAGTGCGTATGCGTTTTTTCCTGAATATATTCAGGAAAAAACACATACGCCCTTTTTGGCCAACCAAGCAAGCTTGCAAAGGAAATGTGCATTACAATAAAGTCTCACTGCTCCCCGGTCAAAAGGGCCATCTGAAAAAACTGTAAAATCCAGAAAGGCAGGACAGGCCATGGAGAACTGGGAGCCTAGTTATGCTGATGGGCGTGATGTAAATTGCCAGCAGCCACTGTGGAGAAGTGTATGGTGTTTCCTGAAACATCCAAAAAACAAAGCAACAGAGCCCAGGGCACTTCCACTTACAGTCCTACAGCTTAGGGAAATTAAAATCAAAAAGACACAGCCACCCCAAAGTTTGGGACGGCTCTGTTTACAAGAACCTCGTTTACGGTACAAGTTGAATATCACAGAAAGCGAAAAATGGATAAAGAAGTGGTGGTACTTACGTACAATGCAATATCACTCAGCAATGAAATCTATGTCATCAGGCCCATAGCAGCATAATGAGTGGATTCAGGTACGATGATTCTAAGTGAAATAAGTCACACAGAAAAAGAAACATCATAAGATATCACTACTACAAGGAATGTAAACTTGGCTACACAAGAACTGAATTACAAAACAGAACAGGGTGTCAAATGTAGAAAACCAACTTATGCTTGCTTAAGGGGAAAGGTGAGTTGGGGTGCTGCATAAAACCAGAGATTGAAATTAGCACAGATACCGTTCCATAAGCCAAATATGTAATAGACAAGAGCTACTCCTTGCTCAACGAAGTGGACTCAACACCCCATATTAAACGCTTAAGAATATACCTGACTAGTAAGAATCTTAAAACCTATGGATTTATATGTCTCCGAAAGAGAATCAAGCGTGTGTACAGCGGCATAAACGCAGCAGTGATAGGACTGGTGAGGTTCGGTGAGCAAATGCAGACCCTTTGAAGTCATACTGCATGGTACCCATTCCATGAGTCTCAACTCTCCATGTTTAAGGGATTCTTCCTTCAGCTAAAACATGCATGTGGAACCCAGAGTATGATCCACGGTGTCATCGGGAAACGTGTTCAAATGTGTCTCAGTTTTCGTCCCCTGGTACTCGGGTGCAAATTTCCAGACGCTTTACTAACACTCTCCCCACTTGGAGAGTCGGTGCCTTTAACCTCCTGTTTGGCCCAGTTTGCAATTTCTGTGGAAAATGAACAGGAATAGGGAGAACCAATGAGAGACTAGGTGGAGGTGTCTGGACGGGCAAATTTAACTCTCATTTCCCACCAGGAAGAGGAATTAACCAAAGGCTCAAAATGCTGTGCCGGAACCAAACTAGGGCCTGAAGCAATCCTGCGGTGTTGCGGCCAGCTCACAAGAAAGCAAGTTGAAGAAAGGAGCTCAGGGGCACTGTAATTCACAAACCTGCAGAGTTATAAATGACAGCTATCTTCCAAAAATATATTGAAGTAAGGCAGCCAAGAGGAATTGAAAGCGGGGCAGAATTGCAGGAAACCGATTTCAGGAGGTAGACTGGAATTGCATGTAAAGCATAGGAAAAGAGGCAGAACGTCCACAATTATGCACTTGGCCAAAAAGGGCGTATGCGTTTTTTCCTGAATATATTCAGGAAAAAACGCATACGCCCTTTTTGGCCAACCAAGCAAGCTTGCAAAGGAAATCTGCACTACAATGAAGTCTCACTGCCCCCCGGTCAAAAGGGCCATCTGAAAAAAGTGTAAAATCCAGAAAGGCAGGACAGGCCAAGGAGAACTAGGAGCCTTCTTATGCTGATGGGCGGGATGTAAATTGCCAGCAGCCACTCTGGAGAAGTGTATGGTGTTTCCTGAAACATCCAAAAAACAAAGCAACAGAGCCTAGGGTATTTCCACTTATGGTCCTATAGCTTAGGGAAAGTAAAATCAAAAAGACACAGCCACCCCAAAGTTTGGGACGGCTCTGTTTACAAGAACCTCGTTTACGGTACAAGTTCAATATCACAGAAAGCGAAAAATGGATAAAGAAGTTGTGGTACTTACGTACAATGCAATATCACTCAGCAATGAAATCTATGTCATCAGGCCCGTAGCAGCATAATGAGTGGATTCAGGTACGATGATTCTAAGTGAAATGAGTCACACAGAAAAAGAAACATCATAAGTTATCACTACTACACGGAATGTAAACTTGGCTACACAGGAACTGAATTACAAAACAGAACAGGGTGTCAAATGTAGAAAACCCACTTATGCTTGCTTAAGGGGAAAGGTGAGTTGGGGTGCGACATACAACAAGAGATTGAAATTAGCACAGATACCGTTCCATAAGCCAAATATGTAATAGACAAGAGCTATTCCTTGCTCAACGAAGTGGACTCAACACCCCATATTAAACGCCTAACAATATACATGACTAGTAAGACTCTTAAAACCTATGGATTTATATGTTTCCGAAAGAGAATCAAGCGTGTGTACAGTGGCATAAACGCAGCAGTGAT
Source organism: Leucopleurus acutus (assembly GCF_964270905.1). Taxonomy (NCBI): domain Eukaryota; kingdom Metazoa; phylum Chordata; class Mammalia; order Artiodactyla; family Delphinidae; genus Leucopleurus; species Leucopleurus acutus. The sequence goes on along the minus strand of NC_139146.1, from coordinate 102,344,379 downwards.
AGGATTGGTGAGGTTCGGTGAGCAAATGCAGACCCTTTGAAGTCATATTGCATGGTACCCATTCCATGGGTCTCAACTCTCCATGTTTAAGGGATTCTTCCTTCAGCTAAAACATGCATGTGGAACCCAGAGTATGATCCACCGTGTAATCGGAAAACGTGTTCAAATGTGTCTCAGTTTTCGTCCCCTGGTACTCGGGTGCAACATTCCAGACGCTTTACTAACACTCTCCCCAATTGGAGAGTCAGTGCCTTTAACCTCCTGTTTGGCCCAGTTTGCAATTTCTGTGGAAAATGAACAGGAATAGGGAGAACCAATGAGAGACTAGGTGGAGGTGTGTGGACGGGCAAATTTAACTCTCATTTCCCACCAGGAAGAGGAATTAACCAAAGGCTCAGCATGCCGTGCCGGAACCAAACTAGGGCCTGAAGCAATCCTGCGGTGTTGCGGCCAGCTCACAAGAAAGCGAGTTGAAGAAAGGAGCTCAGGGGCACTGTAATTCACAAACCTGCAGAGTGATAAATGACAGCTATCTTCCAAAAATATATTGAAGGAAGGCTGCCAAGAGTAGTTGAAAGCGGTGCAGAATTGCAGGAAACCGATTTCAGGAGGTAGACTGGAATTGCAAGTAAAGCATAGGAAAAGAGGCAGAACATCCACAATGATGCACTTGGTCAAAAAGGGCGTATGCGTTTTTTCCTGAATATATTCAGGAAAAAACGCATACGCCCTTTTTGGCCAACCAAGCAAGCTTGCAAAGGAAATCTGCACTACAATGAAGTCTCACTGCCCCCCGGTCAAAAGGGCCATCTGAAAAAAGTGTAAAATCCAGAAAGGCAGGACAGGCCATGGAGAACTGGGAGCCTTGTTATGCTGATGGGCGGGATGTAAATTGCCAGCAGCCACTCTGGAGAAGTGTATGGTGTTTCCTGAAACATCCAAAAAACAAAGCAACAGAGCCTAGGGCACTTCCACTTATGGTCCTATAGCTTAGGGAAATTAATATCAAAAAGACACAGCCACCCCAAAATTTGGGACGGCTCTGTTTACAAGAACCTCGTTTACGGTACAAGTTGAATATCACAGAAAGCGAAAAATGGATAAAGAAGTTGTGGTACTTACGTACAATGCAATATCACTCAGCAATGAAATCTATGTCATCAGGCCCATAGCAGCATAATGAGTGGATTCAGGTACGATGATTCTAAGTGAAATAAGTCACACAGAAAAAGAAACATCATAAGATATCACTACTACACGGAATGTAAACTTGGCTACACAGGAACTGAATTACAAAACAGAACAGGGTGTCAAATGTAGAAAACCAACTTATGCTTGCTTAAGGGGAAAGGTGAGTTGGGGTGCTGCATACAACAAGAGATTGAAATTAGCACAGATACCGTTCCATAAGCCAAATATGTAATAGACAAGAGCTACTCCTTGCTCAACGAAGTGGACTCAACACCCCATATTAAACGCCTAATTATATACCTGACTAGTAAGAATCTTAAAACCTATGGATTTATATGTCTCCGAAAGAGAATCAAGCGTGTGTACAGTGGCATAAACGCAGCAGTAATAGTATTGGTGAGGTTCGGTGAGCAAATGCAGACCCTTTGAAGTCATATTGCATGGTACCCATCCATGGGTCTCAACTCTCCATGTTTAAGGGATTCTTCCTTCAGCTAAAACATGCATGTGGAACCCACAGTATGATCCACCGTGTGATCGGAAAACGTGTTCAAATGTGTCTCAGTTTTCGTCCCCTGGTACTCGGGTGCAACATTCCAGACGCTTTACTAACACTCTCCCCACTTGGAGAGTCGGTGCCTTTAACCTCCTGTTTGGCCCAGGTTGCAATTTCTGTGGAAAATGAACAGGAATAGGGAGAACCAATGAGAGACTAGGTGGAGGTGTCTGGACGGGCAAATTTAACTCTCATTTCCCACCAGGAAGAGGAATTAACCAAAGGCTCAGCGTGCCATGCCGGAACCAAACTAGGGCCTGAAGCAATCCTGCGGTGTTGCGGCCAGCTCACAAGAAAGCGAGGTGAAGAAAGGAGCTCAGGGGCACTGTAATTCACAAACCTGCAGAGTTATAAATGACAGCTATCTTCCAAAAATATATTGAAGTAAGGCTGCCAAGAGGAGTTGAAAGCGGGGCAGAATTGCAGGAAACCGATTTCAGGAGGTAGACTGGAATTGCATGTAAAGCATAGGAAAAGAGGCAGAACGTCCACAATGATGCACTTGGCCAAAAAGTGCGTATGCGTTTTTTCCTGAATATATTCAGGAAAAAACACATACGCCCTTTTTGGCCAACCAAGCAAGCTTGCAAAGGAAATGTGCACTACAATAAAGTCTCACTGCTCCCCGGTCAAAAGGGCCATCTGAAAAAACTGTAAAATCCAGAAAGGCAGGACAGGCCATGGAGAACTGGGAGCCTAGTTATGCTGATGGGCGTGATGTAAATTGCCAGCAGCCACTGTGGAGAAGTGTATGGTGTTTCCTGAAACATCCAAAAAACAAAGCAACAGAGCCTAGGGCACTTCCACTTACAGTCCTATAGCTTAGGGAAATTAAAATCAAAAAGACACAGCCACCCCAAAGTTTGGGACGGCTCTGTTTACAAGAACCTCGTTTACGGTACAAGTTGAATATCACAGAAAGCGAAAAATGGATAAAGAAGTGGTGGTACTTACGTACAATGCAATATCACTCAGCAATGAAATCTATGTCATCAGGCCCATAGCAGCATAATGAGTGGATTCAGGTACGATGATTCTAAGTGAAATAAGTCACACAGAAAAAGAAACATCATAAGATATCACTACTACAAGGAATGTAAACTTGGCTACACAAGAACTGAATTACAAAACAGAACAGGGTGTCAAATGTAGAAAACCAACTTATGCTTGCTTAAGGGGAAAGGTGAGTTGGGGTGCTGCATAAAACCAGAGATTGAAATTAGCACAGATACCGTTCCATAAGCCAAATATGTAATAGACAAGAGCTACTCCTTGCTCAACGAAGTGGACTCAACACCCCATATTAAACGCTTAAGAATATACCTGACTAGTAAGAATCTTAAAACCTATGGATTTATATGTCTCCGAAAGAGAATCAAGCGTGTGTACAGCGGCATAAACGCAGCAGTGATAGGACTGGTGAGGTTCGGTGAGCAAATGCAGACCCTTTGAAGTCATACTGCATGGTACCCATTCCATGAGTCTCAACTCTCCATGTTTAAGGGATTCTTCCTTCAGCTAAAACATGCATGTGGAACCCAGAGTATGATCTACGGTGTCATCGGGAAACGTGTTCAAATGTGTCTCAGTTTTCGTCCCCTGGTACTCGGGTGCAAATTTCCAGACGCTTTACTAACACTCTCCCCACTTGGAGAGTCGGTGCCTTTAACCTCCTGTTTGGCCCAGTTTGCAATTTCTGTGGAAAATGAACAGGAATAGGGAGAACCAATGAGAGACTAGGTGGAGGTGTCTGGACGGGCAAATTTAACTCTCATTTCCCACCAGGAAGAGGAATTAACCAAAGGCTCAAAATGCTGTGCCGGAACCAAACTAGGGCCTGAAGCAATCCTGCGGTGTTGCGGCCAGCTCACAAGAAAGCAAGTTGAAGAAAGGAGCTCAGGGGCACTGTAATTCACAAACCTGCAGAGTTATAAATGACAGCTATCTTCCAAAAATATATTGAAGTAAGGCAGCCAAGAGGAATTGAAAGCGGGGCAGAATTGCAGGAAACCGATTTCAGGAGGTAGACTGGAATTGCATGTAAAGCATAGGAAAAGAGGCAGAACGTCCACAATTATGCACTTGGCCAAAAAGGGCGTATGCGTTTTTTCCTGAATATATTCAGGAAAAAACGCATACGCCCTTTTTGGCCAACCAAGCAAGCTTGCAAAGGAAATCTGCACTACAATGAAGTCTCACTGCCCCCCGGTCAAAAGGGCCATCTGAAAAAAGTGTAAAATCCAGAAAGGCAGGACAGGCCAAGGAGAACTAGGAGCCTTCTTATGCTGATGGGCGGGATGTAAATTGCCAGCAGCCACTCTGGAGAAGTGTATGGTGTTTCCTGAAACATCCAAAAAACAAAGCAACAGAGCCTAGGGTATTTCCACTTATGGTCCTATAGCTTAGGGAAAGTAAAATCAAAAAGACACAGCCACCCCAAAGTTTGGGACGGCTCTGTTTACAAGAACCTCGTTTACGGTACAAGTTCAATATCATAGAAAGCGAAAAATGGATAAAGAAGTTGTGGTACTTACGTACAATGCAATATCACTCAGCAATGAAATCTATGTCATCAGGCCCGTAGCAGCATAATGAGTGGATTCAAGTACGATGATTCTAAGTGAAATGAGTCACACAGAAAAAGAAACATCATAAGTTATCACTACTACACGGAATGTAAACTTGGCTACACAGGAACTGAATTACAAAACAGAACAGGGTGTCAAATGTAGAAAACCCACTTATGCTTGCTTAAGGGGAAAGGTGAGTTGGGGTGCGACATACAACAAGAGATTGAAATTAGCACAGATACCGTTCCATAAGCCAAATATGTAATAGACAAGAGCTATTCCTTGCTCAACGAAGTGGACTCAACACCCCATATTAAACGCCTAACAATATACATGACTAGTAAGACTCTTAAAACCTATGGATTTATATGTTTCCGAAAGAGAATCAAGCGTGTGTACAGTGGCATAAACGCAGCAGTGATAGGATTGGTGAGGTTCGGTGAGCAAATGCAGACCCTTTGAAGTCATATTGCATGGTACCCATTCCATGGGTCTCAACTCTCCATGTTTAAGGGATTCTTCCTTCAGCTAAAACATGCATGTGGAACCCAGAGTATGATCCACCGTGTAATCGGAAAACGTGTTCAAATGTGTCTCAGTTTTCGTCCCCTGGTACTCGGGTGCAACATTCCAGACGCTTTACTAACACTCTCCCCAATTGGAGAGTCAGTGCCTTTAACCTCCTGTTTGGCCCAGTTTGCAATTTCTGTGGAAAATGAACAGGAATAGGGAGAACCAATGAGAGACTAGGTGGAGGTGTGTGGACGGGCAAATTTAACTCTCATTTCCCACCAGGAAGAGGAATTAACCAAAGGCTCAGCATGCCGTGCCGGAACCAAACTAGGGCCTGAAGCAATCCTGCGGTGTTGCGGCCAGCTCACAAGAAAGCGAGTTGAAGAAAGGAGCTCAGGGGCACTGTAATTCACAAACCTGCAGAGTGATAAATGACAGCTATCTTCCAAAAATATATTGAAGGAAGGCTGCCAAGAGTAGTTGAAAGCGGTGCAGAATTGCAGGAAACCGATTTCAGGAGGTAGACTGGAATTGCAAGTAAAGCATAGGAAAAGAGGCAGAACATCCACAATGATGCACTTGGTCAAAAAGGGCGTATGCGTTTTTTCCTGAATATATTCAGGAAAAAACGCATACGCCCTTTTTGGCCAACCAAGCAAGCTTGCAAAGGAAATCTGCACTACAATGAAGTCTCACTGCCCCCCGGTCAAAAGGGCCATCTGAAAAAAGTGTAAAATCCAGAAAGGCAGGACAGGCCATGGAGAACTGGGAGCCTAGTTATGCTGATGGGCGTGATGTAAATTGTCAGCAGCCACTCTGGAGAAGTGTATGGTGTTTCCTGAAACATCCAAAAAACAAAGCAACAGAGCCTAGGGCACTTCCACTTATGGTCCAATAGCTTAGGGAAATTAAAATCAAAAAGACACAGCCACCCCAAAGTTTGGGACGGCTCTGTTTACAAGAACCTCGTTTACGGTACAAGTTCAATATCACAGAAAGCGAAAAATGGATAAAGAAGTTGTGGTACTTACGTACAATGCAATATCACTCAGCAATGAAATCTATGTCATCAGGCCCGTAGCAGCATAATGAGTGGATTCAGGTACGATGATTCTAAGTGAAATAAGTCACACAGAAAAAGAAACATCATAAGATATCACTACTACACGGAATGTAAACTTGGCTACACAAGAACTGAATTACAAAACAGAACAGGGTGTCAAATGTAGAAAACCAACTTATGCTTGCTTAAGGGGAAAGGTGAGTTGGGGTGCTGCATAAAACCAGAGATTGAAATTAGCACAGATACCGTTCCATAAGCCAAATATGTAATAGACAAGAGCTACTCCTTGCTCAACGAAGTGGACTCAACACCCCATATTAAACGCCTAAGAATATACCTGACTAGTAAGAATCTTAAAACCTATTTGTTTATATGTCTCCGAAAGAGAATCAAGCGTGTGTACAGTGGCATAAATGCAGCAGTGATAGGATTGGTGAGGTTCGGTGAGCAAATGCAGACCCTTTGAAGTCATATTGCATGGTACCCATTCCATGGGTCTCAACTCTCTATGTTTAAGGGATTCTTCCTTCAGCTAAAACATGCATGTGGAACCCAGAGTATGATCCACCGTGTGATCGGGAAACGTGTTCAAATGTGTCTCAGTTTTCGTCCCCTGGTACTCGGGTGCAACATTCCAGACCCTTTACTAACACTCTCCCCAATTGGAGAGTCAGTGCCTTTAAACTCCTGTTTGGCCCAGTTTGCAATTTCTGTGGAAAATGAACAGGAATAGGGAGAACCAATGAGAGACTAGGTGGAGGTGTCTGGACGGGCAAATTTAACTCTCATTTCCCACCAGGAAGAGGAGTTAACCAAAGGCTCAGCATGCCGTGCCAGAACCAAACTAGGGCCTGAAGCAATCCTGCGGTGTTGCGGCCAGCTCACAAGAAAGCGAGTTGAAGAAAGGAGCTCAGGGGCACTGTAATTCACAAACCTGCAGAGTTACAAATGACAGCTATCTTCCAAAAATATATTGAAGTAAGGCTGCCAAGAGGAGTTGAATGCGGGGCAGAATTGCAGGGAACCGATTTCAGGAGGTAGACTGGAATTGCATGTAAAGCATAGGAAAAGAGGCAGAACGTCCACAATGATGCACTTGGCCAAAAAGCGCATATGCATTTTTTCCTGAATATATTCATGAAAAAACGCATACGCGCTTTTTGGCCAACCAAGCAAGCTTGCAAAGGAAATCTGCACTACAATGAAGTCTCACTGCCCCCCGGTCAAAAGGGCTATCTGAAAAAAGTGTAAAATCCAGAAAGGCAGGACAGGCCATGGAGAACTGGGAGCCCTGTTATGCTGACGGGCGGGATGTAAATTGCCAGAAGCCACTCTGGAGAAGTGTATGGTGTTTCCTGAAACATCCAAAAAACAAAGCAACAGACCCTAGGGCACTTTCACTTATGGTCCTATAGCTTAGGGAAATTAAAATCAAAAAGACACAGCCACCCCAAAGTTTGGGCTGGCTCTGTTTACAAGAACCTCATTTACGGTACAAGTTCAATATCACAGAAAGCGAAAAATGGATAAAAAAGTTGTGGTACTTACGTACAATGTAATATACTCAGCAATGAAATCTATGTCATCAGGCCCGTAGCAGCATAATGAGTGGATTCAGGTACGATGATTCTAAGTGAAATAAGTCACACAGAAAAAGAAACATCATAAGGTATCACTAATACACGGAATGTAAACTTGGCTACACAGGAACTGAATTACAAAACAGAAGAAGGTGTCAAATGTAGAAAACCAACTTATGCTTGCTTAAGGGGAAAGGTGAGTTGGGGTGCTTCATAAAACCAGAGATTGAAATTAGCACAGATACCGTTCCATAAGCCAAATATGTAATAGACAAGAGCTACTCCTTGCTAAACGAAGTGGACTCAACACCCCATATTAAACGCCTAAGAATATACCTGACTAGTAAGAATCTTAAAACCTATGGATTTATATGTCTCCGAAAGTGAATCAAGCGTGTGTACAGCGGCATAAGCGCAGTAGTGATAGGATTGGTGAGGTTCGGTGAGCAAATGCAGACCCTTTGAAGTCATATTGCATGGTACCCATTCCATGGGTCTCAACTCTCCAGGTTTAAGGGATTCTTCCTTCAGCTAAAACATGCATGTGGAACCCAGAGTATGATCCACCGTGTGATCGGAAAACGTGTTCAAATGTGTATCAGTTTTCGTCCCCTGGTACTCGGGTGCAACATTCCAGATGCTTTACTAACACTCTCCCCACTTGGAGAGTCAGTGCCTTTAACCTCCTGTTTGGCCCAGTTTGCAATTTCTGTGGAAAATGAACAGGAATAGGGAGAACCAATGAGAGACTAGGTGGAGGTGTCTGGACGGGCAAATTTAACTCTCATTTCCCACCAGGAAGAGGAATTAACCAAAGGCCCAGCATGCCGTGCCGGAACCAAACTAGGGCCGGAAGCAATCCTGCGGTGTTGCGGCCAGCTCACAAGAAAGCGAGTTGAAGAAAGGAGCTCAGGGGCACTGTAATTCACAAACATGCAGAGTTATAAATGACAGCTATCTTCCAAAAATATATTGCAGTAAGGCTGCCAAGAGGAGTTGAATGTGGGGCAGAATTGCAGGGAACCGATTTCAGGAGGTAGACTGGAATTGCATGTAAAGCATAGGAAAAGAGGCAGAACGTCCACAATGATGCACTTGGCCAAAAAGGGCGTATGCGTTTTTTCCTGAATATATTCAGGAAAAAACGCATACGCCCTTTTTGGCCAACCAAGCAAGCTTGCAAAGGAAATCTGCACTACAATGAAGTCTCACTGCCCCCCTGTCAAAAGGGCCATCTGAAAAAAGTGTAAAATCCAGAAAGGCAGGACAGGGTATGGAGAACTGGGAGCCTTGTTATGCTGATGGGCGGGATGTAAATTGCCAACAGCCACTCTGGAGAAGTGTATGGTGTTTCCTGAAACATCCAAAAAACAAAGCAACAGAGCCTAGGGCACTTCCACTTATGGTCCTATAGCTTAGGGAAATTAAAATCAAAAAGACACAGCCACCCCAAAGTTTGGGACGGCTCTGTTTACAAGAACCTCGTTTACGGTACAAGTTCAATATCACAGAAAGCGAAAAATGGATAAAGAAGTAGTGGTACTTACGTACAATGCAATATCACTCAGCAATGAAATCTATGTCATCAGTCCAGTAGCAGCATAATGAGTGGATTCAGGTACGATGATTGTAAGTGAAATAAGTCACACAGAAAAAGAAACATCATAAGATATCACTACTACACGGAATGTAAACTTGGCTGCACAGGAACTGAATTACAAAACAGAACAGGGTCTCAAATGTACAAAACCAACTTATGCTTGCTTAAAGGGAAAGGTGAGTTGGGGTGCGGAATAAAACCAGAGATTGAAATTAGCACAGATACCGTTCCATAAACCAAATATGTAATAGACAAGAGCTACTCCTTGCTCAACGAAATGGACTCAACACCCCACATTAAACGCCTAAGAATATACCTGACTAGTAAGAATCTTAAAACCTATGGATTTATATGTCTCCGAAAGAGAATCAAGCGTGTGTACAGTGGCATAAACGCAGCAGTGATAGGATTGGTGAGGTTCGGTGAGCAAATGCAGACTCTTTGAAGTCATATTGCATGGTACCCATTCCATGGGTCTCAACTCTCCATGTTTAAGGGATTCTTCCTTCAGCTAAAACATGCATGGGGAACCCAGAGTACGATCCACTGTGTGATCGGAAAACGTGTTCAAATGTGTCTCAGTTTTCGTCCCCTGGTCCTCGGGTGCAACATTCCAGATGCTTTACTAACACTCTCCCCACTTGGAGAGTCAGTGCCTTTAACCTCCTGTTTGGCCCAGTTTGCAATTTCTGTGGAAAATGAACAGGAATAGGGAGAACCAATGAGAGACTAGGTGGAGGTGTCTGGACGGGCAAATTTAACTCTCATTTCCCACCAGGAAGAGGAATTAACCAAAGGCTCAGCATGCCGTGCCGGAACCAAACTAGGGCCTGAAGCAATCCTGCGGTGTTGCGGCCAGCTCACAAGAAAGCGAGTTGAAGAAAGGAGCTCAGGGGCACTGTAATTCACAAACATGCAGAGTTATAAATGACAGCTATCTTCCAAAAATATATTGCAGTAAGGCTGCCAAGAGGAGTTGAATGTGGGGCAGAATTGCAGGGAACCGATTTCAGGAGGTAGACTGGAATTGTATGTAAAGCATAGGAAAAGAGGCAGAACGTCCACAATGATGCACTTGGCCAAAAAGGGCGTATGTGTTTTTTCCTGAATATATTCAGGAAAAAACGCATACGCCCTTTTTGGCCAACCAAGCAAGCTTGCAAAGGAAATCTGCACTACAATGAAGTCTCACTGCCCCCGGGTCAAAAGGGCTATCTGAAAAAAGTGTAAAATCCAGAAAGGCAGGACAGGCCATGGAGAACTGGGAGCCTTGTTATGCTGATGGGCGGGATGTAAATTGCCAACAGCCACTCTGGAGAAGTGTATGGTGTTTCCTGAAACATCCAAAAAACAAAGCAACAGAGCCTAGGGCACTTCCACTGATGGTCCTATAGCTTAGGGAAATTAAAATCCAAAAGACACAGCCACCCCAAAGTTTGGGACGGCTCTGTTTACAAGAACCTCGTTTATGGTACAAGTTCAATATCACAGAAAGCGAAAAATGGATAAAGAAGTTGTGGTACTTACGTACAATGCAATATCACTCAGCAATGAAATCTATGTCATCAGGCCCATAGCAGCATAATGAGTGGATTCAGGTACGATGATTCTAAGTGAAATAAGTCACACAGAAAAAGAAACATCATAAGATATCACTACTACACGGAATGTAAACTTGGCCAGACAAGAACTGAATTACAAAACAGAACAGGGCCTCAAATGTAGAAAACCAACTTATGCTTGCTTAAGGGGAAAGGTGAGTTGGGGTGCTTCATAAAACCAGAGATTGAAATTAGCACAGATACCGTTCCATAAGCCAAATATGTAATAGACAAGAGCTATTCCTTGCTCAACGAAGTGGACTCAACACCCCATATTAAACGCCTAAGAATATACCTGACTAGTAAAAATCTTAAAACCTATGGATTTATATGTCTCCGAAAGAGAATCAAGCATGTGTACAGCGGCATAAGCGCAGCAGTGATAGGATTGGTGAGGTTCGGTGAGCAAATGCAGACCCTTTGAAGTCATATTGCATGGTACCCATTCCATGGGTCTCAACTCTCCAGGTTTAAGGGATTCTTCCTTCAGCTAAAACATGCATGTGGAACCCAGAGTATGATCCACCGTGTGATCGGAAAACATGTTCAAATGTGTCTCAGTTTTCGTCCCCTGGTACTCGGGTGCAACATTCCAGATGCTTTACTAACACTCTCCCCACTTGGAATGTCAGTGACTTTAACCTCCTGTTTGGCCCAGTTTGCAATTTCTGTGGAAAATGAACAGGAATAGGGAGAACCAATGAGAGACTAGGTGGAGGTGTCCGGACGGGCAAATTTAACTCTCATTTCCCAGCAGAAGAGGTATTAACCAAAGGCTCAGCGTGCCATGCCGGAACCACACTAGGGCCCGAAGCAATCCTGCGGTGTTGCGGCCAGCTCACAAGAAAGCGAGTTGAAGAAAGGAGCTCAGGGGCACTGTAATTCACAAACCTGCAGAGTTATAAATGACAGCCATCTTCCAAAAATATATTAAAGTAAGGCTGCCAAGAGGAGTTGAAAGCGGGGCAGAATTGCAGGAAACCGATTTCAGGAGGTAGACTGGAATTGCATGTAAAGCATAGGAAAAGAGGCAGAATGTCCACAATGATGCACTTGGCCAAAAAGGGCGTATGCGTTTTTTCCTGAATATATTCAGGAAAAAACGCATACGCCCTTTTTGGCCAACCAAGCAAGCTTGCAAAGGAAATCTGCACTACAATGAAGTCTCACTGCCCCCTAGTCAAAAGGGCCATCTGAAAAAAGTGTAAAGTCCAGAAAGGCAGGACAGGCCATGGAGAACTGGGAGCCTTGTTATGCTGATGGGCGGGATGTAAATTGCCAACAGCCACTCTGGAGAAGTGTATGGTGTTTCCTGAAACATCCAAAAAACCAAGCAACAGAGCCTAGGGCATTTCCACTTATGGTCGTATATCTTAGGGAAATAATAATCAAAAAGACACAGCCTCCCCAAAGTTTGGGATGGCTCTGTTTACAAGAACCTCGTTTACGGTACAGGTTCAATATCGCAGAAAGCGAAAAATGGATAAAGAAATTGTGGTACTTACGTACAATGCAATATCACTCAGCAAAGAAATCTATGTCATCAGGCCCGTGACAGCATAATGAGTGGATTCAGGTATGATGATTCTAAGAGAAATAAGTCACACAGAAAAAGAAACATCATAAGATATCACTACTACACGGAATGTAAACTTGGCTACACAGGAACTGAATTACAAAACAGAACAGGGTGTCAAATGTAGAAAACCAAATTATGCTTGCTTAAGGGGAAAGGTGAGTTGGGGTGCTTCATAAAATCAGAGATTGAAATTAGCACAGATACTGTTCCATAAGCCAAATATGTAATAGACAAGAGCTACTCCTTGCTCAACGAAGTGGACTCAACACCCCATATTAAACGACTAAGAATATACCTGACTAGTAAGAATCTTAAAACCTATGGATTTATATGTCTCCGAAAGAGAATGAAGCGTGTGTACAGTGTCATAAATGCAGCAGTGATAGGATTGGTGAGGTTCGGTTAGCAAATGCAGACTCTTTGAAGTCATATTGCATGGTACCCATTCCATGGGTCTCAACTCTCCAGGTTTAAGGGATTCTTCCTTCAGCTAAAACATGCATGTGGAACCCAGAGTATGATCCACCGTGTGATCGGGAAACGTGTTCAAATGTGTCTCAGTTTTCGTCCCCTGGTACTCGGGTGCAACATTCCAGACGCTTTACTAACACTCTCCCCACTTGGAGAGTCAGTGCCTTTAACCTCCTGTTTGTCCCAGTTTGCAATTTCTTCGGAAGATGAACAGGAATAAGGAGAAGCAATGGGAGACTATCTGTAGGTGTCTGGACGGGCAAATTTAACTCTCATTTCCCACCAGGAAGATAAATGAACCAAAGGCTCCGTGTGCCATGCTGGAACTAGATTAGGGCCTGAGGAGATCCTGCGGTGTTACGGCCAGCTCACAAGAAAGCGAGTTGAAGAAAGGAGCTCAGGGACACTGTAATTCAGAAACCTGCGGAGTTATAAATGACAGCTATCATCCAAAATTATACTGAAGTAAGGCTGCGAAGAGGACTTGAATGCGGGGCAGAATTGCTGGAAACTGATTTCAGAACGTACACGGGAGTAGCTCTTAAAGCATAGGAAAAGAGACAGAACTTGGAAAATAATGCACTTGGCAAAAAAGGGCATATGTGTTTTATCCAGAGCTCTCATAACTGAGGGGAGGAGATTCCCAGCAGGCTCCAAGTGCCACCTGAGGGCTCACATTGCCAAGGCAACATGAGCATGCCAGGCAGGAGTTACCTCACAGCAGAGGTCCCACCTCACAGAAGGGTGAGAAACCCAGCCAACATCAGACTCTCACCAGAGGGCCCACATCACCAAGGGGATGGGAACCAGGCAGGAGTGTCTTCACATCAGTGGGGCCACATCATCGAAAGCTGAGGTACTCAGCACATGTGTCCTCAAACCAGAGGATCCACATCACCAAGGACCTCGGAGTGAGGCAGGCAGGAGTAGCCTCACAACACTGGGCACATAGAATAAAAAAGTGAGGAATCCAGCAGTTGGAACCTCCCAGCAGGCGGCCCAGAGCACCGAGGCTATGGGATCCAGGCCACAGTGAACTCACAGAACAGGGCCCATGTCATGAAACTGAGCAACCCAGCCATTGGGACCTCAGAGCAGGAGGCCCACATCCCCATGGGGATGGAATTCTGGTAGGAGTGTCCTCGCACCACTGAGAACATATCAGAAAATTTTGGGCGACCAGCAGTTAGGGCCTGACGCCAGAGGGCACTCATCACCGAGAAGAGGAGGCTCCCAGCAGGCTCCAACTGCCACCAGAGGGCTGACGTCGCCAAGGCGATGTGTGCCAACCAGGCACGAATGACCTCACAGCAGAGGGCCCACCTCACAGAAGGGTGAGGAACACAGCCAGGATCAGACTCACCAGAGGGCCCACATCACCAAGGGGATGGGAACCAGGCAGGAGTGTCCCCACACCAGTGGGACAACATCATCGAAAGGTGAGGATCCCAGCACATGTGTCCTCAAACCAGAGGAACCACATCACCAAGGGGTTCGGAATGAGGCTGGCAGGACTGGCCTCACAACACAGGGTCCATAGAATATAAAAGTTGAGGAATCCAGCAGTTGGAACCTCCCAGCAAGTGGCCCAGAGCACCGAGGCTATGGGATCCAGGCCGCAGTGAACTCACAGCAGAGGGCCCACATCATGAACCTGTGAGCAGCCCAGCTGTTGGGACCTCAGAACAGAAGGCCCACATCCCCATTGGGATGGGAACCTGGCAGGAGTGGCTTTGCACCACTTAGCACATATCAGAAAATGTTAGGAGCCCAGCAGTTAGGGCCTGATGCCAGGGGGCCCTCATAACTGAGGGGAGGAGACTCCCAGCAGGTTCCAACTGCCAACAGAGGGACCACGTCTACAAGGTGGCATGCGCCAGCCAGGCAGTAGTGACCTCACAGCAGAGGGCCTATCTCACAGAAGGGTGAGGAACCGAGGCAGGATGAGACTCTCACCAGAGGGCCCACAACACCAAGGGGATGGGAACCAGTCAGGACTGTCCTCCCACCAGTGGGGCCACATCATCGAAAGGTGAGGAACCCAGCACATGTGGCCTCATATCAGAGGACATACATCACAAATGGGATGGGAGTGAGGCAGGTAGGAGTAGCCTAAAAACAGAGGGCCCAAAGAATAAAAAAAGTGAGGAATCCAGCATTTGGAACCTCCCAGCAGGCGGCCAAGAGCACAGAAGCTATGGGATGCAGGCAGGAGTTAACTAACACCAGAGAGCCCACATCATGAAACTGTGAGCAACCCAGGCATTGGGACCTCAGAGCAGAAAGCCCACATCCCCATGGGGATGGGAACCTGACAGGAGTGTCCTGGCATCACTGGGCTCACATCAGAAAACGTGGGGAGCCCAGCAGTTAGAGCCTGATGCTAGAGGGCCGTCATCACCGAGGGCAGGAGGCTCCCAGCAGGTTCCATGTGCCAACAGAGGGCCCACGTCGCCAAGGTGATGTGTGCAAGTCAGGCAGGATTGACCTCACAGCAGAGGGCCTACCTCACAGAAGAGTGAGGAACCCAGCCAGGATAAGACTGTCACCAGAAGGCCCACATCACCAAGGGGATGGGAACCAGACAGGAGTGTCCTCACACCAGTGGGGCCACATCATTGAAAGTTGCCTAACCCAGCACATGTGGCCTCAAACCAGAAGACCCACATCACGAAGGGGTTGCGAGTGAGGCAGGCAGGAGGAGCATCACAACACAGGACCCATAGAATACAAAAGTTGAGGAATCGAGCAGTTGGAACCTCCCAGCAGGCAGCCAAGACCACAGAGGCTATGGGATCCAGGCCACAGTGAACTAACACCAGAGAGCCCACATCATGAAATTGTGATCAACCCAGCCGTTGGAACCTCAGAGCAGAAGGCCCACATCCCCATGGGGATGGGAACCTAAGAGGAGTGCTTGAGCAACACTGGGCTCACTAAGAAAAGTTGGGGAGCCCAGCAGTTAGGGCCTGACGTCAGAGGGCCCTCATCACAGAGCTGAGGAGGCTCCCAGCAGGGTCCAATTGCCACCAGAGGGCTCATGTCAACAAGGCGAGGTGAGCAACCCAGGCAAGAGTTACCTGATAGTAGAGGGCCCACCTCACAGATGGGTGAGGAACCCAGCCAGGATCAGACTCTCAACAGAGGGCCCACATCACAAAGGGGATGGGACCCAGTCAGGATTATCCTCACACCAGTGGGGCCTCATCATCTTAAGGTGAGGAACCCAGCACATGTGTCCTCAAACCAGAGGACCCACATCACCAAGGGCCTTGGAGTGAGGCAGGCAGGAGTAGCCTCACAACACAGGGCACATAATATAAAAAACGTGAGGATTCCAGCATTTAGACCTTCCAGCAGGCGGCCCAGAACACCGAGGCTATGGGATCCAGGCCACAGTGAACTCACAGCAGAGGGCCCACATCACAAAACTGTGAGCAACCCAGGAGTTGAGACCTCAGCGCAGAAGGACCACATCCCCATGGGAATGGGAACCTGGCTGGAGTGTCCTCGCACCACTGGGCGCACATCAGAAAATGTGGGGAGCCCACCATTTAGGGCCTGACGCCAGAGGGCCGTCATCACCGAGAGGAGGAGGCGCCCTGCACGCTCCAACTGCCACCAGAGGGCTCACGTCTCCAAGGTGACGTGTGCCAGCCAGGCAGGAGTGACCTCACAGCAGAGGGCCTACCTCACAGAACGTTGAGGAACCCAGCCAGGATTAGACTCTCGCCAGAGGGCCCACCTCACCAAGGGGATGGGAACCAGGCAGGAGTGTCCTCACACGAGTGGGGTCACATCATCGAAAGGTGAGGAACGCAGCACATGTGGCCTCAAGCCATAGGACAGTCATCACCAAGGGGCTGGCAGTGAGGCAGGCAGGAGGAGCCTCACAACAGAGGGCACATAGAATAAAAAAGTTGAGGAATCCAGCAGTTGGAACCTCCCAGCAGGCGGCTCAGAGCACCGATGATAAGGGATCCTTGCCGGAGTGAACTCACAGCAGAGGGCCCACATCATGGTACTGTGAGCAAGCCAGCCGTTTTGACCTCAGAGCAGAAGGCCCATATCGCCATGGGGATGGGAACCTGGCAAGAGTGTCCTCACTCACTTGGCGCACATCAGAAAATGTGGGGAGCCCAGCAGTTATGGCCTAAGGCAAGAGGGCCCTCATCACCGAGGGGAGGAGGATCCCAGCACACTCCAACTGCCACCAGAGGGCCCACGTCGCCAAGGTGACGTGTGCCAGACAGGCATGATTGACCTCACAGCAGAGGGCCCACCTCACAGAAGGGTGAGGAACCCAGCCAGGATCAGACTCTCACCTGAGGGCCCACATCAGCAAGGGGATGGGAACCAGTCAGGACTGTCTTCCCTCCAGTGGGGTCACATCATCGAAAGGTGCGGAACCCAGCACATGTGGCCTCAAATCAGAGGACACATATCACAAAGGGAATGGGAGTGAGGCAGGCAGGAGTAGCCTAAAAACAGAGGGCCCAAAGAATAAGAAAGGTGAGGAATCCAGCAGTTGGAACCTCCCAGCAGGCGGCCCAGAGCACAGAAGCTATGGGATGCAGGCAGGAGTGAACTAATACCAGAGAGCCCACATCATGAAACTGTGAGCAACCCAGGCTTTGGGACCTCAGAGCAGAAGGCCCACATCCCAATGGGGATGTGAACCTGGCTGGAGTGTCCTCGCACCACTGGGCGCACATCACAAAATGTGGGGAGCCCAGCAGTTAGGGCCTGACGCCAGAGGGCCCTCATCACCCAGGAGAGGAGGCTCCCAGCAGGCTCCAAGTGCCACCAGAGGGCTCATGTCCACAAGGCGAGGTGAGCAAGCCAGGCAGGAGTGACCTCACAGCAGACGGCCCACCTCACAGATGGGTGAGGAACCCAGCCAGGATCAGACTCTCAACAGAGGGCCCACATCACCAAGGGGATGTGAACCAGGCAGGAGTCTCCTAAGACCATTGGTCCCACATCATCGAAAGGTGAGGAACCCAGCACATGTGGCCTCAAACCAGACGACACACATCACGAAGGGGCTGGGAGTGAGGCAGGCAGGAGGATCCTCACAACAGAGGGCCCAAAAAATTAAAAAAGTGAGGAATCCAGCAGTTGGAACCTCCCAGCAGGCGGCCAAGAGCACAGAGGCTATGGGATCCAGGCCTCTGTGAACACCAGAGAGCCCACATCATGAAAATGTGAACAACCCAGCCGTTGGGACCTCAGAGCAGAAGGCCCACATCTCCATGGAGATGGGATCCTAAGAGGAGTGCCAAAGCATCACTGGGCTCCCTAAGAAAAGTTGGTGAGCCCAGCAGTTAGGGCCTGACGCAAGAGGGCCCTCATCACCGGGGGGAGGAGATTCCCAGCACGCTCCAACTGCCACCACACGGCTGACTTCACCAAGGCAATGTGTGCCAGCCATGCAGGAGTGACCTATCAGCAGAGGGTCTCCCTCACAGGTGGGTGAGGAACAAAGCCAGGAACAGACTCTCACCAGGGGGTCCACATAACCACGTGGATGAGAACCAGGCAGGAGTGTCCTCACACTAGTGGGGCCACATCATCGAAAGGTGAGGAACCCAGAAAAGGTGGCCACAAACCAGAGGACCCACATCACCAAGGGGTTGAGAGTGAGGTAGGTGTCTGGACGGGCATATTTAACACTCATTTCCCACCAGGAAGAGAAATTAACCAAAGGCTCAGCGTGCCCTGCCAGAAGCAGATTAGGGCCTGAAGCAGTCTTGCGGGTTTGCGGCCAGCTCACAAGAAAGCGAGTTGAAGAAAGGAGCTCAGGGGCCCTGTAATTCACAAACCTGGAGAGTTATAAATGACAGATAACGTCCAAAAATATATTGAAGTAAGGCTGCGAAGAGGACTTGAAAGCGGGGCAGAATTTCAGGAAACCAATTTCAGGAGGTAGACTGGATTTGCATTTAAAGCATAGGAAAAGAGGCAGAACATCGACAATGATGCACTTGGCCAAAAAGGGCGTATGCGTTTTTTCCTGAATATATTCAGGAAAAAACGCATACGCCCTTTTTGGCCAACCAAGCAAGCTTGCAAAGGAAATCTGCACTACAATGAAGTCTCACTGCCCCCCGGTCAAAAGGGCTATCTGAAAAAGTGTAAAATCCAGAAAGGCAGGACAGGCCATGGAGAACTGGGAGCCTTGTTATGCTGATGGGCGGCATGTAAATTGCCAACAGCCACTCTGGAGAAGTGTATGGTGTTTCCTGAAACATCCAAAAAACAAAGCAACAGAGCCTAGGGCACTTCCACTTATGGTCCTATAGCTTAGGGAAATAATAATCAAAAGGCACAGCCTCCCCAAAGTTTGGGATGGCTCTGTTTACAAGAACCTCGTTTACGGTACAGGTTCAATATCGCAGAAAGCGAAAAATGGATAAAGAAATTGTGTTACTTACGTACAATGCAATATCACTCAGCAAAGAAATCTATGTCATCAGGCCCGTGACAGCATAATGAGTGGATTCAGGCACGATGATTCTAAGTGAAATAAGTCACACAGAAAAAGAAACATCATAAGATATCACTACTACACGGAATGTAAACTTGGCCAGACAAGAACTGAATTACAAAACAGAACAGGGTCTCAAGATTAGAAAACCAACTTATGCTTGCTTAAGGGGAAAGGTGAGTTGGGGTGCTTCATAAAACCAGAGATTGAAATTAGCACAGATACCGTTCCATAAGCCAAATATGTAATAGACAAGAGCTACTCCTTGCTCAACGAAGTGGACTCAACACCCCATATTAAACGACTAAGAATATACCTGACTAGTAAGAATCTTAAAACCTATGGATTTATATGTCTCCGAAAGAGAATCAAGCGTGTGTACAGCGGCATAAGCGCAGCAGTGATAGGATTGGTGAGGTTTGGTGAGCAAATGCAGACCCTTTGAAGTCATATTGCATGGTACCCATTCCATGGGTCTCAACTCTCCAGGTTTAAGGGATTCTTCCTTCAGCTAAAACATGCATGTGGAACCGAGAGTATGATCCACCGTGTGATCGGAAAACGTGTTCAAATGTGTCTCAGTTTTCGTCCCCTGGTACTCGGGTGCAACATTCCAGATGCTTTACTAACACTCTCCCCACTTGGAGAGTCAGTGCCTTTAAACTCCTGTTTGGCCCAGTTTGCAATTTCTGCGGAAGATGAACAGGAATAGGGAGAACCAATGAGAGACTAGGTGGAGGTGTCCGGACGGGCAAATTTAACTCTCATTTCCCACCAGGAAGAGGAATTAACCAAAGGCTCAGCGTGCCATGCCGGAACAACACTAGGGCCCGAAGCAATCCTGCGGTGTTGCGGCCAGCTCACAAGAAAGCGAGTTGAAGAAAGGAGCTCAGGGGCACTGTAATTCACAAACCTGCAGAGTTATAAATGACAGCTATCTTCCAAAAATATATTGAAGTAAGGCTGCCAAGAGGAGTTGAATGCGGGGCAGAATTGCAGGGAACCGATTTCAGGAGGTAGACTGGCATTGCATGTAAAGCATAGGAAAAGAGGCAGAACGTCCACAATGATGCACTTGGCCAAAAAGGGCGTATGCGTTTTTTCCTGAATATATTCAGGAAAAAACGCATACGCCCTTTTTGGCCAACCAAGCAAGCTTGCAAAGGAAATCTGCACTACAATGAAGTCTCACTGCCCCCCGGTCAAAAGGGCTATCTGAAAAAAGTGTAAAATCCAGAAAGGCAGGACAGGCCATGGAGAACAGGGAGCCTTGTTATGCTGATGGGCGGGATGTAAATTGCCAGCAGCCACTCTGGAGAAGTGTATGGTGTTTCCTGAAACATCCAAAAAACAAAGCAACAGAGCCTAGGGCACTTCCACTTATGGTCCTATAGCTTAGGGAAATTAAAATCAAAAAGACACAGCCACCCCAAAGTTTGGGCCGGCTCTGTTTACAAGAACCTCGTTTACGGTACAAGTTCAATATCACAGAAAGCGAAAAATGGATAAAGAAGTTGTGGTACTTACGTACAATGCAATATCACTCAGCAATGAAATCTATGTCATCAGGCCCGTAGCAGCATAATGAGTGGATTCAGGTACGATGATTCTAAGTGAAATAAGTCACACAGAAAAAGAAACATCATAAGATACCACTAACACACGGAATGTAACCTTGGCTACACAAGAACTGAATTACAAAACAGAATAGGGTGTCAAATGTAGAAAACCAACTCATGCTTGCTTAAGGGGAAAGGTGAGTTGGGGTGCTGCATACAACAAGAGATTGAAATTAGTACAGATACCGTTCCATAAGCCAAATATGTAATAGACAAGAGCTACTCCTTGCTCAACGAAGTGGACTCAACACCCCATATTAAACGCCTAAGAATATACCTGACTAGTAAGAATCTTAAAACCTATGGATTTATATGTCTCCAAAAGAGAATCAAGCGTGTGTACAGCGGCATAAATGCAGCAGTGATAGGATTGGTGAGGTTCGGTGAGCAAATGCAGACCCTTTGAAGTCATATTGCATGGTATCCATTCCATGGGTCTCAACTCTCCATGTTTAAGGGATTCTTCCTTCAGCTAAAACATGCATGTGGAACCCAGAGTATGATCCACCGTGTGATCGGGAAATGTGTTCAACTCTGTCTCAGTTTTCGTCCCCTGGTACTCGGGTGCAACATTCCAGACGCTTTACTAACACTCTCCCCACTTGGACAGTCAGTGCCTTTAACCTCCTGTTTGGCCCAGTTTGCAATTTCTGTGGAAAATGAACAGGAATAGGGAGAACCAATGAGAGACTAGGTGGAGGTGTCCGGACGGGCAAATTTAACTCTCATATCCCACCAGGAAGAGGAATTAACCAAAGGCTCAGAGTGCCATGCCGGAACCACACTATGGCCTGAAGCAATCCTGCAGTGTGGCGGCCAGCTCACAAGAAAGCGAGTTGAAGAAACGAGCTCAGGGGCACTGTAATTCACAAAACTGCAGAGTTATAAATGACAGCTATCGTCCAAAAATATATTGAAGTAAGGCTGCCAAGAGAACTTGAAAGCGGGGCAGTATTGCAGGAAACCGATTTCAGGAAGTAGACTGGAATTGTATGTAAAGCATAGGAAAAGAGGCAGAACGTCCACAATGATGCACTTGGCCAAAAAGGGCGTATGCGTTTTTTCCTGAAGAGGAGAAAACGCATACGCACATTTTGGCCAACCAAGCAAGCTTGCAAAGGAAATCTGCACTACAATGAAGTCTCACTGTCCCCCGGTCAAAAGAGGCATCTGAAAAAAGTGTAAAATCCAGAAAGGCAGAACAGGCCATGGAGAATTGGGAGCCTAGTTATGCTGATGGGCGGGATGTAAATTGCCAACAGCCACTCTGGAGAAGTGTATGGTGTTTCCTGAAACATCTGAAAAACAAAGCAACAGAGCCTAGGGCACTTCCACTTATGGTCCTATAGCATAGGGAAATTAAAATCAAAAAGACACAGCCACCCCAAAGTTTGGGACGGCTCTGTTTACAAGAACCTCGTTTACGGTACAAGTTCAATATCGCAGAAAGCGAAAAATGGATAAAGAAGTTTTGGTACTTACGTACAATGCAATAACAATCAGCAATGAAATCTATGTCATCAGGCCCGTAGCAGCATAATGAGTCAATTCAGGTACGATGATTCTAAGTGAAATAAGTCACACAGAAAAAGAAACATCATAAGATATCACTACTACACGGAATGTAAACTTGGCTACACAGGAACTGAATTACAAAACAGAACAGGGTCTATAATGTAGAAAACCAACTTATGCTTGCTTAAGGGGAAAGGTGAGTTGGGGTGCTGCATAAAACCAGAGATTGAAATTAGCACAGATACCATTCCATAAGCCAAATATGTAATAGACAAGAGCTACTCCTTGCTTAACGAAGAGGACACAGCATGCCATATTAAACGCCTAAGAATATACCTGACTAGTAAGAATCTTAAAACCTATGGATTTATATGTCTCCGAAAGAGAATCAAGCATGTGTACAGCGCCATAAGTGCAGCAGTGATAGGATTGGTGAGGTTCTGTGTGTAAATGCAGACCCTTTGAAGTCATATTGCATGGTACCCATTCCATGGGTCTCAACTCTCCAGGTTTAAGGGATTCTTCCTTCAGCTAAAACATGCATGTGGAACCCAGAGTATGATCCACCGTGTGATCGGGAAACGTGTTCAAATGTGTCTCAGTTTTCGTCCCCTGGTACTCGGGTGCAACATTCCAGACGCTTTACTAACACTCTCCCCACTTGGAGAGTCAGTGCCTTTAACCTCCTGTTTGGCCCAGTTTGCAATTTCTGCGGAAAATGAACAGGAATAGGGAGAACAAATGAGAGACTAGCTGGAGGTGTCTGGACGGACAAATTGAACTCTCATTTCCCACTAGCAAGAGGAAGTAACCAAAGGCTCAGCGTGTCATGCCGGAACCACACTAGAGCCTGAAGCAATCGTGCGGTGTTGCGACCAGCTCACAAGAAAACGAGTTGAAGAAAGGAGCTCAGGGGCAGTGGAATTCACAAACCTGCAGAGCTATAAATGACAGCTATCGTCCAAAAATATATTGAAGTAAGGCTCTCAAGAGGACTTGAAAGCGGGGCAGAATTGCAGGAAACCGATTTCAGGAGGTAGACTGGAATTGCATGTAAAGCATAGGAAAAGAGGCAGAACGTCCACAATGATGCACTTGGCCAAAAAGGGCGTATGCGTGTTTTCCTGAATATATTCAGGAAAACACGCATACGCCCTTTTTGGCCAACCAAGCAAGCTTGCAAAGGAAATCTGCACTACAATGAAGTCTCACTGCCCCCCTGTCAAAAGGGACATCTGAAAAATGTGTAAAATCCAGAAAGGCAGGACAGGCCATGGAGAACTGGGAGCCTAGTTATGCTGATGGGCGGGATGTAAATTGCCAACAGCCACTCTGGAGAAGTGTATGGTGTTTCCTGAAACATCTGAAAAACAAAGCAACAGAGCCTAGGGCACTTCCAGTTATGGTCCTATAGCTTAGGGAAATTAAAATCAAAAAGGCACAGCCACCCCAACGTTTGGGACCCCTCTGTTTACAAGAACCTCGTTTATGGTACAAGTTCAATATTGAAGAAAGCGAAAAATGGATAAAGAAGTTGTGGTACTTACGTACAATGCAATATCACTCAGCAATGAAATCTATGTCTTCAGGCCCATAGCAGCATAATGAGTGGATTTAGGTACGATGATTCTAAGTGAAATAAGTCACACAGAAAAAGAAACATCATAAGGTATCACCACTACACGGAATGTAAACTTGGCTACACAGGAACTGAATTACAAAACAGAACAGGGTCTCTAATGTTGAAAACCAACTTATGCTTGCTTAAGGGGAAAGGTGAGTTGTGGTGCTGCATAAAACCAGAGATTGAAATTAGCACAGATACCATTCCATAAGCCAAATATGTAATAGACAAGAGCTACTCCTTGCTCAACGAAGAGGACACAACACCCCATATCAAACGCCTAAGAATATACATGACTAGTAAGTATCTTAAAACCTATGGATTTATATGTCTCCGAAAGAGAATCAAGCGTGTGTACAGCGGCATAAGTGCAGCAGTGATAGGATTGGTGAGGTTCGGTGAGCAAATGCAGACCCTTTGAAGTCATATTGCATGGTACCCATTCCATGGGTCTCAACTCTCCATGTTTAAGGGATTTTTCCTTCAGCTAAAACATGCATGTGGAACCCAGAGTATGATCCACCGAGTGATCGGGAAACGTGTTCAAATGTGTCTCAGTTTTCGTCCCCTGGTACTCGGGTGCAACATTCCAGACGCTTTACTAACACTCTCCCCACTTGGAGAGTCAGTGCCTTTAACCTCCTGTTTGGCCCAGTTTGCAATTTCTGCATAAGATGTATAGGAATAGGGAGAACCAATGAGAGACTAGCTGGAGGTGTTTCGACGGGCAAATTTAACTCTCATTTCCCACCAGGAAGAGGAATTAACCAAAGGCTCAGCGTGACGTGCCAGAACAGATTACAGCCTGAAGCAATCCTGTGGTGTTGCGGCCAGCTCACAAGAAAGCGAGTTGAAGAAAGGAGCTCAGGGGCACTGTAATTCACAAACCTGCAGAGTTATAAACCACAGCTATCGTCCAAAAATATATTGAAGTAAGGCTGCCAAGAGGACTTGAAAGCGGGGCAAAATTGCTGGAAACCGATTTCAGAAGGTACACGGGAGTCGCTCTTAAAGCAAAGGAAAAGAGACAGAACTTGGAAAATAATGCACTTGGCAAAAAAGGGCATATGTGTTTTATCCAGAGCTCTCATAACTTAGGGGAGGAGATTCCCAGCAGGCTCCAACTGCCACCTGAGGGCTCACATTGCCAAGGCACGTGAGCAAGCCAGGCAGGAGTTACCTCACAGCACAGGTCCCATCTCACAGAAGGGTGAGTAACCCAGCCAACATCAGACTCTCACCAGAGGGCCCAATCACCAAGGGGATGGGAACCAGGCAGGAGTGTCTTCACACCAGTGGGGCCACATCATCGAAAGGTGAGGTACTCAGCACATGTGTCCTCAAACCAGAGGACCCACATCACCAAGGGCCTCAGAGTGAGGCAGGCAGGAGTAGCCTGAAAACACTGGGCCCATTGAATAAAAAAGTGAGGAATCCAGCAGTTGGAACCTCCCAGCAGGCAGCCCAGAGTACCGAGGCTATGGGATCAAGGCCACAGTGAACTCACAGAAGAGACCCATATCATGAAACTGAGCAACCCAGCCATTGTGACCTCAGAACAGGAGGCACACTTCCCCATGGGGATGGAAATCTGGTAGGAGTGTCCTCGCACCACTGTGAACGTATCAGAAAATTTTGGGTGACCAGCATTTAGGGCCTGACACCAGAGGACCCTCATCACCAAGGGAAGGAGGCTCCCAGCAGGCTCCAACTGCCACCAGCGGGCTGACGTTGCCAAGGCGATGTGTGCCAACCAGGCACGAATGACCTCACAGCAGAGGGCCCACCTCAGAGAAGTGTGACAAACCCAGTCAGGATCAGACTCGCACCAGAGGGCCCACATCACCAAATGGATTGGAACCAGGCAGGAGTGTCCTCACATGAGTAGGGCCACATCATCTAAAGATGAGGAACCCAGAACATGTGGCTTCAAACCATAAGACAGCCATCACCAAGGGGCTGGGAGTGAGGCAGGCAGGAGGAGTCTCATAACAGAGGGCTCAAAAATAAGAAAGGTGAGGAATCCAGCAGTTGGAACCTCCCAGCAGGCGGCCCAGAGCACAGAGGCTAGGGGATCCAGGCCAGAGTGAACTAACACCAGACAGCCCACATCATGAAACTGTGAGCAACCCAGACATTGGGACCTCAGAGCAGAAGGCCCACATCCCCATGGTGTTGGGAACATGACAGGAGTGTCCTGGCATCACTGGGCTCACATCAGAAAACGTGGGGTGCTCAGAAGTTAGGGCCTGACGCTAGAGGGCACTCATCACCGAGAGGAGGAGGCTCCCAGCAGGCTCTAGTGGCCACCAGAGGGCCAACGTCGCCAAGGCGATGTGTGCCAGCCTGGCAGGAGTGACCTCACAGCAGAGGACCCACCTCACAGAAGGGTGAGGAACACAGCCAGGATCAGACTCTCACCAGAGGGCCCACATCACCAAGGGGATGGGAACCAGACAGGAGTGTCCCCACACCAGTGAGACAACATCATCGAAAGGTGAGGATCCCAGCACATGTGTCCTCAAACCAGAGGAACCACATCAACAAGGGTTTCGGAATGAGGCTGGCAGGACCGGCCTCACAACACAGGGTCCATAGAATATAAAAGTTGAGGAATCCAGCATTTGGAACCTCCCAGCAAGTGGCCCAGAGCACCAAGGCTATGGGATCCAGGCCGCAGTGAACTCACAGCAGAGGGCCCACATCATGAACCTGTGAGCAGCCCAGCCGTTGAGACCTCAGAACAGAAGGCCCACAACCCCATTGGGATGGGAACCTGGCAGGAGTGGCTTCGCACCACTTAGTACATATCAGAAAATGTTAGGAGCCCAGCAGTTAAGGCCTGACGTCAGAGGGCCCTCATCACAGAGGTGAGGAGGCTCCCAGCAGGGTCCAAGTGCCACCAGAGGGCTCATGTCAACAAGGCGAGGTGAGCAACCCAGGCAAGAGTTACCTGATAGTAGAGGGCCCACCTCACAGATGGGTGAGGAACCCAGCCAGGATCAGACACTCACCAGAGGGCCCACATCACAAAGGGGATAGGAACCAGTCAGGATTATCCTCACACCAGTGGGGCCTCATCATCTTAAGGTGAGGAACCCAGCACATGTGTCCTCAAACCAGAGGACCTACATCACCAAGGGCCTTGGAGTGAGGCAGGCAGGAGTAGCCTCACAACACAGGGCACATAATATAAAAAACGTGAGGATTCCAGCGTTTAGACCTTCCAGCAGGCGGCCCAGAACACCGAGGCTATGGGATCCAGGCCACAGTGAACTCACAGCAGAGGGCCCACATCATAAAACTGTGAGCAACCCAGGCGTTGGGACCTCAGCGCAGAAGGCCCACATCCCCATGGGAATGGGAACCTGGTTGGAGGGTCCTCGCACCACTGGGCGCACATCAGAAAATGTGGGGAGCCCACCATTTTGGGCCTGACGCCAGAGGACCGTCATCACCGAGAGGAGGAGGCACCCTGCCTGCTCCAACTGCCACCAGAGGGCTCACGTCTCCAAGGTGATGTGTGCCAGCCAGGCAGGAGTGACCTCACAGCAGAGAGCCTACCTCACAGAACGTTGAGGAACCCAGCCAGGATTAGACTCTCGCCAGAGGGCCCACCTCACCAAGGGGATGGGAACCAGGCAGGAGTGTCCTCACACGAGTGGGGCCACATCATCAAAAGGTGAGGAATGCAGCACATGTGGCCTCAAGCCATAGGACAGTCATCACCAAGGGGCTGGCAGTGAGGCAGGCAGGAGGAGCCTCACAACAGAGGGCACATAGAATAAAAAAGTTGAGGAATCCAGCAGTTGGAACGTCCCAGCAGGCGGCTCAGAGCACCAATGATAAGGGATCCTTGCCGGAGTGAACTCACAGCAGAGGGCCCACATCATGGCACTGTGAGCAAGCCAGCCGTTTTGACCTCAGAGCAGAAGGCCCATATCGCCATGGGGATGGGAACCTGGCAAGAGTCTCCTCACTCACTTGGCGCACATCAGAAAATGTGGGGAGCCCAGCAGTTATGGCCTAAGGCAAGAAGGCCCTCATCACTGAGGGGAGGAGGATCCCAGCACACTCCAACTGCCAACAGAGGGCCCACGTCGCCAAGGTGACGTGTGCCAGACAGGCATGATTGACCTCACAGCAGAGGGCCCACCTCACAGAAGGGTGAGGAACCCAGCCAGGATCAGACTCTCACCTGAGGGCCCACATCAGCAAGGGGATGGGAACAAGTCAGGACTGTCTTCCCTCCAGTGGGGTCACATCATCGAAAGGTGCGGAACCCAGCACATGTGGCCTCAAATCAGAGGACACATATCACAAAGGGAATGGGAGTGAGGCAGGCAGGAGTAGCCTAAAAACAGAGGGCCCAAAGAATAAGAAAGGTGAGGAATCCAGGAGTTGGAACCTCCCAGCAGGCGGCCGAGAGCACAGAAACTATGGGATGCAGGCAGGAGTGAACTAACAGCAGAGAGCCCACATCATGAAACTGTGAGCAACCCAGGCGTTGGCACCTCAGAGCAGAAGGCCCACAACCCCATGGAGATGGGATCCTAAGAGGAGTGCCAAAGCATCACTGGGCTCAATAAGAAAAGTTGGTGAGCCCAGCAGTTAGGGCCTGACGCAAGAGGGCCCTCATCACCGGGAGGAGGAGATTCCCAGCACGCTCCAACTGCCACCACACGGCTGAATTCACCAAGGCAATGTGTGCCAGCCATGCAGGAGTGACCTATCAGCAGAGGGTCTCCCTCACAGAAGGGTGAAGAACACAGCCAGGAACAGACTCTCACCAGGGGGTCCACATAACCACATGGATGAGAACCAGGCAGGAGTGTCCTCACACTAGTGGGGCCACATCATCGAAAGGTGAGGAACCCAGCAAAGGTGGCCACAAACCAGAGGACCCACATGACCAAGGGGTTGAGAGTGAGGTAGGTGTCTGGACGGGCATATTTAACACTCATTTCCCACCAGGAAGAGGAATTAACCAAAGGCTCAGCGTGCTATGCCGGAACCACACTAGGGCCTGAAGCAATCCTGCGGTGTTGCGGCCAGCTCACAAGAAAAGGAGTTGAAGAAAGGAGCTCAGGGGCACTGTCATTCACAAACATGCAGAGTTATAAATGACAGCTATCGTCCAAAAATATATTGAAGGAAGGTTGCCAAGAGGACTTGAAAGTGGGGCAGAATTGCAGGAAACCGATTTCAGGAGGTAGACTGGAATTGCATGTAAAGCATAGGAAAAGAGGCAGAACGTCCACAATGATGCACTTGGCCAAAAAGGGCATATGCGTTAGTTCCTGAATATATTCAGGAAAAAACGCATAGGCCCTTTTTGACCAACCAAGCAAGCTTGCAAAGGAAATCTGCACTACAATGAAGTCTCTCTGCCCCCGGGTCAAAAGGGACATCTGAAAAAAGTGTAAAATCCAGAAAGGCAGGACAGGCCATGGAGAAATGGGAGCCATGTTATGCTGATGGGCGGGATGTAAATTGCCAACAGCCACTCTGGAGAAGTGTATGGTGTTTCCTGAAACATCTAAAAAACAAAGCAACAGAGCCTAGGGCACTTCCACTTATGGTCCTATAGCTTAGGGAAATTAAAATCAAAAAGACACAGCCACCCCAAAGTTTGGGACCGCTCTGTTTACAAGAACCTCATTTACGGTACAAGTTCAATATCGCAGAAAGCGAAAAATGGATAAAGAAGTTGTAGTACTTACGTACAATGCAATATCACTTAGCAATGAAATCTATGTCATCAGGCCCGTAGCAGCATAATGAGTGGATTCAGGTACGATGATTCTAAGTGAAATAAGTCACACAGAAATAGAAACATCATAAGATATCACTACTACACGGAATGTAAACTTGGCTACACAGGAACTGAATTACAAAACAGAACAGGGTCTCTAATGTAGAAAACCAACTTATGCTTGCTTAAGGGGAAAGGTGAGTTGGAGTGCTGCATAAAACCAGAGATTGAAATTAGCACAGATACCGTTCTATAAGCCAAATATGTAATAGACAAGAGCTACCCCTTGCTCAACGAAGAGGACACAACACCCCATATTAAACGCCTAAGAATGTACCTGACTAGAAAGAATCTTAAAACCTATGGATTTATATGTCTCCGAAAGAGAATCAAGCGTGTGTACAGCGGCATAACTGCAGCAGTGATAGGATTGGTGAGGTTTGGTGAGCAAATGCAGACCCTTTGAAGTCATATTGCATGGTACCCATTCCATGGGTCTCAACTCTCCAAGTTTAAGGGATTCTCCCTTCATCTAAAACATGCATGTGGAACCCAGAGTATGATCCACCGTGTGATCGGGAAACGTGTTCAAATGTGTCTCAGTTTTCGTCCCCTGGTACTCGGGTAAAACATTCCAGACGCTTTACTAACACTCTCCCCACTTGGAGAGTCAGTGCCTTTAACCTCCTGTTTGGCCCAGTTTGCAATTTCTGCGGAAAATGAACAGGAATAGGGAGAACCAATGAGAGACTAGCTGGAGGTGTCTGGACGGGCAAATTTAACTCTCATTTCCCACTAGGAAGAGGAATTGACCAAAGGCTCAGCGTGCCATGCCGGAACCACACTACGGCCTGAAGCAATCCTGTGGTGTTGCGGCCAGCTTACAAGAAAGCGAGTTGAAGAAAGAAGCTCAGGGGCACTGTCATTCACAAACCTGCAGAGTTATAAATGACAGCTATTTTCCAAAAATATATTGAAGTAAGGCTGCCAAGAGGACTTGAAAGCGGGGCAGAATTGCAGGAAACCGATTTCAGGAGGTAGACTGGAATTGCATGTAAAGCATAGGAAAAGAGGCAGAACGTCCACAATGATGCACTTGGCCAAAAAGTGCATATGCGTTTTTTCCTGAATATATTCAGGAAAAAACGCATACGTCCTTTCTGGCCAACCAAGCAAGCTTGTAAAGGAAATATGCACTACAATGAAGTCTCACTGCCCCCCGGTCAAAAGGGCCATCTGAAGAAAGTGTAAAATCCAGAAAGGCGGAACAGGCCATGGAGAACTGGGAGCCTTGTTATGCTGATGGGTGGGATGTAAATTGTCAACAGCCAATCTGAAGAAGTGTTTGGTGTTTCCTGAAACATTTAAAAAACAAAGCAACAGAGCATAGGGCACTTCCACTTATGGTCCTATGGCTTAGGGAAATTAAAATCAAAAAGACACAGCCACCCCAAAGTTTGGGACGGCTCTGTTTACAAGAACCTCGTTTGCGGTACAAGTTCAATATCGCAGAAAGCGAAAAATGGATAAAGAAGTTGTGGTACTTACGTACAATGCAATATCACTCAGCAATAAAGTCTATGTCATCAGGCCCATAGCAGCATAATGAGTGGATTCAGGTACGATGATTCTAAGTGAAATAAGTCACACAGAAAAAGAAACATCATAAGGTATCACCACTACACGGAATGTAAACTTGGCTACACAGGAACTGAATTACAAAACAGAACAGGGTCTCTAATGTAGAAAACCAACTTATGCTTGCTTAAGGGGAAAGGTGATTTGGGGTGCTGCATAAAACCAGAGATTGAAATTAGCACAGATACCATTCCATAAGCCAAATATGTAATAGACAAGAGCTACTCCTTGCTCAACGAAGAGGACACAACACCCCATATCAAACGCCTAAGAATATACATGACTAGTAAGAATCTTAAAACCTATGGATTTATATGTCTCCAAAAGAGAATCAAGCGTGTGTACAGCGGCATAAGTGCAGCAGTGATAGGACTGGTGAGGTTCGGTGAGCAAATGCAGACCCTGTGAAATCTTATTGCATGGTACACATTCCATGGGTCTCAACTCTCCAGGTTTAAGGGATTCTTCCTTCAGCTAAAACATGCATGTGGAACCCAGAGTATGATCCACCGTGTGATCGGGAAACGTGTTCAAATGTGTCTCAGTTTTCGTCCCCTGGTACTCGGGTGCAACATTCCAGACGCTTTACTAACACTCTCCCCACTTGGAGAGTCAGTGCCTTTAACCTCCTGTTTGGCCTAGTTTGCTATTTCTGCGGAAAATGAACAGGAATAGGGAGAACCAATGAGAGATTAGCTGGAGGTGTCTGGACGGGCAAATTTAACTCTCATTTCCCACCAGGAAGAGGAATTAACCAGAGGTTCAGCGTGCCATGCCGAAACCACACTAGGGCCTGAAGCAATCCTGCGGTGTTGCGGCCAGCTCACAAGAAAGCGAGTTGAAGAAAGGAGCTCAGGGGCACTGTCATTCACAAACCTGCAGAGTTATAAATGAAAGCTATTGTCCAAAAATATATTGAAGTAAGGCTGCCAAGAGGACTTGAAAGCGGGGCAGAATTGCAGGAAACCGATTTCAGGAGGTAGACTGGAATTGCATGTAAAGCATAGGAAAAGAGGCAGAACGTCCACAATGATGCACTTGGCCAAAAAGGGCGTATGCGTTTTTTCCTGAATATATTCAGGAAAAAACGCATACGCCCTTTCTGGCCAACCAAGCAAGCTTGCAATGTAAATCTGTACTAAAATGAAGTCTCACTGCCCCCCGGTCAAAAGGGGCATCTGAAAAAAGTGTAAAATCCAGAAAGGCAGGACAGGCCAGGGAGAACTGGGAGCCTTGTTATGCTGATGGGCGGGATGTAAATTGACAACAGCCACTCTGGAGAAGTGTTTGGTGTTTCGGGAAACATCTAGAAAACAAAGCAACAGAGCCTAGGGCACTTCCACTTATGGTCCTATAGCTTAGGGAAATTAAAATCAAAAATAGACAGCCACCCCAAAGTTTGGGACCGCTCTGTTTACAAGAACCTCGTTTACGGTACAAGTTCAATATCGCAGAAAGCGAAAAATGAATAAAGAAGTTGTGGTACTTACGTTCAATGCAATATCACTCAGCAACGAAATCTATGTCATCAGGCCCGTAGCAGCATAATGATTGGATTCAGGTACGATGATTCTATGTGAAATAAGTCACACAGAAAAAGAAACATCATAAGATATCACTACTACACGGAATGTAAACTTGGCTACACAGGAACTGAATTACAAAACAGAACAGGGTCTCTAAAGTAGAAAACCAACTTATGCTTGCTTAAGGGGAAAGGTGAGTTGGGGTGCGGCATAAAACCAGAGATTGAAATTAGCAGAGATACCGTTCCATAAGCCAAATATGTAATAGACAAGAGCTACTCCTTGCTCAACGAAGAGGACACAACACCCCATATTAAATGCCTAAGAATATACCTGACTAGTAAGAATCTTAAAACCTATGGATTTATATGTCTCCGAAAGAGAATCAAGCGTGTGTACAGCGGCATAAGCAGAGCATTGATAGGATTGGTGAGGTTCGGTGAGCAAATGCAGACCCTTTGAAGTCATATTGCATGGTACCCATTCCATGGGTCTCAACTCTCCAGGTTTAAGGGATTCTTCCTTCAGCTAAAACATGCATGTGGAACCCAGAGTATGATCCACCATGTGATCGGGAAACGTGTTCAAATGTGTCTCAGTTTTCGTCCCCTGGTACTCGGGTGCAACATTCCAGACGCTTTACTAACACTCTCCCCACTTGGAGAGTCAGTGCCTTTAACCTCCTGTTTGGCTCAGTTTGCAATTTCTGCGGAAAATGAACACGAGTAGGGAGAACCAATGAGAGACTAGCTGGAGGTGTCTGGACGGGAAAATTTAACTCTCATTTCCCACCAGGAAGAGGAATTAACCAAAGGTTCAGCGTGCCATGCCGAAACCACACTAGGGCCTGAAGCAATCCTGCGGTGTTGCGGCCAGCTCACAAGAAAGCGAGTTGAAGAAAGCAGCTCAGGGGCACTGTCATTCACAAACCTGCAGAGTTATAAATGAAAGCTATTGTCCAAAAATATATTGAAGTAAGGCTGCCAAGAGGACTTGAAAGCGGGGCAGAATTGCAGGAAACCGATTTCATGAGGTAGACTGGAATTGCATGTAAAGCATAGGAAAAGAGGCAGAACGTCCACAATGATGCACTTGGCCAAAAAGGGCGTATGCGTTTTTTCCTGAATATATTCAGGAAAAAACGCATACGCCCTTTCTGGCCAACCAAGCAAGCTTGCAATGTAAATCTGTACTAAAATGAAGTCTCACTGCCCCCCGGTCAAAAGGGGCATCTGAAAAAAGTGTAAAATCCAGAAAGGCAGGACAGGCCAGGGAGAACTGGGAGCCTTGTTATGCTGATGGGCGGGATGTAAATTGACAACAGCCACTCTGGAGAAGTGTTTGGTGTTTCGGGAAACATCTAGAAAACAAAGCAACAGAGCCTAGGGCACTTCCACTTATGGTCCTATAGCTTAGGGAAATTAAAATCAAAAATAGACAGCCACCCCAAAGTTTGGGACCGCTCTGTTTACAAGAACCTCGTTTACGGTACAAGCTCAATATCGCAGAAAGCGAAAAATGGATAAAGAAGTTGTGGTACTTACGTTCAATGCAATATCACTCAGCAACGAAATCTATGTCATCAGGCCCATAGCAGCATAATGAGTGGATTCAGGTACGATGATTCTAAGTGAAATAAGTCACACAGAAAAAGAAACATCATAAGGTATCACCACTACACGGAATGTAAACTTGGCTACACAGGAACTGAATTACAAAACAGAACAGGGTCTCTAATGTAGAAAACCAACTTATGCTTGCTTAAGGGGAAAGGTGATTTGGGGTGCTGCATAAAACCAGAGATTGAAATTAGCACAGATACCATTCCATAAGCCAAATATGTAATAGACAAGAGCTACTCCTTGCTCAACGAAGAGGACACAACACCCCATATCAAACGCCTAAGAATATACATGACTAGTAAGAATCTTAAAACCTATGGATTTATATGTCTCCGAAAGAGAATCAAGCATGTGTACAGCGGCATAAGTGCAGCAGTGATAGGATTGGTGAGGTTCGGTGAGCAAATTCAGACCCTTTGAAATCTTATTGCATGGTACACATTCCATGGGTCTCAACTCTCCAGGTTTAAGGGATTCTTCCTTCAGCTAAAACATGCATGTGGAACCCAGAGTATGATCCACCGTGTGATCGGGAAACGTGTTCAAATGTGTCTCAGTTTTCGTCCCCTGGTACTCGGGTGCAACATTCCAGACGCTTTACTAACACTCTCCCCACTTGGAGAGTCAGTGCCTTTAACCTCCTGTTTGGCCCAGTTTGCAATTTCTGCGGAAAATGAACAGGAATAGGGAGAACCAATGAGAGATTAGCTGGAGGTGTCTGGACGGGCAAATTTAACTCTCATTTCCCACCAGGAAGAGGAATTAACCAAAGGTTCAGCGTGCCATGCCGAAACCACACTAGAGCCTGAAGCAATCCTGCGGTGTTGCGGCCAGCTCACAAGAAAGCGAGTTGAAGAAAGGAGCTCAGGGGCACTGTCATTCACAAACCTGCAGAGTTATAAATGAAAGCTATTGTCCAAAAATATATTGAAGGAAGGCTGCCAAGAGGACTTGAATGTGGGGCAGAATTGCAGGAAACCGATTTCAGGAGGTAGACTGGAATTGCATGTAAAGCATAGGAAAAGAGGCAGAACGTCCACAATGATGCACTTGGCCAAAAAGGGCGTATGCGTTTTTTCCTGAATATATTCAGGAAAAAACGCATACGCCCTTTCTGGACAACCAAGCAAGCTTGCAATGTAAATCTGTACTAAAATGAAGTCTCACTGCTCCCCGGTCAAAAGGGGCATCTGAAAAAAGTGTAAAATCCAGAAAGGCAGGACAGTCCATGGAGAACTGGGAGCCTTGTTATGCTGATGGGCGGGATGTAAATTGACAACAGTCACTCTGGAGAAGTGTTTGGTGTTTCCTGAAACATCTAGAAAACAAAGCAACAGAGCCTAGGGCACTTCCACTTATGGTCCTATACCTTAGGGAAATTAAAATCAAAAAGACACAGCCACCCCAAAGTTTGGGACGGCTCTGTTTACAAGAACCTCGTTTACGGTACAAGTTCAATATCGCAGAAAGCGAAAAATGGATAAAGAAGTTGTGGTACTTACGTTCAATGCAATATCACTCAGCAATGAAATCTATGACATGAGGCCCATAGCAGCATAATGAGTGGATTCAGGTACGATGATTCTAAGTGAAATAAGTCACACAGAAAAAGAAACATCGTAAGATATCACTACTAAACGGAATGTAAACTTGGCTACACAGGAACTGAATTACAAAACAGAACAGGGTCTCAAATGTAGAAAACCAACTTATGCTTGCTTAAGGGGAAAGGTGAGTTGGGGTGCGGCATAAAACCAGAGATTGAAATTAGCACAGATACCGTTCCATAAGCCAAATATGTAATAGACAAGAGCTACTCCTTGCTCAACGACGTGGACTCAACACCCCATATTAAACGCCTAAGAATATACCTGACTAGTAAGAATCTTAAAACCTATGGATTTATATGTCTCCAAAAGAGAATAAAGCGTGTGTACAGTGTCATAAACGCAGCAGTGATAGGATTGGTGAGGTTCGGTGAGCAAATGCAGACTCTTTGAAGTCATATTGCATGGTACCCATTCCATGGGTCTCAACTCTCCATGTTTAAGGGATTCTTCCTTCAGCTAAAACATGCATGTGGAACCCAGAGTATGATCCACCGTGTGATCGGGAAACGTGTTCAAATGTGTCTCAGTTTTCCTTCCCTGGTACTCGGGTGCAACATTCCAGACGCTTTACTAACACTCTCCCCACTTGGAGAGTCAGTGCCTTTAACCTCCTGTTTGGCCCAGTTTGCAATTTCTGCGTAAGATAAACAGGAAGAGGGAGAACCAATGAGAGACAAGCTGGAGCTGTCAGGAAGGGCAAATTTAACTCTCATTTCCCACCAGGAAGAGGAATTAACCAAAGGCTCAACATGCCATGCCGGGACCACACTAGGGCCTGAAGCAATCCTGCGGTGTTGCGGCCAGCTCACAAGAAAGCGAGTTGAAGAAAGGAGCTCAGGGGCACTGTCATTCACAAACCTGCAGAGTTATAAATGACAGCTATCGTCCAAAAATATATTGAAGGAAGGCTGCCAAGAGGACTTGAAAGCGGGGCAGAATTGCAGGAAACCGATTTCAGGAGGTAGACTGGAATTGCATGTAAAGCATAGAAAAGAGGCAGAATGTCCACAATGATGCACTTGGCCAAAAAGGGCGTATGCGTTTTTTCCTGAATATATTCAGGAAAAAACGCATACGCACTTTTTGGCTAACCAAGCAAGCTTGCAAAGGAAATCTGCACTACAATGAAGTCTCACTGCCCCCCGGTCAAAAGGGCCATCTGAAAAAAGTGTAAAATCCAGAAAGGCAGGACAGGCCAAGGAGAACTAGGAGCCTTGTTATGCTGATGGGCGGGATGTAAATTGCCAGCAGCCACTCTGGAGAAGTGTATGGTGTTTCCTGAAACATCCAAAAAACAAAGCAACAGAGCCTAGGGCACTTCCACTTATGGTCCTATAGCTTAGGGAAATTAAAATCAAAAAGACACAGCCACCCCAAAGTTTGGGACCGCTCTGTTTACAAGAACCTCGTTTACTGTACAAGTTCAATATCGCAGAAAGCGAAAAATGGTTAAAGAAGTTGTGGTACTTACGTACAATGCAATATCACTCAGCAATGAAATCTATGTCATCAGGCCAGTAGCAGCATAATGAGTGGATTCAGGTACGATGATTCTATGTGAAATAAGTCATGCAGAAAAAGAAACATCATAAGATATCACTACTACACGGAATGTAAACTTGGCTACACAGGAACTGAATTACAAAATAGAACAGGGTCTCTAATGTAGAAAACCAACTTATGCTTACTTAAGGGGAAAGGTGAGTTGGGGTGCTTCATAAAAGCAGAGATTGAAATTAGCACAGATAGCGTTCCATAAGCCAAATAGGTAATAGACAAGAGCTACTCCTTGCTCAACGAAGAGGACACAACACCCCATATTAAACGCCTAAGAATATACCTGACTAGTAAGAATCTTAAAACCTATGGATTTATATGTCTCCGAAAGTGAATCAAGCGTGTGTACAGCGGCATAAGCGCAGCAGTGATAGGATTGGTGAGGTTCGGTGAGCAAATGCAGGCCCTTTGAAGTCATATTGCATGGTACCCATTCCATGGGTCTCAACTCTCCAGGTTTAAGGGATTCTTCCTTCAGCTAAAACATGCATGTGGAACCCAGAGTATGATCCACCGTGTGATCGGGAAACGTGTTCAAATGTGTCTCAGTTTTCGTCCCCTGGTACTCGGGTGCAACATTCCAGACGCTTTACTAACACTCTCCCCACTTGGAGAGTCAGTGCCTTTAACCTCCTGTTTGGCCCAGTTTGCAATTTCTGTGGAAAATGAACAGGAATAGGGAGAACCAATGAGAGACTAGCTGGAGGTGTCTGGACGGGCAAATTTAACTCTCATTTCCCACCAGGAAGAGGAATTAACCAAAGGCTCAGCGTGCCATGCTGGAACCACACTAGGGCCTGAAGCAATCCTGCGGTGTTGCGGCCAGCTCACAAGAAAGCGAGTTGAAGAAAGGAGCTCAGGGGCACTGTAATTCACAAACCTGCAGAGTTATAAATGACAGCTATTGTCCAAAAATATATTGAAGGAAGGCTGCCAAGAGGACTTGAAAGCGGGGCAGAATTGCAGGAAACCGATTTCAGGAGGTAGACTGGAATTGCATGTAAAGCATAGGAAAAGAGGCAGAACGTCCACAATGATGCACTTGGCCAAAAAGGGCGTATGCGTTTTTTCCTGAATATATTCAGGAAAAAACGCATACGCCCTTTTTGGCCAACCAAGCAAGCTTGCAAAGGAAATCTTCACTAAAATGAAGTCTCACTGCCCGCCGGTCAAAAGGGCCATCTGAAAAAAGTGTAAAATCCAGAAAGGCAGGACAGGCCATGGAGAACTGGGAGCCTTGTTATGCTGATGGGCGGGATGTAAATTGACTACAGCCACTCTGGAGAAGTGTATGGTGTTTCCTGAAACATCCAAAAAACAAAGCAACAGAGCCTAGGGCACTTCCACTTATGGTCCTATAGCTTAGGGAAATTAAAATCAAAAAGACACAGCCACCCCAAAGTTTGGGACGGCTCTGTTTACAAGAACCTCGTTTACGGTACAAGTTCAATATCGCAGAAAGCAAAAAATGGATAAAGAAGTTGTGGTACTTACGTATAATGCAATATCACTCAGCAATGAAATCTATGTCATCAGGCCCGTAGCAGCATAATGAGTGGATTCAGGTACGATGATTCCAAGTGAAATAAGTCACACAGAAAAAGAAACATCATAAGATATCACTACTACACGGAATGTAAACTTGGCTACACAGGAACTGAATTACAAAACAGAACAGGGTCTCTAATGTAGAAAACCAACTTATGCTTGCTTAAGGGGAAAGGTGAGTTGGGGAGATGCATAAAACCAGAGATTGAAATTAGCACAGATACCGTTCTGTAAGCCAAATAAGTAATAGACAAGAGCTACTCCTTGCTCAACGAAGAGGACACAACACCACATATTAAACGCCTAAGAATATACCTGACTAGTAAGAATCTTAAAACCTATGGATTTATATGTCTCTGAAAGAGAATCAAGCGTGTGTACAGCGTCATAAGCGCAGCATTGATAGGATTGGTGAGGTTCGGTGAGCAAATGCAGACCCTTTGAAGTCATATTGCATGGTACCCATTCCATGGGTCTCAACTCTCCAGGTTTAAGGGATTCTTCCTTCAGCTAAAACATGCATGTGGAACCCAGAGTATGATCCACCGTGTGATCGGGAAACGTGTTCAAATGTGTCTCAGTTTTCGTCCCCTGGTACTCGGGTGCAACATTCCAGATGCTTTACTAACACTCTCCCCAGTTGGAGAGTCAGTGCCTTTAACCTCCTGTTTGGCCCAGTTTGCAATTTCTGCGGAAAATGAACAGGAATAGGGAGAACCAATGAGAGACTAGCTGGAGGTGTCTGGACGGGCAAATTGAACTCTCATTTCCCACCAAGAAGAGGAATTAATCAAAGGCTCAGCGTGCCATGCCAGAACAACACTAGGGCCTGAAGCAATCCTGCGGTGTTGCGGCCAGCTCACAAGAAAGCGAGTTGAAGAAAGGAGCTCAGGGGCACTGTCATTCACAAACCTGCAGAG
Organism: Leucopleurus acutus; assembly: GCF_964270905.1. Lineage (NCBI taxonomy): Eukaryota > Metazoa > Chordata > Mammalia > Artiodactyla > Delphinidae > Leucopleurus > Leucopleurus acutus. Next base: position 102,304,231 of record NC_139146.1, on the reverse strand, counting down.
TTATAAATGACAGCTATCGTCCAAAAATATATTGAAGGAAGGCTGCCAAGAGGACTTGAAAGCGGGGCAGAATTGCAGGAAACCGATTTCAGGAGGTAGACTGGAATTGCATGTAAAGCATAGAAAAGAGGCAGAATGTCCACAATGATGCACTTGGCCAAAAAGGGCGTATGCGTTTTTTCCTGAATATATTCAGGAAAAAACGCATACGCACTTTTTGGCTAACCAAGCAAGCTTGCAAAGGAAATCTGCACTACAATGAAGTCTCACTGCCCCCCGGTCAAAAGGGCCATCTGAAAAAAGTGTAAAATCCAGAAAGGCAGGACAGGCCAAGGAGAACTAGGAGCCTTGTTATGCTGATGGGCGGGATGTAAATTGCCAGCAGCCACTCTGGAGAAGTGTATGGTGTTTCCTGAAACATCCAAAAAACAAAGCAACACAGCCAAGGGCACTTCCACTTATGGTACTATAGCTTAGGAAAATTAAAATCAAAAAGACACACCCACTCCAAAGTTTGGGACGGCTCTGTTTACAAGATCCTCGTTTACCATACAAGTTCAATATCACAGAAAGCGAAAAATGGATAAAGAAGTTGTGGTACTTACGTACAATGCAATATCACTCAGCAATGAAATCTATGTCATCAGGCCCGTAGCAGCATAATGAGTGGATTCAGGTACGATGATTCTAAGTGAAGTAAGTCACACAGAAAAAGAAACATCATAAGATATCACTACTACACGGAATGTAAACTTGGCTACACAAGAACAGAATTACAAAACAGAACAGGGTGTCAAATGTAGAAAACCAACTTATGCTTGCTTAAGGGGAAAGGTGATTTGGGGTGCTGCATACAACAAGAGCTTGAAATTAGCACAGATACCGTTCCATAAGCCAAATATGTAATAGACAAGAGCTACTCCTTGCTCAACGAAGTGGACTCAACACCCCACATTAAACGCCTAAGAATATACCTGACTACTAATAATCTTAAAACCTAAGGATTTATATGTCTCCGAAAGAGAATCAAGCGTGTGTACAGCGGCATAAACGCAGCAGTGATAGGATTGGTGAGGTTCGGTGAGCAAATGCAGACCCTTTGTAGTCATATTGCATGGTACCCATTCCATGGGTCTCAACTCTCCAGGTTTAAGGGATTCTTCCTTCAGCTAAAACATGCATGTGGAACCCAGAGTATGATCCACCGTGTGATCGGAAAACGTGTTCAAATGTGTCTCAGTTTTCGTCCCCTGGTACTCGGGTGCAACATTCCAGACGCTTTACTAACACTCTCCCCACTTGGAGAGTCAGTGCCTTTAACGTCCTGTTTGGCCCAGTTTGCAATTTCTGTGAAACATGAACAGGAATAGGGAGAACCAATGAGAGACTAGGTGGAGGTGTCCGGACGGGCAAATTTAACTCTCATTTCCCACCAGGAAGAGGAATTAACCAAAGGCTCAGCGTGCCATGCCGGAACCACACTAGGGCCCGAAGCAATCCTGCGGTGTTGCGGCCAGCTCACAAGAAAGCGAGTTGAAGAAAGGAGCTCAGGGGCACTGTAATTCACAAACCTGCAGAGTTATAAATGACAGCTACCTTCCAAAAATATATTGAAGTAAGGCTGCCAAGAGGAGTTGAAAGCGGTGCAGAATTGCAGGAAAACGATTTCAGGAGGTAGACTGGAATTGCATGTAAAGCATAGGAAAAGAGGCAGAACGTCCACAATGATGCACTTGGCCAAAAAGGGCGTATGCGTTTTTTCCTGAATATATTCAGGAAAAACCCATACGCCCTTTTTGGCCAACCAAGCAAGCTTGCAAAGGAAATCTGCACTACAATGAAGTCTCACTGGCCCCCGGTCAAAAGGGCCATCTGAAAAAAGTGTAAAATCCAGAAAGGCAGGACAGGCCATGGAGAACTGGGAGCCTTGTTATGCTGATGGGCGGGATGTAAATTGCCAGCAGCCACTCTGGAGAAGTGTATGGTGTTTCCTGAAACATCCAAAAAACAAAGCAACAGAGCCTAGGGCATTTCCACTTATGGTCCTATAGCTTAAGGAAATTGAAATCAAAAAGACACAGCCACCCCAAAGTTTGGGACGGCTCTGTTTACAAGAGCCTTGTTTATGTTACAAGTTCAATATCACAGAAAGCGAAAAATGGATAAAGAAGTTGTGGTACTTACGTACAATGCAATATCACTCAGCAATGAAATCTATGTCATCAGGCCCGTAGCAGCATAATGAGTGGATTCAGGTACGATGATTCTAAGTGAAATAAGTCACACAGAAAAAGAAACATCATAAGATATCACTACTACACGGAATGTAAACTTGGCTACACAAGAAGTGAATTACAAAACAGAACAGGGCCTCAAATGTAGAAAACCAACTTATGCTTGCTTAAGGGGAAAGGTGAGTTGGGGTGCTTCATAAAACCAGAGATTGAAATTAGCACAGATACCATTCCATAAGCCAAATATGTAATAGACAAGAGCTACTCCTTGCTCAACGAAGTGGACTCAACACCCCATATTAAACGCCTAAGAATATACCTGACTAGAAATAATCTTAAAACCTATGGATTTATATGTCTCCGAAAGAGAATCAAGCGTGTGTACAGCGGCATAAACGCAGCAGTGATAGGATTGGTGAGGTTCGGTGAGCAAATGCAGACCCTTTGAAGTCATATTGCATGGTACCCATTCCATGGGTCTCAACTTTCCATGTTTAAGGGATTCTTCCTTCAGCTAAAACATGCATGTGGAACCCAGAGTATGATCCACCGTGTGATCGGGAAATGTGTTGAAATGTGTCTCACTTTTCGTCCCCTGGTACTCGGGTGCAACATTCCAGACGCTTTACTAACACTCTCCCCACTTGGAGAGTCAGTGCCTTTAACCTCCTATTTGACCCAGTTTGCAAATTCTGCGTAAGATGAACAGGAATAGGGAGAACCAATGAGAGACTAGCTTGAGGTGTCTGGACGGGAAAATTTAACTCTCATTTCCCACCAGGAAGAGGAATTAACCAAAGGCTCAGCGTGCCGTGCCAGAACCACACTAGGGCCTGAAGCAATCCTGCAGTGTTGCGGCCAGCTCACAAGAAAGCGAGTTGAAGAAAGGAGCTCAGGGGCACTGTAATTCACAAACCTGCAGAGTTATAAATGACAGCTACCTTCCAAAAATATATTGAAGTAAGGCAGCCAAGAGGAGTTGAAAGCGGGGCAGAATTGCAGGAAACCGATTTCAGGAGGTAGACTGGAATTGCATGTAAAGCATAGGAGAAGAGGCAGAACGTCCACAATGATGCACTTGGCCAAAAAGGGCGTATGCGTTTTTTCCTGAATATATTCAGGAAAAACGCATACGCCCTTTTTGGCCAACCAAGCAAGCTTGCAAAGGAAATCTGCACTACAATGAAGTCTCACTGCCCCCCGGTCAAAAGGGCCATCCGAAAAAAGTGTAAAATCCAGAAAGGCAGGACAGGCCAAGGAGAACTAGGAGCCTTGTTATGCTGATGGGCGGGATGTAAATTGCCAGCAGCCACTCTTGAGAAGTGTATGGTGTTTCCTGAAACATCCAAAAAACAAAGCAACACAGCCAAGGGCACTTCCACTTATGGTACTATAGCTTAGGAAAATTAAAATCAAAAAGACACACCCACTCCAAAGTTTGGGACGGCTCTGTTTACAAGATCCTCGTTTACCATACAAGTTCAATATCACAGAAAGAGAAAAATGGATAAAGAAGTTGTGGTACTTACGTACAATGCAATATCACTCAGCAATGAAATCTATGTCATCAGGCCCGTAGCACCATAATGAGTGGATTCAGGTACGATGATTCTAAGTGAAGTAAGTCACACAGAAAAAGAAACATCATAAGATATCACTAACACACGGACTGTAAACTTGGCTACACAAGAACTGAATTAGAAAACAGAACAGGGCGTCAAATGTAGAAAACCAACTTATGCTTGCTTAAGGGGAAAGGTGAGTTGGGGTGCTGCATACAACAAGAGATTGAAATTAGCACAGATACCGTTCCATAAGCCAAATATGTAATAGACAAGAGCTACTCCTTGCTCAACGAAGTGGACTCAACACCCCACATTAAACGCCTAAGAATATACATGACTACTAATAATCTTAAAACCTAAGGATTTATATGTCTCCGAAAGAGAATCAAGCGTGTGTACAGCGGCATAAAATCAGCAGTGATAAGATTGGTGAGGTTCGGTGAGCAAATGCAGACCCTTTGAAGTCATATTGCATGGTACCCATTCCATGGGTCTCAACTCTCCAGGTTTAAGGGATTCTTCCTTCAGCTAAAACATGCATGTGGAACCCAGAGTATGATCCACCGTGTGATCGGAAAACGTGTTCAAATGTGTCTCAGTTTTCGTCCCCTGGTACTCGGGTGCAACATTCCAGACGCTTTACTAACACTCTCCCCACTTGGAGAGTCAGTGCCTTTAACCTCCTGTTTGGCCCAGTTTGCAATTTCTGTGGAACATGAACAGGAATAGGGAGAACCAATGAGAGACTAGGTGGAGGTGTCCGGACGGGCAAATTTAACTCTCAGTTCCCACCAGGAAGAGGAATTAACCAAAGGCTCAGCGTGCCGTGCCAGAACGACACTAGGGCCTGAAGCAATACTGCAGTGTTGCGGCCAGCTCATAGGAAAGCGAGTTGAAGAAAGGAGCTCAGGGGCACTGTAATTCACAAACCTGCAGAGTAATAAATGACAGCTATCGTCCAAAAATATATTGAAGTAAGGCCGCCAATAGGACTTGAAAGCGGGGCAGAATTGCAGGAAACCGATTTCAGGAGGTAGACGGGAATTGCATGAAAAGCATAGGAAAAGAGGCAGAACGTCCACAACGATGCACTTGGCCAAAAAGTGCGTATGCATTTTTTCCTGAATATATTGAGGAAAAACCGCATACGCCCTTTTTGGCCAACCAAGAAAGCTTGCAAAGGAAATCTGCACTACAATGAAGTCTCACTGCCCCCCGGTCAAAAGGGCCATCTGAAAAAAGTGTAAAATCCAGAAAGGCAGGACAGGCCATGGAGAACTGGGAGCCTTGTTATGCTGATGGGCGGGATGTAAATTGCCAGCACCCACTCTGGAGAAGTGTATGGTGTTTCCTGCAACATCCAAAAAACAAAGCAACAAAGCCAAGGGCACTTCCACGTATGGTCCTATAGCTTAGGAAAATTAAAATCAAAAAGACACACCCACCCCAAAGTTTGGAACGGCTCTGTTTACAAGAACCTCGTTTACGGTACAAGTTCAATATCACACAAAGCGAAAAATGGATAAAGAAGTTGTGGTACTTACGTACAATGCAATATCACTCAGCAATGAAATCTATGTCATCAGGCCCGTAGCAGCATAATGAGTGGATTCAGGTACGATGATTCTAAGTGAAATAAGTCACACAGAAAAAGAAACATCATAAGATATCACTACTACACGGAATGTAAACTTGGCTACACAAGAACTGAATTACAAAACAGAACAGGGTGTCAAATGGAGAAAACCAACTTATGCTTGCTTAAGGGGAAAGGTGAGTTGGGGTGCTGCATAAAACCGGAGATTGAAATTAGCATAGATACCGTTCCATAAGCCAAATATGTAATAGACAAGAGCTACTCCTTGCTCAACGAAGTGGACTCAACACCCCATATTAAACGCCTAAGAATATACCTGACTAGAAATAATCTTAAAACCTATGGATTTATATGTCTCCGAAAGAGAATCAAGCGTGTGTACAGCGACATAAATGCAGCAGTGATAGGATTGGTGAGGTTCGGTGAGCAAATGCAGACCCTTTGAAGTCATATTGCATGGTACCCATTCCATGGGTCTCAACTCTCCAGGTTTAAGGGATTCTTCCTTCAGCTAAAACATGCATGTGGAACCCAGAGTATGATCCACCGTGTGATCGGGAAACGTGTTCAAATGTGTCTCAGTTTTCGTCCCCTGGTACTCGGGTGCAACATTCCAGACGCTTTACTAACACTCTCCCCACTTGGAGAGTCAATGCCTTTAACCTCCTATTTGGCCCAGTTGGAATTTCTGCGTAAGATGAACAGGAATAGGGAGAACCAATGAGAGACTAGCTGGAGGTGTCTGGACGGGAAAATTTAACTCTCAGTTCCCACCAGGAAGAGGAATTAACCAAAGGCTCAGCGTGCCGTGCCAGAACCACACTAGGGCCTGAAGCAATCCTGCAGTGTTGCGGCCAGCTCACAAGAAAGCGAGTTGAAGAAAGGAGCTCAGGGGCACTGTAATTCACAAACCTGCAGAGTAATACATGACAGCTATCGTCCAAAAATATATTGAAGTAAGGCCGCCAAGAGGAATTGAATGCGGGGCAGAATTGCAGGAAACCGATTTCAGGAGGTAGACGGGAATTGCATGAAAAGCATAGGAAAAGAGGCAGAACGTCCACAACGATGCACTTGGCCAAAAAGGGTGTATGCGTTTTTTCCTGAATATATTCAGGATAAAACTAAGCAAGCTTGCAAAGGAAATCTGCACTACAATGAAGTCTCACTGCCCCCCGGTCAAAAGGGCCATCTGAAAAAAGTGTAAAATCCAGAAAGGCAGGACAGGCCATGGAGAACTGGGTGCCTTGTTATGCTGATGGGCGGGATGTAAATTGCCAGCACCCACTCTGGAGAAGTGTATGGTGTTTCCTGAAACCTCCAAAAAACAAAGCAACAAAGCCAAGGGCACTTCCACTTATGGTCCTATAGCTTAGGAAAATTAAAATCAAAAAGACACACCCACTCCAAAGTTTGGGATGGCTCTGTTTACAAGAACCTCGTTTACGGTACAAGTTCAATACCACACAAAGCGAAAAATGGATAAAGAAGTTGTGGTACTTACGTACAATGCAATATCACTCAGCAATGAAATCTATGTCATCAGGCCCGTAGCAGCATAATGAGTGGATTCAGGTACGATGATTCTAAGTGAAATAAGTCACACAGAAAAAGAAACATCATAAGATATCACTACTACACGGAATGTAAACTTGGCTACACAAGAACTGAATTACAAAACAGAACAGGGTGTCAAATGGAGAAAACCAACTTATGCTTCCTTAAGGGGAAAGGTGAGTTGGGGTGCTCCATAAAACCGGAGATTGAAATTAGCACAGATACCGTTCCATAAGCCAAATATGTAATAGAAAAGAGCTACTCCTTGCTCAACGAAGTGGACTCAACACCCCATATTAAACGCCTAAGAATATACCTGACTAGAAATAATCTGAAAACCTACGGATTTATATGTCTCCGAAAGAGAATCAAGCGTGTGTACAGCGGCATAAACGCAGCAGTGATAGGATTGGTGAGGTTCGGTGAGCAAATGCAGACCCTTTGAAGTCATATTGCATGGTACCCATTCCATGGGTCTCAACTCTCCAGGTTTAAGGGATTCTTCCTTCAGGTAAAACATGCATGTGGAACCCAGAGTATGATCCACCGTGTGATCGGGAAACGTGTTCAAATGTGTCTCAGTTTTCGTCCCCTGGTACTCGGGTGCAACATTCCAGACGCTTTACTAACACTCTCCCCACTTGGAGAGTCAATGCCTTTAACCTCCTATTTGGCCCAGTTGGAATTTCTGCGTAAGATGAACAGGAATAGGGAGAACCAATGAGAGACTAGCTGGAGGTGTCTGGACGGGAAAATTTAACTCTCAGTTCCCACCAGGAAGAGGAATTAACCAAAGGCTCAGCGTGCCGTGCCAGAACCACACTAGGGCCTGAAGCAATCCTGCAGTGTTGCGGCCAGCTCACAAGAAAGCGAGTTGAAGAAAGGAGCTCAGGGGCACTGTAATTCACAAACCTGCAGAGTAATACATGACAGCTATCGTCCAAAAATATATTGAAGTAAGGCCGCCAAGAGGAATTGAATGCGGGGCAGAATTGCAGGAAACCGATTTCAGGAGGTAGATGGGAATTGCATGAAAAGCATAGGAAAAGAGGCAGAACGTCCACAACGATGCACTTGGCCAAAAAGGGTGTATGCGTTTTTTCCTGAATATATTCAGGATAAAACTAAGCAAGCTTGCAAAGGAAATCTGCACTACAATGAAGTCTCACTGCCCCCCGGTCAAAAGGGCCATCTGAAAAAAGTGTAAAATCCAGAAAGGCAGGACAGGCCATGGAGAACTGGGTGCCTTGTTATGCTGATGGGCGGGATGTAAATTGCCAGCACCCACTCTGGAGAAGTGTATGGTGTTTCCTGAAACCTCCAAAAAACAAAGCAACAAAGCCAAGGGCACTTCCACTTATGGTCCTATAGCTTAGGAAAATTAAAATCAAAAAGACACACCCACTCCAAAGTTTGGGACGGCTCTGTTTACAAGAACCTCGTTTACGGTACAAGTTCAATACCACACAAAGCGAAAAATGGATAAAGAAGTTGTGGTACTTACGTACAATGCAATATCACTCAGCAATGAAATCTATGTCATCAGGCCCGTAGCAGCATAATGAGTGGATTCAGGTACGATGATTCTAAGTGAAATAAGTCACACAGAAAAAGAAACATCATAAGATATCACTACTACACGGAATGTAAACTTGGCTACACAAGAACTGAATTACAAAACAGAACAGGGTGTCAAATGGAGAAAACCAACTTATGCTTCCTTAAGGGGAAAGGTGAGTTGGGGTGCTCCATAAAACCGGAGATTGAAATTAGCACAGATACCGTTCCATAAGCCAAATATGTAATAGAAAAGAGCTACTCCTTGCTCAACGAAGTGGACTCAACACCCCATATTAAACGCCTAAGAATATACCTGACTAGAAATAATCTGAAAACCTACGGATTTATATGTCTCCGAAAGAGAATCAAGCGTGTGTACAGCGGCATAAACGCAGCAGTGATAGGATTGGTGAGGTTCGGTGAGCAAATGCAGACCCTTTGAAGTCATATTGCATGGTACCCATTCCATGGGTCTCAACTCTCCATGTTTAAGGGATTCTTCCTTCAGCTAAAACATGCATGTGGAACCCAGAGTATGATCCACCGTGTGATCGGGAAACGTGTTCAAATGTGTCTCAGTTTTCGTCCCCTGGTACTCGGGTGCAACATTCCAGACGCTTTACTAACACTCTCCCCACTTGGAGAGTCAATGCCTTTAACCTCCTATTTGGCCCAGTTGGAATTTCTGCGTAAGATGAACAGGAATAGGGAGAACCAATGAGAGACTAGCTGGAGGTGTCTGGACGGGAAAATTTAACTCTCATTTCCCACCAGGAAGAGGAATTAACCAAAGGCTCAGCGTGCCGTGCCAGAACGACAATAGGGCCTGAAGCAATCCTGCAGTGTTGCGGACAGCTCACAAGAAAGCGAGTTGAAGAAAGGAGCTCAGGGGCACTGTAATTCACAAACCTGCAGAGTAATAAATGACAGCTATCGTCCAAAAATATATTGAAGTAAGGCCGCCAATAGGACTTGAAAGCGGGGCAGAATTGCAGGAAACCGATTTCAGGAGGTAGACGGGAATTGCATGAAAAGCATAGGAAAAGAGGCAGAACGTCCACAACGATGCACTTGGCCAAAAAGTACGTATGCATTTTTTCCTGAATATATTGAGGAAAAACCGCATACGCCCTTTTTGGCCAACCAAGAAAGCTTGCAAAGGAAATCTGCACTACAATGAAGTCTCACTGCCCCCCGGTCAAAAGGGCCATCTGAAAAAGGTGTAAAATCCAGAAAGGCAGGACAGGCCATGGAGAACTGGGAGCCTTGTTATGCTGATGGGCGGGATGTAAATTGCCAGCACCCACTCTGGAGAAGTGTATGGTGTTTCCTGAAACCTCCAAAAAACAAATCAACAAAGCCAAGGGCACTTCCACTTATGGTCCTATAGCTTAGGAAAATTAAAATCAAAAAGACACACCCACTCCAAAGTTTGGGACGGCTCTATTTACAAGAACCTCGTTTACGGTACAAGTTCAATACCACACAAAGCGAAAAATGGATAAAGAAGTTGTGGTACTTACGTACAATGCAATATCACTCAGCAATGAAATCTATGTCATCAGGCCCGTAGCAGCATAATGAGTGGATTCAGGTACGATGATTCTAAGTGAAATAAGTCACACAGAAAAAGAAACATCGTAAGATATCACTACTAAACGGAATGTAAACTTGGCTAAACAGGAACTGAATTACAAAACAGAACAGGGTGTCAAATGTAGAAAACCAACTTATGCTTGCTTAAGGGGAAAGGTGAGTTGGGGTGCTGCATAAAACCAGAGATTGAAATTAGCACAGATACCATTCCATAAGCCAAATATGTAATAGACAAGAGCTACTCCTTGCTCAATGAAGTGGACTCAACACCCCATATTAAACGCCTAAGAATATACCTGACTAGTAATAATCTTAAAACCTATGAATTTATATGTCTCTGAAAGAGAATCAAGCGTGTGTACAGTGGCATAAACGCAGCAGTGATAGTATTGGTGAGGTTCGGTGAGCAAATACAGACCCTTTGAAGTCATATTGCATGGTACCCATTCCATGGGTCTCAACTCCCCATGTTTAAGGGATTCTTCCTTCAGCTAAAACATGCATGTGGAACCAAGAGTATGATCCACCATGTGATCGGAAAACGTGTTCAAATATGTCTCAGGTTTCGTCCCCTGGTACTCGGCTGCAACATTCCAGACGCTTTACTAACACTCTCCCCACTTGGAGAGTCAGTGCCTTTAACCTCCTGTTTGGCCCAGTTTGCAATTTCTGCGGAAGATGAACAGGAAGAGGGAGAACAAATGAGAGACTAGGTGGAGGTGTCTGGACGGGCAATTTAACTCTCATTTCCCACCAGGAAGAGGAATTAACCAAAGGCTCAACATGCCGTGCCGGAACCAAACTAGGGCCTGAAGCAATCTTGCGGTGTTGCGGCCAGCTCACAAGAAAGCGAGTTGAAGAAAGGAGCTCAGGGGCACTGTAATTCACAAACCTGCAGAGTTATAAATGACAGCTATCTTCCAAAAATATATTGAAGTAAGGCTGCCAAGAGGACTTGAAAGCGGGGCAGAATTATAGGAAACCGATTGCAGGAGGTAGACTGGAATTGCATGTAAAGCATAGGAAAAGAGGCAGAACGTCGACAATGATGCACTTGGCCAAAAAGGGCGTATGCGTTCTTTCCTGAATATATTCAGGAAAAAACGCATAAGCACTTTTTGGCCAACCAAGCAAGCTTGCAAAGGAAATCTGCATTACAATGAAGTCTCACTGCTCCCCGGTCAAAAGGGTCATCTGAAAAAAGTGTAAAATCCAGAAAGGTAGGACAGCCCATGGAGAACTGGGAGCCTTGTTATGCTGATGGGTGGGATGTAAATTGCCAGCAGCCACTCTGGAGAAGTGTATGGTGTTTCCTGAAACATCCAAAAAACAAAGCAACAAACCCTAGGGCACTTCCACTTATGGTCCTATAGCTTAGGGAAATTAAAATCAAAAAGACACAGCCACCCCAAAGTTTGGGACGGCTCTGTTTACAAGAACCTCGTTTACCGTACAAGTTCAATATCACAGAAAGCGAAAAATGGATATAGAAGTTGTGGTACTTACGTACAATGCAATATCACTCAGCAATGAAATCTATGTCATCAGGCCCGTAGCAGCATAATGAGTGGATTCAGGTACGATGATTCTAAGTGAAATAATTCACACAGAAAGAGAATCATCATAAGATATCACTACTACACGGAATGTAAACTTGGCTACACAGGAACTGAATTACAAAACAGAACAGGGTGTCAAATGTAGAAAATCAACTTATGCTTGCTTAAGTGGAAAGGTGAGTTGGGTGCGGCATAAAACCAGAGATTGAAATTAGCACAGATACCGTTCCATAAGCCAAATATGTAATAGACAAGAGCTACTCCTTGCTCAACGAAGGGGACTCAACACCCCATATTAAACCCCTAAGAATATACCTGACTAGTAAGAATCTTAAAACCTATGGATTTATATGTCTCTGAAAGAGAATCAAGCGTGTGTACAGCGGCATAAACGCAGCAGTGATAGGATTGGTGAGGTTCGGTGAGCAAATGCAGACCCTTTGAAGTCATATTGCATGGTACCCATTCCATGGGTCTCAACTCTCCAGGTTTAAGGGATTCTTCCTTCAGCTAAAACATGCATGTGGAACCCAGAGTATGATCCACCGTGTGATCGGGAAACGTGTTCAAATGTGTCTCAGTTTTTGTCCCCTGGTACTTGGGTGCAACATTCCAGACGCTTTACTAACACTCTCCCCACTTGGAGAGTCAGTGCCTTTAACCTCCTGTTTGGCCCAGTTTCCAATTTCTGTGGAAATTGAACAGGAATAGGGAGAACCAATGAGACACTAGGTGGAGGTGTCCGGACGGGCAAATTTAACTCTCATTTCCCACCAGGAAGAGGAATTAACTAAAGGCTCAGCATGCCGTGCCGGAACCAAACTAGGGTCCGAAGCAATCCTGTGGTGTTGCGGCCAGCTCACAAGAAAGCGAGTTGAAGAAAGGAGCTCAGGGGCACTGTAATTCACAAACCTGAAGAGTAATAAATGACAGCTATCGTCCAAATATATATTGAAGTAAGGCCGCCAAGAGGACTAGAAAGCGGGGCAGAATTGCAGGAAACCGATTTCAGGAGGTAGATGGGAATTGCATGAAAAGCATAGGAAAAGAGGCAGAACGTCCACAACGATGCACTTGGCCAAAAAGGGCATATGGGTTTTTTCCTGAATATATTGAGGAAAAACTGCATACGCACTTTTTGGCCAACCAAGAAAGCTTGCAAAGGAAATCTGCACTACAATGAAGTCTCACTGCCCCCCGGTCAAAAGGGCCATCTGAAAAAAGTGTAAAATCCAGAAAGGCAGGACAGGCCATGGAGAACTGGGAGCCTTGTTATGGTGATGGGCGGGATGTAAATTGCCAGCAGCCACTCTGGAGAAGTGTATGGTGTTTCCTGAAACATCCAAAAAACAAAGCAACAGAGCCTAGGGCACTTCCACTTATGGTCCTATAGCTTAGGGAAATTAAAATCAAAAAGACACAGCCACCCCAAAGTTTGGGACGGCTCTGTTTACAAGAACATCGTTTACGGTACAAGTTCAATATCACACAAAGCGAAAAATGGATAAAGAAGTTGTGGTACTTACGTACAATGCAATATCACTCAGCAATGAAATCTATGTCATCAGGCCCGTAGCAGCATAATGAGTGGATTCAGGTACGATGATTCTAAGTGAAATAAGTCACACAGAAAAAGAAACATCGTAAGATATCACTACTAAACGGAATGTAAACTTGGCTAAACAGGAACTGATTTACAAAACAGAACAGGGTGTCAAATGTAGAAAACCAACTTATGCTTGCTTAAGGGGAAAGGTGAGTTGGGGTGCTGCATAAAACCAGAGATTGAAATTAGCACAGATACCATTCCATAAGCCAAATATGTAATAGACAAGAGCTACTCCTTGCTCAATGAAGTGGACTCAACACCCCATATTAAACGCCTAAGAATACACGTGACTAGTAAGAATCTTAAAACCTATGGATTTATATGTCTCCGAAAGAGAATCATGCGTGTGTACAGCGGCATAAACGCAGCAGTGATAGGACTGGTGAGGTTCGGTGAGCAAATGCAGACCCTTTGAAGTCATATTGCATGGTACCCATTCCATGGGTCTCAACTCCCCATGTTTAGGGGATTCTTCCTTCAGCTAAAACATGCATGTGGAACCAAGAGTATGATCCACCATGTGATCGGAAAACGTGTTCAAATATGTCTCAGGTTTCGTCCCCTGGTACTCGGCTGCAACATTCCAGACGCTTTACTAACACTCTCCCCACTTGGAGAGTCAGTGCCTTTAACCTCCTGTTTGGCCCAGTTTGCAATTTCTGCGGAAGATGAACAGGAATAGGGAGAACCAATGAGAGACTAGGTGGAGGTGTCCGGACGGGCAAATTTAACTCTCATTTCCCACCAGGAAGAGGAATTAACCAAAGGCTCAGAGTGCCATGCCGGAACCACACTAGGGCCCGAAGCAATCCTGCGGTGTTGCGGCCAGCTCACAAGAAAGCGAGTTGAAGAAAGGAGCTCAGGGGCACTGTAATTCACAAACCTGCAGAGTTATAAATGACAGCTACCTTCCAAAAATATATTGAAGTAAGGCTGCCAAGAGGAGTTGAAAGCGGTGCAGAATTGCAGGAAACCGATTTCAGGAGGTAGACTGGAATTGCATGTAAAGCATAGGAAAAGAGGCAGAACGTCCACAATGATGCACTTGGCCAAAAAGGGCGTATGCGTTTTTTCCTGAATATATTCAGGAAAAAACGCATACGCCCTTTTTGGCCAACCAAGCAAGCTTGCAAAGGAAATCTGCACTACAATGAAGTCTCACTGGCCCCCGGTCAAAAGGGCCATCTGAAAAAAGTGTAAAATCCAGAAAGGCAGGACAGGCCATGGAGAACTGGGAGCCTTGTTATGCTGATGGGCGGGATGTAAATTGCCAGCAGCCACTCTGGAGAAGTGTATGGTGTTTCCTGAAACATCCAAAAAACAAAGCAACAGAGCCTAGGGCACTTCCACTTATGGTCCTATAGCTTAGGGAAATTAAAATCAAAAAGACACAGCCACTCCAAAGTTTGGGACGGCTCTGTTTACAAGAACCTTGTTTACGTTACAAGTTCAATATCACAGAAAGCGAAAAATGGATAAAGAAGTTGTGGTACTTACGTAAAATGCAATATCACTCAGCAATGAAATCTATGTCATCAGGCCCGTAGCAGCATAATGAGTGGATTCAGGTACGATGATTCTAAGTGAAGTAAGTCACACAGAAAAAGAAACATCATAAGATATCACTAATACACGGAATGTAAACTTGGCTACACAAGAACTGAATTACAAAACAGAACAGGGTGTCAAATGTAGAAAACCAACTTATGCTTGCTTAAGGGGAAAGGTGAGTTGGGGTGCTGCATACAACAAGAGATTGAAATTAGCACAGATACCGTTCCATAAGCCAAATATGTAATAGACAAGAGCTACTCCTTGCTCAACGAAGTGGACTCAACACCCCACATTAAACGCCTAAGAATATACCTGACTACTAATAATCTTAAAACCTAAGGATTTATATGTCTCCGAAAGAGAATCAAGCGTGTGTACAGTGGCATAAAATCAGCAGTGATAAGATTGGTGAGGTTCGGTGAGCAAATGCAGACCCTTTGTAGTCATATTGCATGGTACCCATTCCATGGGTCTCAACTCTCCAGGTTTAAGGGATTCTTCCTTCAGCTAAAACATGCATGTGGAACCCAGAGTATGATCCACCGTGAGATCGGCAAACGTGTTCAAATGTGTCTCAGTTTTCGTCCCCTGGTACTCGGGTGCAACATTCCAGACGCTTTACTAACACTCTCCCCACTTGGAGAGTCAGTGCCTTTAACCTCCTGTTTGGCCCAGTTTGCAATTTCTTTGGAACATGAACAGGAATAGGGAGAACCAATGAGAGACTAGGTGGAGGTGTCCGGACGGGCAAATTTAACTCTCATTTCCCACCAGGAAGAGGAATTAACCAAAGGCTCAGCGTGCCATGCCGGAACCACACTAGGGCCCGAAGAAATCCTGCGGTGTTGCGGCCAGCTCACAAGAAAGCGAGTTGAAGAAAGGAGCTCAGGGGTACTGTAATTCACAAACCTGCAGAGTTATAAATGACAGCTACCTTCCAAAAATATATTGAAGTAAGGCTGCCAAGAGGAGTCGAAAGCGGTGCAGAATTGCAGGAAACCGATTTCAGGAGGTAGACTGGAATTGCATGTAAAGCATAGGAAAAGAGGCAGAACGTCCACAATGATGCACTTGGCCAAAAAGGGCGTATGCGTTTTTTCCTGAATATATTCAGGAAAAAACGCATACGCACTTTTTGGCCAACCAAGCAAGCTTGCAAAGGAAATCTGCTATACAATGAAGTCTCACTGGCCCCCGGTCAAAAGGGCCATCTGAAAAAAGTGTAAAATCCAGAAAGGCAGGACGGGCCATGGAGAACTGGGAGCCTTGTTATGCTGATGGGCGGGATGTAAATTGCCAGCAGCCACTCTGGAGAAGTGTATGGTGTTTCCTGAAACATCCAAAAAACAAAGCAACAGAGCCTAGGGCATTTCCACTTATGGTCGTATAGCTTAGGAAAATTAAAATCAAAGAGACACAGCCACCCGAAAATTTGGGCCGGCTCTGTTTACAAGAACCTCGTTTATGGTACAAGTTCAATATCACAGAAAGCGAAAAATGGATAAAGAAGTTGTGGTACTTACGTACAATGCAATATCACTCAGCAATGAAATCTATGTCATCAGGCCCGTAGCAGCATAATGAGTGGATTCAGGTATGATGATTCTTAGTGAAATAAATCACACAGAAAAAGAAACATCATAAGATATCACTACTACACGGAATGTAAACTTGGCTACACAGGAACTGAATTACAAAACAGAACAGGGTCTCAAATGTAGAAAACCAACTTATGCTTGCTTAAGGGGAAAGGTGAGTTGGGGTGCTGCATACAACAAGAGATTGAAATTTGCACAGATACCATTCCATAAGCCAAATATGTAATAGACAAGAGCTACTCCTTGCTCAACGAAGTGGACTCAACACCCCATATTAAACGCCTAAGAATATACCTGACTAGTAAGAATCTTAAAACCTATGGATTTATATGTCTCCGAAAGAGAATCAAGTGTGTGTACAGCGGCATAAATGCAGCAGTGATAGGATTGGTGAGGTTCGGTGAGCAAATGCATACCCTTTGAAGTCATATTGCATGGTACCCATTCCATGGGTCTCAACTCTCCATGTTTAAGGGATTCTTCCTTCAGCTAAAACATGCATGTGGAACCCAGAGTATGATCCACCGTGTGATCGGGAAACGTGTTCAAATGTGTCTCAGTTTTCGTCCCCTGGTACTCGGGTGCAACATTCCAGACGCTTTACTAACACTCTCCCCACTTGGAGAGTCAGTGCCTTTAACCTCCTGTTTGGCCCAGTTTGCAATTTCTGTGAAAAATGAACAGGAATAGGGAGAACCAATGAGAGACTAGGTGGAGGTGTCTGAACGGGCAAATTTAACTCTCATTTCCCACTAGGAAGAGGAATTAACCAAACGCTCAACATGCCATGCCGGAACCAAACTAGGGCCTGAAGCCTGCGGTGTTGCGGCCAGCTCACAAGAAAGCGAGTTGAAGAAAGGAGCTCAGGGGCACTGTAATTCACAAACCTGCAGAGTTATAAATGACAGCTACCTTCCAAAAATATATTGAAGTAAGGCAGCTAAGAGGAGTTGAAAGCGGGGCAGAATTGCAGGAAACCGATTTCAGGAGGTAGACTGGAATTGCATGTAAAGCATAGGAAAAGAGGCAGAACGTCCACAATGATGCACTTGGCCAAAAAGGGCATATGCATTTTTTCCTGAATATATTCAGGAAAAACGCATATGCCCTTTTTGGCCAACCAAGCAAGCTTGCAAAGGAAATCTGCACTACAATGAAGTCTCACTGCCACCCGGTCAAAAGAGTCATCTGAAAAAAGTGTAAAATCCAGAAAGGCAGGAAAGGCCAAGGAGAACTAGGAGCCTTGTTATGGTGATGGGCGGGATGTAAATTGCCAGCAGCCACTCTGGAGAAGTGTATGGTGTTTCCTGAAACATCCAAAAAACAAAGCAACAGAGCCTAGGGCACTTCCACTTATGGTCCTATAGCTTAGGGAAATTAAAATCAAAAAGACACAGCCACCCCAAAGTTTGGGACGGCTCTGTTTACAAGAACCTCGTTTACGGTACAAGTTCAATATCACACAAAGCGAAAAATGGATAAAGAAGTTGTGGTACTTACGTACAATGCAATATCACTCAGCAATGAAATCTATGTCATCAGGCCCGTAGCAGCATAATGAGTGGATTCAGGTACGATGATTCTAAGTGAAATAAGTCACACAGAAAAAGAAACATCGTAAGATATCACTACTAAATGGAATGTAAACTTGGCTAAACAGGAACTGATTTACAAAACAGAACAGGGTGTCAAATGTAGAAAACCAACTTATGCTTGCTTAAGGGGAAAGGTGAGTTGGGGTGCTGCATAAAACCAGAGATTGAAATTAGCACAGATACCATTCCATAAGCCAAATATGTAATAGACAAGAGCTACTCCTTGCTCAATGAAGTGGACTCAACACCCCATATTAAACGCCTAAGAATACACCTGACTAGTAAGAATCTTAAAACCTATGGATTTATATGTCTCCGAAAGAGAATCATGCATGTGTACAGTGGCATAAACGCAGCAGTGATAGTATTGGTGAGGTTCGGTGAGCAAATGCAGACCCTTTGAAGTCATATTGCATGGTACCCATTCCATGGGTCTCAACTCCCCATGTTTAGGGGATTCTTCCTTCAGCTAAAACATGCATGTGGAACCAAGAGTATGATCCACCATGTGATCGGAAAACGTGTTCAAATATGTCTCAGGTTTCGTCCCCTGGTACTCGGCTGCAACATTCCAGACGCTTTACTAACACTCTCCCCACTTGGAGAGTCAGTGCCTTTAACCTCCTGTTTGGCCCAGTTTGCAATTTCTGCGGAAGATGAACAGGAATAGGGAGAACCAATGAGAGACTAGGTGGAGGTGTCCGGACGGGCAAATTTAACTCTCATTTCCCACCAGGAAGAGGAATTAACCAAAGGCTCAGAGTGCCATGCCGGAACCACACTAGGGCCCGAAGCAATCCTGCGGTGTTGCGGCCAGCTCACAAGAAAGCGAGTTGAAGAAAGGAGCTCAGGGGCACTGTAATTCACAAACCTGCAGAGTTATAAATGACAGCTACCTTCCAAAAATATATTGAAGTAAGGCTGCCAAGAGGAGTTGAAAGCGGTGCAGAATTGCAGGAAACCGATTTCAGGAGGTAGACTGGAATTGCATGTAAAGCATAGGAAAAGAGGCAGAACGTCCACAATGATGCACTTGGCCAAAAAGGGCGTATGCGTTTTTTCCTGAATATATTCAGGAAAAAACGCATACGCCCTTTTTGGCCAACCAAGCAAGCTTGCAAAGGAAATCTGCACTACAATGAAGTCTCACTGGCCCCCGGTCAAAAGGGCCATCTGAAAAAAGTGTAAAATCCAGAAAGGCAGGACAGGCCATGGAGAACTGGGAGCCTTGTTATGCTGATGGGCGGGATGTAAATTGCCAGCAGCCACTCTGGAGAAGTGTATGGTGTTTCCTGAAACATCCAAAAAACAAAGCAACAGAGCCTAGGGCACTTCCACTTATGGTCCTATAGCTTAGGGAAATTAAAATCAAAAAGACACAGCCACTCCAAAGTTTGGGACGGCTCTGTTTACAAGAACCTTGTTTACGTTACAAGTTCAATATCACAGAAAGCGAAAAATGGATAAAGAAGTTGTGGTACTTACGTACAATGCAATATCACTCAGCAATGAAATCTATGTCATCAGGCCCGTAGCAGCATAATGAGTGGATTCAGGTACGATGATTCTAAGTGAAGTAAGTCACACAGAAAAAGAAACATCATAAGATATCACTAATACACGGAATGTAAACTTGGCTACACAAGAACTGAATTACAAAACAGAACAGGGTGTCAAATGTAGAAAACCAACTTATGCTTGCTTAAGGGGAAAGGTGAGTTGGGGTGCTGCATACAACAAGAGATTGAAATTAGCACAGATACCGTTCCATAAGCCAAATATGTAATAGACAAGAGCTACTCCTTGCTCAACGAAGTGGACTCAACACCCCACATTAAACGCCTAAGAATATACCTGACTACTAATAATCTTAAAACCTAAGGATTTATATGTCTCCGAAAGAGAATCAAGCGTGTGTACAGTGGCATAAAATCAGCAGTGATAAGATTGGTGAGGTTCGGTGAGCAAATGCAGACCCTTTGTAGTCATATTGCATGGTACCCATTCCATGGGTCTCAACTCTCCAGGTTTAAGGGATTCTTCCTTCAGCTAAAACATGCATGTGGAACCCAGAGTATGATCCACCGTGAGATCGGAAAACGTGTTCAAATGTGTCTCAGTTTTCGTCCCCTGGTACTCGGGTGCAACATTCCAGACGCTTTACTAACACTCTCCCCACTTGGAGAGTCAGTGCCTTTAACCTCCTGTTTGGCCCAGTTTGCAATTTCTTTGGAACATGAACAGGAATAGGGAGAACCAATGAGAGACTAGGTGGAGGTGTCCGGACGGGCAAATTTAACTCTCATTTCCCACCAGGAAGAGGAATTAACCAAAGGCTCAGCGTGCCATGCCGGAACCACACTAGGGCCCGAAGAAATCCTGCGGTGTTGCGGCCAGCTCACAAGAAAGCGAGTTGAAGAAAGGAGCTCAGGGGTACTGTAATTCACAAACCTGCAGAGTTATAAATGACAGCTACCTTCCAAAAATATATTGAAGTAAGGCTGCCAAGAGGAGTCGAAAGCGGTGCAGAATTGCAGGAAACCGATTTCAGGAGGTAGACTGGAATTGCATGTAAAGCATAGGAAAAGAGGCAGAACGTCCACAATGATGCACTTGGCCAAAAAGGGCGTATGCGTTTTTTCCTGAATATATTCAGGAAAAAACGCATACGCACTTTTTGGCCAACCAAGCAAGCTTGCAAAGGAAATCTGCTATACAATGAAGTCTCACTGGCCCCCGGTCAAAAGGGCCATCTGAAAAAAGTGTAAAATCCAGAAAGGCAGGACGGGCCATGGAGAACTGGGAGCCTTGTTATGCTGATGGGCGGGATGTAAATTGCCAGCAGCCACTCTGGAGAAGTGTATGGTGTTTCCTGAAACATCCAAAAAACAAAGCAACAGAGCCTAGGGCATTTCCACTTATGGTCGTATAGCTTAGGAAAATTAAAATCAAAGAGACACAGCCACCCGAAAATTTGGGCCGGCTCTGTTTACAAGAACCTCGTTTATGGTACAAGTTCAATATCACAGAAAGCGAAAAATGGATAAAGAAGTTGTGGTACTTACGTACAATGCAATATCACTCAGCAATGAAATCTATGTCATCAGGCCCGTAGCAGCATAATGAGTGGATTCAGGTATGATGATTCTTAGTGAAATAAATCACACAGAAAAAGAAACATCATAAGATATCACTACTACACGGAATGTAAACTTGGCTACACAGGAACTGAATTACAAAACAGAACAGGGTCTCAAATGTAGAAAACCAACTTATGCTTGCTTAAGGGGAAAGGTGAGTTGGGGTGCTGCATACAACAAGAGATTGAAATTTGCACAGATACCATTCCATAAGCCAAATATGTAATAGACAAGAGCTACTCCTTGCTCAACGAAGTGGACTCAACACCCCATATTAAACGCCTAAGAATATACCTGACTAGAAATAATCTTAAAACCTATGGATTTATATGTCTCCGAAAGAGAATCAAGCGTGTGTACAGCGGCATAAACGCAGCAGTGATAGGATTGGTGAGGTTCGGTGAGCAAATGCAGACCCTTTGAAGTCATATTGCATGGTACCCATTCCATGGGTCTCAACTCTCCAGGTTTAAGGGATTCTTCCTTCAGCTAAAACATGCATGTGGAACCCAGAGTATGATCCACCGTGTGATCGGGAAATGTGTTGAAATGTGTCTCACTTTTCGTCCCCTGGTACTCGGGTGCAACATTCCAGACGCTTTACTAACACTCTCCCCACTTGGAGAGTCAGTGCCTTTAACCTCCTATTTGGCCCAGTTTGCAATTTCTGCGTAAGATGAACAGGAATAGGGAGAACCAATGAGAGACTAGCTGGAGGTGTCTGGACGGGAAAATTTAACTCTCAGTTCCCACCAGGAAGAGGAATTAAACAAAGGCTCAGCGTGCCGTGCCAGAACCACACTAGGGCCTGAAGCAATCCTGCAGTGTTGCGGCCAGCTCACAAGAAAGCGAGTTGAAGAAAGGAGCTCAGGGGCACTGTAATTCACAAACATGCAGAGTTATAAATGACAGCTACCTTCCAAAAATATATTGAAGTAAGGCAGCCAAGAGGAGTTGAAAGCGGGGCAGAATTGCAGGAAACCGATTTCAGGAGGTAGACTGGAATTGCATGTAAAGCATAGGAGAAGAGGCAGAACGTCCACAATGATGCACTTGGCCAAAAAGGGCGTATGCGTTTTTTCCTGAATATATTCAGGAAAAACGCATACGCCCTTTTTGGCCAACCAAGCAAGCTTGCAAAGGAAATCTGCACTACAATGAAGTCTCACTGCCCCCCGGTCAAAAGGGCCATCTGAAAAAGGTGTAAAATCCAGAAAGGCAGGACAGGCCAAGGAGAACTAGGAGCCTTGTTATGCTGATGGGCGGGATGTAAATTGCCAGCAGCCACTCTGGAGAAGTGTATGGTGTTTCCTGAAACATCCAAAAAACAAAGCAACACAGCCAAGGGCACTTCCACTTATGGTACTATAGCTTAGGAAAATTAAAATCAAAAAGACACACCCACTCCAAAGGTTGGGACGGCTCTGTTTACAAGATCCTCGTTTACCATACAAGTTCAATATCACAGAAAGCGAAAAATGGATAAAGAAGTTGTGGTACTTACGTACAATGCAATATCACTCAGCAATGAAATCTATGTCATCAGGCCCGTAGCAGCATAATGAGTGGATTCAGGTACGATGATTCTAAGTGAAGTAAGTCACACAGAAAAAGAAACATCATAAGATATCACTAATACACGGAATGTAAACTTGGCTACACAAGAACTGAATTACAAAACAGAACAGGGTGTCAAATGTAGAAAACCAACTTATGCTTGCTTAAGGGGAAAGGTGAGTTGGGGTGCTGCATACAACAAGAGATTGAAATTAGCACAGATACCGTTCCATAAGCCAAATATGTAATAGACAAGAGCTACTCCTTGCTCAACGAAGTGGACTCAACACCCCCCATTAAACGCCTAAGGATATACCTGACTACTAATAATCTTAAAACCTAAGGATTTATATGTCTCCGAAAGAGAATCAAGCGTGTGTACAGTGGCATAAAATCAGCAGTGATAAGATTGGTGAGGTTCGGTGAGCAAATGCAGACCCTTTGTAGTCATATTGCATGGTACCCATTCCATGGGTCTCAACTCTCCAGGTTTAAGGGATTCTTCCTTCAGCTAAAACATGCATGTGGAACCCAGAGTATGATCCACCGTGTGATCGGAAAACGTGTTCAAATGTGTCTCAGTTTTCGTCCCCTGGTACTCGGGTGCAACTTTCCAGACGCTTTACTAACACTCTCCCCACTTGGAGAGTCAGTGCCTTTAACCTCCTGTTTGGCCCAGTTTGCAATTTCTGTGGAACATGAACAGGAATAGGGAGAACCAATGAGAGACTAGGTGGAGGTGTCTGAACGGGCAAATTTAACTCTCATTTCCCACCAGGAAGAGGAATTAACCAAAGGCTCAGCGTGCCATGCCGGAACCAAACTAGGGCCCGAAGAAATCCTGAGGTGTTGCGGCCAGCTCACAAGAAAGTGAGTTGAAAAAAGGAGCTCAGGGGCACTGTAATTCACAAACCTGCAGAGTTATAAATGACAGCTACCTTCCAAAAATATATTGAAGTAAGGCAGCTAAGAGGAGTTGAAAGCGGGGCAGAATTGCAGGAAACCGATTTCAGGAGGTAGACGGGAATTGCATGTAAAGCATAGGAAAAGAGGCAGAACGTCCACAATGATGCACTTGGCCAGAAAGGGCGTATGCGTTTTTTCCTGAATATATTCAGGAAAAACGCATACGCACTTTTTGGCCAACCAAGCAAGCTTGCAAAGGAAATCTGCACTACAATGAAGTCTCACTGCCCCCCGGTCAAAAGGGCCATCTGAAAAAAGTGTAAAATCCAGAAAGGCAGGACAGGCCAAGGAGAACTAGGAGCCTTGTTATGCTGATGGGCGGGATGTAAATTGCCAACAGCCACTCTGGAGAAGTGTATGGTGTTTCCTGAAACATCCAAAAAACAAAGCAACAGAGCCTAGGGCACTTCCACTTATGGTCCTATAGCTTAGGGAAATTAAAATCAAAAAGACACAGCCACCCCAAAGTTTGGGACGGCTCTGTTTACAAGAACCTTGTTTACGTTACAAGTTCAATATCACAGAAAGCGAAAAATGGATAAAGAAGTTGTGGTACTTACGTACAATGCAATATCACTCAGCAATGAAATCTATGTCATCAGGCCCGTAGCAGCATAATGAGTGGATTCAGGTACGATGATTCTAAGTGAAATAAGTCACACAGAAAAAGAAACATCATAAGATATCACTACTACACGGAATGTAAACTTGGCTACACAAGAACTGAATTACAAAACAGAACAGGGTGTCAAATGGAGAAAACCAACTTATGCTTGCTTAAGGGGAAAGGTGAGTTGGGGTGCTGCATAAAACCGGAGATTGAAATTAGCATAGATACCGTTCCATAAGCCAAATATGTAATAGACAAGAGCTACTCCTTGCTCAACGAAGTGGACTCAACACCCCATATTAAACGCCTAAGAATATACCTGACTAGAAATAATCTTAAAACCTATGGATTTATATGTCTCCGAAAGAGAATCAAGCGTGTGTACAGCGGCATAAATGCAGCAGTGATAGGATTGGTGAGGTTCGGTGAGCAAATGCAGACCCTTTGAAGTCATATTGCATGGTACCCATTCCATGGGTCTCAACTCTCCAGGTTTAAGGGATTCTTCCTTCAGCTAAAACATGCATGTGGAACCCAGAGTATGATCCACCGTGTGATCGGGAAACGTGTTCAAATGTGTCTCAGTTTTCGTCCCCTGGTACTCGGGTGCAACATTCCAGACGTTTTACTAACACTCTCCCCACTTGGAGAGTCAGTGCCTTTAACCTCCTATTTGGCCCAGTTGGAATTTCTGCGTAAGATGAACAGGAATAGGGAGAACCAATGAGAGACTAGCTGGAGGTGTCTGGACGGGAAAATTTAACTCTCAGTTCCCACCAGGAAGAGGAATTAACCAAAGGCTCAGCGTGCCGTGCCAGAACGACACTAGGGCCTGAAGCAATCCTGCAGTGTTGCGGCCAGCTCACAAGAAAGCGAGTTGAAGAAAGGAGCTCAGGGGCACTGTAATTCACAAACCTGCAGAGTAATAAATGACAGCTATCGTCCAAAAATATATTGAAGTAAGGCCGCCAATAGGACTTGAAAGCGGGGCAGAATTGCAGGAAACCGATTTCAGGAGGTAGACGGGAATTGCATGAAAAGCATAGGAAAAGAGGCAGAACGTCCACAACGATGCACTTGGCCAAAAAGTGCGTATGCATTTTTTCCTGAATATATTGAGGAAAAACCGCATACGCCCTTTTTGGCCAACCAAGAAAGCTTGCAAAGGAAATCTGCACTACAATGAAGTCTCACTGCCCCCTGGTCAAAAGGGCCATCTGAAAAAAGTGTAAAATCCAGAAAGGCAGGACAGGCCTTGGAGAACAGGGAGCCTTGTTATGCTGATGGGCGGGATGTAAATTGCCAGCACCCACTCTGGAGAAGTGTATGGTGTTTCCTGAAACATCCAAAAAACAAAGCAACAAAGCCAAGGGCACTTCCACGTATGGTCCTATAGCTTAGGAAAATTAAAATCAAAAAGACACACCCACCCCAAAGTTTGGAACGGCTCTGTTTACAAGAACCTCGTTTAAGGTACAAGTTCAATATCACACAAAGCGAAAAATGGATAAAGAAGTTGTGGTACTTACATACAATGCAATATCACTCAGCAATGAAATCTATGTCATCAGGCCCGTAGCAGCATAATGCGTGGATTCAGGTACGATGATTCTAAGTGAAATAAGTCACACAGAAAAAGAAACATCATAAGATATCACTACTACAAGGAATGTAAACTTGGCTACACAAGAACTGAATTACAAAACAGAACAGGGTGTCAAATGTAGAAAACCAACGTATGCTTGCTTAAGGGGAAAGGTGAGTTGGGATGCTGCATAAAACCAGAGATTGAAATTAGCACAGATACCGTTCCATAAGCCAAATATGTAATAGACAAGAGCTACTCCTTGCTCAACGAAGTGGACTCAACACCCCGTATTAAACGCCTAAGAATATACCTGACTAGAAATAATCTTAAAACCTACGGATTTATATGTCTCCGAAAGAGAATCAAGCGTGTGTACAGCGGCATAAACGCAGCAGTGATAGGATTGGTGAGGTTCGGTGAGCAAATGCAGACCCTTTGTAGTCATATTGCATGGTACCCATTCCATGGGTCTCAACTCTCCAGGTTTAAGGGATTCTTCCTTCAGGTAAAACATGCATGTGGAACCCAGAGTATGATCCACCGTGTGATCGGGAAATGTGTTGAAATGTGTCTCACTTTTCGTCCCCTGGTACTCGGGTGCAACATTCCAGACGCTTTACTAACACTCTCCCCACTTGGAGAGTCAGTGCCTTTAACCTCCTATTTGGCCCAGTTTGCAATTTCTGCGTAAGATGAACAGGAATAGGGAGAACCAATGAGAGACTAGCTTGAGGTGTCTGGACGGGAAAATTTAACTCTCAGTTCCCACCAGGAAGAGAAATTAACCAAAGGCTCAGCGAGCCGTGCCAGAACCACACTAGGGCCTGAAGCAATCCTGCAGTGTTGCGGCCAGCTCACAAGAAAGCGAGTTGAAGAAAGGAGCTCAGCGGCACTGTAATTCACAAACATGCAGAGTAATAAATGACAGCTATCGTCCAAAAATATATTGAAGTAAGGCCGCCAAGAGGACTTGAATGCGGGGCAGAATTGCAGGAAACCGATTTCAGGAGGTAGACTGGAATTGCATGTAAAGCATAGGAAAAGAGGCAGAACGTCCAAAATGATGCACTTGGTCAAAAAGGGTGTATGCGTTTTTTCCTGAATATATTCAGGATAAAACTAAGCAAGCTTGCAAAGGAAATCTGCACTACAATGAAGTCTCACTGCCCCCCGGTCAAAAGGGCCATCTGAAAAAAGTGTAAAATCCAGAAAGGCAGGACAGGCCATGGAGAACTGGGAGCCTTGTGATGCTGATGGGCGGGATGTAAATTGCCAGCAGCCACTCTGGAGAAGTGTATGGTGTTTCCTGAAACATCCAAAAAACAAAGCAACAGAGCCTAGGGCACTTCCACTTATGGTCCTATAGCTTAGGGAAATTAAAATCAAAAAGACACAGCCACCCCAAAGTTTGGGACGGCTCTGTTTACAAGAACCTCGTTTACGGTACAAGTTCAATATCACACAAAGCGAAAAATGGATAAAGAAGTTGTGGTACTTACGTACAATGCAATATCACTCAGCAATGAAATCTATGTCATCAGGCCCGTAGCAGCATAATGAGTGGATTCAGGTACGATGATTCTAAGTGAAATAAGTCACACAGAAAAAGAAACATCGTAAGATATCACTACTAAACGGAATGTAAACTTGGCTAAACAGGAACTGAATTACAAAACAGAACAGGGTGTCAAATGTAGAAAACCAACTTATGCTTGCTTAAGGGGAAAGGTGAGTTGGGGTGCTGCATAAAACCAGAGATTGAAATTAGCACAGATACCATTCCATAAGCCAAATATGTAATAGACAAGAGCTACTCCTTGCTCAATGAAGTGGACTCAACACCCCATATTAAACGCCTAAGAATATACCTGACTAGTAAGAATCTTAAAACCTATGGATTTATATGTCTCTGAAAGAGAATCAAGCGTGTGTACAGCGGCATAAACGCAGCAGTGATAGGATTGGTCAGGTTCGGTGAGCAAATGCAGACCCTTTGAAGTCATATTGCATGGTACCCATTCCATGGGTCTCAACTCTCCAGGTTTAAGGGATTCTTCCTTCAGCTAAAACATGAATGTGGAACCCAGAGTATGATCCACCGTGTGATCGGGAAACGTGTTCAAATGTGTCTCAGTTTTTGTCCCCTGGTACTTGGGTGCAACATTCCAGACGCTTTACTAACACTCTCCCCACTTGGAGAGTCAGTGCCTTTAACCTCCTGTTTGGCCCAGTTTCCAATTTCTGTGGAAATTGAACAGGAATAGGGAGAACCAATGAGACAGTAGGTGGAGGTGTCCGGACGGGCAAATTTAACTCTCATTTCCCACCAGGAAGAGGAATTAACTAAAGGCTCAGCATGCCGTGCCGGAACCAAACTAGGGTCCGAAGCAATCCTGTGGTGTTGCGGCCAGCTCACAAGAAAGCGAGTTGAAGAAAGGAGCTCAGGGGCACTGTAATTCACAAACCTGAAGAGTAATAAATGACAGCTATCGTCCAAATATATATTGAAGTAAGGCCGCCAAGAGGACTAGAAAGCGGGGCAGAATTGCAGGAAACCGATTTCAGGAGGTAGATGGGAATTGCATGAAAAGCATAGGAAAAGAGGCAGA
Organism: Leucopleurus acutus; assembly: GCF_964270905.1. Lineage (NCBI taxonomy): Eukaryota > Metazoa > Chordata > Mammalia > Artiodactyla > Delphinidae > Leucopleurus > Leucopleurus acutus. The sequence goes on along the minus strand of NC_139146.1, from coordinate 102,275,737 downwards.
ACGTCCACAACGATGCACTTGGCCAAAAAGGGCATATGGGTTTTTTCCTGAATATATTGAGGAAAAACTGCATACGCCCTTTTTGGCCAACCAAGAAAGCTTGCAAAGGAAATCTGCACTACAATGAAGTCTCACTGCCCCCCGGTCAAAAGGGCCATCTGAAAAAAGTGTAAAATCCAGAAAGGCAGGACAGGCCATGGAGAACTGGGAGCCTTGTTATGGTGATGGGCGGGATGTAAATTGCCAGCAGCCACTCTGGAGAAGTGTATGGTGTTTCCTGAAACATCCAAAAAACAAAGCAACAGAGCCTAGGGCACTTCCACTTATGGTCCTATAGCTTAGGGAAATTAAAATCAAAAAGACACAGCCACCCCAAAGTTTGGGACGGCTCTGTTTACAAGAACCTCATTTACGGTACAAGTTCAATATCACACAAAGCGAAAAATGGATAAAGAAGTTGTGGTACTTACGTACAATGCAATATCACTCAGCAATGAAATCTATGTCATCAGGCCCGTAGCAGCATAATGAGTGGATTCAGGTACGATGATTCTAAGTGAAATAAGTCACACAGAAAAAGAAACATCGTAAGATATCACTACTAAACGGAATGTAAACTTGGCTAAACAGGAACTGAATTACAAAACAGAACAGGGTGTCAAATGTAGAAAACCAACTTATGCTTGCTTAAGGGGAAAGGTGAGTTGGGGTGCGGCATAAAACCAGAGATTGAAATTAGCACAGATACCATTCCATAAGCCAAATATGTAATAGACAAGAGCTACTCCTTGCTCAATGAAGTGGACTCAACACCCCATATTAAACGCCTAAGAATATACCTGACTAGTAAGAATCTTAAAACCTATGGATTTATATGTCTCCGAAAGAGAATCAAGCGTGTGTACAGGGGCATAAACGCAGCAGTGATAGGATTGGTGAGGTTCGGTGAGCAAATGCAGACCCTTTGAAGTCATATTGCATGGTACCCATTCCATGGGTCTCAACTCCCCATGTTTAAGGGATTCTTCCTTCAGCTAAAACATGCATGTGGAACCAAGAGTATGATCCACCATGTGAGCGGAAAACGTGTTCAAATATGTCTCAGGTTTCGTCCCCTGGTACTCGGCTGCAACATTCCAGACGCTTTACTAACACTCTCCCCACTTGGAGAGTCAGTGCCTTTAACCTCCTGTTTGGCCCAGTTTGCAATTTCTGCGGAAGATGAACAGGAAGAGGGAGAACAAATGCGAGACTAGGTGGAGGTGTCTGCACGGGCAAATTTAACTCTCATTTCCCACCAGGAAGAGGAATTAACTAAAGGCTCAGCGTGCCGTTCCAGAACGACACTAGGGCCTGAAGCAATCCTGCAGTGTTGCGGCCAGCTCACAAGAAAGCGAGTTGAAGAAAGGAGCTCAGGGGCACTATAATTCACAAACCTGCAGAGTAATAAATGACAGCTATCGTCCAAAAATATATTGAAGTAAGGCCGCCAATAGGACTTGAAAGCGGGGCAGAATTGCAGGAAACCGATTTCAGGAGGTAGACGGGAATTGCATGAAAAGCAGAGGAAAAGAGGCAGAACGTCCACAACGATGCACTTGGCCAAAGGTGCGTATGCATTTTTTCCTGAATATATTGAGGAAAAACCGCATACGCCCTTTTTGGCCAACCAAGAAAGCTTGCAAAGGAAATCTGCACTACAATGAAGTCTCACTGCCCCCCGGTCAAAAGGGCCATCTGAAAAAAGTGTAAAATCCAGAAAGGCAGGACAGGCCATGGAGAACTGGGAGCCTTGTTATGCTGATGGGCGGGATGTAAATTGCCAGCACCCACTCTGGAGAAGTGTATGGTGTTTCCTGAAACATCCAAAAAACAAAGCAACAAAGCCAAGGGCACGTCCACGTATGGTCCTATAGCTTAGAAAAATTAAAATCAAAAAGACACAGCCACCCCAAAGTTTGGAACGGGTCTGTTTACAAGAAACTCGTTTACGGTACAAGTTCAATATCACACAAAGCGAAAAATGGATAAAGAAGTTGTGGTACTTACGTACAATGCAATATCACTCAGCAATGAAATCTATGTCATCAGGCCCGTAGCAGCATAATGAGTGGATTCAGGTACGATGATTCTAAGTGAAATAAGTCACACAGAAAAAGAAACATCATAAGATATCACTAATACACGGAATGTAAACTTGGCTACACAAGAACTGAATTACAAAACAGAACAGGGCCTCAAATGTAGAAAACCAACTTATGCTTGCTTAAGGGGAAAGGTGAGTTGGGGTGCTGCATAAAACCAGAGAGTGAAATTAGCACAGATACCGTTCCATAAGCCAAATATGTAATAGACAAGAGCTACTCCTTGCTCAACGAAGTGGACTCAACACCCCGTATTAAACGCCTAAGAATATACCTGACTAGAAATAATCTTAAAACCTACGGATTTATATGTCTCCGAAAGAGAATCAAGCGTGTGTACAGCAGCATAAACGCAGCAGTGATAGGATTGGTGAGGTTCGGTGAGCAAATGCAGACCCTTTGAAGTCATATTGCATGGTACCCATTCCATGGGTCTCAACTCTCCAGGTTTAAGGGATTCTTCCTTCAGCTAAAACATGCATGTGGAACCCAGAGTATGATCTACCGTGTGATCGGGAAATGTGTTGAAATGTGTCTCAATTTTCGTCCCCTGGTACTCGGGTGCAACATTCCAGACGCTTTACTAACACTCTCCCCACTTGGAGAGTCAGTGCCTTTAACCTCCTATTTGGCCCAGTTTGCAATTTCTGCGTAAGATGAACAGGAATAGGGAGAACCAATGAGAGACTAGCTGGAGGTGTCTGGACGGGAAAATTTAACTCTCAGTTCCCACCAGGAAGAGGAATTAACCAAAGGCTCAGCGTGCCATGCCAGAACCACACTAGGGCCTGAAGCAATACTGCCGTGTTGCGGCCAGCTCACAAGAAAGTGAGTTGAAGAAAGGAGCTCAGGGGCACTGTAATTCACAAACCTGCAGAGTTATAAATGACAGCTACCTTCCAAAAATATATTGAAGTAAGGCAGCTAAGAGCAGTTGAAAGCGGGGCAGAATTGCAGGAAACCGATTTCAGGAGGTAGACGGGAATTGCATGTAAAGCATAGGAAAAGAGGCAGAACGTCCACAATGATGCACTTGGCCACAAAGGGCGTATGCGTTTTTTCCTGAATATATTCAGGAAAAACGCATACGCACTTTTTGGCCAACCAAGCAAGCTTGCAAAGGAAATCTGCACTACAATGAAGTCTCACTGCCCCCCGGTCAAAAGGGCCATCTGAAAAAAGTGTAAAATCCAGAAAGGCAGGACAGGCCAAGGAGAACTAGGAGCCTTGTTATGCTGATGGGCGGGATGTAAATTGCCAGCAGCCACTCTGGAGAAGTGTATGGTGTTTCCTGAAACATCCAAAAAACAAAGCAACAGAGCCTAGGGCACTTCCACTTATGGTCCTATAGCTTAGGGAAATTAAAATCAAAAAGACACAGCCACCCCAAAGTTTGGGACGGCTCTGTTTACAAGAACCTTGTTTACGTTACAAGTTCAATATCACAGAAAGCGAAAAATGGATAAAGAAGTTGTGGTACTTACGTACAATGCAATATCACTCAGCAATGAAATCTATGTCATCAGGCCCGTAGCAGCATAATGAGTGGATTCAGGTACGATGATTCTAAGTGAAATAAGTCACACAGAAAAAGAAACATCATAAGATATCACTACTACACGGAATGTAAACTTGGCTACACAAGAACTGAATTACAAAACAGAACAGGGTGTCAAATGGAGAAAACCAACTTATGCTTGCTTAAGGGGAAAGGTGAGTTGGGGTGCTGCATAAAACCGGAGATTGAAATTAGCATAGATACCGTTCCATAAGCCAAATATGTAATAGACAAGAGCTACTCCTTGCTCAACGAAGTGGACTCAACACCCCATATTAAACGCCTAAGAATATACCTGACTAGAAATAATCTTAAAACCTACGGATTTATATGTCTCCGAAAGAGAATCAAGCGTGTGTACAGCGGCATAAATGCAGCAGTGATAGGATTGGTGAGGTTCGGTGAGCAAATGCAGACCCTTTGAAGTCATATTGCATGGTACCCATTCCATGGGTCTCAACTCTCCATGTTTAAGGGATTCTTCCTTCAGCTAAAACATGCATGTGGAACCCAGAGTATGATCCACCGTGTGATCGGGAAACGTGTTCAAATGTGTCTCAGTTTTCGTCCCCTGGTACTCGGGTGCAACATTCCAGACGTTTTACTAACACTCTCCCCACTTGGAGAGTCAGTGCCTTTAACCTCCTATTTGGCCCAGTTGGAATTTCTGCGTAAGATGAACAGGAATAGGGAGAACCAATGAGAGACTAGCTGGAGGTGTCTGGACGGGAAAATTTAACTCTCAGTTCCCACCAGGAAGAGGAATTAACCAAAGGCTCAGCGTGCCGTGCCAGAACGACACTAGGGCCTGAAGCAATCCTGCAGTGTTGCGGCCAGCTCACAAGAAAGCGAGTTGAAGAAAGGAGCTCAGGGGCACTGTAATTCACAAACCTGCAGAGTAATAAATGACAGCTATCGTCCAAAAATATATTGAAGTAAGGCCGCCAATAGGACTTGAAAGCGGGGCAGAATTGCAGGAAACCGATTTCAGGAGGTAGACGGGAATTGCATGAAAAGCATAGGAAAAGAGGCAGAACGTCCACAACGATGCACTTGGCCAAAAAGTGCGTATGCATTTTTTCCTGAATATATTGAGGAAAAACCGCATACGCCCTTTTTGGCCAACCAAGAAAGCTTGCAAAGGAAATCTGCACTACAATGAAGTCTCACTGCCCCCTGGTCAAAAGGGCCATCTGAAAAAAGTGTAAAATCCAGAAAGGCAGGACAGGCCTTGGAGAACTGGGAGCCTTGTTATGCTGATGGGCGGGATGTAAATTGCCAGCACCCACTCTGGAGAAGTGTATGGTGTTTCCTGAAACATCCAAAAAACAAAGCAACAAAGCCAAGGGCACTTCCACGTATGGTCCTATAGCTTAGGAAAATTAAAATCAAAAAGACACACCCACCCCAAAGTTTGGAACGGCTCTGTTTACAAGAACCTCGTTTAAGGTACAAGTTCAATATCACACAAAGCGAAAAATGATTAAAGAAGTTGTGGTACTTACGTACAATGCAATATCACTCAGCAATGAAATCTATGTCATCAGGCCCGTAGCAGCATAATGAGTGGATTCAGGTACGATGATTCTAAGTGAAATAAGTCACACAGAAAAAGAAACATCATAAGATATCACTAATACACGGAATGTAAACTTGGCTACACAAGAACTGAATTACAAAACAGAACAGGGCCTCAAATGTAGAAAACCAACTTATGCTTGCTTAAGGGGAAAGGTGAGTTGGGGTGCTGCATAAAACCAGAGAGTGAAATTAGCACAGATACCGTTCCATAAGCCAAATATGTAATATACAAGAGCTACTCCTTGCTCAACGAAGTGGACTCAACACCCCGTATTAAACGCCTAAGAATATACCTGACTAGAAATAATCTTAAAACCTACGGATTTATATGTCTCCGAAAGAGAATCAAGCGTGTGTACAGCAGCATAAACGCAGCAGTGATAGGATTGGTGAGGTTCGGTGAGCAAATGCAGACCCTTTGAAGTCATATTGCATGGTACCCATTCCATGGGTCTCAACTCTCCAGGTTTAAGGGATTCTTCCTTCAGCTAAAACATGCATGTGGAACCCAGAGTATGATCTACCGTGTGATCGGGAAATGTGTTGAAATGTGTCTCAATTTTCGTCCCCTGGTACTCGGGTGCAACATTCCAGACGCTTTACTAACACTCTCCCCACTTGGAGAGTCAGTGCCTTTAACCTCCTATTTGGCCCAGTTTGCAATTTCTGCGTAAGATGAACAGGAATAGGGAGAACCAATGAGAGACTAGCTGGAGGTGTCTGGACGGGAAAATTTAACTCTCAGTTCCCACCAGGAAGAGGAATTAACCAAAGGCTCAGCGTGCCATGCCAGAACCACACTAGGGCCTGAAGCAATACTGCCGTGTTGCGGCCAGCTCACAAGAAAGTGAGTTGAAGAAAGGAGCTCAGGGGCACTGTAATTCACAAACCTGCAGAGTTATAAATGACAGCTACCTTCCAAAAATATATTGAAGTAAGGCAGCTAAGAGCAGTTGAAAGCGGGGCAGAATTGCAGGAAACCGATTTCAGGAGGTAGACGGGAATTGCATGTAAAGCATAGGAAAAGAGGCAGAACGTCCACAATGATGCACTTGGCCACAAAGGGCGTATGCGTTTTTTCCTGAATATATTCAGGAAAAACGCATACGCACTTTTTGGCCAACCAAGCAAGCTTGCAAAGGAAATCTGCACTACAATGAAGTCTCACTGCCCCCCGGTCAAAAGGGCCATCTGAAAAAAGTGTAAAATCCAGAAAGGCAGGACAGGCCAAGGAGAACTAGGAGCCTTGTTATGCTGATGGGCGGGATGTAAATTGCCAGCAGCCACTCTGGAGAAGTGTATGGTGTTTCCTGAAACATCCAAAAAACAAAGCAACAGAGCCTAGGGCACTTCCACTTATGGTCCTATAGCTTAGGGAAATTAAAATCAAAAAGACACAGCCACCCCAAAGTTTGGGACGGCTCTGTTTACAAGAACCTTGTTTACGTTACAAGTTCAATATCACAGAAAGCGAAAAATGGATAAAGAAGTTGTGGTACTTACGTACAATGCAATATCACTCAGCAATGAAATCTATGTCATCAGGCCCGTAGCAGCATAATGAGTGGATTCAGGTACGATGATTCTAAGTGAAATAAGTCACACAGAAAAAGAAACATCATAAGATATCACTACTACACGGAATGTAAACTTGGCTACACAAGAACTGAATTACAAAACAGAACAGGGTGTCAAATGGAGAAAACCAACTTATGCTTGCTTAAGGGGAAAGGTGAGTTGGGGTGCTGCATAAAACCGGAGATTGAAATTAGCATAGATACCGTTCCATAAGCCAAATATGTAATAGACAAGAGCTACTCCTTGCTCAACGAAGTGGACTCAACACCCCATATTAAACGCCTAAGAATATACCTGACTAGAAATAATCTTAAAACCTACGGATTTATATGTCTCCGAAAGAGAATCAAGCGTGTGTACAGCGGCATAAATGCAGCAGTGATAGGATTGGTGAGGTTCGGTGAGCAAATGCAGACCCTTTGAAGTCATATTGCATGGTACCCATTCCATGGGTCTCAACTCTCCATGTTTAAGGGATTCTTCCTTCAGCTAAAACATGCATGTGGAACCCAGAGTATGATCCACCGTGTGATCGGGAAACGTGTTCAAATGTGTCTCAGTTTTCGTCCCCTGGTACTCGGGTGCAACATTCCAGACGTTTTACTAACACTCTCCCCACTTGGAGAGTCAGTGCCTTTAACCTCCTATTTGGCCCAGTTGGAATTTCTGCGTAAGATGAACAGGAATAGGGAGAACCAATGAGAGACTAGCTGGAGGTGTCTGGACGGGAAAATTTAACTCTCAGTTCCCACCAGGAAGAGGAATTAACCAAAGGCTCAGCGTGCCGTGCCAGAACGACACTAGGGCCTGAAGCAATCCTGCAGTGTTGCGGCCAGCTCACAAGAAAGCGAGTTGAAGAAAGGAGCTCAGGGGCACTGTAATTCACAAACCTGCAGAGTAATAAATGACAGCTATCGTCCAAAAATATATTGAAGTAAGGCCGCCAATAGGACTTGAAAGCGGGGCAGAATTGCAGGAAACCGATTTCAGGAGGTAGACGGGAATTGCATGAAAAGCATAGGAAAAGAGGCAGAACGTCCACAACGATGCACTTGGCCAAAAAGTGCGTATGCATTTTTTCCTGAATATATTGAGGAAAAACCGCATACGCCCTTTTTGGCCAACCAAGAAAGCTTGCAAAGGAAATCTGCACTACAATGAAGTCTCACTGCCCCCTGGTCAAAAGGGCCATCTGAAAAAAGTGTAAAATCCAGAAAGGCAGGACAGGCCTTGGAGAACTGGGAGCCTTGTTATGCTGATGGGCGGGATGTAAATTGCCAGCACCCACTCTGGAGAAGTGTATGGTGTTTCCTGAAACATCCAAAAAACAAAGCAACAAAGCCAAGGGCACTTCCACGTATGGTCCTATAGCTTAGGAAAATTAAAATCAAAAAGACACACCCACCCCAAAGTTTGGAACGGCTCTGTTTACAAGAACCTCGTTTAAGGTACAAGTTCAATATCACACAAAGCGAAAAATGATTAAAGAAGTTGTGGTACTTACATACAATGCAATATCACTCAGCAATGAAATCTATGTCATCAGGCCCGTAGCAGCATAATGAGTGGATTCAGGTACGATGATTCTAAGTGAAATAAGTCACACAGAAAAAGAAACATCATAAGATATCACTACTACAAGGAATGTAAACTTGGCTACACAAGAACTGAATTACAAAACAGAACAGGGTGTCAAATGTAGAAAACCAACTTATGCTTGCTTAAGGGGAAAGGTGAGTTGGGATGCTGCATAAAACCAGAGATTGAAATTAGCACAGATACCGTTCCATAAGCCAAATATGTAATAGACAAGAGCTACTCCTTGCTCAACGAAGTGGACTCAACACCCCCCATTAAACGCCTAAGAATATACCTGACTAGAAATAATCTTAAAACCTACGGATTTATATGTCTCCGAAAGAGAATCAAGCGTGTGTACAGCGGCATAAACGCAACAGTGATAGGATTGGTGAGGTTCGGTGAGCAAATGCAGACCCTTTGTAGTCATATTGCATGGTACCCATTCCATGGGTCTCAACTCTCCAGGTTTAAGGGATTCTTCCTTCAGGTAAAACATGCATGTGGAACCCAGAGTATGATCCACCGTGTGATCGGGAAATGTGTTGAAATGTGTCTCACTTTTCGTCCCCTGGTACTCGGGTGCAACATTCCAGACGCTTTACTAACACTCTCCCCACTTGGAGAGTCAGTGCCTTTAACCTCCTATTTGGCCCAGTTTGCAAATTCTGCGTAAGATGAACAGGAATAGGGAGAACCAATGAGAGACTAGCTTGAGGTGTCTGGACGGGAAAATTTAACTCTCAGTTCCCACCAGGAAGAGAAATTAACCAAAGGCTCAGCGAGCCGTGCCAGAACCACACTAGGGCCTGAAGCAATCCTGCAGTGTTGCGGCCAGCTCACAAGAAAGCGAGTTGAAGAAAGGAGCTCAGCGGCACTGTAATTCACAAACATGCAGAGTAATAAATGACAGCTATCGTCCAAAAATATATTGAAGTAAGGCCGCCAAGAGGACTTGAATGCGGGGCAGAATTGCAGGAAACCGATTTCAGGAGGTAGACTGGAATTGCATGTAAAGCATAGGAAAAGAGGCAGAACGTCCAAAATGATGCACTTGGTCAAAAAGGGTGTATGCGTTTTTTCCTGAATATATTCAGGATAAAACTAAGCAAGCTTGCAAAGGAAATCTGCACTACAATGAAGTCTCACTGCCCCCCGGTCAAAAGGGCCATCTGAAAAAAGTGTAAAATCCAGAAAGGCAGGACAGGCCATGGAGAACTGGGAGCCTTGTTATGCTGATGGGCGGGATGTAAATTGCCAGCAGCCACTCTGGAGAAGTGTATGGTGTTTCCTGAAACATCCAAAAAACAAAGCAACAGAGCCTAGGGCACTTCCACTTATGGTCCTATAGCTTAGGGAAATTAAAATCAAAAGGACACAGCCACCCCAAAGTTTGGGACGGCTCTGTTTACAAGAACCTCGTTTACGGTACAAGTTCAATATCACACAAAGCGAAAAATGGATAAAGAAGTTGTGGTACTTACGTACAATGCAATATCACTCAGCAATGAAATCTATGTCATCAGGCCCGTAGCAGCATAATGAGTGGATTCAGGTACGATGATTCTAAGTGAAATAAGTCACACAGAAAAAGAAACATCGTAAGATATCACTACTAAACGGAATGTAAACTTGGCTAAACAGGAACTGAATTACAAAACAGAACAGGGTGTCAAATGTAGAAAACCAACTTATGCTTGCTTAAGGGGAAAGGTGAGTTGGGGTGCTGCATAAAACCAGAGATTGAAATTAGCACAGATACCATTCCATAAGCCAAATATGTAATAGACAAGAGCTACTCCTTGCTCAATGAAGTGGACTCAACACCCCATATTAAACGCCTAAGAATATACCTGACTAGTAAGAATCTTAAAACCTATGGATTTATATGTCTCTGAAAGAGAATCAAGCGTGTGTACAGCGGCATAAACGCAGCAGTGATAGGATTGGTGAGGTTCGGTGAGCAAATGCAGACCCTTTGAAGTCATATTGCATGGTACCCATTCCATGGGTCTCAACTCTCCAGGTTTAAGGGATTCTTCCTTCAGCTAAAACATGAATGTGGAACCCAGAGTATGATCCACCGTGTGATCGGGAAACGTGTTCAAATGTGTCTCAGTTTTTTTCCCCTGGTACTTGGGTGCAACATTCCAGACGCTTTACTAACACTCTCCCCACTTGGAGAGTCAGTGCCTTTAAACTCCTGTTTGGCCCAGTTTGCAATTTCTGTGGAAAATGAACAGGAATAGGGAGAACCAATGAGACACTAGGTGGAGGTGTCCGGACGGGCAAATTTAACTCTCATTTCCCACCAGGAAGAGGAATTAACCAAAGGCTCAGCGTGCCATGCCGGAACCACACTAGGGCCCGAAGCAATCCTGCGGTGTTGCGGCCAGCTCACAAGAAAGCGAGTTGAAGAAAGGAGCTCAGGGGCACTGTAATTCACAAACCTGCAGAGTTATAAATGACAGCCATCTTCCAAAAATATATTAAAGTAAGGCTGCCAAGAGGTGTTGAAAGCGGGGCAGAATTGCAGGAAACCGATTTCAGGAGGTAGACTGGAATTGCATGTAAAGCATAGGAAAAGAGGCAGAACGTCCACAATGATGCACTTGGCCAAAAAGGGCGTATGCGTTTTTTCCTGAATATATTCAGGAAAAAACGCATACGCCCTTTTTGGCCAACCAAGCAAGCTTGCAAAGGAAATCTGCACTACAATGAAGTCTCACTGCCCCCCGGTCAAAAGGGCCATCTGAAAAAAGTGTAAAATCCAGAAAGGCAGGACAGGCCATGGAGAACTGGGAGCCTTGTTGTGCTGATGGGCTGGATGTAAATTGCCAACAGCCACTCTGGAGAAGTGTATGGTGTTTCCTGAAACATCCAAAAAACCAAGCAACAGAGCCTAGGGCATTTCCACTTATGGTCCTTTAGCTTAGGGAAATAATAATCAAAAAGACACAGCCTCCCCAAAGTTTGGGACGGCTCTGTTTACAAGAACCTCGTTTACGGTACAGGTTCAATATCGCAGAAAGCGAAAAATGGATAAAGAAATTGTGGTACTTACGTACAATGCAATATCACTCAGCAATGAAATCTATGTCATCAGGCCCATGACAGCATAATGAGTGGATTCAGGTATGATGATTCTAAGAGAAATAAGTCACACAGAAAAAGAAACATCATAAGATATCACTACTACACGGAATGTAAACTTGGCTACACAGAAACTGAATTACAAAACAGAACAGCGTCTCAAATGTAGAAAACCAACTTATGCTTGCTTAAGGGGAAAGGTGAGTTGGGGTGCGGCATAAAACCACAGATTGAAATTAGCACAGATACCGTTCCATAAGCCAAATATGTAATAGACAAGAGCTACTCCTTTCTCAACGATGTGGACTCAACACCCAATATTAAACGCCTAAGAATATACCTGACTAGTAAGAATCTTAAAACCTATGGATTTATATGTCTCCGAAAGAGAATCAAGCGTGTGTACAGTGGCATAAACGCAGCAGTGATAGGATTGGTGAGGTTCGGTGAGGAAATGCAGACTCTTTGAAGTCATATTGCATGGTACCCATTCCATGGGTCTCAACTCTCCATGTTTAAGGGATTCTTCCTTCAGCTAAATCATGCATGTGGAACCCAGAGTATGATCCACCGTGTGATCGGGAAACGTGTTCAAATGTGTCTCAGTTTTCGTCCCCTGGTACTCGGGTGCAACATTCCAGTCGCTTTACTAACACTCTCCCCACTTGGAGAGTCAGTGCCTTTAACCTCCTGTTTGGCCCAGTTTGCAATTTCTGTGGAAAATGAACAGGAATAGGGAGAACCAATGAGAGACTAGGTGGAGGTGTCTGGACGGGCAAAGTTAACTCTCATTTCCCACCAGGAAGAGGAATTAACCAAAGGCTCAGCATGCCGTGCCAGAAACAACCTAGGGCCTGAAGCAATCCTGCGGTGTTGCGGCCAACTCACAAGAAAGCGAGTTGAAGAAAGGAGCTCAGGGGCACTGTAATTCACAAACCTGCAGAGTTATAAATGACAGCTATCTTCCAAAAATATATTGAAGTAAGGCTGCCAAGAGGAGTTGAATGCGGGGCAGAATTGCAGGGAACCGATTTCAGGAGGTAGACTGGAATTGCATGTAAAGCATAGGAAAAGAGGCAGAACGTCCACAATGATGCACTTGGCCAAAAAGGGCGTATGCGTTTTTTCCTGAATATATTCAGGAAAAAACGCATACGCCCTTTTTGGCCAACCAAGCAAGCTTGCAAAGGAAATCTGCACTACAATGAAGTCTCACTGCCCCCTGGTCAAAAGGGCTATCTGAAAAAAGTGTAAAATCCAGAAAGGCAGGACAGGCCATGGAGAACAGGGAGCCTTGTTATGCTGATGGGCGGCATGTAAACTGCCAGCAGCCACTCTGGAGAAGTGTATGGTGTTTCCTGAAACATCCAAAAAACAAAGCAACAGAGCCTAGGGCACTTCCACTTATGGTCCTATAGCTTAGGGAAATTAAAATCCAAAAGACACAGCCACCCCAAAGTTTGGGCCGGCTCTGTTTACAAGAACCTCGTTTACGGTACAAGTTCAATATCACAGAAAGTGAAAAATGAATAAAGAAGTTGTGGTACTTACGTACAATGCAATATCACTCAGCAATGAAATCTATGTCATCAGGCCCGTAGAAGCATAATGAGTGGATTCAGGTACGATGATTGTAAGTGAAATAAGTCACACAGAAAAAGAAACATCATAAGATATCACTACTACACGGAATGTAAACTTGGCCAGACAAGAACTGAATTACAAAACAGAACAGGGCCTCAAATGTAGAAAACCAACTTATGCTTGCTTAAGGGGAAAGGTGAGTTGGGGTGCTGCATAAAACCAGAGATTGAAATTAGCACAGATACCGTTCCATAAGCCAAATATGTAATAGACAAGAGCTACTCCTTGCTCAACGAAGTGGACTCAACACACCATATTAAACGACTAAGAATATACCTGACTAGTAAGAATCTTAAAACCTATGGATTTATATGTCTCCGAAAGAGAATCAAGCGTGTGTACAGCGGCATAAGCGCAGCAGTGATAGGATTGGTGAGGTTCGGTGAGCAAATGCAGACCCTTTGAAGTCATATTGCATGGTACCCATTCCATGGGTCTCAACTCTCCAGGTTTAAGGTATTCTTCCTTCAGCTAAAACATGCATGTGGAACCCAGAGTATGATCCACCGTGTGATCGGAAAACGTGTTCAAATGTGTCTCAGTTTTTGTCCCCTGGTACTCGGGTGCAACATTCCAGATGCTTTACTAACACTCTCCCCACTTGGAATGTCAGTGACTTTAACCTCCTGTTTGGCCCAGTTTGCAATTTCTGTGGAAAATGAACAGGAATAGGGAGAACCAATGAGAGACTAGGTGGAGGTGTCCGGACGGGCAAATTTAACTCTCATTTCCCACCAGGAAGAGGAATTAACCAAAGGCTCATCGTGCCATGCCGGAACCACACTAGGGCCCGAAGCAATCCTGCGGTGTTGCGGCCAGCTCACAAGAAAGCGAGTTGAAGAAAGGAGCTCAGGGGCACTGTAATTCACAAACATGCAGAGTTATAAATGACAGCTATCTTCCAAAAATATATTGCAGTAAGGCTGCCAAGAGGAGTTGAATGCGGGGCAGAATTGCAAGGAACCGATTTCAGGAGGTAGACTGGAATTGTATGTAAAGCATAGGAAAAGAGGCAGAACGTCCACAATGATGCACTTGGCCAAAAAGGGCGTATGCGTTTTTTCCTGAATATATTCAGGAAAAAACACATACGCCCTTTTTGGCCAACCAAGCAAGCTTGCAAAGGAAATCTGCACTACAATGAAGTGTCACTGCCCCCCGGTCAAAAGGGCTATCTGAAAAAAGTGTAAAATCCAGAAAGGCAGGACAGGCCATGGAGAACTGGGAGCCTTGTTATGCTGATGGGCGGCATGTAAATTGCCAACAGCCACTCTGGAGAAGTGTATGGTGTTTCCTGAAACATCCAAAAAACAAAGCAACAGAGCCTAGGGCACTTCCACTTATGGTCCTAAGGCTTAGGGAAATTAAAATCCAAAAGACACAGCCACCCCAAAGTTTGGGCCGGCTCTGTTTACAAGAACCTCGTTTACGGTACAAGTTCAATATCACAGAAAGCGAAAAATGGATAAAGAAGTTGTGGTACTTACGTACAATGCAATATCACTCAGCAATGAAATCTATGTCATCAGGCCCGTAGCAGCATAATGAGTGGATTCAGGTACGATGATTGTAAGTGAAATAAGTCACACAGAAAAAGAAACATCATAAGATATCACTACTACACGGAATGTAAACTTGGCCAGACAAGAACTGAATTACAAAACAGAACAGGGCCTCAAATGTAGAAAACCAACTTATGCTTGCTTAAGGGGAAAGGTGAGTTGGGGTGCTGCATAAAACCAGAGATTGAAATTAGCACAGATACCGTTCCATAAGCCAAATATGTAATAGACAAGAGCTACTCCTTGCTCAACGAAGTGGACTCAACACACCATATTAAACGACTAAGAATATACCTGACTAGTAAGAATCTTAAAACCTATGGATTTATATGTCTCCGAAAGAGAATCAAGCGTGTGTACAGCGGCATAAGCGCAGCAGTGATAGGATTGGTGAGGTTCGGTGAGCAAATGCAGACCCTTTGAAGTCATATTGCATGGTACCCATTCCATGGGTCTCAACTCTCCAGGTTTAAGGGATTCTTCCTTCAGCTAAAACATGCATGTGGAACCCAGAGTATGATCCACCGTGTGATCGGAAAACGTGTTCAAATGTGTCTCAGTTTTTGTCCCCTGGTACTCGGGTGCAACATTCCAGATGCTTTACTAACACTCTCCCCACTTGGAATGTCAGTGACTTTAACCTCCTGTTTGGCCCAGTTTGCAATTTCTGTGGAAAATGAACAGGAATAGGGAGAACCAATGAGAGACTAGGTGGAGGTGTCCGGACGGGCAAATTTAACTCTCATTTCCCACCAAGAAGAGGTATTAACCAAAGGCACAGCGTGCCATGCCGGAACCACACTAGGGCCCGAAGCAATCCTGCGGTGTTGCGGCCAGCTCACAAGAAAGCGAGTTGAAGAAAGGAGCTCAGGGGCACTGTAATTCACAAACCTGCAGAGTTATAAATGACAGCCATCTTCCAAAAATATATTAAAGTAAGGCTGCCAAGAGGTGTTGAAAGCGGGGCAGAATTGCAGGAAACCGATTTCAGGAGGTAGACTGGAATTGCATGTAAAGCATAGGAAAAGAGGCAGAACGTCCACAATGATGCACTTGGCCAAAAAGGGCGTATGCGTTTTTTCCTGAATATATTCAGGAAAAAACGCATACGCCCTTTTTGGCCAACCAAGCAAGCTTGCAAAGGAAATCTGCACTACAATGAAGTCTCACTGCCCCCCGGTCAAAAGGGCCATCTGAAAAAAGTGTAAAATCCAGAAAGGCAGGACAGGCCATGGAGAACTGGGAGCCTTGTTGTGCTGATGGGCTGGATGTAAATTGCCAACAGCCACTCTGGAGAAGTGTATGGTGTTTCCTGAAACATCCAAAAAACCAAGCAACAGAGCCTAGGGCATTTCCACTTATGGTCCTTTAGCTTAGGGAAATAATAATCAAAAAGACACAGCCTCCCCAAAGTTTGGGACGGCTCTGTTTACAAGAACCTCGTTTACGGTACAGGTTCAATATTGCAGAAAGCGAAAAATGGATAAAGAAATTGTGGTACTTACGTACAATGCAATATCACTCAGCAATGAAATCTATGTCATCAGGCCCATGACAGCATAATGAGTGGATTCAGGTATGATGATTCTAAGAGAAATAAGTCACACAGAAAAAGAAACATCATAAGATATCACTACTACACGGAATGTAAACTTGGCTACACAGAAACTGAATTACAAAACAGAACAGCGTCTCAAATGTAGAAAACCAACTTATGCTTGCTTAAGGGGAAAGGTGAGTTGGGGTGCGGCATAAAACCACAGATTGAAATTAGCACAGATACCGTTCCATAAGCCAAATATGTAATAGACAAGAGCTACTCCTTTCTCAACGATGTGGACTCAACACCCAATATTAAACGCCTAAGAATATACCTGACTAGTAAGAATCTTAAAACCTATGGATTTATATGTCTCCGAAAGAGAATCAAGCGTGTGTACAGTGGCATAAACGCAGCAGTGATAGGATTGGTGAGGTTCGGTGAGGAAATGCAGACTCTTTGAAGTCATATTGCATGGTACCCATTCCATGGGTCTCAACTCTCCATGTTTAAGGGATTCTTCCTTCAGCTAAAACATGCATGTGGAACCCAGAGTATGATCCACCGTGTGATCGGGAAACGTGTTCAAATGTGTCTCAGTTTTCGTCCCCTGGTACTCGGGTGCAACATTCCAGTCGCTTTACTAACACTCTCCCCACTTGGAGAGTCAGTGCCTTTAACCTCCTGTTTGGCCCAGTTTGCAATTTCTGTGGAAAATGAACAGGAATAGGGAGAACCAATGAGAGACTAGGTGGAGGTGTCTGGACGGGCAAAGTTAACTCTCATTTCCCACCAGGAAGAGGAATTAACCAAAGGCTCAGCATGCCGTGCCAGAAACAACCTAGGGCCTGAAGCAATCCTGCGGTGTTGCGGCCAACTCACAAGAAAGCGAGTTGAAGAAAGGAGCTCAGGGGCACTGTAATTCACAAACCTGCAGAGTTATAAATGACAGCTATCTTCCAAAAATATATTGAAGTAAGGCTGCCAAGAGGAGTTGAATGCGGGGCAGAATTGCAGGGAACCGATTTCAGGAGGTAGACTGGAATTGCATGTAAAGCATAGGAAAAGAGGCAGAACGTCCACAATGATGCACTTGGCCAAAAAGGGCGTATGCGTTTTTTCCTGAATATATTCAGGAAAAAACGCATACGCCCTTTTTGGCCAACCAAGCAAGCTTGCAAAGGAAATCTGCACTACAATGAAGTCTCACTGCCCCCTGGTCAAAAGGGCTATCTGAAAAAAGTGTAAAATCCAGAAAGGCAGGACAGGCCATGGAGAACAGGGAGCCTTGTTATGCTGATGGGCGGCATGTAAACTGCCAGCAGCCACTCTGGAGAAGTGTATGGTGTTTCCTGAAACATCCAAAAAACAAAGCAACAGAGCCTAGGGCACTTCCACTTATGGTCCTATAGCTTAGGGAAATTAAAATCCAAAAGACACAGCCACCCCAAAGTTTGGGCCGGCTCTGTTTACAAGAACCTCGTTTACGGTACAAGTTCAATATCACAGAAAGTGAAAAATGAATAAAGAAGTTGTGGTACTTACGTACAATGCAATATCACTCAGCAATGAAATCTATGTCATCAGGCCCGTAGAAGCATAATGAGTGGATTCAGGTACGATGATTCTAAGTGAAATAAGTCACACAGAAAAAGAAACATCATAAGATATCACTACTACACGGAATGTAAACTTGGCTGCACAGGAACTGAATTACAAAACAGAACAGGGTCTCAAATGTAGAAAACCAACTTATGCTTGCTTAAGGGGAAAGGTGAGTTGGGGTGCGGCATAAAACCACAGATTGAAATTAGCACAGATACCGTTCCATAAACCAAATATGTAATAGACAAGAGCTACTCCTTGCTCAACGAAGTGGACTCAACACCCCACATTAAACGCCTAAGAATATACCTGACTAGTAAGAATCTTAAAACCTATGGATTTATATGTCTCCGAAAGAGAATCAAGCGTGTGTACAGTGGCATAAACGCAGCAGTGATAGGATTGGTGAGGTTCGGTGAGCAAATGCAGACTCTTTGAAGTCATATTGCATGGTACCCATTCCATGGGTCTCAACTCTCCATGTTTAAGGGATTCTTCCTTCAGCTAAAACATGCATGTGGAACCCAGAGTACGATCCACTGTGTGATCGGAAAACGTGTTCAAATGTGTCTCAGTTTTTGTCCCCTGGTACTCGGGTGCAACATTCCAGATGCTTTACTAACACTCTCCCCACTTGGAGAGTCAGTGCCTTTAACCTCCTGTTTGGCCCAGTTTGCAATTTCTGTGGAAAATGAACAGGAATAGGGAGAACCAATGAGAGACTAGGTGGAGGTGTCTGGACGGGCAAATTTAACTCTCATTTCCCACCAGGAAGAGGAATTAACCAAAGGCTCAGCATGCCGTGCTGGAACCAAACTAGGGCCTGAAGCAATCCTGCGGTGTTGCGGCCAGCTCACAAGAAAGCGAGTTGAAGAAAGGAGCTCAGGGGCACTGTAATTCACAAACATGCAGAGTTATAAATGACAGCTATCTTCCAAAAATATATTGCAGTAAGGCTGCCAAGAGGAGTTGAATGCTGGGCAGAATTGCAGGGAACCGATTTCAGGAGGTAGACTGGAATTGTATGTAAAGCATAGGAAAAGAGGCAGAACGTCCACAATGATGCACTTGGCCAAAAAGGGCGTATGCGTTTTTTCCTGAATATATTCAGGAAAAAACACATACGCCCTTTTTGGCCAACCAAGCAAGCTTGCAAAGGAAATCTGCACTACAATGAAGTGTCACTGCCCCCCGGTCAAAAGGGCTATCTGAAAAAAGTGTAAAATCCAGAAAGGCAGGACAGGCCATGGAGAACTGGGAGCCTTGTTATGCTGATGGGCGGCATGTAAATTGCCAACAGCCACTCTGGAGAAGTGTATGGTGTTTCCTGAAACATCCAAAAAACAAAGCAACAGAGCCTAGGGCACTTCCACTTATGGTCCTAAGGCTTAGGGAAATTAAAATCCAAAAGACACAGCCACCCCAAAGTTTGGGCCGGCTCTGTTTACAAGAACCTCGTTTACGGTACAAGTTGAATATCACAGAAAGCGAAAAATGGATAAAGAAGTTGTGGTACTTACGTACAATGCAATATCACTCAGCAATGAAATCTATGTCATCAGGCCCGTAGCAGCATAATGAGTGGATTCAGGTACGATGATTCTAAGTGAAATAAGTCACACAGAAAAAGAAACATCATAAGATATCACTACTACACGGAATGTAAACTTGGCCAGACAAGAACTGAATTACAAAACAGAACAGGGCCTCAAATGTAGAAAACCAACTTATGCTTGCTTAAGGGGAAAGGTGAGTTGGGGTGCTGCATAAAACCAGAGATTGAAATTAGCACAGATACCGTTCCATAAGCCAAATATGTAATAGACAAGAGCTACTCCTTGCTCAACGAAGTGGACTCAACACACCATATTAAACGACTAAGAATATACCTGACTAGTAAGAATCTTAAAACCTATGGATTTATATGTCTCCGAAAGAGAATCAAGCGTGTGTACAGCGGCATAAGCGCAGCAGTGATAGGATTGGTGAGGTTCGGTGAGCAAATGCAGACCCTTTGAAGTCATATTGCATGGTACCCATTCCATGGGTCTCAACTCTCCAGGTTTAAGGGATTCTTCCTTCAGCTAAAACATGCATGTGGAACCCAGAGTATGATCCACCGTGTGATCGGAAAACGTGTTCAAATGTGTCTCAGTTTTTGTCCCCTGGTACTCGGGTGCAACATTCCAGATGCTTTACTAACACTCTCCCCACTTGGAATGTCAGTGACTTTAACCTCCTGTTTGGCCCAGTTTGCAATTTCTGTGGAAAATGAACAGGAATAGGGAGAACCAATGAGAGACTAGGTGGAGGTGTCCGGACGGGCAAATTTAACTCTCATTTCCCACCAGGAAGAGGAATTAACCAAAGGCTCAGCGTGCCATGCCGGAACCACACTAGGGCCCGAAGCAATCCTGCGGTGTTGCGGCCAGCTCACAAGAAAGCGAGTTGAAGAAAGGAGCTCAGGGGCACTGTAATTCACAAACCTGCAGAGTTATAAATGACAGCCATCTTCCAAAAATATATTAAAGTAAGGCTGCCAAGAGGTGTTGAAAGCGGGGCAGAATTGCAGGAAACCGATTTCAGGAGGTAGACTGGAATTGCATGTAAAGCATAGGAAAAGAGGCAGAACGTCCACAATGATGCACTTGGCCAAAAAGGGCGTATGCGTTTTTTCCTGAATATATTCAGGAAAAAACGCATACGCCCTTTTTGGCCAACCAAGCAAGCTTGCAAAGGAAATCTGCACTACAATGAAGTCTCACTGCCCCCCGGTCAAAAGGGCCATCTGAAAAAAGTGTAAAATCCAGAAAGGCAGGACAGGCCATGGAGAACTGGGAGCCTTGTTGTGCTGATGGGCGGGATGTAAATTGCCAACAGCCACTCTGGAGAAGTGTATGGTGTTTCCTGAAACATCCAAAAAACCAAGCAACAGAGCCTAGGGCATTTCCACTTATGGTCCTTTAGCTTAGGGAAATAATAATCAAAAAGACACAGCCTCCCCAAAGTTTGGGACGGCTCTGTTTACAAGAACCTCGTTTACGGTACAGGTTCAATATCGCAGAAAGCGAAAAATGGATAAAGAAATTGTGGTACTTACGTACAATGCAATATCACTCAGCAATGAAATCTATGTCATCAGGCCCATGACAGCATAATGAGTGGATTCAGGTATGATGATTCTAAGAGAAATAAGTCACACAGAAAAAGAAACATCATAAGATATCACTACTACACGGAATGTAAACTTGGCTACACAGAAACTGAATTACAAAACAGAACAGCGTCTCAAATGTAGAAAACCAACTTATGCTTGCTTAAGGGGAAAGGTGAGTTGGGGTGCGGCATAAAACCACAGATTGAAATTAGCACAGATACCGTTCCATAAGCCAAATATGTAATAGACAAGAGCTACTCCTTTCTCAACGATGTGGACTCAACACCCAATATTAAACGCCTAAGAATATACCTGACTAGTAAGAATCTTAAAACCTATGGATTTATATGTCTCCGAAAGAGAATCAAGCGTGTGTACAGTGGCATAAACGCAGCAGTGATAGGATTGGTGAGGTTCCGTGAGGAAATGCAGACTCTTTGAAGTCATATTGCATGGTACCCATTCCATGGGTCTCAACTCTCCAGGTTTAAGGGATTCTGCCTTCAGCTAAAACATGCATGTGGAATCCAGAGTATGATCCACCGTGTGATCGGGAAACGTGTTCAAATGTGTCTCAGTTTTCGTCCCCTGGTACTCGGGTGCAACATTCCAGACGCTTTACTAACACTCTCCCCACTTGGAGAGTCAGTGCCTTTAACCTCCTGTTTGGCCCAGTTTGCAATTTCTGCGGAAAATGAACAGGAATAGGGAGAACCAATGAGAGACTAGCTGGAGGTGTCTGGACGGGCAAATTTAACTCTCATTTCCCACCAGGAAGAGCAATTAACCAAAGGCTCAGCGCGCCATGCTGGAACCACACTAGGGCCTGAAGCAATCCTGTGGTGTTGCGGCCAGCTCACAAGAAAGCGAGTTGAAGAAAGGAGCTCAGGGGCACTGTCATTCACAAACCTGCAGAGTTATAAATGACAGCTATCGTCCAAAAATATATTGAAGGAAGGCTGCCAAGAGGACTTGAAAGCGGGGCAGAATTGCAGGAAACCGATTTCTGGAGGTAGACTGGAATTGCATGTAAAGCATAGGAAAAGAGACAGAACGTCCACAATGATGCAATTGGCCAAAAAGGGCGTATGCGTTTTTCCTGAATATATTCATGAAAAAACGCATACGCACTTTTTGGCCAACCAAGCAAGCTTGCAAAGGAAATCTGCACTACAATTAAGTCTCACTGCCCCCCGGTCAAAAGGGCCATCTGAAAAAACTGTAAAATCCAGAAAGGCAGGACAGGCCATGGAGAACTGGGAGCCTTGTTATGCTGATGGGCGGGATGTAAATTGCCAACAGCCACTCTGGAGAAGTGTATGGTGTTTCCTGAAACATCTAGAAAACAAAGCAACAGCGCCTGGGGCACTTCCACTTATGGTCCTATAGCTTATGGAAATTAAAATCAAAAAGACACAGCCACCCCAAAGTTTGGGACCGCTCTGTTTACAAGAACATCGTTTACGGTACAAGTTCAATATCACAGAAAGCGAAAAATGGATAAAGAAGTTGTGGTACTTACGTACAATGCAGTATCACTCAGCAATGAAATCTATGTCATCAGGCCCGTAGCAGCATAATGAGTGGATTCAGGTACGATGATTCTAAGTGAAATAAGTCACACAGAAAAAGAAACATCATAAGATATCACTACTACACGGAATGTAAACTTGGCTACACAGGAACTGAATTACAAAACAGAACAGGGTCTCTAATGTAGAAAACCAACTTATGCTTGCTTAAGGGGAAAGGTGTGTTGGAGTGCTGCATAAACCAGAGATTGAAATTAGCACAGACACCGTTCCATAAGCCAAATATGTAATAGACAAGAGCTACTCCTTGCTCAACGAAGAGGACACAACACCCCATATTAAACGCCTAAGAATATACCTGACTAGTAAGAATCTTAAAACCTATGGATTTATATGTCTCCGAAAGAGAATCAAGAGTGTGTACAGCGGCATAAGTGCAGCATTGATAGGATTGGTGAGGTTCGGTGAGCAAATGCAGACCCTTTGAAGTCATATTGCATGGTACCCATTCCATGGGTCTCAACTCTCCAGGTTTAAGGGATTCTGCCTTCAGCTAAAACATGCATGTGGAACCCAGAGTATGATCCACCGTGTGATCGGGAAACGTGTTCAAATGTGTCTCAGTTTTCGTCCCCTGGTACTCGGGTGCAACATTCCAGACGCTTTACTAACACTCTCCCCACTTGGAGAGTCAGTGCCTTTAACCTCCTGTTTGGCCCAGTTTGCAATTTCTGTGGAAAATGAACAGGAATAGGGAGAACCAATGAGAGACTAGCTGGAGGTGTCTGGACGGGCAAATTTAACTCTCATTTCCCACCAAGAAGAGGTATTAACCAAAGGCACAGCGTGCCATGCCGGAACCACACTAGGGCCTGAAGCAATCATGCGGTGTTGCGGCCAGCTCACAAGAAAGCGAGTTGAAGAAAGGAGCTCAGGGGCACTGTCATTCACAAACCTGCAGAGTTATAAATGACAGCTATCGTCCAAAAATATATTGAAGGAAGGCTGCCAAGAGGACTTGAAAGCGGGGCAGAATTGCAGGAAACCGATTTCAGGAGGTAGACTGGAATTGCATGTAAAGCATAGGAAAAGAGGCAGAACGTCCACAATGATGCACTTGGCCAAAAAGGGCGTATGCATTTTTTCCTGAATATATTCAGGAAAAAACGCATACGCCCTTTTTGGCCAACCAAGCAAGCTTGCAAAGGAAATCTGCACTACAATGAAGTCTCACTGCCACCCGGTCAAAAGGGCCATCTGAAAAAAGTGTAAAATCCAGAAAGGCAGGACAGGCCATGGAGAACTGGGAGCCTTGTTATGCTGATGGGCAGGATGTAAATTGCCAGCAGCCACTCTGGAGAAGTGTATGGTGTTTCCTGAAACATCCAAAAAACAAAGCAACAGAGCCTAGGGCACTTCCACTTATGGTCCTATAGCTTAGGGAAATTAAAATCAAAAAGACACAGCCACCCCAAAGTTTGGGACGGCTCTGTTTACAAGAACCTCATTTACGGTACAAGTTCAATATCACAGAAAGCGAAAAATGGATAAAGAAGTTGTGGTACTTACGTACAATGCAATATCACTCAGCAATGAAATCTATGTCATCAGGCCCGTAGCAGCATAATGAGTGGATTCAGGTACGATGATTCTAAGTGAAATATGTCACACAGAAAAAGAAACATCATAAGATATCACTACTACACGGAATGTAAACTTGGCTGCACAGGAACTGAATTACAAAACAGAACAGGGTCTCAAATGTAGAAAACCAACTTATGCTTGCTTAAGGGGAAAGGTGAGTTGGGGTGCTGCATAAAACCAGAGATTGAAATTAGCACAGATACCGTTCCATAAGCCAAATATGTAATAGACAAGAGCTACTCCTTGCTCAACGAAGTGGACTCAACACCCCATATTAAACGCCTAAGAATATACCTGACTAGTAAGAATCTTAAAACCTATGGATTTATATGTCTCCGAAAGAGAATGAAGTGTGTGTACAGAGTCATAAACGCAGCAGTGATAGGATTGGTGAGGTTCGGTGAGCAAATGCAGACTCTTTGAAGTCATATTGCATGGTACCCATTCCATGGGTCTCAACTCTCCAGGTTTAAGGGATTCTTCCTTCAGCTAAAACATGCATGTGGAACCCAGAGTATGATCCACCGTGTGATCGGGAAACGTGTTCAAATGTGTCTCACTTTTCGTCCCCTGGTACTCGGGTGCAACATTCCAGACGCTTTACTAACACTCTCCCCACTTGGAGAGTCAGTGCCTTTAACCTCCTGTTTGGCCCAGATTGCAATTTCTGCGTAAGATGAACAGGAAGAGGGAGAACCAATGAGAGACTATGTGGAGGTGTCTGGACGGACAAATTTAACTCTCATTTCCCACCAGGAAGAGGAATTAACCAAAGGCTCAGCATGCGATGCCGGAACCAAACTGGGCCCTGAAGCAATCCTGCGGTGTTGCGGCCAGCTCACAAGAAAGCGATTTGAAGAAAGGAGCTCAGGGGCACTGTAATTCACAAACCTGCAGAGTTATAAATGACAGCTATCTTCCAAAAATATATTGACGTAAGGCTGCCAAGAGGACTTGAAAGCGGGGCAGAATTGCAGGAAACCGATTTCAGGAGGTAGACTGGAATTGCATGTAAAGCATAGGAAAAGAGGCAGAACGTCCACAATGATGCACTTGGCCAAAAAGGGCGTATGCGTTTTTTCCTGAATATATTCAGGAAAAAACGCATACGCCCTTTTTGGCCAACCAAGCAAGCTTGCAAAGGAAATCTGCACTACAATGAAGACTCACTGCCCACCGGTCAAAAGGGCCATCTGAAAAAAGTGTAAAATCCAGAAAGGCAGGACAGGCCATGGAGAACTGGGAGCCTTGTTATGCTGATGGGCGGGATGTAAATTGCAAACAGCCACTCTGGAGAAGTGTATGGTGTTTCCTGAAACATCTAAAACACAAAGCAACAGAGCCTAGGGCACTTCCACTTATGGTCCTATAGCTTAGGGAAATTAAAATCAAAAAGACACAGCCACCCCAAAGTTTCGGCCGGCTCTGTTTACAAGAACCTCGTTTACGGTACAAGTTCAATATCACAGAAAGCGAAAAATGGATAAAGAAGTTGTGGTACTTACGTACAATGCAATATCACTCAGCAATGAAATCTATGTCATCAGGCCCATAGCAGCATAATGAGTGGATTCAGGTACAATGATTCTAACTGAAATAAGTCACACAGAAAAAGAAACATCATAAGATATCACTACTACACGGAATGTAAACTTGGCTACACAGGAACTGAATTACAATACAGAACAGGGTCTCAAATGTAGAAAACCAACTTATGCTTGCTTAAGGGGAAAGGTGACTTGGGGTGTGGCATAAAACCAGAGATTGAAATTAGCACAGATACCGTTCCATAAGCCAAATATGTAATAGACAAGAGCTACTCCTTGCTCAACGAAGTGGACTCAACACCCCATATTAAACGCCTAAGAATATACCTGACTAGTAAGAATCATAAAACCTATGGATTTATATATCTCCGAAAGAGAATCAAGCGTGTGTACAGTGTCATAAACGCAGCAGTGATAGGATTGGTGAGGTTCGGTGAGCAAATGCAGACTCTTTGAAGTCATATTGCATGGTACCCATTCCATGGGTCTCAACTCACCAGGTTTAAGGGATTCTTCCTTCAGCTAAAACATGCATGTGTAACCCAGAGTATGATCCACCATGTGATCGGAAAACGTGTTCAAATGTGTCTCAGTTTTTGTCCCCTGGTACTCGGGTGCAACATTCAAGACGCTTTACTAACACTCTCCCCACTTGGAGAGTCAGTGCCTTTAACCTCCTGTTTGGCCCAGTTTGCAATTTCTGTGGAAAATAAACAGGAATAGGGAGAACCAATGAGAGACTAGGTGGAGGTGTCTGGACGGGCAAATTTAATTCTCATTTCCCACCAGGAAGAGGAATTAACCAAAGGCTCAGCATGCCGTGCCGGAACCAAACTAGGGCCTGAAGCAATCCTGCGGTGTTGCGGCCAGCTCACAAGAAAGCGAGTTGAAGAAAGGAGCTAAGGGGCACTGTAATTCACAAACTTGCAGAGTTATAAATGACAGCTACCTGCCAAAAATATATTGAAGTAAGGCTGCCAAGAGGAGTTGAAACAGGGGCAGAATTGCAGGAAACCCGATTTCAGGAGGTAGACTGGAATTGCATGTAAAGCATAGGAAAAGAGGCAGAACGTCCACAATGATGCACTTTTTGGCCAACCAAGCAAGCTTGCAAAGGAAATCTGCACTACAATGAAGTCTCACTGCCCCCCGGTCAAAAGGGCCATCTGAAAAAAGTGTAAAATCCAGAAAGGCAGGACAGGCCATGGAGAACTGGGAGCCTAGTTATGCTGATGGGCGGGATGTAATTTGCCAGCAGCCACTCTTGAGAAATGTATGGTGTTTCCTGAAACATCCAAAAAACAAAGCAACAGAGCCTAGGGCACTTCCACTTATGGTCCTATAGTTTAGGGAAATTAAAATCAAAAAGACACAGCCACCCCAAAATTTGGGACGGATCTGTTTACAAGAACCTTGTTTACAGTACAAGTTCAATATCACAGAAAGCGAAAAATGGATAAAGAAGTTGTGGTACTTACGTACAATGCAATATCACTCAGCAATGAAATCTATGTCATCAGGCTCGTAGCAGCATAATGAGTGGATTCAGGTACGATGATCCTAAGTGAAATTAGTCACACAGAAAAAGAAACATCATAAGATATCACTAATACACGGAATGTAAACTTGGCTACACAAGAACTGAATTACAAAACAGAACAGGGTGTCAAATGTAGAAAACCAACTTATGCTTGCTTAAGGGGAAGGGTGAGTTGGGGTGCTGCATAAAACCAGAGATTGAAATTAGCACAGATACCGTTCCATAAGCCAAATATGTAATAGACAAGAGCTACTCCTTGCTCAACGAAGTGGACTCAACACCCCATATTAAACGACTAAGAATATACCTGACTAGTAAGAATCTTAAAACCTATGGATTTATATGTCTCTGAAAGAGAATCAAGCGTGTTTACAGCGGCATAAACGCAGCAGTGATAGGATTGGTGAGGTTCGGTGAGCAAATGCAGACCCTTTGAAGTCATATTGCATGGTACCCATTCCATGGGTCTCAACTCTCCAGGTTTAAGGGATTCTACCTTCAGCTAAAACATGCATTGGAACCCAGAGTATGATCCACCCTGTGATCGGAAAACGTGTTCAAATGTGTCTCAGTTTTCGTCCCCTGGTACTCGGGTGCAACATTCCAGACGCTTCACTAACACTCCCCCTCTTGGAGAGTCAGTGCCTTTAACCTCCTATTTGGCCCAGTTTGCAATTTCTGTGGAAAATGAACAGGAATAGGGAGAACCAATGAGAGACTAGGTGGAGGTGTCTGGACGGGCAAATTTAACTCTCATTTCCCACCAGGAAGAGGAATTAACCAAAGTCGCAGCATGCCGTGCCGGAACCAAACTAGGGCCTGAAGTAATCCTGCGATGTTGCGGCCAGCTCACAAGAAAGTGAGTTGAAAAAAGGAGCTCAGGGGCACTGTAATTCACAAACCTGCAGAGTTATAAATGACAGCTATCTTCCTAAAATATATTGAAGTAAGGCTGCCAAGAGGAGTTGAAAGCGGGGCAGAATTGCAGGAAACCGATTTCAGGAGGTAGACTGGAATTGCATGTAAAGCATAGGAAAAGAGGCAGAAGGTCCACAATGATGCACTTGGCCAAAAAGGGCGTATGCGTTTTTTCCTGAATATATTCAGGAAAAAACGCATACGCCCTTTTTGGCCAACCAAGCAAGCTTGCAAAGGAAATCTGCACTACAATGAAGTCTCACTGCCCCATGGTCAAAAGGGCTATCTGAAAAAAGTGTAAAATCCAGAAAGGCAGGACAGGCCATGGAGAACTGGGAGCCTTGTTATGCTGATGGGCGGCATGTAAATTGCCAACAGCCACTCTGGAGAAGTGTATGGTGTTTCCTGAAACATCCAAAAAACAAAGCAACAGAGCCTAGGGCACTTCCACTTATGGTCCTATAGCTTAGGGAAATTAAAATCCAAAAGACACAGCCACCCCAAAGTTTGGGCCGGCTCTGTTTACAAGAACCTCGTTTACGGTACAAGTTCAATATCACAGAAAGCGAAAAATGGATAAAGAAGTTGTGGTACTTACGTACAATGCAATATCACTCAGCAATGAAATCTATGTCATCAGGTCCGTAGCAGCATAATGAGTGGATTCAGGTACGATGATTGTAAGTGAAATAAGTCACACAGAAAAAGAAACATCATAAGATATCACTACTACACGGAATGTAAACTTGGCTGCACAGGAACTGAATTACAAAACAGAACAGGGCCTCAAATGTAGAAAACCAACTTATGCTTGCTTAAGGGGAAAGGTGAGTTGGGGTGCGGCATAAAACCACAGATTGAAATTAGCACAGATACCGTTCCGTAAACCAAATATGTAATAGACAAGAGCTACTCCTTGCTCAACGAAGTGGACTCAACACCCCACATTAAACGCCTAAGAATATACCTGACTAGTAAGAATCTTAAAACCTATGGATTTATATGTCTCCGAAAGAGAATCAAGCGTGTGTACAGCGGCATAAGCGCAGCAGTGATAGGATTGGTGAGGTTCGGTGAGCAAATGCAGACCCTTTGAAGTCATATTGCATGGTACCCATTCCATGGGTCTCAACTCTCCAGGTTTAAGGGATTCTTCCTTCAGCTAAAACATGCATGTGGAACTCAGAGTATGATCCACCGTGTGATCGGAAAAAGTGTTCAAATGTGTCTCAGTTTTCGTCCCCTGGTACTCGGGTGCAACATTCCAGATGCTTTACTAACACTCTCCCCACTAGGAATGTCAGTGACTTTAACCTCCTGTTTGGCCCAGTTTGCAATTTCTGTGGAAAATGAACAGGAATAGGGAGAACCAATGAGAGACTAGGTGGAGGTGTCCGGACGGGCAAATTTAACTCTCATTTCCCACCAGGAAGAGGAATTAACCAAAGGCTCAGCGTGCCATGCCGGAACAACACTAGGGCCCGAAGCATTCCTGCGGTGTTGCGGCCAGCTCACAAGAAAGCGAGTTGAAGAAAGGAGCTCAGGGGCACTGTAATTCACAAACCTGCAGAGTTATAAATGACCGCCATCTTCCAAAAATATATTAAAGTAAGGCTGCCAAGAGGTGTTGAAAGCGGGGCAGAATTGCAGGAAACCGATTTCAGGAGGTAGACTGGAATTGCATGTAAAGCATAGGAAAAGAGGCAGAACGTCCACAATGATGCACTTGGCCAAAAAGGGCGTATGCATTTTTTCCTGAATATATTCAGGAAAAAACGCATACGCCCTTTTTGGCCAACCAAGCAAGCTTGCAAAGGAAATCTGCACTACAATGAAGTCTCACTGCCCCCCGGTCAAAAGGGTCATCTGAAAAAAGTGTAAAATCCAGAAAGGCAGGACAGGCCATGGAGAACTGGGAGCCTTGTTGTGCTGATGGGCGGGATGTAAATTGCCAACAGCCACTCTGGAGAAGTGTATGGTGTTTCCTGAAACATCCAAAAAACCAAGCAACAGAGCCTAGGGCATTTCCACTTATGGTCCTTTAGCTTAGGGAAATAATAATCAAAAAGACACAGCCTCCCCAAAGTTTGGGACGGCTCTGTTTACAAGAACCTCGTTTACGGTACAGGTTCAATATCGCAGAAAGCGAAAAATGGATAAAGAAATTGTGGTACTTACGTACAATGCAATATCACTCAGCAATGAAATCTATGTCATCAGTCCTGTAGCAGCATAATGAGTGGATTCAGGTACGATGATTCTAAGTGAAATAAGTCACACAGAAAAAGAAACATCATAAGATATCACTACTACACGGAATGTAAACTTGGCTACACAAGAACTGAATTACAATACAGAACAGGGCCTAAAATGTAGAAAACCAACTTATGCTTGCTTAAGGGGAAAGGTGAGTTGGAGTGCTGCATAAAACCAGAGATTGAAATTAGCACAGATACCGTTCCATAAGCCAAATATGTAATAGACAAGAGCTACTCCTTGCTCAACGAAGTGGACTCAACACCCCATATTAAACGACTAAGAATATACCTGACTAGTAAGAATCTTAAAACCTATGGATTTATATGTCTCCGAAAGAGAATCAAGCGTGTGTACAGCGGCATAAGCGCAGCAGTGATAGGCTTGGTGAGGTTCGCTGAGCAAATGCAGACTCTTTGAAGTCATATTGCATGGTAACCATTCCATGGGTCTCAACTCTCCAGGTTTAAGGGATTCTTCCTTCAGCTAAAACATGCATGTGGAACCCAGAGTATGATCCACCGTGTGATCGGAAAACGTGTTCAAATGTGTCTCAGTTTTCGTCCCCTGGTACTCGGGTGTAACATTCCAGATGCTTTACTAACACTCTCCCCACTTGGAGAGTCAGTGCCTTTAAACTCCTGTTTGGCCCAGTTTGCAATTTCTGTGGAAAATGAACAGGAATAGGGAGAACCAATGAGAGACTAGGTGGAGGTGTCCGGACGGGCAAATTTAACTCTCATTTCCCACCAGGAAGAGGAATTAACCAAAGGCTCAGCGTGCCATGCCAGAACCACACTAGGGCCCGAAGCAATCCTGCGGTGTTGCGGCCAGCTCACAAGAAAGCGAGTTGAAGAAAGGAGCTTAGGGGCACTGTAATTCACAAACCTGCAGAGTTATAAATGACAGCCATCTTCCAAAAATATATTAAAGTAAGGCTGCCAAGAGGTGTTGAAAGCGGGGTAGAATTGCAGGAAACCGATTTCAGGAGGTAGACTGGAATTGAATGTAAAGCATAGGAAAAGAGGCAGAACGTCCACAATGATGCACTTGGCCAAAAAGGGTGTATGCGTTTTTTCCTGAATATATTCAGGAAAAAACGCATACGCACTTTTTGGCCAACCAAGCAAGCTTGCAAAGGAAATCTGCACTACAATGAAGTCTCACTGCCCCCCGGTCAAAAGGGCCATCTGAAAAAAGTGTAAAATCCAGAAAGGCAGGACAGGCCATGGAGAACTGGGAGCCTTGTTGTGCTGATGGGCGGGATGTAAATTGCCAACAGCCACTCTGGAGAAGTGTATGGTGTTTCCTGAAACATCCAAAAAACCAAGCAACAGAGCCTAGGGCATTTCCACTTATGGTCCTTTAGTTAGGGAAATAATAATCAAAAAGACACAGCCTCCCCAAAGTTTGGGACGGCTCTGTTTAGAAGAACCTCGTTTACGGTACAGGTTCAATATCGCAGAAAGCGAAAAATGGATAAAGAAATTGTGGTACTTACGTACAATGCAATATCACTCAGCAATGAAATCTATGTCATCAGACCCATGACAGCATAATGAGTGGATTCAGGTATGATGATTCTAAGAGAAATAAGTCACACAGAAAAAGAAACATCATAAGATATCACTACTACACGGAATGTAAACTTGGCTACACAGAAACTGAATTACAAAACAGAACAGCGTCTCAAATGTAGAAAATCAACTTATGCTTGCTTAAGGGGAAAGGTGAGTTGGGGTGCGGCATAAAACCACAGATTGAAATTAGCACAGATACCGTTCCATAAGCCAAATATGTAATAGACAAGAGCTACTCCTTTCTCAACGATGTGGAATCAACACCCAATATTAAACGCCTAAGAATATACCTGACTAGTAAGAATCTTAAAACCTATGGATTTATATGTCTCCGAAAGAGAATCAAGCGTGTGTACAGTGGCATAAACGCAGCAGTGATAGGATTGGTGAGGTTCGGTGAGGAAATGCAGACTCTTTGAAGTCATATTGCATGGTACCCATTCCATGGGTCTCAACTCTCCATGTTTAAGGGATTCTTCCTTCAGCTAAAACATGCATGTGGAACCCAGAGTACGATCCACCGTGTGATCAGGAAACGTGTTCACATATGTCTCAGTTTTCGTCCCCTGGTACTCGGGTGCAACATTCCAGTCGCTTTACTAACACTCTCCCCACTTGGAGAGTCAGTGCCTTTAACCTCCTGTTTGGCCCAGTTTGCAATTTCTGTGGAAAATGAACAGGAATAGGGAGAACCAATGAGAGACTAGGTGGAGGTGTCTGGACGGGCAAATTTAACTCTCATTTCCCACCAGGAAGAGGAATTAACCAAAGGCTCAGCATGCCGTGCCAGAACCAAACTAGGGCCTGAAGCAATCCTGCGGTGTTGCGGCCAGCTCACAAGAAAGCGAGTTGAAGAAAGGAGCTCAGGGGCACTGTAATTCACAAACATGCAGAGTTATAAATGACAGCTATCTTCCAAAAATATATTGCAGTAAGGCTGCCAAGAGGAGTTGAATGCGGGGCAGAATTGCAGGGAACCGATTTCAGGAGGTAGACTGGAATTGCATGTAAAGCATAGGAAAACAGGCAGAACGTCCACAATGATGCACTTGGCCAAAAAGGGCGTATGCGTTTTTTCCTGAATATATTCAGGAAAAAACGCATACGCCCTTTTTGGCCAACCAAGCAAGCTTCCAAAGGAAATCTGCACTACAATGAAGTCTCACTGCCCCCCGGTCAAAAGGGCTATCTGAAAAAAGTGTAAAATCCAGAAAGGCAGGACAGGCCATGGAGAACAGGGAGCCTTGTTATGCTGATGGGCGGCATGTAAATTGCCAGCAGCCACTCTGGAGAAGTGTATGGTGTTTCCTGAAACATCCAAAAAACAAAGCAACAGAGCCTAGGGCACTTCCACTTATGGTCCTATAGCTTAGGGAAATTAAAATCCAAAAGACACAGCCACCCCAAAGTTTGGGCCGGCTCTGTTTACAGGAATCTCGTTTACGGTACAAGTTCAATATCACAGAAAGTGAAAAATGAATAAAGAAGTTGTGGTACTTACGTACAATGCAGTATCACTCAGCAATGAAATCTATGTCATCAGGCCCGTAGAAGCATAATGAGTGGATTCAGGTACGATGATTCTAAGTGAAATAAGTCACACAGAAAAAGAAACATCATAAGATATCACTACTACACGGAATGTAAACTTGGCTGCACAGGAACTGAATTACAAAACAGAACAGGGTCTCAAATGTAGAAAACCAACTTATGCTTGCTTAAGGGGAAAGGTGAGTTGGGGTGCGGCATAAAACCACAGATTGAAATTAGCACAGATACCGTTCCATAAACCAAATATGTAATAGACAAGAGCTACTCCTTGCTCAACGAAGTGGACTCAACACCCCACATTAAACGCCTAAGAATATACCTGACTAGTAAGAATCTTAAAACCTATGGATTTATATGTCTCCGAAAGAGAATCAAGCGTGTGTACAGTGGCATAAACGCAGCAGTGATAGGATTGGTGAAGTTCGGTGAGCAAATGCAGACTCTTTGAAGTCATATTGCATGGTACCCATTCCATGGGTCTCAACTCTCCATGTTTAAGGGATTCTTCCTTCAGCTAAAACATGCATGTGGAACCCAGAGTACGATCCACTGTGTGATCGGAAAACGTGTTCAAATGTGTCTCAGTTTTTGTCCCCTGGTACTCGGGTGCAACATTCCAGATGCTTTACTAACACTCTCCCCACTTGGAGAGTCAGTGCCTTTAACCTCCTGTTTGGCCCAGTTTGCAATTTCTGTGGAAAATGAACAGGAATAGGGAGAACCAATGAGAGACTAGGTGGAGGTGTCTGGACGGGCAAATTTAACTCTCTTTTCCCACCAGGAAGAGGAATTAACCAAAGGCTCAGCATGCCGTGCCGGAACCAAACTAGGGCCTGAAGCAATCCTGCGGTGTTGCGGCCAGCTCACAAGAAAGCGAGTTGAAGAAAGGAGCTCAGGGGCACTGTAGTTCACAAACATGCAGAGTTATAAATGACAGCTATCTTCCAAAAATATATTGCAGTAAGGCTGCCAAGAGGAGTTGAATGCGGGGCAGAATTGCAGGGAACCGATTTCAGGAGGTAGACTGGAATTGTATGTAAAGCATAGAAAAGAGGCAGAACGTCCACAATGATGCACTTGGCCAAAAAGGGCGTATGCGTTTTTTCCTGAATATATTCAGGAAAAAACGCATACGCCCTTTTTGGCCAACCAAGCAAGCTTGCAAAGGAAATCTGCACTACAATGAAGTCTCACTGCCCCCCGGTCAAAAGGGCTATCTGAAAAAAGTGTAAAATCCAGAAAGGCAGGACAGGCCATGGAGAACTGGGAGCCTTGTTATGCTGATGGGCGGCATGTAAATTGACAACAGCCACTCTGGAGAAGTGTATGGTGTTTCCTGAAACATCCAAAAAACAAAGCAACAGAGCCTAGGGCACTTCCACTTATGGTCCTATAGCTTAGGGAAATTAAAATCCAAAAGACACAGCCACCCCAAAGTTTGGGCCGGCTCTGTTTACAAGAACCTCGTTTACGGTACAAGTTCAATATCACAGAAAGCGAAAAATGGATAAAGAAGTTGTGGTACTTACGTACAATGCAATATCACTCAGCAATGAAATCTATGTCATCAGGCCCATAGCAGCATAATGAGTGGATTCAGGTACGATGATTCTAAGTGAAATAAGTCACACAGAAAAAGAAACATCATAAGATATCACTACTACACGGAATGTAAACTTGGCCAGACAAGAACTGAATTACAATACAGAACAGGGCCTCAAATGTAGAAAACCAACTTATGCTTGCTTAAGGGGAAAGGTGAGTTGGGGTGCTGCATAAAACCAGAGATTGAAATTAGCACAGATACCGTTCCATAAGCCAAATATGTAATAGACAAGAGCTACTCCTTGCTCAACGAAGTGGACTCAACACCCCATATTAAACGACTAAGAATATACCTGACTAGTAAGAATCTTAAAACCTATGGATTTATATGTCTCCGAAAGAGAATCAAGCGTGTGTACAGCGGCATAAGCGCAGCAGTGATAGGATTGGTGAGGTTCGGTGAGCAAATGCAGACCCTTTGAAGTCATATTGCATGGTACCCATTCCATGGGTCTCAACTCTCCAGGTTTAAGGGATTCTTCCTTCAGCTAAAACATGCATGTGGAACCCAGAGTATGATCCACCGTGTGATCGGAAAACGTGTTCAAATGTGTCTCAGTTTTTGTCCCCTGGTACTCGGGTGCAACATTCCAGATGCTTTACTAACACTCTCCCCACTTGGAATGTCAGTGACTTTAACCTCCTGTTTGGCCCAGTTTGCAATTTCTGTGGAAAATGAACAGGAATAGGGAGAACCAATGAGAGACTAGGTGGAGGTGTCCGGACGGGCAAATTTAACTCTCATTTCCCACCAGGAAGAGGAATTAACCAAAGGCTCAGCGTGCCATGCCGGAACCACACTAGGGCCCGAAGCAATCCTGCGGTGTTGCGGCCAGCTCACAAGAAAGCGAGTTGAAGAAAGGAGCTCAGGGGCACTGTAATTCACAAAACTGCAGAGTTATAAATGACAGCCATCTTCCAAAAATATATTAAAGTAAGGCTGCCAAGAGGTGTTGAAAGCGGGGCAGAATTGCAGGAAACCGATTTCAGGAGGTAGACTGGAATTGCATGTAAAGCATAGGAAAAGAGGCAGAACGTCCACAATGATGCACTTGGCCAAAAAGGGCGTATGCGTTTTTTCCTGAATATATTCAGGAAAAAACGCATACGCCCTTTTTGGCCAACCAAGCAAGCTTGCAAAGGAAATCTGCACTACAATGAAGTCTCACTGCCCCCCGGTCAAAAGGGCCATCTGAAAAAAGTGTAAAATCCAGAAAGGCAGGACAGGCCATGGAGAACTGGGAGCCTTGTTGTGCTGATGGGCGGGACGTAAATTGCCAACAGCCACTCTGGAGAAGTGTATGGTGTTTCCTGAAACATCCAAAAAACCAAGCAACAGAGCCTAGGGCATTTCCACTTATGGTCCTTTAGCTTAGGGAAATAATAATCAAAAAGACACAGCCTCCCCAAAGTTTGGGACGGCTCTGTTTACAAGAACCTCGTTTACGGTACAGGTTCAATATCGCAGAAAGCGAAAAATGGATAAAGAAATTGTGGTACTTACATACAATGCAATATCACTCAGCAATGAAATCTATGTCATCAGGCCCATGACAGCATAATGAGTGGATTCAGGTATGATGATTCTAAGAGAAATAAGTCACACAGAAAAAGAAACATCATAAGATATCACTACTACACGGAATGTAAACTTGGCTACACAGAAACTGAATTACAAAACAGAACAGCGTCTCAAATGTAGAAAACCAACTTATGCTTGCTTAAGGGGAAAGGTGAGTTGGGGTGCGGCATAAAACCACAGATTGAAATTAGCACAGATACCGTTCCATAAGCCAAATATGTAATAGACAAGAGCTACTCCTTTCTCAACGATGTGGACTCAACACCCAATATTAAACGCCTAAGAATATACCTGACTAGTAAGAATCTTAAAACCTATGGATTTATATGTCTCCGAAAGAGAATCAAGCGTGTGTACAGTGGCATAAACGCAGCAGTGATAGGATTGGTGAGGTTCGGTGAGGAAATGCAGACTCTTTGAAGTCATATTGCATGGTACCCATTCCATGGGTCTCAACTCTCCATGTTTAAGGGATTCTTCCTTCAGCTAAATCATGCATGTGCAACCCAGAGTATGATCCACCGTGTGATCGGGAAACGTGTTCAAATGTGTGTCAGTTTTCGTCCCCTGGTACTCGGGTGCAACATTCCAGTCGCTTTACTAACACTCTCCCCACTTGGAGAGTCAGTGCCTTTAACCTCCTGTTTGGCCCAGTTTGCAATTTCTGTGGAAAATGAACAGGAATAGGGAGAACCAATGAGAGACTAGGTGGAGGTGTCTGGACGGGCAAATTTAACTCTCATTTCCCACCAGGAAGAGGAATTAACCAAAGGCTCAGCATGCCGTGCCAGAAACAACCTAGGGCCTGAAGCAATCCTGCGGTGTTGCGGCCAGCTCACAAGAAAGCGAGTTGAAGAAAGGAGCTCAGGGGCACTGTAATTCACAAACCTGCAGAGTTATAAATGACAGCTATCTTCCAAAAATATATTGAAGTAAGGCTGCCAAGAGGAGTTGAATGCGGGGCAGAATTGCAGGGAACCGATTTCAGGAGGTAGACTGGAATTGCATGTAAAGCATAGGAAAAGAGGCAGAACGTCCACAATGATGCACTTGGCCAAAAAGGGCGTATGCGTTTTTTCCTGAATATATTCAGGAAAAAACGCATACGCCCTTTTTGGCCAACCAAGCAAGCTTGCAAAGGAAATCTGCACTACAATGAAGTCTCACTGCCCCCTGGTCAAAAGGGCTATCTGAAAAAAGTGTAAAATCCAGAAAGGCAGGACAGGCCATGGAGAACAGGGAGCCTTGTTATGCTGATGGGCGGCATGTAAACTGCCAGCAGCCACTGTGGAGAAGTGTATGGTGTTTCCTGAAACATCCAAAAAACAAAGCAACAGAGCCTAGGGCACTTCCACTTATGGTCCTATAGCTTAGGGAAATTAAAATCCAAAAGACACAGCCACCCCAAAGTTTGGGCCGGCTCTGTTTACAAGAACCTCGTTTACGGTACAAGTTCAATATCACAGAAAGTGAAAAATGAATAAAGAAGTTGTGGTACTTACGTACAATGCAATATCACTCAGCAATGAAATCTATGTCATCAGGCCCGTAGAAGCATAATGAGTGGATTCAGGTACGATGATTCTAAGTGAAATAAGTCACACAGAAAAAGAAACATCATAAGATATCACTACTACACGGAATGTAAACTTGGCTGCACAGGAACTGAATTACAAAACAGAACAGGGTCTCAAATGTAGAAAACCAACTTATGCTTGCTTAAGGGGAAAGGTGAGTTGGGGTGCGGCATAAAACCACAGATTGAAATTAGCACAGATACCGTTCCATAAACCAAATATGTAATAGACAAGAGCTACTCCTTGCTCAACGAAGTGGACTCAACACCACACATTAAACGCCTAAGAATATACCTGACTAGTAAGAATCTTAAAACCTATGGATTTATATGTCTCCGAAAGAGAATCAAGCGTGTGTACAGTGGCATAAACGCAGCAGT
Organism: Leucopleurus acutus; assembly: GCF_964270905.1. NCBI lineage: Eukaryota > Metazoa > Chordata > Mammalia > Artiodactyla > Delphinidae > Leucopleurus > Leucopleurus acutus. Next base: position 102,236,985 of record NC_139146.1, on the reverse strand, counting down.
GATAGGATTGGTGAGGTTCGGTGAGCAAATGCAGACTCTTTGAACTCATATTGCATGGTACCCTTTCCATGGGTCTCAACTCTCCATGTTTAAGTGATTCTTCCTTCAGCTAAAACATGCATGTGGAACCCAGAGTACGATCCACTGTGTGATCGGAAAACGTGTTCAAATGTGTCTCAGTTTTTGTCCCCTGGTACTCGGGTGCAACATTCCAGATGCTTTACTAACACTCTCCCCACTTGGAGAGTCAGTGCCTTTAACCTCCTGTTTGGCCCAGTTTGCAATTTCTGTGGAAAATGAACAGGAATAGGGAGAACCAATGAGAGACTAGGTGGAGGTGTCTGGACGGGCAAATTTAACTCTCATTTCCCACCAGGAAGAGGAATTAACCAAAGGCTCAGCATGCCGTGCTGGAACCAAGCTAGGGCCTGAAGCAATCCTGCGGTGTTGCGGCCAGCTCACAAGAAAGCGAGTTGAAGAAAGGAGCTCAGGGGCACTGTAATTCACAAACATGCAGAGTTATAAATGACAGCTATCTTCCAAAAATATATTGCAGTAAGGCTGCCAAGAGGAGTTGAATGCGGGGCAGAATTGCAGGGAACCGATTTCAGGAGGTAGACTGGAATTGTATGTAAAGCATAGGAAAAGAGGCAGAACGTCCACAATGATGCACTTGGCCAAAAAGGGCGTATGCGTTTTTTCCTGAATATATTCAGGAAAAAACGCATACGCCCTTTTTGGCCAACCAAGCAAGCTTGCAAAGGAAATCTGCACTACAATGAAGTCTCACTGCCCCCCGGTCAAAAGGGCTATCTGAAAAAAGTGTAAAATCCAGAAAGGCAGGACAGGCCATGGAGAACTGGGAGCCTTGTTATGCTGATGGGCGGCATGTAAATTGACAACAGCCACTCTGGAGAAGTGTATGGTGTTTCCTGAAACATCCAAAAAACAAAGCAACAGAGCCTAGGGCACTTCCACTTATGGTCCTATAGCTTAGGGAAATTAAAATCCAAAAGACACAGCCACCCCAAAGTTTGGGCCGGCTCTGTTTACAAGAACCTCGTTTACGGTACAAGTTCAATATCACAGAAAGCGAAAAATGGATAAAGAAGTTGTGGTACTTACGTACAATGCAATATCACTCAGCAATGAAATCTATGTCATCAGGCCCGTAGCAGCATAATGAGTGGATTCAGGTACGATGATTCTAAGTGAAATAAGTCACACAGAAAAAGAAACATCATAAGATATCACTACTACACGGAATGTAAACTTGGCCAGACAAGAACTGAATTACAAAACAGAACAGGGCCTCAAATGTAGAAAACCAACTTATGCTTGCTTAAGGGGAAAGGTGAGTTGGGGTGCTGCATAAAACCAGAGATTGAAATTAGCACAGATACCGTTCCATAAGCCAAATATGTAATAGACAAGAGCTACTCCTTGCTCAACGAAGTGGACTCAACACACCATATTGAACGACTAAGAATATACCTGACTAGTAAGAATCTTAAAACCTATGGATTTATATGTCTCCGAAAGAGAATCAAGCGTGTGTACAGCGGCATAAGCGCAGCATTGATAGGATTGGTGAGGTTCGGTGAGCAAATGCAGACCCTTTGAAGTCATATTGCATGGTACCCATTCCATGGGTCTCAACTCTCCAGGTTTAAGGGATTCTTCCTTCAGCTAAAACATGCATGGGGAACCCAGAGTATGATCCACCGTGTGATCGGGAAACGTGTTCAAATGTGTCTCAGTTTTCATCCCCTGGTACTCGGGTGCAACATTCCAGACGCTTTACTAACACTCTCCCCACTTGGAGAGTCAGGGCCTTTAACCTCCTGTTTGGCCCAGTTTGCAATTTCTGCGGAAAATGAACAGGAATAGGGAGAACCAATGAGAGACTAGCTGGAGGTGTCTGGACGGGCAAATTTAACTCTCATTTCCCACCAGGAAGAGGAATTAACCAAAGGCTCAGTGTGCCATGCCGGAACCACACTAGGGCCTGAAGCAATCCTGCGGTGTTGCGGCCAGCTCACAAGAAAGCGAGTTGAAGAAAGGAGCTCAGAGGCACTGTAATACACAAACCTGCAGAGTTATAAATGACAGCTATCGGCCAAAAATATATTGAAGGAAGACTGCCAAGAGGACTTGAAAGCGGGGCAGAATTGCAGGAAACCGATTTCAGGAGGTAGACTGGAATTGTATGTAGAGCATAGGAAAAGAGGCAGAACGTCCACAATGATGCACTTGGCCAAAAAGGGCGTATGCGTTTTTTCCTGAATATATTCAGGAAAAAACGCATACGCACTTTTTGGCCAACCAAGCAAGCTTGCAAAGGAAATCTGCACTACAATGAAGTCTCACTGCCCGCCTGTCAAAAGGGCCATCTGAAAAAAGTGTAAAATCCAGAAAGGCAGGAGAGTCCATGGAGAACTGGGAGCCTTGTTATGCTGATGGGCGGGATGTAAATTGCCAACAGCCACTCTGGAGAAGTGTATGGTGTTTCCTGAAACATCTAGAAAACAAAGCAACAGAGTCTAGGGCACTTCCACTTATGGTCCTATAGCTTAGGGAAATTAAAATCAAAAAGACACAGCCACCCCAAAGTTTGGGACGGCTCTGTTTACAAGAACCTCGTTTACTCTACAAGTTCAATATCGCAGAAAGCGAAAAAAGGATAAAGAAGTTGTGGTACTTACGTACAATGCAATATCACTGAGCAATGAAATCTATGTCATCAGGCCCGTAGCAGGATAATGAGTGGATTCAGGTACGATGATTCTAAGTGAAATAAGTCACGCAGAAAAAGAAACATCATAAGATATCACTACTACAAGGAATGTAAACTTGGCTACACAGGAACTGAATTACAAAACAGAACAGGGTCTCTAATGTAGAAAACCAACTTATGCTTGCTTAAGGGGAAAGGTGAGTTGGAGTGCTGCATAAACCAGAGATTGAAATTAGCACAGATACCGTTCCATAAACCAAATATGTAATAGACAAGAGCTACTCCTTGCTCAACGAAGAGGACACAACACCGCATATTAAACCCCTAAGAATATACCTGGCTAGTAAGAATCTTAAAACCTATGGATTTATATGTCTCCGAAAGAGAATCAAGCGTGTGTACAGCGGCATAAGCGCAGGAGTGATAGGATTGGTGAGGTACGGTGAGCAAATGCAGACCCTTTGAAGTCATATTGCATGGTACCCATTCCATGGGTCTCAACTCTCCAGGTTTAAGGGATTCTGCCTTCAGCTAAAACATGCATGTGGAACCCAGAGTATGATCCACCGTGTGATCGGGAAACGTGTTCAAATGTGTCTCAGTTTTCGTCCCCTGGTACTCGGGTGCAACATTCCAGACGCTTTACTAACACTCTCCCCACTTGGAGAGTCAGTGCCTTTAACCTCCTGTTTGGCCCAGTTTGCAATTTCTGCGGAAAATGAACAGGAATAGGGAGAACCAATGAGAGACTAGCTGGAGGTGTCTGGACGGGCAAATTTAACTCTCATTTCCCACCAGGAAGAGCAATTAACCAAAGGCTCAGCGCGCCATGCTGGAACCACGCTAGGGCCTGAAGCAATCCTGTGGTGTTGCGGCCAGCTCACAAGAAAGCAAGTTGAAGAAAGGAGCTCAGGGGCACTGTCATTCACAAACCTGCAGAGTTATAAATGACAGCTATCGTCCAAAAATATATTGAAGGAAGGCTGCCAAGAGGACTTGAAAGCGGGGCAGAATTGCAGGAAACCGATTTCTGGAGGTAGACTGGAATTGCATGTAAAGCATAGGAAAAGAGACAGAACGTCCACAATGATGCACTTGGCCAAAAAGGGCGTATGCGTTTTTCCTGAATATATTCATGAAAAAACGCATACGCCCTTTTTGGCCAACCAAGCAAGCTTGCAAAGGAAATCTGCACTACAATTAAGTCTCACTGCCCCCCGGTCAAAAGGGCCATCTGAAAAAACAGTAAAATCCAGAAAGGCAGGACAGGCCATGGAGAACTGGGAGCCTTGTTATGCTGATGGGCGGGATGTAAATTGCCAACAGCCACTCTGGAGAAGTGTATGGTGTTTCCTGAAACATCTAGAAAACAAAGCAACAGCGCCTGGGGCACTTCCACTTATGGTCCTATAGCTTATGGAAATTAAAATCAAAAAGACACAGCCACCCCAAAGTTTGGGACCGCTCTGTTTACAAGAACATCGTTTACGGTACAAGTTCAATATCACAGAAAGCGAAAAATGGATAAAGAAGTTGTGGTACTTACGTACAATGCAGTATCACTCAGCAATGAAATCTATGTCATCAGGCCCGTAGCAGCATAATGAGTGGATTCAGGTACGATGATTCTAAGTGAAATAAGTCACACAGAAAAAGAAACATCATAAGATATCACTACTACACGGAATGTAAACTTGGCTACACAGGAACTGAATTACAAAACAGAACAGGGTCTCTAATGTAGAAAACCAACTTATGCTTGCTTAAGGGGAAAGGTGTGTTGGAGTGCTGCATAAACCAGAGATTGAAATTAGCACAAATACCGTTCCATAAGCCAAATATGTAATAGACAAGAGCTACTCCTTGCTCAACGAAGAGGACACAACACCCCATATTAAACGCCTAAGAATATACCTGACTAGTAAGAATCTTAAAACCTATGGATTTATATGTCTCCGAAAGAGAATCAAGAGTGTGTACAGCGGCATAAGCGCAGCATTGATAGGATTGGTGAGGTTCGGTGAGCAAATGCAGACCCTTTGAAGTCATATTGCATGGTACCCATTCCATGGGTCTCAACTCTCCAGGTTTAAGGGATTCTTTCTTCAGCTAAAACATGCATGTGGAACCCAGAGTATGATCCACCATGTGATGGGGAAACGTGTTCAAATGTGTCTCAGTTTTCGTCCCCTGGTACTCGGGTGCAACATTCCAGACGCTTTACTAACACTCTCCCCACTTGGAGAGTCAGTGCCTTTAACCTCCTGTTTGGCCCAGTTTGCAATTTCTGTGGAAAATGAACAGGAATAGGGAGAACCAATGAGAGAGTAGCTGGAGGTGTCTGGACTTGCAAATTTAACTCTCATTTCCCACCAGGAAGAGGAATTAACCAAAGTCTCAGCGTGCCATACCGGAACCACACTAGGGCCTGAAGCAATCCTGCGGTGTTACGGCCAGCTCACAAGAAAGCGAGTTGAAGAAAGGAGCTCAGAGGCACTGTAATACAGAGACCTGCAGAGTTATAAATGACAGCTATCGGCCAAAAATATATTGAAGGAAGGCTGCCAAGAGGACTTGAAAGCGGGGCAGAATTGCAGGAAACCGATTTCAGGAGGTAGACTGGAATTGCATGTAAAGCATAGGAAAAGAGGCAGAACGTCCACAATGATGCACTTGGCCAAAAAGGGCGTATGCGTTTTTTCCTGAATATATTCAGGAAAAAACGCATACGCCCTTTTTGGCCAACCAAGCAAACTTGCAAAGGAAATCTGCACTACAATGAAGTCTCACTGCCCCCCGGTCAAAAGGGCCATCTGATAAAAGTGTAAAATCCAGAAAGGCAGGACAGGCTATGGAGAACTGGGAGCCTTTTTATGCTGATGGGCGGGATGTAAATTGCCAACAGCCACTCTGGAGAAGTGTATGGTGTTTCCTGAAACATCTAGAAAACAAAGCAACAGAGCCTGGGGCACTTCCACTTATGGTCCTATAGCTTAGGGAAATTAAAATCAAAAAGACACAGCCACCCCAAAGTTTGGGACGGCTCTGTTTACAAGAACCTCGTTTACGGTACAAGTTCAATATCGCAGAAAGCGAAAAATGGATAAAGAAGTTGTGGTACTTACGTTCAATGCAATATCACTCAGCAATGAAATCTATGTCATCAGGCCTGTAGCAGCATAATGAGTGGATTCAGGTACGATGATTCTAAGTGAAATAAGTCACGCAGAAAAAGAAACATCATAAGATATCACTACTACACGGAATGTAAAGTTGGCTACACAGGAACTGAATTACAAAACAGAACAGGGTCTCTAATGTAGAAAACCAACTTATGCTTGCTTAAGGGGAAAGGTGAGTTGGGGTGCTGTATAAAACCAGAGATTGAAATTAGCAGAAATACCGTTCCATAAGCCAAATATGTAATAGACAAGAGCTACTCCTTGCTCAATGAAGAGGACACAACACCCCATATTAAACGCCTAAGAATATACCTGACTAGTAAGAATCTTAAAACCTATGGATTTATATGTCTCCGAAAGAGAATCAAGCGTGTGTACAGCGGCATAAGCGCAGCATTGATAGGATTGGTGAGGTTCGGTGAGCAAATGCAGACCCTTTGAAGTCATATTGCATGGTACCCATTCCATGGGTCTCAACTCTCCAGGTTTAAGGGATTCTTCCTTCAGCTAAAACATGCATGGGGAACCCAGAGTATGATCCACCGTGTGAACGGGAAACGTGTTCAAATGTGTCTCAGTTTTCGTCCCCTGGTACTCGGGTGCAACATTCCAGACGCTTTACTAACACTCTCCCCACTTGGAGAGTCAGTGCCTTTAACCTCCTGTTTGGCCCAGTTTGCAATTTCTGCGGAAAATGAACAGGAATAGGGAGAACCAATGAGAGACTAGCTGGAGGTGTCTGGACGGGCAAATTTAACTCTCATTTCCCACCAGGAAGAGGAATTAACCAAAGGCTCAGTGTGCCATGCCGGATCCACACTAGGGCCTGAAGCAATCCTGCGGTGTTGTGGCCAGCTCACAAGAAAGCGAGTTGAAGAAAGGAGTTCAGAGGCACTGTAATACACAAACCTGCAGAGTTATAAATGACAGCTATCGTCCAAAAATATATTGAAGGAAGGCTGCCAAGAGGAGTTGAAAGCGGGGCAGAATTGCAGGAAACCGATTTCAGGAGGTAGACTGGAATTGCATGTAAAGCATAGGAAAAGAGGCAGAACGTCCACAATGATGCACTTGGCCAAAAAGGGCGTATGCGTTTTTTCCTGAATATATTCTGGAAAAAACGCATACGCCCTTTTTGGCCAACCAAGCAAGCTTGAAAAGGAAATCTGCACTACAATGAAGTCTCACTGCCACCCGGTCAAAAGGGCCATCTGAAAAAAGTGTAAAATCCAGAAAGGCAGGACAGGCCATGGAGAACTGGGAGCCTTGTTATGCTGATGGGCGGGATGTAAATTGCCAACAGCCACTCTGGAGAAGTGTATGGTGTTTCCTGAAACATCTACAAAACAAAGCAACAGAGCCTGGGGCACTTCCACTTATGGTCCTATAGCTTAGGGAAATTAAAATCAAAAAGACACAGCCACCCCAAAGTTTGGGACGGCTCTGTTTACAAGAACCTCGTTTACGGTACAAGTTCAATATCGCAGAAAGCGAAAAATGGATAAAGAAGTTGTGGTACTTACGTTCAATGCAATATCACTCAGCAATGAAATCTATGTCATCAGGCCCGTAGCAGCATAATGAGTGGATTCAGGTACGATGATTCTAAGTGAAATAAGTCACGCAGAAAAAGAAACATCATAAGATATCACTACTACAAGGAATGTAAACTTGGCTACACAGGAACTGAATTACAAAACAGAACAGGGTCTCTAATGTAGAAAACCAACTTATGCTGGCTTAAGGGGAAAGGTGAGTTTGAGTGCTGCATAAACCAGAGATTGAAATTAGCACAGATACCGTTCCATAAACCAAATATGTAATAAACAAGAGCTACTCCTTGCTCAACGAAGAGGACACAACACCGCATATTAAACCCCTAAGAATATACCTGGCTAGTAAGAATCTTAAAACCTATGGATTTATATGTCTCCGAAAGAGAATCATGCGTGTGTACAGCGGCATAAGCGCAGCAGTGATAGGATTGGTGAGGTTCGGTGAGCAAATGCAGACCCTTTGAAGTCATATTGCATGGTACCCATTCCATGGGTCTCAACTCTCCAGGTTTAAGGGATTCTGCCTTCAGCTAAAACATGCATGTGGAACCCAGAGTATGATCCACCGTGTGATCGGGAAACGTGTTCAAATGTGTCTCAGTTTTCATCCCCTGGTACTCGGGTGCAACATTCCAGACGCTTTACTAACACTCTCCCCACTTGGAGAGTCAGTGCCTTTAACCTCCTGTTTGGCCCAGTTTGCAATTTCTGCGGAAAATGAACAGGAATAGGGAGAACCAATGAGAGACTAGCTGGAGGTGTCTGGACGGGCAAATTGAACTCTCATTTCCCACCAAGAAGAGGTATTAACCAAAGGCACAGCGTGCCATGCCGGAACCACACTAGGGCCTGAAGCAATCATGCGGTGTTGCGGCCAGCTCACAAGAAAGCGAGTTGAAGAAAGGAGCTCAGGGGCACTGTCATTCACAAACCTGCAGAGTTATAAATGACAGCTATCGTCCAAAAATATATTGAAGGAAGGCTGCCAAGAGGACTTGAAAGCGGGGCAGAATTGCAGGAAACCGATTTCAGGAGGTAGACTGGAATTGCATGTAAAGCATAGGAAAAGAGGCAGAACGTCCACAATGATGCACTTGGCCAAAAAGGGCGTATGCATTTTTTCCTGAATATATTCTGGAAAAAACGCATACGCCCTTTTTGGCCAACCAAGCAAGCTTGCAAAGGAAATCTGCACTACAATGAAGTCTCACTGCCACCCGGTCAAAAGGGCCATCTGAAAAAAGTGTAAAATCCAGAAAGGCAGGAGAGTCCATGGAGAACTGGGAGCCTTGTTATGCTGATGGGCGGGATGTAAATTGCCAACAGCCACTCTGGAGAAGTGTATGGTGTTTCCTGAAACATCTAGAAAACAAAGCAACAGAGTCTAGGGCACTTCCACTTATGGTCCTATAGCTTAGGGAAATTAAAATCAAAAAGACACAGCCACCCCAAAGTTTGGGACGGCTCTGTTTACAAGAACCTCGTTTACTCTACAAGTTCAATATCGCAGAAAGCGAAAAAAGGATAAAGAAGTTGTGGTACTTACGTACAATGCAATATCACTGAGCAATGAAATCTATGTCATCAGGCCCGTAGCAGGATAATGAGTGGATTCAGGTACGATGATTCTAAGTGAAATAAGTCACGCAGAAAAAGAAACATCATAAGATATCACTACTACAAGGAATGTAAACTTGGCTACACAGGAACTGAATTACAAAACAGAACAGGGTCTCTAATGTAGAAAACCAACTTATGCTTGCTTAAGGGGAAAGGTGAGTTGGAGTGCTGCATAAACCAGAGATTGAAATTAGCACAGATACCGTTCCATAAACCAAATATGTAATAGACAAGAGCTACTCCTTGCTCAACGAAGAGGACACAACACCGCATATTAAACCCCTAAGAATATACCTGGCTAGTAAGAATCTTAAAACCTATGGATTTATATGTCTCCGAAAGAGAATCAAGCGTGTGTACAGCGGCATAAGCGCAGGAGTGATAGGATTGGTGAGGTACGGTGAGCAAATGCAGACCCTTTGAAGTCATATTGCATGGTACCCATTCCATGGGTCTCAACTCTCCAGGTTTAAGGGATTCTGCCTTCAGCTAAAACATGCATGTGGAACCCAGAGTATGATCCACCGTGTGATCGGGAAACGTGTTCAAATGTGTCTCAGTTTTCGTCCCCTGGTACTCGGGTGCAACATTCCAGACGCTTTACTAACACTCTCCCCACTTGGAGAGTCAGTGCCTTTAACCTCCTGTTTGGCCCAGTTTGCAATTTCTGCGGAAAATGAACAGGAATAGGGAGAACCAATGAGAGACTAGCTGGAGGTGTCTGGACGGGCAAATTTAACTCTCATTTCCCACCAGGAAGAGCAATTAACCAAAGGCTCAGCGCGCCATGCTGGAACCACGCTAGGGCCTGAAGCAATCCTGTGGTGTTGCGGCCAGCTCACAAGAAAGCGAGTTGAAGAAAGGAGCTCAGGGGCACTGTCATTCACAAACCTGCAGAGTTATAAATGACAGCTATCGTCCAAAAATATATTGAAGGAAGGCTGCCAAGAGGACTTGAAAGCGGGGCAGAATTGCAGGAAACCGATTTCAGGAGGTAGACTGGAATTGCATGTAAAGCATAGGAAAAGAGGCAGAACGTCCACAATGATGCACTTGGCCAAAAAGGGCGTATGCATTTTTTCCTGAATATATTCTGGAAAAAACGCATACGCCCTTTTTGGCCAACCAAGCAAGCTTGCAAAGGAAATCTGCACTACAATGAAGTCTCACTGCCACCCGGTCAAAAGGGCCATCTGAAAAAAGTGTAAAATCCAGAAAGGCAGGAGAGTCCATGGAGAACTGGGAGCCTTGTTATGCTGATGGGCGGGATGTAAATTGCCAACAGCCACTCTGGAGAAGTGTATGGTGTTTCCTGAAACATCTAGAAAACAAAGCAACAGAGTCTAGGGCACTTCCACTTATGGTCCTATAGCTTAGGGAAATTAAAATCAAAAAGACACAGCCACCCCAAAGTTTGGGACGGCTCTGTTTACAAGAACCTCGTTTACTCTACAAGTTCAATATCGCAGAAAGCGAAAAAAGGATAAAGAAGTTGTGGTACTTACGTACAATGCAATATCACTGAGCAATGAAATCTATGTCATCAGGCCCGTAGCAGGATAATGAGTGGATTCAGGTACGATGATTCTAAGTGAAATAAGTCACGCAGAAAAAGAAACATCATAAGATATCACTACTACAAGGAATGTAAACTTGGCTACACAGGAACTGAATTACAAAACAGAACAGGGTCTCTAATGTAGAAAACCAACTTATGCTTGCTTAAGGGGAAAGGTGAGTTGGAGTGCTGCATAAACCAGAGATTGAAATTAGCACAGATACCGTTCCATAAACCAAATATGTAATAGACAAGAGCTACTCCTTGCTCAACGAAGAGGACACAACACCGCATATTAAACCCCTAAGAATATACCTGGCTAGTAAGAATCTTAAAACCTATGGATTTATATGTCTCCGAAAGAGAATCAAGCGTGTGTACAGCGGCATAAGCGCAGGAGTGATAGGATTGGTGAGGTACGGTGAGCAAATGCAGACCCTTTGAAGTCATATTGCATGGTACCCATTCCATGGGTCTCAACTCTCCAGGTTTAAGGGATTCTGCCTTCAGCTAAAACATGCATGTGGAACCCAGAGTATGATCCACCGTGTGATCGGGAAACGTGTTCAAATGTGTCTCAGTTTTCGTCCCCTGGTACTCGGGTGCAACATTCCAGACGCTTTACTAACACTCTCCCCACTTGGAGAGTCAGTGCCTTTAACCTCCTGTTTGGCCCAGTTTGCAATTTCTGCGGAAAATGAACAGGAATAGGGAGAACCAATGAGAGACTAGCTGGAGGTGTCTGGACGGGCAAATTTAACTCTCATTTCCCACCAGGAAGAGCAATTAACCAAAGGCTCAGCGCGCCATGCTGGAACCACGCTAGGGCCTGAAGCAATCCTGTGGTGTTGCGGCCAGCTCACAAGAAAGCGAGTTGAAGAAAGGAGCTCAGGGGCACTGTCATTCACAAACCTGCAGAGTTATAAATGACAGCTATCGTCCAAAAATATATTGAAGGAAGGCTGCCAAGAGGACTTGAAAGCGGGGCAGAATTGCAGGAAACCGATTTCTGGAGGTAGACTGGAATTGCATGTAAAGCATAGGAAAAGAGACAGAACGTCCACAATGATGCACTTGGCCAAAAAGGGCGTATGCGTTTTTCCTGAATATATTCATGAAAAAACGCATACGCCCTTTTTGGCCAACCAAGCAAGCTTGCAAAGGAAATCTGCACTACAATTAAGTCTCACTGCCCCCCGGTCAAAAGGGCCATCTGAAAAAACAGTAAAATCCAGAAAGGCAGGACAGGCCATGGAGAACTGGGAGCCTTGTTATGCTGATGGGCGGGATGTAAATTGCCAACAGCCACTCTGGAGAAGTGTATGGTGTTTCCTGAAACATCTAGAAAACAAAGCAACAGCGCCTGGGGCACTTCCACTTATGGTCCTATAGCTTATGGAAATTAAAATCAAAAAGACACAGCCACCCCAAAGTTTGGGACCGCTCTGTTTACAAGAACATCGTTTACGGTACAAGTTCAATATCACAGAAAGCGAAAAATGGATAAAGAAGTTGTGGTACTTACGTACAATGCAGTATCACTCAGCAATGAAATCTATGTCATCAGGCCCGTAGCAGCATAATGAGTGGATTCAGGTACGATGATTCTAAGTGAAATAAGTCACACAGAAAAAGAAACATCATAAGATATCACTACTACACGGAATGTAAACTTGGCTACACAGGAACTGAATTACAAAACAGAACAGGGTCTCTAATGTAGAAAACCAACTTATGCTTGCTTAAGGGGAAAGGTGTGTTGGAGTGCTGCATAAACCAGAGATTGAAATTAGCACAAATACCGTTCCATAAGCCAAATATGTAATAGACAAGAGCTACTCCTTGCTCAACGAAGAGGACACAACACCCCATATTAAACGCCTAAGAATATACCTGACTAGTAAGAATCTTAAAACCTATGGATTTATATGTCTCCGAAAGAGAATCAAGAGTGTGTACAGCGGCATAAGCGCAGCATTGATAGGATTGGTGAGGTTCGGTGAGCAAATGCAGACCCTTTGAAGTCATATTGCATGGTACCCATTCCATGGGTCTCAACTCTCCAGGTTTAAGGGATTCTTTCTTCAGCTAAAACATGCATGTGGAACCCAGAGTATGATCCACCATGTGATGGGGAAACGTGTTCAAATGTGTCTCAGTTTTCGTCCCCTGGTACTCGGGTGCAACATTCCAGACGCTTTACTAACACTCTCCCCACTTGGAGAGTCAGTGCCTTTAACCTCCTGTTTGGCCCAGTTTGCAATTTCTGTGGAAAATGAACAGGAATAGGGAGAACCAATGAGAGAGTAGCTGGAGGTGTCTGGACTTGCAAATTTAACTCTCATTTCCCACCAGGAAGAGGAATTAACCAAAGTCTCAGCGTGCCATACCGGAACCACACTAGGGCCTGAAGCAATCCTGCGGTGTTGCGGCCAGCTCACAAGAAAGCGAGTTGAAGAAAGGAGCTCAGAGGCACTGTAATACAGAGACCTGCAGAGTTATAAATGACAGCTATCGGCCAAAAATATATTGAAGGAAGGCTGCCAAGAGGACTTGAAAGCGGGGCAGAATTGCAGGAAACCGATTTCAGGAGGTAGACTGGAATTGCATGTAAAGCATAGGAAAAGAGGCAGAACGTCCACAATGATGCACTTGGCCAAAAAGGGCGTATGCCTTTTTTCCTGAATATATTCAGGAAAAAACGCATACGCCCTTTTTGGCCAACCAAGCAAACTTGCAAAGGAAATCTGCACTACAATGAAGTCTCACTGCCCCCCGGTCAAAAGGGCCATCTGATAAAAGTGTAAAATCCAGAAAGGCAGGACAGGCTATGGAGAACTGGGAGCCTTTTTATGCTGATGGGCGGGATGTAAATTGCCAACAGCCACTCTGGAGAAGTGTATGGTGTTTCCTGAAACATCTAGAAAACAAAGCAACAGAGCCTGGGGCACTTCCACTTATGGTCCTATAGCTTAGGGAAATTAAAATCAAAAAGACACAGCCACCCCAAAGTTTGGGACGGCTCTGTTTACAAGAACCTCGTTTACGGTACAAGTTCAATATCGCAGAAAGCGAAAAATGGATAAAGAAGTTGTGGTACTTACGTTCAATGCAATATCACTCAGCAATGAAATCTATGTCATCAGGCCTGTAGCAGCATAATGAGTGGATTCAGGTACGATGATTCTAAGTGAAATAAGTCACGCAGAAAAAGAAACATCATAAGATATCACTACTACACGGAATGTAAAGTTGGCTACACAGGAACTGAATTACAAAACAGAACAGGGTCTCTAATGTAGAAAACCAACTTATGCTTGCTTAAGGGGAAAGGTGAGTTGGGGTGCTGTATAAAACCAGAGATTGAAATTAGCAGAAATACCATTCCATAAGCCAAATATGTAATAGACAAGAGCTACTCCTTGCTCAATGAAGAGGACACAACACCCCATATTAAACGCCTAAGAATATACCTGACTAGTAAGAATCTTAAAACCTATGGATTTATATGTCTCCGAAAGAGAATCAAGCGTGTGTACAGCGGCATAAGCGCAGCATTGATAGGATTGGTGAGGTTCGGTGAGCAAATGCAGACCCTTTGAAGTCATATTGCATGGTACCCATTCCATGGGTCTCAACTCTCCAGGTTTAAGGGATTCTTCCTTCAGCTAAAACATGCATGGGGAACCCAGAGTATGATCCACCGTGTGAACGGGAAACGTGTTCAAATGTGTCTCAGTTTTCGTCCCCTGGTACTCGGGTGCAACATTCCAGACGCTTTACTAACACTCTCCCCACTTGGAGAGTCAGTGCCTTTAACCTCCTGTTTGGCCCAGTTTGCAATTTCTGCGGAAAATGAACAGGAATAGGGAGAACCAATGAGAGACTAGCTGGAGGTGTCTGGACGGGCAAATTTAACTCTCATTTCCCACCAGGAAGAGGAATTAACCAAAGGCTCAGTGTGCCATGCCGGATCCACACTAGGGCCTGAAGCAATCCTGCGGTGTTGTGGCCAGCTCACAAGAAAGCGAGTTGAAGAAAGGAGTTCAGAGGCACTGTAATACACAAACCTGCAGAGTTATAAATGACAGCTATCGGCCAAAAATATATTGAAGGAAGGCTGCCAAGAGGAGTTGAAAGCGGGGCAGAATTGCAGGAAACCGATTTCAGGAGGTAGACTGGAATTGCATGTAAAGCATAGGAAAAGAGGCAGAACGTCCACAATGATGCACTTGGCCAAAAAGGGCGTATGCGTTTTTTCCTGAATATATTCTGGAAAAAACGCATACGCCCTTTTTGGCCAACCAAGCAAGCTTGAAAAGGAAATCTGCACTACAATGAAGTCTCACTGCCACCCGGTCAAAAGGGCCATCTGAAAAAAGTGTAAAATCCAGAAAGGCAGGACAGGCCATGGAGAACTGGGAGCCTTTTTATGCTGATGGGCGGGATGTAAATTGCCAACAGCCACTCTGGAGAAGTGTATGGTGTTTCCTGAAACATCTACAAAACAAAGCAACAGAGCCTGGGGCACTTCCACTTATGGTCCTATAGCTTAGGGAAATTAAAATCAAAAAGACACAGCAACCCCAAAGTTTGGGACGGCTCTGTTTACAAGAACCTCGTTTACGGTACAAGTTCAATATCGCAGAAAGCGAAAAATGGATAAAGAAGTTGTGGTACTTACGTT
Organism: Leucopleurus acutus; assembly: GCF_964270905.1. Classification (NCBI taxonomy): domain Eukaryota; kingdom Metazoa; phylum Chordata; class Mammalia; order Artiodactyla; family Delphinidae; genus Leucopleurus; species Leucopleurus acutus. Next base: position 102,221,645 of record NC_139146.1, on the reverse strand, counting down.
CAATGCAATATCACTCAGCAATGAAATCTATGTCATCAGGCCCGTAGCAGCATAATGAGTGGATTCAGGTACGATGATTCTAAGTGAAATAAGTCACGCAGAAAAAGAAACATCATAAGATATCACTACTACAAGGAATGTAAACTTGGCTACACAGGAACTGAATTACAAAACAGAACAGGGTCTCTAATGTAGAAAACCAACTTATGCTTGCTTAAGGGGAAAGGTGAGTTTGAGTGCTGCATAAACCAGAGATTGAAATTAGCACAGATACCGTTCCATAAACCAAATATGTAATAAACAAGAGCTACTCCTTGCTCAACGAAGAGGACACAACACCGCATATTAAACCCCTAAGAATATACCTGGCTAGTAAGAATCTTAAAACCTATGGATTTATATGTCTCCGAAAGAGAATAATGCGTGTGTACAGCGGCATAAGCGCAGCAGTGATAGGATTGGTGAGGTTCGGTGAGCAAATGCAGACCCTTTGAAGTCATATTGCATGGTACCCATTCCATGGGTCTCAACTCTCCAGGTTTAAGGGATTCTGCCTTCAGCTAAAACATGCATGTGGAACCCAGAGTATGATCCACCGTGTGATCGGGAAACGTGTTCAAATGTGTCTCAGTTTTCATCCCCTGGTACTCGGGTGCAACATTCCAGACGCTTTACTAACACTCTCCCCACTTGGAGAGTCAGTGCCTTTAACCTCCTGTTTGGCCCAGTTTGCAATTTCTGCGGAAAATGAACAGGAATAGGGAGAACCAATGAGAGACTAGCTGGAGGTGTCTGGACGGGCAAATTGAACTCTCATTTCCCACCAAGAAGAGGTATTAACCAAAGGCACAGCGTGCCATGCCGGAACCACACTAGGGCCTGAAGCAATCATGCGGTGTTGCGGCCAGCTCACAAGAAAGCGAGTTGAAGAAAGGAGCTCAGGGGCACTGTCATTCACAAACCTGCAGAGTTATAAATGACAGCTATCGTCCAAAAATATATTGAAGGAAGGCTGCCAAGAGGACTTGAAAGCGGGGCAGAATTGCAGGAAACCGATTTCAGGAGGTAGACTGGAATTGCATGTAAAGCATAGGAAAAGAGGCAGAACGTCCACAATGATGCACTTGGCCAAAAAGGGCGTATGCATTTTTTCCTGAATATATTCTGGAAAAAACGCATACGCCCTTTTTGGCCAACCAAGCAAGCTTGCAAAGGAAATCTGCACTACAATGAAGTCTCACTGCCACCCGGTCAAAAGGGCCATCTGAAAAAAGTGTAAAATCCAGAAAGGCAGGACAGGCCATGGAGAACTGGGAGCCTTGTTATGCTGATGGGCGGGATGTAAATTGCCAGCAGCCACTCTGGAGAAGTGTATGGTGTTTCCTGAAACATCTAGAAAACAAAGCAACAGAGCCTAGGGCACTTCCACTTATGGTCCTATAGCTTAGGGAAATTAAAATCAAAAAGACACAGCCACCCCAAAGTTTGGGACGGCTCTGTTTACAAGAACATCGTTTACGGAACAAGTTCAATATCACAGAAAGCGAAAAATGGATAAAGAAGTTGTGGTACTTATGTACAATGCAATATCACTCAGCAATGAAATCTATGTCATCAGGCCCGTAGAAGCATAATGAGTGGATTCAGGTACGATGATTCTATGTGAAATAAGTCACACAGAAAAAGGAACATCATAAGATATCACTACTACACGGAATGTAAACTTGGCTACACAGGAACTGAATTACAAAACAGAACAGGGTCTCTAATGTAGAAAACCAACTTATGCTTGCTTAAGGTCAAAGGTGAGTTGGGGTGCTGCATAAAACCAGAGATTGAAATTAGCACAGATACCGTTCCATAAGCCAAATATGTAATAGACAAGAGCTACTCCTTGCTCAACGAAGTGGACTCAACACCCCACATTAAACGCCTAAGAATATACCTGACTACTAATAATCTTAAAACCTAAGGATTTATATGTCTCCGAAAGAGAATCAAGCGTGTGTACAGCGGCATAAGCGCAGCATTGATAGGATTGGTGAGGTTTGGTGAGCAAATGCAGACCCTTTCAAGTCATATTGCATGGTACCCATTCCATGGGTCTCAACTCTCCAGGTTTAAGGGATTCTTCCTTCAGCTAAAATATGCATGTGGAACCCAGAGTATGATCCACCGTGTGATCGGGAAACGTGTTCAAATGTGTCTCAGTTTTCGTCCCCTGGTACTCGGGTGCAACATTCCAGACGCTTTACTAACACTCTCCCCACTTGGAGAGTCAGTGCCTTTAACCTCCTGTTTGGCCCAGTTTCCAATTTCTGCGGTAAATGAACAGGAAAAGGGAGAACCAATGAGAGACTACCTGAAGGTGTCTGGACGGGCAAATTGAACTCTCATTTCCCACCAGGAAGGGGAAATAAGCAAAGGCTCAGCGTGCCATGCCGGAACCACACTAGGGCCTGAAGCAATCCTGCGGTGTTGCGGCCAGCTCACAAGAAAGCGAGTTGAAGAAAGGAGCTCAGGGGCACTGTCATTCACAAACCTGCAGAGTTATAAATGACAGCTATCTTCCAAAAATATATTGAAGAAAGGCAGCCAAGAGGAGTTGAAAGCGGGGCAGAATTGCAGGAAACCGATTTCAGGAGGTACACTGGAATTGCATGTAAAGCATAGGAAAAGAGGCAGAATGTCCACAATGATGCACTTGGCCAAAAAGGGCGTATGCGTTTTTTCCTGAATATATTCAGGAAAAAACGCATACGCACTTTCTGGCCAACCAAGCAAGCTTGCAAAGGAAATCTGCACTACAATGAAGTCTCACTGCCCCCCGGTCAAAAGGGCCATCTGAAAAAAGTGTAAAATCCAGAAAGGCAGGACAGGCCATGGAGAACTGGGAGCCTTGTTATGCTGATGGGCGGGATGTAAATTGCCAGCAGCCACTCTGGAGAAGTGTATGGTGTTTCCTGAAACATCCAAAAAACAAAGCAACAGAGCCTAGGGCACTTCCACTTATGGTCCTATAGCTTAGGGAAATTAAAATCAAAAAGACACAGCCACCCCAAAGTTTGGGACGGCTCTTTTTACAAGAACCTCGTTTACCGTACAAGTTCAATATCACAGAAAGCGAAAAATGGATAAAGAAGTTGTGGTACTTACGTACAATGCAATATCACTCAGCAATGAAATCTATGTCATCAGGCCCGTAGCAGCATAATGAGTGGATTCAGGTACGATGATTCTAAGTGAAATAAGTCACACAGAAAAAGAAACATCATAAGATATCACTACTACACGGAATGTAAACTTGGCTACACAAGAACTGAATTACAAAACAGAACAGGGTCTCTAATGTAGAAAACCAACATATGCTTGCTTAAGGGCAAAGGTGAGTTGGGGTGCTGCATAAAACCAGAGATTGAAATTAGCACAGATACCGTTCCATAAGCCAAATATGTAATAGACAAGAGCTACTCCTTGCTCAACGAAGAGGACACAACACCCCATATCAAACGCCTAAGAATATACCTGACTAGTAAAAATCTTAAAACCTATGGATTTATATGTCTCCGAAAGAGAATCAAGCGTGTGTACAGCGGCATAAGCACAGCATTGATAGGATTGGTGAGGTTCGGTGAGCAAATGCATACCCTTTGAAGTCATTTTGCATGGTACCCATTCCATGGGTCTCAACTCTCCAGGTTTAAGGGATTCTTCCTTCAGCTAAAACATGCATGTGGAACCCAGAGTATGATCCACCGTGTGATCGGGAAACGTGTTCAAATGTGTCTCAGTTTTCGTCCCCTGGTACTCGGGTGCAACATTCCAGACGCTTTACTAACACTCTCCCCACTTGGAGAGTCAGTGCCTTTAACCTCCTGTTTGGCCCAGTTTGCAATTTCTGCGGAAAATGAGCAGGAATAGGGAGAACCAATGAGAGACTAGCTGGAGGTGTCTGGACGGGCAAATTGAACTCTCATTTCCCACCAGGAAGAGGAATTAAGCAAAGGCTCAGTGTGCCATGCCGGAACCACACTAGGGCCTGAAGCAATCCTGCGGTGTTGCGGCCAGCTCACAAGAAAGCGAGTTGAAGAAAGGAGCTCAGGGGCACTGTCATTCAGAAACCTGCAGAGTTATAAATGACAGCTATCGTCCAAAAATATATTGCAGGAAGGCTGCCAAGAGGACTTGAAAGTGGGGCAGAATTGCAGGAAACCGATTTCAGGAGGTAGACTGGAATTGCATGTAAAGCATAGGAAAAGAGGCAGAACGTCCACAATGATGCACTTGGCCAAAAAGGGCGTATGCGTTTTTTCCTGAATATATTCAGGAATAAACGCATACGCCCTTTTTGGCCAACCAAGCAAGCTTGCAAAGGAAATCTGCACTACAACGAAGTCTCACTGCCCCCCGGTCAAAAGGGGCATCTGAAAAAAGTGTAAAATCCAGAAAGGCAGGACAGGCCATGGAGAACTAGGAGCCTTGTTATGCTGATGGGCGGGATGTAAATTGCCAACAGCCACTCTGGAGAAGTGTATGGTGTTTCCTGAAACATCTAGAAAACAAAGCAACAGAGCCTAGGGCACTTCCACTTATGGTCCTATAGCTTAGGGAAATTAAAATCAAAAAGACACAGTCACCCCAAAGTTTGGGACGGCTCTGTTTACAAGAACCTCGTTTACTGTACAAGTTCAATATCACAGAAAGTGAAAAATGGATTAAGAAGTTGTGGTACTTACGTACAATGCAATATCACTCAGCAATGAAATCTATGTCATCAGGCCCGTAGCAGCATAATCAGTGGATTCAGGTACGATGATTCTATGTGAAATAAGTCACACAGAAAAAGAAACAGCATAAGATATCACTACTACACGGAATGTAAACTTGGCTATACAGGAACTGAATTACAAAACAGAACAGGGTCTCTAATGTAGAAAACCAACTTATGCTTGCTTAAGGGCAAAGGTGAGTTGGGGTGCTGCATAAAACCAGAGATTGAAATTAGCACAGATACCGTTCGATAAGACAAATATGTAATAGACAAGAGCTACTCCTTGCTCAACGAAGAGGACACAACACCCCATATCAAACGCCTAAGAATATACTTGACTAGTAAGAATCTTAAAACCTATGGATTTATATGTCTCCGAAAGAGAATCAAGCGTGTGTACAGCGGCATAAGCACAGCAGTGATAGGATTGGTGAGGATCAGTGAGCAAATGCAGACCCTTTGAAGTCATATTGCATGGTACCCATTCCATGGGTCTCAACTCTCCAGGTTTAAGGGATTCTTCCTTCAGCTAAAACATGCATGTGGAACCCAGAGTATGATCCACCGTGTGATCGGAAAACGTGTTCAAATGTGTCTCAGTTTTCGTCCCCTGGTACTCGGGTGCAACATTCCAGACGATTTACTAACACTCTCCCCACTTGGAGAGTCAGTGCCTTTAACCTCCTGTTTGGCCCAGTTTGCAATTTCTGCGGAAAATGAACAGGAATAGGGAGAACCAATGAGAGACTAGCTGGAGGTGTCTGGACGGGCAAATTGAACTCTCATTTCCCACCAGGTAGAGGAATTAACCAAAGGCTCAGCGTGCCATGCCGGAACCACACTAGGGCCAGAAGCAATCCTGTGGTGTTGCGGCCAGCTCACAAGAAAGCGAGTTGAAGAAAGGAGCTCAGAGGCACTGTAATACACAAACCTGCAGAGTTATAAATGACAGCTATCGTCCAAAAATATATTGAAGGAAGGCTGCCAAGAGGACTTGAAAGCGGGGCAGAATTGCAGGAAACCGATTTCAGGAGGTAGACTGGAATTGCATGTAAAGCATAGGAAAAGAGGCAGAACGTCCACAATGTTGCACTTGACCAAAAAGGGCGTATGCCTTTTTTCCTGAATATATTCAGGAAAAAACGCATACGCACTTTTTGGCCAACCAAGCAAGCTTGCAAAGGAAATCTGCACTACAATGAAGTCTCACTGCCCCCTGGTCAAAAGGGCCATCTGAAAAAAGTGTAAAATCCAGAAAGTCAGGACAGGCCATGGAGAACTGGGAGCCTTGTTATGCTGATGGGCGGGATGTAAATTGCCAGCAGCCACTCTGGAGAAGTGTATGGTGTTTCCTGAAACATCTAGAAAACAAAGCAACAGAGCCTAGGGCACTTCCACTTATGGTCCTATAGCTTAGGGAAATTAAAATCAAAAAGACACAGCCACCCCAAAGTTTGGGACGGCTCTGTTTACAAGAACATCGTTTACGGAACAAGTTCAATATCACAGAAAGCGAAAAATGGATAAAGAAGTTGTGGTACTTATGTACAATGCAATATCACTCAGCAATGAAATCTATGTCATCAGGCCCGTAGCAGCATAATGATTAGATTCAGGTACGATGATTCTAAGTGAAATAAGTCACACAGAAAAAGAAACATCATAAGATATCACTACTACACGGAATGTAAACTTGGCTACACAGGAACTGAATTACAAAACAGAACAGGGTCTCAAATGTAGAAAACCAACTTATGCTTGCTTAAGGGGAAAGGTAAGTTGGGGTGCTGCATAAAACCAGAGATTGAAATTAGCACAGATACCGTTCCATAAGCCAAATATGTAATAGACAAGAGCTACTCCTTGCTCAACGAAGTGGACTCAACACCCCATATTAAACACCTAAGAATATACCTGACTAGTAAGAATCTTAAAACCTATGGATTCATATGTCTCCGTAAGAGAATCAAGCATGTGTACAGCGGCATAAATGCAGCAGTGATAGGATTGGTGAGGTTCGGTGAGCAAATGCAGACCCTTTGAAGTCATATTGCATGGTACCCATTCCATGGGTCTCAACTCTCCATGTTTAAGGGATTCTTCCTTCAGCTAAAACATGCATGTGGAACCCAGAGTACGATCCACCGTGTGATCGCGAAACGTGTTCAAATGTGTCTCAGTTGTCGTCCCCTGGTACTCGGGTGCAACATTCCAGACGCTTTACTAACACTCTCCCCACTTGGAGAGTCAGTGCCTTTAACCTCCTGTTTGGCCCAGTTTGCAATTTCTGTGGAAAATGAACAGGAATAGGGAGAACCAATGAGAGAGTAGCTGGAGGTGTCTGGACGGGCAAATTTAACTCTCATTTCCCACCAAGAAGAGGAATTAACCAAAGGCTCAGCATGCCATGCCAGAACAAAACTAGGGCCTGAAGCAGTCCTGCGGTGTTGCGGCCAGCTGACAAGAAAGCGAGTTGAAGAAAGGAGCTCAGGGGCACTCTAATTCACAAACCTGCAGAGTTATAAATGACAGCTACCTTCCAAAAATATATTGAAGTAAGGCTGCCAAGAGGAGTTGAATGCGGGGCAGAATTGCAGGAAACTGATTTCAGGAGGTAGACTGGAATTGCATGTAAAGCATAGGAAAAGAGGCAGAACGTCCACAATGATGCACTTGGCCAAAAAGGGTGTATGCGTTTTTTCCTGAATATATTCACGAAAAAACGCATACGCCCTTTTTGGCCAACCAAGCAAGCTTGCAAAGGAAATCTGCACTACAATGAAGTCTCACTGCCCCCCGGTCAAAAGGGTCATCTGAAAAAAGTGTAAAATCCAGAAAGGCAGGACAGGCCAAGGAGAACTGGGAGCCTTGTTATGCTGATAGGCGGGATGTAAATTGCCAGCAGCCAATCTGGAGAAGTGTATGGTGTTTCCTGAAACATCCAAAAAACAAAGCAACAGAGCCTAGGGCACTTCCACTTATGGTTCTATAGCTTAGGGAAATTAAAATCAAAAAGACACAGCCACCCCAAAGATGAGACGGCTCTGTTTACAAGAACCTCGTTCACGGTACAAGTTCAATATCACAGAAAGCGAAAAATGGATAAAGAAGTTGTGGTACTTACGTTCAATGCAATATCACTCAGCAATGAAATCTATGTCATCAGGCCCGTAGCAGCATAATGAGTGGATTCAGGTACGATTTTTCTAAGTGAAATAAGTCACACAGAAAAAGAAACATCATAAGATATCACTACTACACAGAATGTAAACTTAGCTACACAGGAACTGAATTACAAAATAGAACAGGGTCTCAAATGTAGAAAACCAACTTATGCTTGCTTAAGGGGAAAGGTGAGTTGGGGTGCTGCATGAAACCAGAGATTGAAATTAGCACAGATACCGTTCCATAAGCCAAATATGTAATAGACAAGAGCTACTCCTTGCTCAACGAAGTGGACTCAACACCCCATATTAAACGCCTAAGAATATACCTGACTAGTAAGAATCTTAAAACCTTTGGATTTATATGTCTCCGAAAGAGAATCAAGCGTCTGTACAGCGGCATAAACGCAGCAGTGATAGGATTGGTGAGGTTCGCTGAGCAAATGCAGACCCTTTGAAGTCATATTGCATGGTACCCATTCCATGGGTCTCAACTCTCCATGTTTAAGGGATTCTTCCTTCAGCTAAAACATGCATGTGGAACCCAGAGTACGATCCACCGTGTGATCGCGAAACGTGTTCAAATGTGTCTCAGTTGTCGTCCCCTGGTACTCGGGTGCAACATTCCAGACGCTTTACTAACACTCTCCCCACTTGGAGAGTCAGTGCCTTTAACCTCCTGTTTGGCCCAGTTTGCAATTTCTGTGGAAAATGAACAGGAATAGGGAGAACCAATGAGAGACTAGGTGGAGGTGTCTGGACGGGCAAATTTAACTCTCATTTCCCACCAAGAAGAGGAATTAACCAAAGGCTCAGCATGCCATGCCAGAACAAAACTAGGGCCTGAAGCAGTCCTGCGGTTTTGCGGCCAGCTCACAAGAAAGCGAGTTTAAGAAAGGAGCTCAGGGGCACTCTAATTCACAAACCTGCAGAGTTATAAATGACAGCTACCTTCCAAAAATATATTGAAGTAAGGCTGCCAAGAGGAGTTGAATGCGGGGCAGAATTGCAGGAAACTGATTTCAGGAGGTAGACTGGAATTGCATGTAAAGCATAGGAAAAGAGGCAGAACGTCCACAATGATGCACTTGGCCAAAAAGGGTGTATGCGTTTTTTCCTGAATATATTCAGGAAAAAACGCATACGCCCTTTTTGGCCAACCAAGCAAGCTTGCAAAGGAAATCTGCACTACAAAGAAGTCTCACTGCCCCCCGGTCAAAAGGGTCATCTGAAAAAAGTGTAAAATCCAGAAAGGCAGGACAGGCCAAGGAGAACTGGGAGCCTTGTTATGCTGATAGGCGGGATGTAAATTGCCAGCAGCCAATCTGGAGAAGTGTATGGTGTTTCCTGAAACATCCAAAAAACAAAGCAACAGAGCCTAGGGCACTTCCACTTATGGTTCTATAGCTTAGGGAAATTAAAATCAAAAAGACACAGCCACCCCAAAGATGAGACGGCTCTGTTTACAAGAACCTCGTTCATGGTACAAGTTCAATATCACAGAAAGCGAAAAATGGATAAAGAAGTTGTGGTACTTACGTTCAATGCAATATCACTCAGCAATGAAATCTATGTCATCAGGCCCGTAGCAGCATAATGAGTGGATTCAGGTACGATTTTTCTAAGTGAAATAAGTCACACAGAAAAAGAAACATCATAAGATATCACTACTACACAGAATGTAAACTTAGCTACACAGGAACTGAATTACAAAATAGAACAGGGTCTCAAATGTAGAAAACCAACTTATGCTTGCTTAAGGGGAAAGGTGAGTTGGGGTGCTGCATGAAACCAGAGATTGAAATTAGCACAGATACCGTTCCATAAGCCAAATATGTAATAGACAAGAGCTACTCCTTGCTCAACGAAGTGGACTCAACACCCCATATTAAACGCCTAAGAATATACCTGACTAGTAAGAATCTTAAAACCTTTGGATTTATATGTCTCCGAAAGAGAATCAAGCGTCTGTACAGCGGCATAAACGCAGCAGTGATAGGATTGGTGAGGTTCGCTGAGCAAATGCAGACCCTTTGAAGTCATATTGCATGGTACCCATTCCATGGGTCTCAACTCTCCATGTTTAAGGGATTCTTCCTTCAGCTAAAACATGCATGTGGAACCCAGAGTATGATCTACCGTGTGATCGGGAAACGTGTTCAAATGTGTCTCAGTTTTCGTCCCCTGGTACTCGGGTGCAGCATTCCAGACGATTACTAACACTCTCCCCACTTGGAGAGTCAGTGCCTTTAACCTCCTGTTTGACCCAGTTTGCAATTTCTTCGGAAGATGAACAGGAATAAGGAGAAGCAATGGGAGACTATCCTTAGGTGTCTGGACGGGTAAATTTAACTCTCATTTCCCACCAGGAAGATAAATGAACCAAAGGCTCCGCCTGCCATGCTGGAACTAGATTAGGGCCTGAGGAGATCCTGCGGTGTTGCGGCCAGCTCACAAGAAAGCGAGTTGAAGAAAGGAGCTCAGGGGCACTGTAATTCAGAAACCTGCGGAGTTATAAATGACAGCTATCATCCAAAATTATACTGAAGTAAGGCTGCGAAGAGGACTTGAATGCGGGGCAGAATTGCTGGAAACTGATTTCAGAACGTACACGGGAGTAGCTCTTAAAGCATAGGAAAAGGGACAGAACTTGGAAAATAATGCACTTGGCAAAAACGGGCATATGTGTTTTATGCAGAGCTCTCATAACTGAGGGGAGGAGATTCCCAGCAGGCTCCAACTGCCACCTGAGGGCTCACATTGCCAAGGCAACGTGAGCATGCCAGGCAGGAGTTACCTCACAGCAGAGGTCCCACCTCACAGAAGGGTGAGAAACCCAGCCAACATCAGACTCTCACCAGAGGGCCCACATCACCAAGGGGATGGGAACCAGGCAGGAGTGTCTTCACATCAGTGGGGCCACATCATCGAAAGCTGAGGTACTCAGCACATGTGTCCTCAAACCAGAGGACCCACATCACCAAGGACCTCGGAGTGAGGCAGGCAGGAGTAGCCTCACAACACTGGGCCCATAGAATAAAAAAGTGAGGAATCCAGCGGTTGGAACCTCCCAGCAGGTGACCCAGAGCACCGAGGCTATGGGATCCAGGCCACAGTGAACTCACAAAAGAGGGCCCATGTCATGAAACTGAGCAACCCAGCCATTGGGACCTCAGAGCAGGAGGCCCACATCCCCATGGGGATGGAATTCTGGTAGGAGTGTCCTCGCACCACTGAGAACGTATCAGAAAATTTTGGGCGACCAGCAGTTAGGGCCTGACGCCAGAGGACCCTCATCACCAAGGGAAGGAGGCTCCCAGCAGGCTCCAACTGCCACCAGAGGGCTGACGTCGCCAAGGCGATGTGTGCCAACCAGGCATGAATGACCTCACAGCAGAGGGCCCACCTCAGAGAAGTGTGACGAACCCAGTCAGGATCAGACTCGCACCAGAGGGCCCACATCACCAAATGGATTGGAACCAGGCAGGAGTGTCCTCACATGAGTAGGGCCACATCATCTAAAGGTGAGGAAACCAGAACATGTGGCTTCAAACCATAGGACACCCATCACCAAGGGGCTGGGAGTGAGGCAGGCAGGAGGAGCCTCATAACAGAGGGCCCAAAAATAAGAAAGGTGAGGAATCCAGCAGTTGGAACCTCCCAGCAGGCGGCCCAGAGCACAGAGGCTAGAGGAACCAGGCCAGAGTGAACTAACACCAGACAGCCCACATCATGAAACTGTGAGCAACCCAGACATTGGGACCTCAGAGCAGAAGGCCCACATCCCCATGGTGATGGGAACATGACAGGAGTGTCCTGGCATCACTGGGCTCACATCAGAAAACGTGGGGTGCTCAGAAGTTAGGGCCTGACGCTAGAGGGCACTCATCACCGAGAGGAGGAGGCTCCCAGCAGGCTCCAGCTGCCACCAGAGGGCCAACGTCACCAAGGTGATGTGGGCCAGCCTGGCAGGAGTGACCTCACAGCAGAGGGCCCACCTCACAGAGGGGTGAGGAACACAGCCAGGATCAGACTCTCACCAGAGGGCCCACATCACCAAGGGGATGGGAACCAGGCAGGAGTGTCCCCACACCAGTGGGACAACATCATCGAAAGGTGAGGATCCCAGCACATGTGTCCTCAAACCAGAGGAACCACATCACCAAGGGGTTCGGAATGAGGCTGGCAGGACTGGCCTCACAACACAGGGTCCATAGAATATAAAAGTTGAGGAATCCAGCAGTTGGAACCTCCCAGCAAGTGGCCCAGAGCACCGAGGCTATGGGATCCAGGCCACAGTGAACTCACAGCAGAGGGCCCACATCATGAAACTGTGAGCAGCCCAGCTGTTGGGACCTCAGAACAGAAGGCCCACATCCCCATTGGGATGGGAACCTGGCAGGAGTGGCTTTGCACCACTTAGCACATATCAGAAAATGTTAGGAGCCCAGCAGTTAGGGGCTGATGCCAGGGGGCCCTCATAACTGAGGGGAGGAGACTCCCAGCAGGTTCCAACTGCCAACAGAGGGACCACGTCTACAAGGTGGCATGCGCCAGCCAGGCAGTAGTGACCTCACAGCAGAGGGCCTATCTCACAGAAGGGTGAGGAACCGAGGCAGGATGAGACTCTCACCAGAGGGCCCACAACACCAAGGGGATGGGAACCAGTCAGGACTGTCCTCCCACCAGTGGGGCCACATCATCGAAAGGTGAGGAACCCAGCACATGTGGCCTCATATCAGAGGACATACATCACAAAGGGGATGGGAGTGAGGCAGGTAGGAGTAGCCTAAAAACAGAGGGCCCAAAGAATAAAAAAAGTGAGGAATCCAGCATTTGGAACCTCCCAGCAGGCGGCCGAGAGCACAGAAGCTATGGGATGCAGGCAGGAGTTAACTAACACCAGAGAGCCCACATCATGAAACTGTGAGCAACCCAGGCGTTGGGACTTCAGAGCAGAAAGCCCACATCCCCATGGGGATGGGAACCTGACAGGAGTGTCCTGGCATCACTGGGCTCACATCAGAAAACGTGGGGAGCCCAGCAGTTAGAGCCTGATGCTAGAGGGCCGTCATCACCGAGGGCAGGAGGCTCCCAGCAGGTTCCATGTGCCAACAGAGGGCCCACGTCGCCAAGGTGATGTGTGCAAGTCAGGCAGGATTGACCTCACAGCAGAGGGCCTACCTCACAGAAGAGTGAGGAACCCAGCCAGGATAAGACTGTCACCAGAAGGCCCACATCACCAAGGGGATGGGAACCAGGCAGGAGTGTCCTCACACCAGTGGGGCCACATCATTGAAAGTTGCCTAACCCAGCACATGTGGCCTCAAACCAGAAGACCCACATCACGAAGGGGTTGCGAGTGAGGCAGGCAGGAGGAGCATCACAACACAGGACCCATAGAATACAAAAGTTGAGGAATCGAGCAGTTGGAACCTCCCAGCAGGCAGCCAAGACCACAGAGGCTATGGGATCCAGGCCACAGTGAACTAACACCAGAGAGCCCACATCATGAAATTGTGATCAACCCAGCCGTTGGAACCTCAGAGCAGAAGGCCCACATCCCCATGGGGATGGGAACCTAAGAGGAGTGCTTGAGCAACACTGGGCTCACTAAGAAAAGTTGGGGAGCCCAGCAGTTAGGGCCTGACGTCAGAGGGCCCTCATCACAGAGCTGAGGAGGCTCCCAGCAGGGTCCAATTGCCACCAGAGGGCTCATGTCAACAAGGCGAGGTGAGCAACCCAGGCAAGAGTTACCTGATAGTAGAGGGCCCACCTCACAGATGGGTGAGGAACCCAGCCAGGATCAGACTCTCAACAGAGGGCCCACATCACCAAGGGGATGTGAACCAGGCAGGAGTCTCCTAAGACCATTGGTCCCACATCATCGAAAGGTGAGGAACCCAGCACATGTGGCCTCAAACCAGACGACACACATCACGAAGGGGCTGGGAGTGAGGCAGGCAGGAGGAGCCTCACAACAGAGGGCCCAAAAAATTAAAAAAGTGAGGAATCCAGCAGTTGGAACCTCCCAGCAGGCGGCCAAGAGCACAGAGGCTATGGGATCCAGGCCTCTGTGAACACCAGAGAGCCCACATCATGAAAATGTGAACAACCCAGCCGTTGGGACCTCAGAGCAGAAGGCCCACATCCCCATGGAGATGGGATCCTAAGAGGAGTGCCAAAGCATCACTGGGCTCACTAAGAAAAGTTGGTGAGCCCAGCAGTTAGGGCCTGACGCAAGAGGGCCCTCATCACCGGGGGGAGGAGATTCCCAGCACGCTCCAACTGCCACCACACGGCTGACTTCACCAAGGCAATGTGTGCCAGCCATGCAGGAGTGACCTATCAGCAGAGGGTCTCCCTCACAGGTGGGTGAGGAACAAAGCCAGGAACAGACTCTCACCAGGGGGTCCACATAACCACGTGGATGAGAACCAGGCAGGAGTGTCCTCACACTAGTGGGGCCACATCATCGAAAGGTGAGGAACCCAGCAAAGGTGGCCACAAACCAGAGGACCCACATCACCAAGGGGTTGAGAGTGAGGTAGGTGACTGGACGGGCATATTTAACACTCATTTCCCACCAGGAAGAGAAATTAACCAAAGGCTCAGCGTGCCCTGCCAGAAGCAGATTAGGGCCTGAAGCAGTCTTGCGGGTTTGCGGCCAGCTCACAAGAAAGCGAGCTGAAAAAAGGAGCTCAGGGGCCCTGTAATTCACAAACCTGGAGAGTTATAAATGACAGATAACGTCCAAAAATATATTGAAGTAAGGCTGCGAAGAGGACTTGAAAGTGGGGCAGAATTTCAGGAAACCGATTTCAGGAGGTAGACTGGATTTGCATTTAAAGCATAGGAAAAGAGGCAGAACATCGACAATGATGCACTTGGCAACAAAGGGCGTATGAGTTTGTTCCTGAATATATTCAGGAAAAAACACATACGCCCTTTTTGGCAAACCAAGCAAGCTTGCAATGGAAATCCGAACTACTATGAAGTGTCACTTCCCCCCGGTCTAAAGGGCCATCTGAGAAAAGTGTAAAATCCAGAAAGGCAAGACAGGCCATGGGGAAAAAGGAGCCTTGTTATGCTGATGGGCGGGATGTAAATTGCCAACAGCCACTCTGGAGAAGTGTATGGTGTTTCCTGAAACATCTAGAAAACAAAGCAACAGAGCCTAGGGCACTTCCACTTATGGTCCTATAGCTTAGGGAAATTAAAATCAAAAAGACACAGCCACCCCAAAGTTTGGGACGGCTCTGTTTACAACAACCTCGTTTACGGTACAAGTTCAATATCGCAGAAAGCGAAAAATGGATAAAGAAGTTGTGGTACTTACGTACAATGCAATATCACTCAGCAATGAAATCTATGTCATCAGGTCCATAGCAGCATAATGAGTGGATTCAGGTACGATGATTCTATGTGAAATAAGTTACACAGAAAAAGAAACATCATAAGATATCA
The DNA here is from genome assembly GCF_964270905.1 of Leucopleurus acutus. NCBI lineage: Eukaryota > Metazoa > Chordata > Mammalia > Artiodactyla > Delphinidae > Leucopleurus > Leucopleurus acutus. Next base: position 102,206,243 of record NC_139146.1, on the reverse strand, counting down.
CTACTACACGGAATGTAAACTTGGTTACACAGGAACTGAATTACAAATCAGAACAGGGTCTCTAATGTAGAAAACCCACTTATGCTTGCTTAAGGAGAAAGGTGAGTTGGGGTGTTGCATAAAACCAGAGATTGAAATTAGCACAGATACCGTTCCATAAGCCAAATATGTAATAGACAAGAGCTACTCCTTGCTCAACGAAGAGGACACAACACCCCATATCAAACGCCTAATAATATACCTGACTAGTAAGAATCTTAAAACCTATGGATTTATATGTCTCCGAAAGAGAATCAAGCGTGTGTACAGAGGCATAAGCGCAGCATTGATAGGATTGGTGAGGTTCGGTGAGCAAATGCAGACCCTTTGAAGTCATATTGCATGGTACCCATTCCATGGGTCTCAACTCTCCAGGTTTAAGGGATTCTTCCTTCAGCTAAAACATGCATGTGGAACCCAGAGTATGATCCACCGTGTGATCGGAAAACGTGTTCAAATGTGTCTCAGTTTTCGTCCCCTGGTACTCGGGTGCAACATTCCAGACGCTTTACTAACACTCTCCCCACTTGGAGAGTCAGTGCCTTTAACCTCCTGTTTGGCCCAGTTTGCAATTTCTGCGGAAAATGAGCAGGAATAGGGAGAACCAATGAGAGACTAGCTGGAGGTGTCTGGACGGGCAAATTGAACTCTCATTTCCCACCAGGAAGAGGAATTAAGCAAAGGCTCAGTGTGCCATGCCGGAACCACACTAGGGCCTGAAGCAATCCTGCGGTGTTGCGGCCAGCTCACAAGAAAGCGAGTTGAAGAAAGGAGCTCAGAGGCACTGTAATACACAAACCTGCAGAGTTATAAATGACAGCTATCGTCCAAAAATATATTGAAGGAAGGCTGCCAAGAGGACTTGAAAGCGGGGCAGAATTGCAGGAAACCGATTTCAGGAGGTAGACTGGAATTGCATGTAAAGCATAGGAAAAGAGGCAGAACGTCCACAATGTTGCACTTGACCAAAAAGGGCGTATGCCTTTTTTCCTGAATATATTCAGGAAAAAACGCATACGCACTTTTTGGCCAACCAAGCAAGCTTGCAAAGGAAATCTGCACTACAACGAAGTCTCACTGCCCCCTGGTCAAAAGGGCCATCTGAAAAAAGTGTAAAATCCAGAAAGGCAGGACAGGCCATGGAGAACTGGGAGCCTTGTTATGCTGATGGGCGGGATGTAAATTGCCAGCAGCCACTCTGGAGAAGTGTATGGTGTTTCCTGAAACATCTAGAAAACAAAGCAACAGAGGCTAGGGCACTTCCACTTATGGTCCTATAGCTTAGGGAAATTAAAATCAAAAAGACACAGCCACCCCAAAGTTTGGGACGGCTCTGTTTACAAGAACATCGTTTACGGAACAAGTTCAATATCACAGAAAGCGAAAAATGGATAAAGAAGTTGTGGTACTTATGTACAATGCAATATCACTCAGCAATGAAATCTATGTCATCAGGCCCGTAGAAGCATAATGAGTGGATTCAGGTACGATGATTCTATGTGAAATAAGTCACACAGAAAAAGAAACATCATAAGATATCACTACTACACGGAATGTAAACTTGGCTACACAGGAACTGAATTACAAAACAGAACAGGGTCTCTAATGTAGAAAACCAACTTATGCTTGCTTAAGGGGAAAGGTGAGTTGGGGTGCTGCATAAAACCAGAGATTGAAATTAGCACAGATACCGTTCCATAAGCCAAATATGTAATAGACAAGAGCTACTCCTTGCTCAACGAAGAGGACACAACACCCCATATTAAACGCCTAAGAATATACCTGACCATTAAGAATCTTAAGACCTATGGATTTATATGTCTCCGAAAGAGAATCAAGCGTGTGTACAGCGGCATAAGCGCAGCATTGATAGGATTGGTGAGGTTTGGTGAGCAAATGCAGACCCTTTCAAGTCATATTGCATGGTACCCATTCCATGGGTCTCAACTCTCCAGGTTTAAGGGATTCTTCCTTCAGCTAAAATATGCATGTGGAACCCAGAGTATGATCCACCGTGTGATCGGGAAACGTGTTCAAATGTGTCTCAGTTTTCGTCCCCTGGTACTCGGGTGCAACATTCCAGACGCTTTACTAACACTCTCCCCACTTGGAGAGTCAGTGCCTTTAACCTCCTGTTTGGCCCAGTTTGCAATTTCTGCGGTAAATGAACAGGAAAAGGGAGAACCAATGAGAGACTACCTGAAGGTGTCTGGACGGGCAAATTGAACTCTCATTTCCCACCAGGAAGAGGAAATAAGCAAAGGCTCAGCGTGCCATGCCGGAACCACACTAGGGCCTGAAGCAATCCTGCGGTGTTGCGGCCAGCTCACAAGAAAGCGAGTTGAAGAAAGGAGCTCAGGGGCACTGTCATTCACAAACCTGCAGAGTTATAAATGACAGCTATCTTCCAAAAATATATTGAAGAAAGGCAGCCAAGAGGAGTTGAAAGCGGGGCAGAATTGCAGGAAACCGATTTCAGGAGGTACACTGGAATTGCATGTAAAGCATAGGAAAAGAGGCAGAATATCCACAATGATGCACTTGGCCAAAAAGGGCGTATGCGTTTTTTCCTGAATATATTCAGGAAAAAACGCATACGCATTTTCTGGCCAACCAAGCAAGCTTGCAAAGGAAATCTGCACTACAATGAAGTCTCACTGCCCCCCGGTCAAAAGGGCCATCTGAAAAAAGTGTAAAATCCAGAAAGGCAGGACAGGCCATGGAGAACTGGGAGCCTTGTTATGCTGATGGGCGGGATGTAAATTGCCAGCAGCCACTCTGGAGAAGTGTATGGTGTTTCCTGAAACATCCAAAAAACAAAGCAACAGAGCCTAGGGCACTTCCACTTATGGTCCTATAGCTTAGGGAAATTAAAATCAAAAAGACACAGCCACCCCAAAGTTTGGGACGGCTCTTTTTACAAGAACCTCGTTTACCGTACAAGTTCAATATCACAGAAAGCGAAAAATGGATAAAGAAGTTGTGGTACTTACGTACAATGCAATATCACTCAGCAATGAAATCTATGTCATCAGGCCCGTAGCAGCATAATGAGTGGATTCAGGTACGATGATTCTAAGTGAAATAAGTCACACAGAAAAAGAAACATCATAAGATATCACTACTACACGGAATGTAAACTTGGCTACACAAGAACTGAATTACAAAACAGAACAGGGTCTCTAATGTAGAAAACCAACATATGCTTGCTTAAGGGCAAAGGTGAGTTGGGGTGCTGCATAAAACCAGAGATTGAAATTAGCACAGATACCGTTCCATAAGCCAAATATGTAATAGACAAGAGCTACTCCTTGCTCAACGAAGAGGACACAACACCCCATATCAAACGCCTAAGAATATACCTGACTAGTAAAAATCTTAAAACCTATGGATTTATATGTCTCCGAAAGAGAATCAAGCGTGTGTACAGCGGCATAAGCACAGCATTGATAGGATTGGTGAGGTTCGGTGAGCAAATGCATACCCTTTGAAGTCATTTTGCATGGTACCCATTCCATGGGTCTCAACTCTCCAGGTTTAAGGGATTCTTCCTTCAGCTAAAACATGCATGTGGAACCCAGAGTATGATCCACCGTGTGATCGGGAAACGTGTTCAAATGTGTCTCAGTTTTCGTCCCCTGGTACTCGGGTGCAACATTCCAGACGCTTTACTAACACTCTCCCCACTTGGAGAGTCAGTGCCTTTAACCTCCTGTTTGGCCCAGTTTGCAATTTCTGCGGAAAATGAGCAGGAATAGGGAGAACCAATGAGAGACTAGCTGGAGGTGTCTGGACGGGCAAATTGAACTCTCATTTCCCACCAGGAAGAGGAATTAAGCAAAGGCTCAGTGTGCCATGCCGGAACCACACTAGGGCCTGAAGCAATCCTGCGGTGTTGCGGCCAGCTCACAAGAAAGCGAGTTGAAGAAAGGAGCTCAGGGGCACTGTCATTCACAAACCTGCAGAGTTATAAATGACAGCTATCGTCCAAAAATATATTGCAGGAAGGCTGCCAAGAGGACTTGAAAGCGGGGCAGAATTGCAGGAAACCGATTTCAGGAGGTAGACTGGAATTGCATGTAAAGCATAGGAAAAGAGGCAGAACGTCCACAATGATGCACTTGGCCAAAAAGGGCGTATGCGTTTTTTCCTGAATATATTCAGGAATAAACGCATACGCCCTTTTTGGCCAACCAAGCAAGCTTGCAAAGGAAATCTGCACTACAACGAAGTCTCACTGCCCCCCGGTCAAAAGGGGCATCTGAAAAAAGTGTAAAATCCAGAAAGGCAGGACAGGCCATGGAGAACTAGGAGCCTTGTTATGCTGATGGGCGGGATGTAAATTGCCAACAGCCACTCTGGAGAAGTGTATGGTGTTTCCTGAAACATCTAGAAAACAAAGCAACAGAGCCTAGGGCACTTCCACTTATGGTCCTATAGCTTAGGGAAATTAAAATCAAAAAGACACAGCCACCCCAAAGTTTGGGACGGCTCTGTTTACAAGAACCTCGTTTACTGTACAAGTTCAATATCACAGAAAGCGAAAAATGGATTAAGAAGTTGTGGTACTTACGTACAATGCAATATCACTCAGCAATGAAATCTATGTCATCAGGCCCGTAGCAGCATAATCAGTGGATTCAGGTACGATGATTCTATGTGAAATAAGTCACACAGAAAAAGAAACAGCATAAGATATCACTACTACACGGAATGTAAACTTGGCTATACAGGAACTGAATTACAAAACAGAACAGGGTCTCTAATGTAGAAAACCAACTTATGCTTGCTTAAGGGCAAAGGTGAGTTGGGGTGCTGCATAAAACCAGAGATTGAAATTAGCACAGATACCGTTCGATAAGACAAATATGTAATAGACAAGAGCTACTCCTTGCTCAACGAAGAGGACGCAACACCCCATATCAAACGCCTAATAATATACCTGACTAGTAAGAATCTTAAAACCTATGGATTTATATGTCTCCGAAAGAGAATCAAGCGTGTGTACAGAGGCATAAGCGCAGCACTGATAGGATTGGTGAGGTTCGGTGAGCAAATGCAGACCCTTTGAAGTCATATTGCATGGTACCCATTCCATGGGTCTCAACTCTCCATGTTTAAGGGATTCTTCCTTCAGCTAAAACATGCATGTGGAACCCAGAGTATGATCCACCGTGTGATCGGAAAACGTGTTCAAATGTGTCTCAGTTTTCGTCCCCTGGTACTCGGGTGCAACATTCCAGACGATTTACTAACACTCTCCCCACTTGGAGAGTCAGTGCCTTTAACCTCCTGTTTGGCCCAGTTTGCAATTTCTGCGGAAAATGAACAGGAATAGGGAGAACCAATGAGAGACTAGCTGGAGGTGTCTGGACGGGCAAATTGAACTCTCATTTCCCACCAGGTAGAGGAATTAACCAAAGGCTCAGCGTGCCATGCCGGAACCACACTAGGGCCTGAAGCAATCCTGTGGTGTTGCGGCCAGCTCACAAGAAAGCGAGTTGAAGAAAGGAGCTCAGGAGCACTCTAATTCACAAACCTGCAGAGTTATAAATGACAGCTACCTTCCAAAAATATATTGAAGTAAGGCTGCCAAGAGGAGTTGAATGCGGGGCAGAATTGCAGGAAACTGATTTCAGGAGGTAGACTGGAATTGCATGTAAAGCATAGGAAAAGAGGCAGAACGTCCACAATGATGCACTTGGCCAAAAAGGGTGTATGCGTTTTTTCCTGAATATATTCACGAAAAAACGCATACGCCCTTTTTGGCCAACCAAGCAAGCTTGCAAAGGAAATCTGCACTACAATGAAGTCTCACTGCCGCCCGGTCAAAAGGGTCATCTGAAAAAAGTGTAAAATCCAGAAAGGCAGGACAGGCCAAGGAGAACTGGGAGCCTTGTTATGCTGATAGGCGGGATGTAAATTGCCAGCAGCCAATCTGGAGAAGTGTATGCTGTTTCCTGAAACATCCAAAAAACAAAGCAACAGAGCCTAGGGCACTTCCACTTATGGTTCTATAGCTTAGGGAAATTAAAATCAAAAAGACACAGCCACCCCAAAGATGAGACGGCTCTGTTTACAAGAACCTCGTTCACGGTACAAGTTCAATATCACAGAAAGTGAAAAATGGATAAAGAAGTTGTGGTACTTACGTTCAATGCAATATCACTCAGCAATGAAATCTATGTCATCAGGCCCGTAGCAGCATAATGAGTGGATTCAGGTACGATTTTTCTAAGTGAAATAAGTCACACAGAAAAAGAAACATCATAAGATATCACTACTACACAGAATGTAAACTTAGCTACACAGGAACTGAATTACAAAATAGAACAGGGTCTCAAATGTAGAAAACCAACTTATGCTTGCTTAAGGGGAAAGGTGAGTTGGGGTGCTCCATGAAACCAGAGATTCAAATTAGCACAGATACCGTTCCATAAGCCAAATATGTAATAGACAAGAGCTACTCCTTGCTCAACGAAGTGGACTCAACACCCCATATTAAACGCCTAAGAATATACCTGACTAGTAAGAATCTTAAAACCTTTGGATTTATATGTCTCCGAAAGAGAATCAAGCGTCTGTACAGCGGCATAAACGCAGCAGTGATAGGATTGGTGAGGTTCGCTGAGCAAATGCAGACCCTTTGAAGTCATATTGCATGGTACCCATTCCATGGGTCTCAACTCTCCATGTTTAAGGGATTCTTCCTTCAGCTAAAACATGCATGTGGAACCCAGAGTACGATCCACCGTGTGATCGCGAAACGTGTTCAAATGTGTCTCAGTTGTCGTCCCCTGGTACTCGGGTGCAACATTCCAGACGCTTTACTAACACTCTCCCCACTTGGAGAGTCAGTGCCTTTAACCTCCTGTTTGGCCCAGTTTGCAATTTCTGTGGAAAATGAACAGGAATAGGGAGAACCAATGAGAGACTAGGTGGAGGTGTCTGGACGGGCATATTTAACTCTCATTTCCCACCAAGAAGAGGAATTAACCAAAGGCTCAGCATGCCATGCCAGAACAAAACTAGGGCCTGAAGCAGTCCTGCGGTTTTGCGGCCAGCTCACAAGAAAGCGAGTTTAAGAAAGGAGCTCAGGGGCACTCTAATTCACAAACCTGCAGAGTTATAAATGACAGCTACCTTCCAAAAATATATTGAAGTAAGGCTGCCAAGAGGAGTTGAATGCGGGGCAGAATTGCAGGAAACTGATTTCAGGAGGTAGACTGGAATTGCATGTAAAGCATAGGAAAAGAGGCAGAACGTCCACAATGATGCACTTGGCCAAAAAGGGCGTATGCGTTTTTTCCTGAATATATTCAGGAAAAAACGCATACGCCCTTTTTGGCCAACCAAGCAAGCTTGCAAAGGAAATCTGCACTACAAAGAAGTCTCACTGCCCCCCGGTCAAAAGGGTCATCTGAAAAAAGTGTAAAATCCAGAAAGGCAGGACAGGCCAAGGAGAACTGGGAGCCTTGTTATGCTGATAGGCGGGATGTAAATTGCCAGCAGCCAATCTGGAGAAGTGTATGGTGTTTCCTGAAACATCCAAAAAACAAAGCAACAGAGCCTAGGGCACTTCCACTTATGGTTCTATAGCTTAGGGAAATTAAAATCAAAAAGACACAGCCACCCCAAAGATGAGACGGCTCTGTTTACAAGAACCTCATTCACGGTACAAGTTCAATATCACAGAAAGCGAAAAATGGATAAAGAAGTTGTGGTACTTACGTTCAATGCAATATCACTCAGCAATGAAATCTATGTCATCAGGCCCATAGCAGCATAATGAGTGGATTCAGGTACGATTTTTCTAAGTGAAATAAGTCACACAGAAAAAGAAACATCATAAGATATCACTACTACACAGAATGTAAACTTAGCTACACAGGAACTGAATTACAAAATAGAACAGGGTCTCAAATGTAGAAAACCAACTTATGCTTGCTTAAGGGGAAAGGTGAGTTGGGGTGCTGCATGAAACCAGAGATTGAAATTAGCACAGATACCGTTCCATAAGCCAAATATGTAATAGACAAGAGCTACTCCTTGCTCAACGAAGTGGACTCAACACCCCATATTAAACGCCTAAGAATATACCTGACTAGTAAGAATCTTAAAACCTTTGGATTTATATGTCTCCGAAAGAGAATCAAGCGTCTGTACAGCGGCATAAACGCAGCAGTGATAGGATTGGTGAGGTTCGCTGAGCAAATGCAGACCCTTTGAAGTCATATTGCATGGTACCCATTCCATGGGTCTCAACTCTCCATGTTTAAGGGATTCTTCCTTCAGCTAAAACATGCATGTGGAACCCAGAGTATGATCTACCGTGTGATCGGGAAACGTGTTCAAATGTGTCTCAGTTTTCGTCCCCTGGTACTCGGGTGCAGCATTCCAGACGATTACTAACACTCTCCCCACTTGGAGAGTCAGTGCCTTTAACCTCCTGTTTGACCCAGTTTGCAATTTCTTCGGAAGATGAACAGGAATAAGGAGAAGCAATGGGAGACTATCCTTAGGTGTCTGGACGGGTAAATTTAACTCTCATTTCCCACCAGGAAGATAAATGAACCAAAGGCTCCGCCTGCCATGCTGGAACTAGATTAGGGCCTGAGGAGATCCTGCGGTGTTGCGGCCAGCTCACAAGAAAGCGAGTTGAAGAAAGGAGCTCAGGGGCACTGTAATTCAGAAACCTGCGGAGTTATAAATGACAGCTATCATCCAAAATTATACTGAAGTAAGGCTGCGAAGAGGACTTGAATGCGGGGCAGAATTGCTGGAAACTGATTTCAGAACGTACACGGGAGTAGCTCTTAAAGCTTAGGAAAAGGGACAGAACTTGGAAAATAATGCACTTGGCAAAAACGGGCATATGTGTTTTATGCAGAGCTCTCATAACTGAGGGGAGGAGATTCCCAGCAGGCTCCAACTGCCACCTGAGGGCTCACATTGCCAAGGCAACGTGAGCATGCCATGCAGGAGTTACCTCACAGCAGAGGTCCCACCTCACAGAAGGGTGAGAAACCCAGCCAACATCAGACTCTCACCAGAGGGCCCACATCACCAAGGGGATGGGAACCAGGCAGGAGTGTCTTCACATCAGTGGGGCCACATCATCGAAAGCTGAGGTACTCAGCACATGTGTCCTCAAACCAGAGGACCCACATCACCAAGGACCTCGGAGTGAGGCAGGCAGGAGTAGCCTCACAACACTGGGCCCATAGAATAAAAAAGTGAGGAATCCAGCGGTTGGAACCTCCCAGCAGGTGACCCAGAGCACCGAGGCTATGGGATCCAGGCCACAGTGAACTCACAAAAGAGGGCCCATGTCATGAAACTGAGCAACCCAGCCATTGGGACCTCAGAGCAGGAGGCCCACATCCCCATGGGGATGGAATTCTGGTAGGAGTGTCCTCGCACCACTGAGAACGTATCAGAAAATTTTGGGCGACCAGCAGTTAGGGCCTGACGCCAGAGGACCCTCATCACCAAGGGAAGGAGGCTCCCAGCAGGCTCCAACTGCCACCAGAGGGCTGACGTCGCCAAGGCGATGTGTGCCAACCAGGCATGAATGACCTCACAGCAGAGGGCCCACCTCAGAGAAGTGTGACGAACCCAGTCAGGATCAGACTCGCACCAGAGGGCCCACATCACCAAATGGATTGGAACCAGGCAGGAGTGTCCTCACATGAGTAGGGCCACATCATCTAAAGGTGAGGAAACCAGAACATGTGGCTTCAAACCATAGGACACCCATCACCAAGGGGCTGGGAGTGAGGCAGGCAGGAGGAGCCTCATAACAGAGGGCCCAAAAATAAGAAAGGTGAGGAATCCAGCAGTTGGAACCTCCCAGCAGGCGGCCCAGAGCACAGAGGCTAGAGGAACCAGGCCAGAGTGAACTAACACCAGACAGCCCACATCATGAAACTGTGAGCAACCCAGACATTGGGACCTCAGAGCAGAAGGCCCACATCCCCATGGTGATGGGAACATGACAGGAGTGTCCTGGCATCACTGGGCTCACATCAGAAAACGTGGGGTGCTCAGAAGTTAGGGCCTGACGCTAGAGGGCACTCATCACCGAGAGGAGGAGGCTCCCAGCAGGCTCCAGCTGCCACCAGAGGGCCAACGTCGCCAAGGTGATGTGGGCCAGCCTGGCAGGAGTGACCTCACAGCAGAGGGCCCACCTCACAGAGGGGTGAGGAACACAGCCAGGATCAGACTCTCACCAGAGGGCCCACATCACCAAGGGGATGGGAACCAGGCAGGAGTGTCCCCACACCAGTGGGACAACATCATCGAAAGGTGAGGATCCCAGCACATGTGTCCTCAAACCAGAGGAACCACATCACCAAGGGGTTCGGAATGAGGCTGGCAGGACTGGCCTCACAACACAGGGTCCATAGAATATAAAAGTTGAGGAATCCAGCAGTTGGAACCTCCCAGCAAGTGGCCCAGAGCACCGAGGCTATGGGATCCAGGCCACAGTGAACTCACAGCAGAGGGCCCACATCATGAACCTGTGAGCAGCCCAGCTGTTGGGACCTCAGAACAGAAGGCCCACATCCCCATTGGGATGGGAACCTGGCAGGAGTGGCTTTGCACCACTTAGCACATATCAGAAAATGTTAGGAGCCCAGCAGTTAGGGCCTGATGCCAGGGGGCCCTCATAACTGAGGGGAGGAGACTCCCAGCAGGTTCCAACTGCCAACAGAGGGACCACGTCTACAAGGTGGCATGCGCCAGCCAGGCAGTAGTGACCTCACAGCAGAGGGCCTATCTCACAGAAGGGTGAGGAACCGAGGCAGGATGAGACTCTCACCAGAGGGCCCACAACACCAAGGGGATGGGAACCAGTCAGGACTGTCCTCCCACCAGTGGGGCCACATCATCGAAAGGTGAGGAACCCAGCACATGTGGCCTCATATCAGAGGACATACATCACAAAGGGGATGGGAGTGAGGCAGGTAGGAGTAGCCTAAAAACAGAGGGCCCAAAGAATAAAAAAAGTGAGGAATCCAGCATTTGGAACCTCCCAGCAGGCGGCCGAGAGCACAGAAGCTATGGGATGCAGGCAGGAGTTAACTAACACCAGAGAGCCCACATCATGAAACTGTGAGCAACCCAGGCGTTGGGACTTCAGAGCAGAAAGCCCACATCCCCATGGGGATGGGAACCTGACAGGAGTGTCCTGGCATCACTGGGCTCACATCAGAAAACGTGGGGAGCCCAGCAGTTAGAGCCTGATGCTAGAGGGCCGTCATCACCGAGGGCAGGAGGCTCCCAGCAGGTTCCATGTGCCAACAGAGGGCCCACGTCGCCAAGGTGATGTGTGCAAGTCAGGCAGGATTGACCTCACAGCAGAGGGCCTACCTCACAGAAGAGTGAGGAACCCAGCCAGGATAAGACTGTCACCAGAAGGCCCACATCACCAAGGGGATGGGAACCAGGCAGGAGTGTCCTCACACCAGTGGGGCCACATCATTGAAAGTTGCCTAACCCAGCACATGTGGCCTCAAACCAGAAGACCCACATCACGAAGGGGTTGCGAGTGAGGCAGGCAGGAGGAGCATCACAACACAGGACCCATAGAATACAAAAGTTGAGGAATCGAGCAGTTGGAACCTCCCAGCAGGCAGCCAAGACCACAGAGGCTATGGGATCCAGGCCACAGTGAACTAACACCAGAGAGCCCACATCATGAAATTGTGATCAACCCAGCCGTTGGAACCTCAGAGCAGAAGGCCCACATCCCCATGGGGATGGGAACCTAAGAGGAGTGCTTGAGCAACACTGGGCTCACTAAGAAAAGTTGGGGAGCCCAGCAGTTAGGGCCTGACGTCAGAGGGCCCTCATCACAGAGCTGAGGAGGCTCCCAGCAGGGTCCAATTGCCACCAGAGGGCTCATGTCAACAAGGCGAGGTGAGCAACCCAGGCAAGAGTTACCTGATAGTAGAGGGCCCACCTCACAGATGGGTGAGGAACCCAGCCAGGATCAGACTCTCAACAGAGGGCCCACATCACCAAGGGGATGTGAACCAGGCAGGAGTCTCCTAAGACCATTGGTCCCACATCATCGAAAGGTGAGGAACCCAGCACATGTGGCCTCAAACCAGACGACACACATCACGAAGGGGCTGGGAGTGAGGCAGGCAGGAGGAGCCTCACAACAGAGGGCCCAAAAAATTAAAAAAGTGAGGAATCCAGCAGTTGGAACCTCCCAGCAGGCGGCCAAGAGCACAGAGGCTATGGGATCCAGGCCTCTGTGAACACCAGAGAGCCCACATCATGAAAATGTGAACAACCCAGCCGTTGGGACCTCAGAGCAGAAGGCCCACATCCCCATGGAGATGGGATCCTAAGAGGAGTGCCAAAGCATCACTGGGCTCACTAAGAAAAGTTGGTGAGCCCAGCAGTTAGGGCCTGACGCAAGAGGGCCCTCATCACCGGGGGGAGGAGATTCCCAGCACGCTCCAACTGCCACCACACGGCTGACTTCACCAAGGCAATGTGTGCCAGCCATGCAGGAGTGACCTATCAGCAGAGGGTCTCCCTCACAGGTGGGTGAGGAACAAAGCCAGGAACAGACTCTCACCAGGGGGTCCACATAACCACGTGGATGAGAACCAGGCAGGAGTGTCCTCACACTAGTGGGGCCACATCATCGAAAGGTGAGGAACCCAGCAAAGGTGGCCACAAACCAGAGGACCCACATCACCAAGGGGTTGAGAGTGAGGTAGGTGACTGGACGGGCATATTTAACACTCATTTCCCACCAGGAAGAGAAATTAACCAAAGGCTCAGCGTGCCCTGCCAGAAGCAGATTAGGGCCTGAAGCAGTCTTGCGGGTTTGCGGCCAGCTCACAAGAAAGCGAGCTGAAAAAAGGAGCTCAGGGGCCCTGTAATTCACAAACCTGGAGAGTTATAAATGACAGATAACGTCCAAAAATATATTGAAGTAAGGCTGCGAAGAGGACTTGAAAGTGGGGCAGAATTTCAGGAAACCGATTTCAGAAGGTAGACTGGATTTGCATTTAAAGCATAGGAAAAGAGGCAGAACATCGACAATGATGCACTTGGCAACAAAGGGCGTATGAGTTTGTTCCTGAATATATTCAGGAAAAAACACATACGCCCTTTTTGGCAAACCAAGCAAGCTTGCAATGGAAATCCGAACTACTATGAAGTGTCACTTCCCCCCGGTCTAAAGGGCCATCTGAGAAAAGTGTAAAATCCAGAAAGGCAAGACAGGCCATGGGGAAAAAGGAGCCTTGTTATGCTGATGGGCGGGATGTAAATTGCCAACAGCCACTCTGGAGAAGTGGTGTTTCCTGAAACATCTAGAAAACAAAGCAACAGAGCCTAGGGCACTTCCACTTATGGTCCTATAGCTTAGGGAAATTAAAATCAAAAAGACACAGCCACCCCAAAGTTTGGGACGGCTCTGTTTACAACAACCTCGTTTACGGTACAAGTTCAATATCGCAGAAAGCGAAAAATGGATAAAGAAGTTGTGGTACTTACGTACAATGCAATATCACTCAGCAATGAAATCTATGTCATCAGGTCCATAGCAGCATAATGAGTGGATTCAGGTACGATGATTCTATGTGAAATAAGTTACACAGAAAAAGAAACATCATAAGATATCACTACTACACGGAATGTAAACTTGGTTACACAGGAACTGAATTACAAATCAGAACAGGGTCTCTAATGTAGAAAACCAACTTATGCTTGCTTAAGGAGAAAGGTGAGTTGGGGTGTTGCATAAAACCAGAGATTGAAATTAGCACAGATACCGTTCCATAAGCCAAATATGTAATAGACAAGAGCTACTCCTTGCTCAACGAAGAGGACACAACACCCCATATCAAACGCCTAATAATATACCTGACTAGTAAGAATCTTAAAACCTATGGATTTATATGTCTCCGAAAGAGAATCAAGCGTGTGTACAGAGGCATAAGCGCAGCATTGATAGGATTGGTGAGGTTCGGTGAGCAAATGCAGACCCTTTGAAGTCATATTGCATGGTACCCATTCCATGGGTCTCAACTCTCCAGGTTTAAGGGATTCTTCCTTCAGCTAAAACATGCATGTGGAACCCAGAGTATGATCCACCGTGTGATCGGAAAACGTGTTCAAATGTGTCTCAGTTTTCGTCCCCTGGTACTCGGGTGCAACATTCCAGACGCTTTACTAACACTCTCCCCACTTGGAGAGTCAGTGCCTTTAACCTCCTGTTTGGCCCAGTTTGCAATTTCTGCGGAAAATGAGCAGGAATAGGGAGAACCAATGAGAGACTAGCTGGAGGTGTCTGGACGGGCAAATTGAACTCTCATTTCCCACCAGGAAGAGGAATTAAGCAAAGGCTCAGTGTGCCATGCCGGAACCACACTAGGGCCTGAAGCAATCCTGCGGTGTTGCGGCCAGCTCACAAGAAAGCGAGTTGAAGAAAGGAGCTCAGAGGCACTGTAATACACAAACCTGCAGAGTTATAAATGACAGCTATCATCCAAAATTATACTGAAGTAAGGCTGCGAAGAGGACTTGAATGCGGGCCAGAATTGCTGGAAACTGATTTCAGAACGTACACGGGAGTAGCTCTTAAAGCATAGGAAAAGGGACAGAACTTGGAAAATAATGCACTTGGCAAAAACGGGCATATGTGTTTTATGCAGAGCTCTCATAACTGAGGGGAGGAGATTCCCAGCAGGCTCCAACTGCCACCTGAGGGCTCACATTGCCAAGGCAACGTGAGCATGCCAGGCAGGAGTTACCTCACAGCAGAGGTCCCACCTCACAGAAGGGTGAGAAACCCAGCCAACATCAGACTCTCACCAGAGGGCCCACATCACCAAGGGGATGGGAACCAGGCAGGAGTGTCTTCACATCAGTGGGGCCACATCATCGAAAGCTGAGGTACTCAGCACATGTGTCCTCAAACCAGAGGACCCACATCACCAAGGACCTCGGAGTGAGGCAGGCAGGAGTAGCCTCACAACACTGGGCCCATAGAATAAAAAAGTGAGGAATCCAGCGGTTGGAACCTCCCAGCAGGTGACCCAGAGCACCGAGGCTATGGGATCCAGGCCACAGTGAACTCACAAAAGAGGGCCCATGTCATGAAACTGAGCAACCCAGCCATTGGGACCTCAGAGCAGGAGGCCCACATCCCCATGGGGATGGAATTCTGGTAGGAGTGTCCTCGCACCACTGAGAACGTATCAGAAAATTTTGGGCGACCAGCAGTTAGGGCCTGACGCCAGAGGACCCTCATCACCAAGGGAAGGAGGCTCCCAGCAGGCTCCAACTGCCACCAGAGGGCTGACGTCGCCAAGGCGATGTGTGCCAACCAGGCATGAATGACCTCACAGCAGAGGGCCCACCTCAGAGAAGTGTGACGAACCCAGTCAGGATCAGACTCGCACCAGAGGGCCCACATCACCAAATGGATTGGAACCAGGCAGGAGTGTCCTCACATGAGTAGGGCCACATCATCTAAAGGTGAGGAAACCAGAACATGTGGCTTCAAACCATAGGACACCCATCACCAAGGGGCTGGGAGTGAGGCAGGCAGGAGGAGCCTCATAACAGAGGGCCCAAAAATAAGAAAGGTGAGGAATCCAGCAGTTGGAACCTCCCAGCAGGCGGCCCAGAGCACAGAGGCTAGAGGAACCAGGCCAGAGTGAACTAACACCAGACAGCCCACATCATGAAACTGTGAGCAACCCAGACATTGGGACCTCAGAGCAGAAGGCCCACATCCCCATGGTGATGGGAACATGACAGGAGTGTCCTGGCATCACTGGGCTCACATCAGAAAACGTGGGGTGCTCAGAAGTTAGGGCCTGACGCTAGAGGGCACTCATCACCGAGAGGAGGAGGCTCCCAGCAGGCTCCAGCTGCCACCAGAGGGCCAACGTCGCCAAGGTGATGTGGGCCAGCCTGGCAGGAGTGACCTCACAGCAGAGGGCCCACCTCACAGAGGGGTGAGGAACACAGCCAGGATCAGACTCTCACCAGAGGGCCCACATCACCAAGGGGATGGGAACCAGGCAGGAGTGTCCCCACACCAGTGGGACAACATCATCGAAAGGTGAGGATCCCAGCACATGTGTCCTCAAACCAGAGGAACCACATCACCAAGGGGTTCGGAATGAGGCTGGCAGGACTGGCCTCACAACACAGGGTCCATAGAATATAAAAGTTGAGGAATCCAGCAGTTGGAACCTCCCAGCAAGTGGCCCAGAGCACCGAGGCTATGGGATCCAGGCCACAGTGAACTCACAGCAGAGGGCCCACATCATGAACCTGTGAGCAGCCCAGCTGTTGGGACCTCAGAACAGAAGGCCCACATCCCCATTGGGATGGGAACCTGGCAGGAGTGGCTTTGCACCACTTAGCACATATCAGAAAATGTTAGGAGCCCAGCAGTTAGGGCCTGATGCCAGGGGGCCCTCATAACTGAGGGGAGGAGACTCCCAGCAGGTTCCAACTGCCAACAGAGGGACCACGTCTACAAGGTGGCATGCGCCAGCCAGGCAGTAGTGACCTCACAGCAGAGGGCCTATCTCACAGAAGGGTGAGGAACCGAGGCAGGATGAGACTCTCACCAGAGGGCCCACAACACCAAGGGGATGGGAACCAGTCAGGACTGTCCTCCCACCAGTGGGGCCACATCATCGAAAGGTGAGGAACCCAGCACATGTGGCCTCATATCAGAGGACATACATCACAAAGGGGATGGGAGTGAGGCAGGTAGGAGTAGCCTAAAAACAGAGGGCCCAAAGAATAAAAAAAGTGAGGAATCCAGCATTTGGAACCTCCCAGCAGGCGGCCGAGAGCACAGAAGCTATGGGATGCAGGCAGGAGTTAACTAACACCAGAGAGCCCACATCATGAAACTGTGAGCAACCCAGGCGTTGGGACTTCAGAGCAGAAAGCCCACATCCCCATGGGGATGGGAACCTGACAGGAGTGTCCTGGCATCACTGGGCTCACATCAGAAAACGTGGGGAGCCCAGCAGTTAGAGCCTGATGCTAGAGGGCCGTCATCACCGAGGGCAGGAGGCTCCCAGCAGGTTCCATGTGCCAACAGAGGGCCCACGTCGCCAAGGTGATGTGTGCAAGTCAGGCAGGATTGACCTCACAGCAGAGGGCCTACCTCACAGAAGAGTGAGGAACCCAGCCAGGATAAGACTGTCACCAGAAGGCCCACATCACCAAGGGGATGGGAACCAGGCAGGAGTGTCCTCACACCAGTGGGGCCACATCATTGAAAGTTGCCTAACCCAGCACATGTGGCCTCAAACCAGAAGACCCACATCACGAAGGGGTTGCGAGTGAGGCAGGCAGGAGGAGCATCACAACACAGGACCCATAGAATACAAAAGTTGAGGAATCGAGCAGTTGGAACCTCCCAGCAGGCAGCCAAGACCACAGAGGCTATGGGATCCAGGCCACAGTGAACTAACACCAGAGAGCCCACATCATGAAATTGTGATCAACCCAGCCGTTGGAACCTCAGAGCAGAAGGCCCACATCCCCATGGGGATGGGAACCTAAGAGGAGTGCTTGAGCAACACTGGGCTCACTAAGAAAAGTTGGGGAGCCCAGCAGTTAGGGCCTGACGTCAGAGGGCCCTCATCACAGAGCTGAGGAGGCTCCCAGCAGGGTCCAATTGCCACCAGAGGGCTCATGTCAACAAGGCGAGGTGAGCAACCCAGGCAAGAGTTACCTGATAGTAGAGGGCCCACCTCACAGATGGGTGAGGAACCCAGCCAGGATCAGACTCTCAACAGAGGGCCCACATCACCAAGGGGATGTGAACCAGGCAGGAGTCTCCTAAGACCATTGGTCCCACATCATCGAAAGGTGAGGAACCCAGCACATGTGGCCTCAAACCAGACGACACACATCACGAAGGGGCTGGGAGTGAGGCAGGCAGGAGGAGCCTCACAACAGAGGGCCCAAAAAATTAAAAAAGTGAGGAATCCAGCAGTTGGAACCTCCCAGCAGGCGGCCAAGAGCACAGAGGCTATGGGATCCAGGCCTCTGTGAACACCAGAGAGCCCACATCATGAAAATGTGAACAACCCAGCCGTTGGGACCTCAGAGCAGAAGGCCCACATCCCCATGGAGATGGGATCCTAAGAGGAGTGCCAAAGCATCACTGGGCTCACTAAGAAAAGTTGGTGAGCCCAGCAGTTAGGGCCTGACGCAAGAGGGCCCTCATCACCGGGGGGAGGAGATTCCCAGCACGCTCCAACTGCCACCACACGGCTGACTTCACCAAGGCAATGTGTGCCAGCCATGCAGGAGTGACCTATCAGCAGAGGGTCTCCCTCACAGGTGGGTGAGGAACAAAGCCAGGAACAGACTCTCACCAGGGGGTCCACATAACCACGTGGATGAGAACCAGGCAGGAGTGTCCTCACACTAGTGGGGCCACATCATCGAAAGGTGAGGAACCCAGCAAAGGTGGCCACAAACCAGAGGACCCACATCACCAAGGGGTTGAGAGTGAGGTAGGTGACTGGACGGGCATATTTAACACTCATTTCCCACCAGGAAGAGAAATTAACCAAAGGCTCAGCGTGCCCTGCCAGAAGCAGATTAGGGCCTGAAGCAGTCTTGCGGGTTTGCGGCCAGCTCACAAGAAAGCGAGCTGAAGAAAGGAGCTCAGGGGCCCTGTAATTCACAAACCTGGAGAGTTATAAATGACAGATAACGTCCAAAAATATATTGAAGTAAGGCTGCGAAGAGGACTTGAAAGTGGGGCAGAATTTCAGGAAACCGATTTCAGGAGGTAGACTGGATTTGCATTTAAAGCATAGGAAAAGAGGCAGAACATCGACAATGATGCACTTGGCAACAAAGGGCGTATGAGTTTGTTCCTGAATATATTCAGGAAAAAACACATACGCCCTTTTTGGCAAACCAAGCAAGCTTGCAATGGAAATCCGAACTACTATGAAGTGTCACTTCCCCCCGGTCTAAAGGGCCATCTGAGAAAAGTGTAAAATCCAGAAAGGCAAGACAGGCCATGGGGAAAAAGGAGCCTTGTTATGCTGATGGGCGGGATGTAAATTGCCAACAGCCACTCTGGAGAAGTGTATGGTGTTTCCTGATACATCTGAAAATCAAAGCAACAGAGTCTAGGGCATTTCCACTTATGGTCCTATAGCTTAAGGAAATTAAAATCAAAAAGACACAGCCACCCCAAAATTTGGGACGGCTCTGTTTACAGGAACCTCTTCTACAGTACGAGTTAAATATCCCAGAGAACAAATAATTGATAAAGAAATTGCGGTACTTACGTACAACAGAATACCACTCAGCAATGAAATCTGTGTCACCAGGCCTGTACCAGCATAATGAGTGGATTGAGGCATGATGATTCTAAGTGAAATAAGTCACACAGAAAAAGAAACATCATAAGGTATCACTAATGCACGGAATGTAAACTTGGCTACACATGAACTGAATTACAAAACAGAACAGGGTCTCAAGATTAGAAAACCAACTTATGCTTGCTTAAGGGGAAAGGTGAGTTAAGGGGGTGCTGCATAAAACCAGAGTTTGAAATTAGCACAGATACCGTTCCATAAGCCAAATATGTAATAGACAAGACCTACCCCCTGCTCAACGAAATGGACTCAACAATGAGGTATCACCTCACACCTGTTAGAATGGGCATCATCTGAAAATCTACAAACAACAAATGCTGGAAAGGGTGTGGAGAAAAGGAACCCTCTTCCACTATTGTTGGGAATATAAATTGATACAGTCACTATGGAGAACAATATGGAGTTTCTTAAGAAACTAATAATAGAATTACCATATGATACAGCAATCCCAGGACTGGACATATACCCAGACAAAACCATAAATCAAAAAGAGACATTCACCGCAATGTTCATTGCATCACTATTTACAATATCGAGGTAATGGAAGCAACCTAAATGCCCACAGACAGACGAATGCATAAAGATGTGGTACATATATAAAATGGAATATTACTAAGCCATGAAAGGAATGAAATTGGGTCATTTGTAGAGACGTCGATGGATCTAGAGACTGTCATACAGAGTGAAGTAAGTCAGAAAGAGAAAAACAAATCTTGTATATTCATGCATATATGTGGAACCTAGAAAAACTGTACAGATTAACCGTTTTGCAAGGCATAAATAGAGCAACAGATGTAGACAACAATCGTATGGACAACAAGGGGGGAAAGCTCTTGGAGGGGTGGTGGTGGGAGGAGTTGAGAGATTGGGATTGGCATGTAAACATTTATATGTATAAAATAGATAACCAATGAGAACCTGCTGTATAAAAATATAAAATAAAATTCAAAATTAAAAAGAAATAAAATTTAAAAAATAAAACAGAAAAAACAATTATTCCCTTCACATACATGTATTTATATGAATAAATTATTTCCATGCTTATATCTGTAAATACAAAAAAGAGGAATAAAATCTACCTTGAACCAAAAACGAAAAAGAGAAAAAAAAAACAGAACCCACCAGTTACTCAGAGGAAAACCGTATCAGGGCACTTGCTCCAGTTGTAAACAATTCTGAAGTTGGTCAGTGGTGGGGAATCGTCTCCCATTCAGCCAGCAGCCCCCACACGACAAGCGTCCTCATTGCAAAGCTGGGGCACCGTGCTGAGGCATCTGTGAGTAAACGTGAGCTGAGCCCCAGGCCAGTTGCTGCTGAACTGTTCCCACCCTTCCCAGGTAAAACACCTGAATATATACAAGGACTTGAAAGCCTAGAGGAAGGGCCATGGAGCCACACGAGTGACAGCATGCCAGATGACTTGGTGCCTGCAGGCCAGCCAGGATGGTCCTGGCCCTGGGTGCTCTTCTGGAAGATTTCCATTTCCCTGCCTGAGATACCCGTCCTGTCCCTGCCCCCACTGCTTCTTCCCTTCCTCACCTCTGCCCAGGGAGAAATTCCAGCAGCAGGTATGGGTGACACATCCTCTTCTTTAGCAGGTGGCAGCCTGGCAACTGCTGCAGAAAGTCCAGCAGAGCCCCACAAACACTGGGCCACCCACAAAGCCGTGGCCTCTCACTCCTTCCCACCAGCCCAGCCCCGAGACTGCTGACAGGGCAGAGAAAATGGCGTCAGGCACAGCTGCAGGGGCTTTTGCTGCCTGGAGTAGTATTTATATTGACCTCAACCCAGGCACACCTGGAGAGGGCTGGCCGGCACGGTAAGGCTGCCCAGGTCAGCCAATCATCACCCCTCAGGGGCTCACAGTTGCAGAAAATGGAACTTGCTGAATCGGCCATGTCCAAGGAACAGGTGTGGACCCCTGAGAGTCAGGATAGACAAGGGGCTGCAGCTTTGGCTTGTTTTCTAATCATTTTATCTGGCCCATGAGTGGGAGACAACTTCAAGAAAACCCTCTCCTAATGAGACGAACCCAGGAGTCAGGGAGAGGAGGGGTGGGTGGTGGTTGGAGACAGAGGCCTGCTGCTCTGGGTGCAGTGGAAGTCTCTGGAAGACCAGGTGGAGGGAGGCCACACAGAGTGATGCCCAGGGTCACAGACCTGTCGGAGCTGCTGTTTGTTAGTTCAAGTCCTGCTCTGAGGTGCTCTGTGTCAGCTCTGAGCAACAGGTGAGCTGGGGCTGCTCTTCAATGAGGGCTATGTGCACGGTTCCTGTGTGCCCAGCCCTGCCATGGTACCTGCAAGGGAAGCTCTGTATCCTGGGAGGGGCCTGACCATGAGAGCCCCGTGGGCTGGGTTGGGGGTGGGGTACCTGCCCAGGAGAGCTCCATATCCTGGGATTGGCCTGACCACGAGAGCCCCATGGGCTGCTGGGGACCTGGTAAAGGATGTCAGGACAGTCAGTGAAGCCACCGAGGATATACCTCCAGTTGCTCCTGATTCCTACACCCTGCTGGTCATTCTACCAACCACCAGGACATGGTATTCTGTATTAGTCTTCAATGATGCCTTCTTTTGTATTCCATTAGTCCCAGAGTCACAAGAAATTTTGGCTTGTGGGTGGCAGGTCTCAACACACAACTAAAACAATACTTCCGGACCGTCTTGCCCCAAGGGTTCAAAAATTCCCACACCATCTTTGGGGAAAGCTTAGCTAAAGACCGAAAAGTTCTACCTCTGGAAAAGGAAACCCTCCTTCAATATGCAGATGACATTCTGATTGCCAGCCCTACTAAGGAGGCCTCTGAACTACCAAGCCAATAAAGGATAGAAGTTGTCCAAGAAAAAGCTCAAATATCACAGACTGCGGTGACCTGCCTGGGCTTCATTCTCACACAAGGTCAGAGAAGCCCATCCCAGGAAAGGGAAGAAACCATTTGCAGCCTTACCCCTTTCTAAAACTAGAAGACAGCTTAGGGGTTCCTGGGGAGGCCAGGGTTTGCTGCTTCTGCACCCCTAACTACAGTCTACTAGCTGGGCCTCTATATGAAACACTGAAAGGAAAAGATGATGATCCTTTTGAACAGAATCCAGAAGTGGCCTTTCAAGAATGGAAAGAGCAGTCAATTCAGACCCTTGCCCTGGAACTCCCTAATTGAGCTAAACCCTTTGACCTTTCCATTCCCGGTGAAAGGTGAATCGCCATTGGAGAATTAGTGCAAAAACTGGGACCACTTGAAATGGAACAACGCAAGAATGCCATCCAGGTAGGATAAACTACAGTCACCAAGGGGCTTGGCCCACTGCCACATCTGGCCAAGATACTGGCGGTATCTAAAAACCTGGAAATCAGCAGCCCAAAAGGCCACCTCCCTCCTAAGGGAAAAGGACCCCACGTGGTGATCCTAATCACCAACCATGCCCTGAAGTTGCAGGGTTCGCTCCGTGGGCACACCAACCTCAAGTGAGGAGGCCCTCCAACTCCAACATCCAGAGAGATAACCGGGGGCAACAGGGCACCATGACGACTCGTGTGAACATCACTTGACCTGGAGTTTCTCTCATAAAACAACAATAGTGTGTCCCGAAGGAGTAGACTACTGCTTGCAGGACTTCCTGCACCCGGAGGGGAGCTAATAATCTTGGCGGGGGAACCGTATATCACACTGTCACCATAGAAAAGCCTACAGACACCGTGATGATGGTGGCCAATAAGACCGGCTGGACTCCTGTTTACTTCAAAAGGCTGTTGACTCAGTGGCCATCATGGTCCTTGATCACCACTGACCCTGGACTGTCTGGGAGTTGAGCGGGCAGGGCTCTGACACCTGGTGCTGTTTTTACATTAATTCAGGGGCCTAATTGAAGAAAGAGCAGACTACTGGTCAGAGCATCTAGGCTGGCAGAAACGGTCAGCCTAAGGTGGCCGAACAAATGTGGGGCAGGGTGAAACCGGCCCCCACAGCGTCTCTGCACATCTCTTTCCTGGACCCTTAAAGGTCATTAGAATCTATAACACTTCCAATGCTGGTGCTCAGGCGGACGAGCAGGGAGGCAGGGGTCCTGGGGCCAATCAACGTCACCTGGAGGCTGCTGGGGAGAAGTTCTGACCCTCGTCCCCTGGTATGAGGGCTCCCAACTCAGCACTCAGCAGTTACAGAAGAAGGGTCTGCACCCTCAGCACTCCAAGAATGAGGAACGGGACAAAAGGCAGAGGAGGGGTTTGTCCCCAGCAAAGCCCATTAAAAATCCCTGGGAGATAAAAATACAATCTGGGCAATAAAGTCAAGTCTGACCTTTTTTATCCTTTGTGCTTTGTCTAATTTCACGTGCTCCTAGGGTCCCGCATGCAGAGGTTCCACACCCGGCACTTCAGACCAGATTTCCTGGTGCAGAATGGCTGGGTCGACACCTCAGCTCCTGGGGCCCAGTGCAGACTCCGAGATATAGAGCCTGAGCTGCAGCCAACCCGGCCCTTGAGAGCTCCGCCCCCTCCCTCCCACTGACTCTGACAGGATCTCTACACAGCAGCCCAGCCCACAGCCCACGGGGTAGTGCATGCTCTCACCTCTCCATTCTCTGATGAAAATATAAAGTTTCCTTTGCTTGGGAACCAAACTCAGTCTCGATCTGTTGGCCCCAATGACACTGGGCAGGGGGACCCTTGTTGGGGTCCACTCTGGAGGATCAGTAACAGAAATTGAGACTATTGTAACTTCAATGAACAGATGTGTGAGCCAAAATGTAGTTAACATAGAACAGTTTATAAGGCTCGGGTAAAATAAGATGTTTCTAACACTTCCATTTGATATTTCCATCACTTTATTATAAGCAAGTTCAGTGAAAAGGTTTGTCTTATTTGTCAGGTCAATATTAGAGAAATGAAGTGATTTCTTTCCAAGGATGTACATCTAATAATCTTGGTTAAAGCTTCAATCTTGTTTTAAATGCTTTTCCATTGAAAATGATACCTCTCTTTCAGCTCCCCCATTTCTGAGAAGTATAAAATCTTATAATTTATTATTACCAAAGGGGAAAGGTGGGAGGAGGGATAAATTAACAGTTTGGAATTAACACATACACACTGCTATGTATAAAATAGATCATCAACAAGGAACTACTGTATAGCACAGGGAACTACACTCAATATTGTGCAATAACCTATAAGGGGAAATAATCGGAAAAAGAACAGATATTTTTATTGACATCATCTATCAATGACAGTTAAAGTGTAACCTAAGGGAAGCCAGTGGTGAGTGCTTCTGACCCTGAAGACTTCAGTCATCTAAAGTTTGCACTCTGCCTACTTCCCAAGGCCCTTAATGAACATATGTGTAGCCGTAGCTTAAAAAACTCCCCAGTTTGGGTTTCGGGGAGACACTGATTTTGAAAAAGCCCTGGTGTTCTCCTTACATGAATGGGACTCTTCCTACTGCTAAAACATGTCTGTCACATCCAGAGGATGGTATACCGTCTGATCGGGAAGAGTTTGGAAAAGGCATCTCATCTCCTCATCTCCTGGTGCTCGGGTTCACCCCTCCAGCGTCTTTACTAACAGTCTCCCCACTTGGAGATGTCAACACTGTCAACATCCTGTTGCGTACAGTTTGGAATTTGTCCAGAGGATGAAGCGGAAGGATGAGGAACAATGAGAGACAAGTCCTAGGTGTTCAGACAGGCACATGTCACTCTAATTTCCAATCAGGAAGATGAATTGACCAAAGGCTAGGGTTGCCCATGGAAACAGTATAGGGCTTGAGGAAATCCCACTGCTTTGTGGCCAGTTCCCATAAACACAAGTTGAACAATGGAACTCAGGGGCAGTAAAATTCACGAAACTGCAGAGTTGAAAATATCTATCACTGAAAAATGTCTTGAGGAAAGTCAGAGAAAAGGATTGGCAAGCAAGGGAGAATGGCAGGAAAGGGATTTGAGGAGGTAGAAAGGACTCGCCATTAAGCACAAGAAAAGGGGCTGAACATTGCCGACATTGCAGTTGGCCAAAAAGGCTGTATGTGTTTTTTTCTGTATATATTCAAGAAAAGGGCATACACTTTTTTAGCCAACCAAACAGGTGGGCACTGGAAATCAATACTACAAAAGATATCACTTCGCATCAGTCAGAAGAGCCATCCTCATAAAGTGTAAACGCCAGAAATGCAGGACAGGGCAAGGAGAAGAGGGAGCCCTGTGAGGCTTATAGTGGAAATGTATATTGCCAACGGCCATTCTGGAGAAGTGTATTGTGTTTACTAAAGCATCTAAAAAATGAGCTACAGAGCATAGGGCACTTGCACTCATGGGCGTATATCTTGGGAAAAACAAAAATCGAGAGGACACAGGCACCCCAATGTTTACTGCCCCTCTGTTTAAAAGATCCTCGACTAGGATATAACTTAAATGTCTCTGGAGGGAAAAAATGGATAGAGATGTGGTACTTATGTAGAGTGGAATATTACTCAGCCTGGAAATCAATGAAATATGGCCAGTTGTAACAACTCCGGAGGAGTTACGTATGATCATTCTAAGTGACGTAATTCAAAAAGAAAAAGACACATATCATAAGATATCACTTAAAGGTGGAATCCAAAATGGCTACACATGAAATAAATTACAAAACAAAAACATAGTCAAATATGTAGAAAATACGCGTGAGGCTGCTAAACGGGAAAGGTGGGGAGGGGTGAGGCATCATCCAGGAGGTTGAAATTAGCAAAGATACCATTCCAAATACCAAACTGATAATCAACAAGGCCTACACGGTAGCTAAAAGAACTGCACTCAGCACACTCAAGTCACCGGAAAAGAATATCTATGACTGGTAAGAATCTGAAAAAGAATTTATTGATGTCTCTCTGTACGTGAATCAAGTGGATGTACAGCAGCAAGAAACAGAGCTTTGAAAATCAGCTATGACCAATATAGTAATAAATTGAAAAAAATAAACGACAGAGAGACAGAGAAAACCTCTTACAACTTTTCCTCAGGGACGGTGATGCAACATGGATTGAACACATCTAGACCCACAGCAGGATGAGACATAAGGCTGGAAACTGCTCGCGCTAAGAGAAATGTGAGGTTGGGTGAGGAAATGCACACCCTTTAAAGTAATACTACCTGGTACCCATTCAATGGGTCCCAAATCTGCAGGTTCAAGGAATCTTCCTACAGCTAAAACATGCATGGAAAACCCAGAGGACTGTACACCATGTGATCGGGAGATGTGTCTAAAATGCACCTCATTTATCCTCTCCTGGTGCTCCTGTTCATCATTCCAGCCACGTTACTTAGAATCTCCCCACTTAGAGAATCAGCACATTTAAACTTCTGTTTCACACATTTTGCAAATTGTGAGGAGGATGAACGGGAACAGGGGGAACCAATGAGAGAATAGTTGTAGGGGTTTGGACGGGCACATGTCACTCTAATTTCCCATTAAGAATAAGAATTAAAAAAAGGCTCAGCCCGCCTCGCCGGAGCCAAAATAGGGCCTGAAGCAATCCTGCGGTTTTGAGGCCAGCTCACAAAAGAGCAACTTAAAAAATGGAGCTCAGGGTCACTGCAATTCACAAACCTGCAGAGTTATAAATGAAAACTAACATCCAAAAATATGTTGAGGTAAGGCAAAGAAGAGGATCTGAATGCAAGACAGAATTGCAAGAAACAGATTTCAAGAGATAGATTGGACTCGCCTTTAAAGCACATGAAAAGCGGCAGAATTTCGACAATGATGCAGTTGGCCCAAAAGGGAGTATGCGTTTTTTCCTGAATATATCCAGGAAAAAACGCATACGCACTTTATGGGCAACCAAGCAAGCAAGCAATGCAAATGTGCACAACAAAGAAGTCTCATTTCCCACTGGTCAAAAGGGCCATCCGAAAAAATTGTAAACACCAGAAATGCAGGACAGGCCATGGAGAACAGGGAGCCTTTATACGCTGATGGACAGTGTGTGAACTGCCGAGAGCCACTCTGGAGAAGTGTATGGTGGTTCCTAAATCATCTAAAAAACAGAGCGACAGAGCATAGGGCACTTCCAATCACGGGAGTATATCTAAGGAAGTCTAAAAATCAACAAGACACAAGCACACCACAGTTTAGGGCTACTCTGTTTACAAGAACCTCAACTTCAGTACACCTTAAATATCCCAGGAAAGAGAACAATGGATAAAGAAAATGTGGTACTTATGTACAATGGAATATCTCTTCACCATGAAATCAATGTAATAAGGCTAGTAGAAGGATAAAGAGTGGATTTAGGTCCGATAATACTACTTGAAATAAGTCAAACAGAAAAAGAAACATATCATAAGATATCACTTATAGAGGGAGGATAAATATGGCTGCACAAAAAATGAATTACAAAACAGAACAGTGTCTCACATTTAGAAAACACACTTATGTCAGCTTAAGGGGAAAGGAGAGGTGGGGTGATGCATAAAACCAGAGTTTGAAATTAGCACAGATACCGTTCAATAAACCAAATAGGTATCAGACAAGATCTACACCTTGCTCAATGAACTGGCCTCAACACACCCTATACACCGCAGAGAAATATATCTGAGTAATAAGAATCTTAAAACCCATGTATTGATATCTCTCCATAAGGGAATCAAGTGTGCACAGAGCGGCACAAACACAGTAGTGAAAATGAGCTAAACCCCATTATAGAAATAAATTTTAAAACCAAAACGCAGAAACAATGAAAGAGAGAAAAATTCTTACAAAATTCGCTCAGGGGCTGTGATGCAACCTAGAATGACCACATATAAACCCACAGCTGGATAAGACATAAGGCTGGACACTTGGGGCTGAAAGGATTGGTGAGCTTTGGTGAGCAACTGCCGAAAGTTTAATGCAATACTTCATGCTACTTATTCCAAGGGTCCCAACACTCCAAGTTGAAGGGAATCTTCCTAGAGCTAAACCATGCATGGGAAATCCAGCGGATGGTATACCATATGATCGGGAAAGGTTTCTAAAATGCACCTCATTTTCCTCTCCTGGGGCTCCGGATCAACATTCCAGCCACTTTACTAAAAACATCTCCACATGGAGAGTCAATGCCTTTAAGTTCCGGAATCGCACAGTCTGCAGTTAGTGCGGAAAATGAATGGGAATAGGGGGAACCAGTGAGAAAATAGCTGTAGCGGTTTCAATGGGCACATGTCACTCTAATTTCACATCAGGAGGAAGAATTAACCAAAGGCAGAGCAAGGCGTCCCAGAAGAAGAATAGGTCCTGAAGAAATCCTGTGGATATGAGGCAAGATCACAAAAATAAGAGCTGAAAAATGGAGCTAAGGGCCATTGCAATTCAAAAACCTGCAGAGTTATGAAGGCCAACTATTTTCCAAAAGTATATTGAGGTAAGGCTATGAAGAGGCACTGAGAGCAAGGCAGAACTGCAGGAAACCGATTGCAGGAGGTAGAATGGAATTGCATGTAAAGCATAGGAAAAGAGGCAGAACGTCCACAATGATGCACTTGGCCAAAAAGGGCGTATGCGTTTCTTCCTGAATATATTCAGGAAAAAACGCATACGCCCTTTTTGGCCAACCAAGCAAGCTTGCAAAGGAAATCTGCACTACAATGAAGTCTCACTGCCCCCCGGTCAAAAGAGCCATCCGAAAAAAGTGTAAAATCCAGAAAGGCAGGACAGGCCATGGAGAACTGGGAGCCTTGTTATGCTGATGGGCGGGATGTAAATTGCCAACAACCACTCTGGAGAAGTGTATGGTGTTTCCTGAAACATCCAAAAAACCAAGCAACAGAGCCTAGGGCATTTCCACTTATGGTCGTATAGCTTAGGGAAATAATAATCAAAAAGACACAGCCTCCCCAAAGTTTGAGACGGCTCTGTTTACAAGAACCTCGTTTACGGTACAGGTTCAATATCGCAGAAAGCGAAAAATGGATAAAGAAATTGTGGTACTTACGTACAATGCAATATCACTCAGCAAAGAAATCTAGGTCATCAGGCCCGTGACAGCATAATGAGTGGATTCAGGTATGATGATTCTAAGAGAAATAAGTCACACAGAAAAAGAAATATCATAAGATATCACTACTACACGGAATGTAAACTTGGCTACACAGGAACTGAATTACAAAACAGAACAGGGTGTCAAATGTAGAAAACCAACTTATGCTTGCTTAAGGGGAAAGGTGAGTTGGGGTGCTGCATGAAACCAGAGATTGAAATTAGCACAGACACCGGTCCATAAGCCAAATATGTAATAGACAAGAGCTACTCCTTGCTCAACGAAGTGGACTCAACACCCAATATTAAACGCCTAAGAATATACCTGACTAGTAAGAATCTTAAAACCTATGGATTTATATGTCTCCGAAAGAGAATCAAGGGTGTGTACAGCGGCATAAACGCAGCAGTGATAGGACTGGTGAGGTTCGGTGAGCAAATGCAGACCCTTTGAAGTCATATTGCATGGTACCCATTCCATGGGTCTCAACTCTCCATGTTTAAGGGATTTTTCCTTCAGCTAAAACATGCATGTGGAACCCAGAGTATAATCCACCGTGTGATCGGGAAACGTGTTCAAATGTGTCTCAGTTTTCGTCCCCTGGTACTCGGGTGCAACATTCCAGACGCTTTACTAACACTCTCCCCACTTGGAGAGTCAGTGCCTTTAACCTATTGTTTGGCCCAGTTTGCAAATTCTGCGTAAGATAAACAGGAAGAGGGAGAACCAATGAGAGACTAGGTGGAGGTGTCTGGACGGGCAAATTTAACTCTCATTTCCCACCAGGAAGAGGAATTAACCAAAGGCTCCGTGTGCCATGCTGGAACTAGATTAGGGCCTGAGGAGATCCTGCGGTGTTGCGGCCAGCTCACAAGAAAGCGAGTTGAAGAAAGGAGCTCAGGGGCACTGTAATTCACAAACCTGCAGAGTTATAAATGACAGCCATCTTCCAAAAATATATTAAAGTAAGGCTGCCAAGAGGTGTTGAAAGCGGGGCAGAATTGCAGGAATCCGATTTCAGGAGGTAGACTGGAACTGCATATAAAGCATAGGAAAAGAGGCAGAACGTCCACAATGATGCACTTGGCCAAAAAGGGCGTATGCGTTTTTTCCTGAATATATTCAGGAAAAGACGCATACGCCCTTTTTGGCCAACCAAGCAAGCTTGCAAAGGAAATCTGCACTACAATGAAGTCTCACTGCCCCCGGTCAAAAGGGCCATCTGAAAAAAGTGTAAAATCCAGAAAGGCAGGACAGGCCATGGAGAACAGGGAGCCTTGTTATGCTGATGGGCGGCATGTAAATTGCCAGCAGCTACTCTGGAGAAGTGTATGGTGTTTCCTGAAACATCCAAAAAACAAAGCAACAGAGCCTAGGGCACTTCCACTTATGGTCCTATATCTTAGGGAAATTAAAATCCAAAAGACACAGCCACCCCAAAGTTTGGGCCGGCTCTGTTTACAAGAACCTCGTTTACGTACAAGTTCAATATCACAGAAAGCGAAAAATGGATAAAGAAGTTGTGGTACTTACGTACAATGCAATATCACTCAGCAATGAAATCTATGTCATCAGGCCCGTAGCAGCATAATGAGTGGATTCAGGTACGATGATTCTAAGTGAAATAAGTCACACAGAAAAAGAAACATCATAAGATATCACTACTACACGGAATGTAAACTTGGCTACACAAGAACTGAATTACAAAACAGAACAGGGCCTCAAATGTAGAAAACCAACTTATGCTTGCTTAAGGGGAAAGGTGAGTTGGGGTGCTGCATAAAACCAGAGATTGAAATTAGCACAGATACCGTTCCATAAGCCAAATATGTAATAGACAAGAGCTACTCCTTGCTCAACGAAGTGGACTCAACACCCCATATTAAACGCCTAAGAATATACCTGACTAGTAAGAATCTTAAAACCTATGGATTTATATGTCTCCGAAAGAGAATCAAGCATGTGTACAGCGGCATAAACGCAGCAGTGATAGGATTGGTGAGGTTCGGTGAGCAAATGCAGACCCTTTGAAGTCATATTGCATGGTACCCATTCCATGGGTCTCAACTCTCCAGGTTTAAGGGATTCTTCCTTCAGCTAAAACATGCATGTGGAACCCAGAGTATGATCCACCATGTGATCGGAAAACGTGTTCAAATGTGTCTCAGTTTTCGTCCCCTGGTACTCGGGTGTAACATTCCAGATGCTTTACTAACACTCTCCCCACTTGGAGAGTCAGTGCCTTTAAACTCCTGTTTGGCACAGTTTGCAATTTCTGTGGAAAATGAACAGGAATAGGGAGAACCAATGAGAGACTAGGTGGAGGTGTCCGGACGGGCAAATTTAACTCTCATTTCCCACCAGGAAGAGGAATTAACCAAAGGTTCAGCGTGCCATGCCGGAACCACACTAGGGCCCGAAGCAATCCTGCGGTGTTGCGGCCAGCTCACAAGAAAGCGAGTTGAAGAAAGGAGCTCAGGGACACTGTAATTCACAAACCTGCAGAGTTATAAATGACAGCCATCTTCCAAAAATATATTAAAGTAAGGCTGCCAAGAGGAGTTGAAAGCGGGGCAGAATTGCAGGAAACCGATTTCAGGAGGTAGACTGGAATTGCATGTAAAGCATAGGAAAAGAGGCAGAACGTCCACAACGATGCACTTGGCCAAAAAGGGCGTATGCGTTTTTTCCTGAATATATTCAGGAAAAAACGCATACGCCCTTTTTGGCCAACCAAGCAAGCTTGCAAAGGAAATCTGCACTACAATGAAGTCTCACTGCCCCCCGGTCAAAAGGGCCATCTGAAAAAAGTGTAAAATCCAGAAAGGCAGGACAGGCCATGGAGAACTGGGAGCCTTGTTATGGTGAAGGGCGGGATGTAAATTGCCAGCAGCCACTCTGGAGAAGTGTATGGTGTTTCCTGAAACATCCAAAAAACAAAGCAACAGAGCCTAGGGCACTTCCACTTATGGTCCTATAGCTTAGGGAAATTAAAATCAAAAAGACACAGCCACCCCAAAGTTTGGGACGGCTCTGTTTACAAGAACCTCGTTTACGGTATAAGTTCAATATCACACAAAGCGAAAAATGGATAAAGAAGTTGTGGTACTTACGTACAATGCAATATCACTCAGCAATGAAATCTATGTCATCAGGCCCATAGCAGCATAATGAGTGGATTCAGGTACGATGATTCTAAGTGAAATAAGTCACACAGAAAAAGAAACATCGTAAGATATCACTACTAAACGGAATGTAAACTTGGCTAAACAGGAACTGAATTACAAAACAGAACAGGGTGTCAAATGTAGAAAACCAACTTATGCTTGCTTAAGGGGAAAGGTGAGTTTGGGTGCTGCATAAAACCAGAGATTGAAATTAGCACAGATACCATTCCATAAGCCAAATATGTAATAGACAAGAGCTACTCCTTGCTCAACGAAGTGGACTCAACACCCAATATTAAACGCCTAAGAATATACCTGACTAGTAAGAATCTTAAAACCTATGGATTTATATGTCTCCGAAAGAGAATCAAGCGTGTGTACAGTGGCATAAAATCAGCAGTGATAAGATTGGTGAGGTTCGGTGAGCAAATGCAGACCCTTTGAAGTCATATTGCATGGTACCCATTCCATGGGTCTCAACTCCCCATGTTTAAGGGATTCTTCCTTCAGCTAAAACATGCATGTGGAACCAAGAGTATGATCCACCATGTGATCGGAAAACGTGTTCAAATATGTCTCAGGTTTCGTCCCCTGGTACTCGGCTGCAACATTCCAGACGCTTTACTAACACTCTCCCCACTTGGAGAGTCAGTGCCTTTAACCTCCTGTTTGGCCCAGTTTGCAATTTCTGCGGAAGATGAACAGGAAGAGGGAGAACAAATGAGAGACTAGGTGGAGGTGTCTGGACGGGCAAATTTAACTCTCATTTCCCACCAGGAAGAGGAATTAACCAAAGGCTCAACATGCCCTGCCGGAACCAAACTAGGGCCTGAAGCAATCCTGCGGTGTTGCGGCCAGCTCACAAGAAAGCGAGTTGAAGAAAGGAGCTCAGGGGCACTGTAATTCACAAACCTGCAGAGTTATAAATGACAGCTATCTTCCAAAAATATATTGAAGTAAGGCTGCCAAGAGGACTTGAAAGCGGGGCAGAATTGCAGGAAACCGATTTCAGAAGGTAGACTGGAATTGCATGTAAAGCATAGGAAAAGAGGCAGAACGTCCACAATGATGCACTTGGCCAAAAAGGGCGTATGCGTCTTTTCCTGAATATATTCAGGAAAAGACGCATACGCCCTTTTTGGCCAACCAAGCAAGCTTGCAAAGGAAATCTGCACTACAATGAAGTCTCACTGCCCCCCGGTCAAAAGGGCCATCTGAAAAAAGTGTAAAATCCAGAAAGGCAGGACAGGCCATGGAGAACTGGGAGCCTTGTTATGCTGATGGGCGGGATGTAAATTGCCAGCACCCACTCTGGAGAAGTGTATGGTGTTTCCTGAAACATCCAAAAAACAAAGCAACAAAGCCAAGGGCACTTCCACTTATGGTCCTATAGCTTAGGAAAATTAAAATCAAAAAGACACACCCACTCCAAAGTTTGGGACGGCTCTGTTTACAAGAACCTCGTTTACGGTACAAGTTCAATACCACACAAAGCGAAAAATGGATAAAGAAGTTGTGGTACTTACGTACAATGCAGTATCACTCAGCAATGAAATCTATGTCATCAGGCCCATAGCAGCATAATGAGTGGATTCAGGTACGATGATTCTAAGTGAAATAAGTCACACAGAAAAAGAAATATCATAAGATATCACTACTACACGGAATGTAAACTTGGCTACACAGGAACTGAATTACAAAACAGAACAGGGTGTCAAATGGAGAAAACCAACTTATGCTTGCTTAAGGGGAAAGGTGAGTTGGGGTGCTGCATAAAACCGGAGATTGAAATTAGCACAGATACCGTTCCATAAGCCAAATATGTAATAGAAAAGAGCTACTCCTTGCTCAACGAAGTGGACTCAACACCCCATATTAAACGCCTAAGAATATACCTGACTACAAATAATCTTAAAACCTACGGATTTATATGTCTCCGAAAGAGAATCAAGCGTGTGTACAGCGGCATAAACGCAGCAGTGATAGGATTGGTGAGGTTCGGTGAGCAAATGCAGACCCTTTGAAGTCATATTGCATGGTACCCATTCCATGGGTCTCAACTCTCCATGTTTAAGGGATTCTTCCTTCAGCTAAAACATGCATGTGGAACCCAGAGTATGGTCCACCGTGTGATCGGGAAACGTGTTCAAATGTGTCTCAGTTTTTGTCCCCTGGTACTGGGGTGCAACATTCCAGACGCTTTACTAACACTCTCCCCACTTGGAGAGTCAGTGCCTTTAACCTCCTGTTTGGCCCAGTTTCCAATTTCTGTGGAAATTGAACAGGAATAGGGAGAACCAATGAGACACTAGGTGGAGGTGTCCGGACGGGCAAATTTAACTCTCATTTCCCACCAGGAAGAGGAATTAACTAAAGGCTCAGCATGCCGTGCCGGAACCAAACTAGGGTCCGAAGCAATCCTGTGGTGTTGCGGCCAGCTCACAAGAAAGCGAGTTGAAGAAAGGAGCTCAGGGGCACTGTAATTCACAAACCTGCAGAGTTATAAATGACAGGTAACTTCCAAAAATATATTGAAGTAAGGCAGCCAAGAGGAGTTGAAAGCGGGGCAGAATTGCAGGAAACCGATTTCAGAAGGTAGACTGGAATTGCATGTAAAGCATAGGAAAAGAGGCAGAACGTCCACAATGATGCACTTGGCCAAAAAGGGCGTATGCGTTTTTTCCTGAATATATTCAGGAAAAGACGCATACGCCCTTTTTGGACAACCAAGCAAGCTTGCAAAGGAAATCTGCACTACAATGAAGTCTCACTGCCCCCCGGTCAAAAGGGCCATCTGAAAAATGTGTAAAATCCAGAAAGGCAGGACAGGCCATGGAGAACTGGGAGTCTTGTTATGCTGATGGGCGGGATGTAAATTGCCAGCAGCCACTCTGGAGAAGTGTATGGTGTTTCCTGAAACATCCAAAAAACAAAGCAACAGAGCCTAGGGCACTTCCACTTATGGTCCTATTGCTTAGGGAAATTAAAATCAAAAAGACACAGCCACCCCAAAGTTTGGGATGGCTCTGTTTACAAAAACCTCGTTTACTGTACAAGTTAAATATCACAGAAAGTGAAAAATGGATAAAGAAGTTGTGGTACTTACGTACAATGCAATATCACTCAGCAATGAAATCTATGTCATCAGGCCCATAGCAGCATAATGAGTGGATTCAGGTACGATGATTCTAAGTGAAATAAGTCACACAGAAAAAGAAACATCATAAGATATCACTACTACACGGAAAGTAAACTTGGCTACACAAGAACTGAATTACAAAACAGAACAGGGTGTCAAATGTAGAAAACCAACTTATGCTTGCTTAAGGGGAAAGGTGAGTTGGGGTGCGGCATAAAACCACAGATTGAAATTAGCACAGATACCATTCCATAAACCAAATATGTAATAGACAAGAGGTACTCCTTGCTCAACGAAGTGGACTCAACACCACATATTAAATGCCTAACAATATACCTGACTAGTAAGAATCTTAAAACCTATGGATTTATATGCCTCCGAAAGAGAATCAAGCGTGTGTACAGCGGCATAAACGCAGCAGTGATAGGATTGGTGAGGTTCGGTGAGCAAATGCAGACCCTTTGAAGTCATATTGCATGGTACCCATTCCATGGGTCTCAACTCTCCATGTTTAAGGGATTCTTCCTTCAGCTAAAACATGCATGTGGAACCCAGAGTATGATCCACCGTGTGATCAGGAAACGTGTTCAAATGTGTCTCAGTTTTGGTCCCCTGGTACTCGGGTGCAACATTCCAGACGCTTTACTAACACTCTCCCCACTTGGAGAGTCAGTGCCTTTAACCTCCTGTTTGGCCCAGTTTGCAATTTCTGTGGAAAATGAACAGGAATAGGAAGAACCAATGAGAGACTAGTTGGAGGTGTCCAGACGGGCAAATTTAACTCTCAGTTCCCACCAGGAAGAGGAATTAACCAAAGGTTCAGCGTGCCATGCCGGAACCACACTAGGGCCAGAAGCGATCCTGCGGTGTTGCGGCCAGCTCACAAGAAAGCGAGTTGAAGAAAGGAGCTCAGGGGCACTGTAATTCACAAACCTGCAGAGTTATAAATGACAGCTATCTTCCAAAAATATATTGAAGTAAGGCTGCCAAGAGGAGTTGAAAGCGGGGCAGAATTGCAGGAAACCGATTTCAGGAGGTAGACTGGAATTGCATGTAAAGCATAGGAAAAGAGGCAGAACATCCACAATGATGCACTTGGCCACAAAGGGCGTATGCGTTTTTTCCTGAATATATTCAGGAAAAAACGCATACGCCCTTTTTGGCCAACCAAGCAAGCTTGCAAAGGAAATCTGCACTACAATGAAGTCTCACTGCCCCCCGGTCAAAAGGGTCATCTGAAAAAAGTGTAAAATCCAGAAAGGCAGGACAGCCCATGGAGAACTGGGAGCCTTGTTATGCTGATGGGCGGGATGTAAATTGCCAGCAGCCACTCTGGAGAAGTGTATGGTGTTTCCTGAAACATCCAAAAAACAAAGCAACAGAGCCTAGGGCACTTCCTCTTATGGTCCTATAGCTTAGGGAAATTAAAATCAAAAAGACACAGCCACCCCAAAGTTTGGGACGGCTCTGTTTACAAGAACCTCGTTTACCGTACAAGTTCAATATCACAGAAAGCGAAAAATGGATAAAGAAGTTGTGGTACTTACGTACAATGCAATATCACTCAGCAATGAAATCTATGTCATCAGGCCCGTAGCAGCATAATGAGTGGATTCAGGTACGATGATTCTAAGTGAAATAAGTCACACAGAAAAAGAAACATCATAAGATATCACTAATACACGGAATGTAAACTTGGCTACACAAGAACTGAATTACAAAGCAGAACAGGGTGTCAAATGTAGAAAATCAACTTATGCTTGCTTAAGTGGAAAGGTGAGTTGGGTGCGGCATAAAACCAGAGATTGAAATTAGCACAGATACCGTTCCATAAGCCAAATATATAATAGACAAGAGCTACTCCTTGCTCAACGAAGTGGACTCAACACCCCATATTAAACCCCTAAGAATATACTTGACTAGTAAGAATCTTAAAACATATGGATTTATATGTCTCCGAAAGAGAATCAAGCATGTGTACAGCGGCATAAACGCAGCAGTGATAGGATTGGTGAGGTTCGGTGAGCAAATGCAGACCCTTTGAAGTCATATTGCATGGTACCCATTCCATGGGTCTCAACTCTCCAGGTTTAAGGGATTCTTCCTTCAGCTAAAACATGCATGTGGAACCCAGAGTATGATCCACCGTGTGATCGGGAAACGTGTTCAAATGTGTCTCAGTTTTTGTCCCCTGGTACTTGGGTGCAACATTCCAGACGCTTTACTAACACTCTCCCCACTTGGAGAGTCAGTGCCTTTAACCTCCTGTTTGGCCCAGTTTCCAATTTCTGTGGAAATTGAACAGGAATAGGGAGAACCAATGAGACACTAGGTGGAGGTGTCCGGACGGGCAAATTATCTCTCATTTCCCACCAGGAAGAGGAATTAACTAAAGGCTCAGCATGCCGTGCCGGAACCAAACTAGGGTCCGAAGCAATCCTGTGGTGTTGCGGCCAGCTCACAAGAAAGCGAGTTGAAGAAAGGAGCTCAGGGGCACTGTAATTCACAAACCTGAAGAGTAATAAATGACAGCTATCGTCCAAATATATATTGAAGTAAGGCCGCCAAGAGGACTAGAAAGCAGGGCAGAATTGCAGGAAACCGATTTCAGGAGGTAGATGGGAATTGCATGAAAAGCATAGGAAAAGAGGCAGAACGTCCACAACGATGCACTTGGCCAAAAAGGGCATATGGGTTTTTTCCTGAATATATTGAGGAAAAACTGCATACGCCCTTTTTGGCCAACCAAGAAAGCTTGCAAAGGAAATCTGCACTACAATGAAGTCTCACTGCCCCCCGGTCAAAAGGGCCATCTGAAAAAAGTGTAAAATCCAGAAAGGCAGGACAGGCCATGGAGAACTGGGAGCCTTGTTATGGTGATGGGCGGGATGTAAATTGCCAGCAGCCACTCTGGAGAAGTGTATGGTGTTTCCTGAAACATCCAAAAAACAAAGCAACAGAGCCTAGGGCACTTCCACTTATGGTCCTATAGCTTAGGGAAATTAAAATCAAAAAGACACAGCCACCCCAAAGTTTGGGACGGCTCTGTTTACAAGAACCTCGTTTACGGTACAAGTTCAATATCACACAAAGCGAAAAATGGATAAAGAAGTTGTGGTACTTACGTACAATGCAATATCACTCAGCAATGAAATCTATGTCATCAGGCCCGTAGCAGCATAATGAGTGGATTCAGGTACGATGATTCTAAGTGAAATAAGTCACACAGAAAAAGAAACATCGTAAGATATCACTACTAAACGGAATGTAAACTTGGCTAAACAGGAACTGAATTACAAAACAGAACAGGGTGTCAAATGTAGAAAACCAACTTATGCTTGCTTAAGGGGAAAGGTGAGTTGGGGTGCGGCATAAAACCAGAGATTGAAATTAGCACAGATACCATTCCATAAGCCAAATATGTAATAGACAAGAGCTACTCCTTGCTCAACGAAGTGGACTCAACACCCCATATTAAACCCCTAAGAATATACCTGACTAGTAAGAATCTTAAAACCTATGGATTTATATGTCTCTGAAAGAGAATCAAACGTGTGTACAGCGGCATAAACGCAGCAGTGATAGGATTGGTGAGGTTCGGTGAGCAAATGCAGACCCTTTGAAGTCATATTGCATGGTACCCATTCCATGGGTCTCAACTCTCCAGGTGTAAGGGATTCTTCCTTCAGGTAAAACATGCATGTGGAACCCAGAGTATGATCCACCGTGTGATCGGGAAACGTGTTCAAATGTGTCTCAGTTTTTGTCCCCTGGTACTTGGGTGCAACATTCCAGACGCTTTACTAACACTCTCCCCACTTGGAGAGTCAGTGCCTTTAACCTCCTGTTTGGCCCAGTTTCCAATTTCTGTGGAAATTGAACAGGAATAGGGAGAACCAATGAGACACTAGGTGGAGGTGTCCGGACGGGCAAATTTAACTCTCATTTCCCACCAGGAAGAGGAATTAACTAAAGGCTCATCATGCCGTGCCGGAACCAAACTAGGGTCCGAAGCAATCCTGTGGTGTTGCGGCCAGCTCACAAGAAAGCGAGTTGAAGAAAGGAGCTCAGGGGCACTGTAATTCACAAACCTGCAGAGTTATAAATGACAGGTAACTTCCAAAAATATATTGAAGTAAGGCAGCCAAGAGGAGTTGAAAGCGGGGCAGAATTGCAGGAAACCGATTTCAGAAGGTAGACTGGAATTGCATGTAAAGCATAGGAAAAGAGGCAGAACGTCCACAATGATGCACTTGGCCAAAAAGGGCGTATGCGTTTTTTCCTGAATATATTCAGGAAAAGACGCATACGCCCTTTTTGGCCAACCAAGCAAGCTTGCAAAGGAAATCTGCACTACAATGAAGTCTCACTGCCCCCCGGTCAAAAGGGCCATCTGAAAAATGTGTAAAATCCAGAAAGGCAGGACAGGCCATGGAGAACTGGGAGTCTTGTTATGCTGATGGGCGGGATGTAAATTGCCAGCAGCCACTCTGGAGAAGTGTATGGTGTTTCCTGAAACATCCAAAAAACAAAGCAACAGAGCCTAGGGCACTTCCACTTATGGTCCTATTGCTTAGGGAAATTAAAATCAAAAAGACACAGCTACCCCAAAGTTTGGGATGGCTCTGTTTACAAAAACCTCGTTTACTGTACAAGTTAAATATCACAGAAAGTGAAAAGTGGATAAAGAAGTTGTGGTACTTACGTACAATGCAATATCACTCAGCAATGAAATCTATGTCATCAGGCCTGTAGCAGCATAATGAGTGGATTCAGGTACGATGATTCTAAGTGAAATAAGTCACACAGAAAAAGAAACATCATAAGATATCACTACTACACGGAAAGTAAACTTGGCTACACAAGAACTGAATTACAAAACAGAACAGGGTGTCAAATGTAGAAAACCAACTTATGCTTGCTTAAGGGGAAAGGTGAGTTGGGGTGCGGCATAAAACCACAGATTGAAATTAGCACAGATACCATTCCATAAACCAAATATGTAATAGACAAGAGGTACTCCTTGCTCAACGAAGTGGACTCAACACCACATATTAAACGCCTAACAATATACCTGACTAGTAAGAATCTTAAAACCTATGGATTTATATGCCTCCGAAAGAGAATCAAGCGTGTGTACAGCGGCATAAACGCAGCAGTGATAGGATTGGTGAGGTTCGGTGAGCAAATGCAGACCCTTTGAAGTCATATTGCATGGTACCCATTCCATGGGTCTCAACTCTCCATGTTTAAGGGATTCTTCCTTCAGCTAAAACATGCATGTGGAACCCAGAGTATGATCCACCGTGTGATCAGGAAACGTGTTCAAATGTGTCTCAGTTTTGGTCCCCTGGTACTCGGGTGCAACATTCCAGACGCTTTACTAACACTCTCCCCACTTGGAGAGTCAGTGCCTTTAACCTCCTGTTTGGCCCAGTTTGCAATTTCTGTGGAAAATGAACAGGAATAGGAAGAACCAATGAGAGACTAGTTGGAGGTGTCCAGACGGGCAAATTTAACTCTCAGTTCCCACCAGGAAGAGGAATTAACCAAAGGTTCAGCGTGCCATGCCGGAACCACACTAGGGCCAGAAGCGATCCTGCGGTGTTGCGGCCAGCTCACAAGAAAGCGAGTTGAAGAAAGGAGCTCAGGGGCACTGTAATTCACAAACCTGCAGAGTTATAAATGACAGCTATCTTCCAAAAATATATTGAAGTAAGGCTGCCAAGAGGAGTTGAAAGCGGGGCAGAATTGCAGGAAACCGATTTCAGGAGGTAGACTGGAATTGCATGTAAAGCATAGGAAAAGAGGCAGAACATCCACAATGATGCACTTGGCCACAAAGGGCGTATGCGTTTTTTCCTGAATATATTCAGGAAAAAACGCATACGCCCTTTTTGGCCAACCAAGCAAGCTTGCAAAGGAAATCTGCACTACAATGAAGTCTCACTGCCCCCCGGTCAAAAGGGTCATCTGAAAAAAGTGTAAAATCCAGAAAGGCAGGACAGCCCATGGAGAACTGGGAGCCTTGTTATGCTGATGGGCGGGATGTAAATTGCCAGCAGCCACTCTGGAGAAGTGTATGGTGTTTCCTGAAACATCCAAAAAACAAAGCAACAGAGCCTAGGGCACTT
The DNA here is from genome assembly GCF_964270905.1 of Leucopleurus acutus. Lineage (NCBI taxonomy): Eukaryota > Metazoa > Chordata > Mammalia > Artiodactyla > Delphinidae > Leucopleurus > Leucopleurus acutus. The sequence goes on along the minus strand of NC_139146.1, from coordinate 102,164,364 downwards.
CCTCTTATGGTCCTATAGCTTAGGGAAATTAAAATCAAAAAGACACAGCCACCCCAAAGTTTGGGACGGCTCTGTTTACAAGAACCTCGTTTACCGTACAAGTTCAATATCACAGAAAGCGAAAAATGGATAAAGAAGTTGTGGTACTTACGTACAATGCAATATCACTCAGCAATGAAATCTATGTCATCAGGCCCGTAGCAGCATAATGAGTGGATTCAGGTACGATGATTCTAAGTGAAATAAGTCACACAGAAAAAGAAACATCATAAGATATCACTAATACACGGAATGTAAACTTGGCTACACAAGAACTGAATTACAAAGCAGAACAGGGTGTCAAATGTAGAAAATCAACTTATGCTTGCTTAAGTGGAAAGGTGAGTTGGGTGCGGCATAAAACCAGAGATTGAAATTAGCACAGATACCGTTCCATAAGCCAAATATATAATAGACAAGAGCTACTCCTTGCTCAACGAAGTGGACTCAACACCCCATATTAAACCCCTAAGAATATACTTGACTAGTAAGAATCTTAAAACATATGGATTTATATGTCTCCGAAAGAGAATCAAGCATGTGTACAGCGGCATAAACGCAGCAGTGATAGGATTGGTGAGGTTCGGTGAGCAAATGCAGACCCTTTGAAGTCATATTGCATGGTACCCATTCCATGGGTCTCAACTCTCCAGGTTTAAGGGATTCTTCCTTCAGCTAAAACATGCATGTGGAACCCAGAGTATGATCCACCGTGTGATCGGGAAACGTGTTCAAATGTGTCTCAGTTTTTGTCCCCTGGTACTTGGGTGCAACATTCCAGACGCTTTACTAACACTCTCCCCACTTGGAGAGTCAGTGCCTTTAACCTCCTGTTTGGCCCAGTTTCCAATTTCTGTGGAAATTGAACAGGAATAGGGAGAACCAATGAGACACTAGGTGGAGGTGTCCGGACGGGCAAATTATCTCTCATTTCCCACCAGGAAGAGGAATTAACTAAAGGCTCAGCATGCCGTGCCGGAACCAAACTAGGGTCCGAAGCAATCCTGTGGTGTTGCGGCCAGCTCACAAGAAAGCGAGTTGAAGAAAGGAGCTCAGGGGCACTGTAATTCACAAACCTGAAGAGTAATAAATGACAGCTATCGTCCAAATATATATTGAAGTAAGGCCGCCAAGAGGACTAGAAAGCAGGGCAGAATTGCAGGAAACCGATTTCAGGAGGTAGATGGGAATTGCATGAAAAGCATAGGAAAAGAGGCAGAACGTCCACAACGATGCACTTGGCCAAAAAGGGCATATGGGTTTTTTCCTGAATATATTGAGGAAAAACTGCATACGCCCTTTTTGGCCAACCAAGAAAGCTTGCAAAGGAAATCTGCACTACAATGAAGTCTCACTGCCCCCCGGTCAAAAGGGCCATCTGAAAAAAGTGTAAAATCCAGAAAGGCAGGACAGGCCATGGAGAACTGGGAGCCTTGTTATGGTGATGGGCGGGATGTAAATTGCCAGCAGCCACTCTGGAGAAGTGTATGGTGTTTCCTGAAACATCCAAAAAACAAAGCAACAGAGCCTAGGGCACTTCCACTTATGGTCCTATAGCTTAGGGAAATTAAAATCAAAAAGACACAGCCACCCCAAAGTTTGGGACGGCTCTGTTTACAAGAACCTCGTTTACGGTACAAGTTCAATATCACACAAAGCGAAAAATGGATAAAGAAGTTGTGGTACTTACGTACAATGCAATATCACTCAGCAATGAAATCTATGTCATCAGGCCCGTAGCAGCATAATGAGTGGATTCAGGTACGATGATTCTAAGTGAAATAAGTCACACAGAAAAAGAAACATCGTAAGATATCACTACTAAACGGAATGTAAACTTGGCTAAACAGGAACTGAATTACAAAACAGAACAGGGTGTCAAATGTAGAAAACCAACTTATGCTTGCTTAAGGGGAAAGGTGAGTTGGGGTGCGGCATAAAACCAGAGATTGAAATTAGCACAGATACCATTCCATAAGCCAAATATGTAATAGACAAGAGCTACTCCTTGCTCAACGAAGTGGACTCAACACCCCATATTAAACCCCTAAGAATATACCTGACTAGTAAGAATCTTAAAACCTATGGATTTATATGTCTCTGAAAGAGAATCAAACGTGTGTACAGCGGCATAAACGCAGCAGTGATAGGATTGGTGAGGTTCGGTGAGCAAATGCAGACCCTTTGAAGTCATATTGCATGGTACCCATTCCATGGGTCTCAACTCTCCAGGTTTAAGGGATTCTTCCTTCAGCTAAAACATGCATGTGGAACCCAGAGTATGATCCACCGTGTGATCGGGAAACGTGTTCAAATGTGTCTCAGTTTTTGTCCCCTGGTACTTGGGTGCAACATTCCAGACGCTTTACTAACACTCTCCCCACTTGGAGAGTCAGTGCCTTTAACCTCCTGTTTGGCCCAGTTTCCAATTTCTGTGGAAATTGAACAGGAATAGGGAGAACCAATGAGACACTAGGTGGAGGTGTCCGGACGGGCAAATTTAACTCTCATTTCCCACCAGGAAGAGGAATTAACTAAAGGCTCAGCATGCCGTGCCGGAACCAAACTAGGGTCCGAAGCAATCCTGTGGTGTTGCGGCCAGCTCACAAGAAAGCGAGTTGAAGAAAGGAGCTCAGGGGCACTGTAATTCACAAACCTGCAGAGTTATAAATGACAGGTAACTTCCAAAAATATATTGAAGTAAGGCAGCCAAGAGGAGTTGAAAGCGGGGCAGAATTGCAGGAAACCGATTTCAGAAGGTAGACTGGAATTGCATGTAAAGCATAGGAAAAGAGGCAGAACGTCCACAATGATGCACTTGGCCAAAAAGGGCGTATGCGTTTTTTCCTGAATATATTCAGGAAAAGACGCATACGCCCTTTTTGGCCAACCAAGCAAGCTTGCAAAGGAAATCTGCACTACAATGAAGTCTCACTGCCCCCCGGTCAAAAGGGCCATCTGAAAAATGTGTAAAATCCAGAAAGGCAGGACAGGCCATGGAGAACTGGGAGTCTTGTTATGCTGATGGGCGGGATGTAAATTGCCAGCAGCCACTCTGGAGAAGTGTATGGTGTTTCCTGAAACATCCAAAAAACAAAGCAACAGAGCCTAGGGCACTTCCACTTATGGTCCTATTGCTTAGGGAAATTAAAATCAAAAAGACACAGCTACCCCAAAGTTTGGGATGGCTCTGTTTACAAAAACCTCGTTTACTGTACAAGTTAAATATCACAGAAAGTGAAAAGTGGATAAAGAAGTTGTGGTACTTACGTACAATGCAATATCACTCAGCAATGAAATCTATGTCATCAGGCCTGTAGCAGCATAATGAGTGGATTCAGGTACGATGATTCTAAGTGAAATAAGTCACACAGAAAAAGAAACATCATAAGATATCACTACTACACGGAAAGTAAACTTGGCTACACAAGAACTGAATTACAAAACAGAACAGGGTGTCAAATGTAGAAAACCAACTTATGCTTGCTTAAGGGGAAAGGTGAGTTGGGGTGCGGCATAAAACCACAGATTGAAATTAGCACAGATACCATTCCATAAAACAAATATGTAATAGACAAGAGGTACTCCTTGCTCAACGAAGTGGACTCAACACCACATATTAAACGCCTAACAATATACCTGACTAGTAAGAATCTTAAAACCTATGGATTTATATGCCTCCGAAAGAGAATCAAGCGTGTGTACAGCGGCATAAACGCAGCAGTGATAGGATTGGTGAGGTTCGGTGAGCAAATGCAGACCCTTTGAAGTCATATTGCATGGTACCCATTCCATGGGTCTCAACTCTCCATGTTTAAGGGATTCTTCCTTCAGCTAAAACATGCATGTGGAACCCAGAGTATGATCCACCGTGTGATCAGGAAACGTGTTCAAATGTGTCTCAGTTTTGGTCCCCTGGTACTCGGGTGCAACATTCCAGACGCTTTACTAACACTCTCCCCACTTGGAGAGTCAGTGCCTTTAACCTCCTGTTTGGCCCAGTTTGCAATTTCTGTGGAAAATGAACAGGAATAGGAAGAACCAATGAGAGACTAGTTGGAGGTGTCCAGACGGGCAAATTTAACTCTCAGTTCCCACCAGGAAGAGGAATTAACCAAAGGCTCAGCGTGCCATGCCGGAACCACACTAGGGCCAGAAGCGATCCTGCGGTTTTGCGGCCAGCTCACAAGAAAGCGAGTTGAAGAAAGGAGCTCAGGGGCACTGTAATTCACAAACCTGCAGAGTTATAAATGACAGCTATCTTCCAAAAATATATTGAAGTAAGGCTGCCAAGAGGAGTTGAAAGCGGGGCAGAATTGCAGGAAACCGATTTCAGGAGGTAGACTGGAATTGCATGTAAAGCATAGGAAAAGAGGCAGAACATCCACAATGATGCACTTGGCCACAAAGGGCGTATGCGTTTTTTCCTGAATATATTCAGGAAAAAACGCATACGCCCTTTTTGGCCAACCAAGCAAGCTTGCAAAGGAAATCTGCACTACAATGAAGTCTCACTGCCCCCTGGTCAAAAGGGTCATCTGAAAAAAGTGTAAAATCCAGAAAGGCAGGACAGCCCATGGAGAACTGGGAGCCTTGTTATGCTGATGGGCGGGATGTAAATTGCCAGCAGCCACTCTGGAGAAGTGTATGGTGTTTCCTGAAACATCCAAAAAACAAAGCAACAGAGCCTAGGGCACTTCCTCTTATGGTCCTATAGCTTAGGGAAATTAAAATCAAAAAGACACAGCCACCCCAAAGTTTGGGACGGCTCTGTTTACAAGAACCTCGTTTACCGTACAAGTTCAATATCACAGAAAGCGAAAAATGGATAAAGAAGTTGTGGTACTTACGTACAATGCAATATCACTCAGCAATGAAATCTATGTCATCAGGCCCGTAGCAGCATAATGAGTGGATTCAGGTACGATGATTCTAAGTGAAATAAGTCACACAGAAAAAGAAACATCATAAGATATCACTAATACACGGAATATAAACTTGGCTACACAAGAACTGAATTACAAAGCAGAACAGGGTGTCAAATGTAGAAAATCAAATTATGCTTGCTTAAGTGGAAAGGTGAGTTGGGTGCGGCATAAAACCAGAGATTGAAATTAGCACAGATACCGTTCCATAAGCCAAATATATAATAGACAAGAGCTACTCCTTGCTCAACGAAGTGGACTCAACACCCCATATTAAACCCCTAAGAATATACCTGACTAGTAAGAATCTTAAAACATATGGATTTATATGTCTCCGAAAGAGAATCAAGCATGTGTACAGCGGCATAAACGCAGCAGTGATAGGATTGGTGAGGTTCGGTGAGCAAATGCAGACCCTTTGAAGTCATATTGCATGGTACCCATTCCATGGGTCTCAACTCTCCAGGTGTAAGGGATTCTTCCTTCAGGTAAAACATGCATGTGGAACCCAGAGTATGATCCACCGTGTGATCGGGAAACGTGTTCAAATGTGTCTCAGTTTTTGTCCCCTGGTACTTGGGTGCAACATTCCAGACGCTTTACTAACACTCTCCCCACTTGGAGAGTCAGTGCCTTTAACCTCCTGTTTGGCCCAGTTTCCAATTTCTGTGGAAATTGAACAGGAATAGGGAGAACCAATGAGACACTAGGTGGAGGTGTCCGGACGGGCAAATTTAACTCTCATTTCCCACCAGGAAGAGGAATTAACTAAAGGCTCAGCATGCCGTGCCGGAACCAAACTAGGGTCCGAAGCAATCCTGTGGTGTTGCGGCCAGCTCACAAGAAAGCGAGTTGAAGAAAGGAGCTCAGGGGCACTGTAATTCACAAACCTGAAGAGTAATAAATGACAGCTATCGTCCAAATATATATTGAAGTAAGGCCGCCAAGAGGACTAGAAAGCGGGGCAGAATTGCAGGAAACCGATTTCAGGAGGTAGATGGGAATTGCATGAAAAGCATAGGAAAAGAGGCAGAACGTCCACAACGATGCACTTGGCCAAAAAGGGCATATGGGTTTTTTCCTGAATATATTGAGGAAAAACTGCATACGCCCTTTTTGGCCAACCAAGAAAGCTTGCAAAGGAAATCTGCACTACAATGAAGTCTCACTGCCCCCCGGTCAAAAGGGCCATCTGAAAAAAGTGTAAAATCCAGAAAGGCAGGACAGGCCATGGAGAACTGGGAGCCTTGTTATGGTGATGGGCGGGATGTAAATTGCCAGCAGCCACTCTGGAGAAGTGTATGGTGTTTCCTGAAACATCCAAAAAACAAAGCAACAGAGCCTAGGGCACTTCCACTTATGGTCCTATAGCTTAGGGAAATTAAAATCAAAAAGACACAGCCACCCCAAAGTTTGGGACGGCTCTGTTTACAAGAACCTCGTTTACGGTACAAGTTCAATATCACACAAAGCGAAAAATGGATAAAGAAGTTGTGGTACTTACGTACAATGCAATATCACTCAGCAATGAAATCTATGTCATCAGGCCCGTAGCAGCATAATGAGTGGATTCAGGTACGATGATTCTAAGTGAAATAAGTCACACAGAAAAAGAAACATCGTAAGATATCACTACTAAACGGAATGTAAACTTGGCTAAACAGGAACTGAATTACAAAACAGAACAGGGTGTCAAATGTAGAAAACCAACTTATGCTTGCTTAAGGGGAAAGGTGAGTTGGGGTGCGGCATAAAACCAGAGATTGAAATTAGCACAGATACCATTCCATAAGCCAAATATGTAATAGACAAGAGCTACTCCTTGCTCAACGAAGTGGACTCAACACCCCATATTAAACCCCTAAGAATATACCTGACTAGTAAGAATCTTAAAACCTATGGATTTATATGTCTCTGAAAGAGAATCAAGCGTGTGTACAGCGGCATAAACGCAGCAGTGATAGGATTGGTGAGGTTCGGTGAGCAAATGCAGACCCTTTGAAGTCATATTGCATGGTACCCATTCCATGGGTCTCAACTCTCCAGGTTTAAGGGATTCTTCCTTCAGCTAAAACATGCATGTGGAACCCAGAGTATGATCCACCGTGTGATCGGGAAACGTGTTCAAATGTGTCTCAGTTTTTGTCCCCTGGTACTTGGGTGCAACATTCCAGACGCTTTACTAACACTCTCCCCACTTGGAGAGTCAGTGCCTTTAACCTCCTGTTTGGCCCAGTTTCCAATTTCTGTGGAAATTGAACAGGAATAGGGAGAACCAATGAGACACTAGGTGGAGGTGTCCGGACGGGCAAATTTAACTCTCATTTCCCACCAGGAAGAGGAATTAACTAAAGGCTCAGCATGCCGTGCCGGAACCAAACTAGGGTCCGAAGCAATCCTGTGGTGTTGCGGCCAGCTCACAAGAAAGCGAGTTGAAGAAAGGAGCTCAGGGGCACTCTAATTCACAAACCTGCAGAGTTATAAATGACAGGTAACTTCCAAAAATATATTGAAGTAAGGCAGCCAAGAGGAGTTGAAAGCGGGGCAGAATTGCAGGAAACCGATTTCAGAAGGTAGACTGGAATTGCATGTAAAGCATAGGAAAAGAGGCAGAACGTCCACAATGATGCACTTGGCCAAAAAGGGCGTATGCGTTTTTTCCTGAATATATTCAGGAAAAGACGCATACGCCCTTTTTGGCCAACCAAGCAAGCTTGCAAAGGAAATCTGCACTACAATGAAGTCTCACTGCCCCCCGGTCAAAAGGGCCATCTGAAAAATGTGTAAAATCCAGAAAGGCAGGACAGGCCATGGAGAACTGGGAGTCTTGTTATGCTGATGGGCGGGATGTAAATTGCCAGCAGCCACTCTGGAGAAGTGTATGGTGTTTCCTGAAACATCCAAAAAACAAAGCAACAGAGCCTAGGGCACTTCCACTTATGGTCCTATTGCTTAGGGAAATTAAAATCAAAAAGACACAGCTACCCCAAAGTTTGGGATGGCTCTGTTTACAAAAACCTCGTTTACTGTACAAGTTAAATATCACAGAAAGTGAAAAGTGGATAAAGAAGTTGTGGTACTTACGTACAATGCAATATCACTCAGCAATGAAATCTATGTCATCAGGCCCGTAGCAGCATAATGAGTGGATAAAGGTACGATGATTCTAAGTGAAATAAGTCACACAGAAAAAGAAACATCATAAGATATCACTACTACACGGAAAGTAAACTTGGCTACACAAGAACTGAATTACAAAACAGAACAGGGTGTCAAATGTAGAAAACTAACTTATGCTTGCTTAAGGGGAAAGGTGAGTTGGGGTGCGGCATAAAACCACAGATTGAAATTAGCACAGATACCATTCCATAAACCAAATATGTAATAGACAAGAGGTACTCCTTGCTCAACGAAGTGGACTCAACACCACATATTAAACGCCTAACAATATACCTGACTAGTAAGAATCTTAAAACCTATGGATTTATATGCCTCCGAAAGAGAATCAAGCGTGTGTACAGCGGCATAAACGCAGCAGTGATAGGATTGGTGAGGTTCGGTGAGCAAATGCAGACCCTTTGAAGTCATATTGCATGGTACCCATTCCATGGGTCTCAACTCTCCATGTTTAAGGGATTCTTCCTTCAGCTAAAACATGCATGTGGAACCCAGAGTATGATCCACCGTGTGATCAGGAAACGTGTTCAAATGTGTCTCAGTTTTGGTCCCCTGGTACTCGGGTGCAAAATTCCAGACGCTTTACTAACACTCTCCCCACTTGGAGAGTCAGTGCCTTTAACCTCCTGTTTGGCCCAGTTTGCAATTTCTGTGGAAAATGAACAGGAATAGGAAGAACCAATGAGAGACTAGTTGGAGGTGTCCAGACGGGCAAATTTAACTCTCACTTCCCACCAGGAAGAGGAATTAACCAAAGGCTCAACATGCCGTGCCGGAACCAAACTAGGGCCTGAAGCAATCCTGCGGTGTTGTGGCCAGCTCACAAGAAAGCGAGTTGAAGAAAGGAGCTCAGGGGCACTGTAATTCACAAACCTGCAGAGTTATAAATGACAGCTATCTTCCAAAAATATATTGAAGTAAGGCTGCCAAGAGGACTTGAAAGCGGGGCAGAATTATAGGAAACCGATTGCAGGAGGTAGACTGGAATTGCATGTAAAGCTTAGGAAAAGAGGCAGAACGTCGACAATGATGCACTTGGCCAAAAAGGGCGTATGCGTTCTTTCCTGAATATATTCAGGAAAAAACGCATACGCACTTTTTGGCCAACCAAGCAAGCTTGCAAAGGAAATCTGCATTACAATGAAGTCTCACTGCCCCCCGGTCAAAAGGGTCATCTGAAAAAAGTGTAAAATCCAGAAAGGCAGGACAGCCCATGGAGAACTGGGAGCCTTGTTATGCTGATGGGCGGGATGTAAATTGCCAGCAGCCACTCTGGAGAAGTGTATGGTGTTTCCTGAAACATCCAAAAAACAAAGCAACAGAGCCTAGGGCACTTCCACTTATGGTCCTATAGCTTAGGGAAATTAAAATCAAAAAGACACAGCCACCCCAAAGTTTGGGACGGCTCTGTTTACAAGAACCTCGTTTACCGTACAAGTTCAATATCACAGAAAGCGAAAAATGGATATAGAAGTTGTGGTACTTACGTACAATGCAATATCACTCAGCAATGAAATCTATGTCATCAGGCCCGTAGCAGCATAATGAGTGGATTCAGGTACGATGATTCTAAGTGAAATAATTCACACAGAAAGAGAAACATCATAAGATATCACTACTACACGGAATGTAAACTTGGCTACACAGGAACTGAATTACAAAACAGAACAGGGTGTCAAATGTAGAAAATCAACTTATGCTTGCTTAAGTGGAAAGGTGAGTTGGGTGCGGCATAAAACCAGAGATTGAAATTAGCACAGATACCGTTCCATAAGCCAAATATGTAATAGACAAGAGCTACTCCTTGCTCAACGAAGTGGACTCAACACCCCATATTAAACCCCTAAGAATATACCTGACTAGTAAGAATCTTAAAACCTATGGATTTATATGTCTCTGAAAGAGAATCAAGCGTGTGTACAGCGGCATAAACGCAGCAGTGATAGGATTGGTGAGGTTCGGTGAGCAAATGCAGACCCTTTGAAGTCATATTGCATGGTACCCATTCCATGGGTCTCAACTCTCCAGGTTTAAGGGATGCTTCCTTCAGCTAAAACATGCATGTGGAACCCAGAGTATGATCCACCGTGTGATCGGGAAACGTGTTCAAATGTGTCTCAGTTTTTGTCCCCTGGTACTTGGGTGCAACATTCCAGACGCTTTACTAACACTCTCCCCACTTGGAGAGTCAGTGCCTTTAACCTCCTGTTTGGCCCAGTTTCCAATTTCTGTGGAAATTGAACAGGAATAGGGAGAACCAATGAGACACTAGGTGGAGGTGTCCGGACGGGCAAATTTAACTCTCATTTCCCACCAGGAAGAGGAATTAACTAAAGGCTCAGCATGCCGTGCCGGAACCAAACTAGGGTCCGAAGCAATCCTGTGGTGTTGCGGCCAGCTCACAAGAAAGCGAGTTGAAGAAAGGAGCTCAGGGGCACTGTAATTCACAAATCTGCAGAGTTATAAATGACAGGTAACTTCCAAAAATATATTGAAGTAAGGCAGCCAAGAGGAGTTGAAAGCGGGGCAGAATTGCAGGAAACCGATTTCAGAAGGTAGACTGGAATTGCATGTAAAGCATAGGAAAAGAGGCAGAACGTCCACAATGATGCACTTGGCCAAAAAGGGCGTATGCGTCTTTTCCTGAATATATTCAGGAAAAGACGCATACGCCCTTTTTGGCCAACCAAGCAAGCTTGCAAAGGAAATCTGCACTACAATGAAGTCTCACTGCCCCCCGGTCAAAAGGGCCATCTGAAAAAAGTGTAAAATCCAGAAAGGCAGGACAGGCCATGGAGAACTGGGAGCCTTGTTATGCTGATGGGCGGGATGTAAATTGCCAGCACCCACTCTGGAGAAGTGTATGGTGTTTCCTGAAACATCCAAAAAACAAAGCAACAAAGCCAAGGGCACTTCCACTTATGGTCCTATAGCTTAGGAAAATTAAAATCAAAAAGACACACCCACTCCAAAGTTTGGGACGGCTCTGTTTACAAGAACCTCGTTTACGGTACAAGTTCAATACCACACAAAGCGAAAAATGGATAAAGAAGTTGTGGTACTTACGTACAATGCAATATCACTCAGCAATTAAATCTATGTCATCAGGCCCATAGCAGCATAATGAGTGGATTCAGGTACGATGATTCTAAGTGAAATAAGTCACACAGAAAAAGAAACATCATAAGATATCACTACTACACGGAATGTAAACTTGGCTACACAGGAACTGAATTACAAAACAGAACAGGGTGTCAAATGGAGAAAACCAACTTATGCTTGCTTAAGGGGAAAGGTGAGTTGGGGTGCTGCATAAAACCGGAGATTGAAATTAGCACAGATACCGTTCCATAAGCCAAATATGTAATAGAAAAGAGCTACTCCTTGCTCAACGAAGTGGACTCAACACCCCATATTAAACGCCTAAGAATATACCTGACTACAAATAATCTTAAAACCTACGGATTTATATGTCTCCGAAAGAGAATCAAGCGTGTGTACAGCGGCATAAACGCAGCAGTGATAGGATTGGTGAGGTTCGGTGAGCAAATGCAGACCCTTTGAAGTCATATTGCATGGTACCCATTCCATGGGTCTCAACTCTCCATGTTTAAGGGATTCTTCCTTCAGCTAAAACATGCATGTGGAACCCAGAGTATGATCCACCGTGTGATCAGGAAACGTGTTCAAATGTGTCTCAGTTTTGGTCCCCTGGTACTCGGGTGCAAAATTCCAGACGCTTTACTAACACTCTCCCCACTTGGAGAGTCAGTGCCTTTAACCTCCTGTTTGGCCCAGTTTGCAATTTCTGTGGAAAATGAACAGGAATAGGAAGAACCAATGAGAGACTAGTTGGAGGTGTCCAGACGGGCAAATTTAACTCTCACTTCCCACCAGGAAGAGGAATTAACCAAAGGCTCAACATGCCGTGCCGGAACCAAACTAGGGCCTGAAGCAATCCTGCGGTGTTGTGGCCAGCTCACAAGAAAGCGAGTTGAAGAAAGGAGCTCAGGGGCACTGTAATTCACAAACCTGCAGAGTTATAAATGACAGCTATCTTCCAAAAATATATTGAAGTAAGGCTGCCAAGAGGACTTGAAAGCGGGGCAGAATTATAGGAAACCGATTGCAGGAGGTAGACTGGAATTGCATGTAAAGCTTAGGAAAAGAGGCAGAACGTCGACAATGATGCACTTGGCCAAAAAGGGCGTATGCGTTCTTTCCTGAATATATTCAGGAAAAAACGCATACGCACTTTTTGGCCAACCAAGCAAGCTTGCAAAGGAAATCTGCATTACAATGAAGTCTCACTGCCCCCCGGTCAAAAGGGTCATCTGAAAAAAGTGTAAAATCCAGAAAGGCAGGACAGCCCATGGAGAACTGGGAGCCTTGTTATGCTGATGGGCGGGATGTAAATTGCCAGCAGCCACTCTGGAGAAGTGTATGGTGTTTCCTGAAACATCCAAAAAACAAAGCAACAGAGCCTAGGGCACTTCCACTTATGGTCCTATAGCTTAGGGAAATTAAAATCAAAAAGACACAGCCACCCCAAAGTTTGGGACGGCTCTGTTTACAAGAACCTCGTTTACCGTACAAGTTCAATATCACAGAAAGCGAAAAATGGATATAGAAGTTGTGGTACTTACGTACAATGCAATATCACTCAGCAATGAAATCTATGTCATCAGGCCCGTAGCAGCATAATGAGTGGATTCAGGTACGATGATTCTAAGTGAAATAATTCACACAGAAAGAGAAACATCATAAGATATCACTACTACACGGAATGTAAACTTGGCTACACAGGAACTGAATTACAAAACAGAACAGGGTGTCAAATGTAGAAAATCAACTTATGCTTGCTTAAGTGGAAAGGTGAGTTGGGTGCGGCATAAAACCAGAGATTGAAATTAGCACAGATACCGTTCCATAAGCCAAATATGTAATAGACAAGAGCTACTCCTTGCTCAACGAAGTGGACTCAACACCCCATATTAAACCCCTAAGAATATACCTGACTAGTAAGAATCTTAAAACCTATGGATTTATATGTCTCTGAAAGAGAATCAAGCGTGTGTACAGCGGCATAAACGCAGCAGTGATAGGATTGGTGAGGTTCGGTGAGCAAATGCAGACCCTTTGAAGTCATATTGCATGGTACCCATTCCATGGGTCTCAACTCTCCAGGTTTAAGGGATGCTTCCTTCAGCTAAAACATGCATGTGGAACCCAGAGTATGATCCACCGTGTGATCGGGAAACGTGTTCAAATGTGTCTCAGTTTTTGTCCCCTGGTACTTGGGTGCAACATTCCAGACGCTTTACTAACACTCTCCCCACTTGGAGAGTCAGTGCCTTTAACCTCCTGTTTGGCCCAGTTTCCAATTTCTGTGGAAATTGAACAGGAATAGGGAGAACCAATGAGACACTAGGTGGAGGTGTCCGGACGGGCAAATTTAACTCTCATTTCCCACCAGGAAGAGGAATTAACTAAAGGCTCAGCATGCCGTGCCGGAACCAAACTAGGGTCCGAAGCAATCCTGTGGTGTTGCGGCCAGCTCACAAGAAAGCGAGTTGAAGAAAGGAGCTCAGGGGCACTGTAATTCACAAATCTGCAGAGTTATAAATGACAGGTAACTTCCAAAAATATATTGAAGTAAGGCAGCCAAGAGGAGTTGAAAGCGGGGCAGAATTGCAGGAAACCGATTTCAGAAGGTAGACTGGAATTGCATGTAAAGCATAGGAAAAGAGGCAGAACGTCCACAATGATGCACTTGGCCAAAAAGGGCGTATGCGTCTTTTCCTGAATATATTCAGGAAAAGACGCATACGCCCTTTTTGGCCAACCAAGCAAGCTTGCAAAGGAAATCTGCACTACAATGAAGTCTCACTGCCCCCCGGTCAAAAGGGCCATCTGAAAAAAGTGTAAAATCCAGAAAGGCAGGACAGGCCATGGAGAACTGGGAGCCTTGTTATGCTGATGGGCGGGATGTAAATTGCCAGCACCCACTCTGGAGAAGTGTATGGTGTTTCCTGAAACATCCAAAAAACAAAGCAACAAAGCCAAGGGCACTTCCACTTATGGTCCTATAGCTTAGGAAAATTAAAATCAAAAAGACACACCCACTCCAAAGTTTGGGACGGCTCTGTTTACAAGAACCTCGTTTACGGTACAAGTTCAATACCACACAAAGCGAAAAATGGATAAAGAAGTTGTGGTACTTACGTACAATGCAATATCACTCAGCAATGAAATCTATGTCATCAGGCCCATAGCAGCATAATGAGTGGATTCAGGTACGATGATTCTAAGTGAAATAAGTCACACAGAAAAGGAAACATCATAAGATATCACTACTACACGGAATGTAAACTTGGCTACACAGGAACTGAATTACAAAACAGAACAGGGTGTCAAATGGAGAAAACCAACTTATGCTTGCTTAAGGGGAAAGGTGAGTTGGGGTGCTGCATAAAACCGGAGATTGAAATTAGCACAGATACCGTTCCATAAGCCAAATATGTAATAGAAAAGAGCTACTCCTTGCTCAACGAAGTGGACTCAACACCCCATATTAAACGCCTAAGAATATACCTGACTACAAATAATCTTAAAACCTACGGATTTATATGTCTCCGAAAGAGAATCAAGCGTGTGTACAGCGGCATAAACGCAGCAGTGATAGGATTGGTGAGGTTCGGTGAGCAAATGCAGACCCTTTGAAGTCATATTGCATGGTACCCATTCCATGGGTCTCAACTCTCCAGGTTTAAGGGATTCTTCCTTCAGGTAAAACATGCATGTGGAACCCAGAGTATGATCCCCCGTGTGATCGCTAAATGTGTTGAAATGTGTCTCACTTTTCGTCGCCTGGTACTCGGGTGCAACATTCCAGATGCTTTACTAACACTCTCCCCACTTGGAGAGTCAGTGCCTTTAACCTCCTATTTGGCCCAGTTGGAATTTCTGTGTAAGATGAACAGGAATAGGGAGAACCAATGAGAGACTAGCTGGAGGTGTCTGGACGGGATAATTTAACTCTCAGTTCCCACCAGGAAGAGGAATTAAGCAAAGGCTCAGCGTGCCATGCCAGAACCACACTAGGGCCTGAAGCAATCCTGCAGTGTTGCGGCCAGCTCACAAGAAAACGAGTTGAAGAAAGGAGCTCAGGGGCACTGTAATTCACAAAACTGAAGAGTAATAAATGACAGCTATCGTCCAAATATATATTGAAGTAAGGCCGCCAAGAGGACTAGAAAGCGGGGCAGAATTGCAGGAAACCGATTTCAGGAGGTAGATGGGAATTGCATGAAAAGCATAGGAAAAGAGGCAGAACGTCCACAACGATGCACTTGGCCAAAAAGGGCATATGGGTTTTTTCCTGAATATATTGAGGAAAAACTGCATACGCCCTTTTTGGCCAACCAAGAAAGCTTGCAAAGGAAATCTGCACTACAATGAAGTCTCACTGCCCCCCGGTCAAAAGGGCCATCTGAAAAAAGTGTAAAATCCAGAAAGGCAGGACAGGCCATGGAGAACTGGGAGCCTTGTTATGGTGATGGGCGGGATGTAAATTGTCAGCAGCCACTCTGGAGAAGTGTATGGTGTTTCCTGAAACATCCAAAAAACAAAGCAACAGAGCCTAGGGCACTTCCACTTATGGTCCTATAGCTTAGGGAAATTAAAATCAAAAAGACACAGCCACCCCAAAGTTTGGGACGGCTCTGTTTACAAGAACCTCGTTTACGGTACAAGTTCAATATCACACAAAGCAAAAAATGGATAAAGAAGTTGTGGTAATTACGTACAATGCAATATCACTCAGCAATGAAATCTATGTCATCAGGCCCATAGCAGCATAATGAGTGGATTCAGGTACGATGATTCTAAGTGAAATAAGTCACACAGAAAAAGAAACATCGTAAGATATCACTACTAAACGGAATGTAAACTTGGCTAAACAGGAACTGAATTACAAAACAGAACAGGGTGTCAAATGTAGAAAACCAACTTATGCTTGCTTAAGGGGAAAGGTGAGTTGGGGTGCTGCATAAAACCAGAGATTGAAATTAGCACAGATACCATTCCATAAGCCAAATATGTAATAGACAAGAGCTACTCCTTGCTCAACGAAGTGGACTCAACACCCCATATTAAACCCCTAAGAATATACTTGACTAGTAAGAATCTTAAAACCTATGGATTTATATGTCTCTGAAACAGAATCAAGCGTGTGTACAGCGGCATAAACGCAGCAGTGATAGGATTGGTGAGGTTCGGTGAGCAAATGCAGACCCTTTGAAGTCATATTGCATGGTACCCATTCCATGGGTCTCAACTCTCCAGGTTTAAGGGATTCTTCCTTCAGCTAAAACATGCATGTGGAACCCAGAGTATGATCCACCGTGTGATCGGGAAACGTGTTCAAATGTGTCTCAGTTTTTGTCCCCTGGTACTTGGGTGCAACATTCCAGACGCTTTACTAACACTCTCCCCACTTGGAGAGTCAGTGCCTTTAACCTCCTGTTTGGCCCAATTTCCAATTTCTGTGGAAATTGAACAGGAATAGGGAGAACCAATGAGACACTAGGTGGAGGTGTCCGGACGGGCAAATTTAACTCTCATTTCCCACCAGGAAGGGGAATTAACTAAAGGCTCAGCATGCCGTGCCGGAACCAAACTAGGGTCCGAAGCAATCCTGTGGTGTTGCGGCCAGCTCACAAGAAAGCGAGTTGAAGAAAGGAGCTCAGGGGCACTGTAATTCACAAACCTGCAGAGTTATAAATGACAGGTAACTTCCAAAATTATATTGAAGTAAGGCAGCCAAGAGGAGTTGAAAGCGGGGCAGAATTGCAGGAAACCGATTTCAGAAGGTAGACTGGAATTGCATGTAAAGCATAGGAAAAGAGGCAGAACGTCCACAATGATGCACTTGGCCAAAAAGGGCGTATGCGTTTTTTCCTGAATATATTCAGGAAAAGACGCATACGCCCTTTCTGGCCAACCAAGCAAGCTTGCAAAGGAAATCTGCACTACAATGAAGTCTCACTGCCCCCCGGTCAAAAGGGCCATCTGAAAAATGTGTAAAATCCAGAAAGGCAGGACAGGCCATGGAGAACTGGGAGTCTTGTTATGCTGATGGGCGGGATGTAAATTGCCAGCAGCCACTCTGGAGAAGTGTATGGTGTTTCCTGAAACATCCAAAAAACAAAGCAACAGAGCCTAGGGCACTTCCACTTATGGTCCTATTGCTTAGGGAAATTAAAATCAAAAAGACACAGCCACCCCAAAGTTTGGGATGGCTCTGTTTACAAAAACCTCGTTTACTGTACAAGTTAAATATCACAGAAAGTGAAAAATGGATAAAGAAGTTGTGGTACTTACGTACAATGCAATATCACTCAGCAATGAAATCTATGTCATCAGGCCCGTAGCAGCATAATGAGTGGATTCAGGTACGATGATTCTAAGTGAAATAAGTCACACAGAAAAAGAAACATCATAAGATATCACTACTACACGGAAAGTAAACTTGGCTACACAAGAACTGAATTACAAAACAGAACAGGTTGTCAAATGTAGAAAACCAACTTATGCTTGCTTAAGGGGAAAGGTGAGTTGGGGTGCGGCATAAAACCACAGATTGAAATTAGCACAGATAACATTCCATAAACCAAATATGTAATAGACAAGAGGTACTCCTTGCTCAACGAAGTGGACTCAACACCACATATTAAACGCCTAACAATATACCTGACTAGTAAGAATCTTAAAACCTATGGATTTATATGCCTCCGAAAGAGAATCAAGCGTGTGTACAGCGGCATAAACGCAGCAGTGATAGGATTGTTGAGGTTCGGTGAGCAAATGCAGACCCTTTGAAGTCATATTGCATGGTACCCATTCCATGGGTCTCAACTCTCCATGTTTAAGGGATTCTTCCTTCAGCTAAAACATGCATGTGGAACCCAGAGTATGATCCACCGTGTGATCAGGAAACGTGTTCAAATGTGTCTCAGTTTTGGTCCCCTGGTACTCGGGTGCAACATTCCAGACGCTTTACTAACACTCTCCCCACTTGGAGAGTCAGTGCCTTTAACCTCCTGTTTGGCCCAGTTTGCAATTTCTGTGGAAAATGAACAGGAATAGGAAGAACCAATGAGAGACTAGTTGGAGGTGTCCAGACGGGCAAATTTAACTCTCAGTTCCCACCAGGAAGAGGAATTAACCAAAGGCTCAGCGTGCCATGCCGGAACCACACTAGGGCCAGAAGCGATCCTGCGGTGTTGCGGCCAGCTCACAAGAAAGCGAGTTGAAGAAAGGAGCTCAGGGGCACTGTAATTCACAAACCTGCAGAGTTATAAATGACAGCTATCTTCCAAAAATATATTGAAGTAAGGTTGCCAAGAGGAGTTGAAAGCGGGGCAGAATTGCAGGAAACCGATTTCAGGAGGTAGACTGGAATTGCATGTAAAGCATAGGAAAAGAGGCAGAACATCCACAATGATGCACTTGGCCACAAAGGGCGTATGCGTTTTTTCCTGAATATATTCAGGAAAAAACGCATACGCCCTTTTTGGCCAACCAAGCAAGCTTGCAAAGGAAATCTGCACTACAATGAAGTCTCACTGCCCCCCGGTCAAAAGGGTCATCTGAAAAAAGTGTAAAATCCAGAAAGGCAGGACAGCCCATGGAGAACTGGGAGCCTTGTTATGCTGATGGGCGGGATGTAAATTGCCAGCAGCCACTCTGGAGAAGTGTATGGTGTTTCCTGAAACATCCAAAAAACAAAGCAACAGAGCCTAGGGCACTTCCTCTTATGGTCCTATAGCTTAGGGAAATTAAAATCAAAAAGACACAGCCACCCCAAAGATTGGGACGGCTCTGTTTACAAGAACCTCGTTTACCGTACAAGTTCAATATCACAGAAAGCGAAAAATGGATAAAGAAGTTGTGGTACTTACGTACAATGCAATATCACTCAGCAATGAAATCTATGTCATCAGGCCCGTAGCAGCATAATGAGTGGATTCAGGTACGATGATTCTAAGTGAAATAAGTCACACAGAAAAAGAAACATCATAAGATATCACTACTACACGGAATGTAAACTTGGCTACACAGGAACTGAATTACAAAACAGAACAGGGTGTCAAATGTAGAAAACCAACTTATGCTTGCTTAAGTGGAAAGGTGAGTTGGGGTGCTTCATAAAACCAGAGATTGAAATTAGCACAGATACCGTTCCATAAGCCAAATATGTAATAGACAAGAGCTACTCCTTGCTCAACAAAGTGGACTCAACACCCCATATTAAACGCCTAAGATTATACCTGACTAGTAAGAATCTTAAAACCTATGGATTTATATGTCTCCAAAAGAGGATCAAGCGTGTGTACAGCGGCATAAACGCAGCAGTGATAGGATTGGTGAGGTTCGGTGAGCAAATGCAGACCCTTTGAAGTCATATTGCATGGTACCCATTCCATGGGTCTCAACTCTCCATGTTTAAGGGATTCTTCCTTCAGCTAAAACATGCATGTGGAACCCAGAGTATGATCCACCGTGTGATCGGAAAACGTGTTCAAATGTGTCTCAGTTTTCGTCCCCTGGTACTCGGGTGCAACATTCCAGACGCTTTACTAACACTCTCCCCACTTGGAGAGTCGGTGCCTTTAACCTCCTGTTTGGCCCAGTTTGCAATTTCTGTGGAAAATGAACAGGAATAGGGAGAACCAATGAGAGACTAGGTGGAGGTGTCTGGACGGGCAAATTTAACTCTCATTTCCCACCAGGAAGAGGAATTAACCAAAGGCTCAACATGCCATGCCGGAACCAAACTAGGGCCTGAAGCAATCCTGCGGTGTTGCGGCCAGCTCACAAGAAAGCGAGTTGAAGAAAGGAGCTCAGGGGCACTGTAATTCACAAACCTGCAGAGTTATAAATGACAGCTATCTTCCAAAAATATATTGAAGTAAGGCAGCCAAGAATAGTTGAAAGCGGGGCAGAATTGCAGGAAACCGATTTCAGGAGGTAGACTGGAATTGCATGTAAAGCATAGGAAAAGAGGCAGAACGTCCACAATGATGCACTTGGCCAAAAAGGGCGTATGCGTTTTTTCCTGAATATATTCAGGAAAAAACGCATACGCCCTTTTTGGCCAACCAAGCAAGCTTGCAAAGGAAATCTGCACTACAATGAAGTCTCACTGCCCCCCGGTCAAAAGGGCCATCTGAAAAAAGTGTAAAACCCAGAAAGGCAGGACAGGCCATGGAGAACTGGGAGCCTTGTTATGCTGATGGGCGGGATGTAAATTGCCAGCAGCCACTCTGGAGAAGTGTATGGTGTTTCCTGAAACATCCAAAAAACAAAGCAACAGAGCCTAGGGCACTTCCACTTATGGTCCTATAGCTTAGGGAAATTAAAATCAAAAAGACACAGCCACCCCAAAGTTTGGGACGGCTCTGTTTACAAGAACCTCGTTTATGGTACAAGTTGAATATCACAGAAAGCGAAAAATGGATAAAGAATTTGTGGTACTTACGTACAAGGCAATATCACTCAGCAATGAAATCTATGTCATCAGGCCCGTAGCAGCATAATGAGTGGATTCAGGTACGATGATTCTAAGTGAAATAAGTCACACAGAAAAAGAAACATCATAAGGTATCACTAACACAGGGAATGTAAACTTGGCTACACAGGAACTGAATTACAAAACAGAACAGGGTGTCAAATGTAGAAAACCAACTTATGCTTGCTTAAGTGGAAAGGTGAGTTGGGGTGCTTCATAAAACCAGAGATTGAAATTAGCACAGATACCGTTCCATAAGCCAAATATGTAATAGACAAGAGCTACTCCTTGCTCAACGAAGTGGACTCAACACCCCATATTAAACGCCTAAGAATATACCTGACTAGTAAGAATCTTAAAACCTATGGATTTATATGTCTCCGAAAGAGGATCAAGCGTGTGTACAGCGGCATAAACGCAGCAGTGATAGGATTGGTGAGGTTCGGTGAGCAAATGCAGACCCTTTGAAGTCATATTGCATGGTACCCATTCCATGGGTCTCAACTCTCCATGTTTAAGGGATTCTTCCTTCAGCTAAAACATGCATGTGGAACCCAGAGTATGATCCACCGTGTGATCGGAAAACGTGTTCAAATGTGTCTCAGTTTTCGTCCCCTGGTACTCGGGTGCAACATTCCAGACGCTTTACTAACACTCTCCCCACTTGGAGAGTCGGTGCCTTTAACCTCCTGTTTGGCCCAGTTTGCAATTTCTGTGGAAAATGAACAGGAATAGGGAGAACCAATGAGAGACTAGGTGGAGGTGTCTGGACGGGCAAATTGAACTCTCATTTCCCACCAGGAAGAGGAATTAACCAAAGGCTCAACATGCCATGCCGGAACCAAACTAGGGCCTGAAGCAATCCTGCGGTGTTGCGGCCAGCTCACAAGAAAGCGAGTTGAAGAAAGGAGCTCAGGGGCACTGTAATTCACAAACCTGCAGAGTTATAAATGACAGCTATCTTCCAAAAATATATTGAAGTAAGGCAGCCAAGAATAGTTGAAAGCGGGGCAGAATTGCAGGAAACCGATTTCAGGAGGTAGACTGGAATTGCATGTAAAGCATAGGAAAAGAGGCAGAACGTCCACAATGATGCACTTGGCCAAAAAGGGCGTATGCGTTTTTTCCTGAATATATTCAGGAAAAAACGCATACGCCCTTTTTGGCCAACCAAGCAAGCTTGCAAAGGAAATCTGCACTACAATGAAGTCTCACTGCCCCCCGGTCAAAAGGGCCATCTGAAAAAAGTGTAAAACCCAGAAAGGCAGGACAGGCCATGGAGAACTGGGAGCCTTGTTATGCTGATGGGCGGGATGTAAATTGCCAGCAGCCACTCTG
The DNA here is from genome assembly GCF_964270905.1 of Leucopleurus acutus. Taxonomy (NCBI): domain Eukaryota; kingdom Metazoa; phylum Chordata; class Mammalia; order Artiodactyla; family Delphinidae; genus Leucopleurus; species Leucopleurus acutus. The sequence goes on along the minus strand of NC_139146.1, from coordinate 102,142,311 downwards.
GAGAAGTGTATGGTGTTTCCTGAAACATCCAAAAAACAAAGCAACAGAGCCTAGGGCACTTCCACTTATGGTCCTATAGCTTAGGGAAATTAAAATCAAAAAGACACAGCCACCCCAAAGTTTGGGACGGCTCTGTTTACAAGAACCTCGTTTACGGTACAAGTTGAATATCACAGAAAGCGAAAAATGGATAAAGAAGTTGTGGTACTTACGTACAATGCAATATCACTCAGCAATGAAATCTATGTCATCAGGCTCGTAGCAGCATAATGAGTGGATTCAGGTACGACGATTCTAAGTGAAATTAGTCACACAGAAAAAGAAACATCATAAGATATCACTAATACACGGAATGTAAACTTGGCTACACAAGAACTGAATTACAAAACAGAACAGGGTGTCAAATGTAGAAAACCAACTTATGCTTGCTTAAGGGGAAGGGTGAGTTGTGGTGCTGCATAAAACCAGAGATTGAAATTAGCACAGATACCGTTCCATAAGCCAAATATGTAATAGACAAGAGCTACTCCTTGCTCAACGAAGTGGACTCAACACCCCATATTAAATGCCTAAGAATATACCTGACTAGTAAGAATCTTAAAACCTATGGATTTATATGTCTCCGAAAGAGAATCAAGCGTGTGTACAGCGGCATAAACGCAGCAGTGATAGGATTGGTGAGGTTCGGTGAGCAAATGCAGACCCTTTGAAGTCATATTGCATGATACCCATTCCATGGGTCTCAACTCTCCAGGTTTAAGGGATTCTTCCTTCAGCTAAAACATGCATGTGGAAGCCAGAGTATGATCCACCCTGTGATCGGAAAACGTGTTCAAATGTGTCTCAGTTTTCGTCCCCTGGTACTCGGGTGCAACATTCCAGACGCTTCACTAACACTCCCCCTCTTGGAGAGTCAGTGCCTTTACCCTCCTGTTTGGCCCAGTTTGCAATTTCTGTGGAAAATGAACAGGAATAGGGAGAACCAATGAGAGACTAGGTGGAGGTGTCTGGACGGGCAAATTTAACTCTCATTTCCCACCAGGAAGAGGAATTAACCAAAGGCTCAAAATGCTGTGCCGGAACCAAACTAGGGCCTGAAGCAATCCTGCGGTGTTGCGGCCAGCTCACAAGAAAGCAAGTTGAAGAAAGGAGCTCAGGGGCACTGTAATTCACAAACCTGCAGAGTTATAAATGACAGCTATCTTCCAAAAATATATTGAAGTAAGGCAGCCAAGAGGAATTGAAAGCGGGGCAGAATTGCAGGAAACCGATTTCAGGAGGTAGACTGGAATTGCATGTAAAGCATAGGAAAAGAGGCAGAACGTCCACAATGATGCACTTGGCCAAAAAGGGCGTATGCGTTTTTTCCTGAATATATTCAGGAAAAAACGCATACGCCCTTTTTGGCCAACCAAGCAAGCTTGCAAAGGAAATCTGCACTACAATGAAGTCTCACTGCCCCCCGGTCAAAAGGGCCATCTGAAAAAAGTGTAAAATCCAGAAAGGCAGGACAGGCCAAGGAGAACTAGGAGCCTTCTTATGCTGATGGGCGGGATGTAAATTGCCAGCAGCCACTCTGGAGAAGTGTATGGTGTTTCCTGAAACATCCAAAAAACAAAGCAACAGAGCCTAGGGTATTTCCACTTATGGTCCTATAGCTTTGGGAAAGTAAAATCAAAAAGACACAGCCACCCCAAAGTTTGGGACGGCTCTGTTTACAAGAACCTCGTTTACGGTACAAGTTCAATATCACAGAAAGCGAAAAATGGATAAAGAAGTTGTGGTACTTACGTACAATGCAATATCACTCAGCAATGAAATCTATGTCATCAGGCCCGTAGCAGCATAATGAGTGGATTCAGGTACGATGATTCTAAGTGAAATGAGTCACACAGAAAAAGAAACATCATAAGTTATCACTACTACACGGAATGTAAACTTGGCTACACAGGAACTGAATTACAAAACAGAACAGGGTGTCAAATGTAGAAAACCCACTTATGCTTGCTTAAGGGGAAAGGTGAGTTGGGGTGCTACATACAACAAGAGATTGAAATTAGCACAGATACCGTTCCATAAGCCAAATATGTAATAGACAAGAGCTACTCCTTGCTCAACGAAGTGGACTCAACACCCCATATTAAACGCCTAACAATATACATGACTAGTAAGACTCTTAAAACCTATGGATTTATATGTTTCCGAAAGAGAATCAAGCGTGTGTACAGTGGCATAAACGCAGCAGTGATAGTATTGGTGAGGTTCGGTGAGCAAATGCAGACCCTTTGAAGTCATATTGCATGGTACCCATTCCAAGGGTCTCAACTCTCCATGTTTAAGGGATTCTTCCTTCAGCTAAAACATGCATGTGGAACCCAGAGTATGATCCACCGTGTGATCGGAAAACGTGTTCAAATGTGTCTCAGTTTTCGTTCCCTGGTACTCGGGTGCAACATTCCAGACGCTTTACTAACACTCTCCCCACTTGGAGAGTCAGTGCCTTTAACCTCCTGTTTGGCCCAGTTTGCAATTTCTGTGGAAAATGAACAGGAATAGGGAGAACCAATGAGAGAGTAGGTGGAGGTGTGTGGACGGGCAAATTTAACTCTCATTTCCCACCAGGAAGAGGAATTAACCAAAGGCTCAGCATGCCGTGCCGGAACCAAACTAGGGCCTGAAGCAATCCTGCGGTGTTGCGGCCAGCTCACAAGAAAGCGAGTTGAAGAAAGGAGCTCAGGGGCACTGTAATTCACAAACCTGCAGAGTTATAAATGACAGCTATCTTCCAAAAATATATTGAAGGAAGGCTGCCAAGAGTAGTTGAAAGCGGTGCAGAATTGCAGGAAACCGATTTCAGGAGGTAGACTGGAATTGCAAGTAAAGCATAGGAAAAGAGGCAGAACATCCACAATGATGCACTTGGTCAAAAAGGGCGTATGCGTTTTTTCCTGAATATATTCAGGAAAAAACGCATACGCCCTTTTTGGCCAACCAAGCAAGCTTGCAAAGGAAATCTGCACTTCAATGAAGTCTCACTGCCCCCCGGTCAAAAGGGCCATCTGAAAAAAGTGTAAAATCCAGAAAGGCAGGACAGGCCATGGAGAACTGGGAGCCTTGTTATGCTGATGGGCGGGATGTAAATTGCCAGCAGCCACTCTGGAGAAGTGTATGGTGTTTCCTGAAACATCCAAAAAACAAAGCAACAGAGCCTAGGGCACTTCCACTTATGGTCCTATAGCTTAGGGAAATTAAAATCAAAAAGACACAGCCACCCCAAAATTTGGGACGGCTCTGTTTACAAGAACCTCGTTTACGGTACAAGTTGAATATCACAGAAAGCGAAAAATGGATAAAGAAGTTGTGGTACTTACGTACAATGCAATATCACTCAGCAATGAAATCTATGTCATCAGGCCCGTAGAAGCATAATGAGTGGATTCAGGTACGATGATTCTAAGTGAAATAAGTCACACAGAAAAAGAAACATCATAAGATATCACTACTACACGGAATGTAAACTTGGCTACACAGGAACTGAATTACAAAACAGAACAGGGTGTCAAATGTAGAAAACCAACTTATGCTTGCTTAAGGGGAAAGGTGAGTTGGGGTGCTGCATACAACAAGAGATTGAAATTAGCACAGATACCGTTCCATAAGCCAAATATGTAATAGACAAGAGCTACTCCTTGCTCAACGAAGTGGACTCAACACCCCATATTAAACGCCTAAGAATATACCTGACTAGTAAGAATCTTAAAACCTATGGATTTATATGTCTCCGAAAGAGAATCAAGCGTGTGTACAGTGGCATAAACGCAGCAGTAATAGTATTGGTGAGGTTCGGTGAGCAAATGCAGACCCTTTGAAATCATATTGCATGGTACACATCCATGGGTCTCAACTCTCCATGTTTAAGGGATTCTTCCTTCAGCTAAAACATGCATGTGGAACCCAGAGTATGATCCACCGTGTGATCGGAAAACGTGTTCAAATGTGTCTCACTTTTCATCCCCTGGTACTCGGGTGTAACATTCCAGACGCTTTACTAACACTCTCCCCACTTGGAGAGTCGGTGCCTTTAACCTCCTGTTTGGCCCAGTTTGCAATTTCTGTGGAAAATGAACAGGAATAGGGAGAACCAATGAGAGACTAGGTGGAGGTGTCTGGACGGGCAAATTTAACTCTCATTTCCCACCAGGAAGAGGAATTAACCAAAGGCTCAACATGCCATGCCAGAACCAAACTAGGGCCTGAAGCAATCCTGCGGTGTTGCGGCCAGCTCACAAGAAAGCGAGTTGAAGAAAGGAGCTCAGGGGCACTGTAATTCACAAACCTGCAGAGTTATAAATGACAGCTATCTTCCAAAAATATATTGAAGTAAGGCAGCAAGAATAGTTGAAAGCGGGGCAGAATTGCAGGAAACCGATTTCAGGAGGTAGACTGGAATTGCATGTAAAGCATAGGAAAATAGGCAGAACGTCCACAATGATGCACTTGGCCAAAAAGGGCGTATGCGTTTTTTCCTGAATATATTCAGGAAAAAACGCATACGCCCTTTTTGGCCAACCAAGCAAGCTTGCAAAGGAAATCTGCACTACAATGAAGTCTCACTGCTCCCCGGTCAAAAGGGCCATCTGAAAAAAGTGTAAAACCCAGAAAGGCAGGACAGGCCATGGAGAACTGGGAGCCTAGTTATGCTGATGGGCGTGATGTAAATTGTCAGCAGCCACTGTGGAGAAGTGTATGGTGTTTCCTGAAACATCCAAAAAACAAAGCAACAGAGCCTAGGGCACTTCCACTTATGGTCCTATAGCTTAGGGAAATTAAAATCAAAAAGACACAGCCACCCCAAAGTTTGGGACGGCTCTGTTTAAAAGAACCTCGTTTACGGTACAAGTTGAATATCACAGAAAGCGAAAAATGGATAAAGAAGTTGTGGTACTTACGTACAATGCAATATCACTCAGCAATGAAATCTATGTCATCAGGCCCGTAGCAGCATAATGAGTGGATTCAGGTACGATGATTCTAAGTGAAATAAGTCACACAGAAAAAGAAACATCATAAGATATCACTACTACACGGAATGTAAACTTGGCTACACAAGAACTGAATTACAAAACAGAACAGGGTGTCAAATGTAGAAAACCAACTTATGCTTGCTTAAGGGGAAAGGTGAGTTGGGGTGCTGCATGAAACCAGAGATTGAAATTAGCACAGATACCGTTCCATAAGCCAAATATGTAATAGACAAGAGCTACTCCTTGCTCAACGAAGTGGACTCAACACCCCATATTAAACGCCTAAGAATATACCTGACTAGTAAGAATCTTAAAACCTATGGGTTTATATGTCTCCGAAAGAGAATCAAGCGTGTGTACAGTGGCATAAATGAAGCAGTGATAGGATTGGTGAGGTTCGGTGAGCAAATGCAGACCCTTTGAAGTCATATTGCATGGTACCCATTCCATGGGTCTCAACTCTCCAGGTGTAAGGGATTCTTCCTTCAGCTAAAACATGCATGTGGAACCCAGAGTATGATCCACCGTGTGATCGGAAAACGTGTTCAAATGTGTCTCAGTTTTCGTCCCCTGGTACTCGGGTGCAACATTCCAGACGCTTTACTAACACTCTCCCCACTTGGAGAGTCGGTGCCTTTAACCTCCCGTTTGGCCCAGTTTGCAATTTCTGTGGAAAATGAACAGGAATAGGGAGAACCAATGAGAGACTAGGTGAAGGTGTCTGGACAGGCAAATTTAACTCTCATTTCCCACCAGGAAGAGGAATTAACCAAAGGCTCAGCGTGCCATGCCGGAACCAAACTAGGGCCTGAAGCAATCCTGCGGTGTTGTGGCCAGCTCACAAGAAAGCGAGTTGAAGAAAGGAGCTCAGGGGCACTGTAATTCACAAACCTGCAGAGTTATAAATGACAGCTATCTTCCAAAAATATATTGAAGGAAGGCTGCCAAGAGGAGTTGAAAGCGGGGCAGAATTGCAGGAAACCGATTTCAGGAGGTAGACTGGAATTGCATGTAAAGCATAGGAAAAGAGGCAGAACGTCCACAATGATGCACTTGGCCAAAAAGGGCGTATGCGTTTTTTCCTGAATATATTCAGGAAAAAACGCATACGCCCTTTTTGGCCAACCAAGCAAGCTTGCAAAGGAAATGTGCACTACAATAAAGTCTCACTGCTCCCCGGTCAAAAGGGCCATCTGAAAAAACTGTAAAATCCAGAAAGGCAGGACAGGCCATGGAGAACTGGGAGCCTAGTTATGCTGATGGGCGTGATGTAAATTGCCAGCAGCCACTGTGGAGAAGTGTATGGTGTTTCCTGAAACATCCAAAAAACATGCAACAGAGCCTAGGGCACTTCCACTTACGGTCCTATAGCTTACGGAAATTAAAATCAAAAAGACACAGCCACCCCAAAGTTTGGGACGGCTCTGTTTACAAGAACCTCGTTTACGGTACAAGTTGAATATCACAGAAAGCGAAAAATGGATAAAGAAGTGGTGGTACTTACGTACAATGCAATATCACTCAGCAATGAAATCTATGTCATCAGGCCCATAGCAGCATAATGAGTGGATTCAGGTACGATGATTCTAAGTGAAATAAGTCACACAGAAAAAGAAACATCATAAGATATCACTACTACAAGGAATGTAAACTTGGCTACACAAGAACTGAATTACAAAACAGAACAGGGTGTCAAATGTAGAAAACCAACTTATGCTTGCTTAAGGGGAAAGGTGAGTTGGGGTGCTGCATAAAACCAGAGATTGAAATTAGCACAGATACCGTTCCATAAGCCAAATATGTAATAGACAAGAGCTACTCCTTGCTCAACGAAGTGGACTCAACACCCCATATTAAACGCTTAAGAATATACCTGACTAGTAAGAATCTTAAAACCTATGGATTTATATGTCTCCGAAAGAGAATCAAGCGTGTGTACAGTGGCATAAACGCAGCAGTGATAGGACTGGTGAGGTTCGGTGAGCAAATGCAGACCCTTTGAAGTCATACTGCATGGTACCCATTCCATGAGTCTCAACTCTCCATGTTTAAGGGATTCTTCCTTCAGCTAAAACATGCATGTGGAACCCAGAGTATGATCCACGGTGTCATCGGGAAACGTGTTCAAATGTGTCTCAGTTTTCGTCCCCTGGTACTCGGGTGCAAATTTCCAGACGCTTTACTAACACTCTCCCCACTTGGAGAGTCGGTGCCTTTAACCTCCTGTTTGGCCCAGTTTGCAATTTCTGTGGAAAATGAACAGGAATAGGGAGAACCAATGAGAGACTAGGTGGAGGTGTCTGGACGGGCAAATTTAACTCTCATTTCCCACCAGGAAGAGGAATTAACCAAAGGCTCAAAATGCTGTGCCGGAACCAAACTAGGGCCTGAAGCAATCCTGCGGTGTTGCGGCCAGCTCACAAGAAAGCAAGTTGAAGAAAGGAGCTCAGGGGCACTGTAATTCACAAACCTGCAGAGTTATAAATGACAGCTATCTTCCAAAAATATATTGAAGTAAGGCAGCCAAGAGGAATTGAAAGCGGGGCAGAATTGCAGGAAACCGATTTCAGGAGGTAGACTGGAATTGCATGTAAAGCATAGGAAAAGAGGCAGAACGTCCACAATTATGCACTTGGCCAAAAAGGGCGTATGCGTTTTTTCCAGGAAAAAACGCATACGCCCTTTTTGGCCAACCAAGCAAGCTTGCAAAGGAAATCTGCACTACAATGAAGTCTCACTGCCCCCCGGTCAAAAGGGCCATCTGAAAAAAGTGTAAAACCCAGAAAGGCAGGACAGGCCATGGAGAACTGGGAGCCTAGTTATGCTGATGGGCGTGATGTAAATTGTCAGCAGCCACTGTGGAGAAGTGTATGGTGTTTCCTGAAACATCCAAAAAACAAAGCAACAGAGCCTAGGGCACTTCCACTTATGGTCCTATAGCTTAGGGAAATTAAAATCAAAAAGACACAGCCACCCCAAAGTTTGGGACGGCTCTGTTTAAAAGAACCTCGTTTACGGTACAAGTTGAATATCACAGAAAGCGAAAAATGGATAAAGAAGTTGTGGTACTTACGTACAATGCAATATCACTCAGCAATGAAATCTATGTCATCAGGCCCGTAGCAGCATAATGAGTGGATTCAGGTACGATGATTCTAAGTGAAATAAGTCACACAGAAAAAGAAACATCATAAGATATCACTACTACACGGAATGTAAACTTGGCTACACAAGAACTGAATTACAAAACAGAACAGGGTGTCAAATGTAGAAAACCAACTTATGCTTGCTTAAGGGGAAAGGTGAGTTGGGGTGCTGCATGAAACCAGAGATTGAAATTAGCACAGATACCGTTCCATAAGCCAAATATGTAATAGACAAGAGCTACTCCTTGCTCAACGAAGTGGACTCAACACCCCATATTAAACGCCTAAGAATATACCTGACTAGTAAGAATCTTAAAACCTATGGGTTTATATGTCTCCGAAAGAGAATCAAGCGTGTGTACAGTGGCATAAATGAAGCAGTGATAGGATTGGTGAGGTTCGGTGAGCAAATGCAGACCCTTTGAAGTCATATTGCATGGTACCCATTCCATGGGTCTCAACTCTCCAGGTGTAAGGGATTCTTCCTTCAGCTAAAACATGCATGTGGAACCCAGAGTATGATCCACCGTGTGATCGGAAAACGTGTTCAAATGTGTCTCAGTTTTCGTCCCCTGGTACTCGGGTGCAACATTCCAGACGCTTTACTAACACTCTCCCCACTTGGAGAGTCGGTGCCTTTAACCTCCCGTTTGGCCCAGTTTGCAATTTCTGTGGAAAATGAACAGGAATAGGGAGAACCAATGAGAGACTAGGTGAAGGTGTCTGGACAGGCAAATTTAACTCTCATTTCCCACCAGGAAGAGGAATTAACCAAAGGCTCAGCGTGCCATGCCGGAACCAAACTAGGGCCTGAAGCAATCCTGCGGTGTTGTGGCCAGCTCACAAGAAAGCGAGTTGAAGAAAGGAGCTCAGGGGCACTGTAATTCACAAACCTGCAGAGTTATAAATGACAGCTATCTTCCAAAAATATATTGAAGGAAGGCTGCCAAGAGGAGTTGAAAGCGGGGCAGAATTGCAGGAAACCGATTTCAGGAGGTAGACTGGAATTGCATGTAAAGCATAGGAAAAGAGGCAGAACGTCCACAATGATGCACTTGGCCAAAAAGGGCGTATGCGTTTTTTCCTGAATATATTCAGGAAAAAACGCATACGCCCTTTTTGGCCAACCAAGCAAGCTTGCAAAGGAAATGTGCACTACAATAAAGTCTCACTGCTCCCCGGTCAAAAGGGCCATCTGAAAAAACTGTAAAATCCAGAAAGGCAGGACAGGCCATGGAGAACTGGGAGCCTAGTTATGCTGATGGGCGTGATGTAAATTGCCAGCAGCCACTGTGGAGAAGTGTATGGTGTTTCCTGAAACATCCAAAAAACATGCAACAGAGCCTAGGGCACTTCCACTTACGGTCCTATAGCTTACGGAAATTAAAATCAAAAAGACACAGCCACCCCAAAGTTTGGGACGGCTCTGTTTACAAGAACCTCGTTTACGGTACAAGTTGAATATCACAGAAAGCGAAAAATGGATAAAGAAGTGGTGGTACTTACGTACAATGCAATATCACTCAGCAATGAAATCTATGTCATCAGGCCCATAGCAGCATAATGAGTGGATTCAGGTACGATGATTCTAAGTGAAATAAGTCACACAGAAAAAGAAACATCATAAGATATCACTACTACAAGGAATGTAAACTTGGCTACACAAGAACTGAATTACAAAACAGAACAGGGTGTCAAATGTAGAAAACCAACTTATGCTTGCTTAAGGGGAAAGGTGAGTTGGGGTGCTGCATAAAACCAGAGATTGAAATTAGCACAGATACCGTTCCATAAGCCAAATATGTAATAGACAAGAGCTACTCCTTGCTCAACGAAGTGGACTCAACACCCCATATTAAACGCTTAAGAATATACCTGACTAGTAAGAATCTTAAAACCTATGGATTTATATGTCTCCGAAAGAGAATCAAGCGTGTGTACAGTGGCATAAACGCAGCAGTGATAGGACTGGTGAGGTTCGGTGAGCAAATGCAGACCCTTTGAAGTCATACTGCATGGTACCCATTCCATGAGTCTCAACTCTCCATGTTTAAGGGATTCTTCCTTCAGCTAAAACATGCATGTGGAACCCAGAGTATGATCCACGGTGTCATCGGGAAACGTGTTCAAATGTGTCTCAGTTTTCGTCCCCTGGTACTCGGGTGCAAATTTCCAGACGCTTTACTAACACTCTCCCCACTTGGAGAGTCGGTGCCTTTAACCTCCTGTTTGGCCCAGTTTGCAATTTCTGTGGAAAATGAACAGGAATAGGGAGAACCAATGAGAGACTAGGTGGAGGTGTCTGGACGGGCAAATTTAACTCTCATTTCCCACCAGGAAGAGGAATTAACCAAAGGCTCAAAATGCTGTGCCGGAACCAAACTAGGGCCTGAAGCAATCCTGCGGTGTTGCGGCCAGCTCACAAGAAAGCAAGTTGAAGAAAGGAGCTCAGGGGCACTGTAATTCACAAACCTGCAGAGTTATAAATGACAGCTATCTTCCAAAAATATATTGAAGTAAGGCAGCCAAGAGGAATTGAAAGCGGGGCAGAATTGCAGGAAACCGATTTCAGGAGGTAGACTGGAATTGCATGTAAAGCATAGGAAAAGAGGCAGAACGTCCACAATTATGCACTTGGCCAAAAAGGGCGTATGCGTTTTTTCCAGGAAAAAACGCATACGCCCTTTTTGGCCAACCAAGCAAGCTTGCAAAGGAAATCTGCACTACAATGAAGTCTCACTGCCCCCCGGTCAAAAGGGCCATCTGAAAAAAGTGTAAAATCCAGAAAGGCAGGACAGGCCAAGGAGAACTAGGAGCCTTCTTATGCTGATGGGCGGGATGTAAATTGCCAGCAGCCACTCTGGAGAAGTGTATGGTGTTTCCTGAAACATCCAAAAAACAAAGCAACAGAGCCTAGGGCACTTCCACTTATGGTCCTATAGCTTAGGGAAATTAAAATCAAAAAGACACAGCCACCCCAAAATTTGGGACGGCTCTGTTTACAAGAACCTCGTTTACGGTACAAGTTCAATATCACAGAAAGCGAAAAATGGATAAAGAAGTTGTGGTACTTACGTACAATGCAATATCACTCAGCAATGAAATCTATGTCATCAGGCCCGTAGCAGCATAATGAGTGGATTCAGGTACGATGATTCTAAGTGAAATGAGTCACACAGAAAAAGAAACATCATAAGTTATCACTACTACACGGAATGTAAACTTGGCTACACAGGAACTGAATTACAAAACAGAACAGGGTGTCAAATGTAGAAAACGCACTTATGCTTGCTTAAGGGGAAAGGTGAGTTGGGGTGCTACATACAACAAGAGATTGAAATTAGCACAGATACCGTTCCATAAGCCAAATATGTAATAGACAAGAGCTACTCCTTGCTCAACGAAGTGGACTCAACACCCCATATTAAACGCCTAACAATATACATGACTAGTAAGACTCTTAAAACCTATGGATTTATATGTTTCCGAAAGAGAATCAAGCGTGTGTACAGTGGCATAAACGCAGCAGTGATAGGATTGGTGAGGTTCGGTGAGCAAATGCAGACCCTTTGAAGTCATATTGCATGGTACCCATTCCATGGGTCTCAACTCTCCATGTTTAAGGGATTCTTCCTTCAGCTAAAACATGCATGTGGAACCCAGAGTATGATCCACCGTGTGATCGGAAAACGTGTTCAAATGTGTCTCAGTTTTCGTCCCCTGGTACTCGGGTGCAACATTCCAGACGCTTTACTAACACTCTCCCCAATTGGAGAGTCAGTGCCTTTAACCTCCTGTTTGGCCCAGTTTGCAATTTCTGTGGAAAATGAACAGGAATAGGGAGAACCAATGAGAGACTAGGTGGAGGTGTGTGGACGGGCAAATTTAACTCTCATTTCCCACCAGGAAGAGGAATTAACCAAAGGCTCAGCATGCCGTGCCGGAACCAAACTAGGGCCTGAAGCAATCCTGCGGTGTTGCGGCCAGCTCACAAGAAAGCGAGTTGAAGAAAGGAGCTCAGGGGCACTGTAATTCACAAACCTGCAGAGTTATAAATGACAGCTATCTTCCAAAAATATATTGAAGGAAGGCTGCCAAGAGTAGTTGAAAGCGGTGCAGAATTGCAGGACACCGATTTCAGGAGGTAGACTGGAATTGCAAGTAAAGCATAGGAAAAGAGGCAGAACGTCCACAATGATGCACTTGGTCAAAAAGGGCGTATGCGTTTTTTCCTGAATATATTCAGGAAAAAACGCATACGCACTTTTTGGCCAACCAACCAAGCTTGCAATGGAAATCTGCACTACAATGAAGTCTCACTGCCCCCCGGTCAAAAGGGCCATCTGAAAAAAGTGTAAAATCCAGAAAGGCAGGACAGGCCATGGAGAACTGGGAGCCTTGTTATGCTGATGGGCGGGATGTAAATTGCCAGCAGCCACTCTGGAGAAGTGTATGGTGTTTCCTGAAACATCCAAAAAACAAAGCAACAGAGCCTAGGGCACTTCCACTTATGGTCCTATAGCTTAGGGAAATTAAAATCAAAAAGACACAGCCACCCCAAAATTTGGGACGGCTCTGTTTACAAGAACCTCGTTTACGGTACAAGTTGAATATCACAGAAAGCGAAAAATGGATAAAGAAGTTTTGGTACTTACGTACAATGCAATATCACTCAGCAATGAAATCTATGTCATCAGGCCCATAGCAGCATAATGAGTGGATTCAGGTACGATGATTCTAAGTGAAATAAGTCACACAGAAAAAGAAACATCATAAGATATCACTACTACACGGAATGTAAACTTGGCTACACAGGAACTGAATTACAAAGCAGAACAGGGTGTCAAATGTAGAAAACCAACTTATGCTTGCTTAAGGGGAAAGGTGAGTTGGGGTGCTTCATACAACAAGAGATTGAAATTAGCACAGATACCGTTCCATAAGCCAAATATGTAATAGACAAGAGCTACTCCTTGCTCAACGAAGTGGACTCAACACCCCATATTAAACGCCTAAGAATATACCTGACTAGTAAGAATCTTAAAACCTATGGATTTATATGTCTCCGAAAGAGAATCAAGCGTGTGTACAGTGGCATAAACGCAGCAGTAATAGTATTGGTGAGGTTCGGTGAGCAAATGCAGACCCTTTGAAGTCATATTGCATGGTACCCATCCATGGGTCTCAACTCTCTATGTTTAAGGGATTCTTCCTTCAGCTAAAACATGCATGTGGAACCCAGAGTATGATCCACCGTGTGATCGGAAAACGTGTTCAAATGTGTCTCAGTTTTCATCCCCTGGTACTCGGGTGCAACATTCCAGACGCTTTACTAACACTCTCCCCACTTGGAGAGTCGGTGCCTTTAACCTCCCGTTTGGCCCAGTTTGCAATTTCTGTGGAAAATGAACAGGAATAGGGAGAACCAATGAGAGACTAGGTGGAGGTGTCTGGACGGGCAAATTGAACTCTCATTTCCCACCAGGAAGAGGAATTAACCAAAGGCTCAGCGTGCCATGCCGGAACCAAACTAGGGCCTGAAGCAATCCTGCGGTGTTGCGGCCAGCTCACAAGAAAGCGAGTTGAAGAAAGGAGCTCAGGGGCACTGTAATTCACAAACCTGCAGAGTTATAAATGACAGCTATCTTCCAAAAATATATTGAAGTAAGGCTGCCAAGAGGAGTTGAAAGCGGTGCAGAATTGCAGGAAACCGATTTCAGGAGGTAGACTGGAATTGCATGTAAAGCATAGGAAAAGAGGCAGAACGTCCACAATGATGCACTTGGCCAAAAAGTGCGTATGCGTTTTTTCCTGAATATATTCAGGAAAAAACGCATACGCCCTTTTTGGCCAACCAAGCAAGCTTGCAAAGGAAATGTGCACTACAATAAAGTCTCACTGCTCCCCGGTCAAAAGGGCCATCTGAAAAAACTGTAAAATCCAGAAAGGCAGGACAGGCCATGGAGAACTGGGAGCCTAGTTATGCTGATGGGCGTGATGTAAATTGCCAGCAGCCACTGTGGAGAAGTGTATGGTGTTTCCTGAAACATCCAAAAAACAAAGCAACAGAGCCTAGGGCACTTCCACTTACGGTCCTATAGCTTAGGGAAATTAAAATCAAAAAGACACAGCCACCCCAAAGTTTGGGACGGCTCTGTTTACAAGAACCTCGTTTACGGTACAAATTCAATATCACAGAAAGCGAAAAATGGATAAAGAAGTGGTGGTACTTACTTACAATGCAATATCACTCAGCAATGAAATCTATGTCATCAGGCCCATAGCAGCATAATGAGTGGATTCAGGTACGATGATTCTAAGTGAAATAAGTCACACAGAAAAAGAAACATCATAAGATATCACTACTACAAGGAATGTAAACTTGGCTACACAAGAACTGAATTACAAAACAGAACAGGGTGTCAAATGTAGAAAACCAACTTATGCTTGCTTAAGGGGAAAGGTGAGTTGGGGTGCTGCATAAAACCAGAGATTGAAATTAGCACAGATACCGTTCCATAAGCCAAATATGTAATAGACAAGAGCTACTCCTTGCTCAACGAAGTGGACTCAACACCCCATATTAAACGCTTAAGAATATACCTGACTAGTAAGAATCTTAAAACCTATGGATTTATATGTCTCCGAAAGAGAATCAAGCGTGTGAACAGCGGCATAAACGCAGCAGTGATAGGACTGGTGAGGTTCGGTGAGCAAATGCAGACCCTTTGAAGTCATACTGCATGGTACCCATTCCATGAGTCTCAACTCTCCATGTTTAAGGGATTCTTCCTTCAGCTAAAACATGCATGTGGAACCCAGAGTATGATCCACGGTGTCATCGGGAAACGTGTTCAAATGTGTCTCAGTTTTCGTCCCCTGGTACTCGGGTGCAAATTTCCAGACGCTTTACTAACACTCTCCCCACTTGGAGAGTCGGTGCCTTTAACCTCCTGTTTGGCCCAGTTTGCAATTTCTGTGGAAAATGAACAGGAATAGGGAGAACCAATGAGAGACTAGGTGGAGGTGTCTGGACGGGCAAATTTAACTCTCATTTCCCACCAGGAAGAGGAATTAACCAAAGGCTCAAAATGCTGTGCCGGAACCAAACTAGGGCCTGAAGCAATCCTGCGGTGTTGCGGCCAGCTCACAAGAAAGCAAGTTGAAGAAAGGAGCTCAGGGGCACTGTAATTCACAAACCTGCAGAGTTATAAATGACAGCTATCTTCCAAAAATATATTGAAGTAAGGCAGCCAAGAGGAATTGAAAGCGGGGCAGAATTGCAGGAAACCGATTTCAGGAGGTAGACTGGAATTGCATGTAAAGCATAGGAAAAGAGGCAGAACGTCCACAATGATGCACTTGGCCAAAAAGGGCGTATGCGTTTTTTCCAGGAAAAAACGCATACGCCCTTTTTGGCCAACCAAGCAAGCTTGCAAAGGAAATCTGCACTACAATGAAGTCTCACTGTCCCCCGGTCA
Source organism: Leucopleurus acutus (assembly GCF_964270905.1). Lineage (NCBI taxonomy): Eukaryota > Metazoa > Chordata > Mammalia > Artiodactyla > Delphinidae > Leucopleurus > Leucopleurus acutus. The sequence goes on along the minus strand of NC_139146.1, from coordinate 102,126,660 downwards.
AAAGGGCCATCTGAAAAAAGTGTAAAATCCAGAAAGGCAGGACAGGCCAAGGAGAACTAGGAGCCTTCTTATGCTGATGGGCGGGATGTAAATTGCCAGCAGCCACTCTGGAGAAGTGTATGGTGTTTCCTGAAACATCCAAAAAACAAAGCAACAGAGCCTAGGGTATTTCCACTTATGGTCCTTTAGCTTTGGGAAAGTAAAATCAAAAAGACACAGCCACCCCAAAGTTTGGGACGGCTCTGTTTACAAGAACCTCGTTTACGGTACAAGTTCAATATCACAGAAAGCGAAAAATGGATAAAGAAGTTGTGGTACTTACGTACAATGCAATATCACTCAGTAATGAAATCTATGTCATCAGGCCCGTAGCAGCATAATGAGTGGATTCAGGTACGATGATTCTAAGTGAAATGAGTCACACAGAAAAAGAAACATCATAAGTTATCACTACTACACGGAATGTAAACTTGGCTACACAGGAACTGAATTACAAAACAGAACAGGGTGTCAAATGTAGAAAACCAACTTATGCTTGCTTAAGGGGAAAGGTGAGTTGGGGTGCTACATACAACAAGAGATTGAAATTAGCACAGATACCGTTCCATAAGCCAAATATGTAATAGACAAGAGCTACTCCTTGCTCAACGAAGAGGACACAACACCCCATATCAAACGCCTAAGAATATACCTGACTAGTAAAAATCTTAAAACCTATGGATTTATATGTCTCCGAAAGAGAATCAAGCGTGTGTACAGCGGCATAAGCACAGCATTGATAGGATTGGTGAGGTTCGGTGAGCAAATGCATACCCTTTGAAGTCATTTTGCATGGTACCCATTCCATGGGTCTCAACTCTCCAGGTTTAAGGGATTCTTCCTTCAGCTAAAACATGCATGTGGAACCCAGAGTATGATCCACCGTGTGATAGGGAAACATGTTCAAATGTGTCTCAGTTTTCGTCCCCTGGTACTCGGGTGCAACATTCCAGACGCTTTACTAACACTCTCCCCACTTGGAGAGTCAGTGCCTTTAACCTCCTGTTTGGCCCAGTTTGCAATTTCTGCGGAAAATGAGCAGGAATAGGGAGAACCAATGAGAGACTAGCTGGAGGTGTCTGGACGGGCAAATTGAACTCTCATTTCCCACCAGGAAGAGGAATTAAGCAAAGGCTCAGTGTGCCATGCCGGAACCACACTAGGGCCTGAAGCAATCCTGCGGTGTTGCGGCCAGCTCACAAGAAAGCGAGTTGAAGAAAGGAGCTCAGGGGCACTGTCATTCACAAACCTGCAGAGTTATAAATGACAGCTATCGTCCAAAAATATATTGCAGGAAGGCTGCCAAGAGGACTTGAAAGCGGGGCAGAATTGCAGGAAACCGATTTCAGGAGGTAGACTGGAATTGCATGTAAAGCATAGGAAAAGAGGCAGAACGTCCACAATGATGCACTTGGCCAAAAAGGGCGTATGCGTTTTTTCCTGAATATATTCAGGAATAAACGCATACGCCCTTTTTGGCCAACCAAGCAAGCTTGCAAAGGAAATCTGCACTACAACGAAGTCTCACTGCCCCCCGGTCAAAAGGGGCATCTGAAAAAAGTGTAAAATCCAGAAAGGCAGGACAGGCCATGGAGAACTAGGAGCCTTGTTATGCTGATGGGCGGGATGTAAATTGCCAACAGCCACTCTGGAGAAGTGTATGGTGTTTCCTGAAACATCTAGAAAACAAAGCAACAGAGCCTAGGGCACTTCCACTTATGGTCCTATAGCTTAGGGAAATTAAAATCAAAAAGACACAGCCACCCCAAAGTTTGGGACGGCTCTGTTTACAAGAACCTCGTTTACTGTACAAGTTCAATATCACAGAAAGCGAAAAATGGATTAAGAAGTTGTGGTACTTACGTACAATGCAATATCACTCAGCAATGAAATCTATGTCATCAGGCCCGTAGCAGCATAATCAGTGGATTCAGGTACGATGATTCTATGTGAAATAAGTCACACAGAAAAAGAAACAGCATAAGATATCACTACTACACGGAATGTAAACTTGGCTATACAGGAACTGAATTACAAAACAGAACAGGGTCTCTAATGTAGAAAACCAACTTATGCTTGCTTAAGGGGAAAGGTGAGTTGGGGTGCTTCATACAACAAGAGATTGAAATTAGCACAGATACCGTTCCATAAGCCAAATATGTAATAGACAAGAGCTACTCCTTGCTCAACGAAGTGGACTCAACACCCCATATTAAACGCCTAAGAATATACCTGACTAGTAAGAATCTTAAAACCTATGGATTTATATGTCTCCGAAAGAGAATCAAGCGTGTGTACAGTGGCATAAACGCAGCAGTAATAGTATTGGTGAGGTTCGGTGAGCAAATGCAGACCCTTTGAAGTCATATTGCATGGTACCCATCCATGGGTCTCAACTCTCTATGTTTAAGGGATTCTTCCTTCAGCTAAAACATGCATGTGGAACCCAGAGTATGATCCACCGTGTGATCGGAAAACGTGTTCAAATGTGTCTCAGTTTTCATCCCCTGGTACTCGGGTGCAACATTCCAGACGCTTTACTAACACTCTCCCCACTTGGAGAGTCGGTGCCTTTAACCTCCCGTTTGGCCCAGTTTGCAATTTCTGTGGAAAATGAACAGGAATAGGGAGAACCAATGAGAGACTAGGTGGAGGTGTCTGGACGGGCAAATTGAACTCTCATTTCCCACCAGGAAGAGGAATTAACCAAAGGCTCAGCGTGCCATGCCGGAACCAAACTAGGGCCTGAAGCAATCCTGCGGTGTTGCGGCCAGCTAACAAGAAAGCGAGTTGAAGAAAGGAGCTCAGGGGCACTGTAATTCACAAACCTGCAGAGTTATAAATGACAGCTATCTTCCAAAAATATATTGAAGTAAGGCTGCCAAGAGGAGTTGAAAGCGGTGCAGAATTGCAGGAAACCGATTTCAGGAGGTAGACTGGAATTGCATGTAAAGCATAGGAAAAGAGGCAGAACGTCCACAATGATGCACTTGGCCAAAAAGTGCGTATGCGTTTTTTCCTGAATATATTCAGGAAAAAACGCATACGCCCTTTTTGGCCAACCAAGCAAGCTTGCAAAGGAAATGTGCACTACAATAAAGTCTCACTGCTCCCCGGTCAAAAGGGCCATCTGAAAAAACTGTAAAATCCAGAAAGGCAGGACAGGCCATGGAGAACTGGGAGCCTAGTTATGCTGATGGGCGTGATGTAAATTGCCAGCAGCCACTGTGGAGAAGTGTATGGTGTTTCCTGAAACATCCAAAAAACAAAGCAACAGAGCCTAGGGCACTTCCACTTACGGTCCTATAGCTTAGGGAAATTAAAATCAAAAAGACACAGCCACCCCAAAGTTTGGGACGGCTCTGTTTACAAGAACCTCGTTTACGGTACAAATTCAATATCACAGAAAGCGAAAAATGGATAAAGAAGTGGTGGTACTTACTTACAATGCAATATCACTCAGCAATGAAATCTATGTCATCAGGCCCATAGCAGCATAATGAGTGGATTCAGGTACGATGATTCTAAGTGAAATAAGTCACACAGAAAAAGAAACATCATAAGATATCACTACTACAAGGAATGTAAACTTGGCTACACAAGAACTGAATTACAAAACAGAACAGGGTGTCAAATGTAGAAAACCAACTTATGCTTGCTTAAGGGGAAAGGTGAGTTGGGGTGCTGCATAAAACCAGAGATTGAAATTAGCACAGATACCGTTCCATAAGCCAAATATGTAATAGACAAGAGCTACTCCTTGCTCAACGAAGTGGACTCAACACCCCATATTAAACGCTTAAGAATATACCTGACTAGTAAGAATCTTAAAACCTATGGATTTATATGTCTCCGAAAGAGAATCAAGCGTGTGAACAGCGGCATAAACGCAGCAGTGATAGGACTGGTGAGGTTCGGTGAGCAAATGCAGACCCTTTGAAGTCATACTGCATGGTACCCATTCCATGAGTCTCAACTCTCCATGTTTAAGGGATTCTTCCTTCAGCTAAAACATGCATGTGGAACCCAGAGTATGATCCACGGTGTCATCGGGAAACGTGTTCAAATGTGTCTCAGTTTTCGTCCCCTGGTACTCGGGTGCAAATTTCCAGACGCTTTACTAACACTCTCCCCACTTGGAGAGTCGGTGCCTTTAACCTCCTGTTTGGCCCAGTTTGCAATTTCTGTGGAAAATGAACAGGAATAGGGAGAACCAATGAGAGACTAGGTGGAGGTGTCTGGACGGGCAAATTTAACTCTCATTTCCCACCAGGAAGAGGAATTAACCAAAGGCTCAAAATGCTGTGCCGGAACCAAACTAGGGCCTGAAGCAATCCTGCGGTGTTGCGGCCAGCTCACAAGAAAGCAAGTTGAAGAAAGGAGCTCAGGGGCACTGTAATTCACAAACCTGCAGAGTTATAAATGACAGCTATCTTCCAAAAATATATTGAAGTAAGGCAGCCAAGAGGAATTGAAAGCGGGGCAGAATTGCAGGAAACCGATTTCAGGAGGTAGACTGGAATTGCATGTAAAGCATAGGAAAAGAGGCAGAACGTCCACAATGATGCACTTGGCCAAAAAGGGCGTATGCGTTTTTTCCAGGAAAAAACGCATACGCCCTTTTTGGCCAACCAAGCAAGCTTGCAAAGGAAATCTGCACTACAATGAAGTCTCACTGTCCCCCGGTCAAAAGGGCCATCTGAAAAAAGTGTAAAATCCAGAAAGGCAGGACAGGCCAAGGAGAACTAGGAGCCTTCTTATGCTGATGGGCGGGATGTAAATTGCCAGCAGCCACTCTGGAGAAGTGTATGGTGTTTCCTGAAACATCCAAAAAACAAAGCAACAGAGCCTAGGGTATTTCCACTTATGGTCCTTTAGCTTTGGGAAAGTAAAATCAAAAAGACACAGCCACCCCAAAGTTTGGGACGGCTCTGTTTACAAGAACCTCGTTTACGGTACAAGTTCAATATCACAGAAAGCGAAAAATGGATAAAGAAGTTGTGGTACTTACGTACAATGCAATATCACTCAGTAATGAAATCTATGTCATCAGGCCCGTAGCAGCATAATGAGTGGATTCAGGTACGATGATTCTAAGTGAAATGAGTCACACAGAAAAAGAAACATCATAAGTTATCACTACTACACGGAATGTAAACTTGGCTACACAGGAACTGAATTACAAAACAGAACAGGGTGTCAAATGTAGAAAACCAACTTATGCTTGCTTAAGGGGAAAGGTGAGTTGGGGTGCTACATACAACAAGAGATTGAAATTAGCACAGATACCGTTCCATAAGCCAAATATGTAATAGACAAGAGCTACTCCTTGCTCAACGAAGAGGACACAACACCCCATATCAAACGCCTAAGAATATACCTGACTAGTAAAAATCTTAAAACCTATGGATTTATATGTCTCCGAAAGAGAATCAAGCGTGTGTACAGCGGCATAAGCACAGCATTGATAGGATTGGTGAGGTTCGGTGAGCAAATGCATACCCTTTGAAGTCATTTTGCATGGTACCCATTCCATGGGTCTCAACTCTCCAGGTTTAAGGGATTCTTCCTTCAGCTAAAACATGCATGTGGAACCCAGAGTATGATCCACCGTGTGATAGGGAAACGTGTTCAAATGTGTCTCAGTTTTCGTCCCCTGGTACTCGGGTGCAACATTCCAGACGCTTTACTAACACTCTCCCCACTTGGAGAGTCAGTGCCTTTAACCTCCTGTTTGGCCCAGTTTGCAATTTCTGCGGAAAATGAGCAGGAATAGGGAGAACCAATGAGAGACTAGCTGGAGGTGTCTGGACGGGCAAATTGAACTCTCATTTCCCACCAGGAAGAGGAATTAAGCAAAGGCTCAGTGTGCCATGCCGGAACCACACTAGGGCCTGAAGCAATCCTGCGGTGTTGCGGCCAGCTCACAAGAAAGCGAGTTGAAGAAAGGAGCTCAGGGGCACTGTCATTCACAAACCTGCAGAGTTATAAATGACAGCTATCGTCCAAAAATATATTGCAGGAAGGCTGCCAAGAGGACTTGAAAGCGGGGCAGAATTGCAGGAAACCGATTTCAGGAGGTAGACTGGAATTGCATGTAAAGCATAGGAAAAGAGGCAGAACGTCCACAATGATGCACTTGGCCAAAAAGGGCGTATGCGTTTTTTCCTGAATATATTCAGGAATAAACGCATACGCCCTTTTTGGCCAACCAAGCAAGCTTGCAAAGGAAATCTGCACTACAACGAAGTCTCACTGCCCCCCGGTCAAAAGGGGCATCTGAAAAAAGTGTAAAATCCAGAAAGGCAGGACAGGCCATGGAGAACTAGGAGCCTTGTTATGCTGATGGGCGGGATGTAAATTGCCAACAGCCACTCTGGAGAAGTGTATGGTGTTTCCTGAAACATCTAGAAAACAAAGCAACAGAGCCTAGGGCACTTCCACTTATGGTCCTATAGCTTAGGGAAATTAAAATCAAAAAGACACAGCCACCCCAAAGTTTGGGACGGCTCTGTTTACAAGAACCTCGTTTACTGTACAAGTTCAATATCACAGAAAGCGAAAAATGGATTAAGAAGTTGTGGTACTTACGTACAATGCAATATCACTCAGCAATGAAATCTATGTCATCAGGCCCGTAGCAGCATAATCAGTGGATTCAGGTACGATGATTCTATGTGAAATAAGTCACACAGAAAAAGAAACAGCATAAGATATCACTACTACACGGAATGTAAACTTGGCTATACAGGAACTGAATTACAAAACAGAACAGGGTCTCTAATGTAGAAAACCAACTTATGCTTGCTTAAGGGCAAAGGTGAGTTGGGGTGCTGCATAAAACCAGAGATTGAAATTAGCACAGATACCGTTCGATAAGACAAATATGTAATAGACAAGAGCTACTCCTTGCTCAACGAAGTGGACTCAACACCCCATATTAAACGCCTAAGAATATACCTGACTAGTAAGAATCTTAAAACCTTTGGATTTATATGTCTCCGAAAGAGAATCAAGCGTCTGTACAGCGGCATAAACGCAGCAGTGATAGGATTGGTGAGGTTCGCTGAGCAAATGCAGACCCTTTGAAGTCATATTGCATGGTACCCATTCCATGGGTCTCAACTCTCCATGTTTAAGGGATTCTTCCTTCAGCTAAAACATGCATGTGGAACCCAGAGTACGATCCACCGTGTGATCGCGAAACGTGTTCAAATGTGTCTCAGTTGTCGTCCCCTGGTACTCGGGTGCAACATTCCAGACGCTTTACTAACACTCTCCCCACTTGGAGAGTCAGTGCCTTTAACCTCCTGTTTGGCCCAGTTTGCAATTTCTGTGGAAAATGAACAGGAATAGGGAGAACCAATGAGAGACTAGGTGGAGGTGTCTGGACGGGCAAATTTAACTCTCATTTCCCACCAAGAAGAGGAATTAACCAAAGGCTCAGCATGCCATGCCAGAACAAAACTAGGGCCTGAAGCAGTCCTGCGGTTTTGCGGCCAGCTCACAAGAAAGCGAGTTTAAGAAAGGAGCTCAGGGGCACTCTAATTCACAAACCTGCAGAGTTATAAATGACAGCTACCTTCCAAAAATATATTGAAGTAAGGCTGCCAAGAGGAGTTGAATGCGGGGCAGAATTGCAGGAAACTGATTTCAGGAGGTAGACTGGAATTGCATGTAAAGCATAGGAAAAGAGGCAGAACGTCCACAATGAGGCACTTGGCCAAAAAGGGCGTATGCGTTTTTTCCTGAATATATTCAGGAAAAAACGCATACGCCCTTTTTGGCCAACCAAGCAAGCTTGCAAAGGAAATCTGCACTACAAAGAAGTCTCACTGCCCCCCGGTCAAAAGGGTCATCTGAAAAAAGTGTAAAATCCAGAAAGGCAGGACAGGCCAAGGAGAACTGGGAGCCTTGTTATGCTGATAGGCGGGATGTAAATTGCCAGCAGCCAATCTGGAGAAGTGTATGGTGTTTCCTGAAACATCCAAAAAACAAAGCAACAGAGCCTAGGGCACTTCCACTTATGGTTCTATAGCTTAGGGAAATTAAAATCAAAAAGACACAGCCACCCCAAAGATGAGACGGCTCTGTTTACAAGAACCTCGTTCACGGTACAAGTTCAATATCACAGAAAGCGAAAAATGGATAAAGAAGTTGTGGTACTTACGTTCAATGCAATATCACTCAGCAATGAAATCTATGTCATCAGGCCCGTAGCAGCATAATGAGTGGATTCAGGTACGATTTTTCTAAGTGAAATAAGTCACACAGAAAAAGAAACATCATAAGATATCACTACTACACAGAATGTAAACTTAGCTACACAGGAACTGAATTACAAAATAGAACAGGGTCTCAAATGTAGAAAACCAACTTATGCTTGCTTAAGGGGAAAGGTGAGTTGGGGTGCTGCATGAAACCAGAGATTGAAATTAGCACAGATACCGTTCCATAAGCCAAATATGTAATAGACAAGAGCTACTCCTTGCTCAACGAAGTGGACTCAACACCCCATATTAAACGCCTAAGAATATACCTGACTAGTAAGAATCTTAAAACCTTTGGATTTATATGTCTCCGAAAGAGAATCAAGCGTCTGTACAGCGGCATAAACGCAGCAGTGATAGGATTGGTGAGGTTCGCTGAGCAAATGCAGACCCTTTGAAGTCATATTGCATGGTACCCATTCCATGGGTCTCAACTCTCCATGTTTAAGGGATTCTTCCTTCAGCTAAAACATGCATGTGGAACCCAGAGTATGATCTACCGTGTGATCGGGAAACGTGTTCAAATGTGTCTCAGTTTTCGTCCCCTGGTACTCGGGTGCAGCATTCCAGACGATTACTAACACTCTCCCCACTTGGAGAGTCAGTGCCTTTAACCTCCTGTTTGACCCAGTTTGCAATTTCTTCGGAAGATGAACAGGAATAAGGAGAAGCAAAGGGAGACTATCCTTAGGTGTCTGGACGGGTAAATTTAACTCTCATTTCCCACCAGGAAGATAAATGAACCAAAGGCTCCGCCTGCCATGCTGGAACTAGATTAGGGCCTGAGGAGATCCTGCGGTGTTGCGGCCAGCTCACAAGAAAGCGAGTTGAAGAAAGGAGCTCAGGGGCACTGTAATTCAGAAACCTGCGGAGTTATAAATGACAGCTATCATCCAAAATTATACTGAAGTAAGGCTGCGAAGAGGACTTGAATGCGGGGCAGAATTGCTGGAAACTGATTTCAGAACGTACACGGGAGTAGCTCTTAAAGCTTAGGAAAAGGGACAGAACTTGGAAAATAATGCACTTGGCAAAAACGGGCATATGTGTTTTATGCAGAGCTCTCATAACTGAGGGGAGGAGATTCCCAGCAGGCTCCAACTGCCACCTGAGGGCTCACATTGCCAAGGCAACGTGAGCATGCCATGCAGGAGTTACCTCACAGCAGAGGTCCCACCTCACAGAAGGGTGAGAAACCCAGCCAACATCAGACTCTCACCAGAGGGCCCACATCACCAAGGGGATGGGAACCAGGCAGGAGTGTCTTCACATCAGTGGGGCCACATCATCGAAAGCTGAGGTACTCAGCACATGTGTCCTCAAACCAGAGGACCCACATCACCAAGGACCTCGGAGTGAGGCAGGCAGGAGTAGCCTCACAACACTGAGCCCATAGAATAAAAAAGTGAGGAATCCAGCGGTTGGAACCTCCCAGCAGGTGACCCAGAGCACCGAGGCTATGGGATCCAGGCCACAGTGAACTCACAAAAGAGGGCCCATGTCATGAAACTGAGCAACCCAGCCATTGGGACCTCAGAGCAGGAGGCCCACATCCCCATGGGGATGGAATTCTGGTAGGAGTGTCCTCGCACCACTGAGAACGTATCAGAAAATTTTGGGCGACCAGCAGTTAGGGCCTGACGCCAGAGGACCCTCATCACCAAGGGAAGGAGGCTCCCAGCAGGCTCCAACTGCCACCAGAGGGCTGACGTCGCCAAGGCGATGTGTGCCAACCAGGCATGAATGACCTCACAGCAGAGGGCCCACCTCAGAGAAGTGTGACGAACCCAGTCAGGATCAGACTCGCACCAGAGGGCCCACATCACCAAATGGATTGGAACCAGGCAGGAGTGTCCTCACATGAGTAGGGCCACATCATCTAAAGGTGAGGAAACCAGAACATGTGGCTTCAAACCATAGGACACCCATCACCAAGGGGCTGGGAGTGAGGCAGGCAGGAGGAGCCTCATAACAGAGGGCCCAAAAATAAGAAAGGTGAGGAATCCAGCAGTTGGAACCTCCCAGCAGGCGGCCCAGAGCACAGAGGCTAGAGGAACCAGGCCAGAGTGAACTAACACCAGACAGCCCACATCATGAAACTGTGAGCAACCCAGACATTGGGACCTCAGAGCAGAAGGCCCACATCCCCATGGTGATGGGAACATGACAGGAGTGTCCTGGCATCACTGGGCTCACATCAGAAAACGTGGGGTGCTCAGAAGTTAGGGCCTGACGCTAGAGGGCACTCATCACCGAGAGGAGGAGGCTCCCAGCAGGCTCCAGCTGCCACCAGAGGGCCAACGTCGCCAAGGTGATGTGGGCCAGCCTGGCAGGAGTGACCTCACAGCAGAGGGCCCACCTCACAGAGGGGTGAGGAACACAGCCAGGATCAGACTCTCACCAGAGGGCCCACATCACCAAGGGGATGGGAACCAGGCAGGAGTGTCCCCACACCAGTGGGACAACATCATCGAAAGGTGAGGATCCCAGCACATGTGTCCTCAAACCAGAGGAACCACATCACCAAGGGGTTCGGAATGAGGCTGGCAGGACTGGCCTCACAACACAGGGTCCATAGAATATAAAAGTTGAGGAATCCAGCAGTTGGAACCTCCCAGCAAGTGGCCCAGAGCACCGAGGCTATGGGATCCAGGCCACAGTGAACTCACAGCAGAGGGCCCACATCATGAAACTGTGAGCAGCCCAGCTGTTGGGACCTCAGAACAGAAGGCCCACATCCCCATTGGGATGGGAACCTGGCAGGAGTGGCTTTGCACCACTTAGCACATATCAGAAAATGTTAGGAGCCCAGCAGTTAGGGGCTGATGCCAGGGGGCCCTCATAACTGAGGGGAGGAGACTCCCAGCAGGTTCCAACTGCCAACAGAGGGACCACGTCTACAAGGTGGCATGCGCCAGCCAGGCAGTAGTGACCTCACAGCAGAGGGCCTATCTCACAGAAGGGTGAGGAACCGAGGCAGGATGAGACTCTCACCAGAGGGCCCACAACACCAAGGGGATGGGAACCAGTCAGGACTGTCCTCCCACCAGTGGGGCCACATCATCGAAAGGTGAGGAACCCAGCACATGTGGCCTCATATCAGAGGACATACATCACAAAGGGGATGGGAGTGAGGCAGGTAGGAGTAGCCTAAAAACAGAGGGCCCAAAGAATAAAAAAAGTGAGGAATCCAGCATTTGGAACCTCCCAGCAGGCGGCCGAGAGCACAGAAGCTATGGGATGCAGGCAGGAGTTAACTAACACCAGAGAGCCCACATCATGAAACTGTGAGCAACCCAGGCGTTGGGACTTCAGAGCAGAAAGCCCACATCCCCATGGGGATGGGAACCTGACAGGAGTGTCCTGGCATCACTGGGCTCACATCAGAAAACGTGGGGAGCCCAGCAGTTAGAGCCTGATGCTAGAGGGCCGTCATCACCGAGGGCAGGAGGCTCCCAGCAGGTTCCATGTGCCAACAGAGGGCCCACGTCGCCAAGGTGATGTGTGCAAGTCAGGCAGGATTGACCTCACAGCAGAGGGCCTACCTCACAGAAGAGTGAGGAACCCAGCCAGGATAAGACTGTCACCAGAAGGCCCACATCACCAAGGGGATGGGAACCAGGCAGGAGTGTCCTCACACCAGTGGGGCCACATCATTGAAAGTTGCCTAACCCAGCACATGTGGCCTCAAACCAGAAGACCCACATCACGAAGGGGTTGCGAGTGAGGCAGGCAGGAGGAGCATCACAACACAGGACCCATAGAATACAAAAGTTGAGGAATCGAGCAGTTGGAACCTCCCAGCAGGCAGCCAAGACCACAGAGGCTATGGGATCCAGGCCACAGTGAACTAACACCAGAGAGCCCACATCATGAAATTGTGATCAACCCAGCCGTTGGAACCTCAGAGCAGAAGGCCCACATCCCCATGGGGATGGGAACCTAAGAGGAGTGCTTGAGCAACACTGGGCTCACTAAGAAAAGTTGGGGAGCCCAGCAGTTAGGGCCTGACGTCAGAGGGCCCTCATCACAGAGCTGAGGAGGCTCCCAGCAGGGTCCAATTGCCACCAGAGGGCTCATGTCAACAAGGCGAGGTGAGCAACCCAGGCAAGAGTTACCTGATAGTAGAGGGCCCACCTCACAGATGGGTGAGGAACCCAGCCAGGATCAGACTCTCAACAGAGGGCCCACATCACCAAGGGGATGTGAACCAGGCAGGAGTCTCCTAAGACCATTGGTCCCACATCATCGAAAGGTGAGGAACCCAGCACATGTGGCCTCAAACCAGACGACACACATCACGAAGGGGCTGGGAGTGAGGCAGGCAGGAGGAGCCTCACAACAGAGGGCCCAAAAAATTAAAAAAGTGAGGAATCCAGCAGTTGGAACCTCCCAGCAGGCGGCCAAGAGCACAGAGGCTATGGGATCCAGGCCTCTGTGAACACCAGAGAGCCCACATCATGAAAATGTGAACAACCCAGCCGTTGGGACCTCAGAGCAGAAGGCCCACATCCCCATGGAGATGGGATCCTAAGAGGAGTGCCAAAGCATCACTGGGCTCACTAAGAAAAGTTGGTGAGCCCAGCAGTTAGGGCCTGACGCAAGAGGGCCCTCATCACCGGGGGGAGGAGATTCCCAGCACGCTCCAACTGCCACCACACGGCTGACTTCACCAAGGCAATGTGTGCCAGCCATGCAGGAGTGACCTATCAGCAGAGGGTCTCCCTCACAGGTGGGTGAGGAACAAAGCCAGGAACAGACTCTCACCAGGGGGTCCACATAACCACGTGGATGAGAACCAGGCAGGAGTGTCCTCACACTAGTGGGGCCACATCATCGAAAGGTGAGGAACCCAGCAAAGGTGGCCACAAACCAGAGGACCCACATCACCAAGGGGTTGAGAGTGAGGTAGGTGACTGGACGGGCATATTTAACACTCATTTCCCACCAGGAAGAGAAATTAACCAAAGGCTCAGCGTGCCCTGCCAGAAGCAGATTAGGGCCTGAAGCAGTCTTGCGGGTTTGCGGCCAGCTCACAAGAAAGCGAGCTGAAAAAAGGAGCTCAGGGGCCCTGTAATTCACAAACCTGGAGAGTTATAAATGACAGATAACGTCCAAAAATATATTGAAGTAAGGCTGCGAAGAGGACTTGAAAGTGGGGCAGAATTTCAGGAAACCGATTTCAGGAGGTAGACTGGATTTGCATTTAAAGCATAGGAAAAGAGGCAGAACATCGACAATGATGCACTTGGCAACAAAGGGCATATGAGTTTGTTCCTGAATATATTCAGGAAAAAACACATACGCCCTTTTTGGCAAACCAAGCAAGCTTGCAATGGAAATCCGAACTACTATGAAGTGTCACTTCCCCCCGGTCTAAAGGGCCATCTGAGAAAAGTGTAAAATCCAGAAAGGCAAGACAGGCCATGGGGAAAAAGGAGCCTTGTTATGCTGATGGGCGGGATGTAAATTGCCAACAGCCACTCTGGAGAAGTGGTGTTTCCTGAAACATCTAGAAAACAAAGCAACAGAGCCTAGGGCACTTCCACTTATGGTCCTATAGCTTAGGGAAATTAAAATCAAAAAGACACAGCCACCCCAAAGTTTGGGACGGCTCTGTTTACAACAACCTCGTTTACGGTACAAGTTCAATATCGCAGAAAGCGAAAAATGGATAAAGAAGTTGTGGTACTTACGTACAATGCAATATCACTCAGCAATGAAATCTATGTCATCAGGTCCATAGCAGCATAATGAGTGGATTCAGGTACGATGATTCTATGTGAAATAAGTTACACAGAAAAAGAAACATCATAAGATATCACTACTACACGGAATGTAAACTTGGTTACACAGGAACTGAATTACAAATCAGAACAGGGTCTCTAATGTAGAAAACCAACTTATGCTTCCTTAAGGAGAAAGGTGAGTTGGGGTGTTGCATAAAACCAGAGATTGAAATTAGCACAGATACCATTCCATAAGCCAAATATGTAATAGACAAGAGCTACTCCTTGCTCAACGAAGAGGACACAACACCCCATATCAAACGCCTAATAATATACCTGACTAGTAAGAATCTTAAAACCTATGGATTTATATGTCTCCGAAAGAGAATCAAGCGTGTGTACAGAGGCATAAGCGCAGCATTGATAGGATTGGTGAGGTTCGGTGAGCAAATGCAGACCCTTTGAAGTCATATTGCATGGTACCCATTCCATGGGTCTCAACTCTCCAGGTTTAAGGGATTCTTCCTTCAGCTAAAACATGCATGTGGAACCCAGAGTATGATCCACCGTGTGATCGGAAAACGTGTTCAAATGTGTCTCAGTTTTCGTCCCCTGGTACTCGGGTGCAACATTCCAGACGCTTTACTAACACTCTCCCCACTTGGAGAGTCAGTGCCTTTAACCTCCTGTTTGGCCCAGTTTGCAATTTCTGCGGAAAATGAGCAGGAATAGGGAGAACCAATGAGAGACTAGCTGGAGGTGTCTGGACGGGCAAATTGAACTCTCATTTCCCACCAGGAAGAGGAATTAAGCAAAGGCTCAGTGTGCCATGCCGGAACCACACTAGGGCCTGAAGCAATCCTGCGGTGTTGCGGCCAGCTCACAAGAAAGCGAGTTGAAGAAAGGAGCTCAGAGGCACTGTAATACACAAACCTGCAGAGTTATAAATGACAGCTATCGTCCAAAAATATATTGAAGGAAGGCTGCCAAGAGGACTTGAAAGCGGGGCAGAATTGCAGGAAACCGATTTCAGGAGGTAGACTGGAATTGCATGTAAAGCATAGGAAAAGAGGCAGAACGTCCACAATGTTGCACTTGACCAAAAAGGGCGTATGCCTTTTTTCCTGAATATATTCAGGAAGAAACGCATACGCACTTTTTGGCCAACCAAGCAAGCTTGCAAAGGAAATCTGCACTACAATGAAGTCTCACTGCCCCCTGGTCAAAAGGGCCATCTGAAAAAAGTGTAAAATCCAGAAAGGCAGGACAGGCCATGGAGAACTGGGAGCCTTGTTATGCTGATGGGCGGGATGTAAATTGCCAGCAGCCACTCTGGAGAAGTGTATGGTGTTTCCTGAAACATCTAGAAAACAAAGCAACAGAGCCTAGGGCACTTCCACTTATGGTCCTATAGCTTAGGGAAATTAAAATCAAAAAGACACAGCCACCCCAAAGTTTGGGACGGCTCTGTTTACAAGAACATCGTTTACGGAACAAGTTCAATATCACAGAAAGCGAAAAATGGATAAAGAAGTTGTGGTACTTATGTACAATGCAATATCACTCAGCAATGAAATCTATGTCATCAGGCCCGTAGAAGCATAATGATTAGATTCAGGTACGATGATTCTAAGTGAAATAAGTCACACAGAAAAAGAAACATCATAAGATATCACTACTACACGGAATGTAAACTTGGCTACACAGGAACTGAATTACAAAACAGAACAGGGTCTCAAATGTAGAAAACCAACTTATGCTTGCTTAAGGGGAAAGGTAAGTTGGGGTGCTGCATAAAACCAGAGATTGAAATTAGCACAGATACCGTTCCATAAGCCAAATATGTAATAGACAAGAGCTACTCCTTGCTCAACGAAGTGGACTCAACACCCCATATTAAACACCTAAGAATATACCTGACTAGTAAGAATCTTAAAACCTTTGGATTTATATGTCTCCGAAAGAGAATCAAGCGTCTGTACAGCGGCATAAACGCAGCAGTGATAGGATTGGTGAGGTTCGCTGAGCAAATGCAGACCCTTTGAAGTCATATTGCATGGTACCCATTCCATGGGTCTCAACTCTCCATGTTTAAGGGATTCTTCCTTCAGCTAAAACATGCATGTGGAACCCAGAGTATGATCTACCGTGTGATCGGGAAACGTGTTCAAATGTGTCTCAGTTTTCGTCCCCTGGTACTCGGGTGCAGCATTCCAGACGATTACTAACACTCTCCCCACTTGGAGAGTCAGTGCATTTAACCTCCTGTTTGACCCAGTTTGCAATTTCTTCGGAAGATGAACAGGAATAAGGAGAAGCAATGGGAGACTATCTGTAGGTGTCTGGACGGGTAAATTTAACTCTCATTTCCCACCAGGAAGATAAATGAACCAAAGGCTCCGCCTGCCATGCTGGAACTAGATTAGGGCCTGAGGAGATCCTGCGGTGTTGCGGCCAGCTCACAAGAAAGCGAGTTGAAGAAAGGAGCTCAGGGGCACTGTAATTCAGAAACCTGCGGAGTTATAAATGACAGCTATCATCCAAAATTATACTGAAGTAAGGCTGCGAAGAGGACTTGAATGCGGGCCAGAATTGCTGGAAACTGATTTCAGAACGTACACGGGAGTAGCTCTTAAAGCATAGGAAAAGGGACAGAACTTGGAAAATAATGCACTTGGCAAAAACGGGCATATGTGTTTTATGCAGAGCTCTCATAACTGAGGGGAGGAGATTCCCAGCAGGCTCCAACTGCCACCTGAGGGCTCACATTGCCAAGGCAACGTGAGCATGCCAGGCAGGAGTTACCTCACAGCAGAGGTCCCACCTCACAGAAGGGTGAGAAACCCAGCCAACATCAGACTCTCACCAGAGGGCCCACATCACCAAGGGGATGGGAACCAGGCAGGAGTGTCTTCACATCAGTGGGGCCACATCATCGAAAGCTGAGGTACTCAGCACATGTGTCCTCAAACCAGAGGACCCACATCACCAAGGACCTCGGAGTGAGGCAGGCAGGAGTAGCCTCACAACACTGGGCCCATAGAATAAAAAAGTGAGGAATCCAGCGGTTGGAACCTCCCAGCAGGTGACCCAGAGCACCGAGGCTATGGGATCCAGGCCACAGTGAACTCACAAAAGAGGGCCCATGTCATGAAACTGAGCAACCCAGCCATTGGGACCTCAGAGCAGGAGGCCCACATCCCCATGGGGATGGAATTCTGGTAGGAGTGTCCTCGCACCACTGAGAACGTATCAGAAAATTTTGGGCGACCAGCAGTTAGGGCCTGACGCCAGAGGACCCTCATCACCAAGGGAAGGAGGCTCCCAGCAGGCTCCAACTGCCACCAGAGGGCTGACGTCGCCAAGGCGATGTGTGCCAACCAGGCATGAATGACCTCACAGCAGAGGGCCCACCTCAGAGAAGTGTGACGAACCCAGTCAGGATCAGACTCGCACCAGAGGGCCCACATCACCAAATGGATTGGAACCAGGCAGGAGTGTCCTCACATGAGTAGGGCCACATCATCTAAAGGTGAGGAAACCAGAACATGTGGCTTCAAACCATAGGACACCCATCACCAAGGGGCTGGGAGTGAGGCAGGCAGGAGGAGCCTCATAACAGAGGGCCCAAAAATAAGAAAGGTGAGGAATCCAGCAGTTGGAACCTCCCAGCAGGCGGCCCAGAGCACAGAGGCTAGAGGAACCAGGCCAGAGTGAACTAACACCAGACAGCCCACATCATGAAACTGTGAGCAACCCAGACATTGGGACCTCAGAGCAGAAGGCCCACATCCCCATGGTGATGGGAACATGACAGGAGTGTCCTGGCATCACTGGGCTCACATCAGAAAACGTGGGGTGCTCAGAAGTTAGGGCCTGACGCTAGAGGGCACTCATCACCGAGAGGAGGAGGCTCCCAGCAGGCTCCAGCTGCCACCAGAGGGCCAACGTCGCCAAGGTGATGTGGGCCAGCCTGGCAGGAGTGACCTCACAGCAGAGGGCCCACCTCACAGAGGGGTGAGGAACACAGCCAGGATCAGACTCTCACCAGAGGGCCCACATCACCAAGGGGATGGGAACCAGGCAGGAGTGTCCCCACACCAGTGGGACAACATCATCGAAAGGTGAGGATCCCAGCACATGTGTCCTCAAACCAGAGGAACCACATCACCAAGGGGTTCGGAATGAGGCTGGCAGGACTGGCCTCACAACACAGGGTCCATAGAATATAAAAGTTGAGGAATCCAGCAGTTGGAACCTCCCAGCAAGTGGCCCAGAGCACCGAGGCTATGGGATCCAGGCCACAGTGAACTCACAGCAGAGGGCCCACATCATGAACCTGTGAGCAGCCCAGCTGTTGGGACCTCAGAACAGAAGGCCCACATCCCCATTGGGATGGGAACCTGGCAGGAGTGGCTTTGCACCACTTAGCACATATCAGAAAATGTTAGGAGCCCAGCAGTTAGGGGCTGATGCCAGGGGGCCCTCATAACTGAGGGGAGGAGACTCCCAGCAGGTTCCAACTGCCAACAGAGGGACCACGTCTACAAGGTGGCATGCGCCAGCCAGGCAGTAGTGACCTCACAGCAGAGGGCCTATCTCACAGAAGGGTGAGGAACCGAGGCAGGATGAGACTCTCACCAGAGGGCCCACAACACCAAGGGGATGGGAACCAGTCAGGACTGTCCTCCCACCAGTGGGGCCACATCATCGAAAGGTGAGGAACCCAGCACATGTGGCCTCATATCAGAGGACATACATCACAAAGGGGATGGGAGTGAGGCAGGTAGGAGTAGCCTAAAAACAGAGGGCCCAAAGAATAAAAAAAGTGAGGAATCCAGCATTTGGAACCTCCCAGCAGGCGGCCGAGAGCACAGAAGCTATGGGATGCAGGCAGGAGTTAACTAACACCAGAGAGCCCACATCATGAAACTGTGAGCAACCCAGGCGTTGGGACTTCAGAGCAGAAAGCCCACATCCCCATGGGGATGGGAACCTGACAGGAGTGTCCTGGCATCACTGGGCTCACATCAGAAAACGTGGGGAGCCCAGCAGTTAGAGCCTGATGCTAGAGGGCCGTCATCACCGAGGGCAGGAGGCTCCCAGCAGGTTCCATGTGCCAACAGAGGGCCCACGTCGCCAAGGTGATGTGTGCAAGTCAGGCAGGATTGACCTCACAGCAGAGGGCCTACCTCACAGAAGAGTGAGGAACCCAGCCAGGATAAGACTGTCACCAGAAGGCCCACATCACCAAGGGGATGGGAACCAGGCAGGAGTGTCCTCACACCAGTGGGGCCACATCATTGAAAGTTGCCTAACCCAGCACATGTGGCCTCAAACCAGAAGACCCACATCACGAAGGGGTTGCGAGTGAGGCAGGCAGGAGGAGCATCACAACACAGGACCCATAGAATACAAAAGTTGAGGAATCGAGCAGTTGGAACCTCCCAGCAGGCAGCCAAGACCACAGAGGCTATGGGATCCAGGCCACAGTGAACTAACACCAGAGAGCCCACATCATGAAATTGTGATCAACCCAGCCGTTGGAACCTCAGAGCAGAAGGCCCACATCCCCATGGGGATGGGAACCTAAGAGGAGTGCTTGAGCAACACTGGGCTCACTAAGAAAAGTTGGGGAGCCCAGCAGTTAGGGCCTGACGTCAGAGGGCCCTCATCACAGAGCTGAGGAGGCTCCCAGCAGGGTCCAATTGCCACCAGAGGGCTCATGTCAACAAGGCGAGGTGAGCAACCCAGGCAAGAGTTACCTGATAGTAGAGGGCCCACCTCACAGATGGGTGAGGAACCCAGCCAGGATCAGACTCTCAACAGAGGGCCCACATCACCAAGGGGATGTGAACCAGGCAGGAGTCTCCTAAGACCATTGGTCCCACATCATCGAAAGGTGAGGAACCCAGCACATGTGGCCTCAAACCAGACGACACACATCACGAAGGGGCTGGGAGTGAGGCAGGCAGGAGGAGCCTCACAACAGAGGGCCCAAAAAATTAAAAAAGTGAGGAATCCAGCAGTTGGAACCTCCCAGCAGGCGGCCAAGAGCACAGAGGCTATGGGATCCAGGCCTCTGTGAACACCAGAGAGCCCACATCATGAAAATGTGAACAACCCAGCCGTTGGGACCTCAGAGCAGAAGGCCCACATCCCCATGGAGATGGGATCCTAAGAGGAGTGCCAAAGCATCACTGGGCTCACTAAGAAAAGTTGGTGAGCCCAGCAGTTAGGGCCTGACGCAAGAGGGCCCTCATCACCGGGGGGAGGAGATTCCCAGCACGCTCCAACTGCCACCACACGGCTGACTTCACCAAGGCAATGTGTGCCAGCCATGCAGGAGTGACCTATCAGCAGAGGGTCTCCCTCACAGGTGGGTGAGGAACAAAGCCAGGAACAGACTCTCACCAGGGAGTCCACATAACCACGTGGATGAGAACCAGGCAGGAGTGTCCTCACACTAGTGGGGCCACATCATCGAAAGGTGAGGAACCCAGCAAAGGTGGCCACAAACCAGAGGACCCACATCACCAAGGGGTTGAGAGTGAGGTAGGTGACTGGACGGGCATATTTAACACTCATTTCCCACCAGGAAGAGAAATTAACCAAAGGCTCAGCGTGCCCTGCCAGAAGCAGATTAGGGCCTGAAGCAGTCTTGCGGGTTTGCGGCCAGCTCACAAGAAAGCGAGCTGAAGAAAGGAGCTCAGGGGCCCTGTAATTCACAAACCTGGAGAGTTATAAATGACAGATAACGTCCAAAAATATATTGAAGTAAGGCTGCGAAGAGGACTTGAAAGTGGGGCAGAATTTCAGGAAACCGATTTCAGGAGGTAGACTGGATTTGCATTTAAAGCATAGGAAAAGAGGCAGAACATCGACAATGATGCACTTGGCAACAAAGGGCGTATGAGTTTGTTCCTGAATATATTCAGGAAAAAACACATACGCCCTTTTTGGCAAACCAAGCAAGCTTGCAATGGAAATCCGAACTACTATGAAGTGTCACTTCCCCCCGGTCTAAAGGGCCATCTGAGAAAAGTGTAAAATCCAGAAAGGCAAGACAGGCCATGGGGAAAAAGGAGCCTTGTTATGCTGATGGGCGGGATGTAAATTGCCAACAGCCACTCTGGAGAAGTGTATGGTGTTTCCTGATACATCTGAAAATCAAAGCAACAGAGTCTAGGGCATTTCCACTTATGGTCCTATAGCTTAAGGAAATTAAAATCAAAAAGACACAGCCACCCCAAAATTTGGGACGGCTCTGTTTACAGGAACCTCTTCTACAGTACGAGTTAAATATCCCAGAGAACAAATAATTGATAAAGAAATTGCGGTACTTACGTACAACAGAATACCACTCAGCAATGAAATCTGTGTCACCAGGCCTGTACCAGCATAATGAGTGGATTGAGGCATGATGATTCTAAGTGAAATAAGTCACACAGAAAAAGAAACATCATAAGGTATCACTAATGCACGGAATGTAAACTTGGCTACACATGAACTGAATTACAAAACAGAACAGGGTCTCAAGATTAGAAAACCAACTTATGCTTGCTTAAGGGGAAAGGTGAGTTAAGGGGGTGCTGCATAAAACCAGAGTTTGAAATTAGCACAGATACCGTTCCATAAGCCAAATATGTAATAGACAAGACCTACCCCCTGCTCAACGAAATGGACTCAACAATGAGGTATCACCTCACACCTGTTAGAATGGGCATCATCTGAAAATCTACAAACAACAAATGCTGGAAAGGGTGTGGAGAAAAGGAACCCTCTTCCACTATTGTTGGGAATATAAATTGATACAGTCACTATGGAGAACAATATGGAGTTTCTTAAGAAACTAATAATAGAATTACCATATGATACAGCAATCCCAGGACTGGACATATACCCAGACAAAACCATAAATCAAAAAGAGACATTCACCGCAATGTTCATTGCATCACTATTTACAATATCGAGGTAATGGAAGCAACCTAAATGCCCACAGACAGACGAATGCATAAAGATGTGGTACATATATAAAATGGAATATTACTAAGCCATGAAAGGAATGAAATTGGGTCATTTGTAGAGACGTCGATGGATCTAGAGACTGTCATACAGAGTGAAGTAAGTCAGAAAGAGAAAAACAAATCTTGTATATTCATGCATATATGTGGAACCTAGAAAAACTGTACAGATTAACCGTTTTGCAAGGCATAAATAGAGCAACAGATGTAGACAACAATCGTATGGACAACAAGGGGGGAAAGCTCTTGGAGGGGTGGTGGTGGGAGGAGTTGAGAGATTGGGATTGGCATGTAAACATTTATATGTATAAAATAGATAACCAATGAGAACCTGCTGTATAAAAATATAAAATAAAATTCAAAATTAAAAAGAAATAAAATTTAAAAAATAAAACAGAAAAAACAATTATTCCCTTCACATACATGTATTTATATGAATAAATTATTTCCATGCTTATATCTGTAAATACAAAAAAGAGGAATAAAATCTACCTTGAACCAAAAACGAAAAAGAGAAAAAAAAAACAGAACCCACCAGTTACTCAGAGGAAAACCGTATCAGGGCACTTGCTCCAGTTGTAAACAATTCTGAAGTTGGTCAGTGGTGGGGAATCGTCTCCCATTCAGCCAGCAGCCCCCACACGACAAGCGTCCTCATTGCAAAGCTGGGGCACCGTGCTGAGGCATCTGTGAGTAAACGTGAGCTGAGCCCCAGGCCAGTTGCTGCTGAACTGTTCCCACCCTTCCCAGGTAAAACACCTGAATATATACAAGGACTTGAAAGCCTAGAGGAAGGGCCATGGAGCCACACGAGTGACAGCATGCCAGATGACTTGGTGCCTGCAGGCCAGCCAGGATGGTCCTGGCCCTGGGTGCTCTTCTGGAAGATTTCCATTTCCCTGCCTGAGATACCCGTCCTGTCCCTGCCCCCACTGCTTCTTCCCTTCCTCACCTCTGCCCAGGGAGAAATTCCAGCAGCAGGTATGGGTGACACATCCTCTTCTTTAGCAGGTGGCAGCCTGGCAACTGCTGCAGAAAGTCCAGCAGAGCCCCACAAACACTGGGCCACCCACAAAGCCGTGGCCTCTCACTCCTTCCCACCAGCCCAGCCCCGAGACTGCTGACAGGGCAGAGAAAATGGCGTCAGGCACAGCTGCAGGGGCTTTTGCTGCCTGGAGTAGTATTTATATTGACCTCAACCCAGGCACACCTGGAGAGGGCTGGCCGGCACGGTAAGGCTGCCCAGGTCAGCCAATCATCACCCCTCAGGGGCTCACAGTTGCAGAAAATGGAACTTGCTGAATCGGCCATGTCCAAGGAACAGGTGTGGACCCCTGAGAGTCAGGATAGACAAGGGGCTGCAGCTTTGGCTTGTTTTCTAATCATTTTATCTGGCCCATGAGTGGGAGACAACTTCAAGAAAACCCTCTCCTAATGAGACGAACCCAGGAGTCAGGGAGAGGAGGGGTGGGTGGTGGTTGGAGACAGAGGCCTGCTGCTCTGGGTGCAGTGGAAGTCTCTGGAAGACCAGGTGGAGGGAGGCCACACAGAGTGATGCCCAGGGTCACAGACCTGTCGGAGCTGCTGTTTGTTAGTTCAAGTCCTGCTCTGAGGTGCTCTGTGTCAGCTCTGAGCAACAGGTGAGCTGGGGCTGCTCTTCAATGAGGGCTATGTGCACGGTTCCTGTGTGCCCAGCCCTGCCATGGTACCTGCAAGGGAAGCTCTGTATCCTGGGAGGGGCCTGACCATGAGAGCCCCGTGGGCTGGGTTGGGGGTGGGGTACCTGCCCAGGAGAGCTCCATATCCTGGGATTGGCCTGACCACGAGAGCCCCATGGGCTGCTGGGGACCTGGTAAAGGATGTCAGGACAGTCAGTGAAGCCACCGAGGATATACCTCCAGTTGCTCCTGATTCCTACACCCTGCTGGTCATTCTACCAACCACCAGGACATGGTATTCTGTATTAGTCTTCAATGATGCCTTCTTTTGTATTCCATTAGTCCCAGAGTCACAAGAAATTTTGGCTTGTGGGTGGCAGGTCTCAACACACAACTAAAACAATACTTCCGGACCGTCTTGCCCCAAGGGTTCAAAAATTCCCACACCATCTTTGGGGAAAGCTTAGCTAAAGACCGAAAAGTTCTACCTCTGGAAAAGGAAACCCTCCTTCAATATGCAGATGACATTCTGATTGCCAGCCCTACTAAGGAGGCCTCTGAACTACCAAGCCAATAAAGGATAGAAGTTGTCCAAGAAAAAGCTCAAATATCACAGACTGCGGTGACCTGCCTGGGCTTCATTCTCACACAAGGTCAGAGAAGCCCATCCCAGGAAAGGGAAGAAACCATTTGCAGCCTTACCCCTTTCTAAAACTAGAAGACAGCTTAGGGGTTCCTGGGGAGGCCAGGGTTTGCTGCTTCTGCACCCCTAACTACAGTCTACTAGCTGGGCCTCTATATGAAACACTGAAAGGAAAAGATGATGATCCTTTTGAACAGAATCCAGAAGTGGCCTTTCAAGAATGGAAAGAGCAGTCAATTCAGACCCTTGCCCTGGAACTCCCTAATTGAGCTAAACCCTTTGACCTTTCCATTCCCGGTGAAAGGTGAATCGCCATTGGAGAATTAGTGCAAAAACTGGGACCACTTGAAATGGAACAACGCAAGAATGCCATCCAGGTAGGATAAACTACAGTCACCAAGGGGCTTGGCCCACTGCCACATCTGGCCAAGATACTGGCGGTATCTAAAAACCTGGAAATCAGCAGCCCAAAAGGCCACCTCCCTCCTAAGGGAAAAGGACCCCACGTGGTGATCCTAATCACCAACCATGCCCTGAAGTTGCAGGGTTCGCTCCGTGGGCACACCGACCTCAAGTGAGGAGGCCCTCCAACTCCAACATCCAGAGAGATAACCGGGGGCAACAGGGCACCATGACGACTCGTGTGAACATCACTTGACCTGGAGTTTCTCTCATAAAACAACAATAGTGTGTCCCGAAGGAGTAGACTACTGCTTGCAGGACTTCCTGCACCCGGAGGGGAGCTAATAATCTTGGCGGGGGAACCGTATATCACACTGTCACCATAGAAAAGCCTACAGACACCGTGATGATGGTGGCCAATAAGACCGGCTGGACTCCTGTTTACTTCAAAAGGCTGTTGACTCAGTGGCCATCATGGTCCTTGATCACCACTGACCCTGGACTGTCTGGGAGTTGAGCGGGCAGGGCTCTGACACCTGGTGCTGTTTTTACATTAATTCAGGGGCCTAATTGAAGAAAGAGCAGACTACTGGTCAGAGCATCTAGGCTGGCAGAAACGGTCAGCCTAAGGTGGCCGAACAAATGTGGGGCAGGGTGAAACCGGCCCCCACAGCGTCTCTGCACATCTCTTTCCTGGACCCTTAAAGGTCATTAGAATCTATAACACTTCCAATGCTGGTGCTCAGGCGGACGAGCAGGGAGGCAGGGGTCCTGGGGCCAATCAACGTCACCTGGAGGCTGCTGGGGAGAAGTTCTGACCCTCGTCCCCTGGTATGAGGGCTCCCAACTCAGCACTCAGCAGTTACAGAAGAAGGGTCTGCACCCTCAGCACTCCAAGAATGAGGAACGGGACAAAAGGCAGAGGAGGGGTTTGTCCCCAGCAAAGCCCATTAAAAATCCCTGGGAGATAAAAATACAATCTGGGCAATAAAGTCAAGTCTGACCTTTTTTATCCTTTGTGCTTTGTCTAATTTCACGTGCTCCTAGGGTCCCGCATGCAGAGGTTCCACACCCGGCACTTCAGACCAGATTTCCTGGTGCAGAATGGCTGGGTCGACACCTCAGCTCCTGGGGCCCAGTGCAGACTCCGAGATATAGAGCCTGAGCTGCAGCCAACCCGGCCCTTGAGAGCTCCGCCCCCTCCCTCCCACTGACTCTGACAGGATCTCTACACAGCAGCCCAGCCCACAGCCCACGGGGTAGTGCATGCTCTCACCTCTCCATTCTCTGATGAAAATATAAAGTTTCCTTTGCTTGGGAACCAAACTCAGTCTCGATCTGTTGGCCCCAATGACACTGGGCAGGGGGACCCTTGTTGGGGTCCACTCTGGAGGATCAGTAACAGAAATTGAGACTATTGTAACTTCAATGAACAGATGTGTGAGCCAAAATGTAGTTAACATAGAACAGTTTATAAGGCTCGGGTAAAATAAGATGTTTCTAACACTTCCATTTGATATTTCCATCACTTTATTATAAGCAAGTTCAGTGAAAAGGTTTGTCTTATTTGTCAGGTCAATATTAGAGAAATGAAGTGATTTCTTTCCAAGGATGTACATCTAATAATCTTGGTTAAAGCTTCAATCTTGTTTTAAATGCTTTTCCATTGAAAATGATACCTCTCTTTCAGCTCCCCCATTTCTGAGAAGTATAAAATCTTATAATTTATTATTACCAAAGGGGAAAGGTGGGAGGAGGGATAAATTAACAGTTTGGAATTAACACATACACACTGCTATGTATAAAATAGATCATCAACAAGGAACTACTGTATAGCACAGGGAACTACACTCAATATTGTGCAATAACCTATAAGGGGAAATAATCGGAAAAAGAACAGATATTTTTATTGACATCATCTATCAATGACAGTTAAAGTGTAACCTAAGGGAAGCCAGTGGTGAGTGCTTCTGACCCTGAAGACTTCAGTCATCTAAAGTTTGCACTCTGCCTACTTCCCAAGGCCCTTAATGAACATATGTGTAGCCGTAGCTTAAAAAACTCCCCAGTTTGGGTTTCGGGGAGACACTGATTTTGAAAAAGCCCTGGTGTTCTCCTTACATGAATGGGACTCTTCCTACTGCTAAAACATGTCTGTCACATCCAGAGGATGGTATACCGTCTGATCGGGAAGAGTTTGGAAAAGGCATCTCATCTCCTCATCTCCTGGTGCTCGGGTTCACCCCTCCAGCGTCTTTACTAACAGTCTCCCCACTTGGAGATGTCAACACTGTCAACATCCTGTTGCGTACAGTTTGGAATTTGTCCAGAGGATGAAGCGGAAGGATGAGGAACAATGAGAGACAAGTCCTAGGTGTTCAGACAGGCACATGTCACTCTAATTTCCAATCAGGAAGATGAATTGACCAAAGGCTAGGGTTGCCCATGGAAACAGTATAGGGCTTGAGGAAATCCCACTGCTTTGTGGCCAGTTCCCATAAACACAAGTTGAACAATGGAACTCAGGGGCAGTAAAATTCACGAAACTGCAGAGTTGAAAATATCTATCACTGAAAAATGTCTTGAGGAAAGTCAGAGAAAAGGATTGGCAAGCAAGGGAGAATGGCAGGAAAGGGATTTGAGGAGGTAGAAAGGACTCGCCATTAAGCACAAGAAAAGGGGCTGAACATTGCCGACATTGCAGTTGGCCAAAAAGGCTGTATGTGTTTTTTTCTGTATATATTCAAGAAAAGGGCATACACTTTTTTAGCCAACCAAACAGGTGGGCACTGGAAATCAATACTACAAAAGATATCACTTCGCATCAGTCAGAAGAGCCATCCTCATAAAGTGTAAACGCCAGAAATGCAGGACAGGGCAAGGAGAAGAGGGAGCCCTGTGAGGCTTATAGTGGAAATGTATATTGCCAACGGCCATTCTGGAGAAGTGTATTGTGTTTACTAAAGCATCTAAAAAATGAGCTACAGAGCATAGGGCACTTGCACTCATGGGCGTATATCTTGGGAAAAACAAAAATCGAGAGGACACAGGCACCCCAATGTTTACTGCCCCTCTGTTTAAAAGATCCTCGACTAGGATATAACTTAAATGTCTCTGGAGGGAAAAAATGGATAGAGATGTGGTACTTATGTAGAGTGGAATATTACTCAGCCTGGAAATCAATGAAATATGGCCAGTTGTAACAACTCCGGAGGAGTTACGTATGATCATTCTAAGTGACGTAATTCAAAAAGAAAAAGACACATATCATAAGATATCACTTAAAGGTGGAATCCAAAATGGCTACACATGAAATAAATTACAAAACAAAAACATAGTCAAATATGTAGAAAATACGCGTGAGGCTGCTAAACGGGAAAGGTGGGGAGGGGTGAGGCATCATCCAGGAGGTTGAAATTAGCAAAGATACCATTCCAAATACCAAACTGATAATCAACAAGGCCTACACGGTAGCTAAAAGAACTGCACTCAGCACACTCAAGTCACCGGAAAAGAATATCTATGACTGGTAAGAATCTGAAAAAGAATTTATTGATGTCTCTCTGTACGTGAATCAAGTGGATGTACAGCAGCAAGAAACAGAGCTTTGAAAATCAGCTATGACCAATATAGTAATAAATTGAAAAAAATAAACGACAGAGAGACAGAGAAAACCTCTTACAACTTTTCCTCAGGGACGGTGATGCAACATGGATTGAACACATCTAGACCCACAGCAGGATGAGACATAAGGCTGGAAACTGCTCGCGCTAAGAGAAATGTGAGGTTGGGTGAGGAAATGCACACCCTTTAAAGTAATACTACCTGGTACCCATTCAATGGGTCCCAAATCTGCAGGTTCAAGGAATCTTCCTACAGCTAAAACATGCATGGAAAACCCAGAGGACTGTACACCATGTGATCGGGAGATGTGTCTAAAATGCACCTCATTTATCCTCTCCTGGTGCTCCTGTTCATCATTCCAGCCACGTTACTTAGAATCTCCCCACTTAGAGAATCAGCACATTTAAACTTCTGTTTCACACATTTTGCAAATTGTGAGGAGGATGAACGGGAACAGGGGGAACCAATGAGAGAATAGTTGTAGGGGTTTGGACGGGCACATGTCACTCTAATTTCCCATTAAGAATAAGAATTAAAAAAAGGCTCAGCCCGCCTCGCCGGAGCCAAAATAGGGCCTGAAGCAATCCTGCGGTTTTGAGGCCAGCTCACAAAAGAGCAACTTAAAAAATGGAGCTCAGGGTCACTGCAATTCACAAACCTGCAGAGTTATAAATGAAAACTAACGTCCAAAAATATGTTGAGGTAAGGCAAAGAAGAGGATCTGAATGCAAGACAGAATTGCAAGAAACAGATTTCAAGAGATAGATTGGACTCGCCTTTAAAGCACATGAAAAGCGGCAGAATTTCGACAATGATGCAGTTGGCCCAAAAGGGAGTATGCGTTTTTTCCTGAATATATCCAGGAAAAAACGCATACGCACTTTATGGGCAACCAAGCAAGCAAGCAATGCAAATGTGCACAACAAAGAAGTCTCATTTCCCACCGGTCAAAAGGGCCATCCGAAAAAATTGTAAACACCAGAAATGCAGGACAGGCCATGGAGAACAGGGAGCCTTTATACGCTGATGGACAGTGTGTGAACTGCCGAGAGCCACTCTGGAGAAGTGTATGGTGGTTCCTAAATCATCTAAAAAACAGAGCGACAGAGCATAGGGCACTTCCAATCACGGGAGTATATCTAAGGAAGTCTAAAAATCAACAAGACACAAGCACACCACAGTTTAGGGCTACTCTGTTTACAAGAACCTCAACTTCAGTACACCTTAAATATCCCAGGAAAGAGAACAATGGATAAAGAAAATGTGGTACTTATGTACAATGGAATATCTCTTCACCATGAAATCAATGTAATAAGGCTAGTAGAAGGATAAAGAGTGGATTTAGGTCCGATAATACTACTTGAAATAAGTCAAACAGAAAAAGAAACATATCATAAGATATCACTTATAGAGGGAGGATAAATATGGCTGCACAAAAAATGAATTACAAAACAGAACAGTGTCTCACATTTAGAAAACACACTTATGTCAGCTTAAGGGGAAAGGAGAGGTGGGGTGATGCATAAAACCAGAGTTTGAAATTAGCACAGATACCGTTCAATAAACCAAATAGGTATCAGACAAGATCTACACCTTGCTCAATGAACTGGCCTCAACACACCCTATACACCGCAGAGAAATATATCTGAGTAATAAGAATCTTAAAACCCATGTATTGATATCTCTCCATAAGGGAATCAAGTGTGCACAGAGCGGCACAAACACAGTAGTGAAAATGAGCTAAACCCCATTATAGAAATAAATTTTAAAACCAAAACGCAGAAACAATGAAAGAGAGAAAAATTCTTACAAAATTCGCTCAGGGGCTGTGATGCAACCTAGAATGACCACATATAAACCCACAGCTGGATAAGACATAAGGCTGGACACTTGGGGCTGAAAGGATTGGTGAGCTTTGGTGAGCAACTGCCGAAAGTTTAATGCAATACTTCATGCTACTTATTCCAAGGGTCCCAACACTCCAAGTTGAAGGGAATCTTCCTAGAGCTAAACCATGCATGGGAAATCCAGCGGATGGTATACCATATGATCGGGAAAGGTTTCTAAAATGCACCTCATTTTCCTCTCCTGGGGCTCCGGATCAACATTCCAGCCACTTTACTAAAAACATCTCCACATGGAGAGTCAATGCCTTTAAGTTCCAGAATCGCACAGTCTGCAGTTAGTGCGGAAAATGAATGGGAATAGGGGGAACCAGTGAGAAAATAGCTGTAGCGGTTTCAATGGGCACATGTCACTCTAATTTCACATCAGGAGGAAGAATTAACCAAAGGCAGAGCAAGGCGTCCCAGAAGAAGAATAGGTCCTGAAGAAATCCTGTGGATATGAGGCAAGATCACAAAAATAAGAGCTGAAAAATGGAGCTAAGGGCCATTGCAATTCAAAAACCTGCAGAGTTATGAAGGCCAACTATTTTCCAAAAGTATATTGAGGTAAGGCTATGAAGAGGCACTGAGAGCAAGGCAGAACTGCAGGAAACCGATTGCAGGAGGTAGAATGGAATTGCATGTAAAGCATAGGAAAAGAGGCAGAACGTCCACAATGATGCACTTGGCCAAAAAGGGCGTATGCGTTTCTTCCTGAATATATTCAGGAAAAAACGCATACGCCCTTTTTGGCCAACCAAGCAAGCTTGCAAAGGAAATCTGCACTACAATGAAGTCTCACTGCCCCCCGGTCAAAAGAGCCATCCGAAAAAAGTGTAAAATCCAGAAAGGCAGGACAGGCCATGGAGAACTGGGAGCCTTGTTATGCTGATGGGCGGGATGTAAATTGCCAACAACCACTCTGGAGAAGTGTATGGTGTTTCCTGAAACATCCAAAAAACCAAGCAACAGAGCCTAGGGCATTTCCACTTATGGTCGTATAGCTTAGGGAAATAATAATCAAAAAGACACAGCCTCCCCAAAGTTTGGGACGGCTCTGTTTACAAGAACCTCGTTTACGGTACAGGTTCAATATCGCAGAAAGCGAAAAATGGATAAAGAAATTGTGGTACTTACGTACAATGCAATATCACTCAGCAAAGAAATCTAGGTCATCAGGCCCGTGACAGCATAATGAGTGGATTCAGGTACGATGATTCTAAGAGAAATAAGTCACACAGAAAAAGAAATATCATAAGATATCACTACTACACGGAATGTAAACTTGGCTACACAGGAACTGAATTACAAAACAGAACAGGGTGTCAAATGTAGAAAACCAACTTATGCTTGCTTAAGGGGAAAGGTGAGTTGGGGTGCTGCATGAAACCAGAGATTGAAATTAGCACAGACACCGGTCCATAAGCCAAATATGTAATAGACAAGAGCTACTCCTTGCTCAACGAAGTGGACTCAACACCCAATATTAAACGCCTAAGAATATACCTGACTAGTAAGAATCTTAAAACCTATGGATTTATATGTCTCCGAAAGAGAATCAAGGGTGTGTACAGCGGCATAAACGCAGCAGTGATAGGATTGGTGAGGTTCGGTGAGCAAATGCAGACCCTTTGAAGTCATATTGCATGGTACCCATTCCATGGGTCTCAACTCTCCATGTTTAAGGGATTTTTCCTTCAGCTAAAACATGCATGTGGAACCCAGAGTATAATCCACCGTGTGATCGGGAAACGTGTTCAAATGTGTCTCAGTTTTCGTCCCCTGGTACTCGGGTGCAACATTCCAGACGCTTTACTAACACTCTCCCCACTTGGAGAGTCAGTGCCTTTAACCTCTTGTTTGGCCCAGTTTGCAAATTCTGCGTAAGATAAACAGGAAGAGGGAGAACCAATGAGAGACTAGGTGGAGGTGTCTGGACGGGCAAATTTAACTCTCATTTCCCACCAGGAAGAGGAATTAACCAAAGGCTCCGTGTGCCATGCTGGAACTAGATTAGGGCCTGAGGAGATCCTGCGGTGTTGCGGCCAGCTCACAAGAAAGCGAGTTGAAGAAAGGAGCTCAGGGGCACTGTAATTCACAAACCTGCAGAGTTATAAATGACAGCCATCTTCCAAAAATATATTAAAGTAAGGCTGCCAAGAGGAGTTGAATGCGGGGCAGAATTGCAGGGAACCGATTTCAGGAGGTAGACTGGAATTGTATGTAAAGCATAGGAAAAGAGGCAGAACGTCCACAATGATGCACTTGGCCAAAAAGGGCGTATGCGTTTTTTCCTGAATATATTCAGGAAAAAACGCATATGCCCTTTTTGGCCAACCAAGCAAGCTTGCAAAGGAAATCTGCACTACAATGAAGTCTCACTGCCCCCCGGTCAAAAGGGCTATCTGAAAAAAGTGTAAAATCCAGAAAGGCAGGACAGGCCATGGAGAACTGGGAGCCTTGTTATGCTGATGGGCGGCATGTAAATTGCCAACAGCCACTCTGGAGAAGTGTATGGTGTTTCCTGAAACATCCAAAAAACAAAGCAACAGAGCCTAGGGCACTTCCACTTATGGTCCTATAGCTTAGGGAAATTAAAATCCAAAAGACACAGCCACCCCAAAGTTTGGGCCGGCTCTGTTTACAAGAACCTCGTTTACGGTACAAGTTCAATATCACAGAAAGCGAAAAATGGATAAAGAAGTTGTGGTACTTACGTACAATGCAATATCACTCAGCAATAAAATCTATGTCATCAGGCCCGTAGCAGCATAATGAGTGGATTCAGGTACGATGATTCTAAGTGAAATAAGTCACACAGAAAAAGAAACATCATAAGATATCACTACTACACGGAATGTAAACTTGGCTACACAAGAACTGAATTACAAAACAGAACAGGGCCTCAAATGTAGAAAACCAACTTATGCTTGCTTAAGGGGAAAGGTGAGTTGGGGTGCTGCATAAAACCAGAGATTGAAATTAGCACAGATACCGTTCCATAAGCCAAATATGTAATAGACAAGAGCTACTCCTTGCTCAACGAAGTGGACTAAACACCACATATTAAACGCCTAAGAATCTACCTGACTAGTAAGAATCTTAAAACCTATGGATTTATATGTCTCCGAAAGAGAATCAAGCGTGTGTACAGCGGCATAAGCGCAGCAGTGATAGGATTGGTGAGGTTCGGTGAGCAAATGCAGACCCTTTCAAGTCATATTGCATGGTACCCATTCCATGGGTCTCAACTCTCCAGGTTTAAGGGATTCTTCCTTCAGCTAAAACATGCATGTGGAACCCAGAGTATGATCCACCGTGTGATTGGAAAACGTGTTCAAATGTGTCTCAGTTTTCGTCCCCTGGTACTCGGGTGCAACATTCCAGATGCTTTACTAACACTCTCCCCACTTGGAGAGTCAGTGCCTTTGAACTCCTGTTTGGCCCAGTTTGCAATTTCTGTGGAAAATGAACAGGAATAGGGAGAACCAATGAGAGACTAGGTGGAGGTGTCCGGACGGGCAAATTTAACTCTCATTTCCCACCAGGAAGAGGAATTAACCAAAGGCTCAGCGTGCCATGCCGGAACCACACTAGGGCCTGAAGCAATACTGCGGTGTTGCGGCCAGCTCACAAGAAAGCGAGTTGTAGAAAAGAGCTCAGGGGCACTGTAATTCACAAACCTGCAGAGTTATAAATGACAGCCATCTTCCAAAAATATATTAAAGTAAGGCTGCCAAGAGGTGTTGAAAGCGGGGCAGAATTGCAGGAATCCGATTTCAGGAGGTAGACTGGAACTGCATATAAAGCATAGGAAAAGAGGCAGAAAGTCCACAATGATGCACTTGGCCAAAAAGGGCGTATGCGTTTTTTCCTGAATATATTCAGGAAAAAACGCATACGCACTTTTTGGCCAACCAAGCAAGCTTGCAAAGGAAATCTGCACTACAATGAAGTCTCACTGCCCCCGGTCAAAAGGGCCATCTGAAAAAAGTGTAAAATCCAGAAAGGCAGGACAGGCCATGGAGAACAGGGAGCCTTGTTATGCTGATGGGCGGCATGTAAATTGCCAGCAGCTACTCTGGAGAAGTGTATGGTGTTTCCTGAAACATCCAAAAAACAAAGCAACAGAGCCTAGGGCACTTCCACTTATGGTCCTATATCTTAGGGAAACTAAAATCCAAAAGACACAGCCACCCCAAAGTTTGGGCCGGCTCTGTTTACAAGAACCTCGTTTACGTACAAGTTCAATATCACAGAAAGCGAAAAATGGATAAAGAAGTTGTGGTACTTACGTACAATGCAATATCACTCAGCAATGAAATCTATGTCATCAGGCCCGTAGCAGCATAATGAGTGGATTCAGGTACGATGATTCTAAGTGAAATAAGTCACACAGAAAAAGAAACATCATAAGATATCACTACTACACGGAATGTAAACTTGGCTACACAAGAACTGAATTACAAAACAGAACAGGGCCTCAAATGTAGAAAACCAACTTATGCTTGCTTAAGGGGAAAGGTGAGTTGGGGTGCTGCATAAAACCAGAGATTGAAATTAGCACAGATACCGTTCCATAAGCCAAATATGTAATAGACAAGAGCTACTCCTTGCTCAACGAAGTGGACTCAACACCCCATATTAAACGCCTAAGAATATACCTGACTAGTAAGAATCTTAAAACCTATGGATTTATATGTCTCCGAAAGAGAATCAAGCATGTGTACAGCGGCATAAACGCAGCAGTGATAGGATTGGTGAGGTTCGGTGAGCAAATGCAGACCCTTTGAAGTCATATTGCATGGTACCAATTCCATGGGTCTCAACTCTCCAGGTTTAAGGGATTCTTCCTTCAGCTAAAACATGCATGTGGAACCCAGAGTATGATCCACCATGTGATCGGAAAACGTGTTCAAATGTGTCTCAGTTTTCGTCCCCTGGTACTCGGGTGTAACATTCCAGATGCTTTACTAACACTCTCCCCACTTGGAGAGTCAGTGCCTTTAAACTCCTGTTTGGCACAGTTTGCAATTTCTGTGGAAAATGAAAAGGAATAGGGAGAACCAATGAGAGACTAGGTGGAGGTGTCCGGACGGGTAAATTTAACTCTCATTTCCCACCAGGAAGAGGAATTAACCAAAGGTTCAGCGTGCCATGCCGGAACCACACTAGGGCCCGAAGCAATCCTGCGGTGTTGCGGCCAGCTCACAAGAAAGCGAGTTGAAGAAAGGAGCTCAGGGGCACTGTAATTCACAAACCTGCAGAGTTATAAATGACAGCCATCTTCCAAAAATATATTAAAGTAAGGCTGCCAAGAGGAGTTGAAAGCGGGGCAGAATTGCAGGAAACCGATTTCAGGAGGTAGACTGGAATTGCATGTAAAGCATAGGAAAAGAGGCAGAACGTCCACAACGATGCACTTGGCCAAAAAGGGCGTATGCGTTTTTTCCTGAATATATTCAGGAAAAAACTCATACGCCCTTTTTGGCCAACCAAGCAAGCTTGCAAAGGAAATCTGCACTACAATGAAGTCTCACTGCCCCCCGGTCAAAAGGGCCATCTGAAAAAAGTGTAAAATCCAGAAAGGCAGGACAGGCCATGGAGAACTGGGAGCCTTGTTATGGTGAAGGGCGGGATGTAAATTGCCAGCAGCCACTCTGGAGAAGTGTATGGTGTTTCCTGAAACATCCAAAAAACAAAGCAACAGAGCCTAGGGCACTTCCACTTATGGTCCTATAGCTTAGGGAAATTAAAATCAAAAAGACACAGCCACCCCAAAGTTTGGGACGGCTCTGTTTACAAGAACCTCGTTTACGGTACAAGTTCAATATCACACAAAGCGAAAAATGGATAAAGAAGTTGTGGTACTTACGTACAATGCAATATCACTCAGCAATGAAATCTATGTCATCAGGCCCATAGCAGCATAATGAGTGGATTCAGGTACGATGATTCTAAGTGAAATAAGTCACACAGAAAAAGAAACATCGTAAGATATCACTACTAAACGGAATGTAAACTTGGCTAAACAGGAACTGAATTACAAAACAGAACAGGGTGTCAAATGTAGAAAACCAACTTATGCTTGCTTAAGGGGAAAGGTGAGTTTGGGTGCTGCATAAAACCAGAGATTGAAATTAGCACAGATACCATTCCATAAGCCAAATATGTAATAGACAAGAGCTACTCCTTGCTCAATGAAGTGGACTCAACACCCCATATTAAACGCCTAAGAATATACCTGACTAGTAAGAATCTTAAAACCTATGGATTTATATGTCTCCGAAAGAGAATCAAGCGTGTGTACAGTGGCATAAACGCAGCAGTGATAGTATTGGTGAGGTTCGGTGAGCAAATGCAGACCCTTTGAAGTCATATTGCATGGTACCCATTCCATGGGTCTCAACTCCCCATGTTTAAGGGATTCTTCCTTCAGCTAAAACATGCATGTGGAACCAAGAGTATGATCCACCATGTGATCGGAAAACGTGTTCAAATATGTCTCAGGTTTCGTCCCCTGGTACTCGGCTGCAACATTCCAGACGCTTTACTAACACTCTCCCCACTTGGAGAGTCAGTGCCTTTAACCTCCTGTTTGGCCCAGTTTGCAATTTCTGCGGAAGATGAACAGGAAGAGGGAGAACAAATGAGAGACTAGGTGGAGGTGTCTGGACGGGCAAATTTAACTCTCATTTCCCACCAGGAAGAGGAATTAACCAAAGGCTCAACATGCCCTGCCGGAACCAAACTAGGGCCTGAAGCAATCCTGCGGTGTTGCGGCCAGCTCACAAGAAAGCGAGTTGAAGAAAGGAGCTCAGGGGCACTGTAATTCACAAACCTGCAGAGTTATAAATGACAGCTATCTTCCAAAAATATATTGAAGTAAGGCTGCCAAGAGGACTTGAAAGCGGGGCAGAATTATAGGAAACCGATTGCAGGAGGTAGACTGGAATTGCATGTAAAGCATAGGAAAAGAGGCAGAACGTCGACAATGATGCACTTGGCCAAAAAGGGCGTATGCGTTCTTTCCTGAATATATTCAGGAAAAAACGCATACGCACTTTTTGGCCAACCAAGCAAGCTTGCAAAGGAAATCTGCATTACAATGAAGTCTCACTGCCCCCCGGTCAAAAGGGTCATCTGAAAAAAGTGTAAAATCCAGAAAGGCAGGACAGCCCATGGAGAACTGGGAGCCTTGTTATGCTGATGGGCGGGATGTAAATTGCCAGCAGCCACTCTGGAGAAGTGTATGGTGTTTCCTGAAACATCCAAAAAACAAAGCAACAGAGCCTAGGGCACTTCCACTTATGGTCCTATAGCTTAGGGAAATTAAAATCAAAAAGACACAGCCACCCCAAAGTTTGGGACGGCTCTGTTTACAAGAACCTCGTTTACCGTACAAGTTCAATATCACAGAAAGCGAAAAATGGATATAGAAGTTGTGGTACTTACGTACAATGCAATATCACTCAGCAATGAAATCTATGTCATCAGGCCCGTAGCAGCATAATGAGTGGATTCAGGTACGATGATTCTAAGTGAAATAATTCACACAGAAAGAGAAACATCATAAGATATCACTACTACACGGAATGTAAACTTGGCTACACAGGAACTGAATTACAAAACAGAACAGGGTGTCAAATGTAGAAAATCAACTTATGCTTGCTTAAGTGGAAAGGTGAGTTGGGTGCGGCATAAAACCAGAGATTGAAATTAGCACAGATACCGTTCCATAAGCCAAATATGTAATAGACAAGAGCTACTCCTTGCTCAACGA
Source organism: Leucopleurus acutus (assembly GCF_964270905.1). Taxonomy (NCBI): domain Eukaryota; kingdom Metazoa; phylum Chordata; class Mammalia; order Artiodactyla; family Delphinidae; genus Leucopleurus; species Leucopleurus acutus. Next base: position 102,088,602 of record NC_139146.1, on the reverse strand, counting down.
AGTGGACTCAACACCCCATATTAAACCCCTAAGAATATACCTGACTAGTAAGAATCTTAAAACCTATGGATTTATATGTCTCTGAAAGAGAATCAAGCATGTGTACAGCGGCATAAACGCAGCAGTGATAGGATTGGTGAGGTTCGGTGAGCAAATGCAGACCCTTTGAAGTCATATTGCATGGTACCCATTCCATGGGTCTCAACTCTCCAGGTTTAAGGGATTCTTCCTTCAGCTAAAACATGCATGTGGAACCCAGAGTATGATCCACCGTGTGATCGGAACACGTTTTCAAATGTGTCTCAGTTTTCGTCCCCTGGTACTCGGGTGCAACATTCCAGACGCTTTACTAACACTCTCCCCACTTGGAGAGTCAGTGCCTTTAACCTCCTGTTTGGCCCAGTTTCCAATTTCTGTGGAAATTGAACAGGAATAGGGAGAACCAATGAGACACTAGGTGGAGGTGTCCGGACGGGCAAATTTAACTCTCATTTCCCACCAGGAAGAGGAATTAACTAAAGGCTCAGCATGCCGTGCCAGAACCAAACTAGGGTCCGAAGCAATCCTGTGGTGTTGCGGCCAGCTCACAAGAAAGCGAGTTGAAGAAAGGAGCTCAGGGGCACTGTAATTCACAAATCTGCAGAGTTATAAATGACAGGTAACTTCCAAAAATATATTGAAGTAAGGCAGCAAAGAGGAGTTGAAAGCGGGGCAGAATTGCAGGAAACCGATTTCAGAAGGTAGACTGGAATTGCATGTAAAGCATAGGAAAAGAGGCAGAACGTCCACAATGATGCACTTGGCCAAAAAGGGCGTATGCGTCTTTTCCTGAATATATTCAGGAAAAGACGCATACGCCCTTTTTGGCCAACCAAGCAAGCTTGCAAAGGAAATCTGCACTACAATGAAGTCTCACTGCCCCCCGGTCAAAAGGGCCATCTGAAAAAAGTGTAAAATCCAGAAAGGCAGGACAGGCCATGGAGAACTGGGAGCCTTGTTATGCTGATGGGCGGGATGTAAATTGCCAGCACCCACTCTGGAGAAGTGTATGGTGTTTCCTGAAACATCCAAAAAACAAAGCAACAAAGCCAAGGGCACTTCCACTTATGGTCCTATAGCTTAGGAAAATTAAAATCAAAAAGACACACCCACTCCAAAGTTTGGGACGGCTCTGTTTACAAGAACCTCGTTTACGGTACAAGTTCAATACCACACAAAGCGAAAAATGGATAAAGAAGTTGTGGTACTTACGTACAATGCAGTATCACTCAGCAATGTAATCTATGTCATCAGGCCCATAGCAGCATAATGAGTGGATTCAGGTACGATGATTCTAAGTGAAATAAGTCACACAGAAAAAGAAATATCATAAGATATCACTACTACACGGAATGTAAACTTGGCTACACAGGAACTGAATTACAAAACAGAACAGGGTGTCAAATGGAGAAAACCAACTTATGCTTGCTTAAGGGGAAAGGTGAGTTGGGGTGCTGCATAAAACCGGAGATTGAAATTAGCACAGATACCGTTCCATAAGCCAAATATGTAATAGAAAAGAGCTACTCCTTGCTCAACGAAGTGGACTCAACACCCCATATTAAACCCCTAAGAATATACCTGACTACAAATAATCTTAAAACCTACGGATTTATATGTCTCCGAAAGAGAATCAAGCGTGTGTACAGCGGCATAAACGCAGCAGTGATAGGATTGGTGAGGTTCGGTGAGCAAATGCAGACCCTTTGAAGTCATATTGCATGGTACCCATTCCATGGGTCTCAACTCTCCAGGTTTAAGGGATTCTTCCTTCAGCTAAAACATGCATGTGGAACCCAGAGTATGATCCACCGTGTGATCGGGAAACGTGTTCAAATGTGTCTCAGTTTTTGTCCCCTGGTACTTGGGTGCAACATTCCAGACGCTTTACTAACACTCTCCCCACTTGGAGAGTCAGTGCCTTTAACCTCCTGTTTGGCCCAGTTTCCAATTTCTGTGGAAATTGAACAGGAATAGGGAGAACCAATGAGACACTAGGTGGAGGTGTCCGGACGGGCAAATTTAACTCTCATTTCCCACCAGGAAGAGGAATTAACTAAAGGCTCAGCATGCCGTGCCGGAACCAAACTAGGGTCCGAAGCAATCCTGTGGTGTTGCGGCCAGCTCACAAGAAAGCGAGTTGAAGAAAGGAGCTCAGGGGCACTGTAATTCACAAACCTGCAGAGTTATAAATGACAGGTAACTTCCAAAAATATATTGAAGTAAGGCAGCCAAGAGGAGTTGAAAGCGGGGCAGAATTGCAGGAAACCGATTTCAGGAGGTAGACTGGAATTGCATGTAAAGCATAGGAAAAGAGGCAGAACATCCACAATGATGCACTTGGCCACAAAGGGCGTATGCGTTTTTTCCTGAATATATTCAGGAAAAAACGCATACGCCCTTTTTGGCCAACCAAGCAAGCTTGCAAAGGAAATCTGCACTACAATGAAGTCTCACTGCCCCCCGGTCAAAAGGGTCATCTGAAAAAAGTGTAAAATCCAGAAAGGCAGGACAGCCCATGGAGAACTGGGAGCCTTGTTATGCTGATGGGCGGGATGTAAATTGCCAGCAGCCACTCTGGAGAAGTGTATGGTGTTTCCTGAAACATCCAAAAAACAAAGCAACAGAGCCTAGGGCACTTCCTCTTATGGTCCTATAGCTTAGGGAAATTAAAATCAAAAAGACACAGCCACCCCAAAGTTTGGGACGGCTCTGTTTACAAGAACCTCGTTTACCGTACAAGTTCAATATCACAGAAAGCGAAAAATGGATAAAGAAGTTGTGGTACTTACGTACAATGCAATATCACTCAGCAATGAAATCTATGTCATCAGGCCCGTAGCAGCATAATGAGTGGATTCAGGTACGATGATTCTAAGTGAAATAAGTCACACAGAAAAAGAAACATCATAAGATATCACTAATACACGGAATGTAAACTTGGCTACACAAGAACTGAATTACAAAGCAGAACAGGGTGTCAAATGTAGAAAATCAACTTATGCTTGCTTAAGTGGAAAGGTGAGTTGGGTGCGGCATAAAACCAGAGATTGAAATTAGCACAGATACCGTTCCATAAGCCAAATATATAATAGACAAGAGCTACTCCTTGCTCAACGAAGTGGACTCAACACCCCATATTAAACCCCTAAGAATATACTTGACTAGTAAGAATCTTAAAACATATGGATTTATATGTCTCCGAAAGAGAATCAAGCATGTGTACAGCGGCATAAACGCAGCAGTGATAGGATTGGTGAGGTTCGGTGAGCAAATGCAGACCCTTTGAAGTCATATTGCATGGTACCCATTCCATGGGTCTCAACTCTCCAGGTTTAAGGGATTCTTCCTTCAGCTAAAACATGCATGTGGAACCCAGAGTATGATCCACCGTGTGATCGGGAAACGTGTTCAAATGTGTCTCAGTTTTTGTCCCCTGGTACTTGGGTGCAACATTCCAGACGCTTTACTAACACTCTCCCCACTTGGAGAGTCAGTGCCTTTAACCTCCTGTTTGGCCCAGTTTCCAATTTCTGTGGAAATTGAACAGGAATAGGGAGAACCAATGAGACACTAGGTGGAGGTGTCCGGACGGGCAAATTATCTCTCATTTCCCACCAGGAAGAGGAATTAACTAAAGGCTCAGCATGCCGTGCCGGAACCAAACTAGGGTCCGAAGAAATCCTGTGGTGTTGCGGCCAGCTCACAAGAAAGCGAGTTGAAGAAAGGAGCTCAGGGGCACTGTAATTCACAAACCTGAAGAGTAATAAATGACAGCTATCGTCCAAATATATATTGAAGTAAGGCCGCCAAGAGGACTAGAAAGCAGGGCAGAATTGCAGGAAACCGATTTCAGGAGGTAGATGGGAATTGCATGAAAAGCATAGGAAAAGAGGCAGAACGTCCACAACGATGCACTTGGCCAAAAAGGGCATATGGGTTTTTTCCTGAATATATTGAGGAAAAACTGCATACGCCCTTTTTGGCCAACCAAGAAAGCTTGCAAAGGAAATCTGCACTACAATGAAGTCTCACTGCCCCCCGGTCAAAAGGGCCATCTGAAAAAAGTGTAAAATCCAGAAAGGCAGGACAGGCCATGGAGAACTGGGAGCCTTGTTATGGTGATGGGCGGGATGTAAATTGCCAGCAGCCACTCTGGAGAAGTGTATGGTGTTTCCTGAAACATCCAAAAAACAAAGCAACAGAGCCTAGGGCACTTCCACTTATGGTCCTATAGCTTAGGGAAATTAAAATCAAAAAGACACAGCCACCCTAAAGTTTGGGACGGCTCTGTTTACAAGAACCTCGTTTACGGTACAAGTTCAATATCACACAAAGCGAAAAATGGATAAAGAAGTTGTGGTACTTACGTACAATGCAATATCACTCAGCAATGAAATCTATGTCATCAGGCCCGTAGCAGCATAATGAGTGGATTCAGGTACGATGATTCTAAGTGAAATAAGTCACACAGAAAAAGAAACATCGTAAGATATCACTACTAAACGGAATGTAAACTTGGCTAAACAGGAACTGAATTACAAAACAGAACAGGGTGTCAAATGTAGAAAACCAACTTATGCTTGCTTAAGGGGAAAGGTGAGTTGGGGTGCGGCATAAAACCAGAGATTGAAATTAGCACAGATAACATTCCATAAGCCAAATATGTAATAGACAAGAGCTACTCCTTGCTCAACGAAGTGGACTCAACACCCCATATTAAACCCCTAAGAATATACCTGACTAGTAAGAATCTTAAAACCTATGGATTTATATGTCTCTGAAAGAGAATCAAACGTGTGTACAGCGGCATAAACGCAGCAGTGATAGGATTGGTGAGGTTCGGTGAGCAAATGCAGACCCTTTGAAGTCATATTGCATGGTACCCATTCCATGGGTCTCAACTCTCCAGGTTTAAGGGATTCTTCCTTCAGCTAAAACATGCATGTGGAACCCAGAGTATGATCCACCGTGTGATCGGGAAACGTGTTCAAATGTGTCTCAGTTTTTGTCCCCTGGTACTTGGGTGCAACATTCCAGACGCTTTACTAACACTCTCCCCACTTGGAGAGTCAGTGCCTTTAACCTCCTGTTTGGCCCAGTTTCCAATTTCTGTGGAAATTGAACAGGAATAGGGAGAACCAATGAGACACTAGGTGGAGGTGTCCGGACGGGCAAATTTAACTCTCATTTCCCACCAGGAAGAGGAATTAACTAAAGGCTCAGCATGCCGTGCCGGAACCAAACTAGGGTCCGAAGCAATCCTGTGGTGTTGCGGCCAGCTCACAAGAAAGCGAGTTGAAGAAAGGAGCTCAGGGGCACTGTAATTCACAAACCTGCAGAGTTATAAATGACAGGTAACTTCCAAAAATATATTGAAGTAAGGCAGCCAAGAGGAGTTGAAAGCGGGGCAGAATTGCAGGAAACCGATTTCAGAAGGTAGACTGGAATTGCATGTAAAGCATAGGAAAAGAGGCAGAACGTCCACAATGATGCACTTGGCCAAAAAGGGCGTATGCGTTTTTTCCTGAATATATTCAGGAAAAGACGCATACGCCCTTTTTGGCCAACCAAGCAAGCTTGCAAAGGAAATCTGCACTACAATGAAGTCTCACTGCCCCCCGGTCAAAAGGGCCATCTGAAAAATGTGTAAAATCCAGAAAGGCAGGACAGGCCATGGAGAACTGGGAGTCTTGTTATGCTGATGGGCGGGATGTAAATTGCCAGCAGCCACTCTGGAGAAGTGTATGGTGTTTCCTGAAACATCCAAAAAACAAAGCAACAGAGCCTAGGGCACTTCCACTTATGGTCCTATTGCTTAGGGAAATTAAAATCAAAAAGACACAGCTACCCCAAAGTTTGGGATGGCTCTGTTTACAAAAACCTCGTTTACTGTACAAGTTAAATATCACAGAAAGTGAAAAGTGGATAAAGAAGTTGTGGTACTTACGTACAATGCAATATCACTCAGCAATGAAATCTATGTCATCAGGCCCGTAGCAGCATAATGAGTGGATAAAGGTACGATGATTCTAAGTGAAATAAGTCACACAGAAAAAGAAACATCATAAGATATCACTACTACACGGAAAGTAAACTTGGCTACACAAGAACTGAATTACAAAACAGAACAGGGTGTCAAATGTAGAAAACCAACTTATGCTTGCTTAAGGGGAAAGGTGAGTTGGGGTGCGGCATAAAACCACAGATTGAAATTAGCACAGATACCATTCCATAAACCAAATATGTAATAGACAAGAGGTACTCCTTGCTCAACGAAGTGGACTCAACACCACATATTAAACGCCTAACAATATACCTGACTAGTAAGAATCTTAAAACCTATGGATTTATATGCCTCTGAAAGAGAATCAAGCGTGTGTACAGCGGCATAAACGCAGCAGTGATAGGATTGGTGAGGTTCGGTGAGCAAATGCAGACCCTTTGAAGTCATATTGCATGGTACCCATTCCATGGGTCTCAACTCTCCATGTTTAAGGGATTCTTCCTTCAGCTAAAACATGCATGTGGAACCCAGAGTATGATCCACCGTGTGATCAGGAAACGTGTTCAAATGTGTCTCAGTTTTGGTCCCCTGGTACTCGGGTGCAAAATTCCAGACGCTTTACTAACACTCTCCCCACTTGGAGAGTCAGTGCCTTTAACCTCCTGTTTGGCCCAGTTTGCAATTTCTGTGGAAAATGAACAGGAATAGGAAGAACCAATGAGAGACTAGTTGGAGGTGTCCAGACGGGCAAATTTAACTCTCACTTCCCACCAGGAAGAGGAATTAACCAAAGGCTCAACATGCCCTGCCGGAACCAAACTAGGGCCTGAAGCAATCCTGCGGTGTTGCGGCCAGCTCACAAGAAAGCGAGTTGAAGAAAGGAGCTCAGGGGCACTGTAATTCACAAACCTGCAGAGTTATAAATGACAGCTATCTTCCAAAAATATATTGAAGTAAGGCTGCCAAGAGGACTTGAAAGCGGGGCAGAATTATAGGAAACCGATTGCAGGAGGTAGACTGGAATTGCATGTAAAGCATAGGAAAAGAGGCAGAACGTCGACAATGATGCACTTGGCCAAAAAGGGCGTATGCGTTCTTTCCTGAATATATTCAGGAAAAAACGCATACGCACTTTTTGGCCAACCAAGCAAGCTTGCAAAGGAAATCTGCATTACAATGAAGTCTCACTGCCCCCGGGTCAAAAGGGTCATCTGAAAAAAGTGTAAAATCCAGAAAGGCAGGACAGCCCATGGAGAACTGGGAGCCTTGTTATGCTGATGGGCGGGATGTAAATTGCCAGCAGCCACTCTGGAGAAGTGTATGGTGTTTCCTGAAACATCCAAAAAACAAAGCAACAGAGCCTAGGGCACTTCCACTTATGGTCCTATAGCTTAGGGAAATTAAAATCAAAAAGACACAGCCACCCCAAAGTTTGGGACGGCTCTGTTTACAAGAACCTCGTTTACCGTACAAGTTCAATATCACAGAAAGCGAAAAATGGATATAGAAGTTGTGGTACTTACGTACAATGCAATATCACTCAGCAATGAAATCTATGTCATCAGGCCCGTAGCAGCATAATGAGTGGATTCAGGTACGATGATTCTAAGTGAAATAATTCACACAGAAAGAGAAACATCATAAGATATCACTACTACACGGAATGTAAACTTGGCTACACAGGAACTGAATTACAAAACAGAACAGGGTGTCAAATGTAGAAAATCAACTTATGCTTGCTTAAGTGGAAAGGTGAGTTGGGTGCAGCATAAAACCAGAGATTGAAATTAGCACAGATACCGTTCCATAAGCCAAATATGTAATAGACAAGAGCTACTCCTTGCTCAACGAAGTGGACTCAACACCCCATATTAAACCCCTAAGAATATACCTGACTAGTAAGAATCTTAAAACCTATGGATTTATATGTCTCTGAAAGAGAATCAAGCATGTGTACAGCGGCATAAACGCAGCAGTGATAGGATTGGTGAGGTTCGGTGAGCAAATGCAGACCCTTTGAAGTCATATTGCATGGTACCCATTCCATGGGTCTCAACTCTCCAGGTTTAAGGGATTCTTCCTTCAGCTAAAACATGCATGTGGAACCCAGAGTATGATCCACCGTGTGATCGGAACACGTTTTCAAATGTGTCTCAGTTTTCGTCCCCTGGTACTCGGGTGCAACATTCCAGACGCTTTACTAACACTCTCCCCACTTGGAGAGTCAGTGCCTTTAACCTCCTGTTTGGCCCAGTTTCCAATTTCTGTGGAAATTGAACAGGAATAGGGAGAACCAATGAGACACTAGGTGGAGGTGTCCGGACGGGCAAATTTAACTCTCATTTCCCACCAGGAAGAGGAATTAACTAAAGGCTCAGCATGCCGTGCCAGAACCAAACTAGGGTCCGAAGCAATCCTGTGGTGTTGCGGCCAGCTCACAAGAAAGCGAGTTGAAGAAAGGAGCTCAGGGGCACTGTAATTCACAAACCTGCAGAGTTATAAATGACAGGTAACTTCCAAAAATATATTGAAGTAAGGCAGCCAAGAGGAGTTGAAAGCGGGGCAGAATTGCAGGAAACCGATTTCAGAAGGTAGACTGGAATTGCATGTAAAGCATAGGAAAAGAGGCAGAACGTCCACAATGATGCACTTGGCCAAAAAGGGCGTATGCGTTTTTTCCTGAATATATTCAGGAAAAGACGCATACGCCCTTTTTGGCCAACCAAGCAAGCTTGCAAAGGAAATCTGCACTACAATGAAGTCTCACTGCCCCCCGGTCAAAAGGGCCATCTGAAAAATGTGTAAAATCCAGAAAGGCAGGACAGGCCATGGAGAACTGGGAGTCTTGTTATGCTGATGGGCGGGATGTAAATTGCCAGCAGCCACTCTGGAGAAGTGTATGGTGTTTCCTGAAACATCCAAAAAACAAAGCAACAGAGCCTAGGGCACTTCCACTTATGGTCCTATTGCTTAGGGAAATTAAAATCAAAAAGACACAGCTACCCCAACGTTTGGGATGGCTCTGTTTACAAAAACCTCGTTTACTGTACAAGTTAAATATCACAGAAAGTGAAAAGTGGATAAAGAAGTTGTGGTACTTACGTACAATGCAATATCACTCAGCAATGAAATCTATGTCATCAGGCCTGTAGCAGCATAATGAGTGGATTCAGGTACGATGATTCTAAGTGAAATAAGTCACACAGAAAAAGAAACATCATAAGATATCACTACTACACGGAAAGTAAACTTGGCTACACAAGAACTGAATTACAAAACAGAACAGGGTGTCAAATGTAGAAAACCAACTTATGCTTGCTTAAGGGGAAAGGTGAGTTGGGGTGCGGCATAAAACCACAGATTGAAATTAGCACAGATACCATTCCATAAACCAAATATGTAATAGACAAGAGGTACTCCTTGCTCAACGAAGTGGACTCAACACCACATATTAAACGCCTAACAATATACCTGACTAGTAAGAATCTTAAAACCTATGGATTTATATGCCTCCGAAAGAGAATCAAGCGTGTGTACAGCGGCATAAACGCAGCAGTGATAGGATTGGTGAGGTTCGGTGAGCAAATGCAGACCCTTTGAAGTCATATTGCATGGTACCCATTCCATGGGTCTCAACTCTCCATGTTTAAGGGATTCTTCCTTCAGCTAAAACATGCATGTGGAACCCAGAGTATGATCCACCGTGTGATCAGGAAACGTGTTCAAATGTGTCTCAGTTTTGGTCCCCTGGTACTCGGGTGCAACATTCCAGACGCTTTACTAACACTCTCCCCACTTGGAGAGTCAGTGCCTTTAACCTCCTGTTTGGCCCAGTTTGCAATTTCTGTGGAAAATGAACAGGAATAGGAAGAACCAATGAGAGACTAGTTGGAGGTGTCCAGACGGGCAAATTTAACTCTCAGTTCCCACCAGGAAGAGGAATTAACCAAAGGCTCAGCGTGCCATGCCGGAACCACACTAGGGCCAGAAGCGATCCTGCGGTGTTGCGGCCAGCTCACAAGAAAGCGAGTTGAAGAAAGGAGCTCAGGGGCACTGTAATTCACAAACCTGCAGAGTTATAAATGACAGCTATCTTCCAAAAATATATTGAAGTAAGGCTGCCAAGAGGAGTTGAAAGCGGGGCAGAATTGCAGGAAACCGATTTCAGGAGGTAGACTGGAATTGCATGTAAAGCATAGGAAAAGAGGCAGAACATCCACAATGATGCACTTGGCCACAAAGGGCGTATGCGTTTTTTCCTGAATATATTCAGGAAAAAACGCATACGCCCTTTTTGGCCAACCAAGCAAGCTTGCAAAGGAAATCTGCACTACAATGAAGTCTCACTGCCCCCTGGTCAAAAGGGTCATCTGAAAAAAGTGTAAAATCCAGAAAGGCAGGACAGCCCATGGAGAACTGGGAGCCTTGTTATGCTGATGGGCGGGATGTAAATTGCCAGCAGCCACTCTGGAGAAGTGTATGGTGTTTCCTGAAACATCCAAAAAACAAAGCAACAGAGCCTAGGGCACTTCCTCTTATGGTCCTATAGCTTAGGGAAATTAAAATCAAAAAGACACAGCCACCCCAAAGTTTGGGACGGCTCTGTTTACAAGAACCTCGTTTACCGTACAAGTTCAATATCACAGAAAGCGAAAAATGGATAAAGAAGTTGTGGTACTTACGTACAATGCAATATCACTCAGCAATGAAATCTATGTCATCAGGCCCGTAGCAGCATAATGAGTGGATTCAGGTACGATGATTCTAAGTGAAATAAGTCACACAGAAAAAGAAACATCATAAGATATCACTAATACACGGAATATAAACTTGGCTACACAAGAACTGAATTACAAAGCAGAACAGGGTGTCAAATGTAGAAAATCAAATTATGCTTGCTTAAGTGGAAAGGTGAGTTGGGTGCGGCATAAAACCAGAGATTGAAATTAGCACAGATACCGTTCCATAAGCCAAATATATAATAGACAAGAGCTACTCCTTGCTCAACGAAGTGGACTCAACACCCCATATTAAACCCCTAAGAATATACCTGACTAGTAAGAATCTTAAAACATATGGATTTATATGTCTCCGAAAGAGAATCAAGCATGTGTACAGCGGCATAAACGCAGCAGTGATAGGATTGGTGAGGTTCGGTGAGCAAATGCAGACCCTTTGAAGTCATATTGCATGGTACCCATTCCATGGGTCTCAACTCTCCAGGTGTAAGGGATTCTTCCTTCAGGTAAAACATGCATGTGGAACCCAGAGTATGATCCACCGTGTGATCGGGAAACGTGTTCAAATGTGTCTCAGTTTTTGTCCCCTGGTACTTGGGTGCAACATTCCAGACGCTTTACTAACACTCTCCCCACTTGGAGAGTCAGTGCCTTTAACCTCCTGTTTGGCCCAGTTTCCAATTTCTGTGGAAATTGAACAGGAATAGGGAGAACCAATGAGACACTAGGTGGAGGTGTCCGGACGGGCAAATTTAACTCTCATTTCCCACCAGGAAGAGGAATTAACTAAAGGCTCAGCATGCCGTGCCGGAACCAAACTAGGGTCCGAAGCAATCCTGTGGTGTTGCGGCCAGCTCACAAGAAAGCGAGTTGAAGAAAGGAGCTCAGGGGCACTGTAATTCACAAACCTGAAGAGTAATAAATGACAGCTATCGTCCAAATATATATTGAAGTAAGGCCGCCAAGAGGACTAGAAAGCGGGGCAGAATTGCAGGAAACCGATTTCAGGAGGTAGATGGGAATTGCATGAAAAGCATAGGAAAAGAGGCAGAACGTCCACAACGATGCACTTGGCCAAAAAGGGCATATGGGTTTTTTCCTGAATATATTGAGGAAAAACTGCATACGCCCTTTTTGGCCAACCAAGAAAGCTTGCAAAGGAAATCTGCACTACAATGAAGTCTCACTGCCCCCCGGTCAAAAGGGTCATCTGAAAAAAGTGTAAAATCCAGAAAGGCAGGACAGCCCATGGAGAACTGGGAGCCTTGTTATGCTGATGGGCGGGATGTAAATTGCCAGCAGCCACTCTGGAGAAGTGTATGGTGTTTCCTGAAACATCCAAAAAACAAAGCAACAGAGCCTAGGGCACTTCCACTTATGGTCCTATAGCTTAGGGAAATTAAAATCAAAAAGACACAGCCACCCCAAAGTTTGGGACGGCTCTGTTTACAAGAACCTCGTTTACCGTACAAGTTCAATATCACAGAAAGCGAAAAATGGATATAGAAGTTGTGGTACTTACGTACAATGCAATATCACTCAGCAATGAAATCTATGTCATCAGGCCCGTAGCAGCATAATGAGTGGATTCAGGTACGATGATTCTAAGTGAAATAATTCACACAGAAAGAGAAACATCATAAGATATCACTACTACACGGAATGTAAACTTGGCTACACAGGAACTGAATTACAAAACAGAACAGGGTGTCAAATGTAGAAAATCAACTTATGCTTGCTTAAGTGGAAAGGTGAGTTGGGTGCAGCATAAAACCAGAGATTGAAATTAGCACAGATACCGTTCCATAAGCCAAATATGTAATAGACAAGAGCTACTCCTTGCTCAACGAAGTGGACTCAACACCCCATATTAAACCCCTAAGAATATACCTGACTAGTAAGAATCTTAAAACCTATGGATTTATATGTCTCTGAAAGAGAATCAAGCATGTGTACAGCGGCATAAACGCAGCAGTGATAGGATTGGTGAGGTTCGGTGAGCAAATGCAGACCCTTTGAAGTCATATTGCATGGTACCCATTCCATGGGTCTCAACTCTCCAGGTTTAAGGGATTCTTCCTTCAGCTAAAACATGCATGTGGAACCCAGAGTATGATCCACCGTGTGATCGGAACACGTTTTCAAATGTGTCTCAGTTTTCGTCCCCTGGTACTCGGGTGCAACATTCCAGACGCTTTACTAACACTCTCCCCACTTGGAGAGTCAGTGCCTTTAACCTCCTGTTTGGCCCAGTTTCCAATTTCTGTGGAAATTGAACAGGAATAGGGAGAACCAATGAGACACTAGGTGGAGGTGTCCGGACGGGCAAATTTAACTCTCATTTCCCACCAGGAAGAGGAATTAACTAAAGGCTCAGCATGCCGTGCCAGAACCAAACTAGGGTCCGAAGCAATCCTGTGGTGTTGCGGCCAGCTCACAAGAAAGCGAGTTGAAGAAAGGAGCTCAGGGGCACTGTAATTCACAAACCTGCAGAGTTATAAATGACAGGTAACTTCCAAAAATATATTGAAGTAAGGCAGCCAAGAGGAGTTGAAAGCGGGGCAGAATTGCAGGAAACCGATTTCAGAAGGTAGACTGGAATTGCATGTAAAGCATAGGAAAAGAGGCAGAACGTCCACAATGATGCACTTGGCCAAAAAGGGCGTATGCGTTTTTTCCTGAATATATTCAGGAAAAGACGCATACGCCCTTTTTGGCCAACCAAGCAAGCTTGCAAAGGAAATCTGCACTACAATGAAGTCTCACTGCCCCCCGGTCAAAAGGGCCATCTGAAAAATGTGTAAAATCCAGAAAGGCAGGACAGGCCATGGAGAACTGGGAGTCTTGTTATGCTGATGGGCGGGATGTAAATTGCCAGCAGCCACTCTGGAGAAGTGTATGGTGTTTCCTGAAACATCCAAAAAACAAAGCAACAGAGCCTAGGGCACTTCCACTTATGGTCCTATTGCTTAGGGAAATTAAAATCAAAAAGACACAGCTACCCCAACGTTTGGGATGGCTCTGTTTACAAAAACCTCGTTTACTGTACAAGTTAAATATCACAGAAAGTGAAAAGTGGATAAAGAAGTTGTGGTACTTACGTACAATGCAATATCACTCAGCAATGAAATCTATGTCATCAGGCCTGTAGCAGCATAATGAGTGGATTCAGGTACGATGATTCTAAGTGAAATAAGTCACACAGAAAAAGAAACATCATAAGATATCACTACTACACGGAAAGTAAACTTGGCTACACAAGAACTGAATTACAAAACAGAACAGGGTGTCAAATGTAGAAAACCAACTTATGCTTGCTTAAGGGGAAAGGTGAGTTGGGGTGCGGCATAAAACCACAGATTGAAATTAGCACAGATACCATTCCATAAACCAAATATGTAATAGACAAGAGGTACTCCTTGCTCAACGAAGTGGACTCAACACCACATATTAAACGCCTAACAATATACCTGACTAGTAAGAATCTTAAAACCTATGGATTTATATGCCTCCGAAAGAGAATCAAGCGTGTGTACAGCGGCATAAACGCAGCAGTGATAGGATTGGTGAGGTTCGGTGAGCAAATGCAGACCCTTTGAAGTCATATTGCATGGTACCCATTCCATGGGTCTCAACTCTCCATGTTTAAGGGATTCTTCCTTCAGCTAAAACATGCATGTGGAACCCAGAGTATGATCCACCGTGTGATCAGGAAACGTGTTCAAATGTGTCTCAGTTTTGGTCCCCTGGTACTCGGGTGCAACATTCCAGACGCTTTACTAACACTCTCCCCACTTGGAGAGTCAGTGCCTTTAACCTCCTGTTTGGCCCAGTTTGCAATTTCTGTGGAAAATGAACAGGAATAGGAAGAACCAATGAGAGACTAGTTGGAGGTGTCCAGACGGGCAAATTTAACTCTCAGTTCCCACCAGGAAGAGGAATTAACCAAAGGCTCAGCGTGCCATGCCGGAACCACACTAGGGCCAGAAGCGATCCTGCGGTGTTGCGGCCAGCTCACAAGAAAGCGAGTTGAAGAAAGGAGCTCAGGGGCACTGTAATTCACAAACCTGCAGAGTTATAAATGACAGCTATCTTCCAAAAATATATTGAAGTAAGGCTGCCAAGAGGAGTTGAAAGCGGGGCAGAATTGCAGGAAACCGATTTCAGGAGGTAGACTGGAATTGCATGTAAAGCATAGGAAAAGAGGCAGAACATCCACAATGATGCACTTGGCCACAAAGGGCGTATGCGTTTTTTCCTGAATATATTCAGGAAAAAACGCATACGCCCTTTTTGGCCAACCAAGCAAGCTTGCAAAGGAAATCTGCACTACAATGAAGTCTCACTGCCCCCTGGTCAAAAGGGTCATCTGAAAAAAGTGTAAAATCCAGAAAGGCAGGACAGCCCATGGAGAACTGGGAGCCTTGTTATGCTGATGGGCGGGATGTAAATTGCCAGCAGCCACTCTGGAGAAGTGTATGGTGTTTCCTGAAACATCCAAAAAACAAAGCAACAGAGCCTAGGGCACTTCCTCTTATGGTCCTATAGCTTAGGGAAATTAAAATCAAAAAGACACAGCCACCCCAAAGTTTGGGACGGCTCTGTTTACAAGAACCTCGTTTACCGTACAAGTTCAATATCACAGAAAGCGAAAAATGGATAAAGAAGTTGTGGTACTTACGTACAATGCAATATCACTCAGCAATGAAATCTATGTCATCAGGCCCGTAGCAGCATAATGAGTGGATTCAGGTACGATGATTCTAAGTGAAATAAGTCACACAGAAAAAGAAACATCATAAGATATCACTAATACACGGAATATAAACTTGGCTACACAAGAACTGAATTACAAAGCAGAACAGGGTGTCAAATGTAGAAAATCAAATTATGCTTGCTTAAGTGGAAAGGTGAGTTGGGTGCGGCATAAAACCAGAGATTGAAATTAGCACAGATACCGTTCCATAAGCCAAATATATAATAGACAAGAGCTACTCCTTGCTCAACGAAGTGGACTCAACACCCCATATTAAACCCCTAAGAATATACCTGACTAGTAAGAATCTTAAAACATATGGATTTATATGTCTCCGAAAGAGAATCAAGCATGTGTACAGCGGCATAAACGCAGCAGTGATAGGATTGGTGAGGTTCGGTGAGCAAATGCAGACCCTTTGAAGTCATATTGCATGGTACCCATTCCATGGGTCTCAACTCTCCAGGTGTAAGGGATTCTTCCTTCAGGTAAAACATGCATGTGGAACCCAGAGTATGATCCACCGTGTGATCGGGAAACGTGTTCAAATGTGTCTCAGTTTTTGTCCCCTGGTACTTGGGTGCAACATTCCAGACGCTTTACTAACACTCTCCCCACTTGGAGAGTCAGTGCCTTTAACCTCCTGTTTGGCCCAGTTTCCAATTTCTGTGGAAATTGAACAGGAATAGGGAGAACCAATGAGACACTAGGTGGAGGTGTCCGGACGGGCAAATTTAACTCTCATTTCCCACCAGGAAGAGGAATTAACTAAAGGCTCAGCATGCCGTGCCGGAACCAAACTAGGGTCCGAAGCAATCCTGTGGTGTTGCGGCCAGCTCACAAGAAAGCGAGTTGAAGAAAGGAGCTCAGGGGCACTGTAATTCACAAACCTGAAGAGTAATAAATGACAGCTATCGTCCAAATATATATTGAAGTAAGGCCGCCAAGAGGACTAGAAAGCGGGGCAGAATTGCAGGAAACCGATTTCAGGAGGTAGATGGGAATTGCATGAAAAGCATAGGAAAAGAGGCAGAACGTCCACAACGATGCACTTGGCCAAAAAGGGCATATGGGTTTTTTCCTGAATATATTGAGGAAAAACTGCATACGCCCTTTTTGGCCAACCAAGAAAGCTTGCAAAGGAAATCTGCACTACAATGAAGTCTCACTGCCCCCCGGTCAAAAGGGCCATCTGAAAAAAGTGTAAAATCCAGAAAGGCAGGACAGGCCATGGAGAACTGGGAGCCTTGTTATGGTGATGGGCGGGATGTAAATTGCCAGCAGCCACTCTGGAGAAGTGTATGGTGTTTCCTGAAACATCCAAAAAACAAAGCAACAGAGCCTAGGGCACTTCCACTTATGGTCCTATAGCTTAGGGAAATTAAAATCAAAAAGACACAGCCACCCCAAAGTTTGGGACGGCTCTGTTTACAAGAACCTCGTTTACGGTACAAGTTCAATATCACACAAAGCGAAAAATGGATAAAGAAGTTGTGGTACTTACGTACAATGCAATATCACTCAGCAATGAAATCTATGTCATCAGGCCCGTAGCAGCATAATGAGTGGATTCAGGTACGATGATTCTAAGTGAAATAAGTCACACAGAAAAAGAAACATCGTAAGATATCACTACTAAACGGAATGTAAACTTGGCTAAAGAGGAACTGAATTACAAAACAGAACAGGGTGTCAAATGTAGAAAACCAACTTATGCTTGCTTAAGGGGAAAGGTGAGTTGGGGTGCGGCATAAAACCAGAGATTGAAATTAGCACAGATACCATTCCATAAGCCAAATATGTAATAGACAAGAGCTACTCCTTGCTCAACGAAGTGGACTCAACACCCCATATTAAACCCCTAAGAATATACCTGACTAGTAAGAATCTTAAAACCTATGGATTTATATGTCTCTGAAAGAGAATCAAGCGTGTGTACAGCGGCATAAACGCAGCAGTGATAGGATTGGTGAGGTTCGGTGAGCAAATGCAGACCCTTTGAAGTCATATTGCATGGTACCCATTCCATGGGTCTCAACTCTCCAGGTTTAAGGGATTCTTCCTTCAGCTAAAACATGCATGTGGAACCCAGAGTATGATCCACCGTGTGATCGGGAAACGTGTTCAAATGTGTCTCAGTTTTTGTCCCCTGGTACTTGGGTGCAACATTCCAGACGCTTTACTAACACTCTCCCCACTTGGAGAGTCAGTGCCTTTAACCTCCTGTTTGGCCCAGTTTCCAATTTCTGTGGAAATTGAACAGGAATAGGGAGAACCAATGAGACACTAGGTGGAGGTGTCCGGACGGGCAAATTTAACTCTCATTTCCCACCAGGAAGAGGAATTAACTAAAGGCTCAGCATGCCGTGCCGGAACCAAACTAGGGTCCGAAGCAATCCTGTGGTGTTGCGGCCAGCTCACAAGAAAGCGAGTTGAAGAAAGGAGCTCAGGGGCACTGTAATTCACAAACCTGCAGAGTTATAAATGACAGGTAACTTCCAAAAATATATTGAAGTAAGGCAGCCAAGAGGAGTTGAAAGCGGGGCAGAATTGCAGGAAACCGATTTCAGAAGGTAGACTGGAATTGCATGTAAAGCATAGGAAAAGAGGCAGAACGTCCACAATGATGCACTTGGCCAGAAAGGGCGTATGCGTTTTTTCCTGAATATATTCAGGAAAAGACGCATACGCCCTTTTTGGCCAACCAAGCAAGCTTGCAAAGGAAATATGCACTACAATGAAGTCTCACTGCCCCCCGGTCAAAAGGGCCATCTGAAAAATGTGTAAAATCCAGAAAGGCAGGACAGGCCATGGAGAACTGGGAGTCTTGTTATGCTGATGGGCGGGATGTAAATTGCCAGCAGCCACTCTGGAGAAGTGTATGGTGTTTCCTGAAACATCCAAAAAACAAAGCAACAGAGCCTAGGGCACTTCCACTTATGGTCCTATTGCTTAGGGAAATTAAAATCAAAAAGACACAGCTACCCCAAAGTTTGGGATGGCTCTGTTTACAAAAACCTCGTTTACTGTACAAGTTAAATATCACAGAAAGTGAAAAGTGGATAAAGAAGTTGTGGTACTTACGTACAATGCAATATCACTCAGCAATGAAATCTATGTCATCAGGCCCGTAGCAGCATAATGAGTGGATAAAGGTACGATGATTCTAAGTGAAATAAGTCACACAGAAAAAGAAACATCATAAGATATCACTACTACACGGAAAGTAAACTTGGCTACACAAGAACTGAATTACAAAACAGAACAGGGTGTCAAATGTAGAAAACCAACTTATGCTTGCTTAAGGGGAAAGGTGAGTTGGGGTGCGGCATAAAACCACAGATTGAAATTAGCACAGATACCATTCCATAAACCAAATATGTAATAGACAAGAGGTACTCCTTGCTCAACGAAGTGGACTGAACACCACATATTAAACGCCTAACAATATACCTGACTAGTAAGAATCTTAAAACCTATGGATTTATATGCCTCCGAAAGAGAATCAAGCGTGTGTACAGCGGCATAAACGCAGCAGTGATAGGATTGGTGAGGTTCGGTGAGCAAATGCAGACCCTTTGAAGTCATATTGCATGGTACCCATTCCATGGGTCTCAACTCTCCATGTTTAAGGGATTCTTCCTTCAGCTAAAACATGCATGTGGAACCCAGAGTATGATCCACCGTGTGATCAGGAAACGTGTTCAAATGTGTCTCAGTTTTGGTCCCCTGGTACTCGGGTGCAAAATTCCAGACGCTTTACTAACACTCTCCCCACTTGGAGAGTCAGTGCCTTTAACCTCCTGTTTGGCCCAGTTTGCAATTTCTGTGGAAAATGAACAGGAATAGGAAGAACCAATGAGAGACTAGTTGGAGGTGTCCAGACGGGCAAATTTAACTCTCACTTCCCACCAGGAAGAGGAATTAACCAAAGGCTCAACATGCCGTGCCGGAACCAAACTAGGGCCTGAAGCAATCCTGCGGTGTTGTGGCCAGCTCACAAGAAAGCGAGTTGAAGAAAGGAGCTCAGGGGCACTGTAATTCACAAACCTGCAGAGTTATAAATGACAGCTATCTTCCAAAAATATATTGAAGTAAGGCTGCCAAGAGGACTTGAAAGCGGGGCAGAATTATAGGAAACCGATTGCAGGAGGTAGACTGGAATTGCATGTAAAGCTTAGGAAAAGAGGCAGAACGTCGACAATGATGCACTTGGCCAAAAAGGGAGTATGCGTTCTTTCCTGAATATATTCAGGAAAAAACGCATACGCACTTTTTGGCCAACCAAGCAAGCTTGCAAAGGAAATCTGCATTACAATGAAGTCTCACTGCCCCCCGGTCAAAAGGGTCATCTGAAAAAAGTGTAAAATCCAGAAAGGCAGGACAGCCCATGGAGAACTGGGAGCCTTGTTATGCTGATGGGCGGGATGTAAATTGCCAGCAGCCACTCTGGAGAAGTGTATGGTGTTTCCTGAAACATCCAAAAAACAAAGCAACAGAGCCTAGGGCACTTCCACTTATGGTCCTATAGCTTAGGGAAATTAAAATCAAAAAGACACAGCCACCCCAAAGTTTGGGACGGCTCTGTTTACAAGAACCTCGTTTACCGTACAAGTACAATATCACAGAAAGCGAAAAATGGATATAGAAGTTGTGGTACTTACGTACAATGCAATATCACTCAGCAATGAAATCTATGTCATCAGGCCCGTAGCAGCATAATGAGTGGATTCAGGTACGATGATTCTAAGTGAAATAATTCACACAGAAAGAGAAACATCATAAGATATCACTACTACACGGAATGTAAACTTGGCTACACAGGAACTGAATTACAAAACAGAACAGGGTGTCAAATGTAGAAAATCAACTTATGCTTGCTTAAGTGGAAAGGTGAGTTGGGTGCGGCATAAAACCAGAGATTGAAATTAGCACAGATACCGTTCCATAAGCCAAATATGTAATAGACAAGAGCTACTCCTTGCTCAACGAAGTGGACTCAACACCCCATATTAAACCCCTAAGAATATACCTGACTAGTAAGAATCTTAAAACCTATGGATTTATATGTCTCTGAAAGAGAATCAAGCGTGTGTACAGCGGCATAAACGCAGCAGTGATAGGATTGGTGAGGTTCGGTGAGCAAATGCAGACCCTTTGAAGTCATATTGCATGGTACCCATTCCATGGGTCTCAACTCTCCAGGTTTAAGGGATGCTTCCTTCAGCTAAAACATGCATGTGGAACCCAGAGTATGATCCACCGTGTGATCGGGAAACGTGTTCAAATGTGTCTCAGTTTTTGTCCCCTGGTACTTGGGTGCAACATTCCAGACGCTTTACTAACACTCTCCCCACTTGGAGAGTCAGTGCCTTTAACCTCCTGTTTGGCCCAGTTTCCAATTTCTGTGGAAATTGAACAGGAATAGGGAGAACCAATGAGACACTAGGTGGAGGTGTCCGGACGGGCAAATTTAACTCTCATTTCCCACCAGGAAGAGGAATTAACTAAAGGCTCAGCATGCCGTGCCGGAACCAAACTAGGGTCCGAAGCAATCCTGTGGTGTTGCGGCCAGCTCACAAGAAAGCGAGTTGAAGAAAGGAGCTCAGGGGCACTGTAATTCACAAATCTGCAGAGTTATAAATGACAGGTAACTTCCAAAAATATATTGAAGTAAGGCAGCCAAGAGGAGTTGAAAGCGGGGCAGAATTGCAGGAAACCGATTTCAGAAGGTAGACTGGAATTGCATGTAAAGCATAGGAAAAGAGGCAGAACGTCCACAATGATGCACTTGGCCAAAAAGGGCGTATGCGTCTTTTCCTGAATATATTCAGGAAAAGACGCATACGCCCTTTTTGGCCAACCAAGCAAGCTTGCAAAGGAAATCTGCACTACAATGAAGTCTCACTGCCCCCCGGTCAAAAGGGCCATCTGAAAAAAGTGTAAAATCCAGAAAGGCAGGACAGGCCATGGAGAACTGGGAGCCTTGTTATGCTGATGGGCGGGATGTAAATTGCCAGCACCCACTCTGGAGAAGTGTATGGTGTTTCCTGAAACATCCAAAAAACAAAGCAACAAAGCCAAGGGCACTTCCACTTATGGTCCTATAGCTTAGGAAAATTAAAATCAAAAAGACACACCCACTCCAAAGTTTGGGACGGCTCTGTTTACAAGAACCTCGTTTACGGTACAAGTTCAATACCACACAAAGCGAAAAATGGATAAAGAAGTTGTGGTACTTACGTACAATGCAATATCACTCAGCAATGAAATCTATGTCATCAGGCCCATAGCAGCATAATGAGTGGATTCAGGTACGATGATTCTAAGTGAAATAAGTCACACAGAAAAAGAAACATCATAAGATATCACTACTACATGGAATGTAAACTTGGCTACACAGGAACTGAATTACAAAACAGAACAGGGTGTCAAATGGAGAAAACCAACTTATGCTTGCTTAAGGGGAAAGGTGAGTTGGGGTGCTGCATAAAACCGGAGATTGAAATTAGCACAGATACCGTTCCATAAGCCAAATATGTAATAGAAAAGAGCTACTCCTTGCTCAACGAAGTGGACTCAACACCCCATATTAAACGCCTAAGAATATACCTGACTACAAATAATCTTAAAACCTACGGATTTATATGTCTCCGAAAGAGAATCAAGCGTGTGTACAGCGGCATAAACGCAGCAGTGATAGGATTGGTGAGGTTCGGTGAGCAAATGCAGACCCTTTGAAATCATATTGCATGGTACCCATTCCATGGGTCTCAACTCTCCAGGTTTAAGGGATTCTTCCTTCAGGTAAAACATGCATGTGGAACCCAGAGTATGATCCACCGTGTGATCGCTAAATGTGTTGAAATGTGTCTCACTTTTCGTCGCCTGGTACTCGGGTGCAACATTCCAGATGCTTTACTAACACTCTCCCCACTTGGAGAGTCAGTGCCTTTAACCTCCTGTTTGGCCCAGTTTGCAATTTCTGTGGAAAATGAACAGGAATAGGAAGAACCAATGAGAGACTAGTTGGAGGTGTCCAGACGGGCAAATTTAACTCTCAGTTCCCACCAGGAAGAGGAATTAACCAAAGGCTCAGCGTGCCATGCCGGAACCACACTAGGGCCAGAAGCGATCCTGCGGTGTTGCGGCCAGCTCACAAGAAAGCGAGTTGAAGAAAGGAGCTCAGGGGCACTGTAATTCACAAACCTGCAGAGTTATAAATGACAGCTATCTTCCAAAAATATATTGAAGTAAGGTTGCCAAGAGGAGTTGAAAGCGGGGCAGAATTGCAGGAAACCGATTTCAGGAGGTAGACTGGAATTGCATGTAAAGCATAGGAAAAGAGGCAGAACATCCACAATGATGCACTTGGCCACAAAGGGCGTATGCGTTTTTTCCTGAATATATTCAGGAAAAAACGCATACGCCCTTTTTGGCCAACCAAGCAAGCTTGCAAAGGAAATCTGCACTACAATGAAGTCTCACTGCCCCCCGGTCAAAAGGGTCATCTGAAAAAAGTGTAAAATCCAGAAAGGCAGGACAGCCCATGGAGAACTGGGAGCCTTGTTATGCTGATGGGCGGGATGTAAATTGCCAGCAGCCACTCTGGAGAAGTGTATGGTGTTTCCTGAAACATCCAAAAAACAAAGCAACAGAGCCTATGGCACTTCAACTTATGGTCCTATAGCTTAGGGAAATTAAAATCAAAAAGACACAGCCACCCCAAAGTTTGGGACGGCTCTGTTTACAAGAACCTCGTATACGGTAAAAGTTGAATATCACAGAAATCGAAAAATGGATAAAGAATTTGTGGTACTTACGTACAAGGCAATATCACTCAGCAATGAAATCTATGTCATCAGGCCCGTAGCAGCATAATGAGTGGATTCAGGTACGATGATTCTAAGTGAAATAAGTCACACAGAAAAAGAAACATCATAAGGTATCACTAACACAGGGAATGTAAACTTGGCTACACAGGAACTGAATTACAAAACAGAACAGGGTGTCAAATGTAGAAAACCAACTTATGCTTGCTTAAGTGGAAAGGTGAGTTGGGGTGCTTCATAAAACCAGAGATTGAAATTAGCACAG
The DNA here is from genome assembly GCF_964270905.1 of Leucopleurus acutus. Lineage (NCBI taxonomy): Eukaryota > Metazoa > Chordata > Mammalia > Artiodactyla > Delphinidae > Leucopleurus > Leucopleurus acutus. The sequence goes on along the minus strand of NC_139146.1, from coordinate 102,064,964 downwards.
ATACCGTTCCATAAGCCAAATATGTAATAGACAAGAGCTACTCCTTGCTCAACGAAGTGGACTCAACACCCCATATTAAACGCCTAAGAATATACCTGACTAGTAAGACTCTGAAAACCTATGGATTTATATGTTTCCGAAAGAGAATCAAGCGTGTGTACAGCGGCATAAACGCAGCAGTGATAGGATTGGTGAGGTTCGGTGAGCAAATGCAGACCCTTTGAAGTCATATTGCATGGTACCCATCCATGGGTCCCAACTCTCCATGTTTAAGGGATTCTTCCTTCAGCTAAAACATGCATGTGGAACCCAGAGTATGATCCACGGTGTCATCGGGAAACGTGTTCAAATGTGTCTCAGTTTTCGTCCCCTGGTACTCGGGTGCAAATTTCCAGACGCTTTACTAACACTCTCCCCACTTGGAGAGTCGGTGCCTTTAACCTCCTGTTTGGCCCAGTTTGCAATTTCTGTGGAAAATGAACAGGAATAGGGAGAACCAATGAGAGACTAGGTGGAGGTGTCTGGACGGGCAAATTTAACTCTCATTTCCCACCAGGAAGAGGAATTAACCAAAGGCTCAAAATGCTGTGCCGGAACCAAACTAGGGCCTGAAGCAATCCTGCGGTGTTGCGGCCAGCTCACAAGAAAGCAAGTTGAAGAAAGGAGCTCAGGGGCACTGTAATTCACAAACCTGCAGAGTTATAAATGACAGCTATCTTCCAAAAATATATTGAAGTAAGGCAGCCAAGAGGAATTGAAAGCGGGGCAGAATTGCAGGAAACCGATTTCAGGAGGTAGACTGGAATTGCATGTAAAGCATAGGAAAAGAGGCAGAACGTCCACAATGATGCACTTGGCCAAAAAGGGCGTATGCGTTTTTTCCTGAATATATTCAGGAAAAAACGCATACGCCCTTTTTGGCCAACCAAGCAAGCTTGCAAAGGAAATCTGCACTACAATGAAGTCTCACTGCCCCCCGGTCAAAAGGGCCATCTGAAAAAAGTGTAAAATCCAGAAAGGCAGGACAGGCCAAGGAGAACTAGGAGCCTTCTTATGCTGATGGGCGGGATGTAAATTGCCAGCAGCCACTCTGGAGAAGTGTATGGTGTTTCCTGAAACATCCAAAAAACAAAGCAACAGAGCCTAGGGTATTTCCACTTATGGTCCTATAGCTTTGGGAAAGTAAAATCAAAAAGACACAGCCACCCCAAAGTTTGGGACGGCTCTGTTTACAAGAACCTCGTTTACGGTACAAGTTCAATATCACAGAAAGCGAAAAATGGATAAAGAAGTTGTGGTACTTACGTACAATGCAATATCACTCAGCAATGAAATCTATGTCATCAGGCCCGTAGCAGCATAATGAGTGGATTCAGGTACGATGATTCTAAGTGAAATGAGTCACACAGAAAAAGAAACATCATAAGTTATCACTACTACACGGAATGTAAACTTGGCTACACAGGAACTGAATTACAAAACAGAACAGGGTGTCAAATGTAGAAAACCCACTTATGCTTGCTTAAGGGGAAAGGTGAGTTGGGGTGCTACATACAACAAGAGATTGAAATTAGCACAGATACCATTCCATAAGCCAAATATGTAATAGACAAGAGCTACTCCTTGCTCAACGAAGTGGACTCAACACCCCATATTAAACGCCTAACAATATACATGACTAGTAAGACTCTGAAAACCTATGGATTTATATGTTTCCGAAAGAGAATCAAGCGTGTGTACAGTGGCATAAACGCAGCAGTGATAGTATTGGTGAGGTTAGGTGAGCAAATGCAGACCCTTTGAAGTCATATTGCATGGTACCCATTCCATGGGTCTCAACTCTCCATGTTTAAGGGATTCTTCCTTCAGCTAAAACATGCATGTGGAACCCAGAGTATGATCCACCGTGTGATCGGAAAACGTGTTCAAATGTGTCTCAGTTTTCGTCCCCTGGTACTCGGGTGCAACATTCCAGACGCTTTACTAACACTCTCCCCACTTGGAGAGTCAGTGCCTTTAACCTCCTGTTTGGCCCAGTTTGCAATTTCTGTGGAAAATGAACAGGAATAGGGAGAACCAATGAGAGACTAGGTGGAGGTGTGTGGACGGGCAAATTTAACTCTCATTTCCCACCAGGAAGAGGAATTAACCAAAGGCTCAGCATGCCGTGCCGGAACCAAACTAGGGCCTGAAGCAATCCTGCGGTGTTGCGGCCAGCTCACAAGAAAGCGAGTTTAAGAAAGGAGCTCAGGGGCACTGTAATTCACAAACCTGCAGAGTTATAAATGACAGCTATCTTCCAAAAATATATTGAAGTAAGGCTGCCAAGCGGAGTTGAAAGCGGGGCAGAATTGCAGGAAACCGATTTCAGGAGGTAGACTGGAATTGCATGTAAAGCATAGGAAAAGAGGCAGAACGTCCACAATGATGCACTTGGCCAAAAAGGGCGTATGCGTTTTTTCCTGAATATATTCAGGAAAAAACGCATACGCCCTTTTTGGCCAACCAAGCAAGCTTGCAAAGGAAATCTGCACTACAATGAAGTCTCACTGCCCCCCGGTCAAAAGGGCCATCTGAAAAAAGTGTAAAACCCAGAAAGGCAGGACAGGCCATGGAGAACTGGGAGCCTAGTTATGCTGATGGGCGTGATGTAAATTGTCAGCAGCCACTGTGGAGAAGTGTATGGTGTTTCCTGAAACATCCAAAAAACAAAGCAACAGAGCCTAGGGCACTTCCACTTATGGTCCTATAGCTTAGGGAAATTAAAATCAAAAAGACACAGCCACCCCAAAGTTTGGGACGGCTCTGTTTAAAAGAACCTCGTTTACGGTACAAGTTGAATATCACAGAAAGCGAAAAATGGATAAAGAAGTTGTGGTACTTACGTACAATGCAATATCACTCAGCAATGAAATCTATGTCATCAGGCCCGTAGCAGCATAATGAGTGGATTCAGGTACGATGATTCTAAGTGAAATAAGTCACACAGAAAAAGAAACATCATAAGATATCACTACTACACGGAATGTAAACTTGGCTACACAAGAACTGAATTACAAAACAGAACAGGGTGTCAAATGTAGAAAACCAACTTATGCTTGCTTAAGGGGAAAGGTGAGTTGGGGTGCTGCATGAAACCAGAGATTGAAATTAGCACAGATACCGTTCCATAAGCCAAATATGTAATAGACAAGAGCTACTCCTTGCTCAACGAAGTGGACTCAACACCCCATATTAAACGCCTAAGAATATACCTGACTAGTAAGAATCTTAAAACCTATGGGTTTATATGTCTCCGAAAGAGAATCAAGCGTGTGTACAGTGGCATAAATGAAGCAGTGATAGGATTGGTGAGGTTCGGTGAGCAAATGCAGACCCTTTGAAGTCATATTGCATGGTACCCATTCCATGGGTCTCAACTCTCCAGGTGTAAGGGATTCTTCCTTCAGCTAAAACATGCATGTGGAACCCAGAGTATGATCCACCGTGTGATCGGAAAACGTGTTCAAATGTGTCTCAGTTTTCGTCCCCTGGTACTCGGGTGCAACATTCCAGACGCTTTACTAACACTCTCCCCACTTGGAGAGTCGGTGCCTTTAACCTCCCGTTTGGCCCAGTTTGCAATTTCTGTGGAAAATGAACAGGAATAGGGAGAACCAATGAGAGACTAGGTGAAGGTGTCTGGATAGGCAAATTTAACTCTCATTTCCCACCAGGAAGAGGAATTAACCAAAGGCTCAGCGTGCCATGCCGGAACCAAACTAGGGCCTGAAGCAATCCTGCGGTGTTGTGGCCAGCTCACAAGAAAGCGAGTTGAAGAAAGGAGCTCAGGGGCACTGTAATTCACAAACCTGCAGAGTTATAAATGACAGCTATCTTCCAAAAATATATTGAAGGAAGGCTGCCAAGAGGAGTTGAAAGCGGTGCAGAATTGCAGGAAACCGATTTCAGGAGGTAGACTGGAATTGCATGTAAAGCATAGGAAAAGAGGCAGAACGTCCACAATGATGCACTTGGCCAAAAAGGGCGTATGCGTTTTTTCCTGAATATATTCAGGAAAAAACGCATACGCCCTTTTTGGCCAACCAAGCAAGCTTGCAAAGGAAATGTGCACTACAATAAAGTCTCACTGCTCCCCGGTCAAAAGGGCCATCTGAAAAAACTGTAAAATCCAGAAAGGCAGGACAGGCCATGGAGAACTGGGAGCCTAGTTATGCTGATGGGCGTGATGTAAATTGCCAGCAGCCACTGTGGAGAAGTGTATGGTGTTTCCTGAAACATCCAAAAAACAAAGCAACAGAGCCTAGGGCACTTCCACTTACGGTCCTATAGCTTAGGGAAATTAAAATCAAAAAGACACAGCCACCCCAAAGTTTGGGACGGCTCTGTTTACAAGAACCTCGTTTACGGTACAAGTTGAATATCACAGAAAGCGAAAAATGGATAAAGAAGTGGTGGTACTTACGTACAATGCAATATCACTCAGCAATGAAATCTATGTCATCAGGCCCATAGCAGCATAATGAGTGGATTCAGGTACGATGATTCTAAGTGAAATAAGTCACACAGAAAAAGAAACATCATAAGATATCACTACTACAAGGAATGTAAACTTGGCTACACAAGAACTGAATTACAAAACAGAACAGGGTGTCAAATGTAGAAAACCAACTTATGCTTGCTTAAGGGGAAAGGTGAGTTGGGGTGCTGCATAAAACCAGAGATTGAAATTAGCACAGATACCGTTCCATAAGCCAAATATGTAATAGACAAGAGCTACTCCTTGCTCAACGAAGTGGACTCAACACCCCATATTAAACGCTTAAGAATATACCTGACTAGTAAGAATCTTAAAACCTATGGATTTATATGTCTCCGAAAGAGAATCAAGCGTGTGTACAGTGGCATAAACGCAGCAGTGATAGGACTGGTGAGGTTCGGTGAGCAAATGCAGACCCTTTGAAGTCATACTGCATGGTACCCATTCCATGAGTCTCAACTCTCCATGTTTAAGGGATTCTTCCTTCAGCTAAAACATGCATGTGGAACCCAGAGTATGATCCACGGTGTCATCGGGAAACGTGTTCAAATGTGTCTCAGTTTTCGTCCCCTGGTACTCGGGTGCAAATTTCCAGACGCTTTACTAACACTCTCCCCACTTGGAGAGTCGGTGCCTTTAACCTCCTGTTTGGCCCAGTTTGCAATTTCTGTGGAAAATGAACAGGAATAGGGAGAACCAATGAGAGACTAGGTGGAGGTGTCTGGACGGGCAAATTTAACTCTCATTTCCCACCAGGAAGAGGAATTAACCAAAGGCTCAAAATGCTGTGCCGGAACCAAACTAGGGCCTGAAGCAATCCTGCGGTGTTGCGGCCAGCTCACAAGAAAGCAAGTTGAAGAAAGGAGCTCAGGGGCACTGTAATTCACAAACCTGCAGAGTTATAAATGACAGCTATCTTCCAAAAATATATTGAAGTAAGGCAGCCAAGAGGAATTGAAAGCGGGGCAGAATTGCAGGAAACCGATTTCAGGAGGTAGACTGGAATTGCATGTAAAGCATAGGAAAAGAGGCAGAACGTCCACAATTATGCACTTGGCCAAAAAGGGCGTATGCGTTTTTTCCAGGAAAAAACGCATACGCCCTTTTTGGCCAACCAAGCAAGCTTGCAAAGGAAATCTGCACTACAATGAAGTCTCACTGCCCCCCGGTCAAAAGGGCCATCTGAAAAAAGTGTAAAATCCAGAAAGGCAGGACAGGCCAAGGAGAACTAGGAGCCTTCTTATGCTGATGGGCGGGATGTAAATTGCCAGCAGCCACTCTGGAGAAGTGTATGGTGTTTCCTGAAACATCCAAAAAACAAAGCAACAGAGCCTAGGGTATTTCCACTTATGGTCCTATAGCTTTGGGAAAGTAAAATCAAAAAGACACAGCCACCCCAAAGTTTGGGACGGCTCTGTTTACAAGAACCTCGTTTACGGTACAAGTTCAATATCACAGAAAGCGAAAAATGGATAAAGAAGTTGTGGTACTTACGTACAATGCAATATCACTCAGCAATGAAATCTATGTCATCAGGCCCGTAGCAGCATAATGAGTGGATTCAGGTACGATGATTCTAAGTGAAATGAGTCACACAGAAAAAGAAACATCATAAGTTATCACTACTACACGGAATGTAAACTTGGCTACACAGGAACTGAATTACAAAACAGAACAGGGTGTCAAATGTAGAAAACCCACTTATGCTTGCTTAAGGGGAAAGGTGAGTTGGGGTGCTACATACAACAAGAGATTGAAATTAGCACAGATACCGTTCCATAAGCCAAATATGTAATAGACAAGAGCTACTCCTTGCTCAACGAAGTGGACTCAACACCCCATATTAAACGCCTAACAATATACCTGACTAGTAAGAATCTTAAAACCTATGGATTTATATGTCTCCGAAAGAGAATCAAGCGTGTGTACAGTGGCATAAACGCAGCAGTAATAGTATTGGTGAGGTTCGGTGAGCAAATGCAGACCCTTTGAAGTCATATTGCATGGTACTCATCCATGGGTCTCAACTCTCCATGTTTAAGGGATTCTTCCTTCAGCTAAAACATGCATGTGGAACCCAGAGTATGATCCACCGTGTGATCGGAAAACGTGTTCAAATGTGTCTCAGTTTTCGTCCCCTGGTACTCGGGTGCAACATTCCAGACGCTTTACTAACACTCTCCCCACTTGGAGAGTCGGTGCCTTTAACCTCCTGTTTGGCCCAGTTTGCAATTTCTGTGGAAAATGAACAGGAATAGGGAGAACCAATGAGAGACTAGGTGGAGGTGTCTGGACGGGCAAATTTAACTCTCATTTCCCACCAGGAAGAGGAATTAACCAAAGGCTCAACATGCCATGCCAGAACCAAACTAGGGCCTGAAGCAATCCTGCGGTGTTGCGGCCAGCTCACAAGAAAGCGAGTTGAAGAAAGGAGCTCAGGGGCACTGTAATTCACAAACCTGCAGAGTTATAAATGACAGCTATCTTCCAAAAATATATTGAAGTAAGGCAGCAAGAATAGTTGAAAGCGGGGCAGAATTGCAGGAAACCGATTTCAGGAGGTAGACTGGAATTGCATGTAAAGCATAGGAAAAGAGGCAGAACGTCCACAATGATGCACTTGGCCAAAAAGGGCGTATGCGTTTTTTCCTGAATATATTCAGGAAAAAACGCATACGCCCTTTTTGGCCAACCAAGCAAGCTTGCAAAGGAAATCTGCACTACAATGAAGTCTCACTGCCCCCCGGTCAAAAGGGCCATCTGAAAAAAGTGTAAAATCCAGAAAGGCAGGACAGGCCATGGAGAACTGGGAGCCTAGTTATGCTGATGGGCGTGATGTAAATTGTCAGCAGCCACTGTGGAGAAGTGTATGGTGTTTCCTGAAACATCCAAAAAACAAAGCAACAGAGCCTAGGGCACTTCCACTTATGGTCCTATAGCTTAGGGAAATTAAAATCAAAAAGACACAGCCACCCCAAAGTTTGGGACGGCTCTGTTTACAAGAACCTCGTTTACGGTACAAGTTCAATATCACAGAAAGCGAAAAATGGATAAAGAAGTTGTGGTACTTACGTACAATGCAATATCACTCAGCAATGAAATCTATGTCATCAGGCCCGTAGCAGCATAATGAGTGGATTCAGGTACGATGATTCTAAGTGAAATAAGTCACACAGAAAAAGAAACATCATAAGATATCACTACTACACGGAATGTAAACTTGGCTACACAAGAACTGAATTACAAAACAGAACAGGGTGTCAAATGTAGAAAACCAACTTATGCTTGCTTAAGGGGAAAGGTGAGTTGGGGTGCTGCATAAAACCAGAGATTGAAATTAGCACAGATACCGTTCCATAAGCCAAATATGTAATAGACAAGAGCTACTCCTTGCTCAACAAAGTGGACACAACACCCCATATTAAACGCCTAAGAATATACCTGACTAGTAAGAATCTTAAAACCTATGGATTTATATGTCTCCGAAAGAGAATCAAGCGTGTGTACAGTGGCATAAACGCAGCAGTAATAGTATTGGTGAGGTTCGGTGAGCAAATGCAGACCCTTTGAAGTCATATTGCATGGTACCCATCCATGGGTCTCAACTCTCTATGTTTAAGGGATTCTTCCTTCAGCTAAAACATGCATGTGGAACCCAGAGTATGATCCACCGTGTGATCGGAAAACGTGTTCAAATGTGTCTCAGTTTTCATCCCCTGGTACTCGGGTGCAACATTCCAGACGCTTTACTAACACTCTCCCCACTTGGAGAGTCGGTGCCTTTAACCTCCTGTTTGACCCAGTTTGCAATTTCTGTGGAAAATAAACAGGAATAGGGAGAACCAATGAGAGACTTGGTGGAGGTGTCTGGACGGGCAAACTTAACTCTCATTTCCCACCAGGAAGAGGAATTAACCAAAGGATCAACATGCCATGCCGGAACCAAACTAGGGCCTGAAGCAATCCTGCGGTGTTGTGGCCAGCTCACAAGAAAGCGAGTTGAAGAAAGGAGCTCAGGGGCACTGTAATTCACAAACCTGCAGAGTTATAAATGACAGCTATCTTCCAAAAATATATTGAAGTAAGGCTGCCAAGCGGAGTTGAAAGCGGGGCAGAATTGCAGGAAACCGATTTCAGGAGGTAGACTGGAATTGCATGTAAAGCATAGGAAAAGAGGCAGAACGTCCACAATGATGCACTTGGCCAAAAAGGGCGTATGCGTTTTTTCCTGAATATATTCAGGAAAAAACGCATACGCCCTTTTTGGCCAACCAAGCAAGCTTGCAAAGGAAATCTGCACTACAATGAAGTCTCACTGCCCCCCGGTCAAAAGGGCCATCTGAAAAAAGTGTAAAATCCAGAAAGGCAGGACAGGCCATGGAGAACTGGGAGCCTAGTTATGCTGAAGGGCGTGATGTAAATTGCCAGCAGCCACTGTGGAGAAGTGTATGGTGTTTCCTGAAACATCCAAAAAACAAAGCAACAGAGCCTAGGGCACTTCCACTTATGGTCCTATAGCTTAGGGAAATTAAAATCAAAAAGACACAGCCACCCCAAAGTTTGGGACGGCTCTGTTTACAAGAACCTCGTTTACGGTACAAGTTGAATATCACAGAAAGCGAAAAATGGATAAAGAAATTGTGGTACTTACGTACAATGCAATATCACTCAGCAATGAAATCTATGTCATCAGGCCCGTAGCAGCATAATGAGTGGATTCAGGTACGATGATTCTAAGTGAAATAAGTCACACAGAAAAAGAAACATCATAAGATATCACTACTACAAGGAATGTAAACTTGGCTACACAAAAACTGAATTACAAAACAGAACAGGGTGTCAAATGTAGAAAACCAACTTATGCTTGCTTAAGGGGAAAGGTGAGTTGGGGTGCTGCATAAAACCAGAGATTCAAATTAGCACAGATACCGTTCCATAAGCCAAATATGTAATAGACAAGAGCTACTCCTTGCTCAACGAAGTGGACTCAACACCCCATATTAAACGCCTAAGAATATACCTGACTAGTAAGAATCTTAAAACCTATGGATTTATATGTCTCCGAAAGAGAATCAAGCGTGTGTACAGTGGCATAAACGCAGCAGTAATAGTATTGGTGAGGTTCGGTGAGCAAATGCAGACCCTTTGAAGTCATATTGCATGGTACCCATCCATGGGTCTCAACTCTCCATGTTTAAGGGATTCTTCCTTCAGCTAAAACATGCATGTGGAACCCAGAGTATGATCCACCGTGTGATCGGAAAACGTGTTCAAATGTGTCTCAGTTTTCGTCCCCTGGTACTCGGGTGCAACATTCCAGACGCTTTACTAACACTCTCCCCACTTGGAGAGTCGGTGCCTTTAACCTCCCGTTTGGCCCAGTTTGCAATTTCTGTGGAAAATGAACAGGAATAGGGAGAACCAATGAGAGACTAGGTGGAGGTGTCTGGACGGGCAAATTTAACTATCATTTCCCACCAGGAAGAGGAATTAACCAAAGGCTCAGCGTGCCATGCCGGAACCAAACTAGGGCCTGAAGCAATCCTGCGGTGTTGTGGCCAGCTCACAAGAAAGCGAGTTGAAGAAAGGAGCTCAGGGGCACTGTAATTCACAAACCTGCAGAGTTATAAATGACAGCTATCTTCCAAAAATATATTGAAGTAAGGCTGCCAAGAGGAGTTGAAAGCGGTGCAGAATTGCAGGAAACCGATTTCAGGAGGTAGACTGGAATTGCATGTAAAGCATAGGAAAAGAGGCAGAACGTCCACAATGATGCACTTGGCCAAAAAGTGCGTATGCGTTTTTTCCTGAATATATTCAGGAAAAAACGCATACGCCCTTTTTGGCCAACCAAGCAAGCTTGCAAAGGAAATGTGCACTACAATAAAGTCTCACTGCTCCCCGGTCAAAAGGGCCATCTGAAAAAACTGTAAAATCCAGAAAGGCAGGACAGGCCATGGAGAACTGGGAGCCTAGTTATGCTGATGGGCGTGATGTAAATTGCCAGCAGCCACTGTGGAGAAGTGTATGGTGTTTCCTGAAACATCCAAAAAACAAAGCAACAGAGCCTAGGGCACTTCCACTTACGGTCCTATAGCTTAGGGAAATTAAAATCAAAAAGACACAGCCACCCCAAAGTTTGGGACGGCTCTGTTTACAAGAACCTCGTTTACGGTACAAATTCAATATCACAGAAAGCGAAAAATGGATAAAGAAGTGGTGGTACTTACTTACAATGCAATATCACTCAGCAATGAAATCTATGTCATCAGGCCCATAGCAGCATAATGAGTGGATTCAGGTACGATGATTCTAAGTGAAATAAGTCACACAGAAAAAGAAACATCATAAGATATCACTACTACAAGGAATGTAAACTTGGCTACACAAGAACTGAATTACAAAACAGAACAGGGTGTCAAATGTAGAAAACCAACTTATGCTTGCTTAAGGGGAAAGGTGAGTTGGGGTGCTGCATAAAACCAGAGATTGAAATTAGCACAGATACCGTTCCATAAGCCAAATATGTAATAGACAAGAGCTACTCCTTGCTCAACGAAGTGGACTCAACACCCCATATTAAACGCTTAAGAATATAACTGACTAGTAAGAATCTTAAAACCTATGGATTTATATGTCTCCGAAAGAGAATCAAGCGTGTGTACAGCGGCATAAACACAGCAGTGATAGGACTGGTGAGGTTCGGTGAGCAAATGCAGACCCTTTGAAGTCATACTGCATGGTACCCATTCCATGAGTCTCAACTCTCCATGTTTAAGGGATTCTTCCTTCAGCTAAAACATGCATGTGGAACCCAGAGTATGATCCACGGTGTCATCGGGAAACGTGTTCAAATGTCTCTCAGTTTTCGTCCCCTGGTACTCGGGTGCAAATTTCCAGACGCTTTACTAACACTCTCCCCACTTGGAGAGTCGGTGCCTTTAACCTCCTGTTTGGCCCAGTTTGCAATTTCTGTGGAAAATGAACAGGAATAGGGAGAACCAATGAGAGACTAGGTGGAGGTGTCTGAACGGGCAAATTTAACTCTCATTTCCCACCAGGAAGAGGAATTAACCAAAGGCTCAAAATGCTGTGCCGGAAACAAATTAGGGCCTGAAGCAATCCTGCGGTGTTGCGGCCAGCTCAGAAGAAAGCAAGTTGAAGAAAGGAGCTCAGGGGCACTGTAATTCACAAACCTGCAGAGTTATAAATGACAGCTATCTTCCAAAAATATATTGAAGGAAGGCAGCCAAGAGGAATTGAAAGCGGGGCAGAATTGCAGGAAACCGATTTCAGGAGGTAGACTGGAATTGCATGTAAAGCATAGGAAAAGAGGCAGAACGTCCACAATTATGCACTTGGCCAAAAAGGGCGTATGCGTTTTTTCCAGGAAAAAACGCATACGCCCTTTTTGGCCAACCAAGCAAGCTTGCAAAGGAAATCTGCACTACAATGAAGTCTCACTGTCCCCCAGTCAAAAGGGCCATCTGAAAAAAGTGTAAAATCCAGAAAGGCAGGACAGGCCAAGGAGAACTAGGAGCCTTCTTATGCTGATGGGCGGGATGTAAATTGCCAGCAGCCACTCTGGAGAAGTGTATGGTGTTTCCTGAAACATCCAAAAAACAAAGCAACAGAGCCTAGGGTATTTCCACTTATGGTCCTTTAGCTTTGGGAAAGTAAAATCAAAAAGACACAGCCACCCCAAAGTTTGGGACGGCTCTGTTTACAAGAACCTCGTTTACGGTACAAGTTCAATATCACAGAAAGCGAAAAATGGATAAAGAAGTTGTGGTACTTACGTACAATGCAATATCACTCAGTAATGAAATCTATGTCATCAGGCCCGTAGCAGCATAATGAGTGGATTCAGGTACGATGATTCTAAGTGAAATGAGTCACACAGAAAAAGAAACATCATATGTTATCACTACTACACGGAATGTAAACTTGGCTACACAGGAACTGAATTACAAAACAGAACAGGGTGTCAAATGTAGAAAACCAACTTATGCTTGCTTAAGGGGAAAGGTGAGTTGGGGTGCTACATACAACAAGAGATTGAAATTAGCACAGATACCGTTCCATAAGCCAAATATGTAATAGACAAGAGCTACTCCTTGCTCAACGAAGTGGACTCAACACCCCATATTAAACGCCTAACAATATACATGACTAGTAAGACTCTTAAAACCTATCGATTTATATGTTTCCGAAAGAGAATCAAGCGTGTGTACAGTGGCATAAACGCAGCAGTGATAGGATTGGTGAGGTTCGGTGAGCAAATGCAGACCCTTTGAAGTCATATTGCATGGTACCCATTCCATGGGTCTCAACTCTCCATGTTTAAGGGATTCTTCCTTCAGCTAAAACATGCATGTGGAACCCAGAGTATGATCCACCGTGTGATCGGAAAACGTGTTCAAATGTGTCTCAGTTTTCGTCCCCTGGTACTCGGGTGCAACATTCCAGACGCTTTACTAACACTCTCCCCAATTGGAGAGTCAGTGCCTTTAACCTCCTGTTTGGCCCAGTTTGCAATTTCTGTGGAAAATGAACAGGAATAGGGAGAACCAATGAGAGACTAGGTGGAGGTGTGTGGACGGGCAAATTTAACTCTCATTTCCCACCAGGAAGAGGAATTAACCAAAGGCTCAGCATGCCGTGCCGGAACCAAACTAGGGCCTGAAGCAATCCTGCGGTGTTGCGGCCAGCTCACAAGAAAGCGAGTTGAAGAAAGGAGCTCAGGGGCACTGTAATTCACAAACCTGCAGAGTTATAAATGACAGCTATCTTCCAAAAATATATTGAAGGAAGGCTGCCAAGAGGAGTTGAAAGCGGGGCAGAATTGCAGGAAACCGATTTCAGGAGGTAGACTGGAATTGCAAGTAAAGCATAGGAAAAGAGGCAGAACATCCACAATGATGCACTTGGTCAAAAAGGGCGTATGCGTTTTTTCCTGAATATATTCAGGAAAAAACGCATACGCCCTTTTTGGCCAACCAAGCAAGCTTGCAAAGGAAATCTGCACTACAATGAAGTCTCACTGCCCCCCGGTCAAAAGGGCCATCTGAAAAAAGTGTAAAATCCAGAAAGGCAGGACAGGCCATGGAGAACTGGGAGCCTTGTTATGCTGATGGGCGGGATGTAAATTGCCAGCAGCCACTCTGGAGAAGTGTATGGTGTTTCCTGAAACATCCAAAAAACAAAGCAACAGAGCCTAGGGCACTTCCACTTATGGTCCTATAGCTTAGGGAAATTAAAATCAAAAAGACACAGCCACCCCAAAATTTGGGACGGCTCTGTTTACAAGAACCTCGTTTACGGTACAAGTTGAATATCACAGAAAGCGAAAAATGGATAAAGAAGTTGTGGTACTTACGTACAATGCAATATCACTCAGCAATGAAATCTATGTCATCAGGCCCATAGCAGCATAATGAGTGGATTCAGGTACGATGATTCTAAGTGAAATAAGTCACACAGAAAAAGAAACATCATAAGATATCACTACTACAGGGAATGTAAACTTGGCTACACAGGAACTGAATTACAAAACAGAACAGGGTGTCAAATGTAGAAAACCAACTTATGCTTGCTTAAGGGGAAAGGTGAGTTGGGGTGCTGCATACAACAAGAGATTGAAATTAGCACAGATACCGTTCCATAAGCCAAATATGTAATAGACAAGAGCTACTCCTTGCTCAACGAAGTGGACTCAACACCCCATATTAAACGCCTAAGAATATACCTGACTAGTAAGAATCTTAAAACCTATGGATTTATATGTCTCCGAAAGAGAATCAAGCGTGTGTACAGTGGCATAAACGCAGCAGTAATAGTATTGGTGAGGTTCGGTGAGCAAATGCAGACCCTTTGAAATCATATTGCATGGTACACATCCATGGGTCTCAACTCTCCATGTTTAAGGGATTCTTCCTTCAGCTAAAACATGCATGTGGAACCCAGAGTATGATCCACCGTGTGATCGGAAAACGTGTTCAAATGTGTCTCAGTTTTCATCCCCTGGTACTCGGGTGCAACATTCCAGACGCTTTACTAACACTCTCCCCACTTGGAGAGTCGGTGCCTTTAACCTCCTGTTTGGCCCAGTTTGCAATTTCTGTGGAAAATGAACAGGAATAGGGAGAACCAATGAGAGACTAGGTGGAGGTGTCTGGACGGGCAAATTTAACTCTCATTTCCCACCAGGAAGAGGAATTAACCAAAGGCTCAACATGCCATGCCAGAACCAAACTAGGGCCTGAAGCAATCCTGCGGTGTTGCGGCCAGCTCACAAGAAAGCGAGTTGAAGAAAGGAGCTCAGGGGCACTGTAATTCACAAACCTGCAGAGTTATAAATGACAGCTATCTTCCAAAAATATATTGAAGTAAGGCAGCAAGAATAGTTGAAAGCGGGGCAGAATTGCAGGAAACCGATTTCAGGAGGTAGACTGGAATTGCATGTAAAGCATAGGAAAAGAGGCAGAACGTCCACAATGATGCACTTGGCCAAAAAGGGCGTATGCGTTTTTTCCTGAATATATTCAGGAAAAAACGCATACGCCCTTTTTGGCCAACCAAGCAAGCTTGCAAAGGAAATCTGCACTACAATGAAGTCTCACTGCCCCCCGGTCAAAAGGGCCATCTGAAAAAAGTGTAAAACCCAGAAAGGCAGGACAGGCCATGGAGAACTGGGAGCCTAGTTATGCTGATGGGCGTGATGTAAATTGTCAGCAGCCACTGTGGAGAAGTGTATGGTGTTTCCTGAAACATCCAAAAAACAAAGCAACAGAGCCTAGGGCACTTCCACTTATGGTCCTATAGCTTAGGGAAATTAAAATCAAAAAGACACAGCCACCCCAAAGTTTGGGACGGCTCTGTTTACAAGAACCTCGTTTACGGTACAAGTTCAATATCACAGAAAGCGAAAAATGGATAAAGAAGTTGTGGTACTTACGTACAATGCAATATCACTCAGCAATGAAATCTATGTCATCAGGCCCGTAGCAGCATAATGAGTGGATTCAGGTACGATGATTCTAAGTGAAATAAGTCACACAGAAAAAGAAACATCATAAGATATCACTACTACACGGAATGTAAACTTGGCTACACAAGAACTGAATTACAAAACAGAACAGGGTGTCAAATGTAGAAAACCAACTTATGCTTGCTTAAGGGGAAAGGTGAGTTGGGGTGCTGCATAAAACCAGAGATTGAAATTAGCACAGATACCGTTCCATAAGCCAAATATGTAATAGACAAGAGCTACTCCTTGCTCAACGAAGTGGACACAACACCCCATATTAAACACCTAAGAATATACCTGACTAGTAAGAATCTTAAAACCTATGGGTTAATATGTCTCCGAAAGAGAATCAAGCGTGTGTACAGTGGCATAAATGCAGCAGTGATAGGATTGGTGAGGTTCGGTGAGCAAATGCAGACCCTTTGAAGTCATATTGCATGGTACCCATTCCATGGGTCTCAACTCTCTATGTTTAAGGGATTCTTCCTTCAGCTAAAACATGCATGTGGAACCCAGAGTATGATCCACCGTGTGATCGGAAAACGTGTTCAAATGTGTCTCAGTTTTCGTACCCTGGTACTCGGGTGCAACATTCCAGACGCTTTACTAACACTCTCCCCAATTGGAGAGTCAGTGCCTTTAAACTCCTGTTTGACCCAGTTTGCAATTTCTGTGGAAAATGAACAGGAATAGGGAGAACCAATGAGAGACTAGGTGGAGGTGTCTGGACGGGCAAATTTAACTCTCATTTCCCACCAGGAAGAGGAATTAACCAAAGGCTCAGCATGCCGTGCCAGAACCAAACTAGGGCCTGAAGCAATCCTGCGGTGTTGCGGCCAGCTCACAAGAAAGCGAGTTGAAGAAAGGAGCTCAGGGGCACTGTAATTCACAAACCTGCAGAGTTACAAATGACAGCCATCTTCCAAAAATATCTTAAAGTAAGGCTGCCAAGAGGAGTTGAAAGCGGGGCAGAATTGCAGGAAACCGATTTCAGGAGGTAGACTGGAATTGCATGTAAAGCATAGGAAAAGAGGCAGAATGTCCACAATGATGCACTTGGCCAAAAAGGCCGTATGCGTTTTTTCCTGAATATATTCAGGAAAAAACGCATACGCCCTTTTTGGCCAACCAAGCAAGCTTGCAAAGGAAATCTGCACTACAATGAAGTCTCACTGCCCCCTGGTCAAAAGGGCCATCTGAAAAAAGTGTAAAATCCAGAAAGGCAGGACAGGCCATGGAGAACTGGGAGCCTTGTTATGCTGATGGGCAGGATGTAAATTGCCAACAGCCACTCTGGAGAAGTGTATGGTGTTTCCTGAAACATCCAAAAAACCAAGCAACAGAGCCTAGGGCATTTCCACTTATGGTCGTATAGCTTAGGGAAATAATAATCAAAAGACACAGCCTCCCCAAAGTTTGGGATGGCTCTGTTTACAAGAACCTCGTTTACGGTACAGGTTCAATATCGCAGAAAGCAAAAAATGGATAAAGAAATTGTGGTACTTACGTACAATGCAATATCACTCAGCAAAGAAATCTATGTCATCAGGCCCGTGACAGCATAATGAGTGGATTCAGGTACGATGATTCTAAGTGAAATAAGTCACACAGAAAAAGAAACATCATAAGATATCACTACTACACGGAATGTAAACTTGGCTACACAGGAACTGAATTACAAAACAGAACAGGGTGTCAAATGTAGAAAACCAACTTATGCTTGCTTAAGGGGAAAGGTGAGTTGGGGTGCTTCATAAAATCAGAGATTGAAATTAGCACAGATACTGTTCCATAAGCCAAATATGTAATAGACAAGAGCTACTCCTTGCTCAACAAAGTGGACTCAACACCCCATATTAAACGACTAAGAATATACCTGACTAGTAAGAATCTTAAAACCTATGGATTTATATGTCTCCGAAAGAGAATCAAGCGTGTGTACAGTGTCATAAACGCAGCAGTGATAGGATTGGTGAGGTTCGGTTAGCAAATGCAGACTCTTTGAAGTCATATTGCATGGTACCCATTCCATGGGTCTCAACTCTCCAGGTTTAATGGATTCTTCCTTCAGCTAAAACATGCATGTGGAACCCAGAGTATGATCCACCATGTGATCGGGAAACGTGTTCAAATGTGTCTCAGTTTTTGTCCCCTGGCACTCGGGTGTAACATTCCAGACGCTTTACTAACACTCTCCCCACTTGGAGAGTCAGTGCCTTTAACCTCCTGTTTGGCCCAGTTTGCAATTTCTTCGGAAGATGAACAGGAATAAGGAGAAGCAATGGGAGACTATCTGTAGGTGTCTGGACGGGCAAATTTAACTCTCATTTCCAACCAGGAAGATAAATGAACCAAAGGCTCCGTGTGCCATGCTGGAACTAGATTAGGGCCTGAGGAGATCCTGCGGTGTTACGGCCAGCTCACAAGAAAGCGAGTTGAAGAAAGGAGCTCAGGGACACTGTAATTCAGAAACCTGCGGAGTTATAAATGACAGCTATCATCCAAAATTATACTGAAGTAAGGCTGCGAAGAGGACTTGAATGCGGGGCAGAATTGCTGGAAACTGATTTCAGAACGTACACGGGAGTAGCTCTTAAAGCATAGGAAAAGAGACAGAACTTGGAAAATAATGCACTTGGCAAAAAAGGGCATATGTGTTTTATCCAGAGCTCTCATAACTGAGGGGAGGAGATTCCCAGCAGGCTCCAAGTGCCACCTGAGGGCTCACATTGCCAAGGCAACGTGAGCATGCCAGGCAGGAGTTACCTCACAGCAGAGGTCCCACCTCACAGAAGGGTGAGAAACCCAGCCAACATCAGACTCTCACCAGAGGGCCCACATCACCAAGGGGATGGGAACCAGGCAGGAGTGTCTTCACATCAGTGGGGCCACATCATCGAAAGCTGAGGTACTCAGCACATGTGTCCTCAAACCAGAGGACCCACATCACCAAGGACCTCGGAGTGAGGCAGGCAGGAGTAGCCTCACAACACTGGGCACATAGAATAAAAAAGTGAGGAATCCAGCAGTTGGAACCTCCCAGCAGGCGGCCCAGAGCACCGAGGCTATGGGATCCAGGCCACAGTGAACTCACAGAACAGGGCCCATGTCATGAAACTGAGCAACCCAGCCATTGGGACCTCAGAGCAGGAGGCCCACATCCCCATGGGGATGGAATTCTGGTAGGAGTGTCCTCGCACCACTGAGAACATATCAGAAAATTTTGGGCGACCAGCAGTTAGGGCCTGACGCCAGAGGGCACTCATCACCGAGAAGAGGAGGCTCCCAGCAGGCTCCAACTGCCACCAGAGGGCTGACGTCGCCAAGGCGATGTGTGCCAGCCAGGCACGAATGACCTCACAGCAGAGGGCCCACCTCACAGAAGGGTGAGGAACACAGCCAGGATCAGACTCTCACCAGAGGGCCCACATCACCAAGGGGATGGGAACCAGGCAGGAGTGTCCCCACACCAGTGGGACAACATCATCGAAAGGTGAGGATCCCAGCACATGTGTCCTCAAACCAGAGGAACCACATCACCAAGGGGTTCGGAATGAGGCTGGCAGGACTGGCCTCACAACACAGGGTCCATAGAATATAAAAGTTGAGGAATCCAGCAGTTGGAACCTCCCAGCAAGTGGCCCAGAGCACCGAGGCTATGGGATCCAGGCCGCAGTGAACTCACAGCAGAGGGCCCACATCATGAACCTGTGAGCAGCCCAGCTGTTGGGACCTCAGAACAGAAGGCCCACATCCCCATTGGGATGGGAACCTGGCAGGAGTGGCTTTGCACCACTTAGCACATATCAGAAAATGTTAGGAGCCCAGCAGTTAGGGCCTGATGCCAGGGGGCCCTCATAACTGAGGGGAGGAGACTCCCAGCAGGTTCCAACTGCCAACAGAGGGACCACGTCTACAAGGTGGCATGCGCCAGCCAGGCAGTAGTGACCTCACAGCAGAGGGCCTATCTCACAGAAGGGTGAGGAACCGAGGCAGGATGAGACTCTCACCAGAGGGCCCACAACACCAAGGGGATGGGAACCAGTCAGGACTGTCCTCCCACCAGTGGGGCCACATCATCGAAAGGTGAGGAACCCAGCACATGTGGCCTCATATCAGAGGACATACATCACAAAGGGGATGGGAGTGAGGCAGGTAGGAGTAGCCTAAAAACAGAGGGCCCAAAGAATAAAAAAAGTGAGGAATCCAGCATTTGGAACCTCCCAGCAGGCGGCCGAGAGCACAGAAGCTATGGGATGCAGGCAGGAGTTAACTAACACCAGAGAGCCCACATCATGAAACTGTGAGCAACCCAGGCATTGGGACCTCAGAGCAGAAAGCCCACATCCCCATGGGGATGGGAACCTGACAGGAGTGTCCTGGCATCACTGGGCTCACATCAGAAAACGTGGGGAGCCCAGCAGTTAGAGCCTGATGCTAGAGGGCCGTCATCACCGAGGGCAGGAGGCTCCCAGCAGGTTCCATGTGCCAACAGAGGGCCCACGTCGCCAAGGTGATGTGTGCAAGTCAGGCAGGATTGACCTCACAGCAGAGGGCCTACCTCACAGAAGAGTGAGGAACCCAGCCAGGATAAGACTGTCACCAGAAGGCCCACATCACCAAGGGGATGGGAACCAGACAGGAGTGTCCTCACACCAGTGGGGCCACATCATTGAAAGTTGCCTAACCCAGCACATGTGGCCTCAAACCAGAAGACCCACATCACGAAGGGGTTGCGAGTGAGGCAGGCAGGAGGAGCATCACAACACAGGACCCATAGAATACAAAAGTTGAGGAATCGAGCAGTTGGAACCTCCCAGCAGGCAGCCAAGACCACAGAGGCTATGGGATCCAGGCCACAGTGAACTAACACCAGAGAGCCCACATCATGAAATTGTGATCAACCCAGCCGTTGGAACCTCAGAGCAGAAGGCCCACATCCCCATGGGGATGGGAACCTAAGAGGAGTGCTTGAGCAACACTGGGCTCACTAAGAAAAGTTGGGGAGCCCAGCAGTTAGGGCCTGACGTCAGAGGGCCCTCATCACAGAGCTGAGGAGGCTCCCAGCAGGGTCCAATTGCCACCAGAGGGCTCATGTCAACAAGGCGAGGTGAGCAACCCAGGCAAGAGTTACCTGATAGTAGAGGGCCCACCTCACAGATGGGTGAGGAACCCAGCCAGGATCAGACTCTCACCAGAGGGCCCACATCACAAAGGGGATGGGACCCAGTCAGGATTATCCTCACACCAGTGGGGCCTCATCATCTTAAGGTGAGGAACCCAGCACATGTGTCCTCAAACCAGAGGACCCACATCACCAAGGGCCTTGGAGTGAGGCAGGCAGGAGTAGCCTCACAACACAGGGCACATAATATAAAAAACGTGAGGATTCCAGCATTTAGACCTTCCAGCAGGCGGCCCAGAACACCGAGGCTATGGGATCCAGGCCACAGTGAACTCACAGCAGAGGGCCCACATCACAAAACTGTGAGC
This sequence comes from Leucopleurus acutus, assembly GCF_964270905.1. Classification (NCBI taxonomy): domain Eukaryota; kingdom Metazoa; phylum Chordata; class Mammalia; order Artiodactyla; family Delphinidae; genus Leucopleurus; species Leucopleurus acutus. The sequence goes on along the minus strand of NC_139146.1, from coordinate 102,043,902 downwards.
AACCCAGGAGTTGAGACCTCAGCACAGAAGGACCACATCCCCATGGGAATGGGAACCTGGCTGGAGTGTCCTCGCACCACTGGGCGCACATCAGAAAATGTGGGGAGCCCACCATTTAGGGCCTGACGCCAGAGGGCCGTCATCACCGAGAGGAGGAGGCGCCCTGCATGCTCCAACTGCCACCAGAGGGCTCACGTCTCCAAGGTGACGTGTGCCAGCCAGGCAGGAGTGACCTCACAGCAGAGGGCCTACCTCACAGAACGTTGAGGAACCCAGCCAGGATTAGACTCTCGCCAGAGGGCCCACCTCACCAAGGGGATGGGAACCAGGCAGGAGTGTCCTCACACGAGTGGGGTCACATCATCGAAAGGTGAGGAACGCAGCACATGTGGCCTCAAGCCATAGGACAGTCATCACCAAGGGGCTGGCAGTGAGGCAGACAGGAGGAGCCTCACAACAGAGGGCACATAGAATAAAAAAGTTGAGGAATCCAGCAGTTGGAACCTCCCAGCAGGCGGCTCAGAGCACCGATGATAAGGGATCCTTGCTGGAGTGAACTCACAGCAGAGGGCCCACATCTTGGTACTGTGAGCAAGCCAGCCGTTTTGACCTCAGAGCAGAAGGCCCATATCGCCATGGGGATGGGAACCTGGCAAGAGTCTCCTCACTCACTTGGCGCACATCAGAAAATGTGGGGAGCCCAGCAGTTATGGCCTAAGGCAAGAGGGCCCTCATCACCGAGGGGAGGAGGATCCCAGCACACTCCAACTGCCACCAGAGGGCCCACGTCGCCAAGGTGACGTGTGCCAGACAGGCATGATTGACCTCACAGCAGAGGGCCCACCTCACAGAAGGGTGAGGAACCCAGCCAGGATCAGACTCTCACCTGAGGGCCCACATCAGCAAGGGGATGGGAACCAGTCAGGACTGTCTTCCCTCCAGTGGGGTCACATCATCGAAAGGTGCGGAACCCAGCACATGTGGCCTCAAATCAGAGGACACATATCACAAAGGGAATGGGAGTGAGGCAGGCAGGAGTAGCCTAAAAACAGAGGGCCCAAAGAATAAGAAAGGTGAGGAATCCAGCAGTTGGAACCTCCCAGCAGGCGGCCCAGAGCACAGAAGCTATGGGATGCAGGCAGGAGTGAACTAATACCAGAGAGCCCACATCATGAAACTGTGAGCAACCCAGGCTTTGGGACCTCAGAGCAGAAGGCCCACATCCCAATGGGGATGTGAACCTGGCTGGAGTGTCCTCGCACCACTGGGCGCACATCACAAAATGTGGGGAGCCCAGCAGTTAGGGCCTGACGCCAGAGGGCCCTCATCACCCAGGAGAGGAGGCTCCCAGCAGGCTCCAAGTGCCACCAGAGGGCTCATGTCCACAAGGCGAGGTGAGCAAGCCAGGCAGGAGTGACCTCACAGCAGACGGCCCACCTCACAGATGGGTGAGGAACCCAGCCAGGATCAGACTCTCAACAGAGGGCCCACATCACCAAGGGGATGTGAACCAGGCAGGAGTCTCCTAAGACCATTGGTCCCACATCATCGAAAGGTGAGGAACCCAGCACATGTGGCCTCAAACCAGACGACACACATCACGAAGGGGCTGGGAGTGAGGCAGGCAGGAGGATCCTCACAACAGAGGGCCCAAAAAATTAAAAAAGTGAGGAATCCAGCAGTTGGAACCTCCCAGCAGGCGGCCAAGAGCACAGAGGCTATGGGATCCAGGCCTCTGTGAACACCAGAGAGCCCACATCATGAAAATGTGAACAACCCAGCCGTTGGGACCTCAGAGCAGAAGGCCCACATCTCCATGGAGATGGGATCCTAAGAGGAGTGCCAAAGCATCACTGGGCTCCCTAAGAAAAGTTGGTGAGCCCAGCAGTTAGGGCCTGACGCAAGAGGGCCCTCATCACCGGGGGGAGGAGATTCCCAGCACGCTCCAACTGCCACCACACGGCTGACTTCACCAAGGCAATGTGTGCCAGCCATGCAGGAGTGACCTATCAGCAGAGGGTCTCCCTCACAGGTGGGTGAGGAACAAAGCCAGGAACAGACTCTCACCAGGGGGTCCACATAACCACGTGGATGAGAACCAGGCAGGAGTGTCCTCACACTAGTGGGGCCACATCATCGAAAGGTGAGGAACCCAGAAAAGGTGGCCACAAACCAGAGGACCCACATCACCAAGGGGTTGAGAGTGAGGTAGGTGTCTGGACGGGCATATTTAACACTCATTTCCCACCAGGAAGAGAAATTAACCAAAGGCTCAGCGTGCCCTGCCAGAAGCAGATTAGGGCCTGAAGCAGTCTTGCGGGTTTGCGGCCAGCTCACAAGAAAGCGAGTTGAAGAAAGGAGCTCAGGGGCCCTGTAATTCACAAACCTGGAGAGTTATAAATGACAGATAACGTCCAAAAATATATTGAAGTAAGGCTGCGAAGAGGACTTGAAAGCGGGGCAGAATTTCAGGAAACCAATTTCAGGAGGTAGACTGGATTTGCATTTAAAGCATAGGAAAAGAGGCAGAACATCGACAATGATGCACTTGGCCAAAAAGGGCGTATGCGTTTTTTCCTGAATATATTCAGGAAAAAACGCATACGCCCTTTTTGGCCAACCAAGCAAGCTTGCAAAGGAAATCTGCACTACAATGAAGTCTCACTGCCCCCCGGTCAAAAGGGCTATCTGAAAAAGTGTAAAATCCAGAAAGGCAGGACAGGCCATGGAGAACTGGGAGCCTTGTTATGCTGATGGGCGGCATGTAAATTGCCAACAGCCACTCTGGAGAAGTGTATGGTGTTTCCTGAAACATCCAAAAAACAAAGCAACAGAGCCTAGGGCACTTCCACTTATGGTCCTATAGCTTAGGGAAATAATAATCAAAAGGCACAGCCTCCCCAAAGTTTGGGATGGCTCTGTTTACAAGAACCTCGTTTACGGTACAGGTTCAATATCGCAGAAAGCGAAAAATGGATAAAGAAATTGTGTTACTTACGTACAATGCAATATCACTCAGCAAAGAAATCTATGTCATCAGGCCCGTGACAGCATAATGAGTGGATTCAGGCACGATGATTCTAAGTGAAATAAGTCACACAGAAAAAGAAACATCATAAGATATCACTACTACACGGAATGTAAACTTGGCCAGACAAGAACTGAATTACAAAACAGAACAGGGTCTCAAGATTAGAAAACCAACTTATGCTTGCTTAAGGGGAAAGGTGAGTTGGGGTGCTTCATAAAACCAGAGATTGAAATTAGCACAGATACTGTTCCATAAGCCAAATATGTAATAGACAAGAGCTACTCCTTGCTCAACGAAGTGGACTCAACACCCCATATTAAACGACTAAGAATATACCTGACTAGTAAGAATCTTAAAACCTATGGATTTATATGTCTCCGAAAGAGAATCAAGTGTGTGTACAGTGTCATAAACGCAGCAGTGATAGGATTGGTGAGGTTCGGTTAGCAAATGCAGACTCTTTGAAGTCATATTGCATGGTACCCATTCCATGGGTCTCAACTCTCCAGGTTTAAGGGATTCTTCCTTCAGCTAAAACATGCATGTGGAACCCAGAGTATGATCCACCGTGTGATCGGGAAACGTGTTCAAATGTGTCTCAGTTTTCGTCCCCTGGTACTCGGGTGCAACATTCCAGACGCTTTACTAACACTCTCCCCACTTGGATAGTCAGTGCCTTTAACCTCCTGTTTGGCCCAGTTTGCAATTTCTTCGGAAGATGAACAGGAATAAGGAGAAGCAATGGGAGACTATCTGTAGGTGTCTGGACGGGCAAATTTAACTCTCATTTCCCACCAGGAAGTTAAATGAACCAAAGGCTCCGTGTGCCATGCTGGAACTAGATTAGGGCCTGAGGAGATCCTGCGGTGTTGCGGCCAGCTCACAAGAAAGCGAGTTGAAGAAAGGAGCTCAGGGACACTGTAATTCAGTAACCTGCGGAGTTATAAATGACAGCTATCATCCAAAATTATACTGAAGTAAGGCTGCGAAGAGGACTTGAATGCGGGGCAGAATTGCTGGAAACTGATTTCAGAACGTACACGGGAGTAGCTCTTAAAGCATAGGAAAAGAGATAGAACTTGGAAAATAATGCACTTGGCAAAAAAGGGCATATGTGTTTTATCCAGAGCTCTCATAACTGAGGGGAGGAGATTCCCAGCAGGCTCCAAGTGCCACCTGAGGGCTCACATTGCCAAGGCAACGTGAGCATGCCAGGCAGGAGTTACCTCACAGCAGAGGTCCCACCTCACAGAAGGGTGAGAAACCCAGCCAACATCAGACTCTCACCAGAGGGCCCACATCACCAAGGGGATGGGAACCAGGCAGGAGTGTCTTCACATCAGTGGGGCCACATCATCGAAAGCTGAGGTACTCAGCACATGTGTCCTCAAACCAGAGGACCCACATCACCAAGGACCTCGGAGTGAGGCAGGCAGGAGTAGCCTCACAACACTGGGCACATAGAATAAAAAAGTGAGGAATCCAGCAGTTGGAACCTCCCAGCAGGCGGCCCAGAGCACCGAGGCTATGGGATCCAGGCCACAGTGAACTCACAGAACAGGGCCCATGTCATGAAACTGAGCAACCCAGCCATTGGGACCTCAGAGCAGGAGGCCCACATCCCCATGGGGATGGAATTCTGGTAGGAGTGTCCTCGCACCACTGAGAACATATCAGAAAATTTTGGGCGACCAGCAGTTAGGGCCTGACGCCAGAGGGCACTCATCACCGAGAAGAGGAGGCTCCCAGCAGGCTCCAACTGCCACCAGAGGGCTGACGTCGCCAAGGCGATGTGTGCCAACCAGGCACGAATGACCTCACAGCAGAGGGCCCACCTCACAGAAGGGTGAGGAACACAGCCAGGATCAGACTCTCACCAGAGGGCCCACATCACCAAGGGGATGGGAACCAGGCAGGAGTGTCCCCACACCAGTGGGACAACATCATCGAAAGGTGAGGATCCCAGCACATGTGTCCTCAAACCAGAGGAACCACATCACCAAGGGGTTCGGAATGAGGCTGGCAGGACTGGCCTCACAACACAGGGTCCATAGAATATAAAAGTTGAGGAATCCAGCAGTTGGAACCTCCCAGCAAGTGGCCCAGAGCACCGAGGCTATGGGATCCAGGCCGCAGTGAACTCACAGCAGAGGGCCCACATCATGAACCTGTGAGCAGCCCAGCTGTTGGGACCTCAGAACAGAAGGCCCACATCCCCATTGGGATGGGAACCTGGCAGGAGTGGCTTTGCACCACTTAGCACATATCAGAAAATGTTAGGAGCCCAGCAGTTAGGGCCTGATGCCAGGGGGCCCTCATAACTGAGGGGAGGAGACTCCCAGCAGGTTCCAACTGCCAACAGAGGGACCACGTCTACAAGGTGGCATGCGCCAGCCAGGCAGTAGTGACCTCACAGCAGAGGGCCTATCTCACAGAAGGGTGAGGAACCGAGGAAGGATGAGACTCTCACCAGAGGGCCCACAACACCAAGGGGATGGGAACCAGTCAGGACTGTCCTCCCACCAGTGGGGCCACATCATCGAAAGGTGAGGAACCCAGCACATGTGGCCTCATATCAGAGGACATACATCACAAAGGGGATGGGAGTGAGGCAGGTAGGAGTAGCCTAAAAACAGAGGGCCCAAAGAATAAAAAAAGTGAGGAATCCAGCATTTGGAACCTCCCAGCAGGCGGCCGAGAGCACAGAAGCTATGGGATGCAGGCAGGAGTTAACTAACACCAGAGAGCCCACATCATGAAACTGTGAGCAGCCCAGGCATTGGGACCTCAGAGCAGAAAGCCCACATCCCCATGGGGATGGGAACCTGACAGGAGTGTCCTGGCATCACTGGGCTCACATCAGAAAACGTGGGGAGCCCAGCAGTTAGAGCCTGATGCTAGAGGGCCGTCATCACCGAGGGCAGGAGGCTCCCAGCAGGTTCCATGTGCCAACAGAGGGCCCATGTCGTCAAGGTGATGTGTGCTAGTCAGGCAGGATTGACCTCACAGCAGAGGGCCTACCTCACAGAAGAGTGAGGAACCCAGCCAGGATAAGACTGTCACCAGAAGGCCCACATCACCAAGGGGATGGGAACCAGACAGGAGTGTCCTCACACCAGTGGGGCCACATCATTGAAAGTTGCCTAACCCAGCACATGTGGCCTCAAACCAGAAGACCCACATCACGAAGGGGTTGCGAGTGAGGCAGGCAGGAGGAGCATCACAACACAGGACCCATAGAATACAAAAGTTGAGGAATCGAGCAGTTGGAACCTCCCAGCAGGCAGCCAAGACCACAGAGGCTATGGGATCCAGGCCACAGTGAACTAACACCAGAGAGCCCACATCATGAAATTGTGATCAACCCAGCCGTTGGAACCTCAGAGCAGAAGGCCCACATCCCCATGGGGATGGGAACCTAAGAGGAGTGCTTGAGCAACACTGGGCTCACTAAGAAAAGTTGGGGAGCCCAGCAGTTAGGGCCTGACGTCAGAGGGCCCTCATCACAGAGCTGAGGAGGCTCCCAGCAGGGTCCAATTGCCACCAGAGGGCTCATGTCAACAAGGCGAGGTGAGCAACCCAGGCAAGAGTTACCTGATAGTAGAGGGCCCACCTCACAGATGGGTGAGGAACCCAGCCAGGATCAGACTCTCACCAGAGGGCCCACATCACAAAGGGGATGGGACCCAGTCAGGATTATCCTCACACCAGTGGGGCCTCATCATCTTAAGGTGAGGAACCCAGCACATGTGTCCTCAAACCAGAGGACCCACATCACCAAGGGCCTTGGAGTGAGGCAGGCAGGAGTAGCCTCACAACACAGGGCACATAATATAAAAAACGTGAGGATTCCAGCATTTAGACCTTCCAGCAGGCGGCCCAGAACACCGAGGCTATGGGATCCAGGCCACAGTGAACTCACAGCAGAGGGCCCACATCACAAAACTGTGAGCAACCCAGCAGTTGAGACCTCAGCGCAGAAGGACCACATCCCCATGGGAATGGGAACCTGGCTGGAGTGTCCTCGCACCACTGGGCGCACATCAGAAAATGTGGGGAGCCCACCATTTAGGGCCTGACGCCAGAGGGCCGTCATCACCGAGAGGAGGAGGCGCCCTGCACGCTCCAACTGCCACCAGAGGGCTCACGTCTCCAAGGTGACGTGTGCCAGCCAGGCAGGAGTGACCTCACAGCAGAGGGCCTACCTCACAGAACGTTGAGGAACCCAGCCAGGATTAGACTCTCGCCAGAGGGCCCACCTCACCAAGGGGATGGGAACCAGGCAGGAGTGTCCTCACACGAGTGGGGTCACATCATCGAAAGGTGAGGAACGCAGCACATGTGGCCTCAAGCCATAGGACAGTCATCACCAAGGGGCTGGCAGTGAGGCAGGCAGGAGGAGCCTCACAACAGAGGGCACATAGAATAAAAAAGTTGAGGAATCCAGCAGTTGGAACCTCCCAGCAGGCGGCTCAGAGCACCGATGATAAGGGATCCTTGCTGGAGTGAACTCACAGCAGAGGGCCCACATCTTGGTACTGTGAGCAAGCCAGCCGTTTTGACCTCAGAGCAGAAGGCCCATATCGCCATGGGGATGGGAACCTGGCAAGAGTCTCCTCACTCACTTGGCGCACATCAGAAAATGTGGGGAGCCCAGCAGTTATGGCCTAAGGCAAGAGGGCCCTCATCACCGAGGGGAGGAGGATCCCAGCACACTCCAACTGCCACCAGAGGGCCCACGTCGCCAAGGTGACGTGTGCCAGACAGGCATGATTGACCTCACAGCAGAGGGCCCACCTCACAGAAGGGTGAGGAACCCAGCCAGGATCAGACTCTCACCTGAGGGCCCACATCAGCAAGGGGATGGGAACCAGTCAGGACTGTCTTCCCTCCAGTGGGGTCACATCATCGAAAGGTGCGGAACCCAGCACATGTGGCCTCAAATCAGAGGACACATATCACAAAGGGAATGGGAGTGAGGCAGGCAGGAGTAGCCTAAAAACAGAGGGCCCAAAGAATAAGAAAGGTGAGGAATCCAGCAGTTGGAACCTCCCAGCAGGCGGCCCAGAGCACAGAAGCTATGGGATGCAGGCAGGAGTGAACTAATACCAGAGAGCCCACATCATGAAACTGTGAGCAACCCAGGCTTTGGGACCTCAGAGCAGAAGGCCCACATCCCAATGGGGATGTGAACCTGGCTGGAGTGTCCTCGCACCACTGGGCGCACATCACAAAATGTGGGGAGCCCAGCAGTTAGGGCCTGACACCAGAGGGCCCTCATCACCCAGGAGAGGAGGCTCCCAGCAGGCTCCAAGTGCCACCAGAGGGCTCATGTCCACAAGGCGAGGTGAGCAAGCCAGGCAGGAGTGACCTCACAGCAGACGGCCCACCTCACAGATGGGTGAGGAACCCAGCCAGGATCAGACTCTCAACAGAGGGCCCACATCACCAAGGGGATGTGAACCAGGCAGGAGTCTCCTAAGACCATTGGTCCCACATCATCGAAAGGTGAGGAACCCAGCACATGTGGCCTCAAACCAGACGACACACATCACGAAGGGGCTGGGAGTGAGGCAGGCAGGAGGAGCCTCACAACAGAGGGCCCAAAAAATTAAAAAAGTGAGGAATCCAGCAGTTGGAACCTCCCAGCAGGCGGCCAAGAGCACAGAGGCTATGGGATCCAGGCCTCTGTGAACACCAGAGAGCCCACATCATGAAAATGTGAACAACCCAGCCGTTGGGACCTCAGAGCAGAAGGCCCACATCTCCATGGAGATGGGATCCTAAGAAGAGTGCCAAAGCATCACTGGGCTCCCTAAGAAAAGTTGGTGAGCCCAGCAGTTAGGGCCTGACGCAAGAGGGCCCTCATCACCGGGGGGAGGAGATTCCCAGCACGCTCCAACTGCCACCACACGGCTGACTTCACCAAGGCAATGTGTGCCAGCCATGCAGGAGTGACCTATCAGCAGAGGGTCTCCCTCACAGGTGGGTGAGGAACAAAGCCAGGAACAGACTCTCACCAGGGGGTCCACATAACCACGTGGATGAGAACCAGGCAGGAGTGTCCTCACACTAGTGGGGCCACATCATCGAAAGGTGAGGAACCCAGAAAAGGTGGCCACAAACCAGAGGACCCACATCACCAAGGGGTTGAGAGTGAGGTAGGTGTCTGGACGGGCATATTTAACACTCATTTCCCACCAGGAAGAGAAATTAACCAAAGGCTCAGCGTGCCCTGCCAGAAGCAGATTAGGGCCTGAAGCAGTCTTGCGGGTTTGCGGCCAGCTCACAAGAAAGCGAGTTGAAGAAAGGAGCTCAGGGGCCCTGTAATTCACAAACCTGGAGAGTTATAAATGACAGATAACGTCCAAAAATATATTGAAGTAAGGCTGCGAAGAGGACTTGAAAGCGGGGCAGAATTTCAGGAAACCGATTTCAGGAGGTAGACTGGATTTGCATTTAAAGCATAGGAAAAGAGGCAGAACATCGACAATGATGCACTTGGCAACAAAGGGCGTATGAGTTTGTTCCTGAATATATTCAGGAAAAAACACATACGCCCTTTTTGGCAAACCAAGCAAGCTTGCAATGGAAATCCGAACTATGAGTGTCACTTCCCCCCGGTCTAAAGGGCCATCTGAGAAAAGTGTAAAATCCAGAAAGGCAAGACAGGCCATGGGGAAAAAGGAGCCTTGTTATGCTGATGGGCGGGATGTAAATTGCCAACAGCCACTCTGGAGAAGTGTATGGTGTTTCCTGATACATCTGAAAAACAAAGCAACAGAGTCTAGGGCATTTCCACTTATGGTCCTATAGCTTAGGGAAATTAAAATCAAAAAGACACAGCCACCCCAAAATTTGGGACGGCTCTGTTTACAGGAACCTCTTCTACAGTACGAGTTAAATATCCCAGAGAACAAATAATTGATAAAGAAGTTGCGGTACTTACGTACAACAGAATACCACTCAGCAATGAAATCTGTGTCACCAGGCCTGTACCAGCATAATGAGTGGATTGAGGCATGATGATTCTAAGTGAAATAAGTCACACAGAAAAAGAAACATCATAAGGTATCACTAATGCACGGAATGTAAACTTGGCTACACATGAACTGAATTACAAAACAGAACAGGGTCTCAAGATTAGAAAACCAACTTATGCTTGCTTAAGGAGAAAGGTGAGTTAAGGGGGTGCTGCATAAAACCAGAGTTTGAAATTAGCACAGATACCGTTCCATAAGCCAAATATGTAATAGACAAGACCTACCCCCTGCTCAACGAAATGGACTCAACAATGAGGTATCACCTCACACCTGTTAGAATGGGCATCATCTGAAAATCTACAAACAACAAATGCTGGAAAGGGTGTGGAGAAAAGGAACCCTCTTCCACTATTGTTGGGAATATAAATTGATACATTCACTATGGAGAACAATATGGAGTTTCTTAAGAAACTAATAATAGAATTACCATATGATACAGCAATCCCAGGACTGGACATATACCCAGACAAAACCATAAATCAAAAAGAGACATTCACCGCAATGTTCATTGCATCACTATTTACAATATCGAGGTAATGGAAGCAACCTAAATGCCCACAGACAGACGAATGCATAAAGCTGTGGTACATATATAAAATGGAATATTACTAAGCCATGAAAGGAATGAAATTGGGTCATTTGTAGAGACGTCGATGGATCTAGAGACTGTCATACAGAGTGAAGTAAGTCAGAAAGAGAAAAACAAATCTTGTATATTCATGCATATATGTGGAACCTAGAAAAACTGTACAGATTAACCGTTTTGCAAGACATAAATAGAGCAACAGATATAGACAACAATCGTATGGACAACAAGGGGGGAAAGCTCTTGGAGGGGTGGTGGTGGGAGGAGTTGAGAGATTGGGATTGGCATGTAAACATTTATATGTATAAAATAGATAACCAATGAGAACCTGCTGTATAAAAATATAAAATAAAATTCAAAATTAAAAAGAAATAAAATTTAAAAAATAAAACAGAAAAAACAATTATTCCCTTCACATACATGTATTTATATGAATAAATTATTTCCATGCTTATATCTGTAAATACAAAAAAGAGGAATAAAATCTACCTTGAACCAAAAACGAAAAAGAGAAAAAAAAAAACAGAACCCACCAGTTACTCAGAGGAAAACCGTATCAGGGCACTTGCTCCAGTTGTAAACAATTCTGAAGTTGGTCAGTGGTGGGGAATCATCTCCCATTCAGCCAGCAGCCCCCACACAACAAGCGTCCTCATTGCAAAGCTGGGGCACCGTGCCGAGGCATCTGTGAGTAAACGTGAGCTGAGCCCCAGGCCAGTTGCTGCTGAACTGTTCCCGCCCTTCCCAGGTAAAACACCTGAATATATACAAGGACTTGAAAGCCTAGAGGAAGGGCCATGGAGCCACACGAGTGACAGCATGCCAGCTGACTTGGTGCCTGCAGGCCAGCCAGGATGGTCCTGGCCCTGGGTGCTCTTCTGGAAGATTTCCATTTCCCTGCCTGAGATACCCGTCCTGTCCCTGCCCCCACTGCTTTTTACCTTCCTCACCTCTGCCCAGGGAGAAATTCCAGCAGCAGGTATGGGTGACACATCCTCTTCTTTAGCAGGTGGCAGCCTGGCAACTGCTGCAGAAAGTCCAGCAGAGCCCCACTCACACTGGGCCACCCACAAAGCCGTGGCCTCTCACTCCCTCCCACCAGCCCAGCCCCGAGACTGCTGACAGGGCAGAGAAAATGGCGTCAGGCACAGCTGCAGGGGCTTTTGCTGCCTGGAGTGGTATTTATATTGATCTCAACCCAGGCACACCTGGGGAGGGCTGGCCGGCATGGTAAGGCTGCCCAGGTAGCCAATCATCACCCCTCAGGGGCTCACAGTTGCAGAAAATGGAACTTGCTGAACCGGCCAGGTCCAAGGAACAGGTGTGGGCTCCTGAGAGTCAGGATAGACAAGGGGCTGCAGCTTTGGCTTGTTTTCTAATCATTTTATCTGGCCCATGAGTGGGAGACAACTTCAAGAAAACCCTCTCCTAATGAGAGGAACCCAGGAGTCAGGGAGAGGAGGGGTGGGTGGTGGTTGGAGACAGAGGCCTGGTGCCCTGGGTGCAGTGGAAGTCTCTGGAAGACCAGGTGGAGGGAGGCCACACAGAGTGATGCCCAGGGTCACAGACCTGTCGGAGCTGCTGTTTGTTAGTTCAAGTCCTGCTCTGAGGTGCTCTGTGTCAGCTCTGAACGACAGGTGAGCTGGGGGTGCTCTTCAATGAGGGCTATGTGCACGGTTCCTGTGTGCCCAGCCCTGCCACGGTACCTGCAAGGGTAGCTCTGTATCCTGGGAGGGGCCTGACCATGAGAGCCCCGTGGGCTGGGTTGGGGGTGGGGTACCTGCCCAGGAGAGCTCCATATCCTGGGATTGGCCTGACCACGAGAGCCCCATGGGCTGCTGGGGACCTGGTAAAGGATGTCAGGACAGTCAGTGAAGCCACCGAGGATATACCTCCAGTTACTCCTGATTCCTACACCCTGCTGGTCATTCTACCAACCACCAGGACATGGTATTCTGTATTAGTCTTCAATGATGCCTTCTTTTGTATTCCATTAGTCCCAGAGTCACAAGAAATTTTGGCTTGTGAGTGGCAGGACTCAACATACAACTAAAACAACACTTCCGGGCCGTCTTGCCCCAAGGGTTCAAAAATTCCCACACCATCTTTGGGGAAAGCTTAGCTAACGACCGAAAAGTTCTACCTCTGGAAAAGGAAACCCTCCTTCAATATGCAGACGACATTCTGATCGCCAGCCCTACTAAGGAGGCCTCTGAACTACCAAGCCAATAAAGGATAGAAGTTGTCCAAGAAAAAGCTCAAATATCACAGACTGCGGTGACCTGCCTGGGCTTCATTCTCACACAAGGTCAGAGAAGCCCATCCCAGGAAAGGGAAGAAACCATTTGCAGCCTTACCCCTTTCTAAAACTAGAAGACAGCTTAGGGGTTCCTGGGGAGGCCAGGGTTTGCTGCTTCTGGATCCCTAACTACAGTCTACTAGCTGGGCCTCTATATGAAACACTGAAAGGAAAAGATGATGATCCTTTTGAACAGAATCCAGAAGTGGCCTTTCAAGAATGGAAAGAGCAGTCAATTCAGACCCTTGCCCTGGAACTCCCTAATTGAGCTAAACCCTTTGACCTTTCCATTCCCGGTGAAAGGTGAATCGCCATTGGAGAATTAGTGCAAAAACTGGGACCACTTGAAATGGAACAACGCAAGAATGCCATCCAGGTAGGATAAACTACAGTCACCAAGGGGCTTGGCCCACTGCCACATCTGGCCAAGATACTGGCGGTATCTAAAAACCTGGAAATCAGCAGCCCAAAAGGCCACGTCCCTCCTAAGGGAAAAGGACCCCACGTGGTGATCCTAATCACCAACCATGCCCTGAAGTTGCAGGGTTCGCTCCGTGGGCACACCGACCTCGAGTGAGGAGGCCCTCCAACTCCAACATCCAGAGAGATAACCGGGGGCAACAGGGCACCATGACGACTCGTGTGAACATCACTTGACCTGGAGTTTCTCTCATAAAACAACAATAGTGTGTCCCGAAGGAGTAGACTACTGCTTGCAGGACTTCCTGCACCCAGAGGGGAGCTAATAATCTTGGCGGGGGAACCGTATATCACACTGTCACCATAGAAAAGCCTACAGACACCGTGATGATGGTGGCCAATAAGACCGGCTGGACTCCTGTTTACTTCAAAAGCCTGTTGACTCAGTGGCCATCATGGTCCTTGATCACCACTGACCCTGGACTGTCTGGGAGTTGAGCGGGCAGGGCTCTGACACCTGGTGCTGTTTTTACGTTAATTCAGGGGCCTAATTGAAGAAAGAGCAGACTACTGGTCAGAGCATCTAGGCTGGCAGAAACGGTCAGCCTAAGGTGGCCGAACAAATGTGGGCTGGGTGAAACCGGGCCCCACAGCGTCTCTGCACATCTCTTTCCTGGACCCTTAAAGGTCATTAGAATCTATAACACTTCCAATGCTGGTGCTCAGGCGGACGAGCAGGGAGGCAGGGGTCCTGGGGCCAATCAACGTCACCTGGAGGCTGCTGGGGAGAAGTTCTGACCCTCGTCCCCTGGTATGAGGGCTCCCAACTCAGCACTCAGCAGTTACAGAAGAAGGGTCTGCACCCTCAGCACTCCAAGAATGAGGAATGGGACAAAAGGCAGAGGAGGGGTTTGTCCCCAGCAAAGCCCATTAAAAATCCCTGGGAGATAAAAATAGAATCTGGGCAATAAAGTCAAGTCTGACCTTTTTTATCCTTTGTGCTTTGTCTAATTTCACGTGCTCCTAGGGTCCCGCATGCAGAGGTTCCACACCCGGCACTTCAGACCAGATTTCCTGGTGCAGAATGGCTGGGTCGACACCTCAGCTCCTGGGGCCCAGTGCAGACTCCGAGATATAGAGCCTGAGCTGCAGCCAACCCGGCCCTTGAGAGCTCCGCCCCCTCCCTCCCACTGACTCTGACAGGATCTCTACACAGCAGCCCAGCCCACAGCCCACGGGGTAGTGCATGCTCTCACCTCTCCATTCTCTGATGAAAATATAAAGTTTCCTTTGCTTGGGAACCAAACTCAGCCTCGATCTGTTGGCCCCAATGACACTGGGCAGGGGGACCCTTGTTGGGGTCCACTCTGGAGGATCAGTAACAGAAATTGAGACTATTGTAACTTCAATGAACAGATGTGTGAGCCAAAATGTAGTTAACATAGAACAGTTTATAAGGCTCGGGTAAAATAAGATGTTTCTAACACTTCCATTTGATATTTCCATCACTTTATTATAAGCAAGTTCAGTGAAAAGGTTTGTCTTATTTGTCAGGTCAATATTAGAGAAATGAAGTGATTTCTTTCCAAGGATGTACATCTAATAATCTTGGTTAAAGCTTCAATCTTGTTTTAAATGCTTTTCCATTGAAAATGATACCTCTCTTTCAGCTCCCCCATTTCTGAGAAGTATAAAATCTTATAATTTATTATTACCAAAGGGGAAAGGTGGGAGGAGGGATAAATTAACAGTTTGGAATTAACACATACACACTGCTATGTATAAAATAGATCATCAACAAGGAACTACTGTATAGCACAGGGAACTACACTCAATATTGTGCAATAACCTATAAGGGGAAATAATCGGAAAAAGAACAGATATTTTTATTGACATCATCTATCAATGACAGTTAAAGTGTAACCTAAGGGAAGCCAGTGGTGAGTGCTTCTGACCCTGAAGACTTCAGTCATCTAAAGTTTGCACTCTGCCTACTTCCCAAGGCCCTTAATGAACATATGTGTAGCCGTAGCTTAAAAAACTCCCCAGTTTGGGTTTCGGGGAGACACTGATTTTGAAAAAGCCCTGGTGTTCTCCTTACATGAATGGGACTCTTCCTACTGCTAAAACATGTCTGTCACATCCAGAGGATGGTATACCGTCTGATCGGGAAGAGTTTGGAAAAGGCATCTCATCTCCTCATCTCCTGGTGCTCGGGTTCACCCCTCCAGCGTCTTTACTAACAGTCTCCCCACTTGGAGATGTCAACACTGTCAACATCCTGTTGCGTACAGTTTGGAATTTGTCCAGAGGATGAAGCGGAAGGATGAGGAACAATGAGAGACAAGTCCTAGGTGTTCAGACAGGCACATGTCACTCTAATTTCCAATCAGGAAGATGAATTGACCAAAGGCTAGGGTTGCCCATGGAAACAGTATAGGGCTTGAGGAAATCCCACTGCTTTGTGGCCAGTTCCCATAAACACAAGTTGAACAATGGAACTCAGGGGCAGTAAAATTCACGAAACTGCAGAGTTGAAAATATCTATCACTGAAAAATGTCTTGAGGAAAGTCAGAGAAAAGGATTGGCAAGCAAGGGAGAATGGCAGGAAAGGGATTTGAGGAGGTAGAAAGGACTCGCCATTAAGCACAAGAAAAGGGGCTGAACATTGCCGACATTGCAGTTGGCCAAAAAGGCTGTATGTGTTTTTTTCTGTATATATTCAAGAAAAGGGCATACACTTTTTTAGCCAACCAAACAGGTGGGCACTGGAAATCAATACTACAAAAGATATCACTTCGCATCAGTCAGAAGAGCCATCCTCATAAAGTGTAAACGCCAGAAATGCAGGACAGGGCAAGGAGAAGAGGGAGCCCTGTGAGGCTTATAGTGGAAATGTATATTGCCAACGGTCATTCTGGAGAAGTGTATTGTGTTTACTAAAGCATCTAAAAAATGAGCTACAGAGCATAGGGCACTTGCACTCATGGGCGTATATCTTGGGAAAAACAAAAATCGAGAGGACACAGGCACCCCAATGTTTACTGCCCCTCTGTTTAAAAGATCCTCGACTAGGATATAACTTAAATGTCTCTGGAGGGAAAAAATGGATAGAGATGTGGTACTTATGTAGAGTGGAATATTACTCAGCCTGGAAATCAATGAAATATGGCCAGTTGTAACAACTCCGGAGGAGTTACGTATGATCATTCTAAGTGACATAATTCAAAAAGAAAAAGACACATATCATAAGATATCACTTAAAGGTGGAATCCAAAATGGCTACACATGAAATAAATTACAAAACAAAAACATAGTCAAATATGTAGAAAATACGCGTGAGGCTGCTAAACGGGAAAGGTGGGGAGGGGTGAGGCATCATCCAGGAGGTTGAAATTAGCAAAGATACCATTCCAAATACCAAACTGATAATCAACAAGGCCTACACGGTAGCTAAAAGAACTGCACTCAGCACACTCAAGTCACCGGAAAAGAATATCTATGACTGGTAAGAATCTGAAAAAGAATTTATTGATGTCTCTCTGTACGTGAATCAAGTGGATGTACAGCAGCAAGAAACAGAGCTTTGAAAATCAGCTATAACCAATATAGTAATAAATTGAAAAAAATAAACGACAGAGAGACAGAGAAAACCTCTTACAACTTTTCCTCAGGGACGGTGATGCAACATGGATTGAACACATCTAGACCCACAGCAGGATGAGACATAAGGCTGGAAACTGTTCGCGCTAAGAGAAATGTGAGGTTGGGTGAGGAAATGCACACCCTTTAAAGTAATACTACCTGGTACCCATTCAATGGGTCCCAAATCTGCAGGTTCAAGGAATCTTCCTACAGCTAAAACATGCATGGAAAACCCAGAGGACTGTACACCATGTGATCGGGAGATGTGTCTAAAATGCACCTCATTTATCCTCTCCTGGTGCTCCTGTTCATCATTCCAGCCACGTTACTTAGAATCTCCCCACTTAGAGAATCAGCACATTTAAACTTCTGTTTCACACATTTTGCAAATTGTGAGGAGGATGAACGGGAACAGGGGGAACCAATGAGAGAATAGTTGTAGGGGTTTGGACGGGCACATGTCACTCTAATTTCCCATTAAGAATAAGAATTAAAAAAAGGCTCAGCCCGCCTCGCCGGAGCCAAAATAGGGCCTGAAGCAATCCTGCGGTTTTGAGGCCAGCTCACAAAAGAGCAACTTAAAAAATGGAGCTCAGGGTCACTGCAATTCACAAACCTGCAGAGTTATAAATGAAAACTAACGTCCAAAAATATGTTGAGGTAAGGCAAAGAAGAGGATCTGAATGCAAGACAGAATTGCAAGAAACAGATTTCAAGAGATAGATTGGACTCGCCTTTAAAGCACATGAAAAGGGGCAGAATTTCGACAACGATGCAGTTGGCCCAAAAGGGAGTATGCGTTTTTTCCTGAATATATCCAGGAAAAAACGCATACGCACTTTATGGGCAACCAAGCAAGCAAGCAATGCAAATGTGCACAACAAAGAAGTCTCATTTCCCACCGGTCAAAAGGGCCATCCGAAAAAATTGTAAACACCAGAAATGCAGGACAGGCCATGGAGAACAGGGAGCCTTTATACGCTGATGGACAGTGTGTGAACTGCCGAGAGCCACTCTGGAGAAGTGTATGGTGGTTCCTAAATCATCTAAAAAACAGAGCGACAGAGCATAGGGCACTTCCAATCACGGGAGTATATCTAGGGAAGTCTAAAAATCAACAAGACACAAGCACACCACAGTTTAGGGCTACTCTGTTTACAAGAACCTCAACTTCAGTACACCTTAAATATCCCAGGAAAGAGAACAATGGATAAAGAAAATGTGGTACTTATGTACAATGGAATATCTCTTCACCATGAAATCAATGTAATAAGGCTAGTAGAAGGATAAAGAGTGGATTGAGGTCCGATAATACTACTTGAAATAAGTCAAACAGAAAAAGAAACATATCATAAGATATCACTTATAGAGGGAGGATAAATATGGCTGCACAAAAAATGAATTACAAAACAGAACAGTGTCTCACATTTAGAAAACACACTTATGTCAGCTTAAGGGGAAAGGAGAGGTGGGGTGATGCATAAAACCAGAGTTTGAAATTAGCACAGATACCGTTCAATAAACCAAATAGGTATCAGACAAGATCTACACCTTGCTCAATGAACTGGCCTCAACACACCCTATACACCGCAGAGAAATATATCTGAGTAATAAGAATCTTAAAACCCATGTATTGATATCTCTCCATAAGGGAATCAAGTGTGCACAGAGCGGCACAAACACAGCAGTGAAAATGAGCTAAACCCCTTTATAGAAATAAATTTTAAAACCAAAACGCAGAAACAATGAAAGAGAGAAAAATTCTTACAAAATTCGCTCAGGGGCTGTGATGCAACCTGGAATGACCACATATAAACCCACAGCTGGATAAGACATAAGGCTGGACACTTGGGGCTGAAAGGATTGGTGAGCTTTGGTGAGCAACTGCCGAAAGTTTAATGCAATACTTCATGCTACTTATTCCAAGGGTCCCAACACTCCAAGTTGAAGGGAATCTTCCTAGAGCTAAACCATGCATGGGAAATCCAGCGGATGGTATACCATATGATCGGGAAAGGTTTCTAAAATGCACCTCATTTTCCTCTCCTGGGGCTCCGGATCAACATTCCAGCCACTTTACTAACAACATCTCCACATGGAGAGTCAATGCCTTTAAGTTCCGGAATCGCACAGTCTGCAGTTAGTGCGGAAAATGAATGGGAATAGGGGGAACAAGTGAGAAAATAGCTGTAGCGGTTTCAATGGGCACATGTCACTCTAATTTCACATCAGGAAGAAGAATTAACCAAAGGCAGAGCAAGGCGCCCCAGAAGAAGAATAGGTCCTGAAGAAATCCTGTGGATATGAGGCAAGATCACAAAAATAAGAGCTGAAAAATGGAGCTAAGGGCCACTGCAATTCAAAAACCTTCAGAGTTATGAAGGCCAACTATTTTCCAAAAGTATATTGAGATAAGGCTATGAAGAGGCACTGAGAGCAAGGCAGAACTGCAGGAAACCGATTGCAGGAGGTAGAATGGAATTGCATGTAAAGCATAGGAAAAGAGGCAGAACGTCCACAATGATGCACTTGGCCAAAAAGGGCGTATGCGTTTTTTCCTGAATATATTCAGGAAGAAACGCATACGCCCTTTCTGGCCAACCAAGCAAACTCGCAAACGAAATCTGCACTACAATGAAGTCTCACTTCACCTCGGTCAAAGGGCCATCTGAAAAAAGTGTAAAATCCAGAAAGGCAGGACAGGCCATGGAGAACTGGGAGCCTTGTTATGCTGATGGGCGGCATGTAAATTGCCAACAGCCACTCTGGAGAAGTGTATGGTGTTTCCTGAAACATCCAAAAAACAAAGCAACAGAGCTGAGGGCACTTCCAATTACGGTCCTATAGCTTAGGGAAATTAAAATCAAAATGACACAGCTACCCCAAAGTTTGGGACGGCTCTGTTTACAAGAACCTCGTTTACGGTACAGGTTCAATATCGCAGAAAGCGAAAAATGGATAAAGAAGTTGTGGTACTTACGTACAATGCAATATCACTCAGCAATGAAATCTATGTCATCAGGCCCGTGACAGCATAATGAGTGGATTCAGGTATGATGATTCTAAGAGAAATAAGTCACACAGAAAAAGAAACATCATAAGATATCACTACTACACGGAATGTAAACTTGGCTACACAGAAACTAAATTACAAAACAGAACAGCGTCTCAAATGTAGAAAACCAACTTATGCTTGCTTAAGGGGAAAGGTGAGTTGGGGTGCGGCATAAAACCACAGATTGAAATTAGCAGAGATACCGTTCCATAAGACAAATATGTAATAGACAAGAGCTACTCCTTGCTCAACGATGTGGACTCAACACCCAATATTAAATGCCTAAGAATATACCTGACTAGTAAGAATCTTAAAACCTATGGATTTATATGTCTCCGAAAGAGAATCAAGCGTGTATACAGCAGCATAAACGCAGCAGTGATAGGATTGGTGAGGTTCGGTGAGCAAATGCAGACCCTTTGAAGTCATATTGCATGGTACCCATTCCATGGGTCTCAACTCTCCAGGTTTAAGGGATTCTTCCTTCAGCAAAAACATGCATGTGGAACCCAGAGTATGATCCACCGTGTGATCGGGAAACGTGTTCAAATGTGTCTCAGTTTTCATCCCCTGGTACTCGGGTGCAACATTCCAGACGCTTTACTAACACTCTCCCCACTTGGAGAGTCAGTGCCTTTAACCTCTTGTTTGGCCCAGTTTGCAGTTTCTGTGTAAGATAAACAGGAAGAGGGAGAATCAATGAGAGACTAGGTGGAGGTGTCTGGACGGGCAAATTTAACTCTCATTTCCCACCAGGAAGAGGAATTAACCAAAGGCTCAGCATACGATGCCGGAACCAAACTAGGGCCTGAAGCAATCCTGCGGTGTTGCGGTCAGCTCACAAGAAAGCGAGTTGAAGAAAGGAGCTCAGGGGCACTGTAATTCACAAACCTACAGAGTTATAAATGACAGCCATCTTCCAAAAATATCTTAAAGTAAGGCTGCCAAGAGGAGTTGAAAGCGGGGCAGAATTGCAGGAAACAGATTTCAGGAGGTAGACTGGAATTGCATGTAAAGCATAGGAAAAGAGGCAGAACGTCCACAATGATGCACTTGGCCAAAAAGGGCGTATGCGTTTCTTCCTGAATATATTCAGGAAAAAACGCATACGCCCTTTTTGGCCAACCAAGCAAGCTTGCAAAGGAAATCTGCACTACAATGAAGTCTCACTGCCCCCCGGTCAAAAGGGCCATCCGAAAAAAGTGTAAAATCCAGAAAGGCAGGACAGGCCATGGAGAACTGGGAGCCTTGTTATGCTGATGGGCGGGATGTAAATTGCCAACAACCACTCTGGAGAAGTGTATGGTGTTTCCTGAAACATCCAAAAAACCAAGCAACAGAGCCTAGGGCATTTCCACTTATGGTCGTATAGCTTAGGGAAATAATAATCAAAAAGACACAGCCTCCCCAAAGTTTGGGACGGCTCTGTTTACAAGAACCTCGTTTACGGTACAGGTCCAATATCGCAGAAAGCGAAAAATGGATAAAGAAATTGTGGTACTTACGTACAATGCAATATCACTCAGCAAAGAAATCTATGTCATCAGGCCCGTGACAGCATAATGAGTGGATTCAGGTATGATGATTCTAAGAGAAATAAGTCACACAGAAAAAGAAACATCATAAGATATCACTACTACACGGAATGTAAACTTGGCTACACAGGAACTGAATTACAAAACAGAACAGGGTGTCAAATGTAGAAAACCAACTTATGCTTGCTTAAGGGGAAAGGTGAGTTGGGGTGCTGCATGAAACCAGAGATTGAAATTAGCACAGACACCGTTCCATAAGCCAAATATGTAATAGACAAGAGCTACTCCTTGCTCAACGAAGTGGACTCAACACCCAATATTAAACGCCTAAGAATATACCTGACTAGTAAGAATCTTAAAACCTATGGATTTATATGTCTCTGAAAGAGAATCAAGGGTGTGTACAGCGGCATAAACGCAGCAGTGATAGGATTGGTGAGGTTCGGTGAGCAAATGCAGACCCTTTGAAGTCATATTGCATGGTACCCATTCCATGGGTCTCAACTCTCCAGGTTTAAGGGATTTTTCCTTCAGCTAAAACATGCATGTGGAACCCAGAGTATAATCCACCGTGTGATCGGGAAACGTGTTCAAATGTGTCTCAGTTTTCGTCCCCTGGTACTCGGGTGCAACATTCCAGACGCTTTCCTAGCACTCTCCCCACTTGGAGAGTCAGTGCCTTTAACCTCCTGTTTGGCCCAGTTTGCAATTTCTGTGGAAAATGAACAGGAATAGGGAGAACCAATGAGAGACTAGGTGGAGGTGTCTGGACGGGCAAATTTAACTCTCATTTCCCACCAGGAAGAGGAATTAACCAAAGGCTCCGTGTGCCATGCTGGAACTAGATTAGGGCCTGAGGAGATCCTGCGGTGTTGCGGCCAGCTCACAAGAAAGCGAGTTGAAGAAAGGAGCTCAGGGGCACTGTAATTCACAAACCTGCAGAGTTATAAATGACAGCTATCTTCCAAAAATATATTGCAGTAAGGCTGCCAAGAGGAGTTGAATGTGGGGCAGAATTGCAGGGAACCGATTTCAGGAGGTAGACTGGAATTGCATGTAAAGCATAGGAAAAGAGGCAGAACGTCCACAATGATGCACTTGGCCAAAAAGGGCGTATGCGTTTTTTCCTGAATATATTCAGGAAAAAACGCATACGCCCTTTTTGGCCAACCAAGCAAGCTTGCAAAGGAAATCTGCACTACAATGAAGTCTCACTGCCCCCCGGTCAAAAGGGCTATCTGAAAAAAGTGTAAAATCCAGAAAGGCAGGACAGGCCCTGGAGAACTGGGAGCCTTGTTATGCTGATGGGCGGCATGTAAATTGCCAACAGCCACTCTGGAGAAGTGTATGGTGTTTCCTGAAACATCCAAAAAACAAAGCAACAGAGCCTAGGGCACTTCCACTTATGGTCCTATAGCTTAGGGAAATTAAAATCCAAAAGACACAGCCACCCCAAAGTTTGGGCCAGCTCTGTTTACAAGAACCTCGTTTACGGTACAAGTTCAATATCACAGAAAGCGAAAAATGGATAAAGAAGTTGTGGTACTTACGTACAATGCAATATCACTCAGCAATGAAATCTATGTCATCAGGCCCGTAGCAGCATAATGAGTGGATTCAGGTACGATGATTCCAAGTGAAATAAGTCACACAGAAAAAGAAACATCATAAGATATCACTACTACACGGAATGTAAACTTGGCTACACAAGAACAGAATTACAAAACAGAACAGGGCCTCAAATGTAGAAAACCAACTTATGCTTGCTTAAGGGGAAAGGTGAGTTGGGGTGTTGCATAAAACCAGAGATTGAAATTAGCACAGATACCGTTCCATAAGCCAAATATGTAATAGACAAGAGCTACTCCTTGCTCAACGAAGTGGACTCAACACCCCATATTAAACGCCTAAGAATATACCTGACTAGTAAGAATGTTAAAACCTATGGATTTATACGTCTCCGAAAGAGAATCAAGCGTGTGTACAGCGGCATAAGCACAGCAGTGATAGGATTGGTGAGGTTCGGTGAGCAAATGCAGACCCTTTGAAGTCATATTGCATGGTACCCATTCCATGGGTCTGAACTCTCCAGGTTTAAGGGATTCTTCCTTCAGCTAAAACATGCATGTGGAACCCAGAGTATGATCCACCGTGTGATCGGAAAACGTGTTCAAATGTGTCTCAGTTTTCGTCCCCTGGTACTCGGGTGCAACATTCCAGATGCTTTACTAACACTCGCCCACTTGGAGAGTCAGTGCCTTTAAACTCCTGTCTGGCCCAGTTTGCAATTTCTGTGGAAAATGAACAGGAATAGGGAGAACCAATGAGAGACTAGGTGGAGGTGTCCGGACGGGCAAATTTAACTCTCATTTCCCACCAGGAAGAGGAATTAACCAAAGGCTCAGCGTGCCATGCTGGAACCACACTAGGGCCCGAAGCAATCCTGCGGTGTTGCGGCCAGCTCACAAGAAAGTGAGTTGAAGAAAGGAGCTCAGGGGCACTGTAATTCACAAACATGCAGAGTTATAAATGACAGCCATCTTCCAAAAATATATTAAAGTAAGGCTGCCAAGAGGTGTTGAAAGCGGGGCAGAATTGCAGGAAACCGATTTCAGGAGGTAGACTAGAATTGCATGTAAAGCATAGGAAAAGAGGCAGAACGTCCACAATGATGCACTTGGCCAAAAAGGGCGTATGCGTTTTTTCCTGAATATATTCAGGAAAAAACGCATACGCCCTTTTTGGCCAACCAAGCAAGCTTGCAAAGGAAATCTGCACTACAATGAAGTCTCACTGCCCCCCGGTCAAAAGGGCTATCTGAAAAAAGTGTAAAATCCAGAAAGGCAGGACAGGCCATGGAGAACTGGGAGCCTTGTTGTGCTGATGGGCGGGATGTAAATTGCCAACAGCCACTCTGGAGAAGTGTATGGTGTTTCCTGAAACATCCAAAAAACCAAGCAACAGAGCCTAGGGCATTTCCACTTATGGTCCTTTAGCTTAGGGAAATAATAATCAAAAAGACACAGCCTCCCCAAAGTTTGGGACGGCTCTGTTTACAAGAACCTCGTTTACGGTACAGGTTCAATATCGCAGAAAGCGAAAAATGGATAAAGAAATTGTGGTACTTACGTACAATGCAATATCACTCAGCAATGAAATCTATGTCATCAGACCCATGACAGCATAATGAGTGGATTCAGGTATGATGATTCTAAGAGAAATAAGTCACACAGAAAAAGAAACATCATAAGATATCACTACTACACGGAATGTAAACTTGGCTACACAGAAACTGAATTACAAAACAGAACAGCGTCTCAAATGTAGAAAACCAACTTATGCTTGCTTAAGGGGAAAGGTGAGTTGGGGTGCGGCATAAAACCACAGATTGAAATTAGCACAGATACCGTTCCATAAGCCAAATATGTAATAGACAAGAGCTACTCCTTTCTCAAGGATGTGGACTCAACACCCAATATTAAACGCCTAAGAATATACCTGACTAGTAAGAATCTTAAAACCTATGGATTTATATGTCTCCGAAAGAGAATCAAGCATGTGTACAGTGGCATAAACGCAGCAGTGATAGGATTGGTGAGGTTCGGTGAGGAAATGCAGACTCTTTGAAGTCATATTTCATGGTACCCATTCCATGGGTCTCAACTCTCCATGTTTAAGGGATTCTTCCTTCAGCTAAAACATGCATGTGGACCCCAGAGTACGATCCACCGTGTGATCGGGAAACATGTTCAAATATGTCTCAGTTTTCGTCCCCTGGTACTCGGGTGCAACATTCCAGTCGCTTTACTAACACTCTCCCCACTTGGAGAGTCAGTGCCTTTAACCTCCTGTTTGGCCCAGTTTGCAATTTCTGTGGAAAATGAACAGGAATAGGGAGAACCAATGAGAGACTAGGTTGAGGTGTCTGGACGGGAAAATTTAACTCTCATTTCCCACCAGGAAGAGGAATTAACCAAAGGCTCAGCATGCCGTGCCAGAACCAAACTAGGTCCTGAAGCAATCCTGCGGTGTTGCGGCCAGCTCACAAGAAAGCGAGTTGAAGAAAGGAGCTCAGGGGCACTGTAATTCACAAACCTGCAGAGTTATTAATGACAGCTATCATCCAAAAATATATTGAAGTAAGGCTGCCAAGAGGAGTTGAATGCGGGGCAGAATTGCAGGGAACCGATTTCAGGAGGTAGACTGGAATTGCATGTAAAGCATAGGAAAAGAGGCAGAACGTCCACAATGATGCACTTGGCCAAAAAGGGCGTATGCGTTTTTTCCTGAATATATTCAGGAAAAAACGCATACGCCCTTTTTGGCCAACCAAGCAAGCTTGCAAAGGAAATCTGCACTACAATGAAGTCTCACTGCCCCCCGGTCAAAAGGGCTATCTGAAAAAAGTGTAAAATCCAGAAACGCAGGACAGGCCATGGAGAACAGGGAGCCTTGTTATGCTGATGGGCGGCATGTAAATTGCCAGCAGCCACTCTGGAGAAGTGTATGGTGTTTCCTGAAACATCCAAAAAACAAAGCAACAGAGCCTAGGGCACTTCCACTTATGGTCCTATAGCTTAGGGAAATTAAAATCCAAAAGACACAGCCACCCCAAAGTTTGGGCCGGCTCTGTTTACAAGAACCTCGTTTACGGTACAAGTTGAATATCACAGAAAGCGAAAAATGGATAAAGAAGTTGTGGTACTTACGTACAATGCAATATCACTCAGCAATGAAATCTATGTCATCAGGCCCGTAGCAGCATAATGAGTGGATTCAGGTACGATGATTCTAAGTGAAATAAGTCACACAGAAAAAGGAACATCATAAGATATCACTACTACACGGAATGTAAACTTGGCTACACAAGAACTGAATTACAAAACAGAACAGGGTGTCAAATGTAGAAAACCAACTCATGCTTGCTTAAGGGGAAAGGTGAGTTGGGGTGCTGCATACAACAAGAGATTGAAATTAGCACAGATACCGTTCCATAAACCAAATATGTAATAGACAAGAGCTACTCCTTGCTCAACGAAGTGGACTCAACACCCCATATTAAACGCCTAAGAATATACCTGACTAGTAAGAATCTTAAAACCTATGGATTTATATGTCTCCGAAAGAGAATGAAGCGTGTGTACAGCGGCATAAATGCAGCAGTGATAGGATTGGTGAGGTTCGGTGAGCAAATGCAGACCCTTTGAAGTCATATTGCATGGTACCCATTCCATGGGTCTCAACTCTCCATGTTTAAGGGATTCTTCCTTCAGCTAAAATATGCATGTGGAACCCAGAGTATGATCCACTGTGTGATCGGGAAATGTGTTCAACTCTGTCTCAGTTTTCGTCCCCTGGTACTCGGGTGCAACATTCCAGATGCTTTACTAACACTCTCCCCACTTGGAGAGTCAGTGCCTTTAACCTCCTGTTTGGCCCAGTTTGCAATTTCTGTGGAAAATGAACAGGAATAGGGAGAACCAATGAGAGACTAGGTGGAGGTGTCCGGACGGGCAAATTTAACTCTCATATCCCACCAGGAAGAGGAATTAACGAAAGGCTCAGCGTGCCATGCCGGAACCACAGTAGGGCCAGAAGCAATCATGCGGTGTTGCGGCCAGCTCACAAGAAAGCGAGTTGAAGAAAGGAACTGAGGGGCACTGTAATTCACAAACCTGCAGAGTTATAAATGACAGCTATCTTCCAAAAATATATTGAAGTAAGGCTGACAAGAGGAGTTGAAAGCGGGGCAGAATTGCAGTAAACCCGATTTCAGGAGGTAGACTGGATTTGCATGTAAAGCATAGGAAAAGAGGCAGAATGTCCACAATGATGCACTTGGCCAAAAAGGGCGTATGCGTTTTTTCCTGAATATATTCAGGAAAAAACGCATACGCCCTTTTGGCTAACCAAGCAAGCTTGCAAAGGAAATCTGCACTACAATGAAGTCTCACTGCCCCCCGGTCAAAAGGGCCATCTGAAAAAAGTGTAAAATCCAGAAAGACAGGACAGGCCATGGAGGACTGGGAGCCTTGTTATGCTGATGGGCGGGATGTAAATTGCCAGCAGCCACTCTGGAGAAGTGTATGGTGTTTCCTGAAACATCCAAAAAACAAAGCAACAGAGCCTAGGGCACTTCCACTTATGGTCCTATAGCTTAGGGAAATTAAAATCAAAAAGACACAGCCACCCCAAAGTTTGGGACGGCTCTGTTTACAAGAACCTCGTTTACGGTACAAGTTCAATATCACAGAAAGCGAAAAATGGATAAAGAAGTTGTGGTACTTACGTACAATGCAATATCACTCAGCAATGAAATCTATGTCATCAGGCCCGTAGCAGCATAATGAGTGGATTCAGGTACGATGATTCTAAGTGAAATAAGTCACACAGAAAAAGAAACATCATAAGATATCACTAATACACGAAATGTAAACTTGGCTACACAGGAACAGAATTACCAAACAGAACAGGGTGTCAAATGTAGAAAACCAACTCATGCTTGCTTAAGGGGAAAGGTGAGTTGGGGTGCTGCATACAACAAGAGATTGAAATTAGTACAGATACCGTTCCATAAGCCAAATATGTAATAGACAAGAGCTACTCCTTGCTCAACGAAGTGGACTCAACACCCCATATTAAACGCCTAAGAATATACCTGACTAGTAAGAATCTTAAAACCTATGGATTTATATGTCTCCGAAAGAGAATCAAGCGTGTGTACAGCGGCATAAACGCAGCAGTGATAGGACTGGTGAGGTTCGGTGAGCAAATGCAGACCCTTTGAAGTCATATTGCATGGTACCCATTCCATGGGTCTCAACTCTCCATGTTTAAGGGATTCTTCCTTCAGCTAAAACATGCATGTGGAACCCAGAGTATGATCCACCGTGTGATCCGAAAACGTGTTCAAATATGTCTCAGTTTTCGTCCCCTGGTACTCGGGTGCAACTTTCCAGACGGTTTACTAACACTCTCCCCACTTGGAGAGTCAGTGCCTTTAACCTCCTGTTTGGCCCAGTTTGCAATTTCTGTGGAAAATGAACAGGAATAGGGAGAACCAATGAGAGACTAGGTGGAGGTGTCTGGACGGGCAAATTTAACTCTCATTTCCCACCAGGAAGAGGAATTAACCAAAGGCTCAGCATGCCATGCCGGAACCAAACTAGGGCCTGAAGCAATCCTGCGGTTTTGCGGCCAGCTCACAAGAAAGCGAGTTGAAGAAAGGAGCTCAGGGGCACTGTAATTCACAAACCTGCAGAGTTATAAATGACAGCTATCTTCCAAAAATATATTGAAGGAAGGCTGCCAAGAGCACTTGAAAGCGGGGCAGAATTATAGGAAACCGATTTCAGGAGGTAGACTGGAATTGCATGTAAAGCATAGGAAAAGAGGCAGAACGTCCACAATGATGCACTTGGCCAAAAAGGGCGTATGCGTTTTTTCCTGAATATATTCAGGAAAAAACGCATACGCCCTTTTTGGCCAACCAAGCAAGCTTGCAAAGGAAATCTGCACTACAATGAAGTCTCACTGCCCCCGGTCAAAAGGGCTATCTGAAAAAAGTGTAAAATCCAGAAAGGCAGGACAGGCCATGGAGAACTGGGAGCCTTGTTATGCTGATGGGCGGGATGTAAATTGCCAACAACCACTCTGGAGAAGTGTATGGTGTTTCCTGAAACATCCAAAAAACCAAGCAACAGAGCCTAGGGCATTTCCACTTATGGTCGTATAGCTTAGGGAAATAATAATCAAAAAGACACAGCCTCCCCAAAGTTTGGGATGGCTCTGTTTACAAGAACCTCGTTTACGGTACAGGTTCAATATCGCAGAAAGCGAAAAATGGATAAAGAAATTGTGCTACTTACGTACAATGCAATATCATTCAGCAAAGAAATCTATGTCATCAGGCCCGTGACAGCATAATGAGTGGATTCAGGTATGATGATTCTAAGAAAAATAAGTCACACAGAAAAAGAAATATCATAAGATATCACTACTACACGGAATGTAAACTTGGCTACACAGGAACTGAATTACAAAACAGAACAGGGTGTCAAATGTAGAAAACCAACTTATGCTTGCTTAAGGGGAAAGGTGAGTTGGGGTACTGCATGAAACCAGAGATTGAAATTAGCACAGACACCGTTCCATAAGCCAAATATGTAATAGACAAGAGCTACTCCTTGCTCAACGAAGTGGACTCAACACCCCATATTAAACGCCTAAGAATATACCTGACTAGTAAGAATCTTAAAACCTATGGATTTATATGTCTCCGAAAGAGAATCAAGCGTGTGTACAGCGGCATAAGCACAGCAGTGATAGGATTGGTGAGGTTCGGTGAGCAAATGCAGACCCTTTGAAGTCATATTGCATGGTACCCATTCCATGGGTCTCAACTCTCCAGGTTTAAGGGATTCTTCCTTCAGCTAAAACATGCATGTGGAACCCAGAGTATGATCCACCGTGTGATCGGAAAACGTGTTCAAATGTGTCTCAGTTTTCGTCCCCTGGTACTCGGGTGCAACATTCCAGATGCTTTACTAACACTCTCCCCACTTGGAGAGTCAGTGCCTTTAAACTCCTGTTTGGCCCAGTTTGCAATTTCTGTGGAAAATGAACAGGAATAGGGAGAACCAATGAGAGACTAGGTGGAGGTGTCCGGACGGGCAAATTTAACTCTCATTTCCCACCAGGAAGAGGAATTAACCAAAGGCTCAGCGTGCCATGCCGGAACAACACTAGGGCCCGAAGCAATCCTGCGGTGTTGCGGCCAGCTCACAAGAAAGCGAGTTGAAGAAAGGAGCTCAGGGGCACTGTAATTCACAAACCTGCAGAGTTATAAATGACAGCTATCTTCCAAAAATATATTGAAGTAAGGCTGCCAAGAGGAGTTGAATGCGGGGCAGAATTGCAGGGAACCGATTTCAGGAGGTAGACTGGAATTGCATGTAAAGCATAGGAAAAGAGGCAGAACGTCCACAATGATGCACTTGGCCAAAAAGGTCATATGCGTTTTTTCCTGAATATATTCAGGAAAAAACGCATACGCCCTTTTTGGCCAACCAAGCAAGCTTGCAAAGGAAATCTGCACTACAATGAAGTCTCACTGCCCCCCGGTCAAAAGGGCTATCTGAAAAAAGTGTAAAATCCAGAAAGGCAGGACAGGCCATGGAGAACAGGGAGCCTTGTTATGCTGATGGGCGGGATGTAAATTGCCAGCAGCCACTCTGGAGAAGTGTATGGTGTTTCCTGAAACATCCAAAAAACAAAGCAACAGAGCCTAGGGCACTTCCACTTATGGTCCTATAGCTTAGGGAAATTAAAATCAAAAAGACACAGCCACCCCAAAGTTTGGGCCGGCTCTGTTTACAAGAACCTCGTTTACGGTACAAGTTCAATATCACAGAAAGCGAAAAATGGATAAAGAAGTTGTGGTACTTACGTACAATGCAATATCACTCAGCAATGAAATCTATGTCATCAGGCCCGTAGCAGCATAATGAGTGGATTCAGGTACGATGATTCTAAGTGAAATAAGTCACACAGAAAAAGAAACATCATAAGATACCACTAACACACGGAATGTAACCTTGGCTACACAAGAACTGAATTACAAAACAGAATAGGGTGTCAAATGTAGAAAACCAACTCATGCTTGCTTAAGGGGAAAGGTGAGTTGGGGTGCTGCATACAACAAGAGATTGAAATTAGTACAGATACCGTTCCATAAGCCAAATATGTAATAGACAAGAGCTACTCCTTGCTCAACGAAGTGGACTCAACACCCCATATTAAACGCCTAAGAATATACCTGACTAGTAAGAATCTTAAAACCTATGGATTTATATGTCTCCAAAAGAGAATCAAGCGTGTGTACAGCGGCATAAATGCAGCAGTGATAGGATTGGTGAGGTTCGGTGAGCAAATGCAGACCCTTTGAAGTCATATTGCATGGTACCCATTCCATGGGTCTCAACTCTCCATGTTTAAGGGATTCTTCCTTCAGCTAAAACATGCATGTGGAACCCAGAGTATGATCCACCGTGTGATCGGGAAATGTGTTCAACTCTGTCTCAGTTTTCGTCCCCTGGTACTCGGGTGCAACATTCCAGACGCTTTACTAACACTCTCCCCACTTGGACAGTCAGTGCCTTTAACCTCCTGTTTGGCCCAGTTTGCAATTTCTGTGGAAAATGAACAGGAATAGGGAGAACCAATGAGAGACTAGGTGGAGGTGTCCGGACGGGCAAATTTAACTCTCATATCCCACCAGGAAGAGGAATTAACCAAAGGCTCAGAGTGCCATGCCGGAACCACACTATGGCCTGAAGCAATCCTGCAGTGTGGCGGCCAGCTCACAAGAAAGCGAGTTGAAGAAACGAGCTCAGGGGCACTGTAATTCACAAACCTGCAGAGTTATAAATGACAGCTATCGTCCAAAAATATATTGAAGTAAGGCTGCCAAGAGGAGTCGAAAGCGGTGCAGAATTGCAGGAAACCGATTTCAGGAGGTAGACTGGAATTGCATGTAAAGCATAGGAAAAGAGGCAGAACGTCCACAATGATGCACTTGGCCAAAAAGGGCGTATGCGTTTTTTCCTGAAGAGGAGAAAACGCATACGCACATTTTGGCCAACCAAGCAAGCTTGCAATGTAAATCTGTACTAAAATGAAATCTCACTGCCCCCTGGTCAAAAGGGGCATCTGAAATAAGTGTAAAATCCAGAAAGGCAGGACAGTCCATGGAGAACTGGGAGTCTTGTTATGCTGATGGGCTGGATGTAAATTGACAACAGCCACTCTGGAGAAGTGTTTGGTGTTTCCTGAAACATCTAGAAAACAAAGCAACAGAGCCTAGGGCACTTCCACTTATGGTCCTATAGCTTAGGGAAATTAAAATCAAAAAGACACAGCCACCCCAAAGTTTGGGACGGCTCTGTTTACAAGAACCTCGTTTACGGTACAAGTTCAATATCGCAGAAAGCGAAAAATGGATAAAGAAGTTGTGGTACTTACGTTCAATGCAATATCACTCAGCAACGAAATCTATGTCATCAGGCCCGTAGCAGCATAATGATTGGATTCAGGTACGATGATTCTATGTGAAATAAGTCACACAGAAAAAGAAACATCATAAGATATCACTACTACACGGAATGTAAACTTGGCTACACAGGAACTGAATTACAAAACAGAACAGGGTCTCTAAAGTAGAAAACCAACTTATGCTTGCTTAAGGGGAAAGGTGAGTTGGGGTGCGGCATAAAACCAGAGATTGAAATTAGCAGAGATACCGTTCCATAAGCCAAATATGTAATAGACAAGAGCTACTCCTTGCTCAACGAATAGGACACAACACCCCATATTAAATGCCTAAGAATATACCTGACTAGTAAGAATCTTAAAACCTATGGATTTATATGTCTCCGAAAGAGAATCAAGCGTGTGTACAGCGGCATAAGCAGAGCATTGATAGGATTGGTGAGGTTCGGTGAGCAAATGCAGACCCTTTGAAGTCATATTGCATGGTACCCATTCCATGGGTCTCAACTCTCCAGGTTTAAGGGATTCTTCCTTCAGCTAAAACATGCATGTGGAACCCAGAGTATGATCCACCATGTGATCGGGAAACGTGTTCAAATGTGTCTCAGTTTTCGTCCCCTGGTACTCGGGTGCAACATTCCAGACGCTTTACTAACACTCTCCCCACTTGGAGAGTCAGTGCCTTTAACCTCCTGTTTGGCCCAGTTTGCAATTTCTGCGGAAAATGAACACGAGTAGGGAGAACCAATGAGAGACTAGCTGGAGGTGTCTGGACGGGCAAATTTAACTCTCATTTCCCACCAGGAAGAGGAATTAACCAAAGGTTCAGCGTGCCATGCCGAAACCACACTAGGGCCTGAAGCAATCCTGCGGTGTTGCGGCCAGCTCACAAGAAAGCGAGTTGAAGAAAGCAGCTCAGGGGCACTGTCATTCACAAACCTGCAGAGTTATAAATGAAAGCTATTGTCCAAAAATATATTGAAGTAAGGCTGCCAAGAGGACTTGAAAGCGGGGCAGAATTGCAGGAAACCGATTTCAGGAGGTAGACTGGAATTGCATGTAAAGCATAGGAAAAGAGGCAGAACGTCCACAATGATGCACTTGGCCAAAAAGGGCGTATGCGTTTTTTCCTGAATATATTCAGGAAAAAACGCATACGCCCTTTCTGGCCAACCAAGCAAGCTTGCAATGTAAATCTGTACTAAAATGAAGTCTCACTGCCCCCCGGTCAAAAGGGGCATCTGAAAAAAGTGTAAAATCCAGAAAGGCAGGACAGGCCAGGGAGAACTGGGAGCCTTGTTATGCTGATGGGCGGGATGTAAATTGACAACAGCCACTCTGGAGAAGTGTTTGGTGTTTCGGGAAACATCTAGAAAACAAAGCAACAGAGCCTAGGGCACTTCCACTTATGGTCCTATAGCTTAGGGAAATTAAAATCAAAAATAGACAGCCACCCCAAAGTTTGGGACCGCTCTGTTTACAAGAACCTCGTTTACGGTACAAGTTCAATATCGCAGAAAGCGAAAAATGGATAAAGAAGTTGTGGTACTTACGTTCAATGCAATATCACTCAGCAACGAAATCTATGTCATCAGGCCCGTAGCAGCATAATGATTGGATTCAGGTACGATGATTCTATGTGAAATAAGTCACACAGAAAAAGAAACATCATAAGATATCACTACTACACGGAATGTAAACTTGGCTACACAGGAACTGAATTACAAAACAGAACAGGGTCTCTAAAGTAGAAAACCAACTTATGCTTGCTTAAGGGGAAAGGTGAGTTGGGGTGCGGCATAAAACCAGAGATTGAAATTAGCAGAGATACCGTTCCATAAGCCAAATATGTAATAGACAAGAGCTACTCCTTGCTCAACGAAGAGGACACAACACCCCATATTAAATGCCTAAGAATATACCTGACTAGTAAGAATCTTAAAACCTATGGATTTATATGTCTCCGAAAGAGAATCAAGCGTGTGTACAGCGGCATAAGCAGAGCATTGATAGGATTGGTGAGGTTCGGTGAGCAAATGCAGACCCTTTGAAGTCATATTGCATGGTACCCATTCCATGGGTCTCAACTCTCCAGGTTTAAGGGATTCTTCCTTCAGCTAAAACATGCATGTGGAACCCAGAGTATGATCCACCATGTGATCGGGAAACGTGTTCAAATGTGTCTCAGTTTTCGTCCCCTGGTACTCGGGTGCAACATTCCAGACGCTTTACTAACACTCTCCCCACTTGGAGAGTCAGTGCCTTTAACCTCCTGTTTGGCCCAGTTTGCAATTTCTGCGGAAAATGAACACGAGTAGGGAGAACCAATGAGAGACTAGCTGGAGGTGTCTGGACGGGCAAATTTAACTCTCATTTCCCACCAGGAAGAGGAATTAACCAAAGGTTCAGCGTGCCATGCCGAAACCACACTAGGGCCTGAAGCAATCCTGCGGTGTTGCGGCCAGCTCACAAGATAGCGAGTTGAAGAAAGCAGCTCAGGGGCACTGTCATTCACAAACCTGCAGAGTTATAAATGAAAGCTATTGTCCAAAAATATATTGAAGTAAGGCTGCCAAGAGGACTTGAAAGCGGGGCAGAATTGCAGGAAACCGATTTCAGGAGGTAGACTGGAATTGCATGTAAAGCATAGGAAAAGAGGCAGAACGTCCACAATGATGCACTTGGCCAAAAAGGGCGTATGCGTTTTTTCCTGAATATATTCAGGAAAAAACGCATACGCCCTTTCTGGCCAACCAAGCAAGCTTGCAATGTAAATCTGTACTAAAATGAAGTCTCACTGCCCCCCGGTCAAAAGGGCCATCTGAAAAAAGTGTAAAATCCAGAAAGGCAGGACAGGCCAGGGAGAACTGGGAGCCTTGTTATGCTGATGGGCGGGATGTAAATTGACAACAGCCACTCTGGAGAAGTGTTTGGTGTTTCGGGAAACATCTAGAAAACAAAGCAACAGAGCCTAGGGCACTTCCACTTATGGTCCTATAGCTTAGGGAAATTAAAATCAAAAATAGACAGCCACCCCAAAGTTTGGAACCGCTCTGTTTACAAGAACCTCGTTTACGGTACAAGTTCAATATCGCAGAAAGCGAAAAATGGATAAAGAAGTTGTGGTACTTACGTTCAATGCAATATCACTCAGCAACGAAATCTATGTCATCAGGCCCATAGCAGCATAATGAGTGGATTCAGGTACGATGATTCTAAGTGAAATAAGTCACACAGAAAAAGAAACATCATAAGGTATCACCACTACACGGAATGTAAACTTGGCTACACAGGAACTGAATTACAAAACAGAACAGGGTCTCTAATGTAGAAAACCAACTTATGCTTGCTTAAGGGGAAAGGTGATTTGGGGTGCTGCATAAAACCAGAGATTGAAATTAGCACAGATACCATTCCATAAGCCAAATATGTAATAGACAAGAGCTACTCCTTGCTCAACGAAGAGGACACAACACCCCATATCAAACGCCTAAGAATATACATGACTAGTAAGAATCTTAAAACCTATGGATTTATATGTCTCCGAAAGAGAATCAAGCATGTGTACAGCGGCATAAGTGCAGCAGTGATAGGATTGGTGAGGTTCGGTGAGCAAATTCAGACCCTTTGAAATCTTATTGCATGGTACACATTATATGGGTCTCAACTCTCCAGGTTTAAGGGATTCTTCCTTCAGCTAAAACATGCATGTGGAACCCAGAGTATGATCCACCGTGTGATCGGGAAACGTGTTCAAATGTGTCTCAGTTTTCGTCCCCTGGTACTCGGGTGCAACATTCCAGACGCTTTACTAACACTCTCCCCACTTGGAGAGTCAGTGCCTTTAACCTCCTGTTTGGCCCAGTTTGCAATTTCTGCGGAAAATGAACAGGAATAGGGAGAACCAATGAGAGATTAGCTGGAGGTGTCTGGACGGGCAAATTTAACTCTCATTTCCCACCAGGAAGAGGAATTAACCAAAGGTTCAGCGTGCCATGCCGAAACCACACTAGAGCCTGAAGCAATCCTGCGGTGTTGCGGCCAGCTCACAAGAAAGCGAGTTGAAGAAAGGAGCTCAGGGGCACTGTCATTCACAAACCTGCAGAGTTATAAATGAAAGCTATTGTCCAAAAATATATTGAAGGAAGGCTGCCAAGAGGACTTGAATGTGGGGCAGAATTGCAGGAAACCGATTTCAGGAGGTAGACTGGAATTGCATGTAAAGCATAGGAAAAGAGGCAGAACGTCCACAATGATGCACTTGGCCAAAAAGGGCGTATGCGTTTTTTCCTGAATATATTCAGGAAAAAACGCATACGCCCTTTCTGGACAACCAAGCAAGCTTGCAATGTAAATCTGTACTAAAATGAAGTCTCACTGCTCCCCGGTCAAAAGGGGCATCTGAAAAAAGTGTAAAATCCAGAAAGGCAGGACAGTCCATGGAGAACTGGGAGCCTTGTTATGCTGATGGGCGGGATGTAAATTGACAACAGTCACTCTGGAGAAGTGTTTGGTGTTTCCTGAAACATCTAGAAAACAAAGCAACAGAGCCTAGGGCACTTCCACTTATGGTCCTATACCTTAGGGAAATTAAAATCAAAAAGACACAGCCACCCCAAAGTTTGGGACGGCTCTGTTTACAAGAACCTCGTTTACGGTACAAGTTCAATATCGCAGAAAGCGAAAAATGGATAAAGAAGTTGTGGTACTTACGTTCAATGCAATATCACTCAGCAATGAAATCTATGTCATGAGGCCCATAGCAGCATAATGAGTGGATTCAGGTACGATGATTCTAAGTGAAATAAGTCACACAGAAAAAGAAACATCATAAGATATCACTACTACACGGAATGTAAACTTGGCTACACAGGAACTGAATTACAAAACAGAACAGGGTCTCAAATGTAGAAAACCAACTTATGCTTGCTTAAGGGGAAAGGTGAGTTGGGGTGCGGCATAAAACCAGAGATTGAAATTAGCACAGATACCGTTCCATAAGCCAAATATGTAATAGACAAGAGCTACTCCTTGCTCAACGACGTGGACTCAACACCCCATATTAAACGCCTAAGAATATACCTGACTAGTAAGAATCTTAAAACCTATGGATTTATATGTCTCCAAAAGAGAATAAAGCGTGTGTACAGTGTCATAAACGCAGCATTGATAGGATTGGTGAGGTTCGGTGAGCAAATGCAGACTCTTTGAAGTCATATTGCATGGTACCCATTCCATGGGTCTCAACTCTCCATGTTTAAGGGATTCTTCCTTCAGCTAAAACATGCATGTGGAACCCAGAGTATGATCCACCGTGTGATCGGGAAACGTGTTCAAATGTGTCTCAGTTTTCGTCCCCTGGTACTCGGGTGCAACCTTCCAGACGCTTTACTAACACTCTCCCCACTTGGAGAGTCAGTGCGTTTAACCTCCTGTTTGGCCCAGTTCGCAATTTCTGTGGAAAATGAACAGGAATAGGGAGAACCAATGAGAGACTAGGTGGAGGTGTCTGAACGGGCAAATTTAACTCTCATTTCCCACCAGGAAGAGGAATTAACCAAAAGCTCCACATGCAATGCCGGAACCAAACTAGGGCCTGAAGCAATCCTGTGGTGTTGCGGCCAGCTCACCAGAAAGCGAGTTGAAGAAAGGAGCTCAGGGGCACTGTAATTCACAAACCTGCAGAGTTATAAATGACAGCTATCTTCCAAAAATATATTGAAGTAAGGCAGCCAAGAGGAATTGAAAGCGGGGCAGAATTGCAGGAAACCGATTTCAGGAGGTAGACTGGAATTGCATGTAAAGCATAGGAAAAGAGGCAGAATGTCCACAATGATGCACTTGGCCAAAAAGGGCGTATGCGTTTTTTCCTGAATATATTCAGGAAAAAACGCATACGCCCTTTTTGGCCAACCAAGCAAGCTTGCAAAGGAAATCTGCACTACAATGAAGTCTCACTGCCCCCGGTCAAAAGGGCCATGTGAAAAAAGTGTAAAATCCAGAAAGGCAGGACAGGCCATGGAGAACTGGGAGCCTTGTTATGCTGATGGGCGGGATGTCAACTGCCAACAGCCACTCTGGAGAAGTGTATGGTATTTCCTGAAACATCTAAAAACAAAGAAACAGAGCGTAGGGCACTTCCACTTATGGTCCTATATCTTAGGGAAATTAAAATCAAAAAGACACAGCCACCCCAAAGTTTGGGCCGGCTCTGTTTACAACAACCTCGTTTACGGTACAAGTTCAATATCACAGAAAGCGAAAAATGGATAAAGAAGTTGTGGTACTTACGTACAATGCAATATCACTCAGCAATGAAATCTATGTCATCAGGCCCGTAGCAGCATAATGAGTGGATTCAGGTATGATGATTCTAAGTGAAATAAGTCACACAGAAAAAGAAACATCATAAGATATCACTACTACACGGAATGTAAACTTGGCTACACAGGAACTGAATTACAAAACAGAACAGGGTCTCAAATGTAAAAAACCAACTTATGCTTGCTTAAGGGGAAAAGTGAGTTGGGGTGCGGCATAAAACCAGAGATTGAAATTAGCACAGATACCGTTCCATAAGCCAAATATGTAATAGACAAGAGCTACTCCTTGCTCAACGAAGTGGACTCAACACCCCATATTAAACGCCTAAGAATATACCTGACTAGTAAGAATCTTAAAACCTATGGATTTATATGTCTCCGAAAGAGAATCAAGCGTGTGTACAGTGGCATAAACGCAGCAGTGATAGGATTGGTGAGGTTCGGTGAGCAAATGCAGACTCTTTGAAGTCATATTGCATGGTACCCATTCCATGGGTCTCAACTCTCCAGGTTTAAGGGATTCTTCCTTCAGCTGAAACATGCATGTGGAATCCAGAGTATGATCTACTGTGTGATCGGGAAACGTGTTCAAATGTGTCTCAGTTTTCCTTCCCTGGTACTCGGGTGCAACATTCCAGACGCTTTACTAACACTCTCCCCACTTGGAGAGTCAGTGCCTTTAACCTCCTGTTTGGCCCAGTTTGCAATTTCTGCGTAAGATAAACAGGAAGAGGGAGAACCAATGAGAGACAAGCTGGAGCTGTCAGGAAGGGCAAATTTAACTCTCATTTCCCACCAGGAAGAGGAATTAACCAAAGGCTCAGCATGCGATGCCGGAACCAAACTAGGGCCTGAAGCAATCCTGCGGTGTTGCGGCCAGCTCACAAGAAAGCGAGTTGAAGAAAGGAGCTCAGGGGCACTGAAATTCACAATCCTGCAGAGTTATAAATGACAGCTATCGTCCAAAAATATATTGAAGGTAGGCTGCCAAGAGGACTTGAAAGCGGGGCAGAATTGCAGGAAACCGATTTCAGGAGGTAGACTGGAATTGCATGTAAAGCATAGGAAAACAGGCAGAACGTCCACAATGATGCACTTGGCCAAAAAGGGCATATGCGTTTTTTCCTGAATATAAACAGGAAAAAACGCATACGCCCGTTTTGGCCAACCAAGCAAGCTTGCAAAGGAAATCTGCACTACAATGAAGTCTCACTGCCCCCCGGTCAAAAGGGCTATCTGACAAAAGTGTAAAATCCAGAAAGGCAAGACAGGCCATGGAGAACTGGGAACCTTGTTATGCTGATGGGCGGGATGTAAATTGCCAGCAGCCACTCTGGAGAAGTGTATGGTGTTTCCTGAAACATCCAAAAAACAAAGCAACAGAGCCTAGGGCACTTCCACTTATGGTCCTATAGCTTAGGGAAATTAAAATCAAAAAGACACAGCCACCCCAAAGTTTGGGACCGCTCTGTTTACAAGAACCTCGTTTACTGTACAAGTTCAATATCGCAGAAAGCGAAAAATGGATAAAGAAGTTGTGGTACTTACGTACAATGCAATATCACTCAGCAATGAAATCTATGTCATCAGGCCAGTAGCAGCATAATGAGTGGATTCAGGTACGATGATTCTATGTGAAATAAGTCATGCAGAAAAAGAAACATCATAAGATATCACTACTACACGGAATGTAAACTTGGCTACACAGGAACTGAATTACAAAATAGAACAGGGTCTCTAATGTAGAAAACCAACTTATGCTTACTTAAGGGGAAAGGTGAGTTGGGGTGCTTCATAAAAGCAGAGATTGAAATTAGCACAGATAGCGTTCCATAAGCCAAATAGGTAATAGACAAGAGCTACTCCTTGCTCAACGAAGAGGACACAACACCCCATATTAAACGCCTAAGAATATACCTGACTAGTAAGAATCTTAAAACCTATGGATTTATATGTCTCCGAAAGTGAATCAAGCGTGTGTACAGCGGCATAAGCGCAGCAGTGATAGGATTGGTGAGGTTCGGTGAGCAAATGCAGGCCCTTTGAAGTCATATTGCATGGTACCCATTCCATGGGTCTCAACTCTCCAGGTTTAAGGGATTCTTCCTTCAGCTAAAACATGCATGTGGAACCCAGAGTATGATCCACCGTGTGATCGGGAAACGTGTTCAAATGTGTCTCAGTTTTCGTCCCCTGGTACTCGGGTGCAACATTCCAGACGCTTTACTAACACTCTCCCCACTTGGAGAGTCAGTGCCTTTAACCTCCTGTTTGGCCCAGTTTGCAATTTCTGCGGAAAATGAACAGGAATAGGGAGAACCAATGAGAGACTAGCTGGAGGTGTCTGGACGGGCAAATTGAACTCTCATTTCCCACCAAGAAGAGGAATTAATCAAAGGCTCAGCGTGCCATGCCAGAACAACACTAGGGCCTGAAGCAATCCTGCGGTGTTGCGGCCAGCTCACAAGAAAGCAAGTTGAAGAAAGGAGCTCAGTTCCACTGTCATTCAGAAACCTGCAGAGTTATAAATGACAGCTATCTTCCAAAAATATATTGAAGGAAGGCTGCCAAGAGGACTTGAAAGCGGGGCAGAATTGCAGGTAACCGATTTCAGGAGGTAGACTGGAATTGCATGTAAAGCATAGGAAAAGAGGCAGAACGTCCACAATGATGCACTTAGCCAAAAAGTGCGTATGTGTTTTTCCCTGAATATATTCAGGAAAAAACGCATACGCCCTTTTGGGTCAACCAAGCAAGCTTGCAAAGGAAATCTGCACTACAATGAAGTCTCACTGCCCCCCGGTCAAAAGGGCTATCTGAAAAAAGTGTAAAATCCAGAAAGGCAGGACAGGCCAAGGAGAACTAGGAGCCTTGTTATGCTGATGGGCGGGATGTAAATTGCCAGCAGCCACTCTGGAGAAGTGTATGGTGTTTCCTGAAACATCCAAAAAACAAAGCAACAGAGCCTAGGGCACTTCCACTTATGGTCCTATAGCTTAGGGAAATTAAAATCAAAAAGACACAGCCACCCCAAAGTTTGGGACGGCTCTGTTTACAAGAACCTCGTTTACGGTACAAATTCAATATCACAGAAACCGAAAAATGGATAAAGAAGTTGTGGTACTTACGTACAATGCAATATCACTCAGCAATTAAATCTATGTCATCAGGCCCGTAGCAGCATAATGAGTGGATTCAGGTACGATGATTCTAAGTGAAATAAGTCACACAGAAAAAGAAACATCATAAGATATCACTACTACACGGAATGTAAACTTGGCTACACAGGAACTGAATTACAAAACAGAACAGGGTCTCAAATGTAGAAAACCAACTTATGCTTGCTTAAGGGGAAAGGTGAGTTGGGGTGCGGCATAAAACCAGAGATTGAAATTAGCACAGATACCGTTCCATAAGCCAAATATGTAATAGACAAGAGCTACTCCTTGCTCAACGAAGTGGACTCAACATCCCATATTAAACGCCTAAGAATATACCTGACTAGTAAGAATCTTAAAACCTATGGATTTATATGTCTCCAAAAGAGAACCAAGTGTGTGTACAGTGTCATAAACGCAGCAGTGATAGGATTGGTGAGGTTCGGTGAGCAAATGCAGACTCTTTGAAGTCATATTGCATGGTACCCATTCCATGGGTCTCAACTCTCCATGTTTAAGGGATTCTTCCTTCAGCTGAAACATGCATGTGGAACCCAGAGTATGATCCACCGTGTGATCGGGAAACGTGTTCAAATGTGTCTCAGTTTTCGTCCCCTGGTACTCGGGTGCAACCTTCCAGACGCTTTACTAACACTCTCCCCACTTGGAGAGTCAGTGCGTTTAACCTCCTGTTTGGCCCAGTTCGCAATTTCTGTGGAAAATGAACAGGAATAGGGAGAACCAATGAGAGACTAGGTGGAGGTGTCTGAACGGGCAAATTTAACTCTCATTTCCCACCAGGAAGAGGAATTAACCAAAGGCTCAACATGCCATGCCGGAACCACACTAGGGCCTGAAGCAATCCTGCGGTGTTGCGGCCAGCTCACAAGAAAGCGAGTTGAAGAAAGGAGCTCAGGGGCACTGTCATTCACAAACCTGCAGAGTTATAAATGACAGCTATCGTCCAAAAATATATTGAAGGAAGGCTGCCAAGAGGACTTGAAAGCGGGGCAGAATTGCAGGAAACCGATTTCAGGAGGTAGACTGGAATTGCATGTAAAGCATAGAAAAGAGGCAGAATGTCCACAATGATGCACTTGGCCAAAAAGGGCGTATGCGTTTTTTCCTGAATATATTCAGGAAAAAACGCATACGCACTTTTTGGCTAACCAAGCAAGCTTGCAAAGGAAATCTGCACTACAATGAAGTCTCACTGCCCCCCGGTCAAAAGGGCCATCTGAAAAAAGTGTAAAATCCAGAAAGGCAGGACAGGCCAAGGAGAACTAGGAGCCTTGTTATGCTGATGGGCGGGATGTAAATTGCCAGCAGCCACTCTGGAGAAGTGTATGGTGTTTCCTGAAACATCCAAAAAACAAAGCAACAGAGCCTAGGGCACTTCCACTTATGGTCCTATAGCTTAGGGAAATTAAAATCAAAAAGACACAGCCACCCCAAAGTTTGGGACCGCTCTGTTTACAAGAACCTCGTTTACTGTACAAGTTCAATATCGCAGAAAGCGAAAAATGGATAAAGAAGTTGTGGTACTTACGTACAATGCAATATCACTCAGCAATGAAATCTATGTCATCAGGCCTGTAGCAGCATAATGAGTGGATTCAGGTACGATGATTCTATGTGAAATAAGTCATGCAGAAAAAGAAACATCATAAGATATCACTACTACACGGAATGTAAACTTGGCTACACAGGAACTGAATTACAAAATAGAACAGGGTCTCTAATGTAGAAAACCAACTTATGCTTACTTAAGGGGAAAGGTGAGTTGGGGTGCTTCATAAAAGCAGAGATTGAAATTAGCACAGATAGCGTTCCATAAGCCAAATAGGTAATAGACAAGAGCTACTCCTTGCTCAACGAAGAGGACACAACACCCCATATTAAACGCCTAAGAATATACCTGACTAGTAAGAATCTTAAAACCTATGGATTTATATGTCTCCGAAAGTGAATCAAGCGTGTGTACAGTGGCATAAGCGCAGCAGTGATAGGATTGGTGAGGTTCGGTGAGCAAATGCAGGCCCTTTGAAGTCATATTGCATGGTACCCATTCCATGGGTCTCAACTCTCCAGGTTTAAGGGATTCTTCCTTCAGCTAAAACATGTATGTGGAACCCAGAGTATGATCCACCGTGTGATCGGGAAACGTGTTCAAATGTGTCTCAGTTTTCGTCCCCTGGTACTCGGGTGCAACATTCCAGACGCTTTACTAACACTCTCCCCACTTGGAGAGTCAGTGCCTTTAACCTCCTGTTTGGCCCAGTTTGCAATTTCTGTGGAAAATGAACAGGAATAGGGAGAACCAATGAGAGACTAGCTGGAGGTGTCTGGACGGGCAAATTTAACTCTCATTTCCCACCAGGAAGAGGAATTAACCAAAGGCTCAGCGTGCCATGCTGGAACCACACTAGGGCCTGAAGCAATCCTGCGGTGTTGCGGCCAGCTCACAAGAAAGCGAGTTGAAGAAAGGAGCTCAGGGGCACTGTAATTCACAAACCTGCAGAGTTATAAATGACAGCTATTGTCCAAAAATATATTGAAGGAAGGCTGCCAAGAGGACTTGAAAGCGGGGCAGAATTGCAGGAAACCGATTTCAGGAGGTAGACTGGAATTGCATGTAAAGCATAGGAAAAGAGGCAGAACGTCCACAATGATGCACT
This sequence comes from Leucopleurus acutus, assembly GCF_964270905.1. Taxonomy (NCBI): domain Eukaryota; kingdom Metazoa; phylum Chordata; class Mammalia; order Artiodactyla; family Delphinidae; genus Leucopleurus; species Leucopleurus acutus. The sequence goes on along the minus strand of NC_139146.1, from coordinate 101,999,079 downwards.
TGGCCAAAAAGGGCGTATGCGTTTTTTCCTGAATATATTCAGGAAAAAACTCATACGCCCTTTTTGGCCAACCAAGCAAGCTTGCAAAGGAAATCTTCACTAAAATGAAGTCTCACTGCCCGCCGGTCAAAAGGGCCATCTGAAAAAAGTGTAAAATCCAGAAAGGCAGGACAGGCCATGGAGAACTGGGAGCCTTGTTATGCTGATGGGCGGGATGTAAATTGACTACAGCCACTCTGGAGAAGTGTATGGTGTTTCCTGAAACATCCAAAAAACAAAGCAACAGAGCCTAGGGCACTTCCACTTATGGTCCTATAGCTTAGGGAAATTAAAATCAAAAAGACACAGCCACCCCAAAGTTTGGGACGGCTCTGTTTACAAGAACCTCGTTTACGGTACAAGTTCAATATCGCAGAAAGCGAAAAATGGATAAAGAAGTTTTGGTACTTACGTATAATGCAATATCACTCAGCAATGAAATCTATGTCATCAGGCCCGTAGCAGCATAATGAGTGGATTCAGGTACGATGATTCCAAGTGAAATAAGACACACAGAAAAAGAAACATCATAAGATATCACTACTACACGGAATGTAAACTTGGCTACACAGGAACTGAATTACAAAACAGAACAGGGTCTCTAATGTAGAAAACCAACTTATGCTTGCTTAAGGGGAAAGGTGAGTTGGGGAGATGCATAAAACCAGAGATTGAAATTAGCACAGATACCGTTCTGTAAGCCAAATAAGTAATAGACAAGAGCTACTCCTTGCTCAACGAAGAGGACACAACACCACATATTAAACGCCTAAGAATATACCTGACTAGTAAGAATCTTAAAACCTATGGATTTATATGTCTCTGAAAGAGAATCAAGCGTGTGTACAGCGTCATAAGCGCAGCATTGATAGGATTGGTGAGGTTCGGTGAGCAAATGCAGACCCTTTGAAGTCATATTGCATGGTACCCATTCCATGGGTCTCAACTCTCCAGGTTTAAGGGATTCTTCCTTCAGCTAAAACATGCATGTGGAACCCAGAGTATGATCCACCGTGTGATCGGGAAACGTGTTCAAATGTGTCTCAGTTTTCGTCCCCTGGTACTCGGGTGCAACATTCCAGATGCTTTACTAACACTCTCCCCAGTTGGAGAGTCAGTGCCTTTAACCTCCTGTTTGGCCCAGTTTGCAATTTCTGCGGAAAATGAACAGGAATAGGGAGAACCAATGAGAGACTAGCTGGAGGTGTCTGGACGGGCAAATTGAACTCTCATTTCCCACCAAGAAGAGGAATTAATCAAAGGCTCAGCGTGCCATGCCAGAACAACACTAGGGCCTGAAGCAATCCTGCGGTGTTGCGGCCAGCTCACAAGAAAGCAAGTTGAAGAAAGGAGCTCAGTTCCACTGTCATTCAGAAACCTGCAGAGTTATAAATGACAGCTATCTTCCAAAAATATATTGAAGGAAGGCTGCCAAGAGGACTTGAAAGCGGGGCAGAATTGCAGGTAACCGATTTCAGGAGGTAGACTGGAATTGCATGTAAAGCATAGGAAAAGAGGCAGAACGTCCACAATGATGCACTTAGCCAAAAAGTGCGTATGTGTTTTTCCCTGAATATATTCAGGAAAAAACGCATACGCCCTTTTGGGTCAACCAAGCAAGCTTGCAAAGGAAATCTGCACTACAATGAAGTCTCACTGCCCCCCGGTCAAAAGGGCTATCTGAAAAAAGTGTAAAATCCAGAAAGGCAGGACAGGCCAAGGAGAACTAGGAGCCTTGTTATGCTGATGGGCGGGATGTAAATTGCCAGCAGCCACTCTGGAGAAGTGTATGGTGTTTCCTGAAACATCCAAAAAACAAAGCAACAGAGCCTAGGGCACTTCCACTTATGGTCCTATAGCTTAGGGAAATTAAAATCAAAAAGACACAGCCACCCCTAAATTTGGGCCGGCTCTGTTTACAAGAACCTCGTTTACGGTACAAATTCAATATCACAGAAACCGAAAAATGGATAAAGAAGTTGTGGTACTTACGTACAATGCAATATCACTCAGCAATTAAATCTATGTCATCAGGCCCGTAGCAGCATAATGAGTGGATTCAGGTACGATGATTCTAAGTGAAATAAGTCACACAGAAAAAGAAACATCATAAGATATCACTACTACACGGAATGTAAACTTGGCTACACAGGAACTGAATTACAAAACAGAACAGGGTCTCAAATGTAGAAAACCAACTTATGCTTGCTTAAGGGGAAAGGTGAGTTGGGGTGCGGCATAAAACCAGAGATTGAAATTAGCACAGATACCGTTCCATAAGCCAAATATGTAATAGACAAGAGCTACTCCTTGCTCAACGAAGTGGACTCAACATCCCATATTAAACGCCTAAGAATATACCTGACTAGTAAGAATCTTAAAACCTATGGATTTATATGTCTCCAAAAGAGAACCAAGTGTGTGTACAGTGTCATAAACGCAGCAGTGATAGGATTGGTGAGGTTCGGTGAGCAAATGCAGACTCTTTGAAGTCATATTGCATGGTACCCATTCCATGGGTCTCAACTCTCCATGTTTAAGGGATTCTTCCTTCAGCTAAAACATGCATGTGGAACCCAGAGTATGATCCACCGTGTGATCAGGAAACGTGTTCAAATGTGTCTCAGTTTTCGTCCCCTGGTACTCGGGTGCAACCTTCCAGACGCTTTACTAACACTCTCCCCACTTGGAGAGTCAGTGCGTTTAACCTCCTGTTTGGCCCAGTTCGCAATTTCTGTGGAAAATGAACAGGAATAGGGAGAACCAATGAGAGACTAGGTGGAGGTGTCTGAACGGGCAAATTTAACTCTCATTTCCCACCAGGAAGAGGAATTAACCAAAGGCTCAACATGCCATGCCGGAACCACACTAGAGCCTGAAGCAATCCTGCGGTGTTGCGGCCAGCTCACAAGAAAGCGAGTTGAAGAAAGGAGCTCAGGGGCACTGTCATTCACAAACCTGCAGAGTTATAAATGACAGCTATCGTCCAAAAATATATTGAAGGAAGGCTGCCAAGAGGACTTGAAAGCGGGGCAGAATTGCAGGAAACCGATTTCAGGAGGTAGACTGGAATTGCATGTAAAGCATAGAAAAGAGGCAGAATGTCCACAATGATGCACTTGGCCAAAAAGGGCGTATGCGTTTTTTCCTGAATATATTCAGGAAAAAACGCATACGCACTTTTTGGCTAACCAAGCAAGCTTGCAAAGGAAATCTGCACTACAATGAAGTCTCACTGCCCCCCGGTCAAAAGGGCCATGTGAAAAAAGTGTAAAATCCAGAAAGGCAGGACAGGCCAAGGAGAACTAGGAGCCTTGTTATGCTGATGGGCAGGATGTAAATTGCCAGCAGCCACTCTGGAGAAGTGTATGGTGTTTCCTGAAACATCCAAAAAACAAAGCAACACAGCCAAGGGCACTTCCACTTATGGTACTATAGCTTAGGAAAATTAAAATCAAAAAGACACACCCACTCCAAAGTTTGGGACGGCTCTGTTTACAAGATCCTCGTTTACCATACAAGTTCAATATCACAGAAAGCGAAAAATGGATAAAGAAGTTGTGGTACTTACGTACAATGCAATATCACTCAGCAATGAAATCTATGTCATCAGGCCCGTAGCAGCATAATGAGTGGATTCAGGTACGATGATTCTAAGTGAAGTAAGTCACACAGAAAAAGAAACATCATAAGATATCACTACTACACGGAATGTAAACTTGGCTACACAAGAACAGAATTACAAAACAGAACAGGGTGTCAAATGTAGAAAACCAACTTATGCTTGCTTAAGGGGAAAGGTGATTTGGGGTGCTGCATACAACAAGAGCTTGAAATTAGCACAGATACCGTTCCATAAGCCAAATATGTAATAGACAAGAGCTACTCCTTGCTCAACGAAGTGGACTCAACACCCCACATTAAACGCCTAAGAATATACCTGACTACTAATAATCTTAAAACCTAAGGATTTATATGTCTCCGAAAGAGAATCAAGCGTGTGTACAGCGGCATAAACGCAGCAGTGATAGGATTGGTGAGGTTCGGTGAGCAAATGCAGACCCTTTGTAGTCATATTGCATGGTACCCATTCCATGGGTCTCAACTCTCCAGGTTTAAGGGATTCTTCCTTCAGCTAAAACATGCATGTGGAACCCAGAGTATGATCCACCGTGTGATCGGAAAACGTGTTCAAATGTGTCTCAGTTTTCGTCCCCTGGTACTCGGGTGCAACATTCCAGACGCTTTACTAACACTCTCCCCACTTGGAGAGTCAGTGCCTTTAACCTCCTGTTTGGCCCAGTTTGCAATTTCTGTGGAACATGAACAGGAATAGGGAGAACCAATGAGAGACTAGGTGGAGGTGTCCGGACGGGCAAATTTAACTCTCATTTCCCACCAGGAAGAGGAATTAACCAAAGGCTCAGCGTGCCATGCCGGAACCACACTAGGGCCCGAAGCAATCCTGCGGTGTTGCGGCCAGCTCACAAGAAAGCGAGTTGAAGAAAGGAGCTCAGGGGCACTGTAATTCACAAACCTGCAGAGTTATAAATGACAGCTACCTTCCAAAAATATATTGAAGTAAGGCTGCCAAGAGGAGTTGAAAGCGGTGCAGAATTGCAGGAAAACGATTTCAGGAGGTAGACTGGAACTGCATGTAAAGCATAGGAAAAGAGGCAGAACGTCCACAATGATGCACTTGGCCAAAAAGGGCGTATGCGTTTTTTCCTGAATATATTCAGGAAAAACCCATACGCCCTTTTTGGCCAACCAAGCAAGCTTGCAAAGGAAATCTGCACTACAATGTAGTCTCACTGGCCCCCGGTCAAAAGGGCCATCTGAAAAAAGTGTAAAATCCAGAAAGGCAGGACAGGCCATGGAGAACTGGGAGCCTTGTTATGCTGATGGGCGGGATGTAAATTGCCAGCAGCCACTCTGGAGAAGTGTATGGTGTTTCCTGAAACATCCAAAAAACAAAGCAACAGAGCCTAGGGCATTTCCACTTATGGTCCTATAGCTTAAGGAAATTGAAATCAAAAAGACACAGCCACCCCAAAGTTTGGGACGGCTCTGTTTACAAGAGCCTTGTTTACGTTACAAGTTCAATATCACAGAAAGCGAAAAATGGATAAAGAAGTTGTGGTACTTACGTACAATGCAATATCACTCAGCAATGAAATCTATGTCATCAGGCCCGTAGCAGCATAATGAGTGGATTCAGGTACGATGATTCTAAGTGAAATAAGTCACACAGAAAAAGAAACATCATAAGATATCACTACTACACGGAATGTAAACTTGGCTACACAAGAACTGAATTACAAAACAGAACAGGGCCTCAAATGTAGAAAACCAACTTATGCTTGCTTAAGGGGAAAGGTGAGTTGGGGTGCTTCATAAAACCAGAGATTGAAATTAGCACAGATACCGTTCCATAAGCCAAATATGTAATAGACAAGAGCTACTCCTTGCTCAACGAAGTGGACTCAACACCCCATATTAAACGCCTAAGAATATACCTGACTAGAAATAATCTTAAAACCTATGGATTTATATGTCTCCGAAAGAGAATCAAGCGTGTGTACAGCGGCATAAACGCAGCAGTGATAGGATTGGTGAGGTTCGGTGAGCAAATGCAGACCCTTTGAAGTCATATTGCATGGTACCCATTCCATGGGTCTCAACTTTCCATGTTTAAGGGATTCTTCCTTCAGCTAAAACATGCATGTGGAACCCAGAGTATGATCCACCGTGTGATCGGGAAATGTGTTGAAATGTGTCTCACTTTTCGTCCCCTGGTACTCGGGTGCAACATTCCAGACGCTTTACTAACACTCTCCCCACTTGGAGAGTCAGTGCCTTTAACCTCCTATTTGACCCAGTTTGCAAATTCTGCGTAAGATGAACAGGAATAGGGAGAACCAATGAGAGACTAGCTTGAGGTGTCTGGACGGGAAAATTTAACTCTCATTTCCCACCAGGAAGAGGAATTAACCAAAGGCTCAGCGTGCCATGCCAGAACCACACTAGGGCCTGAAGCAATCCTGCAGTGTTGCGGCCAGCTCACAAGAAAGCGAGTTGAAGAAAGGAGCTCAGGGGCACTGTAATTCACAAACCTGCAGAGTTATAAATGACAGCTACCTTCCAAAAATATATTGAAGTAAGGCAGCCAAGAGGAGTTGAAAGCGGGGCAGAATTGCAGGAAACCGATTTCAGGAGGTAGACTGGAATTGCATGTAAAGCATAGGAGAAGAGGCAGAACGTCCACAATGATGCACTTGGCCAAAAAGGGCGTATGCGTTTTTTCCTGAATATATTCAGGAAAAACGCATACGCCCTTTTTGGCCAACCAAGCAAGCTTGCAAAGGAAATCTGCACTACAATGAAGTCTCACTGCCCCCCGGTCAAAAGGGCCATCCGAAAAAAGTGTAAAATCCAGAAAGGCAGGACAGGCCAAGGAGAACTAGGAGCCTTGTTATGCTGATGGGCGGGATGTAAATTGCCAGCAGCCACTCTTGAGAAGTGTATGGTGTTTCCTGAAACATCCAAAAAACAAAGCAACACAGCCAAGGGCACTTCCACTTATGGTACTATAGCTTAGGAAAATTAAAATCAAAAAGACACACCCACTCCAAAGTTTGGGACGGCTCTGTTTACAAGATCCTCGTTTACCATACAAGTTCAATATCACAGAAAGAGAAAAATGGATAAAGAAGTTGTGGTACTTACGTACAATGCAATATCACTCAGCAATGAAATCTATGTCATCAGGCCCGTAGCAGCATAATGAGTGGATTCAGGTACGATGATTCTAAGTGAAGTAAGTCACACAGAAAAAGAAACATCATAAGATATCACTAACACACGGACTGTAAACTTGGCTACACAAGAACTGAATTACAAAACAGAACAGGGCGTCAAATGTAGAAAACCAACTTATGCTTGCTTAAGGGGAAAGGTGAGTTGGGGTGCTGCATAAAACCGGAGATTGAAATTAGCATAGATACCGTTCCATAAGCCAAATATGTAATAGACAAGAGCTACTCCTTGCTCAACGAAGTGGACTCAACACCCCATATTAAACGCCTAAGAATATACCTGACTAGAAATAATCTTAAAACCTATGGATTTATATGTCTCCGAAAGAGAATCAAGCGTGTGTACAGCGACATAAATGCAGCAGTGATAGGATTGGTGAGGTTCGGTGAGCAAATGCAGACCCTTTGAAGTCATATTGCATGGTACCCATTCCATGGGTCTCAACTCTCCAGGTTTAAGGGATTCTTCCTTCAGCTAAAACATGCATGTGGAACCCAGAGTATGATCCACCGTGTGATCGGGAAACGTGTTCAAATGTGTCTCAGTTTTCGTCCCCTGGTACTCGGGTGCAACATTCCAGACGCTTTACTAACACTCTCCCCACTTGGAGAGTCAATGCCTTTAACCTCCTATTTGGCCCAGTTGGAATTTCTGCGTAAGATGAACAGGAATAGGGAGAACCAATGAGAGACTAGCTGGAGGTGTCTGGACGGGAAAATTTAACTCTCAGTTCCCACCAGGAAGAGGAATTAACCAAAGGCTCAGCGTGCCGTGCCAGAACCACACTAGGGCCTGAAGCAATCCTGCAGTGTTGCGGCCAGCTCACAAGAAAGCGAGTTGAAGAAAGGAGCTCAGGGGCACTGTAATTCACAAACCTGCAGAGTAATACATGACAGCTATCGTCCAAAAATATATTGAAGTAAGGCCGCCAAGAGGAATTGAATGCGGGGCAGAATTGCAGGAAACCGATTTCAGGAGGTAGACGGGAATTGCATGAAAAGCATAGGAAAAGAGGCAGAACGTCCACAACGATGCACTTGGCCAAAAAGGGTGTATGCGTTTTTTCCTGAATATATTCAGGATAAAACTAAGCAAGCTTGCAAAGGAAATCTGCACTACAATGAAGTCTCACTGCCCCCCGGTCAAAAGGGCCATCTGAAAAAAGTGTAAAATCCAGAAAGGCAGGACAGGCCATGGAGAACTGGGTGCCTTGTTATGCTGATGGGCGGGATGTAAATTGCCAGCACCCACTCTGGAGAAGTGTATGGTGTTTCCTGAAACCTCCAAAAAACAAAGCAACAAAGCCAAGGGCACTTCCACTTATGGTCCTATAGCTTAGGAAAATTAAAATCAAAAAGACACACCCACTCCAAAGTTTGGGACGGCTCTGTTTACAAGAACCTCGTTTACGGTACAAGTTCAATACCACACAAAGCGAAAAATGGATAAAGAAGTTGTGGTACTTACGTACAATGCAATATCACTCAGCAATGAAATCTATGTCATCAGGCCCGTAGCAGCATAATGAGTGGATTCAGGTACGATGATTCTAAGTGAAATAAGTCACACAGAAAAAGAAACATCATAAGATATCACTACTACACGGAATGTAAACTTGGCTACACAAGAACTGAATTACAAAACAGAACAGGGTGTCAAATGGAGAAAACCAACTTATGCTTCCTTAAGGGGAAAGGTGAGTTGGGGTGCTCCATAAAACCGGAGATTGAAATTAGCACAGATACCGTTCCATAAGCCAAATATGTAATAGAAAAGAGCTACTCCTTGCTCAACGAAGTGGACTCAACACCCCATATTAAACGCCTAAGAATATACCTGACTAGAAATAATCTGAAAACCTACGGATTTATATGTCTCCGAAAGAGAATCAAGCGTGTGTACAGCGGCATAAACGCAGCAGTGATAGGATTGGTGAGGTTCGGTGAGCAAATGCAGACCCTTTGAAGTCATATTGCATGGTACCCATTCCATGGGTCTCAACTCTCCAGGTTTAAGGGATTCTTCCTTCAGGTAAAACATGCATGTGGAACCCAGAGTATGATCCACCGTGTGATCGGGAAACGTGTTCAAATGTGTCTCAGTTTTCGTCCCCTGGTACTCGGGTGCAACATTCCAGACGCTTTACTAACACTCTCCCCACTTGGAGAGTCAATGCCTTTAACCTCCTATTTGGCCCAGTTGGAATTTCTGCGTAAGATGAACAGGAATAGGGAGAACCAATGAGAGACTAGCTGGAGGTGTCTGGACGGGAAAATTTAACTCTCAGTTCCCACCAGGAAGAGGAATTAACCAAAGGCTCAGCGTGCCGTGCCAGAACGACACTAGGGCCTGAAGCAATCCTGCAGTGTTGCGGCCAGCTCACAAGAAAGCGAGTTGAAGAAAGGAGCTCAGGGGCACTGTAATTCACAAACCTGCAGAGTAATAAATGACAGCTATCGTCCAAAAATATATTGAAGTAAGGCCGCCAATAGGACTTGAAAGCGGGGCAGAATTGCAGGAAACCGATTTCAGGAGGTAGACGGGAATTGCATGAAAAGCATAGGAAAAGAGGCAGAACGTCCACAACGATGCACTTGGCCAAAAAGTGCGTATGCATTTTTTCCTGAATATATTGAGGAAAAACCGCATACGCCCTTTTTGGCCAACCAAGAAAGCTTGCAAAGGAAATCTGCACTACAATGAAGTCTCACTGCCCCCCGGTCAAAAGGGCCATCTGAAAAAGGTGTAAAATCCAGAAAGGCAGGACAGGCCATGGAGAACTGGGAGCCTTGTTATGCTGATGGGCGGGATGTAAATTGCCAGCACCCACTCTGGAGAAGTGTATGGTGTTTCCTGAAACCTCCAAAAAACAAATCAACAAAGCCAAGGGCACTTCCACTTATGGTCCTATAGCTTAGGAAAATTAAAATCAAAAAGACACACCCACTCCAAAGTTTGGGACGGCTCTATTTACAAGAACCTCGTTTACGGTACAAGTTCAATACCACACAAAGCGAAAAATGGATAAAGAAGTTGTGGTACTTACGTACAATGCAATATCACTCAGCAATGAAATCTATGTCATCAGGCCCGTAGCAGCATAATGAGTGGATTCAGGTACGATGATTCTAAGTGAAATAAGTCACACAGAAAAAGAAACATCATAAGATATCACTACTACACGGAATGTAAACTTGGCTACACAAGAACTGAATTACAAAACAGAACAGGGTGTCAAATGGAGAAAACCAACTTATGCTTCCTTAAGGGGAAAGGTGAGTTGGGGTGCTGCATAAAACCGGAGATTGAAATTAGCACAGATACCGTTCCATAAGCCAAATATGTAATAGAAAAGAGCTACTCCTTGCTCAACGAAGTGGACTCAACACCCCATATTAAACGCCTAAGAATATACCTGACTAGAAATAATCTGAAAACCTACGGATTTATATGTCTCCGAAAGAGAATCAAGCGTGTGTACAGCGGCATAAACGCAGCAGTGATAGGATTGGTGAGGTTCGGTGAGCAAATGCAGACCCTTTTAAGTCATATTGCATGGTACCCATTCCATGGGTCTCAACTCTCCAGGTTTAAGGGATTCTTCCTTCAGGTAAAACATGCATGTGGAACCCAGAGTATGATCCACCGTGTGATCGGGAAACGTGTTCAAATGTGTCTCAGTTTTCGTCCCCTGGTACTCGGGTGCAACATTCCAGACGCTTTACTAACACTCTCCCCAATTGGAGAGTCAATGCCTTTAACCTCCTATTTGGCCCAGTTGGAATTTCTGCGTAAGATGAACAGGAATAGGGAGAACCAATGAGAGACTAGCTGGAGGTGTCTGGACGGGAAAATTTAACTCTCAGTTCCCACCAGGAAGAGGAATTAACCAAAGGCTCAGCGTGCCGTGCCAGAACGACACTAGGGCCTGAAGCAATCCTGCAGTGTTGCGGCCAGCTCACAAGAAAGCGAGTTGAAGAAAGGAGCTCAGGGGTACTGTAATTCACAAACCTGCAGAGTAATAAATGACAGCTATCGTCCAAAAATATATTGAAGTAAGGCCGCCAATAGGACTTGAAAGCGGGGCAGAATTGCAGGAAACCGATTTCAGGAGGTAGACGGGAATTGCATGAAAAGCATAGGAAAAGAGGCAGAACGTCCACAACGATGCACTTGGCCAAAAAGTGCGTATGCATTTTTTCCTGAATATATTGAGGAAAAACCGCATACGCCCTTTTTGGCCAACCAAGAAAGCTTGCAAAGGAAATCTGCACTACAATGAAGTCTCACTGCCCCCCGGTCAAAAGGGCCATCTGAAAAAAGTGTAAAATCCAGAAAGGCAGGACAGGCCATGGAGAACTGGGAGCCTTGTTATGCTGATGGGCGGGATGTAAATTGCCAGCACCCACTCTGGAGAAGTGTATGGTGTTTCCTGAAACATCCAAAAAACAAAGCAACAGAGCCTAGGGCACTTCCACGTATGGTCCTATAGCTTAGGAACATTAAAATCAAAAAGACACACCCACCCCAAAGTTTGGAACGGCTCTGTTTACAAGAACCTCGTTTACGGTACAAGTTCAATATCACACAAAGCGAAAAATGGATAAAGAAGTTGTGGTACTTACGTACAATGCAATATCACTCAGCAATGAAATCTATGTCATCAGGCCCGTAGCAGCATAATGAGTGGATTCAGGTACGATGATTCTAAGTGAAATAAGTCACACAGAAAAAGAAACATCGTAAGATATCACTACTAAACGGAATGTAAACTTGGCTAAACAGGAACTGAATTACAAAACAGAACAGGGTGTCAAATGTAGAAAACCAACTTATGCTTGCTTAAGGGGAAAGGTGAGTTGGGGTGCTGCATAAAACCAGAGATTGAAATTAGCACAGATACCATTCCATAAGCCAAATATGTAATAGACAAGAGCTACTCCTTGCTCAATGAAGTGGACTCAACACCCCATATTAAACGCCTAAGAATATACCTGACTAGTAATAATCTTAAAACCTATGAATTTATATGTCTCTGAAAGAGAATCAAGCGTGTGTACAGTGGCATAAACGCAGCAGTGATAGTATTGGTGAGGTTCGGTGAGCAAATACAGACCCTTTGAAGTCATATTGCATGGTACCCATTCCATGGGTCTCAACTCCCCATGTTTAAGGGATTCTTCCTTCAGCTAAACATGCATGTGGATCCAAGAGTATGATCCACCATGTGATCGGAAAACGTGTTCAAATATGTCTCAGGTTTCGTCCCCTGGTACTCGGCTGCAACATTCCAGACGCTTTACTAACACTCTCCCCACTTGGAGAGTCAGTGCCTTTAACCTCCTGTTTGGCCCAGTTTGCAATTTCTGCGGAAGATGAACAGGAAGAGGGAGAACAAATGAGAGACTAGGTGGAGGTGTCTGGACGGGCAATTTAACTCTCATTTCCCACCAGGAAGAGGAATTAACCAAAGGCTCAACATGCCGTGCCGGAACCAAACTAGGGCCTGAAGCAATCTTGCGGTGTTGCGGCCAGCTCACAAGAAAGCGAGTTGAAGAAAGGAGCTCAGGGGCACTGTAATTCACAAACCTGCAGAGTTATAAATGACAGCTATCTTCCAAAAATATATTGAAGTAAGGCTGCCAAGAGGACTTGAAAGCGGGGCAGAATTATAGGAAACCGATTGCAGGAGGTAGACTGGAATTGCATGTAAAGCATAGGAAAAGAGGCAGAACGTCCACAATGATGCACTTGGCCAAAAAGGGCGTATGCGTTCTTTCCTGAATATATTCAGGAAAAAACGCATAAGCACTTTTTGGCCAACCAAGCAAGCTTGCAAAGGAAATCTGCATTACAATGAAGTCTCACTGCTCCCCGGTCAAAAGGGTCATCTGAAAAAAGTGTAAAATCCAGAAAGGTAGGACAGCCCATGGAGAACTGGGAGCCTTGTTATGCTGATGGGTGGGATGTAAATTGCCAGCAGCCACTCTGGAGAAGTGTATGGTGTTTCCTGAAACATCCAAAAAACAAAGCAACAAAGCCTAGGGCACTTCCACTTATGGTCCTATAGCTTAGGGAAATTAAAATCAAAAAGACACAGCCACCCCAAAGTTTGGGACGGCTCTGTTTACAAGAACCTCGTTTACCGTACAAGTTCAATATCACAGAAAGCGAAAAATGGATATAGAAGTTGTGGTACTTACGTACAATGCAATATCACTCAGCAATGAAATCTATGTCATCAGGCCCGTAGCAGCATAATGAGTGGATTCAGGTACGATGATTCTAAGTGAAATAATTCACACAGAAAGAGAATCATCATAAGATATCACTACTACACGGAATGTAAACTTGGCTACACAGGAACTGAATTAAAAAACAGAACAGGGTGTCAAATGTAGAAAATCAACTTATGCTTGCTTAAGTGGAAAGGTGAGTTGGGTGCGGCATAAAACCAGAGATTGAAATTAGCACAGATACCGTTCCATAAGCCAAATATGTAATAGACAAGAGCTACTCCTTGCTCAACGAAGGGGACTCAACACCCCATATTAAACCCCTAAGAATATACCTGACTAGTAAGAATCTTAAAACCTATGGATTTATATGTCTCTGAAAGAGAATCAAGCGTGTGTACAGCGGCATAAACGCAGCAGTGATAGGATTGGTGAGGTTCGGTGAGCAAATGCAGACCCTTTGAAGTCATATTGCATGGTACCCATTCCATGGGTCTCAACTCTCCAGGTTTAAGGGATTCTTCCTTCAGCTAAAACATGCATGTGGAACCCAGAGTATGATCCACCGTGTGATCGGGAAACGTGTTCAAATGTGTCTCAGTTTTTGTCCCCTGGTACTTGGGTGCAACATTCCAGACGCTTTACTAACACTCTCCCCACTTGGAGAGTCAGTGCCTTTAACCTCCTGTTTGGCCCAGTTTCCAATTTCTGTGGAAATTGAACAGGAATAGGGAGAACCAATGAGACACTAGGTGGAGGTGTCCAACGGGCAAATTTAACTCTCATTTCCCACCAGGAAGAGGAATTAACTAAAGGCTCAGCATGCCGTGCCGGAACCAAACTAGGGTCCGAAGCAATCCTGTGGTGTTGCGGCCAGCTCACAAGAAAGCAAGTTGAAGAAAGGAGCTCAGGGGCACTGTAATTCACAAACCTGAAGAGTAATAAATGACAGCTATCGTCCAAATATATATTGAAGTAAGGCCGCCAAGAGGACTAGAAAGCGGGGCAGAATTGCAGGAAACCGATTTCAGGAGGTAGATGGGAATTGCATGAAAAGCATAGGAAAAGAGGCAGAACGTCCACAACGATGCACTTGTCCAAAAAGGGCATATGGGTTTTTTCCTGAATATATTGAGGAAAAACTGCATACGCCCTTTTTGGCCAACCAAGAAAGCTTGCAAAGGAAATCTGCACTACAATGAAGTCTCACTGCCCCCCGGTCAAAAGGGCCATCTGAAAAAAGTGTAAAATCCAGAAAGGCAGGACAGGCCATGGAGAACTGGGAGCCTTGTTATGCTGATGGGCGGGATGTAAATTGCCAGCAGCCACTCTGGAGAAGTGTATGGTGTTTCCTGAAACATCCAAAAAACAAAGCAACAGAGCCTAGGGCACTTCCACTTATGGTCCTATAGCTTAGGGAAATTAAAATCAAAAAGACACAGCCACCCCAAAGTTTGGGACGGCTCTGTTTACAAGAAACTCGTTTACGGTACAAGTTCAATATCACACAAAGCGAAAAATGGATAAAGAAGTTGTGGTACTTACGTACAATGCAATATCACTCAGCAATGAAATCTATGTCATCAGGCCCGTAGCAGCATAATGAGTGGATTCAGGTACGATGATTCTAAGTGAAATAAGTCACACAGAAAAAGAAATATCGTAAGATATCACTACTAAACGGAATGTAAACTTGGCTAAACAGGAACTGAATTACAAAACAGAACAGGGTGTCAAATGTAGAAAACCAACTTATGCTTGCTTAAGGGGAAAGGTGAGTTGGGGTGCTGCATAAAACCAGAGATTGAAATTAGCACAGATACCATTCCATAAGCCAAATATGTAATAGACAAGAGCTACTCCTTGCTCAATGAAGTGGACTCAACACCCCATATTAAACGCCTAAGAATATACCTGACTAGTAAGAATCTTAAAACCTATGGATTTATATGTCTCTGAAAGAGAATCAAGCGTGTGTACAGCGGCATAAACGCAGCAGTGATAGGATTGGTGAGGTTCGGTGAGCAAATGCAGACCCTTTGAAGTCATATTGCATGGTACCCATTCCATGGGTCTCAACTCTCCAGGTTTAAGGGATTCTTCCTTCAGCTAAAACATGCATGTGGAACCCAGAGTATGATCCACCGTGTGATCGGGAAACGTGTTCAAATGTGTCTCAGTTTTTGTCCCCTGGTACTTGGGTGCAACATTCCAGACGCTTTACTAACACTCTCCCCACTTGGAGAGTCAGTGCCTTTAACCTCCTGTTTGGCCCAGTTTCCAATTTCTGTGGAAATTGAACAGGAATAGGGAGAACCAATGAGACACTAGGTGGAGGTGTCCGGACGGGCAAATTTAACTCTCATTTCCCACCAGGAAGAGGAATTAACTAAAGGCTCAGCATGCCGTGCCGGAACCAAACTAGGGTCCGAAGCAATCCTGTGGTGTTGCGGCCAGCTCACAAGAAAGCGAGTTGAAGAAAGGAGCTCAGGGGCACTGTAATTCACAAACCTGAAGAGTAATAAATGACAGCTATCGTCCAAATATATATTGAAGTAAGGCCGCCAAGAGGACTAGAAAGCGGGGCAGAATTGCAGGAAACCGATTTCAGGAGGTAGATGGGAATTGCATGAAAAGCATAGGAAAAGAGGCAGAACGTCCACAACGATGCACTTGGCCAAAAAGGGCATATGGGTTTTTTCCTGAATATATTGAGGAAAAACTGCATACGCACTTTTTGGCCAACCAAGAAAGCTTGCAAAGGAAATCTGCACTACAATGAAGTCTCACTGCCCCCCGGTCAAAAGGGCCATCTGAAAAAAGTGTAAAATCCAGAAAGGCAGGACAGGCCATGGAGAACTGGGAGCCTTGTTATGGTGATGGGCGGGATGTAAATTGCCAGCAGCCACTCTGGAGAAGTGTATGGTGTTTCCTGAAACATCCAAAAAACAAAGCAACAGAGCCTAGGGCACTTCCACTTATGGTCCTATAGCTTAGGGAAATTAAAATCAAAAAGACACAGCCACCCCAAAGTTTGGGACGGCTCTGTTTACAAGAACCTCGTTTACGGTACAAGTTCAATATCACACAAAGCGAAAAATGGATAAAGAAGTTGTGGTACTTACGTACAATGCAATATCACTCAGCAATGAAATCTATGTCATCAGGCCCGTAGCAGCATAATGAGTGGATTCAGGTACGATGATTCTAAGTGAAATAAGTCACACAGAAAAAGAAACATCGTAAGATATCACTACTAAACGGAATGTAAACTTGGCTAAACAGGAACTGATTTACAAAACAGAACAGGGTGTCAAATGTAGAAAACCAACTTATGCTTGCTTAAGGGGAAAGGTGAGTTGGGGTGCTGCATAAAACCAGAGATTGAAATTAGCACAGATACCATTCCATAAGCCAAATATGTAATAGACAAGAGCTACTCCTTGCTCAATGAAGTGGACTCAACACCCCATATTAAACGCCTAAGAATACACCTGACTAGTAAGAATCTTAAAACCTATGGATTTATATGTCTCCGAAAGAGAATCATGCGTGTGTACAGTGGCATAAACGCAGCAGTGATAGTATTGGTGAGGTTCGGTGAGCAAATGCAGACCCTTTGAAGTCATATTGCATGGTACCCATTCCATGGGTCTCAACTCCCCATGTTTAGGGGATTCTTCCTTCAGCTAAAACATGCATGTGGAACCAAGAGTATGATCCACCATGTGATCGGAAAACGTGTTCAAATATGTCTCAGGTTTCGTCCCCTGGTACTCGGCTGCAACATTCCAGACGCTTTACTAACACTCTCCCCACTTGGAGAGTCAGTGCCTTTAACCTCCTGTTTGGCCCAGTTTGCAATTTCTGCGGAAGATGAACAGGAATAGGGAGAACCAATGAGAGACTAGGTGGAGGTGTCCGGACGGGCAAATTTAACTCTCATTTCCCACCAGGAAGAGGAATTAACCAAAGGCTCAGAGTGCCATGCCGGAACCACACTAGGGCCCGAAGCAATCCTGCGGTGTTGCGGCCAGCTCACAAGAAAGCGAGTTGAAGAAAGGAGCTCAGGGGCACTGTAATTCACAAACCTGCAGAGTTATAAATGACAGCTACCTTCCAAAAATATATTGAAGTAAGGCTGCCAAGAGGAGTTGAAAGCGGTGCAGAATTGCAGGAAACCGATTTCAGGAGGTAGACTGGAATTGCATGTAAAGCATAGGAAAAGAGGCAGAACGTCCACAATGATGCACTTGGCCAAAAAGGGCGTATGCGTTTTTTCCTGAATATATTCAGGAAAAAACGCATACGCCCTTTTTGGCCAACCAAGCAAGCTTGCAAAGGAAATCTGCACTACAATGAAGTCTCACTGGCCCCCGGTCAAAAGGGCCATCTGAAAAAAGTGTAAAATCCAGAAAGGCAGGACAGGCCATGGAGAACTGGGAGCCTTGTTATGCTGATGGGCGGGATGTAAATTGCCAGCAGCCACTCTGGAGAAGTGTATGGTGTTTCCTGAAACATCCAAAAAACAAAGCAACAGAGCCTAGGGCACTTCCACTTATGGTCCTATAGCTTAGGGAAATTAAAATCAAAAAGACACAGCCACTCCAAAGTTTGGGACGGCTCTGTTTACAAGAACCTTGTTTACGTTACAAGTTCAATATCACAGAAAGCGAAAAATGGATAAAGAAGTTGTGGTACTTACGTACAATGCAATATCACTCAGCAATGAAATCTATGTCATCAGGCCCGTAGCAGCATAATGAGTGGATTCAGGTACGATGATTCTAAGTGAAGTAAGTCACACAGAAAAAGAAACATCATAAGATATCACTAATACACGGAATGTAAACTTGGCTACACAAGAACTGAATTACAAAACAGAACAGGGTGTCAAATGTAGAAAACCAACTTATGCTTGCTTAAGGGGAAAGGTGAGTTGGGGTGCTGCATACAACAAGAGATTGAAATTAGCACAGATACCGTTCCATAAGCCAAATATGTAATAGACAAGAGCTACTCCTTGCTCAACGAAGTGGACTCAACACCACCCATTAAACGCCTAAGGATATACCTGACTACTAATAATCTTAAAACCTAAGGATTTATATGTCTCCGAAAGAGAATCAAGCGTGTGTACAGTGGCATAAAATCAGCAGTGATAAGATTGGTGAGGTTCGGTGAGCAAATGCAGACCCTTTGTAGTCATATTGCATGGTACCCATTCCATGGGTCTCAACTCTCCAGGTTTAAGGGATTCTTCCTTCAGCTAAAACATGCATGAGGAACCCAGAGTATGATCCACCGTGTGATCGGAAAACGTGTTCAAATGTGTCTCAGTTTTCGTCCCCTGGTACTCGGGTGCAACTTTCCAGACGCTTTACTAACACTCTCCCCACTTGGAGAGTCAGTGCCTTTAACCTCCTGTTTGGCCCAGTTTGCAATTTCTGTGGAACATGAACAGGAATAGGGAGAACCAATGAGAGATTAGCTGGAGGTGTCTGGACGGGCAAATTTAACTCTCATTTCCCACCAGGAAGAGGAATTAACCAGAGGTTCAGCGTGCCATGCCGAAACCACACTAGGGCCCGAAGAAATCCTGAGGTGTTGCGGCCAGCTCACAAGAAAGTGAGTTGAAAAAAGGAGCTCAGGGGCACTGTAATTCACAAACCTGCAGAGTTATAAATGACAGCTACCTTCCAAAAATATATTGAAGTAAGGCTGCTAAGAGGAGTTGAAAGTGGTGCAGAATTGCAGGAAACCGATTTCAGGAGGTAGACTGGAATTGCATGTAAAGCATAGGAAAAGAGGCAGAACGTCCTCAATGATGCACTTGGCCAAAAAGGGCGTATGCGTTTTTTCCTGAATATATTCAGGAAAAAACGCATACGCACTTTTTGGCCAACCAAGCAAGCTTGCAAAGGAAATCTGCACTACAATGAAGTCTCACTGGCCCCCGGTCAAAAGGGCCATCTGAAAAAAGTGTAAAATCCAGAAAGGCAGGACAGGCCATGGAGAACTGGGAGCCTTGTTATGCTGATGGGCGGGATGTAAATTGCCAGCAGCCACTCTGGAGAAGTGTATGGTGTTTCCTGAAACATCCAGAAAACAAAGCAACAGAGCCTAGGGCATTTCCACTTATGGTCGTATAGCTTAGGAAAATTAAAATCAAAGAGACACAGCCACCCAAAAATTTGGGCCTGCTCTGTTTACAAGAACCTCGTTTACGGTACAAGTTCAATATCACACAAAGCGAAAAATGGATAAAGAAGTTGTGGTACTTACGTACAATGCAATATCACTCAGCAATGAAATCTATGTCATCAGGCCCGTAGCAGCATAATGAGTGGATTCAGGTACGATGATTCTAAGTGAAATAAGTCACACAGAAAAAGAAACATCATAAGATATCACTACTACACGGAATGTAAACTTGGCTACACAAGAACTGAATTACAAAACAGAACAGGGTGTCAAATGGAGAAAACCAACTTATGCTTGCTTAAGGGGAAAGGTGAGTTGGGGTGCTGCATAAAACAGGAGATTGAAATTAGCATAGATACCGTTCCATAAGCCAAATATGTAATAGACAAGAGCTACTCCTTGCTCAACGAAGTGGACTCAACACCCCATATTAAACGCCTAAGAATATACCTGACTAGAAATAATCTTAAAACCTATGGATTTATATGTCTCCGAAAGAGAATCAAGCGTGTGTACAGCGGCATAAATGCAGCAGTGATAGGATTGGTGAGGTTCGGTGAGCAAATGCAGACCCTTTGAAGTCATATTGCATGGTACCCATTCCATGGGTCTCAACTCTCCAGGTTTAAGGGATTCTTCCTTCAGCTAAAACATGCATGTGGAACCCAGAGTATGATCCACCGTGTGATCGGGAAACGTGTTCAAATGTGTCTCAGTTTTCGTCCCCTGGTACTCGGGTGCAACATTCCAGACGTTTTACTAACACTCTCCCCACTTGGAGAGTCAGTGCCTTTAACCTCCTATTTGGCCCAGTTGGAATTTCTGCGTAAGATGAACAGGAATAGGGAGAACCAATGAGAGACTAGCTGGAGGTGTCTGGACGGGAAAATTTAACTCTCAGTTCCCACCAGGAAGAGGAATTAACCAAAGGCTCAGCGTGCCGTGCCAGAACGACACTAGGGCCTGAAGCAATCCTGCAGTGTTGCGGCCAGCTCACAAGAAAGCGAGTTGAAGAAAGGAGCTCAGGGGCACTGTAATTCACAAACCTGCAGAGTAATAAATGACAGCTATCGTCCAAAAATATATTGAAGTAAGGCCGCCAATAGGACTTGAAAGCGGGGCAGAATTGCAGGAAACCGATTTTAGGAGGTAGACGGGAATTGCATGAAAAGCATAGGAAAAGAGGCAGAACGTCCACAACGATGCACTTGGCCAAAAAGTGCGTATGCATTTTTTCCTGAATATATTGAGGAAAAACCGCATACGCCCTTTTTGGCCAACCAAGAAAGCTTGCAAAGGAAATCTGCACTACAATGAAGTCTCACTGCCCCCTGGTCAAAAGGGCCATCTGAAAAAAGTGTAAAATCCAGAAAGGCAGGACAGGCCTTGGAGAACTGGGAGCCTTGTTATGCTGATGGGCGGGATGTAAATTGCCAGCACCCACTCTGGAGAAGTGTATGGTGTTTCCTGAAACATCCAAAAAACAAAGCAACAAAGCCAAGGGCACTTCCACGTATGGTCCTATAGCTTAGGAAAATTAAAATCAAAAAGACACACCCACCCCAAAGTTTGGAACGGCTCTGTTTACAAGAACCTCGTTTAAGGTACAAGTTCAATATCACACAAAGCGAAAAATGGATAAAGAAGTTGTGGTACTTACGTACAATGCAATATCACTCAGCAATGAAATCTATGTCATCAGGCCCGTAGCAGCATAATGAGTGGATTCAGGTACGATGATTCTAGGTGAAATAAGTCACACAGAAAAAGAAACATCATAAGATATCACTACTACAAGGAATGTAAACTTGGCTACACAAGAACTGAATTACAAAACAGAACAGGGTGTCAAATGTAGAAAACCAACGTATGCTTGCTTAAGGGGAAAGGTGAGTTGGGATGCTGCATAAAACCAGAGATTGAAATTAGCACAGATACCGTTCCATAAGCCAAATATGTAATAGACAAGAGCTACTCCTTGCTCAACGAAGTGGACTCAACACCCCGTATTAAACGCCTAAGAATATACCTGACTAGAAATAATCTTAAAACCTACGGATTTATATGTCTCCGAAAGAGAATCAAGCGTGTGTACAGCGGCATAAACGCAGCAGTGATAGGATTGGTGAGGTTCGGTGAGCAAATGCAGACCCTTTGTAGTCATATTGCATGGTACCCATTCCATGGGTCTCAACTCTCCAGGTTTAAGGGATTCTTCCTTCAGGTAAAACATGCATGTGGAACCCAGAGTATGATCCACCGTGTGATCGGGAAATGTGTTGAAATGTGTCTCAGTTTTCGTCCCCTGGTACTCGGGTGCAACATTCCAGACGCTTTACTAACACTCTCCCCACTTGGAGAGTCAGTGCCTTTAACCTCCTAATTGGCCCAGTTTGCAATTTCTGCGTAAGATGAACAGGAATAGGGAGAACCAATGAGAGACTAGCTTGAGGTGTCTGGACGGGAAAATTTAACTCTCAGTTCCCACCAGGAAGAGAAATTAACCAAAGGCTCAGCGAGCCGTGCCAGAACCACACTAGGGCCTGAAGCAATCCTGCAGTGTTGCGGCCAGCTCACAAGAAAGCGAGTTGAAGAAAGGAGCTCAGCGGCACTGTAATTCACAAACATGCAGAGTAATAAATGACAGCTATCGTCCAAAAATATATTGAAGTAAGGCCGCCAAGAGGACTTGAATGCGGGGCAGAATTGCAGGAAACCGATTTCAGGAGGTAGACTGGAATTGCATGTAAAGCATAGGAAAAGAGGCAGAACGTCCAAAATGATGCACTTGGTCAAAAAGGGTGTATGCGTTTTTTCCTGAATATATTCAGGATAAAACTAAGCAAGCTTGCAAAGGAAATCTGCACTACAATGAAGTCTCACTGCCCCCCGGTCAAAAGGGCCATCTGAAAAAAGTGTAAAATCCAGAAAGGCAGGACAGGCCATGGAGAACTGGGAGCCTTGTGATGCTGATGGGCGGGATGTAAATTGCCAGCAGCCACTCTGGAGAAGTGTATGGTGTTTCCTGAAACATCCAAAAAACAAAGCAACAGAGCCTAGGGCACTTCCACTTATGGTCCTATAGCTTAGGGAAATTAAAATCAAAAAGACACAGCCACCCCAAAGTTTGGGACGGCTCTGTTTACAAGAACCTCGTTTACGGTACAAGTTCAATATCACACAAAGCGAAAAATGGATAAAGAAGTTGTGGTACTTACGTACAATGTAATATCACTCAGCAATGAAATCTATGTCATCAGGCCCGTAGCAGCATAATGAGTGGATTCAGGTACGATGATTCTAAGTGAAATAAGTCACACAGAAAAAGAAACATCGTAAGATATCACTACTAAACGGAATGTAAACTTGGCTAAACAGGAACTGAATTACAAAACAGAACAGGGTGTCAAATGTAGAAAACCAACTTATGCTTGCTTAAGGGGAAAGGTGAGTTGGGGTGCTGCATAAAACCAGAGATTGAAATTAGCACAGATACCATTCCATAAGCCAAATATGTAATAGACAAGAGCTACTCCTTGCTCAATGAAGTGGACTCAACACCCCATATTAAACGCCTAAGAATATACCTGACTAGTAAGAATCTTAAAACCTATGGATTTATATGTCTCTGAAAGAGAATCAAGCATGTGTACAGCGGCATAAACGCAGCAGTGATAGGATTGGTCAGGTTCGGTGAGCAAATGCAGACCCTTTGAAGTCATATTGCATGGTACCCATTCCATGGGTCTCAACTCTCCAGGTTTAAGGGATTCTTCCTTCAGCTAAAACATGAATGTGGAACCCAGAGTATGATCCACCGTGTGATCGGGAAACGTGTTCAAATGTGTCTCAGTTTTTGTCCCCTGGTACTTGGGTGCAACATTCCAGACGCTTTACTAACACTCTCCCCACTTGGAGAGTCAGTGCCTTTAACCTCCTGTTTGGCCCAGTTTCCAATTTCTGTGGAAATTGAACAGGAATAGGGAGAACCAATGAGACAGTAGGTGGAGGTGTCCGGACGGGCAAATTTAACTCTCATTTCCCACCAGGAAGAGGAATTAACTAAAGGCTCAGCATGCCGTGCCGGAACCAAACTAGGGTCCGAAGCAATCCTGTGGTGTTGCGGCCAGCTCACAAGAAAGCGAGTTGAAGAAAGGAGTTCAGGGGCACTGTAATTCACAAACCTGAAGAGTAATAAATGACAGCTATCGTCCAAATATATATTGAAGTAAGGCCGCCAAGAGGACTAGAAAGCGGGGCAGAATTGCAGGAAACCGATTTCAGGAGGTAGATGGGAATTGCATGAAAAGCATAGGAAAAGAAGCAGAACGTCCACAACGATGCACTTGGCCAAAAAGGGCATATGGGTTTTTTCCTGAATATATTGAGGAAAAACTGCATACGCCCTTTTTGGCCAACCAAGGAAGCTTGCAAAGGAAATCTGCACTACAATGAAGTCTCACTGCCCCCCGGTCAAAAGGGCCATCTGAAAAAAGTGTAAAATCCAGAAAGGCAGGACAGGCCATGGAGAACTGGGAGCCTTGTTATGGTGAAGGGCGGGATGTAAATTGCCAGCACCCACTCTGGAGAAGTGTATGGTGTTTCCTGAAACATCCAAAAAACAAAGCAACTGAGCCTAGGGCACTTCCACTTATGGTCCTATAGCTTAGGGAAATTAAAATCAAAAAGACACAGCCACCCCAAAGTTTGGGACGGCTCTGTTTACAAGAACCTCGTTTACGGTACAAGTTCAATATCACACAAAGCGAAAAATGGATAAAGAAGTTGTGGTACTTACGTACAATGCAATATCACTCAGCAATGAAATCTATGTCATCAGGCCCGTAGCAGCATAATGAGTGGATTCAGGTACGATGATTCTAAGTGAAATAAGTCACACAGAAAAAGAAACATCGTAAGATATCACTACTAAACGGAATGTAAACTTGGCTAAACAGGAACTGAATTACAAAACAGAACAGGGGGTCAAATGTAGAAAACCAGCTTATGCTTGCTTAAGGGGAAAGGTGAGTTGGGGTGCTGCATAAAACCAGAGATTGAAATTAGCACAGATACCATTCCATAAGCCAAATATGTAATAGACAAGAGCTACTCCTTGCTCAATGAAGTGGACTCAACACCCCATATTAAACGCCTAAGAATATACCTGACTAGTAAGAATCTTAAAACCTATGGATTTATATGTCTCTGAAAGAGAATCAAGCGTGTGTACAGCGGCATAAACGCAGCAGTGATAGGATTGGTGAGGTTCGGTGAGCAAATGCAGACCCTTTGAAGTCATATTGCATGGTACCCATTCCATGGGTCTCAACTCTCCAGGTTTAAGGGATTCTTCCTTCAGCTAAAACATGCATGTGGAACCCAGAGTATGATCCACCGTGTGATCGGGAAACGTGTTCAAATGTGTCTCAGATTTTGTCCCCTGGTACTTGGGTGCAACATTCCAGACGCTTTACTAACACTCTCTCCACTTGGAGAGTCAGTGCCTTTAACCTCCTGTTTGGCCCAGTTTCCAATTTCTGTGGAAATTGAACAGGAATAGGGAGAACCAATGAGACACTAGGTGGAGGTGTCCGGACGGGCAAATTTAACTCTCATTTCCCACCAGGAAGAGGAATTAACTAAAGGCTCAGCATGCCGTGCCGGAACCAAACTAGGGTCCGAAGCAATCCTGTGGTGTTGCGGCCAGCTCACAAGAAAGCGAGTTGAAGAAAGGAGCTCAGGGGCACTGTAATTCACAAACCTGAAGAGTAATAAATGACAGCTATCGTCCAAATATATATTGAAGTAAGGCCGCCAAGAGGACTAGAAAGCGGGGCAGAATTGCAGGAAACCGATTTCAGGAGGTAGATGGGAATTGCATGAAAAGCATAGGAAAAGAGGCAGAACGTCCACAACGATGCACTTGGCCAAAAAGGGCATATGGGTTTTTTCCTGAATATATTGAGGAAAAACTGCATACGCCCTTTTTGGCCAACCAAGAAAGCTTGCAAAGGAAATCTGCACTACAATGAAGTCTCACTGCCCCCCGGTCAAAAGGGCCATCTGAAAAAAGTGTAAAATCCAGAAAGGCAGGACAGGCCATGGAGAACTGGGAGCCTTGTTATGGTGATGGGCGGGATGTAAATTGCCAGCAGCCACTCTGGAGAAGTGTATGGTGTTTCCTGAAACATCCAAAAAACAAAGCAACAGAGCCTAGGGCACTTCCACTTATGGTCCTATAGCTTAGGGAAATTAAAATCAAAAAGACACAGCCACCCCAAAGTTTGGGACGGCTCTGTTTACAAGAACCTCGTTTACGGTACAAGTTCAATATCACACAAAGCGAAAAATGGATAAAGAAGTTGTGGTACTTACGTACAATGCAATATCACTCAGCAATGAAATCTATGTCATCAGGCCCGTAGCAGCATAATGAGTGGATTCAGGTACGATGATTCTAAGTGAAATAAGTCACACAGAAAAAGAAACATCGTAAGATATCACTACTAAACGGAATGTAAACTTGGCTAAACAGGAACTGATTTACAAAACAGAACAGGGTGTCAAATGTAGAAAACCAACTTATGCTTGCTTAAGGGGAAAGGTGAGTTGGGGTGCTGCATAAAACCAGAGATTGAAATTAGCACAGATACCATTCCATAAGCCAAATATGTAATAGACAAGAGCTACTCCTTGCTCAATGAAGTGGACTCAACACCCCATATTAAACGCCTAAGAATACACCTGACTAGTAAGAATCTTAAAACCTATGGATTTATATGTCTCCGAAAGAGAATCATGCGTGTGTACAGTGGCATAAACGCAGCAGTGATAGTATTGGTGAGGTTCGGTGAGCAAATGCAGACCCTTTGAAGTCATATTGCATGGTACCCATTCCATGGGTCTCAACTCCCCATGTTTAGGGGATTCTTCCTTCAGCTAAAACATGCATGTGGAACCAAGAGTATGATCCACCATGTGATCGGAAAACGTGTTCAAATATGTCTCAGGTTTCGTCCCCTGGTACTCGGCTGCAACATTCCAGACGCTTTACTAACACTCTCCCCACTTGGAGAGTCAGTGCCTTTAACCTCCTGTTTGGCCCAGTTTGCAATTTCTGCGGAAGATGAACAGGAATAGGGAGAACCAATGAGAGACTAGGTGGAGGTGTCCGGACGGGCAAATTTAACTCTCATTTCCCACCAGGAAGAGGAATTAACCAAAGGCTCAGAGTGCCATGCCGGAACCACACTAGGGCCCGAAGCAATCCTGCGGTGTTGCGGCCAGCTCACAAGAAAGCGAGTTGAAGAAAGGAGCTCAGGGGCACTGTAATTCACAAACCTGCAGAGTTATAAATGACAGCTACCTTCCAAAAATATATTGAAGTAAGGCTGCCAAGAGGAGTTGAAAGCGGTGCAGAATTGCAGGAAACCGATTTCAGGAGGTAGACTGGAATTGCATGTAAAGCATAGGAAAAGAGGCAGAACGTCCACAATGATGCACTTGGCCAAAAAGGGCGTATGCGTTTTTTCCTGAATATATTCAGGAAAAAACGCATACGCCCTTTTTGGCCAACCAAGCAAGCTTGCAAAGGAAATCTGCACTACAATGAAGTCTCACTGGCCCCCGGTCAAAAGGGCCATCTGAAAAAAGTGTAAAATCCAGAAAGGCAGGACAGGCCATGGAGAACTGGGAGCCTTGTTATGCTGATGGGCGGGATGTAAATTGCCAGCAGCCACTCTGGAGAAGTGTATGGTGTTTCCTGAAACATCCAAAAAACAAAGCAACAGAGCCTAGGGCACTTCCACTTATGGTCCTATAGCTTAGGGAAATTAAAATCAAAAAGACACAGCCACTCCAAAGTTTGGGACGGCTCTGTTTACAAGAACCTTGTTTACGTTACAAGTTCAATATCACAGAAAGCGAAAAATGGATAAAGAAGTTGTGGTACTTACGTACAATGCAATATCACTCAGCAATGAAATCTATGTCATCAGGCCCGTAGCAGCATAATGAGTGGATTCAGGTACGATGATTCTAAGTGAAGTAAGTCACACAGAAAAAGAAACATCATAAGATATCACTAATACACGGAATGTAAACTTGGCTACACAAGAACTGAATTACAAAACAGAACAGGGTGTCAAATGTAGAAAACCAACTTATGCTTGCTTAAGGGGAAAGGTGAGTTGGGGTGCTGCATACAACAAGAGATTGAAATTAGCACAGATACCGTTCCATAAGCCAAATATGTAATAGACAAGAGCTACTCCTTGCTCAACGAAGTGGACTCAACACCCCACATTAAACGCCTAAGAATATACCTGACTACTAATAATCTTAAAACCTAAGGATTTATATGTCTCCGAAAGAGAATCAAGCGTGTGTACAGTGGCATAAAATCAGCAGTGATAAGATTGGTGAGGTTCGGTGAGCAA
This sequence comes from Leucopleurus acutus, assembly GCF_964270905.1. Lineage (NCBI taxonomy): Eukaryota > Metazoa > Chordata > Mammalia > Artiodactyla > Delphinidae > Leucopleurus > Leucopleurus acutus. Next base: position 101,971,340 of record NC_139146.1, on the reverse strand, counting down.
ATGCAGACCCTTTGTAGTCATATTGCATGGTACCCATTCCATGGGTCTCAACTCTCCAGGTTTAAGGGATTCTTCCTTCAGCTAAAACATGCATGTGGAACCCAGAGTATGATCCACCGTGAGATCGGAAAACGTGTTCAAATGTGTCTCAGTTTTCGTCCCCTGGTACTCGGGTGCAACATTCCAGACGCTTTACTAACACTCTCCCCACTTGGAGAGTCAGTGCCTTTAACCTCCTGTTTGGCCCAGTTTGCAATTTCTTTGGAACATGAACAGGAATAGGGAGAACCAATGAGAGACTAGGTGGAGGTGTCCGGACGGGCAAATTTAACTCTCATTTCCCACCAGGAAGAGGAATTAACCAAAGGCTCAGCGTGCCATGCCGGAACCACACTAGGGCCCGAAGAAATCCTGCGGTGTTGCGGCCAGCTCACAAGAAAGCGAGTTGAAGAAAGGAGCTCAGGGGTACTGTAATTCACAAACCTGCAGAGTTATAAATGACAGCTACCTTCCAAAAATATATTGAAGTAAGGCTGCCAAGAGGAGTCGAAAGCGGTGCAGAATTGCAGGAAACCGATTTCAGGAGGTAGACTGGAATTGCATGTAAAGCATAGGAAAAGAGGCAGAACGTCCACAATGATGCACTTGGCCAAAAAGGGCGTATGCGTTTTTTCCTGAATATATTCAGGAAAAAACGCATACGCACTTTTTGGCCAACCAAGCAAGCTTGCAAAGGAAATCTGCTATACAATGAAGTCTCACTGGCCCCCGGTCAAAAGGGCCATCTGAAAAAAGTGTAAAATCCAGAAAGGCAGGACGGGCCATGGAGAACTGGGAGCCTTGTTATGCTGATGGGCGGGATGTAAATTGCCAGCAGCCACTCTGGAGAAGTGTATGGTGTTTCCTGAAACATCCAAAAAACAAAGCAACAGAGCCTAGGGCATTTCCACGTATGGTCGTATAGCTTAGGAAAATTAAAATCAAAGAGACACAGCCACCCGAAAATTTGGGCCGGCTCTGTTTACAAGAACCTCGTTTATGGTACAAGTTCAATATCACAGAAAGCGAAAAATGGATAAAGAAGTTGTGGTACTTACGTACAATGCAATATCACTCAGCAATGAAATCTATGTCATCAGGCCCGTAGCAGCATAATGAGTGGATTCAGGTATGATGATTCTTAGTGAAATAAATCACACAGAAAAAGAAACATCATAAGATATCACTACTACACGGAATGTAAACTTGGCTACACAGGAACTGAATTACAAAACAGAACAGGGTCTCAAATGTAGAAAACCAACTTATGCTTGCTTAAGGGGAAAGGTGAGTTGGGGTGCTGCATACAACAAGAGATTGAAATTTGCACAGATACCATTCCATAAGCCAAATATGTAATAGACAAGAGCTACTCCTTGCTCAACGAAGTGGACTCAACACCCCATATTAAACGCCTAAGAATATACCTGACTAGAAATAATCTTAAAACCTATGGATTTATATGTCTCCGAAAGAGAATCAAGCGTGTGTACAGCGGCATAAACGCAGCAGTGATAGGATTGGTGAGGTTCGGTGAGCAAATGCAGACCCTTTGAAGTCATATTGCATGGTACCCATTCCATGGGTCTCAACTCTCCAGGTTTAAGGGATTCTTCCTTCAGCTAAAACATGCATGTGGAACCCAGAGTATGATCCACCGTGTGATCGGGAAATGTGTTGAAATGTGTCTCACTTTTCGTCCCCTGGTACTCGGGTGCAACATTCCAGACGCTTTACTAACACTCTGCCCACTTGGAGAGTCAGTGCCTTTAACCTCCTATTTGGCCCAGTTTGCAATTTCTGCGTAAGATGAACAGGAATAGGGAGAACCAATGAGAGACTAGCTGGAGGTGTCTGGACGGGAAAATTTAACTCTCAGTTCCCACCAGGAAGAGGAATTAAACAAAGGCTCAGCGTGCCGTGCCAGAACCACACTAGGGCCTGAAGCAATCCTGCAGTGTTGCGGCCAGCTCACAAGAAAGCGAGTTGAAGAAAGGAGCTCAGGGGCACTGTAATTCACAAACATGCAGAGTTATAAATGACAGCTACCTTCCAAAAATATATTGAAGTAAGGCAGCCAAGAGGAGTTGAAAGCGGGGCAGAATTGCAGGAAACCGATTTCAGGAGGTAGACTGGAATTGCATGTAAAGCATAGGAGAAGAGGCAGAACGTCCACAATGATGCACTTGGCCAAAAAGGGCGTATGCGTTTTTTCCTGAATATATTCAGGAAAAACGCATACGCCCTTTTTGGCCAACCAAGCAAGCTTGCAAAGGAAATCTGCACTACAATGAAGTCTCACTGCCCCCCGGTCAAAAGGGCCATCTGAAAAAGGTGTAAAATCCAGAAAGGCAGGACAGGCCAAGGAGAACTAGGAGCCTTGTTATGCTGATGGGCGGGATGTAAATTGCCAGCAGCCACTCTGGAGAAGTGTATGGTGTTTCCTGAAACATCCAAAGAACAAAGCAACACAGCCAAGGGCACTTCCACTTATGGTACTATAGCTTAGGAAAATTAAAATCAAAAAGACACACCCACTCCAAAGTTTGGGACGGCTCTGTTTACAAGATCCTCGTTTACCATACAAGTTCAATATCACAGAAAGCGAAAAATGGATAAAGAAGTTGTGGTACTTACGTACAATGCAATATCACTCAGCAATGAAATCTATGTCATCAGGCCCGTAGCAGCATAATGAGTGGATTCAGGTACGATGATTCTAAGTGAAGTAAGTCACACAGAAAAAGAAACATAATAAGATATCACTAATACACGGAATGTAAACTTGGCTACACAAGAACTGAATTACAAAACAGAACAGGGTGTCAAATGTAGAAAACCAACTTATGCTTGCTTAAGGGGAAAGGTGAGTTGGGGTGCTGCATACAACAAGAGATTGAAATTAGCACAGATACCGTTCCATAAGCCAAATATGTAATAGACAAGAGCTACTCCTTGCTCAACGAAGTGGACTCAACACCACCCATTAAACGCCTAAGGATATACCTGACTACTAATAATCTTAAAACTTAAGGATTTATATGTCTCCGAAAGAGAATCAAGCGTGTGTACAGTGGCATAAAATCAGCAGTGATAAGATTGGTGAGGTTCGGTGAGCAAATGCAGACCCTTTGTAGTCATATTGCATGGTACCCATTCCATGGGTCTCAACTCTCCAGGTTTAAGGGATTCTTCCTTCAGCTAAAACATGCATGAGGAACCCAGAGTATGATCCACCGTGTGATCGGAAAACGTGTTCAAATGTGTCTCAGTTTTCGTCCCCTGGTACTCGGGTGCAACTTTCCAGACGCTTTACTAACACTCTCCCCACTTGGAGAGTCAGTGCCTTTAACCTCCTGTTTGGCCCAGTTTGCAATTTCTGTGGAACATGAACAGGAATAGGGAGAACCAATGAGAGATTAGCTGGAGGTGTCTGGACGGGCAAATTTAACTCTCATTTCCCACCAGGAAGAGGAATTAACCAGAGGTTCAGCGTGCCATGCCGAAACCACACTAGGGCCCGAAGAAATCCTGAGGTGTTGCGGCCAGCTCACAAGAAAGTGAGTTGAAAAAAGGAGCTCAGGGGCACTGTAATTCACAAACCTGCAGAGTTATAAATGACAGCTACCTTCCAAAAATATATTGAAGTAAGGCTGCTAAGAGGAGTTGAAAGTGGTGCAGAATTGCAGGAAACCGATTTCAGGAGGTAGACTGGAATTGCATGTAAAGCATAGGAAAAGAGGCAGAACGTCCTCAATGATGCACTTGGCCAAAAAGGGCGTATGCGTTTTTTCCTGAATATATTCAGGAAAAAACGCATACGCACTTTTTGGCCAACCAAGCAAGCTTGCAAAGGAAATCTGCACTACAATGAAGTCTCACTGGCCCCCGGTCAAAAGGGCCATCTGAAAAAAGTGTAAAATCCAGAAAGGCAGGACAGGCCATGGAGAACTGGGAGCCTTGTTATGCTGATGGGCGGGATGTAAATTGCCAGCAGCCACTCTGGAGAAGTGTATGGTGTTTCCTGAAACATCCAGAAAACAAAGCAACAGAGCCTAGGGCATTTCCACTTATGGTCGTATAGCTTAGGAAAATTAAAATCAAAGAGACACAGCCACCCAAAAATTTGGGCCTGCTCTGTTTACAAGAACCTCGTTTACGGTACAAGTTCAATATCACACAAAGCGAAAAATGGATAAAGAAGTTGTGGTACTTACGTACAATGCAATATCACTCAGCAATGAAATCTATGTCATCAGGCCCGTAGCAGCATAATGAGTGGATTCAGGTACGATGATTCTAAGTGAAATAAGTCACACAGAAAAAGAAACATCATAAGATATCACTACTACACGGAATGTAAACTTGGCTACACAAGAACTGAATTACAAAACAGAACAGGGTGTCAAATGGAGAAAACCAACTTATGCTTGCTTAAGGGGAAAGGTGAGTTGGGGTGCTGCATAAAACAGGAGATTGAAATTAGCATAGATACCGTTCCATAAGCCAAATATGTAATAGACAAGAGCTACTCCTTGCTCAACGAAGTGGACTCAACACCCCATATTAAACGCCTAAGAATATACCTGACTAGAAATAATCTTAAAACCTATGGATTTATATGTCTCCGAAAGAGAATCAAGCGTGTGTACAGCGGCATAAATGCAGCAGTGATAGGATTGGTGAGGTTCGGTGAGCAAATGCAGACCCTTTGAAGTCATATTGCATGGTACCCATTCCATGGGTCTCAACTCTCCAGGTTTAAGGGATTCTTCCTTCAGCTAAAACATGCATGTGGAACCCAGAGTATGATCCACCGTGTGATCGGGAAACGTGTTCAAATGTGTCTCAGTTTTCGTCCCCTGGTACTCGGGTGCAACATTCCAGACGTTTTACTAACACTCTCCCCACTTGGAGAGTCAGTGCCTTTAACCTCCTATTTGGCCCAGTTGGAATTTCTGCGTAAGATGAACAGGAATAGGGAGAACCAATGAGAGACTAGCTGGAGGTGTCTGGACGGGAAAATTTAACTCTCAGTTCCCACCAGGAAGAGGAATTAACCAAAGGCTCAGCGTGCCGTGCCAGAACGACACTAGGGCCTGAAGCAATCCTGCAGTGTTGCGGCCAGCTCACAAGAAAGCGAGTTGAAGAAAGGAGCTCAGGGGCACTGTAATTCACAAACCTGCAGAGTAATAAATGACAGCTATCGTCCAAAAATATATTGAAGTAAGGCCGCCAATAGGACTTGAAAGCGGGGCAGAATTGCAGGAAACCGATTTTAGGAGGTAGACGGGAATTGCATGAAAAGCATAGGAAAAGAGGCAGAACGTCCACAACGATGCACTTGGCCAAAAAGTGCGTATGCATTTTTTCCTGAATATATTGAGGAAAAACCGCATACGCCCTTTTTGGCCAACCAAGAAAGCTTGCAAAGGAAATCTGCACTACAATGAAGTCTCACTGCCCCCTGGTCAAAAGGGCCATCTGAAAAAAGTGTAAAATCCAGAAAGGCAGGACAGGCCTTGGAGAACTGGGAGCCTTGTTATGCTGATGGGCGGGATGTAAATTGCCAGCACCCACTCTGGAGAAGTGTATGGTGTTTCCTGAAACATCCAAAAAACAAAGCAACAAAGCCAAGGGCACTTCCACGTATGGTCCTATAGCTTAGGAAAATTAAAATCAAAAAGACACACCCACCCCAAAGTTTGGAACGGCTCTGTTTACAAGAACCTCGTTTAAGGTACAAGTTCAATATCACACAAAGCGAAAAATGGATAAAGAAGTTGTGGTACTTACGTACAATGCAATATCACTCAGCAATGAAATCTATGTCATCAGGCCCGTAGCAGCATAATGAGTGGATTCAGGTACGATGATTCTAGGTGAAATAAGTCACACAGAAAAAGAAACATCATAAGATATCACTACTACAAGGAATGTAAACTTGGCTACACAAGAACTGAATTACAAAACAGAACAGGGTGTCAAATGTAGAAAACCAACGTATGCTTGCTTAAGGGGAAAGGTGAGTTGGGATGCTGCATAAAACCAGAGATTGAAATTAGCACAGATACCGTTCCATAAGCCAAATATGTAATAGACAAGAGCTACTCCTTGCTCAACGAAGTGGACTCAACACCCCGTATTAAACGCCTAAGAATATACCTGACTAGAAATAATCTTAAAACCTACGGATTTATATGTCTCCGAAAGAGAATCAAGCATGTGTACAGCGGCATAAACGCAGCAGTGATAGGATTGGTGAGGTTCGGTGAGCAAATGCAGACCCTTTGTAGTCATATTGCATGGTACCCATTCCATGGGTCTCAACTCTCCAGGTTTAAGGGATTCTTCCTTCAGGTAAAACATGCATGTGGAACCCAGAGTATGATCCACCGTGTGATCGGGAAATGTGTTGAAATGTGTCTCAGTTTTCGTCCCCTGGTACTCGGGTGCAACATTCCAGACGCTTTACTAACACTCTCCCCACTTGGAGAGTCAGTGCCTTTAACCTCCTATTTGGCCCAGTTTGCAATTTCTGCGTAAGATGAACAGGAATAGGGAGAACCAATGAGAGACTAGCTTGAGGTGTCTGGACGGGAAAATTTAACTCTCAGTTCCCACCAGGAAGAGAAATTAACCAAAGGCTCAGCGAGCCGTGCCAGAACCACACTAGGGCCTGAAGCAATCCTGCAGTGTTGCGGCCAGCTCACAAGAAAGCGAGTTGAAGAAAGGAGCTCAGCGGCACTGTAATTCACAAACATGCAGAGTAATAAATGACAGCTATCGTCCAAAAATATATTGAAGTAAGGCCGCCAAGAGGACTTGAATGCGGGGCAGAATTGCAGGAAACCGATTTCAGGAGGTAGACTGGAATTGCATGTAAAGCATAGGAAAAGAGGCAGAACGTCCAAAATGATGCACTTGGTCAAAAAGGGTGTATGCGTTTTTTCCTGAATATATTCAGGATAAAACTAAGCAAGCTTGCAAAGGAAATCTGCACTACAATGAAGTCTCACTGCCCCCCGGTCAAAAGGGCCATCTGAAAAAAGTGTAAAATCCAGAAAGGCAGGACAGGCCATGGAGAACTGGGAGCCTTGTGATGCTGATGGGCGGGATGTAAATTGCCAGCAGCCACTCTGGAGAAGTGTATGGTGTTTCCTGAAACATCCAAAAAACAAAGCAACAGAGCCTAGGGCACTTCCACTTATGGTCCTATAGCTTAGGGAAATTAAAATCAAAAAGACACAGCCACCCCAAAGTTTGGGACGGCTCTGTTTACAAGAACCTCGTTTACGGTACAAGTTCAATATCACACAAAGCGAAAAATGGATAAAGAAGTTGTGGTACTTACGTACAATGTAATATCACTCAGCAATGAAATCTATGTCATCAGGCCCGTAGCAGCATAATGAGTGGATTCAGGTACGATGATTCTAAGTGAAATAAGTCACACAGAAAAAGAAACATCGTAAGATATCACTACTAAACGGAATGTAAACTTGGCTAAACAGGAACTGAATTACAAAACAGAACAGGGTGTCAAATGTAGAAAACCAACTTATGCTTGCTTAAGGGGAAAGGTGAGTTGGGGTGCTGCATAAAACCAGAGATTGAAATTAGCACAGATACCATTCCATAAGCCAAATATGTAATAGACAAGAGCTACTCCTTGCTCAATGAAGTGGACTCAACACCCCATATTAAACGCCTAAGAATATACCTGACTAGTAAGAATCTTAAAACCTATGGATTTATATGTCTCTGAAAGAGAATCAAGCGTGTGTACAGCGGCATAAACGCAGCAGTGATAGGATTGGTCAGGTTCGGTGAGCAAATGCAGACCCTTTGAAGTCATATTGCATGGTACCCATTCCATGGGTCTCAACTCTCCAGGTTTAAGGGATTCTTCCTTCAGCTAAAACATGAATGTGGAACCCAGAGTATGATCCACCGTGTGATCGGGAAACGTGTTCAAATGTGTCTCAGTTTTTGTCCCCTGGTACTTGGGTGCAACATTCCAGACGCTTTACTAACACTCTCCCCACTTGGAGAGTCAGTGCCTTTAACCTCCTGTTTGGCCCAGTTTCCAATTTCTGTGGAAATTGAACAGGAATAGGGAGAACCAATGAGACAGTAGGTGGAGGTGTCCGGACGGGCAAATTTAACTCTCATTTCCCACCAGGAAGAGGAATTAACTAAAGGCTCAGCATGCCGTGCCGGAACCAAACTAGGGTCCGAAGCAATCCTGTGGTGTTGCGGCCAGCTCACAAGAAAGCGAGTTGAAGAAAGGAGTTCAGGGGCACTGTAATTCACAAACCTGAAGAGTAATAAATGACAGCTATCGTCCAAATATATATTGAAGTAAGGCCGCCAAGAGGACTAAAAAGCGGGGCAGAATTGCAGGAAACCGATTTCAGGAGGTAGATGGGAATTGCATGAAAAGCATAGGAAAAGAAGCAGAACGTCCACAACGATGCACTTGGCCAAAAAGGGCATATGGGTTTTTTCCTGAATATATTGAGGAAAAACTGCATACGCCCTTTTTGGCCAACCAAGGAAGCTTGCAAAGGAAATCTGCACTACAATGAAGTCTCACTGCCCCCCGGTCAAAAGGGCCATCTGAAAAAAGTGTAAAATCCAGAAAGGCAGGACAGGCCATGGAGAACTGGGAGCCTTGTTATGGTGAAGGGCGGGATGTAAATTGCCAGCACCCACTCTGGAGAAGTGTATGGTGTTTCCTGAAACATCCAAAAAACAAAGCAACAGAGCCTAGGGCACTTCCACTTATGGTCCTATAGCTTAGGGAAATTAAAATCAAAAAGACACAGCCACCCCAAAGTTTGGGACGGCTCTGTTTACAAGAACCTCGTTTACGGTACAAGTTCAATATCACACAAAGCGAAAAATGGATAAAGAAGTTGTGGTACTTACGTACAATGCAATATCACTCAGCAATGAAATCTATGTCATCAGGCCCGTAGCAGCATAATGAGTGGATTCAGGTACGATGATTCTAAGTGAAATAAGTCACACAGAAAAAGAAACATCGTAAGATATCACTACTAAACGGAATGTAAACTTGGCTAAACAGGAACTGAATTACAAAACAGAACAGGGGGTCAAATGTAGAAAACCAGCTTATGCTTGCTTAAGGGGAAAGGTGAGTTGGGGTGCTGCATAAAACCAGAGATTGAAATTAGCACAGATACCATTCCATAAGCCAAATATGTAATAGACAAGAGCTACTCCTTGCTCAATGAAGTGGACTCAACACCCCATATTAAACGCCTAAGAATATACCTGACTAGTAAGAATCTTAAAACCTATGGATTTATATGTCTCTGAAAGAGAATCAAGCGTGTGTACAGCGGCATAAACGCAGCAGTGATAGGATTGGTGAGGTTCGGTGAGCAAATGCAGACCCTTTGAAGTCATATTGCATGGTACCCATTCCATGGGTCTCAACTCTCCAGGTTTAAGGGATTCTTCCTTCAGCTAAAACATGCATGTGGAACCCAGAGTATGATCCACCGTGTGATCGGGAAACGTGTTCAAATGTGTCTCAGATTTTGTCCCCTGGTACTTGGGTGCAACATTGCAGACGCTTTACTAACACTCTCCCCACTTGGAGAGTCAGTGCCTTTAACCTCCTGTTTGGCCCAGTTTCCAATTTCTGTGGAAATTGAACAGGAATAGGGAGAACCAATGAGACACTAGGTGGAGGTGTCCGGACGGGCAAATTTAACTCTCATTTCCCACCAGGAAGAGGAATTAACTAAAGGCTCAGCATGCCGTGCCGGAACCAAACTAGGGTCCGAAGCAATCCTGTGGTGTTGCGGCCAGCTCACAAGAAAGCGAGTTGAAGAAAGGAGCTCAGGGGCACTGTAATTCACAAACCTGAAGAGTAATAAATGACAGCTATCGTCCAAATATATATTGAAGTAAGGCCGCCAAGAGGACTAGAAAGCGGGGCAGAATTGCAGGAAACCGATTTCAGGAGGTAGATGGGAATTGCATGAAAAGCATAGGAAAAGAGGCAGAACGTCCACAACGATGCACTTGGCCAAAAAGGGCATATGGGTTTTTTCCTGAATATATTGAGGAAAAACTGCATACGCCCTTTTTGGCCAACCAAGAAAGCTTGCAAAGGAAATCTGCACTACAATGAAGTCTCACTGCCCCCCGGTCAAAAGGGCCATCTGAAAAAAGTGTAAAATCCAGAAAGGCAGGACAGGCCATGGAGAACTGGGAGCCTTGTTATGGTGATGGGCGGGATGTAAATTGCCAGCAGCCACTCTGGAGAAGTGTATGGTGTTTCCTGAAACATCCAAAAAACAAAGCAACAGAGCCTAGGGCACTTCCACTTACGGTCCTATAGCTTAGGGAAATTAAAATCAAAAAGACACAGCCACCCCAAAGTTTGGGACGGCTCTGTTTACAAGAACCTCATTTACGGTACAAGTTCAATATCACACAAAGCGAAAAATGGATAAAGAAGTTGTGGTACTTACGTACAATGCAATATCACTCAGCAATGAAATCTATGTCATCAGGCCCGTAGCAGCATAATGAGTGGATTCAGGTACGATGATTCTAAGTGAAATAAGTCACACAGAAAAAGAAACATCGTAAGATATCACTACTAAACGGAATGTAAACTTGGCTAAACAGGAACTGAATTACAAAACAGAACAGGGTGTCAAATGTAGAAAACCAACTTATGCTTGCTTAAGGGGAAAGGTGAGTTGGGGTGCGGCATAAAACCAGAGATTGAAATTAGCACAGATACCATTCCATAAGCCAAATATGTAATAGACAAGAGCTACTCCTTGCTCAATGAAGTGGACTCAACACCCCATATTAAACGCCTAAGAATATACCTGACTAGTAAGAATCTTAAAACCTATGGATTTATATGTCTCCGAAAGAGAATCAAGCGTGTGTACAGGGGCATAAACGCAGCAGTGATAGGATTGGTGAGGTTCGGTGAGCAAATGCAGACCCTTTGAAGTCATATTGCATGGTACCCATTCCATGGGTCTCAACTCCCCATGTTTAAGGGATTCTTCCTTCAGCTAAAACATGCATGTGGAACCAAGAGTATGATCCACCATGTGATCGGAAAACGTGTTCAAATATGTCTCAGGTTTCGTCCCCTGGTACTCGGCTGCAACATTCCAGACGCTTTACTAACACTCTCCCCACTTGGAGAGTCAGTGCCTTTAACCTCCTGTTTGGCCCAGTTTGCAATTTCTGCGGAAGATGAACAGGAAGAGGGAGAACAAATGAGAGACTAGGTGGAGGTGTCTGGACGGGCAAATTTAACTCTCATTTCCCACCAGGAAGAGGAATTAACTAAAGGCTCAGCGTGCCGTGCCAGAACGACACTAGGGCCTGAAGCAATCCTGCAGTGTTGCGGCCAGCTCACAAGAAAGCGAGTTGAAGAAAGGAGCTCAGGGGCACTATAATTCACAAACCTGCAGAGTAATAAATGACAGCTATCGTCCAAAAATATATTGAAGTAAGGCCGCCAATAGAACTTGAAAGCGGGGCAGAATTGCAGGAAACCGATTTCAGGAGGTAGACGGGAATTGCATGAATAGCATAGGAAAAGAGGCAGAACGTCCACAACGATGCACTTGGCCAAAAAGTGCGTATGCATTTTTTCCTGAATATATTGAAGAAAAACCGCATACGCCCTTTTTGGCCAACCAAGAAAGCTTGCAAAGGAAATCTGCACTACAATGAAGTCTCACTGCCCCCTGGTCAAAAGGGCCATCTGAAAAAAGTGTAAAATCCAGAAAGGCAGGACAGGCCATGGAGAACTGGGAGCCTTGTTATGCTGATGGGCGGGATGTAAATTGCCAGCACCCACTCTGGAGAAGTGTATGGTGTTTCCTGAAACATCCAAAAAACAAAGCAACAAAGCCAAGGGCACTTCCACGTATGGTCCTATAGCTTAGGAAAATTAAAATCACAAAGACACACCCACCCCAAAGTTTGGAACGGCTCTGTTTACAAGAACCTCGTTTACGGTACAAGTTCAATATCACACAAAGCGAAAAATGGATAAAGAAGTTGTGGTACTTACATACAATGCAATATCACTCAGCAATGAAATCTATGTCATCAGGCCCGTAGCAGCATAATGAGTGGATTCAGGTACGATGATTCTAAGTGAAATAAGTCACACAGAAAAAGAAACATCATAAGATATCACTACTACAAGGAATGTAAACTTGGCTACACAAGAACTGAATTACAAAACAGAACAGGGTGTCAAATGTAGAAAACCAACTTATGCTTGCTTAAGGGGAAAGGTGAGTTGGGATGCTGCATAAAACCAGAGATTGAAATTAGCACAGATACCGTTCCATAAGCCAAATATGTAATAGACAAGAGCTACTCCTTGCTCAACGAAGTGGACTCAACACCCCATATTAAACGCCTAAGAATATACCTGACTAGAAATAATCTTAAAACCTACGGATTTATATGTCTCTGAAAGAGAATCAAGCGTGTGTACAGCGGCATAAACGCAGCAGTGATAGGATTGGTGAGGTTCGGTGAGCAAATGCAGACCCTTTGAAGTCATATTGCATGGTACCCATTCCATGGGTCTCAACTCTCCAGGTTTAAGGGATTCTTCCTTCAGGTAAAACATGCATGTGGAACCCAGAGTATGATCCACCGTGTGATCGGGAAATGTGTTGAAATGTGTCTCACTTTTCGTCCCCTGGTACTCGGGTGCAACATTCCAGACGCTTTACTAACACTCTCCCCACTTGGAGAGTCAGTGCCTTTAACCTCCTATTTGGCCCAGTTTGCAATTTCTGCGTAAGATGAACAGGAATAGGGAGAACCAATGAGAGACTAGGTGGAGGTGTCTGGACGGGAAAATTTAACTCTCAGTTCCCACCAGGAAGAGAAATTAACCAAAGGCTCAGCGAGCCGTGCCAGAACCACACTAGGGCCTGAAGCAATCCTGCAGTGTTGCGGCCAGCTCACAAGAAAGCGAGTTGAAGAAAGGAGCTCAGGGGCACTGTAATTCACAAACATGCAGAGTAATAAATGACAGCTATCGTCCAAAAATATATTGAAGTAAGGCCGCCAAGAGGACTTGAATGCGGGGCAGAATTGCAGGAAACCGATTTCAGGAGGTAGACTGGAATTGCATGTAAAGCGTAGGAAAAGAGGCAGAACGTCCTCAATGATGCACTTGGCCAAAAAGGGCGTATGCGTTTTTTCCTGAATATATTCAGGATAAAACTAAGCAAGCTTGCAAAGGAAATCTGCACTACAATGAAGTCTCACTGCCCCCCGGTCCAAAGGGCCATCTGAAAAAAGTGTAAAATCCAGAAAGGCAGGACAGGCCATGGAGAACTGGGAGCCTTGTTATGCTGATGGGCGGGATGTAAATTGCCAGCACCCACTCTGGAGAAGTGTATGGTGTTTCCTGAAACCTCCAAAAAACAAAGCAACAAAGCCAAGGGCACTTCCACTTATGGTCCTATAGCTTAGGAAAATTAAAATCAAAAAGACACACCCACTCCAAAGTTTGGGACGGCTCTGTTTACAAGAAACTCGTTTACGGTACAAGTTCAATACCACACAAAGCGAAAAATGGATAAAGAAGTTGTGGTACTTACGTACAATGCAATATCACTCAGCAATGAAATCTATGTCATCAGGCCCGTAGCAGCATAATGAGTGGATTCAGGTACGATGATTCTAAGTGAAATAAGTCACACAGAAAAAGAAACATCATAAGATATCACTACTACACGGAATGTAAACTTGGCTACACAAGAACTGAATTACAAAACAGAACAGGGTGTCAAATGGAGAAAACCAACTTATGCTTGCTTAAGGGGAAAGGTGAGTTGGGGTGCTGCAAAAAACCGGAGATTGAAATTAGCACAGATACCGTTCCATAAGCCAAATATGTAATAGAAAAGAGCTACTCCTTGCTCAACGAAGTGGACTCAACACCCCATATTAAACGCCTAAGAATATACCTGACTAGAAATAATCTTAAAACCTACGGATTTATATGTCTCCGAAAGAGAATCAAGCGTGTGTACAGCGGCATAAACGCAGCAGTGATAGGATTGGTGAGGTTCGGTGAGCAAATGCAGACCCTTTGAAGTCATATTGCATGGTACCCATTCCATGGGTCTCAACTCTCCAGGTTTAAGGGATTCTTCCTTCAGCTAAAACATGCATGTGGAACCCAGAGTATGATCCACCGTGTGATCGGGAAATGTGTTGAAATGTGTCTCACTTTTCGTCGCCTGGTACTCGGGTGCAACATTCCAGACGCTTTACTAACACTCTCCCCACTTGGAGAGTCAGTGCCTTTAACCTCCTATTTGGCCCAGTTGGAATTTCTGTGTAAGATGAACAGGAATAGGGAGAACCAATGAGAGACTAGCTGGAGGTGTCTGGACGGGATAATTTAACTCTCAGTTCCCACCAGGAAAAAGAATTAACCAAAGGCTCAGCGTGCCATGCCAGAACCACACTAGGGCCTGAAGCAATCCTGCAGTGTTGCGGCCAGCTCACAAGAAAGCGAGTTGAAGAAAGGAGCTCAGGGGCACTGTAATTCACAAACCTGAAGAGTAATAAATGACAGCTGTCGTCCAAATATATATTGAAGTAAGGCCGCCAAGAGGACTAGAAAGCGGGGCAGAATTGCAGGAAACCGATTTCAGGAGGTAGATGGGAATTGCATGAAAAGCATAGGAAAAGAGGCAGAATGTCCACAACGATGCACTTGGCCAAAAAGGGCATATGGGTTTTTTCCTGAATATATTGAGGAAAAACTGCATACGCCCTTTTTGGCCAACCAAGCAAGCTTGCAAAGGAAATCTGCACTACAATGAAGTCTCACTGCCCCCTGGTCAAAAGGGCCATCTGAAAAAAGTGTAAAATCCAGAAAGGCAGGACAGGCCATGGAGAACTGGGAGCCTTGTTATGGTGATGGGCGGGATGTAAATTGCCAGCAGCCACTCTGGAGAAGTGTATGGTGTTTCCTGAAACATCCAAAAAACAAAGCAAGAGAGCCTAGGGCACTTCCACTTATGGTCCTATAGCTTAGGGAAATTAAAATCAAAAAGACACAGCCACCCCAAAGTTTGGGACGGCTCTGTTTACAAGAACCTCGTTTACGGTACAAGTTCAATATCACACAAAGCGAAAAATGGATAAAGAAGTTGTGGTACTTACGTACAATGCAATATCACTCAGCAATGAAATCTATGTCATCAGGCCCGTAGCAGCATAATGAGTGGATTCAGATACGATGATTCTAAGTGAAATAAGTCACACAGAAAAAGAAACATCGTAAGATATCACTACTAAACGGAATGTAAACTTGGCTAAACAGGAACTGAATTACAAAACAGAACAGGGTGTCAAATGTAGAAAACCAACTTATGCTTGCTTAAGGGGAAAGGTGAGTTGGGGTGCGGCATAAAACCAGAGATTGAAATTAGCACAGATACCATGCCATAAGCCAAATATGTAATAGACAAGAGCTACTCCTTGCTCAATGAAGTGGACTCAACACCCCATATTAAACGCCTAAGAATATACCTGACTAGTAAGAATCTTAAAACCTATGAATTTATATGTCTCCGAAAGAGAATCAAGCGTGTGTACAGTGGCATAAACGCAGCAGTGATAGTATTGGTGAGGTTCGGTGAGCAAATGCAGACCCTTTGAAGTCATATTGCATGGTACCCATTCCATGGGTCTCAACTCCCCATGTTTAAGGGATTCTTCCTTCAGCTAAAACATGCATGTGGAACCAAGAGTATGATCCACCATGTGATCGGAAAACGTGTTCAAATATGTCTCAGGTTTCGTCCCCTGGTACTCGGCTGCAACATTCCAGACGCTTTACCAACACTCTCCCCACTTGGAGAGTCAGTGCCTTTAACCTCCTGTTTGGCCCAGTTTGCAATTTCTGCGGAAGATGAACAGGAAGAGGGAGAACAAATGAGAGACTAGGTGGAGGTGTCTGGACGGGCAAATTTAACTCTCATTTCCCACCAGGAAGAGGATTTAACCAAAGGCTCAACATGCCGTGCCGGAACCAAACTAGGGCCTGAAGCAATCCTGCAGTGTTGCGGCCAGCTCACAAGAAAGCGAGTTGAAGAAAGGAGCTCAGGGGCACTGTAATTCACAAACCTGCAGAGTTATAAATGACAGCTATCTTCCAAAAATATATTGAAGTAAGGCTGCCAAGAGGACTTGAAAACGGGGCAGAATTATAGGAAACCGATTGCAGGAGGTAGACTGGAATTGCATGTAAAGCATAGGAAAAGAGGCAGAACGTCGACAATGATGCACTTGGCCAAAAAGGGCGTATGCGTTCTTTCCTGAATATATTCAGGAAAAAACGCATAAGCACTTTTTGGCCAACCAAGCAAGCTTGCAAATGAAATCTGCATTACAATGAAGTCTCACTGCCCCCCGGTCAAAAGGGTCATCTGAAAAAAGTGTAAAATCCAGAAAGGCAGGACAGCCCATGGAGAACTGGGAGCCTTGTTATGCTGATGGGCGGGATGTAAATTGCCAGCAGCCACTCTGGAGAAGTGTATGGTGTTTCCTGAAACATCCAAAAAGCAAAGCAACAGAGCCTAGGGCACTTCCACTTATGGTCCTATAGCTTAGGGAAATTAAAATCAAAAAGACACAGCCACCCCAAAGTTTGGGACGGCTCTGTTTACAAGAACCTCGTTTACCGTACAAGTTCAATATCACAGAAAGCGAAAAATGGATATAGAAGTTGTGGTACTTACGTACAATGCAATATCACTCAGCAATGAAATCTATGTCATCAGGCCCGTAGCAGCATAATGAGTGGATTCAGGTACGATGATTCTAAGTGAAATAATTCACACAGAAAGAGAAACATCATAAGATATCACTACTACACGGAATGTAAACTTGGCTACACAGGAACTGAATTACAAAACAGAACAGGGTCTCAAATGTAGAAAAGCAACTTATGCTTGCTTAAGTGGAAAGGTGAGTTGGGTGCGGCATAAAACCAGAGATTGAAATTAGCACAGATACCGTTCCATAAGCCAAATATGTAATAGACAAGAGCTACTCCTTGCTCAACGAAGTGGACTCAACACCCCATATTAAACCCCTAAGAATATACCTGACTAGTAAGAATCTTAAAACCTATGGATTTATATGTCTCTGAAAGAGAATCAAGCGTGTGTACAGCGGCATAAACGCAGCAGTGATAGGATTGGTGAGGTTCGGTGAGCAAATGCATACCCTTTGAAGTCATATTGCATGGTACCCATTCCATGGGTCTCAACTCTCCAGGTTTAAGGGATTCTTCCTTCAGCTAAAACATGCATGTGGAACCCAGAGTATGATCCACCGTGTGATCGGGAAACGTGTTCAAATGTGTCTCAGTTTTTGTCCCCTGGTACTTGGGTGCAACATTCCAGACGCTTTACTAACACTCTCCCCAGTAGGAGAGTCAGTGCCTTTAACCTCCTGTTTGGCCCAGTTTCCAATTTCTGTGGAAATTGAACAGGAATAGGGAGAACCAATGTGACACTAGGTGGAGGTGTCCGGAGGGGCAAATTTAACTCTCATTACCCACCAGGAAGAGGAATTAACTAAAGGCTCAGCATGCCGTGCCAGAACCAAACTAGGGTCCGAAGCAATCCTGTGGTGTTGCGGCCAGCTCACAAGAAAGCGAGTTGAAGAAAGGAGCTCAGGGGCACTGTAATTCACAAATCTGCAGAGTTATAAATGACAGGTAACTTCTAAAAATATATTGAAGTAAGGCAGCCAAGAGGAGTTGAAAGCGGGGCAGAATTGCAGGAAACCGATTTCAGAAGGTAGACTGGAATTGCATGTAAAGCATAGGAAAAGAGGCAGAACGTCCACAATTATGCACTTGGCCAAAAAGGGCATATGCGTTTTTTCCTGAATATATTCAGGAAAAGACGCATACGCCCTTTTTGGCCAACCAAGCAAGCTTGCAAAGGAAATCTGCACTACAATGAAGTCTCACTGCCCCCCGGTCAAAAGGGCCATCTGAAAAAAGTGTAAAATCCAGAAAGGCAGGACAGGCCATGGAGAACTGGGAGCCTTGTTATGGTGATGGGCGGGATGTAAATTGCCAGCAGCCACTCTGGAGAAGTGTATGGTGTTTCCTGAAACATCCAAAAAACAAAGCAACAGAGCCTAGGGCACTTCCACTTATGGTCCTATAGCTTAGGGAAATTAAAATCAAAAAGACACAGCCACCCCAAAGTTTGGGACGGCTCTGTTTACAAGAACCTCATTTACGGTACAAGTTCAATATCACACAAAGCGAAAAATGGATAAAGAAGTAGTGGTACTTACATACAATGCAATATCACTCAGCAATGAAATCTATGTCATCAGGCCCGTAGCAGCATAATGAGTGGATTCAGGTACGATGATTCTAAGTGAAATAAGTCACACAGAAAAAGAAACATCGTAAGATATCACTACTAAACGGAATGTAAACTTGGCTAAACAGGAACTGAATTACAAAACAGAACAGGGTGTCAAATGTAGAAAACCAACTTATGCTTGCTTAAGGGGAAAGGTGAGTTGGGGTGCGGCATAAAACCAGAGATTGAAATTAGCACAGATACCATTCCATAAGCCAAATATGTAATAGACAAGAGCTACTCCTTGCTCAATGAAGTGGACTCAACACCCCATATTAAACGCCTAAGAATATACCTGACTAGTAAGAATCTTAAAACCTATGTATTTATATGTCTCCGAAAGAGAATCAAGCGTGTGTACAGGGGCATAAACGCAGCAGTGATAGGATTGGTGAGGTTCGGTGAGCAAATGCAGACCCTTTGAAGTCATATTGCATGGTACCCATTCCATGGGTCTCAACTCCCCATGTTTAAGGGATTCTTCCTTCAGCTAAAACATGCATGTGGAACCAAGAGTATGATCCACCATGTGATCGGAAAACGTGTTCAAATATGTCTCAGGTTTCGTCCCCTGGTACTCGGCTGCAACATTCCAGACGCTTTACTAACACTCTCCCCACTTGGAGAGTCAGTGCCTTTAACCTCCTGTTTGGCCCAGTTTGCAATTTCTGCGGAAGATGAACAGGAAGAGGGAGAACAAATGAGAGACTAGGTGGAGGTGTCTGGACGGGCAAATTTAACTCTCATTTCCCACCAGGAAATGGAATTAACTAAAGGCTCAGCGTGCCGTGCCAGAACGACACTAGGGCCTGAAGCAATCCTGCAGTGTTGCGGCCAGCTCACAAGAAAGCGAGTTGAAGAAAGGAGCTCAGGGGCACTGTAATTCACAAACCTGCAGAGTAATAAATGACAGCTATCGTCCAAAAATATATTGAAGTAAGGCCGCCAATAGGACTTGAAAGCGGGGCAGAATTGCAGGAAACCGATTTCAGGAGGTAGACGGGAATTGCATGAAAAGCATAGGAAAAGAGGCAGAACGTCCACAACGATGCACTTGGCCAAAAAGTGCGTATGCATTTTTTCCTGAATATATTGAAGAAAAACCGCATACGCCCTTTTTGGCCAACCAAGAAAGCTTGCAAAGGAAATCTGCACTACAATGAAGTCTCACTGCCCCCTGGTCAAAAGGGCCATCTGAAAAAAGTGTAAAATCCAGAAAGGCAGGACAGGCCATGGAGAACTGGGAGCCTTGTTATGCTGATGGGCGGGATGTAAATTGCCAGCACCCACTCTGGAGAAGTGTATGGTGTTTCCTGAAACATCCAAAAAACAAAGCAACAAAGCCAAGGGCACTTCCACGTATGGTCCTATAGCTTAGGAAAATTAAAATCAAAAAGACACACCCACCCCAAAGTTTGGAACGGCTCTGTTTACAAGAACCTCGTTTACGGTACAAGTTCAATATCACACAAAGCGAAAAATGGATAAAGAAGTTGTGGTACTTACATACAATGCAATATCACTCAGCAATGAAATCTATGTCATCAGGCCCGTAGCAGCATAATGAGTGGATTCAGGTACGATGATTCTAAGTGAAATAAGTCACACAGAAAAAGAAACATCATAAGATATCACTACTACAAGGAATGTAAACTTGGCTACACAAGAACTGAATTACAAAACAGAACAGGGTGTCAAATGTAGAAAACCAACTTATGCTTGCTTAAGGGGAAAGGTGAGTTGGGATGCTGCATAAAACCAGAGATTGAAATTAGCACAGATACCGTTCCATAAGCCAAATATGTAATAGACAAGAGCTACTCCTTGCTCAACGAAGTGGACTCAACACCCCATATTAAACGCCTAAGAATATACCTGACTAGAAATAATCTTAAAACCTACGGATTTATATGTCTCTGAAAGAGAATCAAGCGTGTGTACAGCGGCATAAACGCAGCAGTGATAGGATTGGTGAGGTTCGGTGAGCAAATGCAGACCCTTTGAAGTCATATTGCATGGTACCCATTCCATGGGTCTCAACTCTCCAGGTTTAAGGGATTCTTCCTTCAGGTAAAACATGCATGTGGAACCCAGAGTATGATCCACCGTGTGATCGGGAAATGTGTTGAAATGTGTCTCACTTTTCGTCCCCTGGTACTCGGGTGCAACATTCCAGACGCTTTACTAACACTCTCCCCACTTGGAGAGTCAGTGCCTTTAACCTCCTATTTGGCCCAGTTTGCAATTTCTGCGTAAGATGAACAGGAATAGGGAGAACCAATGAGAGACTAGGTGGAGGTGTCTGGACGGGAAAATTTAACTCTCAGTTCCCACCAGGAAGAGAAATTAACCAAAGGCTCAGCGAGCCGTGCCAGAACCACACTAGGGCCTGAAGCAATCCTGCAGTGTTGCGGCCAGCTCACAAGAAAGCGAGTTGAAGAAAGGAGCTCAGGGGCACTGTAATTCACAAACATGCAGAGTAATAAATGACAGCTATCGTCCAAAAATATATTGAAGTAAGGCCGCCAAGAGGACTTGAATGCGGGGCAGAATTGCAGGAAACCGATTTCAGGAGGTAGACTGGAATTGCATGTAAAGCGTAGGAAAAGAGGCAGAACGTCCTCAATGATGCACTTGGCCAAAAAGGGCGTATGCGTTTTTTCCTGAATATATTCAGGATAAAACTAAGCAAGCTTGCAAAGGAAATCTGCACTACAATGAAGTCTCACTGCCCCCCGGTCCAAAGGGCCATCTGAAAAAAGTGTAAAATCCAGAAAGGCAGGACAGGCCATGGAGAACTGGGAGCCTTGTTATGCTGATGGGCGGGATGTAAATTGCCAGCACCCACTCTGGAGAAGTGTATGGTGTTTCCTGAAACCTCCAAAAAACAAAGCAACAAAGCCAAGGGCACTTCCACTTATGGTCCTATAGCTTAGGAAAATTAAAATCAAAAAGACACACCCACTCCAAAGTTTGGGACGGCTCTGTTTACAAGAAACTCGTTTACGGTACAAGTTCAATACCACACAAAGCGAAAAATGGATAAAGAAGTTGTGGTACTTACGTACAATGCAATATCACTCAGCAATGAAATCTATGTCATCAGGCCCGTAGCAGCATAATGAGTGGATTCAGGTACGATGATTCTAAGTGAAATAAGTCACACAGAAAAAGAAACATCATAAGATATCACTACTACACGGAATGTAAACTTGGCTACACAAGAACTGAATTACAAAACAGAACAGGGTGTCAAATGGAGAAAACCAACTTATGCTTGCTTAAGGGGAAAGGTGAGTTGGGGTGCTGCAAAAAACCGGAGATTGAAATTAGCACAGATACCGTTCCATAAGCCAAATATGTAATAGAAAAGAGCTACTCCTTGCTCAACGAAGTGGACTCAACACCCCATATTAAACGCCTAAGAATATACCTGACTAGAAATAATCTTAAAACCTACGGATTTATATGTCTCCGAAAGAGAATCAAGCGTGTGTACAGCGGCATAAACGCAGCAGTGATAGGATTGGTGAGGTTCGGTGAGCAAATGCAGACCCTTTGAAGTCATATTGCATGGTACCCATTCCATGGGTCTCAACTCTCCAGGTTTAAGGGATTCTTCCTTCAGCTAAAACATGCATGTGGAACCCAGAGTATGATCCACCGTGTGATCGGGAAATGTGTTGAAATGTGTCTCACTTTTCGTCGCCTGGTACTCGGGTGCAACATTCCAGACGCTTTACTAACACTCTCCCCACTTGGAGAGTCAGTGCCTTTAACCTCCTATTTGGCCCAGTTGGAATTTCTGTGTAAGATGAACAGGAATAGGGAGAACCAATGAGAGACTAGCTGGAGGTGTCTGGACGGGATAATTTAACTCTCAGTTCCCACCAGGAAAAGGAATTAACCAAAGGCTCAGCGTGCCATGCCAGAACCACACTAGGGCCTGAAGCAATCCTGCAGTGTTGCGGCCAGCTCACAAGAAAGCGAGTTGAAGAAAGGAGCTCAGGGGCACTGTAATTCACAAACCTGAAGAGTAATAAATGACAGCTGTCGTCCAAATATATATTGAAGTAAGGCCGCCAAGAGGACTAGAAAGCGGGGCAGAATTGCAGGAAACCGATTTCAGGAGGTAGATGGGAATTGCATGAAAAGCATAGGAAAAGAGGCAGAATGTCCACAACGATGCACTTGGCCAAAAAGGGCATATGGGTTTTTTCCTGAATATATTGAGGAAAAACTGCATACGCCCTTTTTGGCCAACCAAGCAAGCTTGCAAAGGAAATCTGCACTACAATGAAGTCTCACTGCCCCCCGGTCAAAAGGGCCATCTGAAAAAAGTGTAAAATCCAGAAAGGCAGGACAGGCCATGGAGAACTGGGAGCCTTGTTATGGTGATGGGCGGGATGTAAATTGCCAGCAGCCACTCTGGAGAAGTGTATGGTGTTTCCTGAAACATCCAAAAAACAAAGCAAGAGAGCCTAGGGCACTTCCACTTATGGTCCTATAGCTTAGGGAAATTAAAATCAAAAAGACACAGCCACCCCAAAGTTTGGGACGGCTCTGTTTACAAGAACCTCGTTTACGGTACAAGTTCAATATCACACAAAGCGAAAAATGGATAAAGAAGTTGTGGTACTTACGTACAATGCAATATCACTCAGCAATGAAATCTATGTCATCAGGCCCGTAGCAGCATAATGAGTGGATTCAGATACGATGATTCTAAGTGAAATAAGTCACACAGAAAAAGAAACATCGTAAGATATCACTACTAAACGGAATGTAAACTTGGCTAAACAGGAACTGAATTACAAAACAGAACAGGGTGTCAAATGTAGAAAACCAACTTATGCTTGCTTAAGGGGAAAGGTGAGTTGGGGTGCGGCATAAAACCAGAGATTGAAATTAGCACAGATACCATGCCATAAGCCAAATATGTAATAGACAAGAGCTACTCCTTGCTCAATGAAGTGGACTCAACACCCCATATTAAACGCCTAAGAATATACCTGACTAGTAAGAATCTTAAAACCTATGAATTTATATGTCTCCGAAAGAGAATCAAGCGTGTGTACAGTGGCATAAACGCAGCAGTGATAGTATTGGTGAGGTTCGGTGAGCAAATGCAGACCCTTTGAAGTCATATTGCATGGTACCCATTCCATGGGTCTCAACTCCCCATGTTTAAGGGATTCTTCCTTCAGCTAAAACATGCATGTGGAACCAAGAGTATGATCCACCATGTGATAGGAAAACGTGTTCAAATATGTCTCAGGTTTCGTCCCCTGGTACTCGGCTGCAACATTCCAGACGCTTTACTAACACTCTCCCCACTTGGAGAGTCAGTGCCTTTAACCTCCTGTTTGGCCCAGTTTGCAATTTCTGCGGAAGATGAACAGGAAGAGGGAGAACAAATGAGAGACTAGGTGGAGGTGTCTGGACGGGCAAATTTAACTCTCATTTCCCACCAGGAAGAGGATTTAACCAAAGTCTCAACATGCCGTGCCAGAACCAAACTAGGGCCTGAAGCAATCCTGCAGTGTTGCGGCCAGCTCACAAGAAAGCGAGTTGAAGAAAGGAGCTCAGGGGCACTGTAATTCACAAACCTGCAGAGTTATAAATGACAGCTATCTTCCAAAAATATATTGAAGTAAGGCTGCCAAGAGGACTTGAAAACGGGGCAGAATTATAGGAAACCGATTGCAGGAGGTAGACTGGAATTGCATGTAAAGCATAGGAAAAGAGGCAGAACGTCGACAATGATGCACTTGGCCAAAAAGGGCGTATGCGTTCTTTCCTGAATATATTCAGGAAAAAACGCATAAGCACTTTTTGGCCAACCAAGCAAGCTTGCAAATGAAATCTGCATTACAATGAAGTCTCACTGCCCCCCGGTCAAAAGGGTCATCTGAAAAAAGTGTAAAATCCAGAAAGGCAGGACAGCCCATGGAGAACTGGGAGCCTTGTTATGCTGATGGGCGGGATGTAAATTGCCAGCAGCCACTCTGGAGAAGTGTATGGTGTTTCCTGAAACATCCAAAAAGCAAAGCAACAGAGCCTAGGGCACTTCCACTTATGGTCCTATAGCTTAGGGAAATTAAAATCAAAAAGACACAGCCACCCCAAAGTTTGGGACGGCTCTGTTTACAAGAACCTCGTTTACCGTACAAGTTCAATATCACAGAAAGCGAAAAATGGATATAGAAGTTGTGGTACTTACGTACAATGCAATATCACTCAGCAATGAAATCTATGTCATCAGGCCCGTAGCAGCATAATGAGTGGATTCAGGTACGATGATTCTAAGTGAAATAATTCACACAGAAAGAGAAACATCATAAGATATCACTACTACACGGAATGTAAACTTGGCTACACAGGAACTGAATTACAAAACAGAACAGGGTCTCAAATGTAGAAAATCAACTTATGCTTGCTTAAGTGGAAAGGTGAGTTGGGTGCGGCATAAAACCAGAGATTGAAATTAGCACAGATACCGTTCCATAAGCCAAATATGTAATAGACAAGAGCTACTCCTTGCTCAACGAAGTGGACTCAACACACCATATTAAACCCCTAAGAATATACCTGACTAGTAAGAATCTTAAAACCTATGGATTTATATGTCTCTGAAAGAGAATCAAGCGTGTGTACAGCGGCATAAACGCAGCAGTGATAGGATTGGTGAGGTTCGGTGAGCAAATGCATACCCTTTGAAGTCATATTGCATGGTACCCATTCCATGGGTCTCAACTCTCCAGGTTTAAGGGATTCTTCCTTCAGCTAAAACATGCATGTGGAACCCAGAGTATGATCCACCGTGTGATCGGGAAACGTGTTCAAATGTGTCTCAGTTTTTGTCCCCTGGTACTTGGGTGCAACATTCCAGACGCTTTACTAACACTCTCCCCAGTAGGAGAGTCAGTGCCTTTAACCTCCTGTTTGGCCCAGTTTCCAATTTCTGTGGAAATTGAACAGGAATAGGGAGAACCAATGAGACACTAGGTGGAGGTGTCCGGACGGGCAAATTTAACTCTCATTTCCCACCAGGAAGAGGAATTAACTAAAGGCTCAGCATGCCGTGCCAGAACCAAACTAGGGTCCGAAGCAATCCTGTGGTGTTGCGGCCAGCTCACAAGAAAGCGAGTTGAAGAAAGGAGCTCAGGGGCACTGTAATTCACAAACCTGCAGAGTTATAAATGACAGGTAACTTCTAAAAATATATTGAAGTAAGGCAGCCAAGAGGAGTTGAAAGCGGGGCAGAATTGCAGGAAACCGATTTCAGAAGGTAGACTGGAATTGCATGTAAAGCATAGGAAAAGAGGCAGAACGTCCACAATTATGCACTTGGCCAAAAAGGGCATATGCGTTTTTTCCTGAATATATTCAGGAAAAGACGCATACGCCCTTTTTGGCCAACCAAGCAAGCTTGCAAAGGAAATCTGCACTACAATGAAGTCTCACTGCCCCCCGGTCAAAAGGGCCATCTGAAAATAGTGTAAAATCCAGAAAGGCAGGACAGGCCATGGAGAACTGGGAGTCTTGTTATGCTGATGGGCGGGATGTAAATTGCCAGCAGCCACTCTGGAGAAGTGTATGGTGTTTCCTGAAACATCCAAAAAACAAAGCAACAGAGCCTAGGGCACTTCCACTTATTGTCCTATTGCTTAGGGAAATTAAAATCAAAAAGACACAGCCACCCGAATGTTTGGGATGGCTCTGTTTACAAAAACCTCGTTTACGGTACAAGTTAAATATCACAGAAAGTGAAAAATGGATAAAGAAGTTGTGGTACTTACGTACAATGCAATATCACTCAGCAATGAAATCTATGTCATCAGGCCCGTAGCAGCATAATGAGTGGATTCAGGTACGATGATTTTAAGTGAAATAAGTCACACAGAAAAAGAAACATCATAAGATATCACTACTACACGGAAAGTAAACTTGGCTACACAAGAACTGAATTACAAAACAGAACAGGGTGTCAAA
Source organism: Leucopleurus acutus (assembly GCF_964270905.1). Taxonomy (NCBI): domain Eukaryota; kingdom Metazoa; phylum Chordata; class Mammalia; order Artiodactyla; family Delphinidae; genus Leucopleurus; species Leucopleurus acutus. Next base: position 101,944,842 of record NC_139146.1, on the reverse strand, counting down.
TGTAGAAAACCAACTTATGCTTGCTTAAGGGGAAAGGTGAGTTGGGGTGCGGCATAAAACCACAGATTGAAATTAGCACAGATACCATTCCATAAACCAAATATGTAATAGACAAGAGGTACTCCTTGCTCAACGAAGTGGACTCAACACCCCATATTAAACGCCTAACAATATACCTGACTAGTAAGAATCTTAAAACCTATGGATTTATATGTCTCCGAAAGAGAATCAAGCGTGTGTACAGCGGCATAAACGCAGCAGTGATAGGATTGGTGAGGTTCGGTGAGCAAATGCAGACCCTTTGAAGTCATATTGCATGGTACCCATTCCATGGGTCTCAACTCTCCATGTTTAAGGGATTCTTCCTTCAGGTAAAACATGCATGTGGAACCCAGAGTATGATCCACCGTGTGATCAGGAAACGTGTTCAAATGTGTCTCAGTTTTGGTCCCCTGGTACTTGGGTGCAACATTCCAGACGCTTTACTAACACTCTCCCCACTTGGAGAGTCAGTGCCTTTAACCTCCTGTTTGGCCCAGTTTGCAATTTCTGTGGAAAATGAACAGGAATAGGAAGAACCAATGAGAGACTAGTTGGAGGTGTCCAGACGGGCAAATTTAACTCTCAGTTCCCACCAGGAAGAGGAATTAACCAAAGGCTCAGCGTGCCATGCCGGAACCACACTAGGGCCAGAAGCGATCCTGCAATGTTGCGGCCAGCTCACAAGAAAGCGAGTTGAACAAAGGAGCTCAGGGGCACTGTAATTCACAATCCTGCAGAGTTATAAATGACAGCTATCGTCCAAAAATATATTGAAGGAAGGCCGCCAATAGGACTTGAAAGCGGGGCAGAATTGCAGGAAACCGATTTCAGGAGGTAGACGGGAATTTCATGAAAAGCATAGGAAAAGAGGCAGAACGTCCACAACGATGCACTTGGCCAAAAAGTGCGTATGCATTTTTTCCTGAATATATTGAGGTAAAACCGCATACGCCCTTTTTGGCCAACCAAGAAAGCTTGCAAAGGAAATCTGCACTACAATGAAGTCTCACTGCCCCCTGGTCAAAAGGGCCATCTGAAAAAAGTGTAAAATCCAGAAAGGCAGGACAGGACATGGAGAACTGGGAGCCTTGTTATGCTGATGGGCGGGATGTAAATTGCCAGCAGCCACTCTGGAGAAGTGTATGGTGTTTCCTGAAACATCCAAAAAACAAAGCAACAAAGCCAAGGGCACTTCCACTTATGGTCCTATAGCTTAGGAAAATTAAAATCAAAAAGACACACCCACCCCAAAGTTTGGAACGGCTCTGTTTACAAGAACCTCGTTTACGGTACAAGTTCAATATCACACAAAGCGAAAAATGGATAAAGAAATTGTGGTACTTACATACAATGCAATATCACTCAGCAATGAAATCTATGTCATCAGGTCCGTAGCAGCATAATGAGTGGATTCAGGTACGATGATTCTAAGTGAAATAAGTCACACAGAAAAAGAAACATCATAAGATATCACTACTACAAGGAATGTAAACTTGGCTACACAAGAACTGAATTACAAAACAGAACAGGGTGTCAAATGTAGAAAACCAACTTATGCTTGCTTAAGGGGAAAGGTGAGTTGGGATGCTGCATAAAACCAGAGATTGAAATTAGCACAGATACCGTTCCATAAGCCAAATATGTAATAGACAAGAGCTACTCCTTGCTCAACGAAGTGGACTCAACACCCCGTATTAAACGCCTAAGAATATACCTGACTAGAAATAATCTTAAAACCTATGGATTTATATGTCTCCGAAAGAGAATCAAGCGTGTGTACAGCGGCATCAGCGCAGCAGTGATAGGATTGGTGAGGTTCGGTGAGCAAATGCAGACCCTTTGAAGTCATATTGCATGGTACCCATTCCATGGGTCTCAACTCTCCAGGTTTAAGGGATTCTTCCTTCAGGTAAAACATGCATGTGGAACCCAGAGTATGATCCACCGTGTGATCGGGAAATGTGTTGAAATGTGTCTCACTTTTCGTCCCCTGGTACTCGGGTGCAACATTCCAGACGCTTTACTAACACTCTCCCCACTTGGAGAGTCAGTGCCTTTAACCTCCTATTTGGCCCAGTTTGCAATTTCTGTGTAAGATGAACAGGAATAGGGAGAACCAATGAGAGACTAGCTTGAGGTGTCTGGACGGGAAAATTTAACTCTCAGTTCCCACCAGGAAGAGAAATTAACCAAAGGCTCAGCGAGCCGTGCCAGAAACACACTAGGGCCTGAAGCAATCCTGCAGTGTTGCGGCCAGCTCACAAGAAAGCGAGTTGAAGAAAGGAGCTCAGGGGCACTGTAATTCACAAACCTGCAGAGTAATAAATGACAGCTATCGTCCAAAAATATATTGAAGTAAGGACGCCAAGAGGACTTGAATGCGGGGCAGAATTGCAGGAAACCGATTTCAGGAGGTAGACTGGAATTGCATGTAAAGCATAGGAAAAGAGGCAGAACGTCCACAATGATGCACTTGGCCAAAAAGGGCGTATGCGTTTTTTCCTGAATATATTCAGGATAAAACTAAGCAAGCTTGCAAAGGAAATCTGCACTACAATGAAGTCTCACTGCCCCCCGGTCAAAAGGGCCATCTGCAAAAAGTGTAAAATCCAGAAAGGCAGGACAGGCCATGGAGAACTGGGAGCCTTGTTATGCTGATGGGCGGGATGTAAATTGCCAGCACCCACTCTGGAGAAGTGTATGGTGTTTCCTGAAACCTCCAAAAAACAAAGCAACAAAGCCAAGGGCACTTCCACTTATGGTCCTATAGCTTAGGGAAATTAAAATCAAAAAGACACACCCACTCCAAAGTTTGGGACGGCTCTGTTTACAAGAAACTCGTTTACGGTACAAGTTCAATACCACACAAAGCGAAAAATGGATAAAGAAGTTGTGGTACTTACGTACAATGCAATATCACTCAGCAATGAAATCTATGTCATCAGGCCCGTAGCAGCATAATGAGTGGATTCAGGTACGATGATTCTAAGTGAAATAAGTCACACAGAAAAAGAAACATCATAAGATATCACTACTACACGGAATGTAAACTTGGCTACACAAGAACTGAATTACAAAACAGAACAGGGTGTCAAATGGAGAAAACCAACTTATGCTTGCTTAAGGGGAAAGGTGAGTTGGGGTGCTGCATAAAACCGGAGATTGAAATTAGCACAGATACCGTTCCATAAGCCAAATATGTAATAGAAAAGAGCTACTCCTTGCTCAACGAAGTGGACTCAACACCCCATATTAAACGCCTAAGAATATACCTGACTAGAAATAATCTGAAAACCTACGGATTTATATGTCTCCGAAAGAGAATCAAGCGTGTGTACAGCGGCATAAACGCAGCAGTGATAGGATTGGTGAGGTTCGGTGAGCAAATGCAGACCCTTTGAAGTCATATTGCATGGTACCCATTCCATGGGTCTCAACTCTCCAGGTTTAAGGGATTCTTCCTTCAGGTAAAACATGCATGTGGAACCCAGAGTATGATCCACCGTGTGATCGGGAAATGTGTTGAAATGTGTCTCACTTTTCGTCGCCTGGTACTCGGGTGCAACATTCCAGACGCTTTACTAACACTCTCCCCACTTGGAGAGTCAGTGCCTTTAACCTCCTATTTGGCCCAGTTGGAATTTCTGTGTAAGATGAACAGGAATAGGGAGAACCAATGAGAGACTAACTGGAGGTGTCTGGACGGGATAATTTAACTCTCAGTTCCCACCAGGAAGAGGAATTAACCAAAGGCTCAGCGTGCCATGCCAGAACCACACTAGGGCCTGAAGCAATCCTGCAGTGTTGCGGCCAGCTCACAAGAAAGCGAGTTGAAGAAAGGAGCTCAGGGGCACTGTAATTCACAAACCTGAAGAGTAATAAATGACAGCTATCGTCCAAATATATATTGAAGTAAGGCCGCCAAGAGGACTAGAAAGCGGGGCAGAATTGCAGGAAACCGATTTCAGGAGGTAGATGGGAATTGCATGAAAAGCATAGGAAAAGAGGCAGAATGTCCACAACGATGCACTTGGCCAAAAAGGGCATATGGGTTTTTTCCTGAATATATTGAGGAAAAACTGCATACGCACTTTTTGGCCAACCAAGCAAGCTTGCAAAGGAAATCTGCACTACAATGAAGTCTCACTGCCCCCCGGTCAAAAGGGCCATCTGAAAAAAGTGTAAAATCCAGAAAGGCAGGACAGGCCATGGAGAACTGGGAGCCTTGTTATGCTGATGGGCGGGATGTAAATTGCCAGCAGCCACTCTGGAGAAGTGTATGGTGTTTCCTGAAACATCCAAAAAACAAAGCAACAGAGCCTAGGGCACTTCCACTTATGGTCCTATAGCTTAGGGAAATTAAAATCAAAAAGACACAGCCACCCCAAAGTTTGGGACGGCTCTGTTTACAAGAACCTCGTTTACGGTACAAGTTCAATATCACACAAAGCGAAAAATGGATAAAGAAGTTGGGGTACTTACGTACAATGCAATATCACTCAGCAATGAAATCTATGTCATCAGGCCCGTAGCAGCATAATGAGTGGATTCAGGTACGATGATTCTAAGTGAAATAAGTCACACAGAAAAAGAAACATCGTAAGATATCACTACTAAACGGAATGTAAACTTGGCTAAACAGGAACTGAATTACAAAACAGAACAGGGTGTCAAATGTAGAAAACCAACTTATGCTTGCTTAAGGGGAAAGGTGAGTTGGGGTGCTGCATAAAACCAGAGATTGAAATTAGCACAGATACCATTCCATAAGCCAAATATGTAATAGACAAGAGCTACTCCTTGCTCAATGAAGTGGACTCAACACCCCATATTAAACGCCTAAGAATATACCTGACTAGTAAGAATCTTAAAACCTATGGATTTATATGTCTCCGAAAGAGAATCAAGCGTGTGTACAGTGGCATAAACGCAGCAGTGATAGTATTGGTGAGGTTCGGTGAGCAAATGCAGACCCTTTGAAGTCATATTGCATGGTACCCATTCCATGGGTCTCAACTCCCCATGTTTAAGGGATTCTTCCTTCAGCTAAAACATGCATGTGGAACCAAGAGTATGATCCACCATGTGATCGGAAAACGTGTTCAAATATGTCTCAGGTTTCGTCCCCTGGTACTCGGCTGCAACATTCCAGACGCTTTACTAACACTCTCCCCACTTGGAGAGTCAGTGCCTTTAACCTCCTGTTTGGCCCAGTTTGCAATTTCTGCGGAAGATGAACAGGAAGAGGGAGAACAAATGAGAGACTAGGTGGAGGTGTCTGGACGGGCAAATTTAACTCTCATTTCCCACCAGGAAGAGGAATTAACCAAAGGCTCAACATGCCGTGCCGGAACCAAACTAGGGCCTGAAGCAATCCTGCGGTGTTGCGGCCAGCTCACAAGAAAGCGAGTTGAAGAAAGGAACTCAGGGGCACTGTAATTCACAAACCTGCAGAGTTATAAATGACAGCTATCTTCCAAAAATATATTGAAGTAAGGCTGCCAAGAGGACTTGAAAGCGGGGCAGAATTATAGGAAACCGATTGCAGGAGGTAGACTGGAATTGCATGTAAAGCATAGGAAAAGAGGCAGAACGTCGACAATGATGCACTTGGCCAAAAAGGGCGTATGCGTTCTTTCCTGAATATATTCAAGAAAAAACGCATAAACACTTTTTGGCCAACCAAGCAAGCTTGCAAATGAAATCTGCATTACAATGAAGTCTCACTTCCCCCCGGTCAAAAGGGTCATCTGAAAAAAGTGTAAAATCCAGAAAGGCAGGACAGCCCATGGAGAACTGGGAGCCTTGTTATGCTGATGGGCGGGATGTAAATTGCCAGCAGCCACTCTCGAGAAGTGTATGGTGTTTCCTGAAACATCCAAAAAACAAAGCAACAGAGCCTAGGGCACTTCCACTTATGGTCCTATAGCTTAGGGAAATTAAAATCAAAAAGACACAGCCACCCCAAAGTTTGGGACGGCTCTGTTTACAAGAACCTCGTTTACCGTACAAGTTCAATATCACAGAAAGCGAAAAATGGATATAGAAGTTGTGGTACTTACGTACAATGCAATATCACTCAGCAATGAAATCTATGTCATCAGGCCCGTAGCAGCATAATGAGTGGATTCAGGTACGATGATTCTAAGTGAAATAAGTCACACAGAAAGAGAAACATCATAAGATATCACTACTACACGGAATGTAAACTTGGCTACACAGGAACAGAATTACAAAACAGAACAGGGTGTCAAATGTAGAAAATCAACTTATGCTTGCTTAAGTTGAAAGGTGAGTTGGGTGCGGCATAAAACCAGAGATTGAAATTAGCACAGATTCCGTTCCATAAGCCAAATATGTAATAGACAAGAGCTACTCCTTGCTCAACGAAGTGGACTCAACACCCCATATTAAACCCCTAAGAATATACCTGACTAGTAAGAATCTTAAAACCTATGGATTTATATGTCTCTGAAAGAGAATCAAGCGTGTGTACAGGGGCATAAACGCAGCAGTGATAGGATTGGTGAGGTTCGGTGAGCAAATGCAGACCCTTTGAAGTCATATTGCATGGTACCCATTCCATGGGTCTCAACTCTCCAGGTTTAAGGGATTCTTCCTTCAGCTAAAACATGCATGTGGAACCCAGAGTATGATCCACCGTGTGATCGGGAAACGTGTTCAAATGTGTCTCAGTTTTTGTCCCCTGGTACTTGGGTGCAACATTCCAGACGCTTTACTAACACTCTCCCCACTAGGAGAGTCCGTGCCTTTAACCTCCTGTTTGGCCCAGTTTCCAATTTCTGTGGAAATTGAACAGGAATAGGGAGAACCAATGAGACACTAGGTGGAGGTGTCCGGACGGGCAAATTTAACTCTCATTTCCCACCAGGAAGAGGAATTAACTAAAGGCTCAGCATGCCGTGCCGGAACCAAACTAGGGTCCGAAGCAATCCTGTGGTGTTGCGGACAGCTCACAAGAAAGCGAGTTGAAGAAAGGAGCTCAGGGGCACTGTAATTCACAAACCTGCAGAGTTATAAATGACAGGTAACTTCCAAAAATATATTGAAGTAAGGCAGCCAAGAGGAGTTGAAAGCGGGGCAGAATTGCAGGAAACCGATTTCAGAAGGTAGACTGGAATTGCATGTAAAGCATAGGAAAAGAGGCAGAACGTCCACAATGATGCACTTGGCCAAAAAGGGCGTATGCGTTTTTTCCTGAATATATTCAGGAAAAGACGCATACGCCCTTTTTGGCCAACCAAGCAAGCTTGCAAAGGAAATCTGCACTACAATGAAGTCTCACTGCCCCCCGGTCAAAAGGGCCATCTGAAAAAAGTGTAAAATCCAGAAAGGCAGGACAGGCCATGGAGAACTGGGAGTCTTGTTATGCTGATGGGCGGGATGTAAATGGCCAGCAGCCACTCTGGAGAAGTGTATGGTTTTTCCTGAAACATCCAAAAAACAAAGCAACAGAGCCTAGGGCACTTCCACTTATTGTCCTATTGCTTAGGGAAATTAAAATCAAAAAGACAAAGCCACCCGAATGTATGGGATGGCTCTGTTTACAAAAACCTCGTTTAAGGTACAAGTTAAATATCACAGAAAGTGAAAAATGGATAAAGAAGTTGTGGTACTTACGTACAATGCAATATCACTCAGCAATGAAATCTATGTCATCAGGCCCGTAGCAGCATAATGAGTGGATTCAGGTACGATGATTCTAAGTGAAATAAGTCACACAGAAAAAGAAACATCATAAGATATCACTACTAAACGGAATGTAAATTTGGCTAAAAAGGAACTGAATTACAAAACAGAACAGGGTGTCAAATGTAGAAAACCAACTTATGCTTGCTTAAGGGGAAAGGTGAGTTGGGGTGCTGCATAAAACCAGAGATTGAAATTAGCACAGATACCATTCCATAAACCAAATATGTAATAGACAAGAGGTACTCCTTGCTCAACGAAGTGGACTCAACACCCCATATTAAACGCCTAACAATATACCTGACTAGTAAGAATCTTAAAACCTATGGATTTATATGTCTCCGAAAGAGAATCAAGCGTGTGTACAGAGGCATAAACGCAGCAGTGATAGGATTGGTGAGGTTCGGTGAGCAAATGCAGACCCTTTGAAGTCATATTGCATGGTACCCATTCCATGGGTCTCAACTCTCCATGTTTAAGGGATTCTTCCTTCAGCTAAAACATGCATGTGGAACCCAGAGTATGATCCACCGTGTGATCAGGAAACGTGTTCAAATGTGTCTCAGTTTTGGTCCCCTGGTACTCGGGTGCAACATTCCAGACGCTTTACTAACACTCTCCCCACTTGGAGAGTCAGTGCCTTTAACCTCCTGTTTGGCCCAGTTTGCAATTTCTGTGGAAAATGAACAGGAATAGGAAGAACCAATGAGAGACTAGTTGGAGGTGTCCAGACGGGCAAATTTAACTCTCATTTCCCACCAGGAAGAGGAATTAACCAAAGGCTCAGCGTGCCATGCCGGAACCACACTAAGGCCAGAAGCGATCCTGCGGTGTTGCGGCCAGCTCACAAGAAAGCGAGTTGAAGAAAGGAGCTCAGGGGCACTGTAATTCACAAACCTGCAGAGTTATAAATGACAGCTATCTTCCAAAAATATATTGAAGTAAGGCTGCCAAGAGGAGTTGAAAGCGGGGCAGAATTGCAGGAAACCGATTTCAGGAGGTAGACTGGAATTGCATGTAAAGCATAGGAAAAGAGGCAGAACGTCCACAATGATGCACTTGGCCACAAAGGGCGTATGCGTTTTTTCCTGAATATATTCAGGAAAAAACGCATACGCCCTTTTTGGCCAACCAAGCAAGCTTGCAAAGGAAATCTGCACTACAATGAAGTCTCACTGCCCCCCGGTCAAAAGGGTCATCTGAAAAAAGTGTAAAATCCAGAAAGGCAGGACAGCCCATGGAGAACTGGGAGCCTTGTTATGCTGATGGGCGGGATGTAAATTGCCAGCAGCCACTCTGGAGAAGTGTATGGTGTTTCCTGAAACATCCAAAAACCAAAGCAACAGAGCCTAGGGCACTTCCTCTTATGGTCCTATAGCTTAGGGAAATTAAAATCAAAAAGACACAGCCACCCCAAAGTTTGGGACGGCTCTGTTTACAAGAACCTCGTTTACCGTACAAGTTCAATATCACAGAAAGCGAAAAATGGATAAAGAAGTTGTGGTACTTACGTACAATGCAATATCACTCAGCAATGAAATCTATGTCATCAGGCCCGTAGCAGCATAATGAGTGGATTCAGGTACGATGATTCTAAGTGAAATAAGTCACACAGAAAAAGAAACATCATAAGATATCACTAATACACGGAATGTAAACTTGGCTACACAAGAACTGAATTACAAAGCAGAACAGGGTGTCAAATGTACAAAATCAACTTATGCTTGCTTAAGTGGAAAGGTGAGTTGGGTGCGGCATAAAACCAGAGATTGAAATTAGCACAGATACCGTTCCATAAGCCAAATATATAATAGACAAGAGCTACTCCTTGCTCAACGAAGTGGACTCAACACCCCAAATTAAACCCCTAAGAATATACTTGACTAGTAAGAATCTTAAAACATATGCATTTATATGTCTCCGAAAGAGAATCAAGCATGTGTACAGCGGCATAAACGCAGCAGTGATAGGATTGGTGAGGTTCGGTGAGCAAATGCAGACCCTTTGAAGTCATATTGCATGGTACCCATTCCATGGGTCTCAACTCTCCAGGTTTAAGGGATTCTTCCTTCAGCTAAAACATGCATGTGGAACCCAGAGTATGATCCACCGTGTGATCGGGAAACGTGTTCAAATGTGTCTCAGTTTTTGTCCCCTGGTACTTGGGTGCAACATTCCAGACGCTTTACTAACACTCTCCCCACTTGGAGAGTCAGTGCCTTTAACCTCCTGTTTGGCCCAGTTTCCAATTTCTGTGGAAATTGAACAGGAATAGGGAGAACCAATGAGACACTAGGTGGAGGTGTCCGGACGGGCAAATTTAACTCTCATTTCCCACCAGGAAGAGGAATTAACTAAAGGCTCAGCATGCCGTGCCGGAACCATACTAGTGTCCGAAGCAATCCTGTGGTGTTGCGGCCAGCTCACAAGAAAGCGAGTTGAAGAAAGGAGCTCAGGGGCACTGTAATTCACAAACCTGAAGAGTAATAAATGACAGCTATCGTCCAAATATATATTGAAGTAAGGCCGCCAAGAGGACTAGAAAGCGGGGCAGAATTGCAGGAAACCGATTTCAGGAGGTAGATGGGAATTGCATGAAAAGCATAGGAAAAGAGGCAGAACGTCCACAACGATGCACTTGGCCAAAAAGGGCATATGGGTTTTTTCCTGAATATATTGAGGAAAAACTGCATACGCCCTTTTTGGCCAACCAAGAAAGCTTGCAAAGGAAATCTGCACTACAATGAAGTCTCACTGCCCCCCGGTCAAAAGGGCCATCTGAAAAAAGTGTAAAATCCAGAAAGGCAGGACAGGCCATGGAGAACTGGGAGCCTTGTTATGGTGATGGGCGGGATGTAAATTGCCAGCAGCCACTCTGGAGAAGTGTATGGTGTTTCCTGAAACATCCAAAAAACAAAGCAACAGAGCCTAGGGCACTTCCACTTATGGTCCTATAGCTTAGGGAAATTAAAATCAAAAAGACACAGCCACCCCAAAGTTTGGGACGGCTCTGTTTAAAAGAACCTCGTTTACGGTACAAGTTCAATATCACACAAAGCGAAAAATGGATAAAGAAGTTGTGGTACTTACGTACAATGCAATATCACTCAGCAATGAAATCTATGTCATCAGGCCCGTAGCAGCATAATGAGTGGATTCAGGTACGATGATTCTAAGTGAAATAAGTCACACAGAAAAAGAAACATCGTAAGATATCACTACTAAACGGAATGTAAACTTGGCTAAACAGGAACTGAATTACAAAACAGAACAGGGTGTCAAATGTAGAAAACCAACTTATGCTTGCATAAGGGGAAAGGTGAGTTGGGGTGCTGCATAAAACCAGAGATTGAAATTAGCTCAGATACCGTTCCATAAGCCAAATATGTAATAGACAAGAGCTACTCCTTGCTCAACGAAGTGGACTCAACACCCCATATTAAACGCCTAAGAATATACCTGACTAGTAAGAATCTTAAAACCTATGGATTTATATGTCTCCGAAAGAGAATCAAGCGTGTGTACAGCGGCATAAACGCAGCAGTGATAGGATTGGTGAGGTTCGGTGAGCAAATGCAGACCCTTTGAAGTCATATTGCATGGTACCCATTCCATGGGTCTCAACTCCCCATGTTTAAGGGATTCTTCCTTCAGCTAAAACATGCATGTGGAACCAAGAGTATGATCCACCGTGTGATCGGAAAACGTGTTCAAATATGTCTCAGGTTTCGTCCCCTGGTACTCGGCTGCAACATTCCAGACGCTTTACTAACACTCTCCCCACTTGGAGAGTCAGTGCCTTTAACCTCCTGTTTGGCCCAGTTTGCAATTTCTGTGGAAAATGAACAGGAATAGGGAGAACCAATGAGAGACTAGGTGGAGGTGTCTGGACGGGCAAATTTAACTCTCATTTCCCACCAGGAAGAGGAATTAACCAAAGGCCCAGCATGCCATGCCGGAACCAAACTAGGGCCGGAAGCAATCCTGCGGTGTTGCGGCCAGCTCACAAGAAAGCGAGCTGAAGAAAGGAGCTCAGGGGCACTGTAATTCACAAACCTACAGAGTTATAAATGACAGCCATCTTCCAAAAATATCTTAAAGTAAGGCTGCCAAGAGGAGTTGAAAGCGGGGCAGAATTGCAGGAAACCGATTTCAGGAGGTAGACTGGAATTGCATGTAAAGCATAGGAAAAGAGGCAGAACGTCCACAATGATGCACTTGGCCAAAAAGGGCGTATGCGTTTCTTCCTGAATATATTCAGGAAAAAACGCATACGCCCTTTTTGGCCAACCAAGCAAGCTTGCAAAGGAAATCTGCACTACAATGAAGTCTCACTGCCCCCCGGTCAAAAGGGCCATCCGAAAAAAGTGTAAAATCCAGAAAGGCAGGACAGGCCATGGAGAACTGGGAGCCTTGTTATGCTGATGGGCGGGATGTAAATTGCCAACAACCACTCTGGAGAAGTGTATGGTGTTTCCTGAAACATCCAAAAAACCAAGCAACAGAGCCTAGGGCATTTCCACTTATGGTCGTATAGCTTAGGGAAATAATAATCAAAAAGACACAGCCTCCCCAAAGTTTGGGACGGCTCTGTTTACAAGAACCTCGTTTATGGTACAGGTTCAATATCGCAGAAAGTGAAAAATGGATAAAGAAATTGTGGTACTTACGTACAATGCAATATCACTCAGCAAAGAAATCTATGTCATCAGGCCCGTGACAGCATAATGAGTGGATTCAGGTATGATGATTCTAAGAGAAATAAGTCACACAGAAAAAGAAATATCATAAGATATCACTACTACACGGAATGTAAACTTGGCTACACAGGAACTGAATTACAAAACAGAACAGGGTGTCAAATGTAGAAAACCAACTTATGCTTGCTTAAGGGGAAAGGTGAGTTGGGGTGCTGCATGAAACCAGAGATTGAAATTAGCACAGACACCATTCCATAAGCCAAATATGTAATAGACAAGAGCTACTCCTTGCTCAACGAAGTGGACTCAACACCCAATATTAAACGCCTAAGAATATACCTGACTAGTAAGAATCTTAAAACCTATGGATTTATATGTCTCTGAAAGAGAATCAAGGGTGTGTACAGCGGCATAAACGCAGCAGTGATAGGATTGGTGAGGTTCGGTGAGCAAATGCAGACCCTTTGAAGTCATATTGCATGGTACCCATTCCATGGGTCTCAACTCTCCAGGTTTAAGGGATTTTTACTTCAGCTAAAACATGCATGTGGAACCCAGAGTATAATCCACCGTGTGATCGGGAAACGTGTTCAAATGTGTCTCAGTTTTTGTCCCCTGGTACTCGGGTGCAACATTCCAGACGCTTTACTAACACTCTCCCCACTTGGAGAGTCAGTGCCTTTAAGCTCCTGTTTGGCCCAGTTTGCAATTTCTGCGTAAGATAAACAGGAAGAGGGAGAACCAATGAGAGACTAGGTGGAGGTGTCTGGACGGGCAAATTTAACTCTCATTTCCCACCAGGAAGAGGAATTAACCAAAGGCTCCGTGTGCCATGCTGGAACTAGATTAGGGCCTGAGGAGATCCTGCGGTGTTGCAGCCAGCTCACAAGAAAGCGAGTTGAAGAAAGGAGCTCAGGGACACTGTAATTCACAAACCTACAGAGTTATAAATGACAGCTATCTTCCAAAAATATATTGCAGTAAGGCTGCCAAGAGGAGTTGAATGCGGGGCAGAATTGCAGGGAACCGATTTCAGGAGGTAGACTGGAATTGCATGTAAAGCATAGGAAAAGAGGCAGAACGTCCACAATGATGCACTTGGCCAAAAAGGGCGTATGCGTTTTTTCCTGAATATATTCAGGAAAAAACGCATACGCCCTTTTTGGCCAACCAAGCAAGCTTGCAAAGGAAATCTGCACTACAATGAAGTCTCACTGCCCCCTGGTCAAAAGGGCTATCTGAAAAAAGTGTAAAATCCAGAAAGGCAGGACAGGCCATGGAGAACAGGGAGCCTTGTTATGCTGATGGGCGGCATGTAAATTGCCAGCAGCCACTCTGGAGAAGTGTATGGTGTTTCCTGAAACATCCAAAAAACAAAGCAACAGAGCCTAGGGCACTTCCACTTATGGTCCTATAGCTTAGGGAAATTAAAATCAAAAAGACACAGCCACCCCAAAGTTTGGGCCGGCTCTGTTTACAAGAACCTCGTTTACGGTACAAGTTCAATATCACAGAAAGCGAAAAATGGATAAAGAAGTTGTGGTACTTACGTACAATGCAATATCACTCAGCAATGAAATCTATGTCATCAGGCCCGTAGCAGCATAATGAGTGGATTCAGGTACAATGATTCTAAGTGAAATAAGTCACACAGAAAAAGAAACATCATAAGATATCACTACTACACGGAATGTAAACTTGGCCAGACAAGAACTGAATTACAAAACAGAACAGGGTGTCAAATGTAGAAAACCAACTTATGCTTGCTTAAGGGGAAAGGTGAGTTGGGGTGCTGCATAAAACCAGAGATTGAAATTAGCACAGATACCGTTCCATAAGCCAAATATGTAATAGACAAGAGCTACTCCTTGCTCAACGAAGTGGACTCAACACCCCATATTAAACGCCTAAGAATATACCTGACTAGTAAGAATCTTAAAACCTATGGATTTATATGTCTCCGAAAGAGAATCAAGCGTGTGTACAGCGGCATAAGCGCAGCAGTGATAGGATTGGTGAGGTTCGGTGAGCAAATGCAGACCCTTTGAAGTCATATTGCATGGTACCCATTCCATGGGTCTCAACTCTCCAGGTTTAAGGGATTCTTCCTTCAGCTAAAACATGCATGTGGAACCCAGAGTATGATCCACCGTGTGATCGGAAAACGTGTTCAAATGTGTCTCAGTTTTCGTCCCCTGGTACTCGGGTGCAACATTCCAGATGCTTTACTAACACTCTCCCCACTTGGAATGTCAGTGACTTTAACCTCCTGTTTGGCCCAGTTTGCAATTTCTGTGGAAAATGAACAGGAATAGGGAGAACCAATGAGAGACTAGGTGGAGGTGTCCGGACGGGCAAATTTAACTCTCATTTCCCACCATGAAGAGGAATTAACCAAAGGCTCAGCGTGCCATGCCGGAACCACACTAGGGCCCGAAGCAATCCTGCGGTGTTGCGGCCAGCTCACAAGAAAGCGAGTTGAAGAAAGGAGCTCAGGGGCACTGTAATTCACAAACCTGCAGAGTTATAAATGACAGCCATCTTCCAAAAATATCTTAAAGTAAGGCTGCCAAGAGGAGTTGAAAGCGGGGCAGAATTGCAGGAAACCGATTTCAGGAGGTAGACTGGAATTGCATGTAAAGCATAGGAGAAGAGGCAGAACGTCCACAATGATGCACTTGGCCAAAAAGGGCATATGCGTTTCTTCCTGAATATATTCAGGAAAAAACGCATACGCCCTTTTTGGCCAACCAAGCAAGCTTGCAAAGGAAATCTGCACTACAATGAAGTCTCACTGCCCCCCGGTCAAAAGGGCCATCCGAAAAAAGTGTAAAGTCCAGAAAGGCAGGACAGCCCATGGAGAACTGGGAGCCTTGTTATGCTGATGGGCGGGATGTAAATTGCCAGCAGCCACTCTCGAGAAGTGTATGGTGTTTCCTGAAACATCCAAAAAACAAAGCAACAGAGCCTAGGGCACTTCCACTTATGGTCCTATAGCTTAGGGAAATTAAAATCAAAAAGACACAGCCACCCCAAAGTTTGGGACGGCTCTGTTTACAAGAACCTCGTTTACCGTACAAGTTCAATATCACAGAAAGCGAAAAATGGATATAGAAGTTGTGGTACTTACGTACAATGCAATATCACTCAGCAATGAAATCTATGTCATCAGGCCCGTAGCAGCATAATGAGTGGATTCAGGTACGATGATTCTAAGTGAAATAAGTCACACAGAAAGAGAAACATCATAAGATATCACTACTACACGGAATGTAAACTTGGCTACACAGGAACAGAATTACAAAACAGAACAGGGTGTCAAATGTAGAAAATCAACTTATGCTTGCTTAAGTTGAAAGGTGAGTTGGGTGCGGCATAAAACCAGAGATTGAAATTAGCACAGATTCCGTTCCATAAGCCAAATATGTAATAGACAAGAGCTACTCCTTGCTCAACGAAGTGGACTCAACACCCCATATTAAACCCCTAAGAATATACCTGACTAGTAAGAATCTTAAAACCTATGGATTTATATGTCTCTGAAAGAGAATCAAGCGTGTGTACAGGGGCATAAACGCAGCAGTGATAGGATTGGTGAGGTTCGGTGAGCAAATGCAGACCCTTTGAAGTCATATTGCATGGTACCCATTCCATGGGTCTCAACTCTCCAGGTTTAAGGGATTCTTCCTTCAGCTAAAACATGCATGTGGAACCCAGAGTATGATCCACCGTGTGATCGGGAAACGTGTTCAAATGTGTCTCAGTTTTTGTCCCCTGGTACTTGGGTGCAACATTCCAGACGCTTTACTAACACTCTCCCCACTAGGAGAGTCCGTGCCTTTAACCTCCTGTTTGGCCCAGTTTCCAATTTCTGTGGAAATTGAACAGGAATAGGGAGAACCAATGAGACACTAGGTGGAGGTGTCCGGACGGGCAAATTTAACTCTCATTTCCCACCAGGAAGAGGAATTAACTAAAGGCTCAGCATGCCGTGCCGGAACCAAACTAGGGTCCGAAGCAATCCTGTGGTGTTGCGGACAGCTCACAAGAAAGCGAGTTGAAGAAAGGAGCTCAGGGGCACTGTAATTCACAAACCTGCAGAGTTATAAATGACAGGTAACTTCCAAAAATATATTGAAGTAAGGCAGCCAAGAGGAGTTGAAAGCGGGGCAGAATTGCAGGAAACCGATTTCAGAAGGTAGACTGGAATTGCATGTAAAGCATAGGAAAAGAGGCAGAACGTCCACAATGATGCACTTGGCCAAAAAGGGCGTATGCGTTTTTTCCTGAATATATTCAGGAAAAGACGCATACGCCCTTTTTGGCCAACCAAGCAAGCTTGCAAAGGAAATCTGCACTACAATGAAGTCTCACTGCCCCCCGGTCAAAAGGGCCATCTGAAAAAAGTGTAAAATCCAGAAAGGCAGGACAGGCCATGGAGAACTGGGAGTCTTGTTATGCTGATGGGCGGGATGTAAATGGCCAGCAGCCACTCTGGAGAAGTGTATGGTTTTTCCTGAAACATCCAAAAAACAAAGCAACAGAGCCTAGGGCACTTCCACTTATTGTCCTATTGCTTAGGGAAATTAAAATCAAAAAGACAAAGCCACCCGAATGTATGGGATGGCTCTGTTTACAAAAACCTCGTTTAAGGTACAAGTTAAATATCACAGAAAGTGAAAAATGGATAAAGAAGTTGTGGTACTTACGTACAATGCAATATCACTCAGCAATGAAATCTATGTCATCAGGCCCGTAGCAGCATAATGAGTGGATTCAGGTACGATGATTCTAAGTGAAATAAGTCACACAGAAAAAGAAACATCATAAGATATCACTACTAAACGGAATGTAAATTTGGCTAAAAAGGAACTGAATTACAAAACAGAACAGGGTGTCAAATGTAGAAAACCAACTTATGCTTGCTTAAGGGGAAAGGTGAGTTGGGGTGCTGCATAAAACCAGAGATTGAAATTAGCACAGATACCATTCCATAAACCAAATATGTAATAGACAAGAGGTACTCCTTGCTCAACGAAGTGGACTCAACACCCCATATTAAACGCCTAACAATATACCTGACTAGTAAGAATCTTAAAACCTATGGATTTATATGTCTCCGAAAGAGAATCAAGCGTGTGTACAGAGGCATAAACGCAGCAGTGATAGGATTGGTGAGGTTCGGTGAGCAAATGCAGACCCTTTGAAGTCATATTGCATGGTACCCATTCCATGGGTCTCAACTCTCCATGTTTAAGGGATTCTTCCTTCAGCTAAAACATGCATGTGGAACCCAGAGTATGATCCACCGTGTGATCAGGAAACGTGTTCAAATGTGTCTCAGTTTTGGTCCCCTGGTACTCGGGTGCAACATTCCAGACGCTTTACTAACACTCTCCCCACTTGGAGAGTCAGTGCCTTTAACCTCCTGTTTGGCCCAGTTTGCAATTTCTGTGGAAAATGAACAGGAATAGGAAGAACCAATGAGAGACTAGTTGGAGGTGTCCAGACGGGCAAATTTAACTCTCATTTCCCACCAGGAAGAGGAATTAACCAAAGGCTCAGCGTGCCATGCCGGAACCACACTAAGGCCAGAAGCGATCCTGCGGTGTTGCGGCCAGCTCACAAGAAAGCGAGTTGAAGAAAGGAGCTCAGGGGCACTGTAATTCACAAACCTGCAGAGTTATAAATGACAGCTATCTTCCAAAAATATATTGAAGTAAGGCTGCCAAGAGGAGTTGAAAGCGGGGCAGAATTGCAGGAAACCGATTTCAGGAGGTAGACTGGAATTGCATGTAAAGCATAGGAAAAGAGGCAGAACGTCCACAATGATGCACTTGGCCACAAAGGGCGTATGCGTTTTTTCCTGAATATATTCAGGAAAAAACGCATACGCCCTTTTTGGCCAACCAAGCAAGCTTGCAAAGGAAATCTGCACTACAATGAAGTCTCACTGCCCCCCGGTCAAAAGGGTCATCTGAAAAAAGTGTAAAATCCAGAAAGGCAGGACAGCCCATGGAGAACTGGGAGCCTTGTTATGCTGATGGGCGGGATGTAAATTGCCAGCAGCCACTCTGGAGAAGTGTATGGTGTTTCCTGAAACATCCAAAAACCAAAGCAACAGAGCCTAGGGCACTTCCTCTTATGGTCCTATAGCTTAGGGAAATTAAAATCAAAAAGACACAGCCACCCCAAAGTTTGGGACGGCTCTGTTTACAAGAACCTCGTTTACCGTACAAGTTCAATATCACAGAAAGCGAAAAATGGATAAAGAAGTTGTGGTACTTACGTACAATGCAATATCACTCAGCAATGAAATCTATGTCATCAGGCCCGTAGCAGCATAATGAGTGGATTCAGGTACGATGATTCTAAGTGAAATAAGTCACACAGAAAAAGAAACATCATAAGATATCACTAATACACGGAATGTAAACTTGGCTACACAAGAACTGAATTACAAAGCAGAACAGGGTGTCAAATGTACAAAATCAACTTATGCTTGCTTAAGTGGAAAGGTGAGTTGGGTGCGGCATAAAACCAGAGATTGAAATTAGCACAGATACCGTTCCATAAGCCAAATATATAATAGACAAGAGCTACTCCTTGCTCAACGAAGTGGACTCAACACCCCAAATTAAACCCCTAAGAATATACTTGACTAGTAAGAATCTTAAAACATATGCATTTATATGTCTCCGAAAGAGAATCAAGCATGTGTACAGCGGCATAAACGCAGCAGTGATAGGATTGGTGAGGTTCGGTGAGCAAATGCAGACCCTTTGAAGTCATATTGCATGGTACCCATTCCATGGGTCTCAACTCTCCAGGTTTAAGGGATTCTTCCTTCAGCTAAAACATGCATGTGGAACCCAGAGTATGATCCACCGTGTGATCGGGAAACGTGTTCAAATGTGTCTCAGTTTTTGTCCCCTGGTACTTGGGTGCAACATTCCAGACGCTTTACTAACACTCTCCCCACTTGGAGAGTCAGTGCCTTTAACCTCCTGTTTGGCCCAGTTTCCAATTTCTGTGGAAATTGAACAGGAATAGGGAGAACCAATGAGACACTAGGTGGAGGTGTCCGGACGGGCAAATTTAACTCTCATTTCCCACCAGGAAGAGGAATTAACTAAAGGCTCAGCATGCCGTGCCGGAACCATACTAGTGTCCGAAGCAATCCTGTGGTGTTGCGGCCAGCTCACAAGAAAGCGAGTTGAAGAAAGGAGCTCAGGGGCACTGTAATTCACAAACCTGAAGAGTAATAAATGACAGCTATCGTCCAAATATATATTGAAGTAAGGCCGCCAAGAGGACTAGAAAGCGGGGCAGAATTGCAGGAAACCGATTTCAGGAGGTAGATGGGAATTGCATGAAAAGCATAGGAAAAGAGGCAGAACGTCCACAACGATGCACTTGGCCAAAAAGGGCATATGGGTTTTTTCCTGAATATATTGAGGAAAAACTGCATACGCCCTTTTTGGCCAACCAAGAAAGCTTGCAAAGGAAATCTGCACTACAATGAAGTCTCACTGCCCCCCGGTCAAAAGGGCCATCTGAAAAAAGTGTAAAATCCAGAAAGGCAGGACAGGCCATGGAGAACTGGGAGCCTTGTTATGGTGATGGGTGGGATGTAAATTGCCAGCAGCCACTCTGGAGAAGTGTATGGTGTTTCCTGAAACATCCAAAAAACAAAGCAACAGAGCCTAGGGCACTTCCACTTATGGTCCTATAGCTTAGGGAAATTAAAATCAAAAAGACACAGCCACCCCAAAGTTTGGGACGGCTCTGTTTAAAAGAACCTCGTTTACGGTACAAGTTCAATATCACACAAAGCGAAAAATGGATAAAGAAGTTGTGGTACTTACGTACAATGCAATATCACTCAGCAATGAAATCTATGTCATCAGGCCCGTAGCAGCATAATGAGTGGATTCAGGTACGATGATTCTAAGTGAAATAAGTCACACAGAAAAAGAAACATCGTAAGATATCACTACTAAACGGAATGTAAACTTGGCTAAACAGGAACTGAATTACAAAACAGAACAGGGTGTCAAATGTAGAAAACCAACTTATGCTTGCATAAGGGGAAAGGTGAGTTGGGGTGCTGCATAAAACCAGAGATTGAAATTAGCTCAGATACCGTTCCATAAGCCAAATATGTAATAGACAAGAGCTACTCCTTGCTCAACGAAGTGGACTCAACACCCCATATTAAACGCCTAAGAATATACCTGACTAGTAAGAATCTTAAAACCTATGGATTTATATGTCTCCGAAAGAGAATCAAGCGTGTGTACAGCGGCATAAACGCAGCAGTGATAGGATTGGTGAGGTTCGGTGAGCAAATGCAGACCCTTTGAAGTCATATTGCATGGTACCCATTCCATGGGTCTCAACTCCCCATGTTTAAGGGATTCTTCCTTCAGCTAAAACATGCATGTGGAACCAAGAGTATGATCCACCGTGTGATCGGAAAACGTGTTCAAATATGTCTCAGGTTTCGTCCCCTGGTACTCGGCTGCAACATTCCAGACGCTTTACTAACACTCTCCCCACTTGGAGAGTCAGTGCCTTTAACCTCCTGTTTGGCCCAGTTTGCAATTTCTGTGGAAAATGAACAGGAATAGGGAGAACCAATGAGAGACTAGGTGGAGGTGTCTGGACGGGCAAATTTAACTCTCATTTCCCACCAGGAAGAGGAATTAACCAAAGGCCCAGCATGCCATGCCGGAACCAAACTAGGGCCGGAAGCAATCCTGCGGTGTTGCGGCCAGCTCACAAGAAAGCGAGCTGAAGAAAGGAGCTCAGGGGCACTGTAATTCACAAACCTACAGAGTTATAAATGACAGCCATCTTCCAAAAATATCTTAAAGTAAGGCTGCCAAGAGGAGTTGAAAGCGGGGCAGAATTGCAGGAAACCGATTTCAGGAGGTAGACTGGAATTGCATGTAAAGCATAGGAAAAGAGGCAGAACGTCCACAATGATGCACTTGGCCAAAAAGGGCGTATGCGTTTCTTCCTGAATATATTCAGGAAAAAACGCATACGCCCTTTTTGGCCAACCAAGCAAGCTTGCAAAGGAAATCTGCACTACAATGAAGTCTCACTGCCCCCCGGTCAAAAGGGCCATCCGAAAAAAGTGTAAAATCCAGAAAGGCAGGACAGGCCATGGAGAACTGGGAGCCTTGTTATGCTGATGGGCGGGATGTAAATTGCCAACAACCACTCTGGAGAAGTGTATGGTGTTTCCTGAAACATCCAAAAAACCAAGCAACAGAGCCTAGGGCATTTCCACTTATGGTCGTATAGCTTAGGGAAATAATAATCAAAAAGACACAGCCTCCCCAAAGTTTGGGACGGCTCTGTTTACAAGAACCTCGTTTATGGTACAGGTTCAATATCGCAGAAAGTGAAAAATGGATAAAGAAATTGTGGTACTTACGTACAATGCAATATCACTCAGCAAAGAAATCTATGTCATCAGGCCCGTGACAGCATAATGAGTGGATTCAGGTATGATGATTCTAAGAGAAATAAGTCACACAGAAAAAGAAATATCATAAGATATCACTACTACACGGAATGTAAACTTGGCTACACAGGAACTGAATTACAAAACAGAACAGGGTGTCAAATGTAGAAAACCAACTTATGCTTGCTTAAGGGGAAAGGTGAGTTGGGGTGCTGCATGAAACCAGAGATTGAAATTAGCACAGACACCATTCCATAAGCCAAATATGTAATAGACAAGAGCTACTCCTTGCTCAACGAAGTGGACTCAACACCCAATATTAAACGCCTAAGAATATACCTGACTAGTAAGAATCTTAAAACCTATGGATTTATATGTCTCTGAAAGAGAATCAAGGGTGTGTACAGCGGCATAAACGCAGCAGTGATAGGATTGGTGAGGTTCGGTGAGCAAATGCAGACCCTTTGAAGTCATATTGCATGGTACCCATTCCATGGGTCTCAACTCTCCAGGTTTAAGGGATTTTTACTTCAGCTAAAACATGCATGTGGAACCCAGAGTATAATCCACCGTGTGATCGGGAAACGTGTTCAAATGTGTCTCAGTTTTTGTCCCCTGGTACTCGGGTGCAACATTCCAGACGCTTTACTAACACTCTCCCCACTTGGAGAGTCAGTGCCTTTAAGCTCCTGTTTGGCCCAGTTTGCAATTTCTGCGTAAGATAAACAGGAAGAGGGAGAACCAATGAGAGACTAGGTGGAGGTGTCTGGACGGGCAAATTTAACTCTCATTTCCCACCAGGAAGAGGAATTAACCAAAGGCTCCGTGTGCCATGCTGGAACTAGATTAGGGCCTGAGGAGATCCTGCGGTGTTGCAGCCAGCTCACAAGAAAGCGAGTTGAAGAAAGGAGCTCAGGGACACTGTAATTCACAAACCTACAGAGTTATAAATGACAGCTATCTTCCAAAAATATATTGCAGTAAGGCTGCCAAGAGGAGTTGAATGCGGGGCAGAATTGCAGGGAACCGATTTCAGGAGGTAGACTGGAATTGCATGTAAAGCATAGGAAAAGAGGCAGAACGTCCACAATGATGCACTTGGCCAAAAAGGGCGTATGCGTTTTTTCCTGAATATATTCAGGAAAAAACGCATACGCCCTTTTTGGCCAACCAAGCAAGCTTGCAAAGGAAATCTGCACTACAATGAAGTCTCACTGCCCCCTGGTCAAAAGGGCTATCTGAAAAAAGTGTAAAATCCAGAAAGGCAGGACAGGCCATGGAGAACAGGGAGCCTTGTTATGCTGATGGGCGGCATGTAAATTGCCAGCAGCCACTCTGGAGAAGTGTATGGTGTTTCCTGAAACATCCAAAAAACAAAGCAACAGAGCCTAGGGCACTTCCACTTATGGTCCTATAGCTTAGGGAAATTAAAATCAAAAAGACACAGCCACCCCAAAGTTTGGGCCGGCTCTGTTTACAAGAACCTCGTTTACGGTACAAGTTCAATATCACAGAAAGCGAAAAATGGATAAAGAAGTTGTGGTACTTACGTACAATGCAATATCACTCAGCAATGAAATCTATGTCATCAGGCCCGTAGCAGCATAATGAGTGGATTCAGGTACAATGATTCTAAGTGAAATAAGTCACACAGAAAAAGAAACATCATAAGATATCACTACTACACGGAATGTAAACTTGGCCAGACAAGAACTGAATTACAAAACAGAACAGGGTGTCAAATGTAGAAAACCAACTTATGCTTGCTTAAGGGGAAAGGTGAGTTGGGGTGCTGCATAAAACCAGAGATTGAAATTAGCACAGATACCGTTCCATAAGCCAAATATGTAATAGACAAGAGCTACTCCTTGCTCAACGAAGTGGACTCAACACCCCATATTAAACGCCTAAGAATATACCTGACTAGTAAGAATCTTAAAACCTATGGATTTATATGTCTCCGAAAGAGAATCAAGCGTGTGTACAGCGGCATAAGCGCAGCAGTGATAGGATTGGTGAGGTTCGGTGAGCAAATGCAGACCCTTTGAAGTCATATTGCATGGTACCCATTCCATGGGTCTCAACTCTCCAGGTTTAAGGGATTCTTCCTTCAGCTAAAACATGCATGTGGAACCCAGAGTATGATCCACCGTGTGATCGGAAAACGTGTTCAAATGTGTCTCAGTTTTCGTCCCCTGGTACTCGGGTGCAACATTCCAGATGCTTTACTAACACTCTCCCCACTTGGAATGTCAGTGACTTTAACCTCCTGTTTGGCCCAGTTTGCAATTTCTGTGGAAAATGAACAGGAATAGGGAGAACCAATGAGAGACTAGGTGGAGGTGTCCGGACGGGCAAATTTAACTCTCATTTCCCACCATGAAGAGGAATTAACCAAAGGCTCAGCGTGCCATGCCGGAACCACACTAGGGCCCGAAGCAATCCTGCGGTGTTGCGGCCAGCTCACAAGAAAGCGAGTTGAAGAAAGGAGCTCAGGGGCACTGTAATTCACAAACCTGCAGAGTTATAAATGACAGCCATCTTCCAAAAATATCTTAAAGTAAGGCTGCCAAGAGGAGTTGAAAGCGGGGCAGAATTGCAGGAAACCGATTTCAGGAGGTAGACTGGAATTGCATGTAAAGCATAGGAGAAGAGGCAGAACGTCCACAATGATGCACTTGGCCAAAAAGGGCATATGCGTTTCTTCCTGAATATATTCAGGAAAAAACGCATACGCCCTTTTTGGCCAACCAAGCAAGCTTGCAAAGGAAATCTGCACTACAATGAAGTCTCACTGCCCCCCGGTCAAAAGGGCCATCCGAAAAAAGTGTAAAGTCCAGAAAGGCAGGACAGGCCATGGAGAACTGGGAGCCTTGTTATGCTGATGGGCGGGATGTAAATTGCCAACAACCACTCTGGAGAAGTGTATGGTGTTTCCTGAAACATCCAAAAAACCAAGCAACAGAGCCTAGGGCATTTCCACTTATGGTCGTATAGCTTAGGGAAATAATAATCAAAAAGACACAGCCTCCCCAAAGTTTGGGACGGCTCTGTTTACAAGAACCTCGTTTATGGTACAGGTTCAATATCGCAGAAAGTGAAAAATGGATAAAGAAATTGTGGTACTTACGTACAATGCAATATCACTCAGCAAAGAAATCTATGTCATCAGGCCCGTGACAGCATAATGAGTGGATTCAGGTATGATGATTCTAAGAGAAATAAGTCACACAGAAAAAGAAATATCATAAGATATCACTACTACACGGAATGTAAACTTGGCTACACAGGAACTGAATTACAAAACAGAACAGGGTGTCAAATGTAGAAAACCAACTTATGCTTGCTTAAGGGGAAAGGTGAGTTGGGGTGCTGCATGAAAACAGAGATTGAAATTAGCACAGACACCATTCCATAAGCCAAATATGTAATAGACAACAACTACTCCTTGCTCAACGAAGTGGACTCAACACCCAATATTAAACGCCTAAGAATATACCTGACTAGTAAGAATCTTAAAACCTATGGATTTATATGTCTCTGAAAGAGAATCAAGGGTGTGTACAGCGGCATAAACGCAGCAGTGATAGGATTGGTGAGGTTCGGTGAGCAAATGCAGACCCTTTGAAGTCATATTGCATGGTACCCATTCCATGGGTCTCAACTCTCCAGGTTTAAGGGATTTTTACTTCAGCTAAAACATGCATGTGGAACCCAGAGTATAATCCACCGTGTGATCGGGAAACGTGTTCAAATGTGTCTCAGTTTTCGTCCCCTGGTACTCGGGTGCAACATTCCAGATGCTTTACTAACACTCTCCCCACTTGGAGAGTCAGTGCCTTTAAGCTCCTGTTTGGCCCAATTTGCAATATCTGCGTAAGATAAACAAGAAGAGGGAGAACCAATGAGAGACTAGGTGGAGGTGTCTGGACGGGCAAATTTAACTCTCATTTCCCACCAGGAAGAGGAATTAACCAAAGGCTCCGTGTGCCATGCTGGAACTAGATTAGGGCCTGAGGAGATCCTGCGGTGTTGCGGCCAGCTCACAAGAAAGCGAGTTGAAGAAAGGAGCTCAGGGACACTGTAATTCACAAACCTGCAGAGTTATAAATGACAGCTATCTTCCAAAAATATATTGCAGTAAGGCTGCCAAGAGGAGTTGAATGCGGGGCAGAATTGCAGGGAACCGATTTCAGGAGGTAGACTGGAATTGTATGTAAAGCATAGGAAAAGAGGCAGAACGTCCACAATGATGCACTTGGCCAAAAAGGGCGTATGCGTTTTTTCCTGAATATATTCAGGAAAAAACGCATACGCCCTTTTTGGCCAACCAAGCAAGCTTGCAAAGGAAATCTGCACTACAATGAAGTCTCACTGCCCCCTGGTCAAAAGGGCTATCTGAAAAAAGTGTAAAATCCAGAAAGGCAGGACAGGCCATGGAGAACAGGGAGCCTTGTTATGCTGATGGGCGGCATGTAAATTGCCAGCAGCCACTCTGGAGAAGTGTATGGTGTTTCCTGAAACATCCAAAAAACAAAGCAACAGAGCCTAGGGCACTTCCACTTATGGTCCTATAGCTTAGGGAAATTAAAATCAAAAAGACACAGCCACCCCAAAGTTTGGGCCGGCTCTGTTTACAAGAACCTCGTTTACGGTACAAGTTCAATATCACAGAAAGCGAAAAATGGATAAAGAAGTTGTGGTACTTACGTACAATGCAATATCACTCAGCAATGAAATCTATGTCATCAGGCCCGTAGCAGCATAATGAGTGGATTCAGGTACAATGATTCTAAGTGAAATAAGTCACACAGAAAAAGAAACATCATAAGATATCACTACTACACGGAATGTAAACTTGGCCAGACAAGAACTGAATTACAAAACAGAACAGGGTGTCAAATGTAGAAAACCAACTTATGCTTGCTTAAGGGGAAAGGTGAGTTGGGGTGCTGCATAAAACCAGAGATTGAAATTAGCACAGATACCGTTCCATAAGCCAAATATGTAATAGACAAGAGCTACTCCTTGCTCAACGAAGTGGACTCAACACCCCATATTAAACGCCTAAGAATATACCTGACTAGTAAGAATCTTAAAACCTATGGATTTATATGTCTCCGAAAGAGAATCAAGCGTGTGTACAGCGGCATAAGCGCAGCAGTGATAGGATTGGTGAGGTTCGGTGAGCAAATGCAGACCCTTTGAAGTCATATTGCATGGTACCCATTCCATGGGTCTCAAGTCTCCAGGTTTAAGGGATTTTTACTTCAGCTAAAACATGCATGTGGAACCCAGAGTATAATCCACCGTGTGATCGGGAAACGTGTTCAAATGTGTCTCAGTTTTCGTCCCCTGGTACTCGGGTGCAACATTCCAGACGCTTTACTAACACTCTCCCCACTTGGAGAGTCAGTGCCTTTAAGCTCCTGTTTGGCCCAGTTTGCAATTTCTGCGTAAGATAAACAGGAAGAGGGAGAACCAATGAGAGACTAGGTGGAGGTGTCTGGACGGGCAAATTTAACTCTCATTTCCCACCAGGAAGAGGAATTAACCAAAGGCTCAACATGCCATGCCGGAACCACACTAGGGCCCGAAGCAATCCTGCGGTGTTGCGGCCAGCTCACAAGAAAGCGAGTTGAAGAAAGGAGCTCAGGGGCACTGTAATTCACAAACCTGCAGAGTTATAAATGACAGCCATCTTCCAAAAATATATTAAAGTAAGGCTGCCAAGAGGAGTTGAAAGCGGGGCAGAATTGCAGGAAACCGATTTCAGGAGGTAGACTGGAATTGCATGTAAAGCATAGGAAAAGAGGCAGAATGTCCACAATGATGCACTTGGCCAAAAAGGGCGTATGCGTTTTTTCCTGAATATATTCAGGAAAAAACGCATACGCCCTTTTTGGCCAACCAAGCAAGCTTGCAAAGGAAATCTGCACTACAATGAAGTCTCACTGCCCCCCGGTCAAAAGGGTCATCTGTAAAAAGTGTAAAATCCAGAAAGGTAGGACAGGCCATGGAGAACTGGGAACCTTGTTATGCTGATGGGCGGGATGTAAATTGCCAACAGCCACTCTGGAGAAGTGTATGGTGTTTCCTGAAACATCCAAAAAACCAAGCAACAGAGCCTAGGGCATTTCCACTTATGGTCGTATAGCTTAGGGAAATAATAATCAAAAAGACACAGCCTCCCCAAAGTTTGGGATGGCTCTGTTTACAAGAACCTCGTTTACGGTACAGGTTCAATATCGCAGAAAGCGAAAAATGGATAAAGAAATTGTGGTACTTACGTACAATGCAATATCACTCAGCAAAGAAATCTATGTCATCAGGCCCGTGACAGCATAATGAGTGGATTCAGGTATGATGATTCTAAGAGAAATAAGTCACACAGAAAAAGAAACATCATAAGATATCACTACTACACGGAATGTAAACTTGGCTACACAGAAACTGAATTACAAAACAGAACAGCGTCTCAAATGTAGAAAACCAACTTATGCTTGCTTAAGGGGAAAGGTGAGTTGGGGTGCGGCATAAAATCAGAGATTGAAATTAGCACAGATACTGTTCCATAAGCCAAATATGTAATAGACAAGAGCTACTCCTTGCTCAACGAAGTGGACTCAACACCCCACATTAAACGCCTAAGGATATACCTGACTAGTAAGAATCTTAAAACCTATGGATTTATATGTCTCCGAAAGAGAATCAAGCGTGTGTACAGTGGCATAAACGCAGCAGTGATAGGATTGGTGAGGTTCGGTGAGCAAATGCAGACTCTTTGAAGTCATATTGCATGGTACCCATTCCATGGGTCTCAACTCTCCATGTTTAAGGGATTCTTCCTTCAGCTAAAACATGCATGTGGAACCCAGAGTATGATCCACCGTGTGATCGGAAAACGTGTTCAAATGTGTCTCAGTTTTCGTCCCCTGGTACTCGGGTGCAACATTCCAGACGCTTTACTAACACTCTCCCCACTTGGAGAGTCGGTGCCTTTAACCTCCTGTTTGGCCCAGTTTGCAATTTCTGTGGAAAATGAACAGGAATAGGGAGAACCAATGAGAGACTAGGTGGAGGTGTCTGGACGGGCAAATTTAACTCTCATTTCCCACCAGGAAGAGGAATTAACCAAAGGCTCAACATGCCATGCCGGAACCACACTAGGGCCCGAAGCAATCCTGCGGTGTTGCGGCCAGCTCACAAGAAAGCGAGTTGAAGAAAGGAGCTCAGGGGCACTGTAATTCACAAACCTGCAGAGTTATAAATGACAGCCATCTTCCAAAAATATATTAAAGTAAGGCTGCCAAGAGGAGTTGAAAGCGGGGCAGAATTGCAGGAAACCAATTTCAGGAGGTAGACTGGAATTGCATGTAAAGCATAGGAAAAGAGGCAGAATGTCCACAATGATGCACTTGGCCAAAAAGGGCGTATGCGTTTTTTCCTGAATATATTCAGGAAAAAACGCATACGCCCTTTTTGGCCAACCAAGCAAGCTTGCAAAGGAAATCTGCACTACAATGAAGTCTCACTGCCCCCCGGTCAAAAGGGTCATCTGTAAAAAGTGTAAAACCCAGAAAGGCAGGACAGGCCATGGAGAACTGGGAGCCTTGTTATGCTGATGGGCGGGATGTAAATTGCCAACAGCCACTCTGGAGAAGTGTATGGTGTTTCCTGAAACATCCAAAAAACCAAGCAACATAGCCTAGGGCATTTCCACTTATGGTCGTATAGCTTAGGGAAATAATAATCAAAAAGACACAGCCTCCCCAAAGTTTGGGATGGCTCTGTTTACAAGAACCTCGTTTACGGTACAGGTTCAATATCGCAGAAAGCGAAAAATGGATAAAGAAATTGTGGTACTTACGTACAATGCAATATCACTCAGCAAAGAAATCTATGTCATCAGGCCCGTGACAGCATAATGAGTGGATTCAGGTATGATGATTCTAAGAGAAATAAGTCACACAGAAAAAGAAACATCATAAGATATCACTACTACACGGAATGTAAACTTGGCTACACAGGAACTGAATTACAAAACAGAACAGGGTGTCAAATGTAGAAAACCAACTTATGCTTGCTTAAGGGGAAAGGTGAGTTGGGGTGCGGCATAAAATCAGAGATTGAAATTAGCACAGATACTGTTCCATAAGCCAAATATGTAATAGACAAGAGCTACTCCTTGCTCAACGAAGTGGACTCAACACCCCATATTAAACGACTAAGAATATACCTGACTAGTAAGAATCTTAAAACCTATGGATTTATATGTCTCCGAAAGAGAATCAAGCGTGTGTACAGTGTCATAAACGCAGCAGTGATAGGATTGGTGAGGTTCGGTTAGCAAATGCAGACTCTTTGAAGTCATATTGCATGGTACCCATTCCATGGGTCTCAACTCTCCAGGTTTAAGGGATTCTTCCTTCAGCTAAAACATGCATGTGGAACCCAGAGTATGATCCACCGTGTGATCAGGAAACGTGTTCAAATGTGTCTCAGTTTTCGTCCCCTGGTACTCGGGTGCAACATTCCAGACGCTTTACTAACACTCTCCCCACTTGGAGAGTCAGTGCCTTTAACCTCCTGTTTGGCCCAGTTTGCAATTTCTTCGGAAGATGAACAGGAATAAGGAGAAGCAATGGGAGACTATCTGTAGGTGTCTGGACGGGCAAATTTAACTCTCATTTCCCACCAGGAAGATAAATGAACCAAAGGCTCCGTGTGCCATGCTGGAACTAGATTAGGGCCTGAGGAGATCCTGCGGTGTTGCGGCCAGCTCACAAGAAAGTGAGTTGAAGAAAGGAGCTCAGGGGCACTGTAATTCAGAAACCTGCGGAGTTATAAATGACAGCTATCATCCAAAATTATACTGAAGTAAGGCTGCGAAGAGGACTTGAATGCGGGGCAGAATTGCTGGAAACTGATTTCAGAACGTACACGGGAGTAGCTCTTAAAGCATAGGAAAAGAGACAGAACTTGGAAAATAATGCACTTGGCAAAAAAGGGCATATGTGTTTTATCCAGAGCTCTCATAACTGAGGGGAGGAGATTCCCAGCAGGCTCCAAGTGCCACCTGAGGGCTCACATTGCCAAGGCAACGTGAGCATGCCAGGCAGGAGTTACCTCACAGCAGAGGTCCCACCTCACAGAAGGGTGAGAAACCCAGCCAACATCAGACTCTCACCAGAGGGCCCACATCACCAAGGGGATGGGAACCAGGCAGGAGTGTCTTCACATCAGTGGGGCCACATCATCGAAAGCTGAGGTACTCAGCACATGTGTCCTCAAACCAGAGGACCCACATCACCAAGGACCTCGGAGTGAGGCAGGCAGGAGTAGCCTCACAACACTGGGCACATAGAATAAAAAAGTGAGGAATCCAGCAGTTGGAACCTCCCAGCAGGCGGCCCAGAGCACCGAGGCTATGGGATCCAGGCCACAGTGAACTCACAGAACAGGGCCCACGTCATGAAACTGAGCAACCCAGCCATTGGGACCTCAGAGCAGGAGGCCCACATCCCCATGGGGATGGAATTCTGGTAGGAGTGTCCTCGCACCACTGAGAACGTATCAGAAAATTTTGGGCGACCAGCAGTTAGGGCCTGACGCCAGAGGGCACTCATCACCGAGAAGAGGAGGCTCCCAGCAGGCTCCAACTGCCACCAGAGGGCTGACGTCGCCAAGGCGATGTGTGCCAACCAGGCACGAATGACCTCACAGCAGAGGGCCCACCTCACAGAAGGGTGAGGAACACAGCCAGGATCAGACTCTCACCAGAGGGCCCACATCACCAAGGGGATGGGAACCAGGCAGGAGTGTCCCCACACCAGTGGGACAACATCATCGAAAGGTGAGGATCCCAGCACATGTGTCCTCAAACCAGAGGAACCACATCACCAAGGGGTTCGGAATGAGGCTGGCAGGACTGGCCTCACAACACAGGGTCCATAGAATATAAAAGTTGAGGAATCCAGCAGTTGGAACCTCCCAGCAAGTGGCCCAGAGCACCGAGGCTATGGGATCCAGGCCGCAGTGAACTCACAGCAGAGGGCCCACATCATGAACCTGTGAGCAGCCCAGCTGTTGGGACCTCAGAACAGAAGGCCCACATCCCCATTGGGATGGGAACCTGGCAGGAGTGGCTTTGCACCACTTAGCACATATCAGAAAATGTTAGGAGCCCAGCAGTTAGGGCCTGATGCCAGGGGGCCCTCATAACTGAGGGGAGGAGACTCCCAGCAGGTTCCAACTGCCAACAGAGGGACCACGTCTACAAGATGGCATGCGCCAGCCAGGCAGTAGTGACCTCACAGCAGAGGGCCTATCTCACAGAAGGGTGAGGAACCGAGGCAGGATGAGACTCTCACCAGAGGGCCCACAACACCAAGGGGATGGGAACCAGTCAGGACTGTCCTCCCACCAGTGGGGCCACATCATCGAAAGGTGAGGAACCCAGCACATGTGGCCTCATATCAGAGGACATACATCACAAAGGGGATGGGAGTGAGGCAGGTAGGAGTAGCCTAAAAACAGAGGGCCCAAAGAATAAAAAAAGTGAGGAATCCAGCATTTGGAACCTCCCAGCAGGCGGCCGAGAGCACAGAAGCTATGGGATGCAGGCAGGAGTTAACTAACACCAGAGAGCCCACATCATGAAACTGTGAGCAACCCAGGCATTGGGACCTCAGAGCAGAAAGCCCACATCCCCATGGGGATGGGAACCTGACAGGAGTGTCCTGGCATCACTGGGCTCACATCAGAAAACGTGGGGAGCCCAGCAGTTAGAGCCTGATGCTAGAGGGCCGTCATCACCGAGGGCAGGAGGCTCCCAGCAGGTTCCATGTGCCAACAGAGGGCCCACGTCGCCAAGGTGATGTGTGCAAGTCAGGCAGGATTGACCTCACAGCAGAGGGCCTACCTCACAGAAGAGTGAGGAACCCAGCCAGGATAAGACTGTCACCAGAAGGCCCACATCACCAAGGGGATGGGAACCAGGCAGGAGTGTCCTCACACCAGTGGGGCCACGTCATTGAAAGTTGCCTAACCCAGCACATGTGGCCTCAAACCAGAAGACCCACATCACGAAGGGGTTGCGAGTGAGGCAGGCAGGAGGAGCATCACAACACAGGACCCATAGAATACAAAAGTTGAGGAATCGAGCAGTTGGAACCTCCCAGCAGGCAGCCAAGACCACAGAGGCTATGGGATCCAGGCCACAGTGAACTAACACCAGAGAGCCCACATCATGAAATTGTGATCAACCCAGCCGTTGGAACCTCAGAGCAGAAGGCCCACATCCCCATGGGGATGGGAACCTAAGAGGAGTGCTTGAGCAACACTGGGCTCACTAAGAAAAGTTGGGGAGCCCAGCAGTTAGGGCCTGACGTCAGAGGGCCCTCATCACAGAGCTGAGGAGGCTCCCAGCAGGGTCCAATTGCCACCAGAGGGCTCATGTCAACAAGGCGAGGTGAGCAACCCAGGCAAGAGTTACCTGATAGTAGAGGGCCCACCTCACAGATGGGTGAGGAACCCAGCCAGGATCAGACTCTCACCAGAGGGCCCACATCACAAAGGGGATGGGACCCAGTCAGGATTATCCTCACACCAGTGGGGCCTCATCATCTTAAGGTGAGGAACCCAGCACATGTGTCCTCAAACCAGAGGACCCACATCACCAAGGGCCTTGGAGTGAGGCAGGCAGGAGTAGCCTCACAACACAGGGCACATAATATAAAAAAACGTGAGGATTCCAGCATTTAGACCTTCCAGCAGGCGGCCCAGAACACCGAGGCTATGGGATCCAGGCCACAGTGAACTCACAGCAGAGGGCCCACATCACAAAACTGTGAGCAACCCAGGAGTTGAGACCTCAGCGCAGAAGGACCACATCCCCATGGGAATGGGAACCTGGCTGGAGTGTCCTCGCACCACTGGGCGCACATCAGAAAATGGGGGGAGCCCACCATTTAGGGCCTGATGCCAGAGGGCCGTCATCACCGAGAGGAGGAGGCGCCCTGCACGCTCCAACTGCCACCAGAGGGCTCACGTCTCCAAGGTGACGTGTGCCAGCCAGGCAGGAGTGACCTCACAGCAGAGGGCCTACCTCACAGAACGTTGAGGAACCCAGCCAGGATTAGACTCTCGCCAGAGGGCCCACCTCACCAAGGGGATGGGAACCAGGCAGGAGTGTCCTCACACGAGTGGGGTCACATCATCGAAAGGAGGAACGCAGCACATGTGGCCTCAAGCCATAGGACAGTCATCACCAAGGGGCTGGCAGTGAGGCAGGCAGGAGGAGCCTCACAACAGAGGGCACATAGAATAAAAAAGTTGAGGAATCCAGCAGTTGGAACCTCCCAGCAGGCGGCTCAGAGCACCGATGATAAGGGATCCTTGCCGGAGTGAACTCACAGCAGAGGGCCCACATCTTGGTACTGTGAGCAAGCCAGCCGTTTTGACCTCAGAGCAGAAGGCCCATATCGCCATGGGGATGGGAACCTGGCAAGAGTCTCCTCACTCACTTGGCGCACATCAGAAAATGTGGGGAGCCCAGCAGTTATGGCCTAAGGCAAGAGGGCCCTCATCACCGAGGGGAGGAGGATCCCAGCACACTCCAACTGCCACCAGAGGGCCCACGTCGCCAAGGTGACGTGTGCCAGACAGGCATGATTGACCTCACAGCAGAGGGCCCACCTCACAGAAGGGTGAGGAACCCAGCCAGGATCAGACTCTCACCTGAGGGCCCACATCAGCAAGGGGATGGGAACCAGTCAGGACTGTCTTCCCTCCAGTGGGGTCACATCATCGAAAGGTGCGGAACCCAGCACATGTGGCCTCAAATCAGAGGACACATATCACAAAGGGAATGGGAGTGAGGCAGGCAGGAGTAGCCTAAAAACAGAGGGCCCAAAGAATAAGAAAGGTGAGGAATCCAGCAGTTGGAACCTCCCAGCAGGCGGCCCAGAGCACAGAAGCTATGGGATGCAGGCAGGAGTGAACTAATACCAGAGAGCCCACATCATGAAACTGTGAGCAACCCAGGCTTTGGGACCTCAGAGCAGAAGGCCCACATCCCAATGGGGATGTGAACCTGGCTGGAGTGTCCTCGCACCACTGGGCGCACATCACAAAATGTGGGGAGCCCAGCAGTTAGGGCCTGACGCCAGAGGGCCCTCATCACCCAGGAGAGGAGGCTCCCAGCAGGCTCCAAGTGCCACCAGAGGGCTCATGTCCACAAGGCGAGGTGAGCAAGCCAGGCAGGAGTGACCTCACAGCAGACGGCCCACCTCACAGATGGGTGAGGAACCCAGCCAGGATCAGACTCTCAACAGAGGGCCCACATCACCAAGGGGATGTGAACCAGGCAGGAGTCTCCTAAGACCATTGGTCCCACATCATCGAAAGGTGAGGAACCCAGCACATGTGGCCTCAAACCAGACGACACACATCACGAAGGGGCTGGGAGTGAGGCAGGCAGGAGGATCCTCACAACAGAGGGCCCAAAAAATTAAAAAAGTGAGGAATCCAGCAGTTGGAACCTCCCAGCAGGCGGCCAAGAGCACAGAGGCTATGGGATCCAGGCCTCTGTGAACACCAGAGAGCCCACATCATGAAAATGTGAACAACCCAGCCGTTGGGACCTCAGAGCAGAAGGCCCACATCTCCATGGAGATGGGATCCTAAGAGGAGTGCCAAAGCATCACTGGGCTCCCTAAGAAAAGTTGGTGAGCCCAGCAGTTAGGGCCTGACGCAAGAGGGCCCTCATCACCGGGGGGAGGAGATTCCCAGCACGCTCCAACTGCCACCACACGGCTGACTTCACCAAGGCAATGTGTGCCAGCCATGCAGGAGTGACCTATCAGCAGAGGGTCTCCCTCACAGGTGGGTGAGGAACAAAGCCAGGAACAGACTCTCACCAGGGGGTCCACATAACCACGTGGATGAGAACCAGGCAGGAGTGTCCTCACACTAGTGGGGCCACATCATCGAAAGGTGAGGAACCCAGAAAAGGTGGCCACAAACCAGAGGACCCACATCACCAAGGGGTTGAGAGTGAGGTAGGTGTCTGGACGGGCATATTTAACACTCATTTCCCACCAGGAAGAGGAATTAACCAAAGGCTCAGCGTGCCCTGCCAGAAGCAGATTAGGGCCCGAAGCAGTCTTGCGGTGTTGCGGCCAGCTCACAAGAAAGCGAGTTGAAGAAAGGAGCTCAGGGGCACTGTAATTCACAAACCTGCAGAGTTATAAATGACAGCCATCTTCCAAAAATATATTAAAGTAAGGCTGCCAAGAGGAGTTGAAAGCGGGGCAGAATTGCAGGAAACCGATTTCAGGAGGTAGACTGGAATTGCATGTAAAGCATAGGAAAAGAGGCAGAATGTCCACAATGATGCACTTGGCCAAAAAGGGCGTATGCGTTTTTTCCTGAATATATTCAGGAAAAAACGCATACGCCCTTTTTGGCCAACCAAGCAAGCTTGCAAAGGAAATCTGCACTACAATGAAGTCTCACTGCCCCCCGGTCAAAAGGGTCATCTGTAAAAAGTGTAAAATCCAGAAAGGCAGGACAGGCCATGGAGAACTGGGAACCTTGTTATGCTGATGGGCGGGATGTAAATTGCCAACAGCCACTCTGGAGAAGTGTATGGTGTTTCCTGAAACATCCAAAAAACCAAGCAACAGAGCCTAGGGCATTTCCACTTATGGTCGTATAGCTTAGGGAAATAATAATCAAAAAGACACAGCCTCCCCAAAGTTTGGGATGGCTCTGTTTACAAGAACCTCGTTTACGGTACAGGTTCAATATCGCAGAAAGCGAAAAATGGATAAAGAAATTGTGGTACTTACGTACAATGCAATATCACTCAGCAAAGAAATCTATGTCATCAGGCCCGTGACAGCATAATGAGTGGATTCAGGTATGATGATTCTAAGAGAAATAAGTCACACAGAAAAAGAAACATCATAAGATATCACTACTACACGGAATGTAAACTTGGCTACACAGAAACTGAATTACAAAACAGAACAGCGTCTCAAATGTAGAAAACCAACTTATGCTTGCTTAAGGGGAAAGGTGAGTTGGGGTGCGGCATAAAATCAGAGATTGAAATTAGCACAGATACTGTTCCATAAGCCAAATATGTAATAGACAAGAGCTACTCCTTGCTCAACGAAGTGGACTCAACACCCCACATTAAACGCCTAAGGATATACCTGACTAGTAAGAATCTTAAAACCTATGGATTTATATGTCTCCGAAAGAGAATCAAGCGTGTGTACAGTGGCATAAACGCAGCAGTGATAGGATTGGTGAGGTTCGGTGAGCAAATGCAGACTCTTTGAAGTCATATTGCATGGTACCCATTCCATGGGTCTCAACTCTCCATGTTTAAGGGATTCTTCCTTCAGCTAAAACATGCATGTGGAACCCAGAGTATGATCCACCGTGTGATCGGAAAACGTGTTCAAATGTGTCTCAGTTTTCGTCCCCTGGTACTCGGGTGCAACATTCCAGACGCTTTACTAACACTCTCCCCACTTGGAGAGTCGGTGCCTTTAACCTCCTGTTTGGCCCAGTTTGCAATTTCTGTGGAAAATGAACAGGAATAGGGAGAACCAATGAGAGACTAGGTGGAGGTGTCTGGACGGGCAAATTTAACTCTCATTTCCCACCAGGAAGAGGAATTAACCAAAGGCTCAACATGCCATGCCGGAACCACACTAGGGCCCGAAGCAATCCTGCAGTGTTGCGGCCAGCTCACAAGAAAGCGAGTTGAAGAAAGGAGCTCAGGGGCACTGTAATTCACAAACCTGCAGAGTTATAAATGACAGCCATCTTCCAAAAATATATTAAAGTAAGGCAGCCAAGAATAGTTGAAAGCGGGGCAGAATTGCAGGAAACCGATTTCAGGAGGTAGACTGGAATTGCATGTAAAGCATAGGAAAAGAGGCAGAATGTCCACAATGATGCACTTGGCCAAAAAGGGCATATGCGTTTTTTCCTGAATATATTCAGGAAAAAACGCATACGCCCTTTTTGGCCAACCAAGCAAGCTTGCAAAGGAAATCTGCACTACAATGAAGTCTCACTGCCCCCCGGTCAAAAGGGTCATCTGTAAAAAGTGTAAAACCCAGAAAGGCAGGACAGGCCATGGAGAACTGGGAGCCTTGTTATGCTGATGGGCGGGATGTAAATTGCCAACAGCCACTCTGGAGAAGTGTATGGTGTTTCCTGAAACATCCAAAATACCAAGCAACAGAGCCTAGGGCATTTCCACTTATGGTCGTATAGCTTAGGGAAATAATAATCAAAAAGACACAGCCTCCCCAAAGTTTGGGATGGCTCTGTTTACAAGAACCTCGTTTACGGTACAGGTTCAATATCGCAGAAAGCGAAAAATGGATAAAGAAATTGTGGTACTTACGTACAATGCAATATCACTCAGCAAAGAAATCTATGTCATCAGGCCCGTGACAGCATAATGAGTGGATTCAGGTATGATGATTCTAAGAGAAATAAGTCACACAGAAAAAGAAACATCATAAGATATCACTACTACACGGAATGTAAACTTGGCTACACAGGAACTGAATTACAAAACAGAACAGGGTGTCAAATGTAGAAAACCAACTTATGCTTGCTTAAGGGGAAAGGTGAGTTGGGGTGCGGCATAAAATCAGAGATTGAAATTAGCACAGATACTGTTCCATAAGCCAAATATGTAATAGACAAGAGCTACTCCTTGCTCAACGAAGTGGACTCAACACCCCATATTAAACGACTAAGAATATACCTGACTAGTAAGAATCTTAAAACCTATGGATTTATATGTCTCCGAAAGAGAATCAAGCGTGTGTACAGTGTCATAAACGCAGCAGTGATAGGATTGGTGAGGTTCGGTTAGCAAATGCAGACTCTTTGAAGTCATATTGCATGGTACCCATTCCATGGGTCTCAACTCTCCAGGTTTAAGGGATTCTTCCTTCAGCTAAAACATGCATGTGGAACCCAGAGTATGATCCACCGTGTGATCAGGAAACGTGTTCAAATGTGTCTCAGTTTTCGTCCCCTGGTACTCGGGTGCAACATTCCAGACGCTTTACTAACACTCTCCCCACTTGGAGAGTCAGTGCCTTTAACCTCCTGTTTGGCCCAGTTTGCAATTTCTTCGGAAGATGAACAGGAATAAGGAGAAGCAATGGGAGACTATCTGTAGGTGTCTGGACGGGCAAATTTAACTCTCATTTCCCACCAGGAAGATAAATGAACCAAAGGCTCCGTGTGCCATGCTGGAACTAGATTAGGGCCTGAGGAGATCCTGCGGTGTTGCGGCCAGCTCACAAGAAAGTGAGTTGAAGAAAGGAGCTCAGGGGCACTGTAATTCAGAAACCTGCGGAGTTATAAATGACAGCTATCATCCAAAATTATACTGAAGTAAGGCTGCGAAGAGGACTTGAATGCGGGGCAGAATTGCTGGAAACTGATTTCAGAACGTACACGGGAGTAGCTCTTAAAGCATAGGAAAAGAGACAGAACTTGGAAAATAATGCACTTGGCAAAAAAGGGCATATGTGTTTTATCCAGAGCTCTCATAACTGAGGGGAGGAGATTCCCAGCAGGCTCCAAGTGCCACCTGAGGGCTCACATTGCCAAGGCAACGTGAGCATGCCAGGCAGGAGTTACCTCACAGCAGAGGTCCCACCTCACAGAAGGGTGAGAAACCCAGCCAACATCAGACTCTCACCAGAGGGCCCACATCACCAAGGGGATGGGAACCAGGCAGGAGTGTCTTCACATCAGTGGGGCCACATCATCGAAAGCTGAGGTACTCAGCACATGTGTCCTCAAACCAGAGGACCCACATCACCAAGGACCTCGGAGTGAGGCAGGCAGGAGTAGCCTCACAACACTGGGCACATAGAATAAAAAAGTGAGGAATCCAGCAGTTGGAACCTCCCAGCAGGCGGCCCAGAGCACCGAGGCTATGGGATCCAGGCCACAGTGAACTCACAGAACAGGGCCCACGTCATGAAACTGAGCAACCCAGCCATTGGGACCTCAGAGCAGGAGGCCCACATCCCCATGGGGATGGAATTCTGGTAGGAGTGTCCTCGCACCACTGAGAACGTATCAGAAAATTTTGGGCGACCAGCAGTTAGGGCCTGACGCCAGAGGGCACTCATCACCGAGAAGAGGAGGCTCCCAGCAGGCTCCAACTGCCACCAGAGGGCTGACGTCGCCAAGGCGATGTGTGCCAACCAGGCACGAATGACCTCACAGCAGAGGGCCCACCTCACAGAAGGGTGAGGAACACAGCCAGGATCAGACTCTCACCAGAGGGCCCACATCACCAAGGGGATGGGAACCAGGCAGGAGTGTCCCCACACCAGTGGGACAACATCATCGAAAGGTGAGGATCCCAGCACATGTGTCCTCAAACCAGAGGAACCACATCACCAAGGGGTTCGGAATGAGGCTGGCAGGACTGGCCTCACAACACAGGGTCCATAGAATATAAAAGTTGAGGAATCCAGCAGTTGGAACCTCCCAGCAAGTGGCCCAGAGCACCGAGGCTATGGGATCCAGGCCGCAGTGAACTCACAGCAGAGGGCCCACATCATGAACCTGTGAGCAGCCCAGCTGTTGGGACCTCAGAACAGAAGGCCCACATCCCCATTGGGATGGGAACCTGGCAGGAGTGGCTTTGCACCACTTAGCACATATCAGAAAATGTTAGGAGCCCAGCAGTTAGGGCCTGATGCCAGGGGGCCCTCATAACTGAGGGGAGGAGACTCCCAGCAGGTTCCAACTGCCAACAGAGGGACCACGTCTACAAGATGGCATGCGCCAGCCAGGCAGTAGTGACCTCACAGCAGAGGGCCTATCTCACAGAAGGGTGAGGAACCGAGGCAGGATGAGACTCTCACCAGAGGGCCCACAACACCAAGGGGATGGGAACCAGTCAGGACTGTCCTCCCACCAGTGGGGCCACATCATCGAAAGGTGAGGAACCCAGCACATGTGGCCTCATATCAGAGGACATACATCACAAAGGGGATGGGAGTGAGGCAGGTAGGAGTAGCC
The DNA here is from genome assembly GCF_964270905.1 of Leucopleurus acutus. Classification (NCBI taxonomy): domain Eukaryota; kingdom Metazoa; phylum Chordata; class Mammalia; order Artiodactyla; family Delphinidae; genus Leucopleurus; species Leucopleurus acutus. Next base: position 101,903,817 of record NC_139146.1, on the reverse strand, counting down.
TAAAAACAGAGGGCCCAAAGAATAAAAAAAGTGAGGAATCCAGCATTTGGAACCTCCCAGCAGGCGGCCGAGAGCACAGAAGCTATGGGATGCAGGCAGGAGTTAACTAACACCAGAGAGCCCACATCATGAAACTGTGAGCAACCCAGGCATTGGGACCTCAGAGCAGAAAGCCCACATCCCCATGGGGATGGGAACCTGACAGGAGTGTCCTGGCATCACTGGGCTCACATCAGAAAACGTGGGGAGCCCAGCAGTTAGAGCCTGATGCTAGAGGGCCGTCATCACCGAGGGCAGGAGGCTCCCAGCAGGTTCCATGTGCCAACAGAGGGCCCACGTCGCCAAGGTGATGTGTGCAAGTCAGGCAGGATTGACCTCACAGCAGAGGGCCTACCTCACAGAAGAGTGAGGAACCCAGCCAGGATAAGACTGTCACCAGAAGGCCCACATCACCAAGGGGATGGGAACCAGGCAGGAGTGTCCTCACACCAGTGGGGCCACGTCATTGAAAGTTGCCTAACCCAGCACATGTGGCCTCAAACCAGAAGACCCACATCACGAAGGGGTTGCGAGTGAGGCAGGCAGGAGGAGCATCACAACACAGGACCCATAGAATACAAAAGTTGAGGAATCGAGCAGTTGGAACCTCCCAGCAGGCAGCCAAGACCACAGAGGCTATGGGATCCAGGCCACAGTGAACTAACACCAGAGAGCCCACATCATGAAATTGTGATCAACCCAGCCGTTGGAACCTCAGAGCAGAAGGCCCACATCCCCATGGGGATGGGAACCTAAGAGGAGTGCTTGAGCAACACTGGGCTCACTAAGAAAAGTTGGGGAGCCCAGCAGTTAGGGCCTGACGTCAGAGGGCCCTCATCACAGAGCTGAGGAGGCTCCCAGCAGGGTCCAATTGCCACCAGAGGGCTCATGTCAACAAGGCGAGGTGAGCAACCCAGGCAAGAGTTACCTGATAGTAGAGGGCCCACCTCACAGATGGGTGAGGAACCCAGCCAGGATCAGACTCTCACCAGAGGGCCCACATCACAAAGGGGATGGGACCCAGTCAGGATTATCCTCACACCAGTGGGGCCTCATCATCTTAAGGTGAGGAACCCAGCACATGTGTCCTCAAACCAGAGGACCCACATCACCAAGGGCCTTGGAGTGAGGCAGGCAGGAGTAGCCTCACAACACAGGGCACATAATATAAAAAAACGTGAGGATTCCAGCATTTAGACCTTCCAGCAGGCGGCCCAGAACACCGAGGCTATGGGATCCAGGCCACAGTGAACTCACAGCAGAGGGCCCACATCACAAAACTGTGAGCAACCCAGGAGTTGAGACCTCAGCGCAGAAGGACCACATCCCCATGGGAATGGGAACCTGGCTGGAGTGTCCTCGCACCACTGGGCGCACATCAGAAAATGGGGGGAGCCCACCATTTAGGGCCTGATGCCAGAGGGCCGTCATCACCGAGAGGAGGAGGCGCCCTGCACGCTCCAACTGCCACCAGAGGGCTCACGTCTCCAAGGTGACGTGTGCCAGCCAGGCAGGAGTGACCTCACAGCAGAGGGCCTACCTCACAGAACGTTGAGGAACCCAGCCAGGATTAGACTCTCGCCAGAGGGCCCACCTCACCAAGGGGATGGGAACCAGGCAGGAGTGTCCTCACACGAGTGGGGTCACATCATCGAAAGGAGGAACGCAGCACATGTGGCCTCAAGCCATAGGACAGTCATCACCAAGGGGCTGGCAGTGAGGCAGGCAGGAGGAGCCTCACAACAGAGGGCACATAGAATAAAAAAGTTGAGGAATCCAGCAGTTGGAACCTCCCAGCAGGCGGCTCAGAGCACCGATGATAAGGGATCCTTGCCGGAGTGAACTCACAGCAGAGGGCCCACATCTTGGTACTGTGAGCAAGCCAGCCGTTTTGACCTCAGAGCAGAAGGCCCATATCGCCATGGGGATGGGAACCTGGCAAGAGTCTCCTCACTCACTTGGCGCACATCAGAAAATGTGGGGAGCCCAGCAGTTATGGCCTAAGGCAAGAGGGCCCTCATCACCGAGGGGAGGAGGATCCCAGCACACTCCAACTGCCACCAGAGGGCCCACGTCGCCAAGGTGACGTGTGCCAGACAGGCATGATTGACCTCACAGCAGAGGGCCCACCTCACAGAAGGGTGAGGAACCCAGCCAGGATCAGACTCTCACCTGAGGGCCCACATCAGCAAGGGGATGGGAACCAGTCAGGACTGTCTTCCCTCCAGTGGGGTCACATCATCGAAAGGTGCGGAACCCAGCACATGTGGCCTCAAATCAGAGGACACATATCACAAAGGGAATGGGAGTGAGGCAGGCAGGAGTAGCCTAAAAACAGAGGGCCCAAAGAATAAGAAAGGTGAGGAATCCAGCAGTTGGAACCTCCCAGCAGGCGGCCCAGAGCACAGAAGCTATGGGATGCAGGCAGGAGTGAACTAATACCAGAGAGCCCACATCATGAAACTGTGAGCAACCCAGGCTTTGGGACCTCAGAGCAGAAGGCCCACATCCCAATGGGGATGTGAACCTGGCTGGAGTGTCCTCGCACCACTGGGCGCACATCACAAAATGTGGGGAGCCCAGCAGTTAGGGCCTGACGCCAGAGGGCCCTCATCACCCAGGAGAGGAGGCTCCCAGCAGGCTCCAAGTGCCACCAGAGGGCTCATGTCCACAAGGCGAGGTGAGCAAGCCAGGCAGGAGTGACCTCACAGCAGACGGCCCACCTCACAGATGGGTGAGGAACCCAGCCAGGATCAGACTCTCAACAGAGGGCCCACATCACCAAGGGGATGTGAACCAGGCAGGAGTCTCCTAAGACCATTGGTCCCACATCATCGAAAGGTGAGGAACCCAGCACATGTGGCCTCAAACCAGACGACACACATCACGAAGGGGCTGGGAGTGAGGCAGGCAGGAGGATCCTCACAACAGAGGGCCCAAAAAATTAAAAAAGTGAGGAATCCAGCAGTTGGAACCTCCCAGCAGGCGGCCAAGAGCACAGAGGCTATGGGATCCAGGCCTCTGTGAACACCAGAGAGCCCACATCATGAAAATGTGAACAACCCAGCCGTTGGGACCTCAGAGCAGAAGGCCCACATCTCCATGGAGATGGGATCCTAAGAGGAGTGCCAAAGCATCACTGGGCTCCCTAAGAAAAGTTGGTGAGCCCAGCAGTTAGGGCCTGACGCAAGAGGGCCCTCATCACCGGGGGGAGGAGATTCCCAGCACGCTCCAACTGCCACCACACGGCTGACTTCACCAAGGCAATGTGTGCCAGCCATGCAGGAGTGACCTATCAGCAGAGGGTCTCCCTCACAGGTGGGTGAGGAACAAAGCCAGGAACAGACTCTCACCAGGGGGTCCACATAACCACGTGGATGAGAACCAGGCAGGAGTGTCCTCACACTAGTGGGGCCACATCATCGAAAGGTGAGGAACCCAGAAAAGGTGGCCACAAACCAGAGGACCCACATCACCAAGGGGTTGAGAGTGAGGTAGGTGTCTGGACGGGCATATTTAACACTCATTTCCCATCAGGAAGAGAAATTAACCAAAGGCTCAGCGTGCCCTGCCAGAAGCAGATTAGGGCCTGAAGCAGTCTTGCGGGTTTGCGGCCAGCTCACAAGAAAGCGAGTTGAAGAAAGGAGCTCAGGGGCCCTGTAATTCACAAACCTGGAGAGTTATAAATGACAGATAACGTCCAAAAATATATTGAAGTAAGGCTGCGAAGAGGACTTGAAAGCGGGGCAGAATTTCAGGAAACCGATTTCAGGAGGTAGACTGGATTTGCATTTAAAGCATAGGAAAAGAGGCAGAACATCGACAATGATGCACTTGGCGAAAAAGGGCGTATGCGTTTTTTCCTGAATATATTCAGGAAAAAACGCATACGCACTTTTTGGCCAACAAAGCAAGCTTGCAAAGGAAATCTGCACTACAATGAAGTCTCACTGCCCCCCGGTCAAAAGGGCTATCTGAAAAAGTGTAAAATCCAGAAAGGCAGGACAGGCCATGGAGAACTGGGAGCCTTGTTATGCTGATGGGCGGCATGTAAATTGCCAACAGCCACTCTGGAGAAGTGTATGGTGTTTCCTGAAACATCCAAAAAACAAAGCAACAGAGCCTAGGGCACTTCCACTTATGGTCCTATAGCTTAGGGAAATTAAAATCAAAAAGACACAGCCACCCCAAAGTTTGGGCCGGCTCTGTTTACAAGAACCTCGTTTACGGTACAAGTTCAATATCACAGAAAGCGAAAAATGGATAAAGAAGTTGTGGTACTTACGTACAATGCAATATCACTCAGCAATGAAATCTATGTCATCAGGCCCGTAGCAGCATAATGAGTGGATTCAGGTACGATGATTCTAAGTGAAATAAGTCACACAGAAAAAGAAACATCATAAGATATCACTACTACACGGAATGTAAACTTGGCCAGACAAGAACTGAATTACAAAACAGAACAGGGCCTCAAATGTAGAAAACCAACTTATGCTTGCTTAAGGGGAAAGGTGAGTTGGGGTGCGGCATAAAATCAGAGATTGAAATTAGCACAGATACTGTTCCATAAGCCAAATATGTAATAGACAAGAGCTACTCCTTGCTCAACGAAGTGGACTCAACACCCCATATTAAACGACTAAGAATATACCTGACTGGTAAGAATCTTAAAACCTATGGATTTATATGTCTCCGAAAGAGAATCAAGCGTGTGTACAGCGGCATAAGCGCAGCAGTGATAGCATTGGTGAGGTTCGGTGAGCAAATGCAGACCCTTTGAAGTCATATTGCATGGTACCCATTCCATGGGTCTCAACTCTCCAGGTTTAAGGGATTCTTCCTTCAGCTAAACATGCATGTGGAACACAGAGTACGATCCACCGTGTGATCGGGAAACGTGTTCAAATGTGTCTCAGATTTCGTCCCCTGGTACTCGGGTGCAACATTCCATACGCTTTACTAACACTCTCCCCACTTGGAGAGTCAGTGCCTTTAACCTCCTGTTTGGCCCAGTTTGCAATTTCTGCGTAAGATGAACAGGAATAGGGAGAACCAATGAGAGACTAGGTGGAGGTGTCTGGACGGGCAAATTTAACTCTCATTTCCCACCAGGAAGAGGAATTAACCAAAGGCTCAGCGTAGCATGCCAGAAGCACACTAGGGCCTGAAGCAATCCTGCGGTGTTGCGGCCAGCTCACAAGAAAGCGAGTTGAAGGAAGGAACTCAGGGGCACTATAATTCACAAACCTGCAGAGTTATAAATGACAGCTTTCGTCCAAAAATATATTGAAGGAAGGCTGCCAAGAGTACTTGAAAGCGGGGCAGAATTGCAGGAAACCGATTTCAGGAGGTAGACTGGAATTGCATGTAAAGCATAGGAAAAGAGGCAGAACGTCCACAATGATGCACTTGGCCAAAAAGGGCGTATGCGTTTTTTCCGGAATATATTCAGGAAAAAACGCATACGCCCTTTTTGGCCAACCAAGCAAGATTGCAAAGGAAATCTGCACTACAATGAAGTCTCACTGCCCCCCGGTCAAAAGGGCCATCTGAAAAAAGTGTAAAATCCAGAAAGGCAGGACAGGCCATGGAGAACTGGGAGCCTTGTTATGCTGATGGGCGGGATGTAAATTGCCAACACCCACTCTGGAGAAGTGTATGTGGTTTCCTGAAACATCCAAAAAACAAAGCAACAGAGCCTAGGGCACTTCCACTTATGGTCCTATAGCTTAGGGAAATTAAAATCAAAAAGACACAGCCACCCCAAAGTTTGGGCCGGCTCTGTTTACAAGAACCTCGTTTACGGTACAAGTTGAATATCACAGAAAGCGAAAAATGGATAAAGAAGTTCTGGTACTTACGTACAATGCAGTATCACACAGCAATGAAATCTATGTCATCAGGGCCATAGCAGCATAATGAGTGGATTCAGGTACGATGATTCTAAGTGAAATAAGTCACACAGAAAAAGAAACATCATAAGGTATCACTAACACAGGGAATGTAAACTTGGCTGCACAGGAACTGAATTACAAAACAGAACAGGGTCTCAAATGTAGAAAACCAACTTATGCTTGCTTAAGGGTAATGGTGAGTTGGGGTGCTGTATGAAACCAGAGATTGAAATTGGCACAGATACCGTTCCATAAGCCAAATATGTAATAGACAAGAGCTACTCCTTGCTCAACGAAGTGGACTCAACACCCCATATTAAACGCCTAAGAATATACCTGACTAGTAAGAATCTTAAAACCTATGGATTTATATGTCTCCGAAAGAGAATCAAGCGTGTGTACAGCGGCATAAGCGCAGCAGTGATAGGATGGGTGAGGTTCGATGAGCAAACGCAGACCCTTTGAAGTCATATTGCATGGTACCCATTCCATGGGTCTCAACTCTCCATGTTTAAGGGATTCTTCCTTCAGCTAAAACATGCATGTGGAACCCAGAGTATGATTCACGGTGTGATCGGGAAACGTGTTCAAATGTGTCTCAGTTTTCGTCCCCTGGTACTCGGGTGCAACATTCCAGACGCTTTACTAACACTCTCCCCACTTGGAGAGTCAGTGCCTTTAACCTCCTTTTTGGCCCAGTTTGCAATTTCTGTGGAAAATGAACAGGAATAGGGAGAACCAATGAGAGACTAGGTGGACGTGTCTGGACGGGCAAATTTAACTCTCATTTCCCACCAGGAAGAGGAATTAACCAAAGGCTCAGCATGCCGTGCCGGAACCAAACTAGGGTCTGAAGCAATCCTGCGGTGTTGCAGCCAGCTCACAAGAAAGCGAGTTGAAGAAAGGAGCTCAGGGGCACTGTCATTCACAAACCTGCAGAGTTATAAATGACAGCTATCTTCCAAAAATATATTGAAGTAAGGCTGCCAAGAGTAGTTGAAAGCGGGGCAGAATTGCAGGAAACCGATTTCAGGAGGTAGACTGGAATTGCATGTAAAGCATAGGAAAAGAGGCAGAACGTCCACAATGATGCACTTGGCTAAAAAGGGCGTATGCGTTTTTTCCGGAATATATTCAGGAAAAAACGCATACGCACTTTTTGGCCAACCAAGCAAGCTTGCAAAGGAAATCTGCACTACAATGAAGTCTCACTGCCCCCAGGTCAAAAGGGCTATCTGAAAAAAGTGTAAAATCCAGAAAGGCAGGACAGGCCATGGAGAACTGGGAGCCTTGTTATGCTGATGGGCGGGATGTAAATTGCCAACAGCCACTCTGGAGAAGTGTATGGTGTTTCCTGAAACATCTAAAAAATAAAGCAACAGAGCCTAGGGCACTTCCACTTATGGTCCTATAGCTTAGGGAAATTAAAATCAAAAAGACACAGCCACCCCAAAGTTTGGGACGGCTCTGTTTACAAGAACCTCATTTACGGTACAAGTTTAATATCACAGAAAGCAAAAAATGGATAAAGAAGTTGTGGGAATTACGTACAATGCAATATCATTCAGCAATGAAATCTATGTCATCAGGCCCGTAGCAGCATAATGAGTGGATTCAGGTACGATAATTCTAAGTGAAATAAGTCACACAGAAAAAGAAATATCATAAGTTATCACTAATACACGGAATGTAAACTTGGCTACACAAGAACTGAATTACAAAACAGAACAGTGTCTCAAAAGTAGAAACCCAACTTATGCTTGCTTAAGTGGAAAGGTGAGTTGGGGTGGTGCATAAAACCAGAGATTGAAATTAGCACAGATACCGTTCCATAAGCCAAATATGTAATAGACAAGAGCTACTCCTTGCTCAACGAAGTCGACTCAACACCCCATATTAATCGCCTAAGAATATACCTGACTAGTAAGAATCTTAAAACCTATGGATATATATGTCTCTGAATGAGAATCAAGCGTGTGTACAGCGGCATAAACGCAGCAGTGATAGGATTGCTGAGGTTCGGTGAGCAAATGGAGACCCTTTGAAGTCATATTGCATGGTACCCATTCCATGGGTCTCAACTCTCCAGGTTTAAGGGATTCTTCCTTCAGCTAAAACATGCATGTGTTACCCAGAGTATGATCCACCGTGTGATCGGGAAACGTGTTCAAATGTGTCTCAGTTTTTGTCCCCTGTTACTCGGGTGCAACATTCCAGACGCTTTACTAACACTCTCCCCACTTGGAGAGTCAGTGTCTTTAACCTCCTGTTTGGCCCAGTTTGCAATTTCTGTGGAAAATGAACAGGAATAGGGAGAACCAATGAGAGACTAGGTGGAGGTGTATGGACGGGCAAATTTAACTCTCATTTCCCACCAGGAAGAGGAATTAACCAAAGGTTCAGCATGCCGTGCCGGAACCAAACTAGGGCCTGAAGCAATCCTGCAGTGTTGCGGCCAGCTCACAAGAAAGCGAGCTGAAGAAAGGAGCTCAGGGGCACTGTAATTCACAAACCTGCAGAGTTATAAATGACAGCTTTCGTCCAAAAATATATTGAAGGAAGGCTGCCAAGAGGACTTGAAAGCGGGGCAGAATTGCAGGAAACCGATTTCAAGAGGTAGACTGGAATTGCATGTAAAGCATAGGAAAAGAGGCAGAACGTCCACAATGATGCACTTGGCCAAAAAGGGCGTATGCGTTTTTTCCGGAATATATTCAGGAAAAAACGCATACGCACTTTTTGGCCAACCAAGCAAGCTTGCAAAGGAAATCTGCACTACAATGAAGTCTCACTGCCCCTGGTCAAAAGGGCTATCTGAAAAAAGTGTAAAATCCAGAAAGGCAAGACAGGCCATGGAGAACTGGGAGCCTTGTTATGCTGATGGGCGGGATGTAAATTGCCAACACCCACTCTGGAGAAGTGTATGTTGTTTCCTGAAACATCCAAAAAACAAAGCAACAGAGCCTAGGGCACTTCCACTTATGGTCCTATAGCTTAGGGAAATTAAAATCAAAAAGACACAGCCACCCCAAAGTTTGGGCCGGCTCTGTTTACAAGAACCTCGTTTACGGTACAAGTTGAATATCACAGAAAGCGAAAAATGGATAAAGAAGTTGTGGTACTTACGTACAATGCAGTATCACACAGCAATGAAATCTATGTCATCAGGGCCGTAGCAGCATAATGAGTGGATTCAGGTACGATGATTCTAAGTGAAATAAGTCACACAGAAAAAGAAACATCATAAGGTATCACTAACACAGGGAATGTAAACTTGGCTACACAGGAACTGAATTACAAAACAGAACAGGGTCTCAAATGTAGAAAACCAACTTATGCTTGCTTAAGGGGAAGGGTGAGTTGGGGTGCTGCATGAAACCAGAGATTGAAATTGGCACAGATACCGTTCCATAAGCCAAATATGTAATAGACAAGAGCTACTCCTTGCTCAACGAAGTGGACTCAACACCCCATATTAAACGCCTAAGAATATACCTGACTAGTAAGAATCTTAAAACCTATGGATTTATATGTCTCCGAAAGAGAATCAAGCGTGTGTACAGCGGCATAAGCGCAGCAGTGATAGGATTGGTGAGGTTCGGTGAGCAAATGCAGACCCTTTGAAGTCATATTGCATGGTACCCATTCCATGGGTCTCAACTCTCCAGGTTTAAGGGATTCTTCCTTCAGCTAAAACATGCATGTGGAACCCAGAGTATGATCCACCGTGTGATCGGGAAACGTGTTCAAATGTGTCTCAGTTTTCGTCCCCTGTTACTCGGGTGCAACATTCCAGACGCTTTACTAACACTCTCCCCACTTGGAGAGTCAGTGCCTTTAACCTCCTGTTTGGACCAGTTTGCAATTTCTGCGTAAGATGAACAGGAATAGGGAGAACCAATGAGAGACTAGGTGGAGGTATCTGGACGGGCAAATTTAACTCTCATTTCCCACCAGGAAGAGGAATTAACCAAAGGCTCAGCGTGGCATGCCAGAAGCACACTAGGGCCTGAAGCAATCCTGCGGTATTGCGGCCAGCTCACAAGAAAGCGAGTTGAAAGAAGGAACTCAGGGGCACTGTAATTCACAAACCTGCAGAGTTATAAATGACAGCTTTCGTCCAAAAATATATTGAAGGAAGGCTGCCAAGAGGACTTGAAAGCGGGGCAGAATTGCAGGAAACCGATTTCAGGAGGTAGACTGGAATTGCATGTAAAGCATAGGAAAAGAGGCAGAACGTCCACAATGATGCACTTGGCCAAAAAGGTCGTATGCGTTTTTTCCGGAATATATTCAGGAAAAAACGCATACGCCCTTTTTGGCCAACCAAGCAAGCTTGCAAAGGAAATCTGCACTACAATGAAGTCTCACTGCCCCCTGGTCAAAAGGGCTATCTGAAAAAAGTGTAAAATCCAGAAAGGCAGGACAGGCCATGGAGAACTGGGAGTCTTGTTATGCTGATGGGCGGGATGTAAATTGCCAACACCCACTCTGGAGAAGTGTATGTTGTTTCCTGAAACATCCAAAAAACAAAGCAACAGAGCCTAGGGCACTTCCACTTATGGTCCTATAGCTTAGGGAAATTAAAATCAAAAAGACACAGCCACCCCAAAGTTTGGGCCGGCTCTGTTTACAAGAACCTCGTTTACGGTACAAGTTGAATATCACAGAAAGCGAAAAATGGATAAACAAGTTGTGGTACTTACGTACAATGTAGTATCACACAGCAGTGAAATCTATGTCATCAGTCCAGTAGCAGCATAATGAGTGGATTCAGGTACGATGATTGTAAGTGAAATAAGTCACACAGAAAAAGAAACATCATAAGATATCACTAATACACGAAATGTAAACTTGGCTACAAAGGAACTGAATTACAAAACAGAACAGTGTCTCAAATGTAGAAAACCAACTTATGCTTGCTTAAGGGGAAAGGTGAGTTGGGGTGCTGCATAAAACCAGAGATTGAAATTAGCACAGATACTGTTCCATAAGCCAAATATGTAACAGACAAGAGCTACTCCTTGCTCAACGAAGTGGACTCAACACCCCATATTAAAAGCCTAAGAATATACCTGACTAGTAAGAATCTTAAAACCTATGGATTTATATGTCTCCGAAAGAGAATCAAACGTCTGTACAGCGGCATAAACGCAGCAGTGATAGGATTGGTGACGTTCGGTGAGCAAATGCAGACGCTTTGAAGTCATATTGCATGGTACCCATTCCATGGTTCTCAACTCTCCAGGTTTAAGGGATTCTTCCTTCAGCTAAACATGCATGTGGAACCCAGAGTATGATCCACCGTGTGATCGCGAAACGTGTTCAAATGTGTCTCAGTTTTCGTCCCCTGGTACTCGGGTGCAACATTCCAGACGCTTTACTAAAACTCTCCCCACTTGGAGAGTCAGTGCCTTTCACCTCCTGTTTGGCCCAGTTTGCAATATCTGCGTAAGATGAACAGGAATAGGGAGAACCAATGAGAGACTAGGTGGAGGTGTCTGGACGGGCAAATTTAACTCTCATTTCCCACCAGGAAGAGGAATTAACCAAAGGCTCAGCATGTCGTGCCGGAACCAAACTAGTGCCCAAAGCAATCCTGCGGTGTTGCGGTCAGCTCACAAGAAAGTGAGTTGAAGAAAGGAGCTCAGTGGCACTGTAATTCACAAACCTGCAGTGTTATAAATGACAGCTATCTTCCAAAAATATATTGAAGTAAGGCTGCCAAGAGGAGTTGAAAGCGGGGCAGAATTGCAGGAAACCGATTTCAGGAGGTAGACTGGAATTGCATGTAAAGCATAGGAGAAGAGGCAGAACGTCCACAATGATGCACTTGGCCAAAAAGGGCGTATGCGTTTTTTCCTGAATATATTCAGGAAAAAACGCATACGCCCTTTTTGGCCAACCAAGCAAGCTTGCAAAGGAAATCTGCACTACAATGAAGTCTCACTGCCCCCGGTCAAAAGGGCCATCTGAAAAAAGTGTAAAATCCAGAAAAGCAGGAGAGGCCCTGGAGAACTGGGAGACTTGTTATCCTGATGGGCGGGATGTAAATTGCCAGAAGCCACTCTGGAGAAGTGTATGGTGTTTCCTGAAACATCCAAAAACAAAGCAACAGAGCCTAGGGCACTTCCACTTATGGTCCTATAGCTTAGGGAAATTAAAATCAAAAAGACACAGCCACCCCAAAGTTTGGGCCGGCTCCGTTTACAAGAACCTCGTTTACGGTACAAGTTGAATATCACAGAAAGCGAAAAATGGATAAAGAAGTTGTGGTACTTACGTACAATGCAGTATCACACAGCAATGAAATCTATGTCATCAGGGCCGTAGCAGCATAATGAGTGGATTCAGGTACGATGATTCTAAGTGAAATAAGTCACACAGAAAAAGAAACATCATAAGGTATCACTAACACAGGGAATGTAAACTTGGCTACACAGGAACTGAATTACAAAACAGAACAGTGTCTCAAATGTAGAAAACCAACTTATGCTTGCTTAAGGGGAATGGTGAGTTGGGGTGCTGCATGAAACCAGAGATTGAAATTGGCACAGATACCATTCCATAAGCCAAATATGTAATAGACTAGAGCTACTCCTTGCTCAACGAAGTGGACTCAACACCCCATATTAAACGCCTAAGAATATACCTGACTAGTAAGAATCTTAAAACCTATGGATTTATATGTCTCCGAAAGAGAATCAAGCGTGTGTACAGCGGCATAAGCGCAGCAGTGATACGACTGGTGAGGTTCGATGAGCAAACGCAGACCCTTTGAAGTCATATTGCATGGTACCCATTCTATGGGTCTCAACTCTCCAGGTTTAAGGGATTCTTCCTTCAGCTAAAACATGCATGTGGAACCCAGAGTATAATTCACGGTGTGATCGGGAAATGTGTTCAAATGTGTCTCAGTTTTCGTCCCCTGGTACTCGGGTGCAACATTCCAGACGCTTTACTAACACTCTCCCCACTTATAGAGTCAGTGCCTTTAACCTCCTGTTTGGCCCAGTTTGCAATTTCTGTGGAAAATGAACAGGAGTAGGGAGAACCAATGAGAGACTAGGTGGACGTGTCTGGACGGGCAAATTTAACTCTCATTTCCCACCAGGAAGAGGAATTAACCAAAGGCTCAGCATGCCGTGCCGGAACCAAACTAGGGTCTGAAGTAATCCTGCGGTGTTTCGGCCAGCTCACAAGAAAGCGAGTTGAAGAAAGGAGCTCAGGGGCACTGTCATTCACAAACCTGCAGAGTTATAAATGACAGCTATCTTCCAAAAATATATTGAAGTAAGGCTGCCAAGAGGAATTGAAAGCGGGGCAGAATTGCAGGAAACCGATTTCAGGAGGTAGACTGGAATTGCATGTAAAGCATAGGAAAAGAGGTAGAACGTCCACAATGATGCACTTGGCCAAAAAGGGTGTATGCGTTTTTTCATGCATATATTCAGGAAAAAACGCATACGCCCTTTTTGGCCAACCAAGCAAGCTTGCAAAGGAAATCTGCACTACAATGAAGTCTCACTGCTCCCCGGTCAAAACGGCCATCTGAAAAAAGTGTAAAATCCAGAAAGGCAGGACAGGCCCTGGAGAACTGGAAGACTTTTTATGCTGATGGGCGGGATGTAAATTGCCAGAAGCCACTCTGGAGAAGTGTATGGTGTTTCCTGAAACATCCAAAAAACAAAGCAACAGAGCCTAGGGCATTTCCACTTATGGTCCTATAGCTTAGGGAAATTAAAATCAAAAAGACACAGCCACCCCAAAGTTTGGGCCGGCTCTGTTTACAAGAACCTCATTTACGGTACAAGTTCAATATCACAGAAAGCAAAAAATGGATAAAGAAGTTGTGGTAATTACGTACAATGCAATATCACTCAGCAATGAAATCTATGTCATCAGGCCCATAGCAGCATAATGAGTGGATTCAGGTACGATGATTCTAAGTGAAATAAATCACACAGAAAAAGAAACATCATAAGATATCACTACTACACGGAATGTAAACTTGGCTACACAGGAACTGAATTACAAAACAGAAAAGGGTCTCAAATGTAGAAAACCAACTTATGCTTGCTTAAGGGGAAAGATGAGTTGGGGTGCTGCATAAAACCAGAGATTGAAATTAGCACAGATACCGTTCCGTAAGCCAAATATGTAATAGACAAGAGCTACTCCTTGCTCAACGAAGTGGACTCAACACCCCATAATAAACGCCTAAGAATATACCTGACTAGTAAGAATCTTAAAACCTATGGATTTATATGTCTCCAACAGAGAATCAATCGTGTGTACAGCGGCATAAACGCAGCAGTGATAGGATTGGTGAGGTTCGGTGAGCAAATGCAGACCCTTTGAAGTCATATTGCATGGTACCCATTCAATGGTTCTCAACTCTCCAGGTTTAAGGGATTCTTCCTTCAGCTAAACATGCATGTGGAACACAGAGTATGATCCACCGTGTGATCGGGAAACGTGTTCAAATGTGTCTCAGTTTTCGTCCCCTGGTACTCGGGTGCAACATTCCAGACGCTTTACTAACACTCTCCCCACTTGGAGAGTCAGTGCCTTTAACCTCCTGTTGGGCCCAGTTTGCAATTTCTGCGTAAGATGAACAGGAATAGGGAGAACCAATGAGAGACTAGGTGGAGGTGTATGGACGGGCAAATTTAACTCTCATTTCCCACCAGGAAGAGGAATTAACCAAAGGCTCAGCGTGGCATGCCAGAAGCACACTAGGGCCTGAAGCAATCCTGCGGTGTTGCGGCCAGCTCACAAGAAAGCGAGTTGAAGGAAGGAACTCAGGGGCACTGTAATTCACAAACCTGCAGAGTTATAAATGACAGCTTTCGTCCAAAAATATATTGAAGGAAGGCTGCGAAGAGGACTTGAATGCGGGGCAGAATTGCAGGAAACCGATTTCAGGAGGTAGACTGGAATTCCATGTAAAGCATAGGAAAAGAGGCAGAACGTCCACAATGATGCACTTGGCCAAAAAGGGCGTATGCGTTTTTTCCTGAATATATTCAGGAAAAAACGCATACGCCCTTTTTGGCCAACCAAGCAAGCTTGCAAAGGAAATCTGCACTACAATGAAGTCTCACTGCCCCCGGTCAAAAGGGCCATCTGAAAAAACTGTAAAATCCAGAAAGGCAGGACAGGCCCTGGAGAACTGGGAGACTTGTTATGCTGATGGGCGGGATGTAAATTGCCAGAAGCCACTCTGGAGAAGTGTATGGTGTTTCCTGAAACATCCAAAAAACAAAGCAACAGAGCCTAGGGCACTTCCACTTATGGTCCTATAGCTTAGGGAAATTAAAATCAAAAAGACACAGCCACCCCAAAGTTTGGGCCGGCTCTGTTTACAAGAACCTCGTTTACGGTACAAGTTGAATATCACAGAAAGCGAAAAATGGATAAAGATGTTGTGGTACTTACGTACAATGCAGTATCACACAGCAATGAAATCTATGTCATCAGGGCCGTAGCAGCATAATGAGTGGATTCAGGTACGATGATTCTAAGTGAAATAAGTCACACAGAAAAAGAAACATCATAAGGTATCACTAACACAGGGAATGTAAACTTGGCTACACAGGAACTGAATTACAAAACAGAACAGTGTCTCAAATGTAGAAAACCAACTTATGCTTGCTTAAGGGGAATGGTGAGTTGGGGTGCTGCATGAAACCAGAGATTGAAATTGGCAGAGATACTGTTCCATAAGCCAAATATGTAATAGACAAGAGCTACTCTTTGCTCAACGTAGTGGACACAACACCCCATATGAAACGCCTAAGAATATACCTGACTAGTAAGAATCTTAAAACCTATGGATTTATATGTCTCCGAAAGAGAATCAAGCGTGTGTACAGCGGCATAAGCGCAGCAGTGATACGACTGGTGAGGTTCGATGAGCAAACGCAGACCCTTTGAATTCATATTGCATGGTACCCATTCCATGGGTCTCAACTCTCCATGTTTAAAGGATTCTTCCTTCAGCTAAAACATGCATGTGGAACCCAGAGTATGATTCACGGTGTGATCGGGAAACGTGTTCAAATGTGTCTCAGTTTTCGTCCCCTTGTACTCGGGTGCAACATTCCAGACGCTTTACTAACACTCTCCCCACTTGGAGAGTCAGTGCCTTTAACCTCCTGTTTGGCCCAGTTTGCAATTTCTGTGGAAAATGAACAGGAATAGGGAGAACCAATGAGAGACTAGGTGGACGTGTCTGGACGGGCAAATTTAACTCTCATTTCCCACCAGGAAGAGGAATTAACCAAAGGCTCAGCATGCCGTGTCGGAACCAAACTAGGGCCTGAAGCAATCCTGCGGTGTTGCGGCCAGCTCACAAGAAAGCGAGTTGAAGAAAGGAGCTCAGGGGCACTGTAATTCACAAACCTGCAGAGTTATAAATGACAGCTATCTTCCAAAAATATATTGAAGTAAGGCTGCCAAGAGGACTTGAAAGCGGGGCAGAATTGCAGGAAACCGATTTCAGGAGGTAGACTGGAATTGCATGTAAAGCATAGGAAAAGAGGCAGAACGTCCACAATGATGCACTTGGCCAAAAAGGGCGTATGCGTTTTTTCCTGAATATATTCAGGAAAAAACGCATACGCCCTTTTTGGCCAACCAAGCAAGCTTGCAAAGGAAATCTGCACTACAATGAAGTCTCACTGCCCCCAGGTCAAAAAGGCTATCTGAAAAAAGTGTAAAATCCAGAAAAGCAGGACAGGCCATGGGGAACTGGGAGCCTTGTTATGCTGACGGCCGGGATGTAAATTGCCAACAGCCACTCTGGAGAAGTGTATGGTGTTCCCTGAAACATCTAAAAAACAAAGCAACAGAGCCTAGGTCACTTCCACTTACGGTCCTATAAGTTAGGGAAATTAAAATCAAAAAGACACAGCCACCCCAAAGTTTGAGCCGGCTCTGTTTACAAGAACCTCGTTTACGGTACAAGTTTAATATCACAGAAAACGAAAAATGGATAAAGAAGTTGTGGTAATTACGTACAATGCAATATCATTCAGCAATGAAATCTATGTCATCAGGCCCGTAGCAGCATAATGAGTGGATTCAGGTACGATGATTCTAAGTGAAATAAGTCACACAGAAAAAGAAACATCATAAGATATCACTACTACACGGAATGTAAACTTGGCTACACAGGAACTGAATTACAAAACAGAACAGGGTCTCAAATGTAGAAAACCAACTTATGCTTGCTTAAGGGAAAAGGTGAGTTGGGGTGCGGCATAAAACCAGAGATTGAAATTAGCACATATACTGTTCCATAAGCCAAATATGTAATAGACAAGAGCTACTCCTTGCTCAACGAAGTGGACTCAACACCCCATATTAAACGCCTAAGAATATACCTGACTAGTAAGAATCTTAAAACCTATGGATTTATATGTCTCCGAAAGAGAATCAAGCGTGTGTACAGTGTCATAAACGCAGCAGTGATAGGATTGGTGAGGTTCGGTGAGCAAATGCAGACTCTTTGAAGTCATATTGCATGGTACCCATTCCATTGGTCTCAAATCTCCAGGTTTAAGGGATTCTTCCTTCAGCTAAAACATGCATGTGGAACCCAGAGTATGATCCACCGTGTGATCGGGAAACGTGTTCAAATGTGTCTCAGTTTTCGTCCCCTGGTACTCGGGTGCAACATTCCAGACGCTTTACTAACACTCTCCCCACTTGGAGAGTCAGTGCCTTTAACCTCCTGTTTGGCCCAGTTTGCAATTTCTGCGTAAGATGAACAGGAAGAGGGAGAACCAATGAGAGACTAGCTGCAGGTGTCTGGACGGACAAATTTAACTCTCATTTCCTACTAGGAAGAGGAATTAACCAAAGGCTCAGCATGCGATGCTGAAACCAAACTAGGGCCTGAAGCAATCCTGCGGTGTTGCGGTCAGCTCACAAGAAAGCGAGTTGAAGAAAGGAGCTCAGGGGCACTGTAATTCACAAACCTGCAGAGTTATAAATGACAGCTATCTTCCAAAAATATATTGAAGGAAGGCTGCCAAGAGGACTTGAAAGCGGGGCAGAATTGCAAGAAACCGATTTCAGGAGGTAGACTGGAATTGCATGTAAAGCATAGGAAAAGAGGCAGAACGTCCACAATGATGCACTTGGCCAAAAAGGGCGTATGCGTTTTTTCCCAGGAAAAAACGCATACGCCCTTTTTGGCCAACCAAGCAAGCTTGCAAAGGAAATCTGCACTACAATGAAGTCTCACTGCCCCCGGTCAAAAGGGCCATCTGAAAAAAGTGTAAAATCCAGAAAGGCAGGACAGGACATGGAGAACTGGGAGCCTTGTTATGCTGATGGGCGGGATGTAAATTGCCAACAGCCACTCTGGAGAAGTGTATGTTGTTTCCTGAAATATCCAAAAAACAAAGCAACAGAGCCTAGGGCACTTCCACTTATGGTCCTATAGCTTAGGGAAATTAAAATCAAAAAGACACAGCCACCCAAAAGTTTCGGCCGGCTCTGGTTACAAGAACCTCCTTTACGGTACAAGTTCAATATCACAGAAAGCGAAAAATGGATAAAGAAGTTGTGGTACTTACGTACAATGCAATATCACTCAGCAATGAAATCTATGTCATCAGGCCCGTAGCAGCATAATGAGTGGATTCAGGTACGATGATTCTAACTGAAATAAGTCACAAAGAAAAAGAAACATCATAAGATATCACTACTACACGGAATGTAAACTTGGCTACACAGGAACTGAATTACAAAACAGAACAGGGTCTCAAATGTAGAAAACCAACTTATGCTTGCTTAAGGGGAAAGGTGACTTGGGGTGCGGCATAAAACCAGAGATTGAAATTAGCACAGATACCGTTCCATAAGCCAAATATGTAATAGACAAGAGCTACTCCTTGCTCAACGAAGTGGACTCAACACCCCATATTAAACGCCTAAGAATATACCTGACTAGTAAGAATCTTAAAACCTATGGATTTATATGTCTCCGAAAGAGAATCAAGCGTGTGTACAGCGGCATAAACGCAGCAGTGATAGGATTGGTGAGGTTCGGTGAGCAAATGCAGACCCTTTGAAGTCATATTGCATGGTACCCATTCCATGGTTCTCAACTCTCCAGGTTTAAGGGATTCTTCCTGCAGCTAAAACATGCATGTGGAACCCAGAGTATGATCCACCCTGTGATCGGAAAACGTGTTCAAATGTGTCTAAGTTTTCGTCCCCTGGTACTCGGGTGCAACATTCCAGACGCTTCACTAACACTCCCCCTCTTGGAGAGTCAGTGCCTTTAACCTCCTGTTTGGCCCAGTTTGCAATTTCTGTGGAAAATGAACAGGAATAGGGAGAACCAATGAGAGACTAGGTGGAGGTGTCTGGACGGGCAAATTTAACTCTCATTTCCCACCAGGAAGAGGAATTAACCAAAGTCGCAGCATGCCGTGCCGGAACCAAACTAGGGCCTGAAGTAATCCTGCGATGTTGCGGCCAGCTCACAAGAAAGTGAGTTGAAAAAAGGAGCTCAGGGGCACTGTAATTCACAAACCTGCAGAGTTATAAATGACAGCTATCTTCCTAAAATATATTGAAGTAAGGCTGCCAAGAGGAGTTGAAAGCGGGGCAGAATTGCAGGAAACCGATTTCAGGAGGTAGACTGGAATTGCATGTAAAGCATAGGAAAAGAGGCAGAACGTCCACAATGATGCACTTGGCCAAAAAGGGCGTATGCGTTTTTTCCTGAATATATTCAGGAAAAAACGCATACGCCCTTTTTGGCCAACCAAGGAAGCTTGCAAAGGAAATCTGCACTACAATGAAGTCTCACTGCCCCCCTGTCAAAAGGGCCATCTGAAAAAAGTGTAAAACCCAGAAAGGCAGGACAGGCCATGGAGAACTGGGAGCCTTGTTATGCTGATGGGCGGGATGTAAATTGCCAGCAGCCACTCTGGAGAAGTGTATGGTGTTTCCTGAAACATCCAAAAAACAAAGCAACAGAGCCTTGGGCACTTCCACTTATGGTCCTATAGCTTAGGGAAATTAAAATCAAAAAGACACAGCCACCCCAAAGTTTGGGACGGCTCTGTTTACAAGAACCTCGTTTACGGTACAAGTTGAATATCACAGAAAGCGAAAAATGGATAAAGAAGTTGTGGTACTTACGTACAATGCAATATCACTCAGCAATGAAATCTATGTCATCAGGCCCGTAGAAGCATAATGAGTGGATTCAGGTACGATGATTCTAAGTGAAATAAGTCACACAGAAAAAGAAACATCATAAGATATCACTACTACACGGAATGTAAACTTGGCTACACAGGAACTGAATTACAAAACAGAACAGGGTGTCAAATGTAGAAAACCAACTTATGCTTACTTAAGTTGAAAGGTGAGTTGGGGTGCTTCATAAAACCAGAGATTGAAATTAACACAGATACCGTTCCATAAGCCAAATATGTAATAGACAAGAGCTACTCCTTGCTCAACGAAGTGGACTCAACACCCCATATTAAACGCCTAAGAATATACCTGACTAGTAAGAATCTTAAAACCTATGGATTTATATGTCTCCGAAAGAGAATCAAGCGTGTGTACAGTGTCATAAACGCAGCAGTGATAGGATTGGTGAGGTTCGGTGAGCAAATGCAGACTCTTTGAAGTCATATTGCATGGTACCCATTCCATTGGTCTCAAATCTCCAGGTTTAAGGGATTCTTCCTTCAGCTAAAACATGCATGTGGAACCCAGAGTATGATCCACCGTGTGATCGGGAAACGTGTTCAAATGTGTCTCAGTTTTCGTCCCCTGGTACTCGGGTGCAACATTCCAGACGCTTTACTAACACTCTCCCCACTTGGAGAGTCAGTGCCTTTAACCTCCTGTTTGGCCCAGTTTGCAATTTCTGCGTAAGATGAACAGGAAGAGGGAGAACCAATGAGAGACTAGCTGGAGGTGTCTGGACGGACAAATTTAACTCTCATTTCCTACCAGGAAGAGGAATTAACCAAAGGCTCAGCATGCGATGCTGAAACCAAACTAGGGCCTGAAGCAATCCTGCGGTGTTGCGGTCAGCTCACAAGAAAGCGAGTTGAAGAAAGGAGCTCAGGGGCACTGTAATTCACAAATCTGCAGAGTTATAAATGACAGCTATCTTCCAAAAATATATTGAAGGAAGGCTGCCAAGAGGACTTGAAAGCGGGGCAGAATTGCAAGAAACCGATTTCAGGAGGTAGACTGGAATTGCATGTAAAGCATAGGAAAAGAGGCAGAACGTCCACAATGATGCACTTGGCCAAAAAGGGCGTATGCGTTTTTTCCCAGGAAAAAACGCATACGCCCTTTTTGGCCAACCAAGCAAGCTTGCAAAGGAAATCTGCACTACAATGAAGTCTCACTGCCCCCGGTCAAAAGGGCCATCTGAAAAAAGTGTAAAATCCAGAAAGGCAGGACAGGACATGGAGAACTGGGAGCCTTGTTATGCTGATGGGCGGGATGTAAATTGCCAACAGCCACTCTGGAGAAGTGTATGGTGTTTCCTGAAACATCCAAAAAACAAAGCAACAGAGCCTAGGGCACTTCCACTTATGGTCCTATAGCTTAGGGAAATTAAAATCAAAAAGACACAGCCACCCAAAAGTTTCGGCGGGCTCTGGTTACAAGAACCTCCTTTACGGTACAAGTTCAATATCACAGAAAGCGAAAAATGGATAAAGAAGTTGTGGTACTTACGTACAATGCAATATCACTCAGCAATGAAATCTATGTCATCAGGCCCGTAGCAGCATAATGAGTGGATTCAGGTACGATGATTCTAACTGAAATAAGTCACAAAGAAAAAGAAACATCATAAGATATCACTACTACACGGAATGTAAACTTGGCTACACAGGAACTGAATTACAAAACAGAACAGGGTCTCAAATGTAGAAAACCAACTTATGCTTGCTTAAGGGGAAAGGTGACTTGGGGTGCGGCATAAAACCAGAGATTGAAATTAGCACAGATACCGTTCCATAAGCCAAATATGTAATAGACAAGAGCTACTCCTTGCTCAACGAAGTGGACTCAACACCCCATATTAAACGCCTAAGAATATACCTGACTAGTAAGAATCTTAAAACCTATGGATTTATATGTCTCCGAAAGAGAATCAAGCGTGTGTACAGCGGCATAAACGCAGCAGTGATAGGATTGGTGAGGTTCGGTGAGCAAATGCAGACCCTTTGAAGTCATATTGCATGGTACCCATTCCATGGTTCTCAACTCTCCAGGTTTAAGGGATTCTTCCTGCAGCTAAAACATGCATGTGGAACCCAGAGTATGATCCACCCTGTGATCGGAAAACGTGTTCAAATGTGTCTAAGTTTTCGTCCCCTGGTACTCGGGTGCAACATTCCAGACGCTTCACTAACACTCCCCCTCTTGGAGAGTCAGTGCCTTTAACCTCCTGTTTGGCCCAGTTTGCAATTTCTGTGGAAAATGAACAGGAATAGGGAGAACCAATGAGAGACTAGGTGGAGGTGTCTGGACGGGCAAATTTAACTCTCATTTCCCACCAGGAAGAGGAATTAACCAAAGTCGCAGCATGCCGTGCCGGAACCAAACTAGGGCCTGAAGTAATCCTGCGATGTTGCGGCCAGCTCACAAGAAAGTGAGTTGAAAAAAGGAACTCAGGGGCACTGTAATTCACAAACCTGCAGAGTTATAAATGACAGCTATCTTCCTAAAATATATTGAAGTAAGGCTGCCAAGAGGAGTTGAAAGCGGGGCAGAATTGCAGGAAACCGATTTCAGGAGGTAGACTGGAATTGCATGTAAAGCATAGGAAAAGAGGCAGAACGTCCACAATGATGCACTTGGCCAAAAAGGGCGTATGCGTTTTTTCCTGAATATATTCAGGAAAAAACGCATACGCCCTTTTTGGCCAACCAAGCAAGCTTGCAAAGGAAATCTGCACTACAATGAAGTCTCACTGCCCCCCTGTCAAAAGGGCCATCTGAAAAAAGTGTAAAACCCAGAAAGGCAGGACAGGCCATGGAGAACTGGGAGCCTTGTTATGCTGATGGGCGGGATGTAAATTGCCAGCAGCCACTCTGGAGAAGTGTATGGTGTTTCCTGAAACATCCAAAAAACAAAGCAACAGAGCCTTGGGCACTTCCACTTATGGTCCTATAGCTTAGGGAAATTAAAATCAAAAAGACACAGCCACCCCAAAGTTTGGGACGGCTCTGTTTACAAGAACCTCGTTTACGGTACAAGTTGAATATCACAGAAAGCGAAAAATGGATAAAGAAGTTGTGGTACTTACGTACAATGCAATATCACTCAGCAATGAAATCTATGTCATCAGGCCCGTAGAAGCATAATGAGTGGATTCAGGTACGATGATTCTAAGTGAAATAAGTCACACAGAAAAAGAAACATCATAAGATATCACTACTACACGGAATGTAAACTTGGCTACACAGGAACTGAATTACAAAACAGAACAGGGTGTCAAATGTAGAAAACCAACTTATGCTTACTTAAGTGGAAAGGTGAGTTGGGGTGCTTCATAAAACCAGAGATTGAAATTAACACAGATACCGTTCCATAAGCCAAATATGTAATAGACAAGAGCTACTCCTTGCTCAACGAAGTGGACTCAACACCCCATATTAAACGCCTAAGAATATACCTGACTAGTAAGAATCTTAAAACCTATGGATTTATATGTCTCCGAAAGAGGATCAAGCGTGTGTACAGCGGCATAAACGCAGCAGTGATAGGATTGGTGAGGTTCAGTGAGCAAATGCAGACCCTTTGAAGTCATATTGCATGGTACCCATTCCATGGGTCTCAACTCTCCATGTTTAAGGGATTCTTCCTTCAGCTAAAACATGCTTGTGGAACCCAGAGTATGATCCACCGTGTGATCGGAAAACGTGTTCAAATGTGTCTCAGTTTTCGTCCCCTGGTACTCGGGTGCAACATTCCAGACGCTTTACTAACACTCTCCCCACTTGGAGAGTCGGTTCCATTAACCTCCTGTTTGGCCCAGTTTGCAATTTCTGTGGAAAATGAACAGGAATAGGGAGAACCAATGAGAGACTAGGTGGAGGTGTCTGGACGCGCAAATTTAACTCTCATTTCCCACCAGGAAGAGGAATTAACCAAAGGCTCAACATGCCATTCCGGAACCAAACTAGGGCCTGAAGCAATCCTGCGGTGTTGCGGCCAGCTCACAAGAAAGCGAGTTGAAGAAAGGAGCTCAGGGGCACTGTAATTCACAAACCTGCAGAGTTATAAATGACAGCTATCTTCCAAAAATATATTGAAGTAAGGCAGCCAAGAATAGTTGAAAGCGGGGCAGAATGGCAGGAAACCGATTTCAGGAGGTAGACTGGAATTGCATGTAAAGCATAGGAAAAGAGGCAGAACGTCCACAATGATGCACTTGGCCAAAAAGGGCGTATGCGTTTTTTCCTGAATATATTCAGGAAAAAACGCATACGCCCTTTTTGGCCAACCAAGCAAGCTTGCAAAGGAAATCTGCACTACAATGAAGTCTCACTGCCCCCCGGTCAAAAGGGCCATCTGAAAAAAGTGTAAAACCCAGAAAGGCAGGACAGGCCATGGAGAACTGGGAGCCTTGTTATGCTGAAGGGCGGGATGTAAATTGCCAGCAGCCACTCTGGGGAAGTGTATGGTGTTTCCTGAAACATCCAAAAAACAAAGCAACAGAGCCTAGGGCACTTCCACTTATGGTCCTATAGCTTAGGGAAATTAAAATCAAAAAGACACAGCCACCCCAAAGTTTGGGACGGCTCTGTTTACAAGAACCTCGTTTACGGTACAAGTTGAATATCACAGAAAGCGAAAAATGGATAAAGAAGTTTTGGTACTTACGTACAATGCAATATCACTCAGCAATGAAATCTATGTCATCAGGCCCGTAGCAGCATAATGAGTGGATTCAGGTATGATGATTCTAAGTGAAATAAGTCACACAGAAAAAGAAACATCATAAGATATCACTAACACACGGAATGTAAACTTGGCTACACAGGAACTGAATTACAAAACAGAACAGGGTGTCAAATGTAGAAAACCAACTTATGCTTGCTTAAGGGGAAAGGTGAGTTGGGGTGCTGCATACAACAAGAGATTGAAATTAGCACAGATACCGTTCCATAAGCCAAATATGTAATAGACAAGAGCTACTCCTTGCTCAACGAAGTGGACTCAACACCCCATATTAAACGCCTAACAATATACATGACTAGTAAGACTCTTAAAACCTATGGATTTATATGTCTCCGAAAGAGAATCAAGCATGTGTACAGTGGCATAAACGCAGGTGTGATAGGATTGGTGAGGTTCGGTGAGCAAATGCAGACCCTTTGAAGTCATATTGCATGGTACCCATTCCATGGGTCTCAACTCTCCATGTTTAAGGGATTCTTCCTTCAGCTAAAACATGCATGTGGAACCCAGAGTATGATCCACCGTGTGATCGGAAAACGTGTTCAAATGTGTCTCAGTTTTCGTCCCCTGGTACTCGGGTGCAACATTCCAGACGCTTTACTAACACTCTCCCCACTTGGAGAGTCGGTGCCTTTAACCTCCTGTATGGCCCAGTTTGCAATTTCTGTGGAAAATGAACAGGAATAGGGAGAACCAATGAGAGACTAGGTGGAGGTGTCTGGACGGGCAAATTTAACTCTCATTTCCCACCAGGAAGAGGAATTAACCAAAGGCTCAACATGCCATGCCGGAACCAAACTAGGGCCTGAAGCAATCCTGCGGTGTTGCGGCCAGCTCACAAGAAAGCGAGTTGAAGAAAGGAGCTCAGGGGCACTGTAATTCACAAACCTGCAGAGTTATAAATGACAGCTATCTTCCAAAAATATATTGAAGTAAGGCAGCCAAGAATAGTTGAAAGCGGGGCAGAATTGCAGGAAACCGATTTCAGGAGGTAGACTGGAATTGCATGTAAAGCATAGGAAAAGAGGCAGAACGTCCACAATGATGCACTTGGCCAAAAAGGGCGTATGCGTTTTTTCCGGAATATATTCAGGAAAAAACACATACGCACTTTTTGGCCAACCAAGCAAGCTTGCAAAGGAAATCTGCACTACAATGAAGTCTCACTGCCCCCCTGTCAAAAGGGCCATCTGAAAAAAGTGTAAAACCCAGAAAGGCAGGACAGGCCATGGAGAACTGGGAGCCTTGTTATGCTGATGGGCGGGATGTAAATTGCCAGCAGCCACTCTGGAGAAGTGTATGGTGTTTCCTGAAACATCCAAAAAACAAAGCAATAGAGCCTAGGGCACTTCCACTTATGGTCCTATAGCTTAGGGAAATTAAAATCAAAAAGACACAGCCACCCCAAAGTTTGGGCCGGCTCTTTTTACAAGAACCTCGTTTACGGTACAAGTTCAATATCACAGAAAGCGAAAAATGGATAAAGAAGTTGTGGTACTTACGTACAATGCAATATCACTCAGCAAAGAAATCTATGTCATCAGGCCCGTGACAGCATAATGAGTGGATTCAGGTATGATGATTCTAAGAGAAATAAGTCACACAGAAAAAGAAACATCATAAGATATCACTACTACACGGAATGTAATCTTGGCTACACAGGAACTGAATTACAAAACAGAACAGGGTGTCAAATGTAGAAAACCAACTTATGCTTGCTTAAGGGGAAAGGTGAGTTGGGGTGCTGCATACAACAAGAGATTGAAATTAGCACAGATACCGTTCCATAAGCCAAATATGTAATAGACAAGAGCTACTCCTTGCTCAACGAAGTGGACTCAACACCCCATATTAAACGCCTAACAATATACATGACTAGTAAGACTCTTAAAACCTATGGATTTATATGTCTCCGAAAGAG
This sequence comes from Leucopleurus acutus, assembly GCF_964270905.1. Classification (NCBI taxonomy): domain Eukaryota; kingdom Metazoa; phylum Chordata; class Mammalia; order Artiodactyla; family Delphinidae; genus Leucopleurus; species Leucopleurus acutus. The sequence continues at coordinate 101,876,985 of NC_139146.1, read as the reverse complement.
AATCAAGCGTGTGTACAGTGGCATAAACGCAGCAGTGATAGGATTGGTGAGGTTCGGTGAGCAAATGCAGACCCTTTGAAGTCATATTGCATGGTACCCATTCCATGGGTCTCAACTCTCCATGTTTAAGGGATTCTTCCTTCAGCTAAAACATGCATGTGGAACCCAGAGTATGATCCACCGTGTGATCGGAAAACGTGTTCAAATGTGTCTCAGTTTTCGTCCCCTGGTACTCGGGTGCAACATTCCAGACGCTTTACTAACACTCTCCCCACTTGGAGAGTTGGTGCCTTTAACCTCCTGTATGGCCCAGTTTGCAATTTCTGTGGAAAATGAACAGGAATAGGGAGAACCAATGAGAGACTAGGTGGAGGTGTCTGGACGGGCAAATTTAACTCTCATTTCCCACCAGGAAGAGGAATTAACCAAAGGCTCAACATGCCATGCCGGAACCAAACTAGGGCCTGAAGCAATCCTGCGGTGTTGCGGCCAGCTCACAAGAAAGCGAGTTGAAGAAAGGAGCTCAGGGGCACTGTAATTCACAAACCTGCAGAGTTATAAATGACAGCCATCTTCCAAAAATATATTAAAGTAAGGCTGCCAAGAGGAGTTGAAAGCGGGGCAGAATTGCAGGAAACCAATTTCAGGAGGTAGACTGGAATTGCATGTAAAGCATAGGAAAGGAGGCAGAATGTCCACAATGATGCACTTGGCCAAAAAGGGCGTATGCGTTTTTTCCTGAATATATTCAGGAAAAAACGCATACGCCCTTTTTGGCCAACCAAGCAAGCTTGCAATGGAAATCTGCACTACAATGAAGTCTCACTGCCCCCCGGTCAAAAGGGTCATCTGTAAAAAGTGTAAAATCCAGAAAGGCAGGACAGGCCATGGAGAACTGGGAGCCTTGTTATGCTGATGGGCGGGATGTAAATTGCCAACAGCCACTCTGGAGAAGTGTATGGTGTTTCCTGAAACATCCAAAATACCAAGCAACAGAGCCTAGGGCATTTCCACTTATGGTCGTATAGCTTAGGGAAATAATAATCAAAAAGACACAGCCTCCCCAAAGTTTGGGATGGCTCTGTTTACAAGAACCTCGTTTACGGTACAGGTTCAATATCGCAGAAAGCGAAAAATGGATAAAGAAATTGTGGTACTTACGTACAATGCAATATCACTCAGCAAAGAAATCTATGTCATCAGGCCCGTGACAGCATAATGAGTGGATTCAGGTATGATGATTCTAAGAGAAATAAGTCACACAGAAAAAGAAACATCATAAGATATCACTACTACACGGAATGTAAACTTGGCTACACAGGAACTGAATTACAAAACAGAACAGGGTGTCAAATGTAGAAAACCAACTTATGCTTGCTTAATGGGAAAGGTGAGTTGGGGTGCGGCATAAAATCAGAGATTGAAATTAGCACAGATACTGTTCCATAAGCCAAATATGTAATAGACAAGAGCTACTCCTTGCTCAACGAAGTGGACTCAACACCCCATATTAAACGACTAAGAATATACCTGACTAGTAAGAATCTTAAAACCTATGGATTTATATGTCTCCGAAAGAGAATCAAGCGTGTGTACAGTGTCATAAACGCAGCAGTGATAGGATTGGTGAGGTTCGGTTAGCAAATGCAGACTCTTTGAAGTCATATTGCATGGTACCCATTCCATGGGTCTCAACTCTCCAGGTTTAAGGGATTCTTCCTTCAGCTAAAACATGCATGTGGAACCCAGAGTATGATCCACCGTGTGATCGGGAAACGTGTTCAAATGTGTCTCAGTTTTCGTCCCCTGGTACTCGGGTGCAACATTCCAGACGCTTTACTAACACTCTCCCCACTTGGAGAGTCAGTGCCTTTAACCTCCTGTTTGGCCCAGTTTGCAATTTCTTCGGAAGATGAACAGGAATAAGGAGAAGCAATGGGAGACTATCTGTAGGTGTCTGGACGGGCAAATTTAACTCTCATTTCCCACCAGGAAGATAAATGAACCAAAGGCTCCGTGTGCCATGCTGGAACTAGATTAGGGCCTGAGGAGATCCTGCGGTGTTGCGGCCAGCTCACAAGAAAGCGAGTTGAAGAAAGGAGCTCAGGGGCACTGTAATTCAGAAACCTGCGGAGTTATAAATGACAGCTATCATCCAAAATTATACTGAAGTAAGGCTGCGAAGAGGACTTGAATGCGGGGCAGAATTGCTGGAAACTGATTTCAGAACGTACACGGGAGTAGCTCTTAAAGCATAGGAAAAGAGACAGAACTTGGAAAATAATGCACTTGGCAAAAAAGGGCATATGTGTTTTATCCAGAGCTCTCATAACTGAGGGGAGGAGATTCCCAGCAGGCTCCAAGTGCCACCTGAGGGCTCACATTGCCAAGGCAACGTGAGCATGCCAGGCAGGAGTTACCTCACAGCAGAGGTCCCACCTCACAGAAGGGTGAGAAACCCAGCCAACATCAGACTCTCACCAGAGGGCCCACATCACCAAGGGGATGGGAACCAGGCAGGAGTGTCTTCACATCAGTGGGGCCACATCATCGAAAGCTGAGGTACTCAGCACATGTGTCCTCAAACCAGAGGACCCACATCACCAAGGACCTCGGAGTGAGGCAGGCAGGAGTAGCCTCACAACACTGGGCACATAGAATAAAAAAGTGAGGAATCCAGCAGTTGGAACCTCCCAGCAGGCGGCCCAGAGCACCGAGGCTATGGGATCCAGGCCACAGTGAACTCACAGAACAGGGCCCATGTCATGAAACTGAGCAACCCAGCCATTGGGACCTCAGAGCAGGAGGCCCACATCCCCATGGGGATGGAATTCTGGTAGGAGTGTCCTCGCACCACTGAGAACGTATCAGAAAATTTTGGGCGACCAGCAGTTAGGGCCTGACGCCAGAGGGCACTCATCACCGAGAAGAGGAGGCTCCCAGCAGGCTCCAACTGCCACCAGAGGGCTGACGTCGCCAAGGCGATGTGTGCCAACCAGGCACGAATGACCTCACAGCAGAGGGCCCACCTCACAGAAGGGTGAGGAACACAGCCAGGATCAGACTCTCACCAGAGGGCCCACATCACCAAGGGGATGGGAACCAGGCAGGAGTGTCCCCACACCAGTGGGACAACATCATCGAAAGGTGAGGATCCCAGCACATGTGTCCTCAAACCAGAGGAACCACATCACCAAGGGGTTCGGAATGAGGCTGGCAGGACTGGCCTCACAACACAGGGTCCATAGAATATAAAAGTTGAGGAATCCAGCAGTTGGAACCTCCCAGCAAGTGGCCCAGAGCACCGAGGCTATGGGATCCAGGCCGCAGTGAACTCACAGCAGAGGGCCCACATCATGAACCTGTGAGCAGCCCAGCTGTTGGGACCTCAGAACAGAAGGCCCACATCCCCATTGGGATGGGAACCTGGCAGGAGTGGCTTTGCACCACTTAGCACATATCAGAAAATGTTAGGAGCCCAGCAGTTAGGGCCTGATGCCAGGGGGCCCTCATAACTGAGGGGAGGAGACTCCCAGCAGGTTCCAACTGCCAACAGAGGGACCACGTCTACAAGGTGGCATGCGCCAGCCAGGCAGTAGTGACCTCACAGCAGAGGGCCTATCTCACAGAAGGGTGAGGAACCGAGGCAGGATGAGACTCTCACCAGAGGGCCCACAACACCAAGGGGATGGGAACCAGTCAGGACTGTCCTCCCACCAGTGGGGCCACATCATCGAAAGGTGAGGAACCCAGCACATGTGGCCTCATATCAGAGGACATACATCACAAAGGGGATGGGAGTGAGGCAGGTAGGAGTAGCCTAAAAACAGAGGGCCCAAAGAATAAAAAAAGTGAGGAATCCAGCATTTGGAACCTCCCAGCAGGCGGCCGAGAGCACAGAAGCTATGGGATGCAGGCAGGAGTTAACTAACACCAGAGAGCCCACATCATGAAACTGTGAGCAACCCAGGCATTGGGACCTCAGAGCAGAAAGCCCACATCCCCATGGGGATGGGAACCTGACAGGAGTGTCCTGGCATCACTGGGCTCACATCAGAAAACGTGGGGAGCCCAGCAGTTAGAGCCTGATGCTAGAGGGCCGTCATCACCGAGGGCAGGAGGCTCCCAGCAGGTTCCATGTGCCAACAGAGGGCCCACGTCGCCAAGGTGATGTGTGCAAGTCAGGCAGGATTGACCTCACAGCAGAGGGCCTACCTCACAGAAGAGTGAGGAACCCAGCCAGGATAAGACTGTCACCAGAAGGCCCACATCACCAAGGGGATGGGAACCAGGTAGGAGTGTCCTCACACCAGTGGGGCCACGTCATTGAAAGTTGCCTAACCCAGCACATGTGGCCTCAAACCAGAAGACCCACATCACGAAGGGGTTGCGAGTGAGGCAGGCAGGAGGAGCATCACAACACAGGACCCATAGAATACAAAAGTTGAGGAATCGAGCAGTTGGAACCTCCCAGCAGGCAGCCAAGACCACAGAGGCTATGGGATCCAGGCCACAGTGAACTAACACCAGAGAGCCCACATCATGAAATTGTGATCAACCCAGCCGTTGGAACCTCAGAGCAGAAGGCCCACATCCCCATGGGGATGGGAACCTAAGAGGAGTGCTTGAGCAACACTGGGCTCACTAAGAAAAGTTGGGGAGCCCAGCAGTTAGGGCCTGACGTCAGAGGGCCCTCATCACAGAGCTGAGGAGGCTCCCAGCAGGGTCCAATTGCCACCAGAGGGCTCATGTCAACAAGGCGAGGTGAGCAACCCAGGCAAGAGTTACCTGATAGTAGAGGGCCCACCTCACAGATGGGTGAGGAACCCAGCCAGGATCAGACTCTCACCAGAGGGCCCACATCACAAAGGGGATGGGACCCAGTCAGGATTATCCTCACACCAGTGGGGCCTCATCATCTTAAGGTGAGGAACCCAGCACATGTGTCCTCAAACCAGAGGACCCACATCACCAAGGGCCTTGGAGTGAGGCAGGCAGGAGTAGCCTCACAACACAGGGCACATAATATAAAAAACGTGAGGATTCCAGCATTTAGACCTTCCAGCAGGCGGCCCAGAACACCGAGGCTATGGGATCCAGGCCACAGTGAACTCACAGCAGAGGGCCCACATCACAAAACTGTGAGCAACCCAGGAGTTGAGACCTCAGCGCAGAAGGACCACATCCCCATGGGAATGGGAACCTGGCTGGAGTGTCCTCGCACCACTGGGCGCACATCAGAAAATGGGGGGAGCCCACCATTTAGGGCCTGACGCCAGAGGGCCGTCATCACCGAGAGGAGGAGGCGCCCTGCACGCTCCAACTGCCACCAGAGGGCTCACGTCTCCAAGGTGACGTGTGCCAGCCAGGCAGGAGTGACCTCACAGCAGAGGGCCTACCTCACAGAACGTTGAGGAACCCAGCCAGGATTAGACTCTCGCCAGAGGGCCCACCTCACCAAGGGGATGGGAACCAGGCAGGAGTGTCCTCACACGAGTGGGGTCACATCATCGAAAGGTGAGGAACGCAGCACATGTGGCCTCAAGCCATAGGACAGTCATCACCAAGGGGCTGGCAGTGAGGCAGGCAGGAGGAGCCTCACAACAGAGGGCACATAGAATAAAAAAGTTGAGGAATCCAGCAGTTGGAACCTCCCAGCAGGCGGCTCAGAGCACCGATGATAAGGGATCCTTGCCGGAGTGAACTCACAGCAGAGGGCCCACATCTTGGTACTGTGAGCAAGCCAGCCGTTTTGACCTCAGAGCAGAAGGCCCATATCGCCATGGGGATGGGAACCTGGCAAGAGTGTCCTCACTCACTTGGCGCACATCAGAAAATGTGGGGAGCCCAGCAGTTAGGGCCTGACGCCAGAGGGCCCTCATCACCGAGGAGAGGAGGCTCCCAGCAGGCTCCAAGTGCCACCAGAGGGCTCATGTCCACAAGGCGAGGTGAGCAAGCCAGGCAGGAGTGACCTCACAGCAGACGGCCCACCTCACAGATGGGTGAGGAACCCAGCCAGGATCAGACTCTCAACAGAGGGCCCACATCACCAAGGGGATGTGAACCAGGCAGGAGTCTCCTAAGACCATTGGTCCCACATCATCGAAAGGTGAGGAACCCAGCACATGTGGCCTCAAACCAGACGACACACATCACGAAGGGGCTGGGAGTGAGGCAGGCAGGAGGATCCTCACAACAGAGGGCCCAAAAAATTAAAAAAGTGAGGAATCCAGCAGTTGGAACCTCCCAGCAGGCGGCCAAGAGCACAGAGGCTATGGGATCCAGGCCTCTGTGAACACCAGAGAGCCCACATCATGAAAATGTGAACAACCCAGCCGTTGGGACCTCAGAGCAGAAGGCCCACATCTCCATGGAGATGGGATCCTAAGAGGAGTGCCAAAGCATCACTGGGCTCCCTAAGAAAAGTTGGTGAGCCCAGCAGTTAGGGCCTGACGCAAGAGGGCCCTCATCACCGGGGGGAGGAGATTCCCAGCACGCTCCAACTGCCACCACACGGCTGACTTCACCAAGGCAATGTGTGCCAGCCATGCAGGAGTGACCTATCAGCAGAGGGTCTCCCTCACAGGTGGGTGAGGAACAAAGCCAGGAACAGACTCTCACCAGGGGGTCCACATAACCACGTGGATGAGAACCAGGCAGGAGTGTCCTCACACTAGTGGGGCCACATCATCGAAAGGTGAGGAACCCAGAAAAGGTGGCCACAAACCAGAGGACCCACATCACCAAGGGGTTGAGAGTGAGGTAGGTGTCTGGACGGGCATATTTAACACTCATTTCCCACCAGGAAGAGAAATTAACCAAAGGCTCAGCGTGCCCTGCCAGAAGCAGATTAGGGCCTGAAGGAGTCTTGCGGGTTTGCGGCCAGCTCACAAGAAAGCGAGTTGAAGAAAGGAGCTCAGGGGCCCTGTAATTCACAAACCTGGAGAGTTATAAATGACAGATAACGTCCAAAAATATATTGAAGTAAGGCTGCGAAGAGGACTTGAAAGCGGGGCAGAATTTCAGGAAACCGATTTCAGGAGGTAGACTGGATTTGCATTTAAAGCATAGGAAAAGAGGCAGAACATCGACAATGATGCACTTGGCAACAAAGGGCGTATGAGTTTGTTCCTGAATATATTCAGGAAAAAACACATACGCCCTTTTTGGCAAACCAAGCAAGCTTGCAATGGAAATCCGAACTACTATGAAGTGTCACTTCCCCCCGGTCTAAAGGGCCATCTGAGAAAAGTGTAAAATCCAGAAAGGCAAGACAGGCCATGGGGAAAAAGGAGCCTTGTTATGCTGATGGGCGGGATGTACATTGCCAACAGCCACTCTGGAGAAGTGTATGGTGTTTCCTGATACATCTGAAAAACAAAGCAACAGAGTCTAGGGCATTTCCACTTATGGTCCTATAGCTTAGGGAAATTAAAATCAAAAAGACACAGCCACCCCAAAATTTGGGACGGCTCTGTTTACAGGAACCTCTTCTACAGTACGAGTTAAATATCCCAGAGAACAAATAATTGATAAAGAAGTTGCGGTACTTACGTACAACAGAATACCACTCAGCAATGAAATCTGTGTCACCAGGCCTGTACCAGCATAATGAGTGGATTGAGGCATGATGATTCTAAGTGAAATAAGTCACACAGAAAAAGAAACATCATAAGGTATCACTAATGCACGGAATGTAAACTTGGCTACACATGAACTGAATTACAAAACAGAACAGGGTCTCAAGATTAGAAAACCAACTTATGCTTGCTTAAGGGGAAAGGTGAGTTAAGGGGGTGCTGCATAAAACCAGAGTTTGAAATTAGCACAGATACCGTTCCATAAGCCAAATATGTAATAGACAAGACCTACCCCCTGCTCAACGAAATGGACTCAACAATGAGGTATCACCTCACACCTGTTAGAATGGGCATCATCTGAAAATCTACAAACAACAAATGCTGGAAAGGGTGTGGAGAAAAGGAACCCTCTTCCACTATTGTTGGGAATATAAATTGATACATTCACTATGGAGAACAATATGGAGTTTCTTAAGAAACTAATAATAGAATTACCATATGATACAGCAATCCCAGGACTGGACATATACCCAGACAAAACCATAAATCAAAAAGAGACATTCACCGCAATGTTCATTGCATCACTATTTATAATATCGAGGTAATGGAAGCAACCTAAATGCCCACAGACAGACGAATGCATAAAGCTGTGGTACATATATAAAATGGAATATTACTAAGCCATGAAAGGAATGAAATTGGGTCATTTGTAGAGACGTCGATGGATCTAGAGACTGTCATACAGAGTGAAGTAAGTCAGAAAGAGAAAAACAAATCTTGTATATTCATGCATATATGTGGAACCTAGAAAAACTGTACAGATTAACCATTTTGCAAGGCATAAATAGAGCAACAGATGTAGACAACAATCGTATGGACAACAAGGGGGGAAAGCTCTTGGAGGGGTGGTGGTGGGAGGAATTGAGAGATTGGGATTGGCATGTAAACATTTATATGTATAAAATAGATAACCAATGAGAACCTGCTGTATAAAAATATAAAATAAAATTCAAAATTAAAAAGAAATAAAATTTAAAAAATAAAACAGAAAAAACAATTATTCCCTTCACATACATGTATTTATATGAATAAATTATTTCCATGCTTATATCTGTAAATACAAAAAAGAGGAATAAAATCTACCTTGAACCAAAAACAAAAAAGAGAAAAAAAAAAAACAGAACCCACCAGTTACTCAGAGGAAAACCGTATCAGGGCACTTGCTCCAGTTGTAAACAATTCTGAAGTTGGTCAGTGGTGGGGAATCGTCTCCCATTCAGCCAGCAGCCCCCACACAACAAGCGTCCTCATTGCAAAGCTGGGGCACTGTGCCGAGGCATCTGTGAGTAAACGTGAGCTGAGCCCCAGGCCAGTTGCTGCTGAACTGTTCCCGCCCTTCCCAGGTAAAACACCTGAATATATACAAGGACTTGAAAGCCTAGAGGAAGGGCCATGGAGCCACACGAGTGACAGCATGCCAGCTGACTTGGTGCCTGCAGGCCAGCCAGGATGGTCCTGGCCCTGGGTGCTCTTCTGGAAGATTTCCATTTCCCTGCCTGAGATACCCGTCCTGTCCCTGCCCCCACTGCTTTTTTCCTTCCTCACCTCTGCTCAGGGAGAAATTCCAGCAGCAGGTATGGGTGACACATCCTCTTCTTTAGCAGGTGGCAGCCTGGCAACTGCTGCAGAAAGTCCAGCAGAGCCCCACTCACACTGGGCCACCCACAAAGCCGTGGCCTCTCACTCCCTCCCACCAGCCCAGCCCCGAGACTGCTGACAGGGCAGAGAAAATGGCGTCAGGCACAGCTGCAGGGGCTTTTGCTGCCTGGAGTGGTATTTATATTGATCTCAACCCAGGCACACCTGGGGAGGGCTGGCCGGCATGGTAAGGCTGCCCAGGTAGCCAATCATCACCCCTCAGGGGCTCACAGTTGCAGAAAATGGAACTTGCTGAACCGGCCAGGTCCAAGGAACAGGTGTGGGCTCCTGAGAGTCAGGATAGACAAGGGGCTGCAGCTTTGGCTTGTTTTCTAATCATTTTATCTGGCCCATGAGTGGGAGACAACTTCAAGAAAACCCTCTCCTAATGAGAGGAACCCAGGAGTCAGGGAGAGGAGGGGTGGGTGGTGGTTGGAGACAGAGGCCTGGTGCCCTGGGTGCAGTGGAAGTCTCTGGAAGACCAGGTGGAGGGAGGCCACACAGAGTGATGCCCAGGGTCACAGACCTGTCGGAGCTGCTGTTTGTTAGTTCAAGTCCTGCTCTGAGGTGCTCTGTGTCAGCTCTGAGCGACAGGTGAGCTGGGGGTGCTCTTCAATGAGGGCTATGTGCACGGTTCCTGTGTGCCCAGCCCTGCCACGGTACCTGCAAGGGTAGCTCTGTATCCTGGGAGGGGCCTGACCATGAGAGCCCCGTGGGCTGGGTTGGGGGTGGGGTACCTGCCCAGGAGAGCTCCATATCCTGGGATTGGCCTGACCACGAGAGCCCCATGGGCTGCTGGGGACCTGGTAAAGGATGTCAGGACAGTCAGTGAAGCCACCGAGGATATACCTCCAGTTACTCCTGATTCCTACACCCTGCTGGTCATTCTACCAACCACCAGGACATGGTATTCTGTATTAGTCTTCAATGATGCCTTCTTTTGTATTCCATTAGTCCCAGAGTCACAAGAAATTTTGGCTTGTGAGTGGCAGGACTCAACATACAACTAAAACAATACTTCCGGGCCGTCTTGCCCCAAGGGTTCAAAAATTCCCACACCATCTTTGGGGAAAGCTTAGCTAACGACCGAAAAGTTCTACCTCTGGAAAAGGAAACCCTCCTTCAATATGCAGACGACATTCTGATCGCCAGCCCTACTAAGGAGGCCTCTGAACTACCAAGCCAATAAAGGATAGAAGTTGTCCAAGAAAAAGCTCAAATATCACAGACTGCAGTGACCTGCCTGGGATTCATTCTCACACAAGGTCAGAGAAGCCCATCCCAGGAAAGGGAAGAAACCATTTGCAGCCTTACCCCTTTCTAAAACTAGAAGACAGCTTAGGGGTTCCTGGGGAGGCCAGGGTTTGCTGCTTTTGGATCCCTAACTACAGTCTACTAGCTGGGCCTCTATATGAAACACTGAAAGGAAAAGATGATGATCCTTTGGAACAGAATCCAGAAGTGGCCTTTCAAGAATGGAAAGAGCAGTCAATTCAGACCCTTGCCCTGGAACTCCCTAATTGAGCTAAACCCTTTGACCTTTCCATTCCCGGTGAAAGGTGAATCGCCATTGGAGAATTAGTGCAAAAACTGGGACCACTTGAAATGGAACAACGCAAGAATGCCATCCAGGTAGGATAAACTACAGTCACCAAGGGGCTTGGCCCACTGCCACATCTGGCCAAGATACTGGCGGTATCTAAAAACCTGGAAATCAGCAGCCCAAAAGGCCACCTCCCTCCTAAGGGAAAAGGACCCCACGTGGTGATCCTAATCACCAACCATGCCCTGAAGTTGCAGGGTTCGCTCCGTGGGCACACCGACCTCGAGTGAGGAGGCCCTCCAACTCCAACATCCAGAGAGATAACCGGGGGCAACAGGGCACCATGACGACTCGTGTGAACATCACTTGACCTGGAGTTTCTCTCATAAAACAACAATAGCGTGTCCCGAAGGAGTAGACTACTGCTTGCAGGACTTCCTGCACCCAGAGGGGAGCTAATAATCTTGGCGGGGGAACCGTATATCACACTGTCACCATAGAAAAGCCTACAGACACCGTGATGATGGTGGCCAATAAGACCGGCTGGACTCCTGTTTACTTCAAAAGGCTGTTAACTCAGTGGCCATCATGGTCCTTGATCACCACTGACCCTGGACTGTCTGGGAGTTGAGCGGGCAGGGCTCTGACACCTGGTGCTGTTTTTACGTTAATTCAGGGGCCTAATTGAAGAAAGAGCAGACTACTGGTCAGAGCATCTAGGCTGGCAGAAACGGTCAGCCTAAGGTGGCCGAACAAATGTGGGGCGGGGTGAAACCGGCCCCCACAGCGTCTCTGCACATCTCTTTCCTGGACCCTTAAAGGTCATTAGAATCTATAACACTTCCAATGCTGGTGCTCAGGCGGACGAGCAGGGAGGCAGGGGTCCTGGGGCCAATCAACGTCACCTGGAGGCTGCTGGGGAGAAGTTCTGACCCTCGTCCCCTGGTATGAGGGCTCCCAACTCAGCACTCAGCAGTTACAGAAGAAGGGTCTGCACCCTCAGCACTCCAAGAATGAGGAACGGGACAAAAGGCAGAGGAGGGGTTTGTCCCCAGCAAAGCCCATTAAAAATCCCTGGGAGATAAAAATAGAATCTGGGCAATAAAGTCAAGTCTGCCCTTTTTTATCCTTTGTGCTTTGTCTAATTTCACGTGCTCCTAGGGTCCCGCATGCAGAGGTTCCACACCCGGCACTTCAGACCAGATTTCCTGGTGCAGAATGGCTGGGTCGACACCTCAGCTCCTGGGGCCCAGTGCAGACTCCGAGATATAGAGCCTGAGCTGCAGCCAACCCGGCCCTTGAGAGCTCCGCCCCCTCCCTCCCACTGACTCTGACAGGATCTCTACACAGCAGCCCAGCCCACAGCCCACGGGGTAGTGCATGCTCTCACCTCTCCATTCTCTGATGAAAATATAAAGTTTCCTTTGCTTGGGAACCAAACTCAGTCTCGATCTGTTGGCCCCAATGACACTGGGCAGGAGGACCCTTGTTGGGGTCCACTCTGGAGGATCAGTAACAGAAATTGAGACTATTGTAACTTCAATGAACAGATGTGTGAGCCAAAATGTAGTTAACATAGAACAGTTTATAAGGCTCGGGTAAAATAAGATGTTTCTAACACTTCCATTTGATATTTCCATCACTTTATTATAAGCAAGTTCAGTGAAAAGGTTTGTCTTATTTGTCAGGTCAATATTAGAGAAATGAAGTGATTTCTTTCCAAGGATGTACATCTAATAATCTTGGTTAAAGCTTCAATCTTGTTTTAAATGCTTTTCCATTGAAAATGATACCTCTCTTTCAGCTCCCCCATTTCTGAGAAGTATAAAATCTTATAATTTATTATTACCAAAGGGGAAAGGTGGGAGGAGGGATAAATTAACAGTTTGGAATTAACACATACACACTGCTATGTATAAAATAGATCATCAACAAGGAACTACTGTATAGCACAGGGAACTACACTCAATATTGTGCAATAACCTATAAGGGGAAATAATCGGAAAAAGAACAGATATTTTTATTGACATCATCTATCAATGACAGTTAAAGTGTAACCTAAGGGAAGCCAGTGGTGAGTGCTTCTGACCCTGAAGACTTCAGTCATCTAAAGTTTGCACTCTGCCTACTTCCCAAGGCCCTTAATGAACATATGTGTAGCCGTAGCTTAAAAAACTCCCCAGTTTGGGTTTCGGGGAGACACTGATTTTGAAAAAGCCCTGGTGTTCTCCTTACATGAATGGGACTCTTCCTACTGCTAAAACATGTCTGTCACATCCAGAGGATGGTATACCGTCTGATCGGGAAGAGTTTGGAAAAGGCATCTCATTTCCTCATCTCCTGGTGCTCGGGTTCACCCCTCCAGCGTCTTTACTAACAGTCTCCCCACTTGGAGATGTCAACACTGTCAACATCCCGTTGCGTACAGTTTGGAATTTGTCCAGAGGATGAAGCGGAAGGATGAGGAACAATGAGAGACAAGTCCTAGGTGTTCAGACAGGCACATGTCACTCTAATTTCCAATCAGGAAGATGAATTGACCAAAGGCTAGGGTTGCCCATGGAAACAGTATAGGGCTTGAGGAAATCCCACTGCTTTGTGGCCAGTTCCCATAAACACAAGTTGAACAATGGAACTCAGGGGCAGTAAAATTCACGAAACTGCAGAGTTGAAAATATCTATCACTGAAAAATGTCTTGAGGAAAGTCAGAGAAAAGGATTGGCAAGCAAGGGAGAATGGCAGGAAAGGGATTTGAGGAGGTAGAAAGGACTCGCCATTAAGCACAAGAATAGGGGCTGAACATTGCCAACATTGCAGTTGGCCAAAAAGGCTGTATGCGTTTTTTTCTGTATATATTCAAGAAAAGGGCATACACTTTTTTAGCCAACCAAACAGGTGGGCACTGGAAATCAATACTACAAAAGATATCACTTCGCATCAGTCAGAAGAGCCATCCTCATAAAGTGTAAACGCCAGAAATGCAGGACAGGGCAAGGAGAAGAGGGAGCCCTGTGAGGCTTATAGTGGAAATGTATATTGCCAACGGCCATTCTGGAGAAGTGTATTGTGTTTACTAAAGCATCTAAAAAATGAGCTACAGAGCATAGGGCACTTGCACTCATGGGCGTATATCTTGGGAAAAACAAAAATCGAGAGGACACAGGCACCCCAATGTTTACTGCCTCTCTGTTTAAAAGATCCTCGACTGGGATATAACTTAAATGTCTCTGGAGGGAAAAAATGAATAGAGATGTGGTACTTATGTAGAGTGGAATATTACTCAGCCTGGAAATCAATGAAATATGGCCAGTTGTAACAACTCCGGAGGAGTTACGTATGATCATTCTAAGTGACATAATTCAAAAAGAAAAAGACACATATCATAAGATATCACTTAAAGGTGGAATCCAAAATGGCTACACATGAAATAAATTACAAAACAAAAACATAGTCAAATATGTAGAAAACACGCGTGAGGCTGCTAAACGGGAAAGGTGGGGAGGGGTGAGGCATCATCCAGGAGGTTGAAACTAGCAAAGATACCATTCCAAATACCAAACTGATAATCAACAAGGCCTACACGGTAGCTAAAAGAACTGCACTCAGCACACTCAAGTCACCGGAAAAGAATATCTATGACTGGTAAGAATCTGAAAAAGAATTTATTGATGTCTCTCTGTACGTGAATCAAGTGGATGTACAGCAGCAAGAAACAGAGCTTTGAAAATCAGCTGTAACCAATATAGTAATAAATTGAAAAAAATAAACGACAGAGAGACAGAGAAAACCTCTTACAACTTTTCCTCAGGGACGGTGATGCAACATGGATTGAACACATCTAGACCCACAGCAGGATGAGACATAAGGCTGGAAACTGTTCGCGCTAAGAGAAATGTGAGGTTGGGTGAGGAAATGCACACCCTTTAAAGTAATACTACCTGGTACCCATTCAATGGGTCCCAAATCTGCAGGTTCAAGGAATCTTCCTACAGCTAAAACATGCATGGAAAACCCAGAGGACTGTACACCATGTGATCGGGAGATGTGTCTAAAATGCACCTCATTTATCCTCTCCTGGTGCTCCTGTTCATCATTCCAGCCACGTTACTTAGAATCTCCCCACTTAGAGAATCAGCACATTTAAACTTCTGTTTCACACATTTTGCAAATTGTGAGGAGGATGAACGGGAACAGGGGGAACCAATGAGAGAATAGTTGTAGGGGTTTGGACGGGCACATGTCACTCTAATTTCCCATTAAGAATAAGAATTAAAAAAAGGCTCAGCCCGCCTCGCCGGAGCCAAAATAGGGCCTGAAGCAATCCTGCGGTTTTGAGGCCAGCTCACAAAAGAGCAACTTAAAAAATGGAGCTCAGGGTCACTGCAATTCACAAACCTGCAGAGTTATAAATGAAAACTAACGTCCAAAAATATGTTGAGGTAAGGCAAAGAAGAGGATCTGAATGCAAGACAGAATTGCAAGAAACAGATTTCAAGAGATAGATTGGACTCGCCTTTAAAGCACATGAAAAGTGACAGAATTTTGACAATGATGCGGTTGGCCCAAAAGGGAGTATGCGTTTTTTCCTGAATATATCCAGGAAAAAACGCATACGCACTTTATGGGCAACCAAGCAAGCAAGCAATGCAAATGTGCACAATAAAGAAGTCTCATTTCCCACTGGTCAAAAGGGCCATCCGAAAAAATTGTAAAAACCAGAAATGCAGGACAGGCCATGGAGAACAGGAAGCCTTTATACGCTGATGGACAGTGTGTGAACTGCCGAGAGCCACTCTGGAGAAGTGTATGGTGGTTCCTAAATCATCTAAAAAACAGAGCGACAGAGCATAGGGCACTTCCAATCACGGGAGTATATCTAGGGAAGTCTAAAAATCAACAAGACACAAGCACACCACAGTTTAGGGCTACTCTGTTTACAAGAACCTCAACTTCAGTACACCTTAAATATCCCAGGAAAGAGAGCAATGGATAAAGAAAATGTGGTACTTATGTACAATGGAATATCTCTTCACCATGAAATCAATGTAATAAGGCTAGTAGAAGGATAAAGAGTGGATTGAGGTCCGATAATACTACTTGAAATAAGTCAAACAGAAAAAGAAACATATCATCAGATATCACTTATAGAGGGAGGATAAATATGGCTGCACAAAAAATGAATTACAAAACAGAACAGTGTCTCACATTTAGAAAACACACTTATGTCAGCTTAAGGGGAAAGGAGAGGTGGGGTGATGCATAAAACCAGAGTTTGAAATTAGCACAGATACCGTTCAATAAACCAAAATAGGTATCAGAAAAGATCTACACCTTGCTCAATGAACTGGCCTCAACACACCCTATACACCGCAGAGAAATATATCTGAGTAATAAGAATCTTAAAACCCATGTATTGATATATCTCCATAAGGGAATCAAGTGTGCGCAGAGCGGCACAAACACAGCAGTGAAAATGAGCTAAACCCCTTTATAGAAATAAATTTTAAAACCAAAACGCAGAAACAATGAAAGAGAGAAAAATTCTTACAAAATTCGCTCAGGGGCTGTGATGCAACCTGGAATGACCACATATAAACCCACAGCTGGATAAGACATAAGGCTGGACACTTGGGGCTGAAAGGATTGGTGAGCTTTGGTGAGCAACTGCTGAAAGTTTAATGCAATACTTCATGCTACTCATTCCAAGGGTCCCAACACTCCAGGTTGAAGGGAATCTTCCTACAGCTAAACCATGCATGGGAAATCCAGCGGATGGTATACCATATGATCGGGAAAGGTTTCTAAAATGCACCTCATTTTCCTCTCCTGGGGCTCCGGATCAACATTCCAGCCACTTTACTAACAACATCTCCACATGGAGAGTCAATGCCTTTAAGTTCCGGTATCGCACAGTCTGCAGTTAGTGCGGAGGATGAATGGGAATAGGGGGAACCAGTGAGAAAATAGCTGTAGCGGTTTCAATGGGCACATGTCACTCTAATTTCACATCAGGAAGAAGAATTAACCAAAGGCAGAGCAAGGCGTCCCAGAAGAAGAATAGGGCCTGAAGAAATCCTGTGGATATGAGGCAAGATCACAAAAATAAGAGCAGAAAAATGGAGCTAAGGGCCACTGCAATTCAAAAACCTGCAGAGTTATAAAGGCCAACTATTTTCCAAACGTATATTGAGGTAAGGCTATGAAGAGGCACTGAGAGCAAGGCAGAACTGCAGGAAACCGATTTCAGGAGGTAGACTGGAATTGCATGTAAAGCATAGGAAAAGAAGCAGAATGTCCACAATGATGCACTTGGCCAAAAAGGGCGTATGCGTTTTTTCCTGAATATATTCAGGAAAAAACGCATACGCCCTTTTTGGCCAAACAAGCAAGCTTGCAAAGGAAATATGCACTACAATGAAGTCTCACTTCCCCCCCGGTCAAAAGGGACATCTGAAAAAAGTGTAAAATCCAGAAAGGCAGGACAGGCCATGGAGAACTGGGAGCCTTGTTATGCTGATGGGCGGGATGTAAATTGCCAACAGCCACTCTGGAGAAGTGTATGGTGTTTCCTGAAACATCTAAAAAACAAAGCAACAGAGCCTAGGGCACTTCCACTTATGGTCCTATAGCTTAGGGAAATTAAATCAAAAAGACACAGCCACCACGAAGTTTGGGCCGGCTCTGTTTACAAGCACCTCCTTTAAGGTATAAATTCAATATCACAGAAAGTGAAAAATGCATAAAGAAGTTTTGGTACTTACGTACAATGCAATATCACTCAGCAATGAAATCTATGTCATCAGGCCCGTAGCAGCATAATGAGTGGATTCAGGTACAATGATTCTAAGTGAAATAAGTCAAACAGAAAAAGAAACATCAAAAGTTATCACTAATACACGGAATGTAAACTTGGCTACACAGGAACTGAATTACAAAACAGAACAGGGTCTCAAATGTAGAAAAACAACTTATGCTTGCTTAAGGGGAAAGGTGAGTTGGGGTGCTGCATAAAACCAGAGATTGAAATTAGCACAGATACCGTTCCATAAGCCAAATATGTAATAGACAAGAGCTACTCCTTGCTCAACGAAGTGGACTCAACACCCCATATTAAACGCCTAAGAATATACCTGACTAGTAAGAATCTTAAAACCTATGGATTTATATGTCTCCGAAAGAGAATCAAGCGTGTGTACAGCGGCATAAACGCAGCAGTGATAGGATTGGTGAGGTTCGGTGAGCAAATGCAGACCCTTTGAAGTCATATTGCATGGTACCCATTCCATGGGTCTCAACTCTCCAGGTTTAAGGGATTCTTCCTTCAGCTAAAACATGCATGTGGAACCCAGAGTATGATCCACCGTGTGATCGGGAAACGTGTTCAAATGTGTCTCAGTTTTTGTCCCCTTGTACTCGGGTGCAACATTCCAAACGCTTTACTAAAACTCTCCCCACTTGGAGAGTCACTGCCTTTAACCTCCTGTTTGGCCCAGTTTGCAATTTCTGTGGAAAATGAACAGGAATAGGGAGAACCAATGAGAGACTAGCTGGAGGTGTCCGGACGGGCAAATTTAACTCTCATTTTCCACCAGGAAGAGGAATTAACCAAAGGCTCAGCGTGCCATGCCGGAACCACACTAGGGCCAGAAGGAATCCAGCTGTGTTGCGGCCAGCTCACAACAAAGCGAGTTGAAGAAAGGAGCTCAGGGGCACTGTAATTCACAAACCTGCAGAGTTTTAAATGACAGCTATCTTCCAAAAATATATTGAAGTAAGGCCGCCAAGAGGAGTTGAAAGCGTGGCAGAATTGCAGGAAACTGATTTCAGGAGGTACACTGGAATTGCATGTAAATCATAGGAAAAGAGGCTGAACGTCCAAAATGATGCACTTGGCCAAAAAGGGCGTATGCGTTCTTTCCTGAATATATTCAGGAAAAAACGCATACGCCCTTTTTGGCCAACCAAGCAAGCTTGCAAAGGAAATCTGCACTACAATGAAGTCTCACTGCCCCCCTGGTCAAAAGGGCCATCTAAAAAAAGTGTAAAATCCAGAAAGGCAGGACAGGCCATGGAGAACTGGGAGCCTTGTTATGCTGATGGGCGGGATGTAAGTTGCCAGCAGCCACTCTGGAGAAGTGTATGGTGTTTCCTGAAACATCCAAAAAACAAAGCAAAAGAGCCTAGGGCACTTCCACTTATGGTCCTATAGCTTAGGGAAATTAAAATCAAAAAGACACAGCCACCCCAAAGTTTGGGACGGCTCTGTTTACAAGAACCTCGTTTATGGTACAAGTTCAATATCGCAGAAAGCGAAAAATGGATAAAGAAGTTGTGGTACTTACGTACAATGCAATATCACTCAGCAATGAATTCTATGTCATCAGGACCGTAGCAGCATAATGAGTGGATTCAGGTACGATGATTCTATGTGAAATAAGTCACACAGAAAAAGAAACATCATAAGATATCACTACTACACGGAATGTAAACTTGGCTACACAGGAACTGAATTACAAAACAGAACAGGGTCTCAAATGTAGAAAACCAACTTATGTTTGCTTAAGGGGAATGGTGAGTTGGGGTGCTGCATGAAACCAGAGATTGAAATTGGCACAGATACCGTTCCATAAGCCAAATATGTAATAGACAAGAGCTACTCTTTGCTCAACGAAGTGGACTCAACACCCCATATTAAACGCCTAAGAATATACCTGACTAGTAAGAATCTTAAAACCTATGGATTTATATGTCTCCGAAAGAGAATCAAGCGTGTGTACAGCGGCATAAACGCAGCAGTGATAGGATTGGTGAGGTTCGGTGAGCAAATGCAGACCCTTTGAAGTCATATTTCATGGTACCCATTCCATGGGTCTCAACTCTCCAGGTTTAAAGGATTCTTCCTTCAGCTAAAACATGCATGTGGAACCCAGAGTATGATCCACCGTGTGATCAGGAAACGTGTTCAAATGTGTCTCAGTTTTCGTCCCCTGGTACTCGGGTGCAACATTCCAGACGCTTTATTAACACTCTCCCCACTTGGAGAGTGAGTGCCTTTAACCTCCTGTTTGGCCCAGTTTGCAATTTCTGCGTAAGATGAACAGGAATAGGGAGAACCAATGAGAGACTAGGTGGAGGTGTCTGGACGGGCAAATTTAACTCTCATTTCCCACCAGGAAGAGGAATTAACCAAAGGCTCAGCATGCCATGCCGGAACCAAACTAGGGTCTGAAGCAATCCTGCGGTGTTACGGCCAGCTCACAAGAAAGCGAGTTGAAGAAAGGAGCTCAGGGGCACTGTAATTCACAAACCTGCAGAGTTATAAATGACAGCTATCTTCCAAAAATATATTGAAGGAAGGCTGCCAAGAGGAGTTGAAAGCGGGGCAGAATTGCAGGAAACCGATTTCAGGAGGTAGACTGGAATTGCATGTAAAGCATAGGAAAAGAGGCAGGACGTCCACAATGATGCACTTGGCCAAAAAGGGCGTATGTGTTTTTTCCGGAATATATTCAGGAAAAAACGCATACGCCCTTTTTGGCCAACCAAGCAAGCTTGCAAAGGAAATCGACACTACAATGAAGTCTCACTGCCCCCGGTCAAAAGGGCCATCTGAAAAAAGTGTAAAATCCAGAAAGGCAGGACAGGCCATGGAGAACTGGGAGCCTTGTTATGCTGATGGGCGGGATGTAAATTGCCAGCAGCCACTCTGGAGTAGTGTATGGTGTTTCCAGAAACATCCAAAAAACAAAGCAACAGAGCCTAGGGCATTTCCACATATGGTCCTATAGCTTAGGGAAATTCAAATCAAAAAGCCACAGCCACCCCAAAATTTGGGCCGGATCTGTTTACAAGAACCTCGTTTACGGTACAAGTTGAATATCACAGAAAGCGAAAAATGGATAAAGAAGTTGTGGTACTTACGTATAATGCAGTATCACACAGCAATGAAATCTATGTCATCAGGGCCGTAGCAGCATAATGAGTGGATTCAGGTAAGATGATTCTAAGTCACACTGAAAAAGAAACATCATAAGGTATCACTAACACACGGAATGTAAACTTGGCTACACAGGAACTGAATTACAAAACAGAACAGGGTCTCAAATGTAGAAAACCAACTTATGCTTGCTTAAGGGGAATGGTGAGTTGGGGTGCTGCATGAAACCAGAGATTGAAATTAGCACAGATACCGTTCCATAAGCCAAATATGTAATAGACAAGAGCTACTCCTTGCTCAACGAAGAGGACACAACACCCAATATTAAACGCCTAAGAATATACCTGACTAGAAAGAATCTTAAAACCTATGGATTTATATGTCTCCGAAAGAGAAACAAGCGTGTGTACAGCGGCATAAACGCAGCAGTGATAGGATTGGTGAGGTTCGGTGAGCAAATGCAGACCCTTTGAAGTCATATTTCATGGTACCCATTCCATGGGTCTCAACTCTCCAGGTTTAAAGGATTCTTCCTTCAGCTAAAACATGCATGTGGAACCCAGAGTATGATCCACCGTGTGATCAGGAAACGTGTTCAAATGTGTCTCAGTTTTCGTCCCCTGGTACTCGGGTGCAACATTCCAGACGCTTTATTAACACTCTCCCCACTTGGAGAGTGAGTGCCTTTAACCTCCTGTTTGGCCCAGTTTGCAATTTCTGTGGAAAATGAACAGGAATAGGGAGAACCAATGAGAGACTAGGTGGAGGTGTCTGGACGGGCAAATTTAACTCTCATTTCCCACCAGGAAGAGGAATTAACCAAAGTCTCAGCATGCCATGCCGGAACCAAACTAGGGTCTGAAGCAATCCTGCGGTGTTGCGGCCAGCTCACAAGAAAGCGAGTTGAAGAAAGGAGCTCAGGGGCACTGTAATTCACAAACCTGCAGAGTTATAAATGACAGCTATCTTCCAAAAATATATTGAAGGAAGGCTGCCAAGAGGAGTTGAAAGCGGGGCAGAATTGCAGGGAACCGATTTCAGGAGGTAGACTGGAATTGCATGTAAAGCATAGGAAAAGAGGCAGAACGTCCACAATGATGCACTTGGCCAAAAAGGGCGTATGCGTTTTTTCCGGAATATATTCAGGAAAAAACGCATACGCACTTTTTGGCCAACCAAGCAAGCTTGCAAAGGGAATCTGCACTACAATGAAGTCTCACTGCCCCTTGTTCAAAAGGGCTATCTGAAAAAAGTGTAAAATCCAGAAAGGCAGGACAGGCCATGGAGAACTGGGAGCCTTGTTATGCTGATGGGCGGGATGTAAATTGCCAGCAGCCACTCTGGAGTAGTGTATGGTGTTTCCAGAAACATCCAAAAAACGAAGCAACAGAGCCTAGGGCATTTCCACATATGGTCCTATAGCTTAGGGAAATTAAAACCAAAAAGACACAGCCACCCCAAAGTTTGGGCCGGCTCTGTTTACAAGAACCTCGTTTACGGTACAAGTTGAATATCACAGAAAGCGAAAAATGGATAAAGAAGTTGTGGTACTTACATACAATGCAGTATCACACAGCAATGAAATCTATGTCATCAGGGCCGTAGCAGCATAATGAGTGGATTCAGGTAAGATGATTCTAAGTCACACTGAAAAAGAAACATCATAAGGTATCACTACCACACGGAATGTAAACTTGGCTACACAGGAACTGAATTACAAAACAGAACAGGGTCTCAAATGTAGAAAACCAACTTATGCTTGCTTAAGGGGAATGGTGAGTTGGGGTGCTGCATGAAACCAGAGATTGAAATTGGCACAGATACCGTTCCATAAGCCAAATATGTAATAGACAAGAGCTACTCCTTGCTCAACGAAGTGGACTCAACACCCCATATTAAACGCCTAAGAATACACCTGACTAGTAAGAATCTTAAAACCTATGGATTTATATGTCTCCGAAAGAGAATCAAGCGTGTGTACAGCGGCATAAGCGCAGCAGTGATAGCATTGGTGAGGTTCGATGACCAAATGCAGACCCTTTGAAGTCATATTGCATGGTACCCATTCCATGGGTCTCAACTCTCCAGGTTTAAGGGATTCTTCCTTCAGCTAAACATGCATGTGGAACACAGAGTATGATCCACCGTGTGATCGGGAAACGTGTTCAAATGTGTCTCAGTTTTCGTCCCCTGGTACTCGGGTGCAACATTCCAGACGCTTTACTAACACTCTCCCCACTTGGAGAGTCGGTGCCTTTAACCTCCTGTTTGGCCCAGTTTGCAATTTCTGCGTAAGATGAACAGGAATAGGGAGAACCAATGAGAGACTAGGTGGAGGTGTCTGGACGGGCAAATTAAAATCTCATTTCCCACCAGGAAGAGGAATTAACCAAAGGCTCAGCGTGCCATGCCAGAAGCACACTAGGGCCTGAAGCAATCTTGGGGTGTTGCGGCCAGCTCACAAGAGAGCGAGTTGAAGAAAGGAACTCAGGGGCACTGTAATTCACAAACCTGCAGAGTTATAAATGACAGCTTTCGTCCAAAAATATATTGAAGGAAGGCTGCCAAGAGGACTTGAAAGCGGGGCAGAATTGCAGGAAACCGATTTCAGGAGGTAGACTGGAATTGCATGTAAAGCATAGGAAAAGAGGCAGAACGTCCACAATGATGCACTTGGCCAAAAAGGGCATATGTGTTTTTTCCTGAATATATACAGGAAAAAATGCATACGCCCGTTTTGGCCAACCAAGCAAGCTTGCAAAGGAAATCTGCACTACAATGAAGTCTCACTGCCCCCCGGTCAAAAGGGCTATCTGAAAAAAGTGTAAAATCCAGAAAGGCAGGACAGGCCATGGAGAACTGGGAAACTTGTTATGCTGATGGGCGGGATGTAAATTGCCAGCAGCCACTCTGTAGAAGTGTATGGTGTTTCCTGAAACATCCAAAAAACAAAGCAACAGAGCCTAGGGCACTTCCACTTATGGTCCTATAGCTTAGGGAAATTAAAATAAAAAAGACACAGCCACCCCAAAGTTTGGGCCGGCTCTGTTTACAACAACCTCGTTTACGGTACAAGTTGAATATCACAGAAAGCGAAAAATGGATAAAGAAGTTGTGGTACTTACGTACAATTCAATATCACTCAGCAATGAAATCTATGTCATCAGGCCGGTAGCAGCATAATGAGTGGATTCAGGTACGATGATTCTAAGTGAAATAAGTCACACAGAAAAAGAAACATCATAAGATATCACTACTACACGGAATGTAAACTTGGCTACACAGGAACTGAATTACAAAACAGAAAATGGTCTCAAATGTAGAAAACCAACTTATGCTTGCTTAAGGGGAAAGGTGAGTTGGGGTGCGGCATAAAACCAGAGATTGAAATTAGCACAGATACCGTTCCATAAGCCAAATATGTAATAGACAAGAGCTACTCCTTGCTCAACGAAGTGGACTCAACACCCCATATTAAACGCCTAAGAATATACCTGACTAGTAAGAATCTTAAAACCTATGGATTTATATGTCTCCGAAAGAGAATCAAGCATGTGTACAGTGGCATAAACGCAGCAGTGATAGGATTGGTGAGGTTCGGTGAGCAAATGCAGACTCTTTGAAGTCATATTGCATGGTACCCATTCCATGGGTCTCAACTCTCCAGGTTTAAGGGATTCTTCCTTCAGCTAAAACATGCATGTGGAACCCAGAGTATGATCCACCGTGTGATCGGGACACGTGTTCAAATGTGTCTCAGATTTCGTTCCCTGGTACTCGGGTGCAACATTCCACACGCTTTACTAACACTCTCCCCACTTGGAGAGTCAGTGCCTTTAACCTCCTGTTTGGCCCAGTTTGCAATTTCTGTGGAAAATGAACAGGAATAGGGAGAACCAATGAGAGACTAGGTGGAGTTGTCTGAACAGGCAAATTTAACTATCATTTCCCACCAGGAAGAGGAATTAACCAAAGGCTCAACATGCCATGCCGGAACCAAACTAGGGCCTGAAGCAATCCTGTGGTGTTGCGGCCAGCTCACAAGAAAGCGAGTTGAAGAAAGGAGCTCAGGGGCACTGTAATTCACAAACCTGCAGAGTTATAAATGACAGCTATCGTCCAAAAATATATTGAAGGAAGGCTGCCAAGAGGAGTTGAAAGTGGGGCAGAATTGCAGGAAACCGATTTCAGGAGGTAGACTGGAATTGCATGTAAAGCATAGGAAAAGAGGCAGAACGTCCACAATGATGCACTTGGCCAAAAAGTGCGTATGCGTTTTTTCCTGAATATATTCAGGAAAAAACGCATACGCCCTTTTTGGCCAACCAAGCAAGCTTGCAAAGGAAATCTGCACTACAATGAAGTCTCACTGCCCCCCTGTCAAAAAGGCCATCTGAAAAAAGTGTAAAATCCAGAAAGGCAGGACAGGCCATGGAGAACTGGGAGCCTTGTTATGCTGATGGGCGGGATGTAAATTGCCAACAGCCACTCTGGAGAAGTGTATGGTGTTTCCTGAAACATCCAAAAAACAAAGCAACAGAGCCTAGGGCACTTCCACTTATGGTCCTATAGCTTAGGGAAATTAAAATAAAAAAGACACAGCCACCCCAAATTTTGGGCCGGCTCTGTTTACAACAACCTCGTTTACGGTACAAGTTGAATATCACAGAAAGCGAAAAATGGATAAAGAAGTTGTGGTACTTACGTACAATGTAGTATCACACAGCAATGAAATCTATGTCATCAATCCGGTAGCAGCATAATGAGTGGATTCAGGTACGATGATTGTAAGTGAAATAAGTCACACAGAAAAAGAAACATCATAAGATATCACTAATACACGAAATGTAAACTTGGCTACAAAGGAACTGAATTACAAAACAGAACAGTGTCTCAAATGTGGAAAACCAACTTATGCTTGCTTAAGGGGAAAGGTGAGTTGGGGTGCTGCATAAAACCAGAGATTGAAATTAGCACATATACTGTTCCATAAGCCAAATATGTAACAGACAAGAGCTACTCCTTGCTCAACGAAGTGGACTCAACACCCCATATTAAACACCTAAGAATATACCTGACTAGTAAGAATCTTAAAACCTATGGATTTATATGTCTCCGAAAGAGAATCAAACGTCTGTACAGTGGCATAAACGCAGCAGTGATAGGATTGGTGAGGTTCGGTGAGCAAATGCAGACGCTTTGAAGTCATATTGCATGGTACCCATTCCATGGGTCTCAACTCTCCAGGTTTAAGGGATTCTTCCTTCAGCTAAACATGCATGTGGAACACAGAGTATGATCCACCGTGTGATCGCAAAACGTGTTCAAATGTGTCTCAGTTTTCGTCCCCTGGTACTCGGGTGCAACATCCAGACGCTTTACTTACACTCTCCCCACTTGGAGAGTCAGTGCCTTTAACCTCCTGTTTGGCCCAGTTTGCAATATCTGCGTAAGATGAACAGGAATAGGGAGAACCAATGAGAGACTAGGTGGAGGTGTCTGGACGGGCAAATTTAACTCTCATTTCCCACCAGGAAGAGGAATTAACCAAAGGCTCAGCATGTCGTGCCGGAACCAAACTAGGGCCTGAAGCAATCCTGCGGTGTTGCGGTCAGATCACAAGAAAGCGAGTTGAAGAAAGGAGCTCAGGGGCACTGTAATTCACAAACCTGCAGTGTTATAAATGACAGCTATCTTCCAAAAATATATTGAAGTAAGGCTGCCAAGAGGAGTTGAAAGCGGGACAGAATTGCAGGAAACCGATTTCAGGAGGTAGACTGGAATTGCATGTAAAGCATAGGAAAAGAGGCAGAACGTCCACAATGATGCACTTGGCCAAAAAGGGCGTATGCGTTTTTTCCTGACAGGAAAAAACGCATACGCCCTTTTTGGCCAACCAAGCAAGCTTGCAAAGGAAATCTGCACTACAATGAAGTCTCACTGCCCCCGGTCAAAAGGGCCATCTGAAAAAAGTGTAAAATCCAGAAAGGCAGGACAGGCCATGGAGAACTGGGAGACTTGTTATCCTGATGGGCGGGATGTAAATTGCCAGAAGGCACTCTGGAGAAGTGTATGGTGTTTCCTGAAACATCCAAAAAACAAAGCAACAGAGCCTAGGGCACTTCCACTTATGGTCCTATAGCTTAGGGAAATTAAAATCAAAAAGACACAGCCACCCCAAAGTTTGGGCCGGCTCCGTTTTCAAGAACCTCGTTTACGGTACAAGTTGAATATCACAGAAAGCGAAAAATGGATAAAGAAGTTGTGGTACTTACGTACAATGCAGTATCACACAGCAATGAAATCTATGTCATCAGGGCCGTAGCAGCATAATGAGTGGATTCAGGTACGATGATTCTAAGTGAAATAAGTCACACAGAAAAAGAAACATCATAAGGTATCACTAACACAGGGAATGTAAACTTGGCTACACAGGAACTGAATTACAAAACAGAAGAGTGTCTCAAATGTAGAAAACCAACTTATGCTTGCTTAAGGGGAATGGTGAGTTGGGGTGCTGCATGAAACCAGAGATTGAAATTGGCACCTATACCATTCCATAAGCCAAATATGTAATAGACAAGAGCTACTCCTTGCTCAACGAAGTGGACTCAACACCCCATATTAAACGCCTAAGAATATACTTGACTAGTAAGAATCTTAAAACCTATGGATTTATATGTCTCCGAAAGAGAATCAAGCGTGTGTACAGCGGCATAAGCGCAGCAGTGATACGACTGGTGAGGTTCGATGAGCAAACGCAGACCCTTTGAAGTCATATTGCATGGTACCCATTCCATGGGTCTCAACTCTCCAGGTTTAAGGGATTCTTCCTTCAGCTAAAACATGCATGTGGAACCCAGAGTATGATTCACGGTGTGATCGGGAAACGTGTTCAAATGTGTCTCAGTTTTCGTCCCCTGGTACTCGGGTGCAACATTCCAGACGCTTTACTAACACTCTCCCCACTTATAGAGTCAGTGCCTTTAACCTCCTGTTTGGCCCAGTTTGCAAATTCTGTGGAAAATGAACAGGAATAGGGAGAACCAATGAGAGACTAGGTGGACGTGTCTGGACGGGCAAACTTAACTCTCATTTCCCACCAGGAAGAGGAATTAACCAAAGGCTCAGCATGCCGTGCCGGAACCAAACTAGGGTCTGAACCAATCCTGCGGTGTTGCGGCCAGCTCACAATAAAGCGAGTTGAAGAAAGGAGCTCAGGGGCACTGTCATTCACAAACCTGCAGAGTTATAAATGACAGCTATCTTCCAAAAATATATTGAAGTAAGGCTGCCAAGAGGACTTGAAAGCGGGGCAGAATTGCAGGAAACCGATTTCAGGAGGTAGACTGGAATTGCATGTAAAGCATAGGAAAAGAGGCAGAACGTCCACAATGATGCACTTGGCCAAAAAGGGCGTATGCGTTTTTTCCTGCATATATTCAGGAAAAAACGCATACGCACTTTTTGGCCAACCAAGCAAGCTTGTAAAGGAAATCTGCACTACAATGAAGTCTCACTGCCCCCTGGTCCAAAGGGCTATCGGAAAAAAGTGTAAAATCCAGAAAGGCAGGACAGGGCATGGAGAACTGGGAGCCTTGTTATGCTGATGGGCGGGATGTAAATTGCCAACAGCCACTCTGGAGACATGTATGGTGTTTCCTGAAACATCTAAAAAACAAAGCAACAGAGCCTAGGGCACTTCCACTTATGGTCCTATAGCTTAGGGAAATTAAAATCAAAAAGACACAGCCACCCCAAAGTTTGGGCCGGCTCTGTTTAAAAGAAACTCGTTTACGGTACAAGTTTAATATCACAGAAAGCGAAAAATGGATAAAGAAGTTGTGGTAATTACGTACAATGCAATATCATTCAGCAATAAATCTATGTCATCAGGCCCGTAGCAGCATAATGAGTGGATTCAGGTACGATGATTCTAAGTGAAATAAGTCACACAGAAAAAGAAATATCATAAGGTATCACTAATACACGGAATGTAAACTTGGCTACACAAGAACTGAATTACAAAACAGAACAGGGTCTCAAATGTAGAAAACCAACTTATGCTTGCTGAAGGGTAATGGTGAGTTTGGTGCTGCATGAAACCAGAGATTGAAATTGGCACAGATACCGTTCCATAAGCCAAATATGTAATAGACAAGAGCTACACCTTGCTCAACGAAGTGGACTCAACACCCCATATTAAACGCCTAAGAATATACCTGACTAGTAAGAATCTTAAAACCTATGGATTTATATGTCTCTGAAAGAGAATCAAGCATGTGTACAGCGGCATAAGCGCAGCAGTGATACGACTGCTGAGGTTCGATGAGCAAACGCAGACCCTTTGAAGTCATATTGCATGGTACACATTCCATGGGTCTCAACTCTCCATGTTTAAGGGATTCTTCCTTCAGCTAAAACATGCATGTGGAACCCAGAGTATGATTCACGGTGTGATCGGGAAACGTGTTCAAATGTGTCTCAGTTTTCGTCCCCTGGTACTAGGGTGCAACATTCCAGAGGCTTTACTAACACTCTCCCCACTTATAGAGTCAGTGCCTTTAACCTCCTGATTGGCCCAGTTTGCAATTTCTGTGGAAAATGAACAGGAATAGGGAGAACCAATGAGAGACTAGGTGGACGTGTCTGGACGGGCAAATTTAACTCTCATTTCCCACCAGGAAGAGGAATTAACCAAAGGCTCAACATGCCATGTCGGAACCAAACTAGGGCCTGAAGCAATCCTGCGGTGTTGCGGCCAGCTCACAAGAAAGCGAGTTGAAGAAAGGAGCTCAGGGGCACTGTCATTCACAAACCTGCAGAGTTATAAATGACAGCTATCGTCCAAAAATATATTGAAGGAAGGCTGCCAAGAGGAGTTGAAAGTGGGGCAGAATGGCAGGAAACCGATTTCAGGAGGTAGACTGGAATTGCATGTAAAGCATAGGAAAAGAGGCAGAACGTCCACAATGATGCACTTGGCCAAAAAGGGCGTATGCGTTTTTTCCTGAATATATTCAGGAAAAAACGCATACGCCCTTTTTGGCCAACCAAGCAAGCTTGCAAAGGAAATCTGCACTACAATGAAGTCTCACTGCCCCCCGGTCAAAAGGGCCATCTGAAAAAAGTGTAAAATCCAGAAAGGCAGGACAGGGTATGGAGAACTGGGAGCCTTGTTATGCTGATGGGCGGGATGTAAATTGCCAACAGCCACTCTGGAAAAGTGTATGGTGTTTCCTGAAATATCCAAAAAACAAAGCAACAGAGCCTAGGGCTCTTCCACTTATGGTCCTATAGCTTAGGAAAATTAAAATCAAAAAGACACAGCCACCCCAAAGTTTGGGACGGCTCTGTTTACAAGAACCTCGTTTACGGTACAAGTTCAATATCACAGAAAGCGAAAAATGGATAAAGAAGTTGTGGTACTTACGTACAATGCAATATCACTCAGCAATGAAATCTATGTCATCAGTCCAGTAGCAGCATAATGAGTGGATTCAGGTACGATGATTGTAAGTGAAATAAGTCACACAGAAAAAGAAACATCATAAGATATCACTAATACACGAAATGTAAACTTGGCTACAAAGGAACTGAATTACAAAACAGAACAGGGTCTCAAATGTAGAAAGCCAACTTATGCTTGCTTAAGGGGAAAGGTGAGTTGGGGTGCTGCATAAAACCAGAGATTGAAATTAGCACAGATACTGTTCCATAAGCCAAATATGTAATAGACGAGAGCTACTCCTTGCTCAACGAAGTGGACTCAACACCCCTTATTAAACGCCTAAGAATATACCTGACTAGTAAGAATCTTAAAACCTATGGATTTATATGTCTCCAAAAGAGAATCAATCGTGTGTACAGCGGCATAAACGCAGCAGTGATAGGATTGTTGAGGTTCGGTGAGCAAATGCAGACCCTTTGAAGTCATATTGCATGGTACCCATTCCATGGGTCTCAACTCTCCAGGTTTAAGGGATTCTTCCTTCAGCTAAACATGCATGTGGAACACAGAGTATGATCCACCGTGTGATCGGGAAACGTGTTCAAATGTGTCTCAGTTTTCATCCCCTGGTACTCGGGTGCAACATTCCAGAAGCTTTACTAACACTCTCCCCACTTGGAATGTCAGTGCCTTTAACCTCTTGTTTGGCCCAGTTTGCAATTTCTGCGTAAGATGAACAGGAATAGGGAGAACCAATGAGAGACTAGGTGGAGTTGTCTGGACGGGCAAATTTAACTCTCATTTCCCACCAGGAAGAGGTATTAACCAAAGGCTCAGCGTGGCATGCCAGAAGCACACTAGGGCCTGAATCAATCCTGCGATGTTGCGGTCAGCTCACAAGAAAGCGAGTTGAAGAAAGGATCTCAGCGGCACTGTAATTCACAAACCTGCAGTGTTATAAATGACAGCTATCTTCCAAAAATATATTGAAGTAAGGCTGCCAAGAGGAGTTGAAAGCGGGGCAGAATTGCAGGAAACCGATTTCAGGGGGTAGACTGGAATTGCATGTAAAGCATAGGAAAAGAAGCAGAACGTCCACAATGATGCACTTGGCCAAAAAGGGCGTATGTGTTTTTTCCTGAATATATTCAGGAAAAAACGCATACGCCCTTTTTGGCCAACCAAGCAAGCTTGCAAAGGAAATCTGCACTACAATGAAGTCTCACTGCCCCCCGGTCAAAAGGGCCATCTGAAAAAAGTGTAAAATCCAGAAAGGCAGGACAGGCCCTGGAGAATTGGGAGACTTGTTATGCTGATGGGCGGGATGTAAATTGCCAGAAGCCACTCTGGAGAAGTGTATGGTGTTTCCTGAAACATCCAAAAAACAAAGCAACAGAGCCTAGGGCACTTCCACTTATGGTCCTATAGCTTAGGGAAATTAAAATCAAAAAGACACAGCCACCCCAAAGTTTGGGCCGGCTCCGTTTACAAGAACCTCGTTTACGGTACAAGTTGAATATCACAGAAAGCGAAAAATGGATAAAGAAGTTGTAGTACTTACGTACAATGCAGTATCACACAGCAATGAAATCTATGTCATCAGGGCCGTAGCAGCATAATGAGTGGATTCAGGTACGATGATTCTAAGTGAAATAAGTCACACAGAAAAAGAAACATCATAAGGTATCACTAACACAGGGAATGTAAACTTGGCTACACAGGAACTGAATTACAAAACAGAACAGTGTCTCAAATGTAGAAAACCAACTTATGCTTGCTTAAGGGGAATGGTGAGTTGGGGTGCTGCATGAAACCAGAGATTGAAATTGGCACAGATACTGTTCCATAAGCCAAATATGTAATAGACAAGAGCTACTCCTTGCTCAACGAAGTGGACCCAACACCCCATATTAAACGCCTAAGAATATACCTGACTAGTAAGAATCTTAAAACCTATGGATTTATATGTCTCCGAAAGAGAATCAAGCGTGTGTACAGCGGCATAAGCGCAGCAGTGATACGACTGGTGAGGTTCGATGAGCAAACGCAGACCCTTTGAAGTCATATTGCATGGTACCCATTCCATGCGTCTTAACTCTCCATGTTTAAGGGATTCTTCCTTCAGCTAAAACATGCATGTGGAACCCAGAGTATGATTCACGGTGTGATCGGGAAACGTGTTCAAATGTGTCTCAGTTTTCGTCCCCTGGTACTCGGGTGCAACATTCCAGACGCTTTACTAACACTCTCCCCACTTATAGAGTCAGTGACTTTAACCTCCTGTTTGGCCCAGTTTGCAATTTCTGTGGAAAATGAACAGGAATAGGGAGAACCAATGAGAGACTAGGTGGACGTGTCTGGACGGGCAAACTTAACTCTCATTTCCCACCAGGAAGAGGAATTAACCAAAGGCTCAGCATGCCGTGCCGGAACCAAACTAGGGTCTGAAGCAATCCTGCGGTGTTGCGGCCAGCTCACAGGAAAGCGAGTTGAAGAAAGGAGCTCAGGGGCACTGTCATTCACAAACCTGCAGAGTTATAAATGACAGCTATCTTCCAAAAATATATTGAAGTAAGGCTGCCAAGAGGACTTGAAAGCGGGGCAGAATTGCAGGAAACCGATTTCAGGAGGTAGACTGGAATTGCATGTAAAGCATAGGAAAAGAGGCAGAACGTCCACAATGATGCACTTGGCCAAAAAGGGCGTATGCGTTTTTTCCTGCATATATTCAGGAAAAAACGCATACGCACTTTTTGGCCAACCAAGCAAGCTTGTAAAGGAAATCTGCACTACAATGAAGTCTCACTGCCCCCTGGTCAAAAGGGCTATCTGATAAAAGTGTAAAATCCAGAAAGGCAGGACAGGCCATGGAGAACTGGGAGCCTTGTTATGCTGATGGGCGGGATGTAAATTGCCAACAGCCACTCTGGAGAAGTGTATGGTGTTTCCTGAAACATCTAAAAAACAAAGCAACAGAGCCTAGGGCACTTCCACTTATGGTCCTATAGCTTAGGGAAATTAAAATCAAAAAGACACAGCCACCCCAAAGTTTGGGCCGGCTCTGTTTACAAGAACCTCATTTACGGTACAAGTTGAATATCACAGAAAGCAAAAAATGGATAAAGAAGTTGTGGTAATTACGTACAATGCAATATCACTCAGCAATGAAATCTATGTCATCAGGCCCATAGCAGCATAATGAGTGGATTCAGGTACGATGATTCTAAGTGAAATAAATCACACAGAAAAAGAAACATCATAAGATATCACTACTACACGGAATGTAAACTTGGCTACACAGGAACTGAATTACAAAAGAGAAAAGGGTCTCAAATGTACAAAACCAACTTATGCTTGCTTAAGGGGAAAGATGAGTTGGGGTGCTGCATAAAACCAGAGATTGAAATTAGCACAGATACCGTTCCGTAAGCCAAATAAGTAATAGACAAGAGCTACTCCTTGCTCAACGAAGTAGACTCAACACCCCATAATAAACGCCTAAGAATATACCTGACTAGTAAGAATCTTAAAACCTATGGATTTATATGTCTCCAAAAGAGAATCAATCGTGTGTACAGCGGCATAAACGCAGCAGTGATAGGATTGTTGAGGTTCGGTGAGCAAATGCAGACCCTTTGAAGTCATATTGCATGGTACCCATTCCATGGGTCTCAACTCTCCAGGTTTAAGGGATTCTTCCTTCAGCTAAACATGCATGTGGAACACAGAGTATGATCCACCGTGTGATCGGGAAACGTGTTCAAATGTGTCTCAGTTTTCATCCCCTGGTACTCGGGTGCAACATTCCAGAAGCTTTACTAACACTCTCCCCACTTGGAATGTCAGTGCCTTTAACCTCTTGTTTGGCCCAGTTTGCAATTTCTGCGTAAGATGAACAGGAATAGGGAAAACCAATGAGAGACTAGGTGGAGTTGTCTGGACGGGCAAATTTAACTCTCATTTCCCACCAGGAAGAGGAATTAACCAAAGGCTCAGCGTGGCATGCCAGAAGCACACTAGGGCCTGAAGCAATCCTGCGGTGTTGCGGTCAGCTCACAAGAAAGCGAGTTGAAGAAAGGATCTCAGCGGCACTGTAATTCACAAACCTGCAGTGTTATAAATGACAGCTATCTTCCAAAAATATATTGAAGTAAGGCTGCCAAGAGGAGTTGAAAGCAGGGCAGAATTGCAGGAAACCGATTTCAGGGGGTAGACTGGAATTGCATGTAAAGCATAGGAAAAGAGGCAGAACGTCCACAATGATGCACTTGGCCAAAAAGGGCGTATGTGTTTTTTCCTGAATATATTTAGGAAAAAACGCATACGCCCTTTTTGGCCAACCAAGCAAGCTTGCAAAGGAAATCTGCACTACAATGAAGTCTCACTGCCCCCCGGTCAAAAGGGCCATCTGAAAAAAGTGTAAAATCCAGAAAGGCAGGACAGGCCCTGGAGAACTGGGAGACTTGTTATGCTGATGGGCGGGATGTAAATTGCCAGAAGCCACTCTGGAGAAGTGTATGGTGTTTCCTGAAACATCCAAAAAACAAAGCAACCGAGCCTAGGGCACTTCCACTTATGGTCCTATAGCTTAGGGAAATTAAAATCAAAAAGACACAGCCACCCCAAAGTTTGGGCCGGCTCCGTTTACAAGAACCTCGTTTACGGTACAAGTTGAATATCACAGAAAGCGAAAAATGGATAAAGAAGTTGTAGTACTTACGTACAATGCAGTATCACACAGCAATGAAATCTATGTCATCAGGGCCGTAGCAGCATAATGAGTGGATTCAGGTACGATGATTCTAAGTGAAATAAGTCACACAGAAAAAGAAACATCATAAGGTATCACTAACACAGGGAATGTAAACTTGGCTACACAGGAACTGAATTACAAAACAGAACAGTGTCTCAAATGTAGAAAACCAACCTATGCTTGCTTAAGGGGAATGGTGAGTTGGGGTGCTGCATGAAACCAGAGATTGAAATTGGCACAGATACTGTTCCATAAGCCAAATATGTAATAGACAAGAGCTACTCCTTGCTCAACGAAGTGGACCCAACACCCCATATTAAACGCCTAAGAATATACCTGACTAGTAAGAATCTTAAAACCTATGGATTTATATGTCTCCGAAAGAGAATCAAGCGTGTGTACAGCGGCATAAGCGCAGCAGTGATACGACTGGTGAGGTTCGATGAGCAAACGCAGACCCTTTGAAGTCATATTGCATGGTAACCATTCCATGGGTCTCAACTCTCCATGTTTAAGGGATTCTTCCTTCAGCTAAAACATGCATGTGGAACCCAGAGTATGATTCACGGTGTGATCGGGAAACGTGTTCAAATGTGTCTCAGTTTTCGTCCCCTGGTACTCGGGTGCAACATTCCAGACGCTTTACTAACACTCTCCCCACTTGGAGAGTCAGTGCCTTTAACCTCCTGTTTGGCCCAGTTTGCAATTTCTGTGGAAAATGAACAGGAATAGGGAGAACCAATGAGAGACTAGGTGGACGTGTCTGGACGGGCAAATTTAACTCTCATTTCCCACCAGGAAGAGGAATTAACCAAAGGCTCAGCATGCCGTGCCGGAACCAAACTAAGGCCTGAAGCAATCCTGCGGTGTTGCGGCCAGCTCACAAGAAAGCGAGTTGAAGAAAGGAGCTCAGGGGCACTGTAATTCACAAACCTACAGAGTTATAAATGACAGCTATCTTCCTAAAATATATTGAAGTAAGGCTGCCAAGAGGAGTTGAAAGCGGGGCAGAATTGCAGGAAACCGATTTCAGGAGGTAGACTGGAATTGCATGTAAAGCATAGGAAAAGAAGCAGAACGTCCACAATGATGCACTTGGCCAAAAAGGGCGTATGCGTTTTTTCCTGAATATATTCAGGAAAAAACGCATACGCCCTTTTTGGCCAACCAAGCAAGCTTGCAAAGGAAATCTGCACTACAATTAAGTCTCACTGCCCCCAGGTCAAAAGGGCTATCTGAAAAAAGTGTAAAATCCAGAAAAGCAGGACAGGCCATGGGGAACTGGGAGCCTTGTTATGCTGATCGGCGGGATGTAAATTGCCAACAGCCACTCTGGAGAAGTGTATGGTGTTCCCTGAAACATCTAAAAAACAAAGCAACAGAGCCTAGGGCACTTCCACTTATGGTCCTATAACTTAGGGAAATTAAAATCAAAAAGACACAGCCACCCCAAAGTTTGGGCCGGCTCTGTTTACAAGAACCTCGTTTACGGTACAAGTTTAATATCACAGAAAGCGAAAAATGGATAAAGAAGTTGTGGTAATTACGTACAATGCAATATCATTCAGCAATGAAATCTATGTCATCAGGCCCGTAGCAGCATAATTAGTGGATTCAGGTATGATGATTCTAAGTGAAATAAGTCACACAGAAAAAGAAATATCATAAGGTATCACTAATACACGGAATGTAAACTTGGCTACACAAGAACTGAATTACAAAACAGAACAGGGTCTCAAAAGTAGAAACCCAACTTATGCTTGCTTAAGTGGAAAGGTGAGTTGGGGTGGTGCATAAAACCAGAGATTGAAATTAGCACAGATACCGTTCCATAAGCCAAATATGTAATAGACAAGAGCTACTCCTTGTTCAACGAAGAGGACACAACACCCCATATTAAACGCCTAAGAATATACCTGACTAGTAAGAATCTTAAAACCTATGGATTTATATGTCTCCGAAAGAGAATCAAGCGTGTGTACAGCGGCATAAGTGCAGCAGTGATAGGATTGGTGAGGTTCGGTGAGCAAATGCAGACCCTTTGAAGTCATATTGCATGGTACCCATTCCATGGGTCTCAACTCTCCAGGTTTAAGGGATTCTTCCTTCAGCTAAAACATGCATGTGGAACCCAGAGTATGATCCACCATGTGATCGGGAAACGTGTTCAAATGTGTCTCAGTTTTGGTCCCCTGGTACTCGGGTGCAACATTCCAGACGCTTTACTAACACTCTCCCCAGTTGGAGAGTCAGTGCCTTTAACCTCCTGTTTGGCCCAGTTTGCAATTTCTGCGGAAAATGAACAGGAATAGGGAGAACCAATGAGAGACTAGCTGGAGGTGTCTGGACGGGCAAATTTAACTCTCATTTCCCACCATGAAGAGGAATTAACCAAAGGCTCAGCGTGCCATGCCGGAACCACACTAGGGCCTGAAGCAATCCTGTGGTGTTGCGGCCAGCTCACAAGAAAGCGAGTTGAAGAAAGGAGCTCAGAGGCACTGTAATACACAAACTTGCAGAGTTAATAATGACAGCTATCGTCCAAAAATATATTGAAGGAAGGCTGCCAAGAGGACTTGAAAGCGAGGCAGAATTGCAGGAAACCGATTTCAGGAGGTAGACTGGAATTGCATGTAAAGTATAGGAAAAGAGGCAGAACGTCCACAATGATGCACTTGGCCATAAAGGGCGTATGCGTTTTTTCCCAGGAAAAAACGCATACGCCCTTTTTGGCCAACCAAGCAAGCTTGCAAAGGAAATCTGCACTACAATGAAGTCTCACTGCCCCCGGTCAAAAGGGCCATCTGAAAAAAGTGTAAAATCCAGAAAGGCAGGACAGGCCATGGAGAACTGGGAGCCTTGTTATGCTGATGGGCGGGATGTAAATTGCCAACAGCCACTCTGGAGAAGTGTATGGTGTTTCCTGAAACATCCAAAAAACAAAGCAACAGAGACTAGGGCACTTCCACTTATGGTCCTATAGTTTAGGGAAATTAAAATCAAAAAGACACAGCCACCCAAAAGCTTCGGCCGGCTCTCTTTACAAGAACCTCCTTTACGGTACAAGTTCAATATCACAGAAAGCGAAAAATGGATAAAGAAGTTGTGGTACTTACGTACAATGCAATATCACTCAGCAATGAAATCTATGTCATCAGGCCCGTAGCAGCATAATGAGTGGATTCAGGTACGATGATTCTAACTGAAATAAGTCACAAAGAAAAAGAAACATCATAAGATATCACTACTACACGGAATGTAAACTTGGCTACAAAGGAACTGAATTACAAAACAGAACAGTGTCTCAAATGTAGAAAACCAACTTATGCTTCCTTAAGGGGAAGGGTGAGTTGGGGTGCTGCATGAAACCAGAGATTGAAATTGGCACAGATACCGTTCCATAAGCCAAATATGTAATAGAAAAGAGCTACTCCTTGCTCAACGAAGTGGACTCAACACCCCATATTAAACGCCTAAGAATATACCTGACTAGTAAGAATCTTAAAACCTATGGATTTATATGTCTCCGAAAGAGAATCAAGCGTGTGTACAGCGGCATAAGCGCAGCAGTGATAGGATTGTTGAGGTTCGGTGAGCAAATGCAGACCCTTTGAAGTCATATTGCATGGTACCCATTCCATGGGTCTCAACTCTCCAGGTTTAAGGGATTCTTCCTTCAGCTAAAACATGCATGTGGAACCCAGAGTATGATCCATGGTGTGATCGGGAAACGTGTTCAAATGTTCCTCAGTTTTCGTTCCCTGGTACTCGGGTGCAACATTCCAGACGCTTTACTAACACTCTCCCCACTTGGAGAGTCAGTGCCTTTAACCTCCTGTTTGGCCCAGTTTGCAATTTCTGCGGAAGATGAACAGGAATAGGGAGAACCAATGAGAGACTAGGTGGAGGTGTATGGACGGGCAAATTTAACTCTCATTTCCCACCAGGAAGAGGAATTAACCAAAGGTTCAGCATGCCGTGCCAGAACCAAACTAGGGCCTGAAGCAATCCTGCAGTGTTGCGGCCAGCTCACAAGAAAGCGAGCTGAAGAAAGGAGCTCAGGGGCACTGTAATTCACAAACCTGCAGAGTAATAAATGACAGCTTTCGTCCAAAAATATATTGAAGGAAGGCTGCCAAGAGGACTTGAAAGCGGGGCAGAATTGCAGGAAACCGATTTCAAGAGGTAGACTGGAATTGCATGTAAAGCATAGGAAAAGAGGCAGAACGTCCACAATGATGCACTTGGCCAAAAAGGGCGTATGCGTTTTTTCCGGAATATATTCAGGAAAAAACGCATACGCACTTTTTGGCCAACCAAGCAAGCTTGCAAAGGAAATCTGCACTACAATGAAGTCTCACTGCCCCTGGTCAAAAGGGCTATCTGAAAAAAGTGTAAAATCCAGAAAGGCAAGACAGGCCATGGAGAACTGGGAGCCTTGTTATGCTGATGGGCGGGATGTAAATTGCCAGAAGCCACTCTGGAGAAGTGTATGTTGTTTCCTGAAACATCCAAAAAACAAAGCAACAGAGCCTAGGGCACTTCCACTTATGGTCCTATAGCTTAGGGAAATTAAAATCAAAAAGACACAACCACCCCAAAGTTTGGGCCGGCTCTGTTTACAAGAACCTCGTTTACGGTACAAGTTGAATATCACAGAAAGGGAAAAATGGATAAAGAAGTTGTGGTACTTACGTACAATGCAGTATCACACAGCAATGAAATCTATGTCATCAGGGCCGTAGCAGCATAATGAGTGGATTCAGGTACGATGATTCTAAGTGAAATAAGTCACACAGAAAAAGAAACATCATAAGGTATCACTAACACAGGGAATGTAAACTTGGCTACACAGGAACTGAATTACAAAACAGAACAGTGTCTCAAATGTAGAAAACCAACCTATGCTTGCTTAAGGGGAATGGTGAGTTGGGGTGCTGCATGAAACCAGAGATTGAAATTGGCACAGATACTGTTCCATAAGCCAAATATGTAATAGACAAGAGCTACTCCTTGCTCAACGAAGTGGACCCAACACCCCATATTAAACGCCTAAGAATATACCTGACTAGTAAGAATCTTAAAACCTATGGATTTATATGTCTCCGAAAGAGAATCAAGCGTGTGTACAGCGGCATAAGCGCAGCAGTGATACGACTGGTGAGGTTCGATGAGCAAACGCAGACCCTTTGAAGTCATATTGCATGGTAACCATTCCATGGGTCTCAACTCTCCATGTTTAAGGGATTCTTCCTTCAGCTAAAACATGCATGTGGAACCCAGAGTATGATTCACGGTGTGATCGGGAAACGTGTTCAAATGTGTCTCAGTTTTCGTCCCCTGGTACTCGGGTGCAACATTCCAGACGCTTTACTAACACTCTCCCCACTTGGAGAGTCAGTGCCTTTAACCTCCTGTTTGGCCCAGTTTGCAATTTCTGTGGAAAATGAACAGGAATAGGGAGAACCAATGAGAGACTAGGTGGACGTGTCTGGACGGGCAAATTTAACTCTCATTTCCCACCAGGAAGAGGAATTAACCAAAGGCTCAGCATGCCGTGCCGGAACCAAACTAGGGCCTGAAGCAATCCTGCGGTGTTGCGGCCAGCTCACAAGAAAGCGAGTTGAAGAAAGGAGCTCAGGGGCACTGTAATTCACAAACCTACAGAGTTATAAATGACAGCTATCTTCCTAAAATATATTGAAGTAAGGCTGCCAAGAGGAGTTGAAAGCGGGGCAGAATTGCAGGAAACCGATTTCAGGAGGTAGACTGGAATTGCATGTAAAGCATAGGAAAAGAAGCAGAACGTCCACAATGATGCACTTGGCCAAAAAGGGCGTATGCGTTTTTTCCTGAACGCATACGCCCTTTTTGGCCAACCAAGCAAGCTTGCAAAGGAAATCTGCACTACAATTAAGTCTCACTGCCCCCAGGTCAAAAGGGCTATCTGAAAAAAGTGTAAAATCCAGAAAAGCAGGACAGGCCATGGGGAACTGGGAGCCTTGTTATGCTGATCGGCGGGATGTAAATTGCCAACAGCCACTCTGGAGAAGTGTATGGTGTTCCCTGAAACATCTAAAAAACAAAGCAACAGAGCCTAGGGCACTTCCACTTATGGTCCTATAACTTAGGGAAATTAAAATCAAAAAGACACAGCCACCCCAAAGTTTGGGCCGGCTCTGTTTACAAGAACCTCGTTTACGGTACAAGTTTAATATCACAGAAAGCGAAAAATGGATAAAGAAGTTGTGGTAATTACGTACAATGCAATATCATTCAGCAATGAAATCTATGTCATCAGGCCCGTAGCAGCATAATTAGTGGATTCAGGTATGATGATTCTAAGTGAAATAAGTCACACAGAAAAAGAAATATCATAAGGTATCACTAATACACGGAATGTAAACTTGGCTACACAAGAACTGAATTACAAAACAGAACAGGGTCTCAAAAGTAGAAACCCAACTTATGCTTGCTTAAGTGGAAAGGTGAGTTGGGGTGGTGCATAAAACCAGAGATTGAAATTAGCACAGATACCGTTCCATAAGCCAAATATGTAATAGACAAGAGCTACTCCTTGTTCAACGAAGAGGACACAACACCCCATATTAAACGCCTAAGAATATACCTGACTAGTAAGAATCTTAAAACCTATGGATTTATATGTCTCCGAAAGAGAATCAAGCGTGTGTACAGCGGCATAAGTGCAGCAGTGATAGGATTGGTGAGGTTCGGTGAGCAAATGCAGACCCTTTGAAGTCATATTGCATGGTACCCATTCCATGGGTCTCAACTCTCCAGGTTTAAGGGATTCTTCCTTCAGCTAAAACATGCATGTGGAACCCAGAGTATGATCCACCGTGTGATCGGGAAACGTGTTCAAATGTGTCTCAGTTTTGGTCCCCTGGTACTCGGGTGCAACATTCCAGACGCTTTACTAACACTCTCCCCAGTTGGAGAGTCAGTGCCTTTAACCTCCTGTTTGGCCCAGTTTGCAATTTCTGCGGAAAATGAACAGGAATAAGGAGAAACAATGAGAGACTAGGTGGAGGTGTCTGGACGGGCAAATTTAACTCTCATTTCCCACCATGAAGAGGAATTAACCAAAGGCTCAGCGTGCCATGCCGGAACCACACTAGGGCTTGAAGCAATCCTGTGGTGTTGCGGCCAGCTCACAAGAAAGCGAGTTGAAGAAAGGAGCTCAGAGGCACTGTAATACACAAACTTGCAGAGTTAATAATGACAGCTATCGTCCAAAAATATATTGAAGGAAGGCTGCCAAGAGGACTTGAAAGCGAGGCAGAATTGCAGGAAACCGATTTCAGGAGGTAGACTGGAATTGCATGTAAAGTATAGGAAAAGAGGCAGAACGTCCACAATGATGCACTTGGCCATAAAGGGCGTATGCGTTTTTTCCCAGGAAAAAACGCATACGCCCTTTTTGGCCAACCAAGCAAGCTTGCAAAGGAAATCTGCACTACAATGAAGTCTCACTGCCCCCGGTCAAAAGGGCCATCTGAAAAAAGTGTAAAATCCAGAAAGGCAGGACAGGCCATGGAGAACTGGGAGCCTTGTTATGCTGATGGGCGGGATGTAAATTGCCAACAGCCACTCTGGAGAAGTGTATGGTGTTTCCTGAAACATCCAAAAAACAAAGCAACAGAGACTAGGGCACTTCCACTTATGGTCCTATAGTTTAGGGAAATTAAAATCAAAAAGACACAGCCACCCAAAAGCTTCGGCCGGCTCTCTTTACAAGAACCTCCTTTACGGTACAAGTTCAATATCACAGAAAGCGAAAAATGGATAAAGAAGTTGTGGTACTTACGTACAATGCAATATCACTCAGCAATGAAATCTATGTCATCAGGCCCGTAGCAGCATAATGAGTGGATTCAGGTACGATGATTCTAACTGAAATAAGTCACAAAGAAAAAGAAACATCATAAGATATCACTACTACACGGAATGTAAACTTGGCTACAAAGGAACTGAATTACAAAACAGAACAGTGTCTCAAATGTAGAAAACCAACTTATGCTTCCTTAAGGGGAAGGGTGAGTTGGGGTGCTGCATGAAACCAGAGATTGAAATTGGCACAGATACCGTTCCATAAGCCAAATATGTAATAGAAAAGAGCTACTCCTTGC
The DNA here is from genome assembly GCF_964270905.1 of Leucopleurus acutus. Lineage (NCBI taxonomy): Eukaryota > Metazoa > Chordata > Mammalia > Artiodactyla > Delphinidae > Leucopleurus > Leucopleurus acutus. The sequence continues at coordinate 101,833,872 of NC_139146.1, read as the reverse complement.
TCAACGAAGTGGACTCAACACCCCATATTAAACGCCTAAGAATATACCTGACTAGTAAGAATCTTAAAACCTATGGATTTATATGTCTCCGAAAGAGAATCAAGCGTGTGTACAGCGGCATAAGCGCAGCAGTGATAGGATTGGTGAGGTTCGGTGAGCAAATGCAGACCCTTTGAAGTCATATTGCATGGTACCCATTCCATGGGTCTCAACTCTCCAGGTTTAAGGGATTCTTCCTTCAGCTAAAACATGCATGTGGAACCCAGAGTATGATCCATGGTGTGATCGGGAAACGTGTTCAAATGTTCCTCAGTTTTCGTTCCCTGGTACTCGGGTGCAACATTCCAGACGCTTTACTAACACTCTCCCCACTTGGAGAGTCAGTGCCTTTAACCTCCTGTTTGGCCCAGTTTGCAATTTCTGCGGAAGATGAACAGGAATAGGGAGAACCAATGAGAGACTAGGTGGAGGTGTATGGACGGGCAAATTTAACTCTCATTTCCCACCAGGAAGAGGAATTAACCAAAGGTTCAGCATGCCGTGCCAGAACCAAACTAGGGCCTGAAGCAATCCTGCAGTGTTGCGGCCAGCTCACAAGAAAGCGAGCTGAAGAAAGGAGCTCAGGGGCACTGTAATTCACAAACCTGCAGAGTTATAAATGACAGCTTTCGTCCAAAAATATATTGAAGGAAGGCTGCCAAGAGGACTTGAAAGCGGGGCAGAATTGCAGGAAACCGATTTCAAGAGGTAGACTGGAATTGCATGTAAAGCATAGGAAAAGAGGCAGAACGTCCACAATGATGCACTTGGCCAAAAAGGGCGTATGCGTTTTTTCCGGAATATATTCAGGAAAAAACGCATACGCACTTTTTGGCCAACCAAGCAAGCTTGCAAAGGAAATCTGCACTACAATGAAGTCTCACTGCCCCTGGTCAAAAGGGCTATCTGAAAAAAGTGTAAAATCCAGAAAGGCAAGACAGGCCATGGAGAACTGGGAGCCTTGTTATGCTGATGGGCGGGATGTAAATTGCCAGAAGCCACTCTGGAGAAGTGTATGTTGTTTCCTGAAACATCCAAAAAACAAAGCAACAGAGCCTAGGGCACTTCCACTTATGGTCCTATAGCTTAGGGAAATTAAAATCAAAAAGACACAACCACCCCAAAGTTTGGGCCGGCTCTGTTTACAAGAACCTCGTTTACGGTACAAGTTGAATATCACAGAAAGGGAAAAATGGATAAAGAAGTTGTGGTACTTACGTACAATGCAGTATCACACAGCAATGAAATCTATGTCATCAGGGCCGTAGCAGCATAATGAGTGGATTCAGGTACGATGATTCTAAGTGAAATAAGTCACACAGAAAAAGAAACATCATAAGGTATCACTAACACAGGGAATGTAAACTTGGCTACACAGGAACTGAATTACAAAACAGAACAGGGTCTCAAATGTAGAAAACCAACTTATGCTTGCTTAAGGGGAATGGTGAGTTGGGGTGCTGCATGAAACCAGAGATTGAAATTGGCACAGATACCGTTCCATAAGCCAAATATGTAATAGACAAGAGCTACTCCTTGCTCAACGAAGTGGACTCAACACCCCATATTAAACGCCTAAGAATATACCTGACTAGTAAGAATCTTAAAACCTATGGATTTATATGTCTCCGAAAGAGAATCAAGCGTGTGTACAGCGGCATAAGCGCAGCAGTGATAGGATTGGTGAGGTTCGATGAGTAAATGCAGACCCTTTGAAGTCATATTGCATGGTACCCATTCCATGGGTCTCAACTCTCCAGGTTTAAGGGATTCTTCCTTCAGCTAAAACATGCATGTGGAACCCAGAGTATGATCCACCGTGTGATCAGGAAACGTGTTCAAATGTGCCTCAGTTTTCGTTCCCTGGTACTCGGGTGCAACATTCCAGACGCTTTACTAACACTCTCCCCACTTAGAGAGTCAGTGCCTTTAACCTCCTGTTTGGCCCAGTTTGCAATTTCTGCGGAAGATGAACAGGAAGAGGGAGAACCAATGAGAGACTAGCTGGAGCTGTCAGGACGGGCAAATTTAACTCTCATTTCCCACCAGGAAGAGGAATTAACCAAAGGCTCAGCATGCGATGCCGGAACCAAACTAGGGCCTGAAGCAATCCTGCGGTGTTGCGGCCAGCTCACAAGAAAGCGAGTTGAAGAAAGGAGCTCAGGGTCACTGTCATTCACAATCCTGCAGAGTTATAAATGACAGCTATTGTCCGAAAATATATTGAAGGAAGGCTGCCAAGAGGAGTTGAAAGCGGGGCAGAATTGCAGGAAACCGATTTCAGGAGGTAGATTGGAATTGCATGTAAAGCATAGGAAAAGAGGCAGAACGTCCACAATGATGCACTTGGCCAAAAAGGGCATATGTGTTTTTTCCTGAATATATACAGGAAAAAATGCATACGCCCGTTTTGGCCAACCAAGCAAGCTTGCAAAGGAAATCTGCACTACAATGAAGTATCACTGCCCCCCTGTCCAAAAGGCCATCTGAAAAAAGTGTAAAATCCAGAAAGGCAGGACAGGGTATGGAGAACTGGGAGCCTTGTTATGCTGATGGGCAGGATGTAAATTGCCAACAGCCACTCTGGAGAAGTGTATGGTGTTTCCTGAAACATCCAAAAAACAAAGCAACAGAGCCTAGGGCACTTCCTCTTATGGTCCTATAGCTTAGGGAAATTAAAATAAAAAAGACACAGCCACCCCAAATTTTGGGCCGGCTCTGTTTACAACAACCTCGTTTACGGTACAAGTTCAATATCACAGAAAGCGAAAAATGGATAAAGAAGTTGTGGTACTTACGTACAATGCAATATCACTCAGCAATGAAATCTATGTCATCAGGGCGGTAGCAGCATAATGAGTGGATTCAGGTACGATGATTCTAAGTGAAATAAGTCACACAGAAAAAGAAACATCATAAGATATCACTACTACACGGAATGTAAACTTGGCTACACAGGAACTGAATTACAAAACAGAAAATGGTCTCAAATGTAGAAAACCAACTTATGCTTGCTTAAGGGGAAAGGTGAGTTGGGGTGCGGCATAAAACCAGAGATTGAAATTAGCACAGATACCGTTCCATAAGCCAAATATGTAATAGACAAGAGCTACTCCTTGCTCAACGAAGTGGACTCAACACCCCATATTAAACGCCTAAGAATATACCTGACTAGTAAGAATCTTAAAACCTATGGATTTATATGTCTCCGAAAGAGAATCAAGCATGTGTACAGTGGCATAAACGCAGCAGTGATAGGATTGGTGAGGTTCGGTGAGCAAATGCAGACTCTTTGCAGTCATATTGCATGGCATCCATTCCATGGGTCTCAACTCTCCAGTTTTAAGGGATTCTTCCTTCAGCTAAAACATGCATGTGGAACCCAGAGTATGATCCACCGTGTGATCGGGAAACGTGTTCAAATGTGTCTCAGATTTCGTCCCCTGGTACTCGGGTGCAACATTCCACACGCTTTACTAACACTCTCCCCACTTGGAGAGTCAGTGCCTTTAACCTCCTGTTTGGCCCAGTTTGCAATTTCTGTGGAAAATGAACAGGAATAGGGAGAACCAATGAGAGACTAGGTGGAGGTGTCCAGACGGGCAAATTTAACTCTCATTTCCCAGCAGGAAGAGGAATTAACCAAAGGCTCAACATGCCATGCCGGAACCAAACTAGGGCCTGAAGCAATCCTGTGGTGTTGCGGCCAGCTCACAAGAAAGCGAGTTGAAGAAAGGAGCTCAGGGGCACTGTAATTCACAAACCTGCAGAGTTATAAATGACAGCTATCGTCCAAAAATATATTGAAGGAAGGCTGCCAAGAGGAGTTGAAAGTGGGGCAGAATTGCAGGAAACCGATTTCAGGAGGTAGACTGGAATTGCATGTAAAGCATAGGAAAAGAGGCAGAACGTCCACAATGATGCACTTGGCCAAAAAGGGCGTATGCGTTTTTTCCTGAATATATTCAGGAAAAAACGCATACGCCCTTTTTGGCCAACCAAGCAAGCTTGCAAAGGAAATCTGCACTACAATGAAGTCTCACTGCCCCCCTGTCAAAAGGGCCATCTGAAAAAAGTGTAAAATCCAGAAAGGCAGGACAGGGTATGGAGAACTGGGAGCCTTGTTATGCTGATGGGCGGGATGTAAATTGCCAACAGCCACTCTGGAGAAGTGTATGGTGTTTCCTGAAACATCCAAAAAACAAAGCAACAGAGCCTAGGGCACTTCCACTTATGGTCCTATAGCTTAGGGAAATTAAAATCAAAAAGACACAGCCACCCCAAAGTTTGGGACGGCTCTGTTTACAAGAACATCGTTTACGGTACAAGTTCAATATCACAGAAAGCGAAAAATGGATAAAGAAGTTGTGGTACTTACGTACAATGCAATATCACTCAGCATTGAAATCTATGTCATCAGTCCAGTAGCAGCATAATGAGTGGATTCAGGTACGATGATTGTAAGAGAAATAAGTCACACAAAAAAAGAAACATCATAAGATATCACTACTACACGGAATGTAAACTTGGCTACAAAGGAACTGAATTACAAAACAGAACAGGGTCTCAAATGTAGAAAACCAACTTATGCTTGCTTAAGGGGAAAGGTGAGTTGGGGTGCTGCATAAAACCAGAGATTGAAATTAGCACAGATACTGTTCCATAAGCCAAATATGTAATAGACAAGAGCTACTCCTTGCTCAATGAAGTGGACTCAACACCCCATATTAAACGCCTAAGAATATACCTGACTAGTAAGAATCTTAAAACCTATGGATGTATATGTCTCCGAAAGAGAATCAAACGTCTGTACAGCGGCATAAACGCAGCAGTGATAGGATTGTTGAGGTTCGGTGAGCAAATGCAGACCCTTTGAAGTCATATTGCATGGTACCCATTCCATGGGTCTCAACTCTCCAGGTTTAAGGGATTCTTCTTTCAGCTAAAATATGCATGGGTAACTCAGAGTATGATACACGGTGTGATCGGGAAACCTGTTTAAATGTGTCTCAGTTTTCGTCCTGTGGTACTCGGGTGCAACATTCCAGACGCTTTACTAACACTCTCCCCACTTGGAGAGTGAGTGCCTTTAACCTCCTGTTTGGCCCAGTTTGCAATTTCTGCGTAAGATGAACAGGAATAGTGAGAACCAATGAGAGACTAGGTGGAGGTGTCTGGATGGGCAAATTTAACTCTCATTTCCCACCAGGAAGAGGAATTAACCAAAGGCTCAGCGTGTCGTGCCGGAACCAAACAAGGGCCTGAAGAAATCCTGCGGTGTTGCGGCCAGCTCACAAGAAAGCGAGTTGAAGAAAGGGGCTCAGCGGCACTGTAATTCACAAACCTGCAGAGTTATAAATGACAGCTATCTTCCAAAAATATATTGAAGTAAGGCTGCCAAGAGGAGTTGAAAGCGGGGCAGAATTGCAGGAAACCGATTTCAGGAGGTAGACTGGAATTGCATGTAAAGCATAGGAAAAGAGGCAGAACGTCCACAATGATGCACTTGGCCAAAAAGGGCGTATGCGTTTTTTCCGGAATATATTCAGGTAAAAACGCATACGCCCTTTTTGGCCAACCAAGCAAGCTTGCAAAGGAAATCTGCACTACAATGAAGTCTCACTGCCCCCTGGTCAAAAGGGCCATCTGAAAAAAGTGTAAAATCCAGAAAGGCAGGACAGGCCCTGGAGAACTGGAAGACTTGTTATGCTGATGGGCGGGATGTAAATTGCCAGAAGCCACTCTGGAGAAGTGTATGGTGTTTCCTGAAACATCCAAAAAACAAAGCAACAGAGCCTAGGGCATTTCCACTTATGGTCCTATAGTTTAGGGAAATTAAAATCAAAAAGACACAGCCACCCCAAAGTTTGGGCCGGCTCTGTTTACAAGAACCTCGTTTACGGTACAAGTTCAATATCACAGAAAGCGAAAAATGGATAAAGAAGTTGTGGTAATTACGTACAATGCAATATCACTCAGCAATGAAATCTATGTCATCAGGCCCGTAGCAGCATAATGAGTGGATTCAGGTACGATGATTCTATGTGAAATAAGTCACACAGAAAAAGAAATATCATAAGGTATCACTAATACACGGAATGTAAACTTGGCTACACAAGAACTGAATTACAAAACAGAATAGGGTTTCAAAAGTAGAAACCCAACTTATGCTTGCTTAAGTGGAAAGGTGAGTTGGGGTGGTGCATAAAACCAGAGATTGAAATTAGCACAGATACTGTTCCATAAGCCAAATATGTAATAGACAAGAGCTACTCCTTGCTCAACGAAGTGGACTCAACTCCCCATATTAATCGCCGAAGAATATACCTGACTAGTAAGAATCTTAAAACCTATGGATATATATGTCTCCGAATGAGAATCAAGCATGTGTACAGCGGCATAAACGCAGCAGTGATAGGATTGTTGAGGTTCGGTGAGCAAATGGAGACCCTTTGAAGTCATATTGCATGGTACCCATTCCATGGGTCTCAACTCTCCAGGTTTAAGGGATTCTTCCTTCAGCTAAAACATGCATGTGGAACCCAGAGTATGATCCACCGTGTGATCGGGAAACGTGTTCAAATGTGTCTCAGTTTTCGTCCCCTGGTACTCGGGTGCAACATTCCAGATACTTTACTAACACTCTCCCCACTTGGAGAGTCAGTGCCTTTAACCTCCTGTTTGGACCAGTTTGCAATTTCTGCGTAAGATGAACAGGAATAGGGAGAACCAATAAGAGACTAGGTGGAGGTATCTGGACGGGCAAATTTAACTCTCATTTCCCACCAGGAAGAGGAATTAACCAAAGGCTCAGCGTGGAATGCCAGAAGCACACTAGGGCCTGAAGCAATCCTGCGGTATTGCGGCCAGCTCACAAGAAAGCGAGTTGAAAGAAGGAACTCAGGGGCACTGTAATTCACAAACCTGCAGAGTTATAAATGACAGCTTTCGTCCAAAAATATATTGAAGGAAGGCTGCCAAGAGGACTTGAAAGCGGGGCAGAATTGCAGGAAACCGATTTCAGGAGGTAGACTGCAATTGCATGTAAAGCATAGGAAAAGAGGCAGAACGTCCACAATGATGCACTTGGCCAAAAAGGTCGTATGCGTTTTTTCCGGAATATATTCAGGAAAAAACGCATACGCCCTTTTTGGCCAACCAAGCAAGCTTGCAAAGGAAATCTGCACTACAATGAAGTCTCACTGCCCCCTGGTCAAAAGGGCTATCTGAAAAAAGTGTAAAATCCAGAAAGGCAGGACAGGCCATGGAGAACTGGGAGTCTTGTTATGCTGATGGGCGGGATGTAAATTGCCAACACCCACTCTGGAGAAGTGTATGTTGTTTCCTGAAACATCCAAAAAACAAAGCAACAGAGCCTAGGGCACTTCCACTTATGGTCCTATAGCTTAGGGAAATTAAAATCAAAAAGACACAGCCACCCCAAAGTTTGGGCCGGCTCTGTTTACAAGAACCTCGTTTACGGTACAAGTTGAATATCACAGAAAGCCAAAATGGATAAACAAGTTGTGGTACTTACGTACAATGTAGTATCACACAGCAATGAAATCTATGTCATCAGTCCAGTAGCAGCATAATGAGTGGATTCAGGTACGATGATTGTAAGTGAAATAAGTCACACAGAAAAAGAAACATCATAAGGTATCACTAATACACGAAATGTAAACTTGGCTACAAAGGAACTGAATTACAAAACAGAACAGTGTCTCAAATGTAGAAAACCAACTTATGCTTGCTTAAGGGGAAAGGTGAGTTGGGGTGCTGCATAAAACCAGAGATTGAAATTAGCACAGATACTGTTCCATAAGCCAAATATGTAACAGACAAGAGCTACTCCTTGCTCAACGAAGTGGACTCAACACCCCATATTAAACGCCTAAGAATATACCTGACTAGTAAGAATCTTAAAACCTATGGATTTATATGTCTCCGAAAGAGAATCAAACGTCTGTACAGCGGCATAAACGCAGCAGTGATAGGATTGGTGAGGTTCGGTGAGCAAATGCAGACGCTTTGAAGTCATATTGCATGGTACCCATTCCATGGTTCTCAACTCTCCAGGTTTAAGCGATTCTTCCTTCAGCTAAACATGCATGTGGAACACAGAGTATGATCCACCGTGTGATCGCGAAACGTGTTCAAATGTGTCTCAGTTTTCGTCCCCTGGTACTCGGCTGCAACATTCCAGACGCTTTACTAACACTCTCCCCACTTGGAGAGTCAGTGCCTTTCACCTCCTGTTTGGCCCAGTTTGCAATATCTGCGTAAGATGAACAGGAATAGGGAGAACCAATGAGAGACTAGGTGGAGGTGTCTGGACGGGCAAATTTAACTCTCATTTCCCACCAGGAAGAGGAAGTAACCAAAGGCTCAGCATGTCGTGCCGGAACCAAACTAGTGCCCAAAGCAATCCTGCGGTGTTGCGGTCAGCTCACAAGAAAGCGAGTTGAAGAAAGGAGCTCAGTGGCACTGTAATTCACAAACCTGCAGTGTTATAAATGACAGCTATCTTCCAAAAATATATTGAAGTAAGGCTGCCAAGAGTAGTTTAGAGCGGGGCAGAATTGCAGGAAACCGATTTCAGGAGGTAGACTGGAATTGCATGTAAAGCATAGGAGAAGAGGCAGAACGTCCACAATGATGCACTTGGCCAAAAAGGGCGTATGCGTTTTTTCCTGAATATATTCAGGAGAAAACGCATACGCCCTTTTTGGCCAACCAAGCAAGCTTGCAAAGGAAATCTGCACTACAATGAAGTCTCACTGCCCCCGGTCAAAAGGGCCATCTGAAAAAAGTGTAAAATCCAGAAAAGCAGGAGAGGCCCTGGAGAACTGGGAGACTTGTTATCCTGATGGGCGGGATGTAAATTGCCAGTAGCCACTCTGGAGAAGTGTATGGTGTTTCCTGAAACATCCAAAAAACAAAGCAACAGAGCCTAGGGCACTTCCACTTATGGTCCTATAGCTTAGGGAAATTAAAATCAAAAAGACACAGCCACCCCAAAGTTTGGGCCGGCTCCGTTTACAAGAACCTCGTTTACGGTACAAGTTGAATATCACAGAAAGCGAAAAATGGATAAAGAAGTTGTGGTACTTACGTACAATGCAGTATCACACAGCAATGAAATCTATGTCATCAGGGCCGTAGCAGCATAATGAGTGGATTCAGGTACGATGATTCTAAGTGAAATAAGTCACACAGAAAAAGAAACATCATAAGGTATCACTAACACAGGGAATGTAAACTTGGCTACACAGGAACTGAATTACAAAACAGAACAGTGTCTCAAATGTAGAAAACCAACTTATGCTTGCTTAAGGGGAATGGTGAGTTGGGGTGCTGCATGAAACCAGAGATTGAAATTGGCACAGATACCATTCCATAAGCCAAATATGTAATAGACAAGAGCTACTCCTTGCTCAAGGAAGTGGACTCAACACCCCATATTAAACGCCTAAGAATATACCTGACTAGTAAGAATCTTAAAACCTATGGATTTATATGTCTCCGAAAGAGAATCAAGCGTGTGTACAGCGGCATAAGCGCAGCAGTGATACGACTGGTGAGGTTCGATGAGCAAACGCAGACCCTTTGAAGTCATATTGCATGGTACCCATTCCATGGGTCTCAACTCTCCAGGTTTAAGGGATTCTTCCTTCAGCTAAACATGCATGTGGAACCCAGAGTATAATTCACGGTGTGATCGGGAAATGTGTTCAAATGTGTCTCAGTTTTCGTCCCCTGGTACTCGGGTGCAACATTCCAGACGCTTTACTAACACTCTCCCCACTTATAGAGTCAGTGCCTTTAACCTCCTGTTTGGCCCAGTTTGCAATTTCTGTGGAAAATTAACAGGAATAGGGAGAACCAATGAGAGACTAGCTGGAGGTATCTGGACGGGCAAATTTAACTCTCATTTCCCACCAGGAAGAGGAATTAACCAAAGGCTCAGCGTGGCATGCCAGAAGCACACTAGGGCCTGAAGCAATCCTGCGGTGTTGCGGCCAGCTCACAAGAAAGCGAGTTGAAGGAAGGAACTCAGGGGCACTGTAATTCACAAACCTGCAGAGTTATAAATGACAGCTTTCGTCCAAAAATATATTGAAGGAAGGCTGCCAAGAGGACTTGAAAGCGGGGCAGAATTGCAGGAAATCGATTTCAGGAGGTAGACTGGAATTGCATGTAAAGCATAGGAAAAGAGGCAGAACGTCCACAATGATGCACTTGGCCAAAAAGGTCGTATGCGTTTTTTCCGGAATATATTTAGGAAAAAACGCATACGCCCTTTTTGGCCAACCAAGCAAGCTTGCAAAGGAAATCTGCACTACAATGAAGTCTCACTGCCCCCTGGTCAAAAGGGCTATCTGAAAAAAGTGTAAAATCCAGAAAGGCAGGACAGGCCATGGAGAACTGGGAGCCTTGTTATGCTGATGGGCGGGATGTAAATTGCCAACACCCACTCTGGAGAATTGTATGTTGTTTCCTGAAACATCCAAAAAACAAAGCAACAGAGCCTAGGGCACTTCCACTTATGGTCCTATAGCTTAGGGAAATTAAAATCAAAAAGACACAGCCACCCCAAAGTTTGGGCCGGCTCTGTTTACAAGAACCTCATTTACGGTACAAGTTGAATATCACAGAAAGCGAAAAATGGATAAAGAAGTTGTGGTAATTACGTACAATGCAGTATCACACAGCAATGAAATCTAGGTCATCAGGGCCGTAGCAGCATAATGAGTGGATTCAGGTACGATGATTCTAAGTGAAATAAGTCACACAGAAAAAGAAACATCATAAGGTATCACTAACACACGGAATGTAAACTTGGCTACACAGGAACTGAATTACAAAACAGAACAGGATCTCAAATGTAGAAAACCAACTTATGCTTGCTTAAGGGGAATGGTGGTTTGGGGTGCTGCATGAAACCAGAGATTGAAATTGGCACAGATACCGTTCCATAAGCCAAATATGTAATAGACAAGAGCTACTCCTTGCTCAACGAAGTGGACTCAACACCCCATATTAAACGCCTAAGAATATACCTGACTAGTAAGAATCTTAAAACCTATGGATTTATATGTCTCCGAAAGAAAATCAAGCGTGTGTACAGCGGCATAAGCGCAGCAGTGATAGGATTGGTGAGGTTTGATGAGCAAATGCAGACCCTTTGAAGTCATATTGCATGGTACCCATTCCATGGGTCTCAACTCTCCAGTTTTAAGGGTTTCTTCCTTCAGCTAAACATGCATGTGGAACCCAGAGTATGATCCACTGTGTGATCGGGAAACGTGTTCAAATGTGTCTCAGTTTTCGTCCCCTGGTATTCGGGTGCAACATTCCAGACGGTTTACTAACACTCTCCCCACTTGGAGAGTGAGTGCCTTTCACCTCCTGTTTGGCCCAGTTTGCAATTTCTGCGTAAGATGAACAGGAATAGGGAGAACCAATGAGAGACTAGGTGGAGGTGTCTGGACGGGCAAATTTAACTCTCATTTCCCACCAGGAAGAGGAATTAACCAAAGGCTCAGCATGTCATGCCGGAACCAAACTAGGGCCTGAAGCAATCCTGCGGTGTTGCGGTCAGCTCACAAGAAAGCGAGTTGAAGAAAGGATCTCAGCGGCAATGTAATTCACAAACCTGCAGTGTTATAAATGACAGCTATCTTCCAAAAATATATTGAAGTAAGGCTGCCAAGAGGAGTTGAAAGCGGGGCAGAATTGCAGGAAACCGATTTCAGGAGGTAGACTGGAATTGCATGTAAAGCATAGGAAAAGAGGCAGAACGTCCACAATGATGCACTTGGCCAAAAAGGGCGTATGCGTTTTTTCCTGAATATATTCAGGAAAAAACGTATACGCCCTTTTTGGCCAACCAAGCAAGCTTGCAAAGGAAATCTGCACTACAATGAAGTCTCACTTCCCCTGGTCAAAAGGGCCATCTGAAAAAAGTGTAAAATCCAGAAAGGCAGGACAGGCCCTGGAGAACTGGGAGACTTGTTATGCTGATGGGCGGGATGTAAATTGCCAGAAGCCACTCTGGAGAAGTGTATGGTGTTTCCTGAAACATCTAAAAAACAAAGCAACAGAGCCTAGGGCACTTCCACTTATGGTCCTATAGCTTAGGGAAATTAAAATCAAAAAGACACAGCCACCCCAAAGTTTGGGCCGGCTCTGTTTACAAGAACCTCGTTTACGGTACAAGTTTAATATCACAGAAAGCGAAAAATGGATAAAGCAGTTGTGGTAATTACGTACAATGCAATATCATTCAGCAATGAAATCTATGTCATCAGGCCTGTAGCAGCATAATGAGTGGATTCAGGTACGATGATTCTAAGTGAAATAAGTCACACAGAAAAAGAAATATCATAAGGTATCACTAATACACGGAATGTAAACTTGGCTACACAAGAACTGAATTACAAAACAGAACAGGGTCTCAAATGTAGAAAACCAACTTATGCTTGCTTAAGGGGAATGGTGAGTTGGGGTGCTTCATGAAACCAGAGATTGAAATTGGCACAGATACCGTTCCATAAGCCAAATATGTAATAGACAAGAGCTACTCCTTGCTCAACGAAGTGGACTCAACACCCCATATTAAACGCCTAAGAATATACCTGACTAGTAAGAATCTTAAAACCTATGGATTTATATGTCTCCGAAAGAGAATCAAGCATGTGTACAGCGGCATAAGCGCAGCAGTGATACGACTGGTGAGGTTCGATGAGCAAACGCAGACCCTTTGAAGTCATATTGCATGGTACCCATTCCATGGGTCTCAACTCTCCATGTTTAAGGGATTCTTCCTTCAGCTAAAATATGCATGTGTAACCCAGAGTATGATTCACGGTGTGATCGGGAAACGTGTTCAAATGTGTCTCAGTTTTCGTCCCCTGGTACTAGGGTGCAACATTCCAGAGGCTTTACTAACACTCTCCCCACTTATAGAGTCAGTGCCTTTAACCTCCTGTTTGGCCCAGTTTGCAATTTCTGTGGAAAATGAACAGGAATAGGGAGAACCAATGAGAGAATAGGTGGACGTGTCTGGACGGGCAAATTTAACTCTCATTTCCCACCAGGAAGAGGAATTAACCAAAGGCTCAGCATGCCGTGCCGGAACCAAACTAGGGTCTGAAGTAATCCTGCGGTGTTTCGGCCAGCTCACAAGAAAGCGAGTTGAAGAAAGGAGCTCAGGGGCACTGTCATTCACAAACCTGCAGAGTTATAAATGACAGCTATCTTCCAAAAATATATTGAAGTAAGGCTGCCAAGAGGAATTGAAAGCGGGGCAGAATTGCAGGAAACCGATTTCAGGAGGTAGACTGGAATTGCATGTAAAGCATAGGAAAAGAGGTAGAACGTCCACAATGATGCACTTGGCCAAAAAGGGTGTATGCGTTTTTTCATGCATATATTCAGGAAAAAACGCATACGCCCTTTTTGGCCAACCAAGCAAGCTTGCAAAGGAAATCTGCACTACAATGAAGTCTCACTTCTCCCCGGTCAAAACGGCCATCTGAAAAAAGTGTAAAATCCAGAAAGGCAGGACAGGCCCTGGAGAACTGGAAGACTTGTTATGCTGATGGGCGGGATGTAAATTGCCAGAAGCCACTCTGGAGAAGTGTATGGTGTTTCCTGAAACATCCAAAAAACAAAGCAACAGAGCCTAGGGCACTTCCACTTATGGTCCTATAGCTTAGGGAAATTAAAATCAAAAAGACACAGCCACCCCAAAGTTTGGGCCGGCTCTGTTTACAAGAACCTCGTTTACGGTACAAGTTGAATATCACAGAAAGCGACAAATGGATAAAGATGTTGTGGTACTTACGTACAATGCAGTATCACACAGCAATGAAATCTATGTCATCAGGGCCGTAGCAGCATAATGAGTGGATTCAGGTACGATGATTCTAAGTGAAATAAGTCACACAGAAAAAGAAACATCATAAGGTATCACTAACACAGGGAATGTAAACTTGGCTACACAGGAACTGAATTACAAAACAGAACAGTGTCTCAAATGTAGAAAACCAACTTATGCTTGCTTAAGGGGAATGGTGAGTTGGGGTGCTGCATGAAACCAGAGATTGAAATTGGCACAGATACTGTTCCATAAGCCAAATATGTAATAGACAAGAGCTACTCTTTGCTCAACGTAGTGGACTCAACACCCCATATTAAACGCCTAAGAATATACCTGACTAGTAAGAATCTTAAAACCTATGGATTTATATGTCTCCGAAAGAGAATCAAGCGTGTGTACAGCGGCATAAGCGCAGCAGTGATACGACTGGTGAGGTTCGATGAGCAAACGCAGACCCTTTGAATTCATATTGCATGGTACCCATTCCATGGGTCTCAACTCTCCATGTTTAAGGGATTCTTCCTTCAGCTAAAACATGCATGTGGAACCCAGAGTATGATTCACGGTGTGATCGGGAAACGTGTTCAAATGTGTCTCAGTTTTCGTCCCCTTGTACTCGGGTGCAACATTCCAGACGCTTTACTAACACTCTCCCCACTTGGAGAGTCAGTGCCTTTAACCTCCTGTTTGGCCCAGTTTGCAATTTCTGTGGAAAATGAACAGGAATAGGGAGAACCAATGAGAGACTAGGTGGACGTGTCTGGACGGGCAAATTTAACTCTCATTTCCCACCAGGAAGAGGAATTAACCAAAGGCTCAGCATGCCGTGCCGGAACCAAACTAGGGCCTGAAGCAATCCTGCGGTGTTGCGGCCAGCTCACAAGAAAGCGAGTTGAAGAAAGGAGCTCAGGGGCACTGTAATTCACAAACCTGCAGAGTTATAAATGACAGCTATCTTCCAAAAATATATTGAAGTAAGGCTGCCAAGAGGACTTGAAAGCGGGGCAGAATTGCAGGAAACCGATTTCAGGAGGTAGACTGGAATTGCATGTAAAGCATAGGAAAAGAGGCAGAACGTCCACAATGATGCACTTGGCCAAAAAGGGCGTATGCGTTTTTTCCTGAATATATTCAGGAAAAAACGCATACGCCCTTTTTGGCCAACCAAGCAAGCTTGCAAAGGAAATCTGCACTACAATGAAGTCTCACTGCCCCCAGGTCAAAAAGGCTATCTGAAAAAAGTGTAAAATCCAGAAAAGCAGGACAGGCCATGGGGAACTGGGAGCCTTGTTATGCTGATGGGCGGGATGTAAATTGCCAACAGCCACTCTGGAGAAGTGTATGGTGTTCCCTGAAACATCTAAAAAACAAAGTAACAGAGCCTAGGTCACTTCCACTTATGGTCCTATAACTTAGGGAAATTAAAATCAAAAAGACACAGCCACCCCAAAGTTTGAGCCGGCTCTGTTTACAAGAACCTCATTTACGGTACAAGTTTAATATCACAGAAAGCGAAAAATGGATAAAGAAGTTGTGGTAATTACGTACAATGCAATATCATTCAGCAATGAAATCTATGTCATCAGGCCCGTAGCAGCATAATGAGTGGATTCAGGTACGATGATTCTAACTGAAATAAGTCACACAGAAAAAGAAACATCATAAGTTATCACTACTACACGGAATGTAAACTTGGCTACACAGGAACTGAATTACAAAACAGAACAGTGTCTCAAATGTAGAAAACCAACTTATGCTTGCTTAAGGGAAAAGGTGAGTTGGGGTGCGGCATAAAACCAGAGATTGAAATTAGCACATATACTGTTCCATAAGCCAAATATGTAATAGACAAGAGCTACTCCTTGCTCAACGAAGTGGACTCAACACCCCATATTAAACGCCTAAGAATATACCTGACTAGTAAGAATCTTAAAACCTATGGATTTATATGTCTCCGAAAGAGAATCAAGCGTGTGTACAGTGTCATAAACGCAGCAGTGATAGGATTGGTGAGGTTCGGTGAGCAAATGCAGACTCTTTGAAGTCATATTGCATGGTACCCATTCCATTGGTCTCAACTCTCCAGGTTTAAGGGATTCTTCCTTCAGCTAAAACATGCATGTGGAACCCAGAGTATGATCCACCGTGTGATCGGGAAACGTGTTCAAATGTGTCTCAGTTTTCGTCCCCTGGTACTCGGGTGCAACATTCCAGACGCTTTATTAACACTCTCCCCACTTGGAGAGTCAGTGCCTTTAACCTCCTGTTTGGCCCAGTTTGCAATTTCTGCGTAAGATGAACAGGAAGAGGGAGAACCAATGAGAGACTAGCTGGAGGTGTCTGGACCGACAAATTTAACTCTCATTTCCTACCAGGAAGAGGAATTAACCAAAGGCTCAGCATGCGATGCTGAAACCAAACTAGGGCCTGAAGCAATCCTGCGGTGTTGCGGTCAGCTCACAAGAAAGCGAGTTGAAGAAAGGAGCTCAGGGGCACTGTAATTCACAAACCTGCAGAGTTATAAATGACAGCTATCTTCCAAAAATATATTGAAGGAAGGCTGCCAATAGGACTTGAAAGCGGGGCAGAATTGCAAGAAACCGATTTCAGGAGGTAGACTGGAATTGCATGTAAAGCATAGGAAAAGAGGCAGAACGTCCACAATGATGCACTTGGCCAGAAAGGGCGTATGCGTTTTTTCCCAGGAAAAAACGCATACGCCCGTTTTGGCCAACCAAGCAAGCTTGCAAAGGAAATCTGCACTACAAGGAAGTCTCACTGCACCCGGTCAAAAGGGCCATCTGAAAAAAGTGTAAAATCCAGAAAGGCAGGACAGGCCATGGAGAACTGGGAGCCTTGTTATGCTGATGGGCGGGATGTAAATTGCCAACACCCACTCTGGAGAAGTGTATTGTGTTTCCTGAAACATCTAAAAAACAAAGCAACAGATCCTAGGGCACTTCTACTTATGGTCCTATAGCTTAGGGAAATTAAAATCAAAAACACACAGCCACCCCAAAGTTTGGGCCGGCTCTGTTTACAAGAACCTCGTTTACGGTACAAGTTGAATATCACAGAAAGCAAAAAATGGATAAAGAAGTTGTGGTACTTACGTACAATGCAATATCACTCAGCAATGAAATCTATGTCATCAGGCTCGTAGCAGCATAATGAGTGGATTCAGGTACGATGATTCTAAGTGAAATAAGTCACACAGAAAAAGAAACATCATAAGATATCACTACTACACGGAATGTAAACTTGGCTACACAGGAACTGAATTACAAAACAGAACAGGGTGTCAAATGTAGAAAACCAACTTATGCTTACTTAAGTGGAAAGGTGAGTTGGGGTGCTTCATAAAACCAGAGATTGAAATTAACACAGATACCGTTCCATAAGCCAAATATGTAATAGACAAGAGCTACTCCTTGCTCAACGAAGTGGACTCAACACCCCATATTAAACGCCTAAGAATATACCTGACTAGTAAGAATCTTAAAACCTATGGATTTATATGTCTCCGAAAGAGGATCAAGCGTGTGTACAGCGGCATAAACGCAGCAGTGATAGGATTGGTGAGGTTCGGTGAGCAAATGCAGACCCTTTGAATTCATATTGCATGGTACCCATTCCATGGGTCTCAACTCTCCATGTTTAAGGGATTCTTCCTTCAGCTAAAACATGCATGTGGAACCCAGAGTATGATCCACCGTGTGATCGGAAAACGTGTTCAAATGTGTCTCAGTTTTCGTCCCCTGGTACTCGGGTGCAACATTCCAGACGCTTTACTAACACTCTCCCCACTTGGAGAGTCGGTGCCATTAACCTCCTGTTTGGCCCAGTTTGCAATTTCTGTGGAAAATGAACAGGAATAGGGAGAACCAATGAGAGACTAGGTGGAGGTGTCTGGACGCGCAAATTTAACTCTCATTTCCCACCAGGAAGAGGAATTAACCAAAGGCTCAACATGCCATGCCGGAACCAAAGTAGGGCCGGAAGCAATCCTGCGGTGTTGCGGCCAGCTCACAAGAAAACGAGTTGAAGAAAGGAGCTCAGGGGCACTGTAATTCACAAACCTGCAGAGTTATAAATGACAGCTATCTTCCAAAAATATATTGAAGTAAGGCAGCCAAGAATAGTTGAAAGCGGGGCAGAATTGCAGGAAACCGATTTCAGGAGGTAGACTGGAATTGCATGTAAAGCATAGGAAAAGAGGCAGAACGTCCACAATGATGCACTTGGCCAAAAAGGGCGTATGCGTTTTTTCCTGAATATATTCAGGAAAAAACGCATACGCCCTTTTTGGCCAACCAAGGAAGCTTGCAAAGGAAATCTGCACTACAATGAAGTCTCACCGCCCCCTGGTCAAAAGGGCCATCTGAAAAAAGTGTAAAACCCAGAAAGGCAGGACAGGCCATGGAGAACTGGGAGCCTTGTTATGCTGATGGGCGGGATGTAAATTGCCAGCAGCCACTCTGGAGAAGTGTATGGTGTTTCCTGAAACATCCAAAAAACAAAGCAACAGAGCCTAGGGCACTTCCACTTATGGTCCTATAGCTTAGGGAAATTAAAATCAAAAAGACACAGCCACCCCAAAGTTTGGGACGGCTCTGTTTACAAGAACCTCGTTTACGGTACAAGTTGAATATCACAGAAAGCGAAAAATGGATAAAGAAGTTTTGGTACTTACGTACAATGCAATATCACTCAGCAATGAAATCTATGTCATCAGGCCCGTAGCAGCATAATGAGTGGATTCAGGTATGATGATTCTAAGTGAAATAAGTCACACAGAAAAAGAAACATCATAAGATATCACTAACACACGGAATGTAAACTTGGCTACACAGGAACTGAATTACAAAACAGAACAGGGTGTCAAATGTAGAAAACCAACTTATGCTTGCTTAAGGGGAAAGGTGAGTTGGGGTGCTGCATACAACAAGAGATTGAAATTAGCACAGATACCGTTCCATAAGCCAAATATGTAATAGACAAGAGCTACTCCTTGCTCAACGAAGTGGACTCAACACCCCATATTAAACGCCTAAGAATATACCTGACTAGTAAGAATCTTAAAACCTATGGATTTATATGTCTCCGAAAGAGAATCAAGTGTGTGTACAGCGGCATAAGCGCAGCAGTGATAGGAATGGTGAGGTTCGGTGAGCAAATGCAGACCCTTTGAAGTCATATTGCATGGTACCCATTCCATGGGTCTCAACTCTCCAGGTTTAAGGGATTCTTCCTTCAGCTAAAACATGCATGTGGAACCCAGAGTATGATCCACCGTGTGATCGGAAAACGTGTTCAAATGTGTCTCAGTTTTCGTCCCCTGGTACTCGGGTGCAACATTCCAGATGCTTTACTAACACTCTCCCCACTTGGAGAGTCAGTGCCTTTAAACTCCTGTTTGGCCCAGTTTGCAATTTCTGTGGAAAATGAACAGGAATAGGGAGAACCAATGAGAGACTAGGTGGAGGTGTCCGGACGGGCAAATTTAACTCTCATTTCCCACCAGGAAGAGGAATTAACCAAAGGCTCAGCGTGCCATGCCGGAACAACACTAGGGCCCGAAGCAATCCTGCGGTGTTGCGGCCAGCTCACAAGAAAGCGAGTTGAAGAAAGGAGCTCAGGGGCACTGTAATTCACAAACCTGCAGAGTTATAAATGACAGCCAACTTCCAAAAATATATTAAAGTAAGGCTGCCAAGAGGTGTTGAAAGCGGGGCAGAATTGCAGGAAACCGATTTCAGGAGGTAGACTGGAATTGCATGTAAAGCATAGGAAAAGAGGCAGAACGTCCACAATGATGCACTTGGCCAAAAAGGGCATATGCGTTTTTTCCTGAATATATTCAGGAAAAAACGCATACGCCCTTTTTGGCCAACCAAGCAAGCTTGCAAAGGAAATCTGCACTACAATGAAGTCTCACTGCCCCCCGTCAAAAGGGCCATCTGAAAAAAGTGTAAAATCCAGAAAGGCAGGACAGGCCATGGAGAACTGGGAGCCTTGTTATGCTGATGGGCGGGATGTAAATTGCCAACAGCCACTCTGGAGAAGTGTATGGTGTTTCCTGAAACATCCAAAAAACCAAGCAACAGAGCCTAGGGCATTTCCACTTATGGTCGTATAGCTTAGGGAAATAATAATCAAAAAGACACAGCCTCCCCAAAGTTTGGGATGGCTCTGTTTACAAGAACCTCGTTTACGGTACAGGTTCAAGATCACAGAAAGCGAAAAATGGATAAAGAAATTGTGGTACTTACGTACAATGCAATATCACTCAGCAAAGAAATCTATGTCATCAGGCCCGTGACAGCATAATGAGTGGATTCAGGTATGATGATTCTAAGAGAAATAAGTCACACAGAAAAAGAAACATCATAAGATATCACTACTACACGGAATGTAAACTTGGCTACACAGAAACTGAATTACAAAACAGAACAGCGTCTCAAATGTAGAAAACCAACTTATGCTTGCTTAAGAGGAAAGGTGAGTTGGGGTGCGGCATAAAATCAGAGATTGAAATTAGCACAGATACTGTTCCATAAGCCAAATATGTAATAGACAAGAGCTACTCCTTGCTCAACGAAGTGGACTCAACACCCCACATTAAACGCCTAAGGATATACCTGACTAGTAAGAATCTTAAAACCTATGGATTTATATGTCTCCAAAAGAGAATCAAGCGTGTGTACAGTGGCATAAACGCAGCAGTGATAGGATTGGTGAGGTTCGGTGAGCAAATGCAGACTCTTTGAAGTCATATTGCATGGTACCCATTCCATGGGTCTCAACTCTCCATGTTTAAGGGATTCTTCCTTCAGCTAAAACATGCATGTGGAACCCAGAGTATGATCCACCGTGTGATCGGAAAACGTGTTCAAATGTGTCTCAGTTTTCATCCCCTGGTACTCGGGTGCAACATTCCAGACGCTTTACTAACACTCTCCCCACTTATAGAGTCAGTGCCTTTAACCTCCTGTTTGGCCCAGTTTGCAATTTCTGTGGAAAATGAACAGGAATAGGGAGAACCAATGAGAGACTAGGTGGAGGTGTCTGGACGGGCAAATTTAACTCTCATTTCCCACCAGGAAGAGGAATTAACCAAAGGCTCAACATGCCATGCCGGAACCACACTAGGGCCCGAAGCAATCCTGCGGTGTTGCGGCCAGCTCACAAGAAAGCGAGTTGAAGAAAGGAGCTCAGGGGCACTGTAATTCACAAACCTGCAGAGTTATAAATGACAGCCATCTTCCAAAAATATATTAAAGTAAGGCTGCCAAGAGGAGTTGAAAGCGGGGCAGAATTGCAGGAAACCAATTTCAGGAGGTAGACTGGAATTGCATGTAAAGCATAGGAAAAGAGGCAGAATGTCCACAATGATGCACTTGGCCAAAAAGGGCGTATGCGTTTTTTCCTGAAAATATTCAGGAAAAAACGCATACGCCCTTTTTGGCCAACCAAGCAAGCTTGCAAAGGAAATCTGCACTACAATGAAGTCTCACTGCCCCCCGGTCAAAAGGGTCATCTGTAAAAAGTGTAAAATCCAGAAAGGCAGGACAGGCCATGGAGAACTGGGAGCCTTGTTATGCTGATGGGCGGGATGTAAATTGCCAACAGCCACTCTGGAGAAGTGTATGGTGTTTCCTGAAACATCCAAAAAACCAAGCAACAGAGCCTAGGGCATTTCCACTTATGGTCGTATAGCTTAGGGAAATAATAATCAAAAAGACACAGCCTCCCCAAAGTTTGGGATGGCTCTGTTTACAAGAACCTCGTTTACGGTACAGGTTCAATATCGCAGAAAGCGAAAAATGGATAAAGAAATTGTGGTACTTACGTACAATGCAATATCACTCAGCAAAGAAATCTATGTCATCAGGCCCGTGACAGCATAATGAGTGGATTCAGGTATGATGATTCTAAGAGAAATAAGTCACACAGAAAAAGAAACATCATAAGATATCACTACTACACGGAATGTAAACTTGGCTACACAGGAACTGAATTACAAAACAGAACAGGGTGTCAAATGTAGAAAACCAACTTATGCTTGCTTAAGGGGAAAGGTGAGTTGGGGTGCGGCATAAAATCAGAGATTGAAATTAGCACAGATACTGTTCCATAAGCCAAATATGTAATAGACAAGAGCTACTCCTTGCTCAACGAAGTGGACTCAACACCCCATATTAAACGACTAAGAATATACCTGACTAGTAAGAATCTTAAAACCTATGGATTTATATGTCTCCGAAAGAGAATCAAGCGTGTGTACAGTGTCATAAACGCAGCAGTGATAGGATTGGTGAGGTTCGGTTAGCAAATGCAGACTCTTTGAAGTCATATTGCATGGTACCCATTCCATGGGTCTCAACTCTCCATGTTTAAGGGATTCTTCCTTCAGCTAAAACATGCATGTGGAACCCAGAGTATGATCCACCGTGTGATCGGAAAACGTGTTCAAATGTGTCTCAGTTTTCGTCCCCTGGTACTCGGGTGCAACATTCCAGATGCTTTACTAACACTCTCCCCACTTGGAGAGTCAGTGCCTTTAAACTCCTGTTTGGCCCAGTTTGCAATTTCTGTGGAAAATGAACAGGAATAGGGAGAACCAATGAGAGACTAGGTGGAGGTGTCCGGACGGGCAAATTTAACTCTCATTTCCCACCAGGAAGAGGAATTAACCAAAGGCTCAGCGTGCCATGCCGGAACCACACTAGGGCCCGAAGCAATCCTGCGGTGTTGCGGCCAGCTCACAAGAAAGCGAGTTGAAGAAAGGAGCTCAGGGGCACTGTAATTCACAAACCTGCAGAGTTATAAATGACAGCCAACTTCCAAAAATATATTAAAGTAAGGCTGCCAAGAGGTGTTGAAAGCGGGGCAGAATTGCAGGAAACCGATTTCAGGAGGTAGACTGGAATTGCATGTAAAGCATAGGAAAAGAGGCAGAACGTCCACAATGATGCACTTGGCCAAAAAGGGCGTATGCGTTTTTTCCTGAATATATTCAGGAAAAAACGCATACGCCCTTTTTGGCCAACCAAGCAAGCTTGCAAAGGAAATCTGCACTACAATGAAGTCTCACTGCCCCCCGTCAAAAGGGCCATCTGAAAAAAGTGTAAAATCCAGAAAGGCAGGACAGGCCATGGAGAACTGGGAGCCTTGTTATGCTGATGGGCGGGATGTAAATTGCCAACAGCCACTCTGGAGAAGTGTATGGTGTTTCCTGAAACATCCAAAAAACCAAGCAACAGAGCCTAGGGCATTTCCACTTATGGTCGTATAGCTTAGGGAAATAATAATCAAAAAGACACAGCCTCCCCAAAGTTTGGGATGGCTCTGTTTACAAGAACCTCGTTTACGGTACAGGTTCAAGATCGCAGAAAGCGAAAAATGGATAAAGAAATTGTGGTACTTACGTACAATGCAATATCACTCAGCAAAGAAATCTATGTCATCAGGCCCGTGACAGCATAATGAGTGGATTCAGGTATGATGATTCTAAGAGAAATAAGTCACACAGAAAAAGAAACATCATAAGATATCACTACTACACGGAATGTAAACTTGGCTACACAGAAACTGAATTACAAAACAGAACAGCGTCTCAAATGTAGAAAACCAACTTATGCTTGCTTAAGAGGAAAGGTGAGTTGGGGTGCGGCATAAAATCAGAGATTGAAATTAGCACAGATACTGTTCCATAAGCCAAATATGTAATAGACAAGAGCTACTCCTTGCTCAACGAAGTGGACTCAACACCCCACATTAAACGCCTAAGGATATACCTGACTAGTAAGAATCTTAAAACCTATGGATTTATATGTCTCCAAAAGAGAATCAAGCGTGTGTACAGTGGCATAAACGCAGCAGTGATAGGATTGGTGAGGTTCGGTGAGCAAATGCAGACTCTTTGAAGTCATATTGCATGGTACCCATTCCATGGGTCTCAACTCTCCAGGTTTAAGGGATTCTTCCTTCAGCTAAAACATGCATGTGGAACCCAGAGTATGATCCACCGTGTGATCGGGAAACGTGTTCAAATGTGTCTCAGTTTTCGTCCCCTGGTACTCGGGTGCAACATTCCAGACGCTTTACTAACACTCTCCCCACTTGGAGAGTCAGTGCCTTTAACCTCCTGTTTGGCCCAGTTTGCAATTTCTTCGGAAGATGAACAGGAATAAGGAGAAGCAATGGGAGACTATCTGTAGGTGTCTGGACGGGCAAATTTAACTCTCATTTCCCACCAGGAAGATAAATGAACCAAAGGCTCCGTGTGCCATGCTGGAACTAGATTAGGGCCTGAGGAGATCCTGCGGTGTTGCGGCCAGCTCACAAGAAAGCGAGTTGAAGAAAGGAGCTCAGGGTCACTGTAATTCAGAAACCTGCGGAGTTATAAATGACAGCTATCATCCAAAATTATACTGAAGTAAGGCTGCGAAGAGGACTTGAATGCGGGGCAGAATTGCTGGAAACTGATTTCAGAACGTACACGGGAGTAGCTCTTAAAGCATAGGAAAAGAGACAGAACTTGGAAAATAATGCACTTGGCAAAAAAGGGCATATGTGTTTTATCCAGAGCTCTCATAACTGAGGGGAGGAGATTCCCAGCAGGCTCCAAGTGCCACCTGAGGGCTCACATTGCCAAGGCAACGTGAGCATGCCAGGCAGGAGTTACCTCACAGCAGAGGTCCCACCTCACAGAAGGGTGAGAAACCCAGCCAACATCAGACTCTCACCAGAGGGCCCACATCACCAAGGGGATGGGAACCAGGCAGGAGTGTCTTCACATCAGTGGGGCCACATCATCGAAAGCTGAGGTACTCAGCACATGTGTCCTCAAACCAGAGGACCCACATCACCAAGGACCTCGGAGTGAGGCAGGCAGGAGTAGCCTCACAACACTGGGCACATAGAATAAAAAAGTGAGGAATCCAGCAGTTGGAACCTCCCAGCAGGCGGCCCAGAGCACCGAGGCTATGGGATCCAGGCCACAGTGAACTCACAGAACAGGGCCCATGTCATGAAACTGAGCAACCCAGCCATTGGGACCTCAGAGCAGGAGGCCCACATCCCCATGGGGATGGAATTCTGGTAGGAGTGTCCTCGCACCACTGAGAACGTATCAGAAAATTTTGGGCGACCAGCAGTTAGGGCCTGACGCCAGAGGGCACTCATCACCGAGAAGAGGAGGCTCCCAGCAGGCTCCAACTGCCACCAGAGGGCTGACGTCGCCAAGGTGATGTGTGCCAACCAGGCACGAATGACCTCACAGCAGAGGGCCCACCTCACAGAAGGGTGAGGAACACAGCCAGGATCAGACTCTCACCAGAGGGCCCACATCACCAAGGGGATGGGAACCAGGCAGGAGTGTCCCCACACCAGTGGGACAACATCATCGAAAGGTGAGGATCCCAGCACATGTGTCCTCAAACCAGAGGAACCACATCACCAAGGGGTTCGGAATGAGGCTGGCAGGACTGGCCTCACAACACAGGGTCCATAGAATATAAAAGTTGAGGAATCCAGCAGTTGGAACCTCCCAGCAAGTGGCCCAGAGCACCGAGGCTATGGGATCCAGGCCGCAGTGAACTCACAGCAGAGGGCCCACATCATGAACCTGTGAGCAGCCCAGCTGTTGGGACCTCAGAACAGAAGGCCCACATCCCCATTGGGATGGGAACCTGGCAGGAGTGGCTTTGCACCACTTAGCACATATCAGAAAATGTTAGGAGCCCAGCAGTTAGGGCCTGATGCCAGGGGGCCCTCATAACTGAGGGGAGGAGACTCCCAGCAGGTTCCAACTGCCAACAGAGGGACCACGTCTACAAGGTGGCATGCGCCAGCCAGGCAGTAGTGACCTCACAGCAGAGGGCCTATCTCACAGAAGGGTGAGGAACCGAGGCAGGATGAGACTCTCACCAGAGGGCCCACAACACCAAGGGGATGGGAACCAGTCAGGACTGTCCTCCCACCAGTGGGGCCACATCATCGAAAGGTGAGGAACCCAGCACATGTGGCCTCATATCAGAGGACATACATCACAAAGGGGATGGGAGTGAGGCAGGTAGGAGTAGCCTAAAAACAGAGGGCCCAAAGAATAAAAAAAGTGAGGAATCCAGCATTTGGAACCTCCCAGCAGGCGGCCGAGAGCACAGAAGCTATGGGATGCAGGCAGGAGTTAACTAACACCAGAGAGCCCACATCATGAAACTGTGAGCAACCCAGGCATTGGGACCTCAGAGCAGAAAGCCCACATCCCCATGGGGATGGGAACCTGACAGGAGTGTCCTGGCATCACTGGGCTCACATCAGAAAACGTGGGGAGCCCAGCAGTTAGAGCCTGATGCTAGAGGGCCGTCATCACCGAGGGCAGGAGGCTCCCAGCAGGTTCCATGTGCCAACAGAGGGCCCACGTCGCCAAGGTGATGTGTGCAAGTCAGGCAGGATTGACCTCACAGCAGAGGGCCTACCTCACAGAAGAGTGAGGAACCCAGCCAGGATAAGACTGTCACCAGAAGGCCCACATCACCAAGGGGATGGGAACCAGGCAGGAGTGTCCTCACACCAGTGGGGCCACGTCATTGAAAGTTGCCTAACCCAGCACATGTGGCCTCAAACCAGAAGACCCACATCACGAAGGGGTTGCGAGTGAGGCAGGCAGGAGGAGCATCACAACACAGGACCCATAGAATACAAAAGTTGAGGAATCGAGCAGTTGGAACCTCCCAGCAGGCAGCCAAGACCACAGAGGCTATGGGATCCAGGCCACAGTGAACTAACACCAGAGAGCCCACATCATGAAATTGTGATCAACCCAGCCGTTGGAACCTCAGAGCAGAAGGCCCACATCCCCATGGGGATGGGAACCTAAGAGGAGTGCTTGAGCAACACTGGGCTCACTAAGAAAAGTTGGGGAGCCCAGCAGTTAGGGCCTGACGTCAGAGGGCCCTCATCACAGAGCTGAGGAGGCTCCCAGCAGGGTCCAATTGCCACCAGAGGGCTCATGTCAACAAGGCGAGGTGAGCAACCCAGGCAAGAGTTACCTGATAGTAGAGGGCCCACCTCACAGATGGGTGAGGAACCCAGCCAGGATCAGACTCTCACCAGAGGGCCCACATCACAAAGGGGATGGGACCCAGTCAGGATTATCCTCACACCAGTGGGGCCTCATCATCTTAAGGTGAGGAACCCAGCACATGTGTCCTCAAACCAGAGGACCCACATCACCAAGGGCCTTGGAGTGAGGCAGGCAGGAGTAGCCTCACAACACAGGGCACATAATATAAAAAAACGTGAGGATTCCAGCATTTAGACCTTCCAGCAGGCGGCCCAGAACACCGAGGCTATGGGATCCAGGCCACAGTGAACTCACAGCAGAGGGCCCACATCACAAAACTGTGAGCAACCCAGGAGTTGAGACCTCAGCGCAGAAGGACCACATCCCCATGGGAATGGGAACCTGGCTGGAGTGTCCTCGCACCACTGGGCGCACATCAGAAAATGGGGGGAGCCCACCATTTAGGGTCTGATGCCAGAGGGCCGTCATCACCGAGAGGAGGAGGCGCCCTGCACGCTCCAACTGCCACCAGAGGGCTCACGTCTCCAAGGTGACGTGTGCCAGCCAGGCAGGAGTGACCTCACAGCAGAGGGCCTACCTCACAGAACGTTGAGGAACCCAGCCAGGATTAGACTCTCGCCAGAGGGCCCACCTCACCAAGGGGATGGGAACCAGGCAGGAGTGTCCTCACACGAGTGGGGTCACATCATCGAAAGGAGGAACGCAGCACATGTGGCCTCAAGCCATAGGACAGTCATCACCAAGGGGCTGGCAGTGAGGCAGGCAGGAGGAGCCTCACAACAGAGGGCACATAGAATAAAAAAGTTGAGGAATCCAGCAGTTGGAACCTCCCAGCAGGCGGCTCAGAGCACCGATGATAAGGGATCCTTGCCGGAGTGAACTCACAGCAGAGGGCCCACATCTTGGTACTGTGAGCAAGCCAGCCGTTTTGACCTCAGAGCAGAAGGCCCATATCGCCATGGGGATGGGAACCTGGCAAGAGTCTCCTCACTCACTTGGCGCACATCAGAAAATGTGGGGAGCCCAGCAGTTATGGCCTAAGGCAAGAGGGCCCTCATCACCGAGGGGAGGAGGATCCCAGCACACTCCAACTGCCACCAGAGGGCCCACGTCGCCAAGGTGACGTGTGCCAGACAGGCATGATTGACCTCACAGCAGAGGGCCCACCTCACAGAAGGGTGAGGAACCCAGCCAGGATCAGACTCTCACCTGAGGGCCCACATCAGCAAGGGGATGGGAACCAGTCAGGACTGTCTTCCCTCCAGTGGGGTCACATCATCGAAAGGTGCGGAACCCAGCACATGTGGCCTCAAATCAGAGGACACATATCACAAAGGGAATGGGAGTGAGGCAGGCAGGAGTAGCCTAAAAACAGAGGGCCCAAAGAATAAGAAAGGTGAGGAATCCAGCAGTTGGAACCTCCCAGCAGGCGGCCCAGAGCACAGAAGCTATGGGATGCAGGCAGGAGTGAACTAATACCAGAGAGCCCACATCATGAAACTGTGAGCAACCCAGGCTTTGGGACCTCAGAGCAGAAGGCCCACATCCCAATGGGGATGTGAACCTGGCTGGAGTGTCCTCGCACCACTGGGCGCACATCACAAAATGTGGGGAGCCCAGCAGTTAGGGCCTGACGCCAGAGGGCCCTCATCACCCAGGAGAGGAGGCTCCCAGCAGGCTCCAAGTGCCACCAGAGGGCTCATGTCCACAAGGCGAGGTGAGCAAGCCAGGCAGGAGTGACCTCACAGCAGACGGCCCACCTCACAGATGGGTGAGGAACCCAGCCAGGATCAGACTCTCAACAGAGGGCCCACATCACCAAGGGGATGTGAACCAGGCAGGAGTCTCCTAAGACCATTGGTCCCACATCATCGAAAGGTGAGGAACCCAGCACATGTGGCCTCAAACCAGACGACACACATCACGAAGGGGCTGGGAGTGAGGCAGGCAGGAGGATCCTCACAACAGAGGGCCCAAAAAATTAAAAAAGTGAGGAATCCAGCAGTTGGAACCTCCCAGCAGGCGGCCAAGAGCACAGAGGCTATGGGATCCAGGCCTCTGTGAACACCAGAGAGCCCACATCATGAAAATGTGAACAACCCAGCCGTTGGGACCTCAGAGCAGAAGGCCCACATCTCCATGGAGATGGGATCCTAAGAGGAGTGCCAAAGCATCACTGGGCTCCCTAAGAAAAGTTGGTGAGCCCAGCAGTTAGGGCCTGACGCAAGAGGGCCCTCATCACCGGGGGGAGGAGATTCCCAGCACGCTCCAACTGCCACCACACGGCTGACTTCACCAAGGCAATGTGTGCCAGCCATGCAGGAGTGACCTATCAGCAGAGGGTCTCCCTCACAGGTGGGTGAGGAACAAAGCCAGGAACAGACTCTCACCAGGGGGTCCACATAACCACGTGGATGAGAACCAGGCAGGAGTGTCCTCACACTAGTGGGGCCACATCATCGAAAGGTGAGGAACCCAGAAAAGGTGGCCACAAACCAGAGGACCCACATCACCAAGGGGTTGAGAGTGAGGTAGGTGTCTGGACGGGCATATTTAACACTCATTTCCCATCAGGAAGAGAAATTAACCAAAGGCTCAGCGTGCCCTGCCAGAAGCAGATTAGGGCCTGAAGCAGTCTTGCGGGTTTGCGGCCAGCTCACAAGAAAGCGAGTTGAAGAAAGGAGCTCAGGGGCCCTGTAATTCACAAACCTGGAGAGATATAAATGACAGATAACGTCCAAAAATATATTGAAGTAAGGCTGCGAAGAGGACTTGAAAGCGGGGCAGAATTTCAGGAAACCGATTTCAGGAGGTAGACTGGATTTGCATTTAAAGCATAGGAAAAGAGGCGGAACATCGACAATGATGCACTTGGCCAAAAAGGGCGTATGCGTTTTTTCCTGAATATATTCAGGAAAAAACGCATACGCCCTTTTTGGCCAACAAAGCAAGCTTGCAAAGGAAATCTGCACTACAATGAAGTCTCACTGCCCCCCGGTCAAAAGGGCTATCTGAAAAAGTGTAAAATCCAGAAAGGCAGGACAGGCCATGGAGAACTGGGAGCCTTGTTATGCTGATGGGTGGCATGTAAATTGCCAACAGCCACTCTGGAGAAGTGTATGGTGTTTCCTGAAACATCCAAAAAACAAAGCAACAGAGCCTAGGGCACTTCCACTTATGGTCCTATAGCTTAGGGAAATTAAAATCAAAAAGACACAGCCACCCCAAAGTTTGGGCCGGCTCTCTTTACAAGAACCTCGTTTACGGTACAGGTTCAATATCGCAGAAAGCGAAAAATGGATAAAGAAATTGTGGTACTTACGTACAATGCAATATCACTCAGCAATGAAATCTATGTCATCAGGCCCATGACAGCATAATGAGTGGATTCAGGTATGATGATTCTAAGAGAAATAAGTCACACAGAAAAAGAAACATCATAAGATATCACTACTACACGGAATGTAAACTTGGCTACACAGAAACTGAATTACAAAACAGAACAGCGTCTCAAATGTAGAAAACCAACTTATGCTTGCTTAAGGGGAAAGGTGAGTTGGGGTGCGGCATAAAACCACAGATTGAAATTAGCACAGATACCGTTCCATAAACCAAATATGTAATAGACAAGAGCTACTCCTTGCTCAACGAAGTGGACTCAACACCCCACATTAAACGCCTAAGGATATACCTGACTAGTAAGAATCTTAAAACCTATGGATTTATATGTCTCCGAAAGAGAATCAAGCGTGTGTACAGTGGCATAAACGCAGCAGTGATAGGATTGGTGAGGTTCGGTGAGCAAATGCAGACTCTTTGAAGTCATATTGCATGGTACCCATTCCATGGGTCTCAACTCTCCATGTTTAAGGGATTCTTCCTTCAGCTAAAACATGCATGTGGAACCCAGAGTATGATCCACCGTGTGATCGGAAAACGTGTTCAAATGTGTCTCAGTTTTCGTCCCCTGGTACTCGGGTGCAACATTCCAGACGCTTTACTAACACTCTCCCCACTTGGAGAGTCGGTGCCTTTAACCTCCTGTTTGGCCCAGTTTGCAATTTCTGTGGAAAATGAACAGGAATAGGGAGAACCAATGAGAGACTAGGTGGAGGTGTATGGACGGGCAAATTTAACTCTCATTTCCCACCAGGAAGAGGAATTAACCAAAGGCTCAACATGCCATGCCGGAACCACACTAGGGCCCGAAGCAATCCTGCGGTGTTGCGGCCAGCTCACAAGAAAGCGAGTTGAAGAAAGGAGCTCAGGGGCACTGTAATTCACAAACCTGCAGAGTTATAAATGACAGCCATCTTCCAAAAATATATTAAAGTAAGGCTGCCAAGAGGAGTTGAAAGCGGGGCAGAATTGCAGGAAACCAATTTCAGGAGGTAGACTGGAATTGCATGTAAAGCATAGGAAAAGAGGCAGAATGTCCACAATGATGCACTTGGCCAAAAAGGGCGTATGCGTTTTTTCCTGAATATATTCAGGAAAAAACGCATACGCCCTTTTTGGCCAACCAAGCAAGCTTGCAAAGGAAATCTGCACTACAATGAAGTCTCACTGCCCCCCGGTCAAAAGGGTCATCTGTAAAAAGTGTAAAATCCAGAAAGGCAGGACAGGCCATGGAGAACTGGGAGCCTTGTTATGCTGATGGGCGGGATGTAAATTGCCAACAGCCACTCTGGAGAAGTGTATGGTGTTTCCTGAAACATCCAAAAAACCAAGCAACAGAGCCTAGGGCATTTCCACTTATGGTCGTATAGCTTAGGGAAATAATAATCAAAAAGACACAGCCTCCCCAAAGTTTGGGATGGCTCTGTTTACAAGAACCTCGTTTACGGTACAGGTTCAATATCGCAGAAAGCGAAAAATGGATAAAGAAATTGTGGTACTTACGTACAATGCAATATCACTCAGCAAAGAAATCTATGTCATCAGGCCCGTGACAGCATAATGAGTGGATTCAGGTATGATGATTCTAAGAGAAATAAGTCACACAGAAAAAGAAACATCATAAGATATCACTACTACACGGAATGTAAACTTGGCTACACAGGAACTGAATTACAAAACAGAACAGGGTGTCAAATGTAGAAAACCAAATTATGCTTGCTTAAGGGGAAAGGTGAGTTGGGGTGCGGCATAAAATCAGAGATTGAAATTAGCACAGATACTGTTCCATAAGCCAAATATGTAATAGACAAGAGCTACTCCTTGCTCAACGAAGTGGATTCAACACCCCATATTAAACGACTAAGAATATACCTGACTAGTAAGAATCTTAAAACCTATGCATTTATATGTCTCCGAAAGAGAATCAAGCATGTGTACAGTGTCATAAACTCAGCAGTGATAGGATTGGTGAGGTTCGGTTAGCAAATGCAGACTCTTTGAAGTCATATTGCATGGTACCCATTCCATGGGTCTCAACTCTCCATGTTTAAGGGATTCTTCCTTCAGCTAAAACATGCATGTGGAACCCAGATTATGATCCACCGTGTGATCAGGAAACGTGTTCAAATGTGTCTCAGTTTTCGTCCCCTGGTACTCGGGTGCAACATTCCAGACGCTTTACTAACACTCTCCCCACTTGGAGAGTCAGTGCCTTTAACCTCCTGTTTGGCCCAGTTTGCAATTTCTTCGGAAGATGAACAGGAATAAGGAGAAGCAATGGGAGACTATCTGTAGGTGTCTGGACGGGCAAATTTAACTCTCATTTCCCACCAGGAAGATAAATGAACCAAAGGCTCCGTGTGCCATGCTGGAACTAGATTAGGGCCTGAGGAGATCCTGCGGTGTTGCGGCCAGCTCACAAGAAAGTGAGTTGAAGAAAGGAGCTCAGGGGCACTGTAATTCAGAAACCTGCGGAGTTATAAATGACAGCTATCATCCAAAATTATACTGAAGTAAGGCTGCGAAGAGGACTTGAATGCGGGGCAGAATTGTTGGAAACTGATTTCAGAACGTACACGGGAGTAGCTCTTAAAGCATAGGAAAAGAGACAGAACTTGGAAAATAATGCACTTGGCAAAAAAGGGCATATGTGTTTTATCCAGAGCTCTCATAACTGAGGGGAGGAGATTCCCAGCAGGCTCCAAGTGCCACCTGAGGGCTCACATTGCCAAGGCAACGTGAGCATGCCAGGCAGGAGTTACCTCACAGCAGAGGTCCCACCTCACAGAAGGGTGAGAAACCCAGCCAACATCAGACTCTCACCAGAGGGCCCACATCACCAAGGGGATGGGAACCAGGCAGGAGTGTCTTCACATCAGTGGGGCCACATCATCGAAAGCTGAGGTACTCAGCACATGTGTCCTCAAACCAGAGGACCCACATCACCAAGGACCTCGGAGTGAGGCAGGCAGGAGTAGCCTCACAACACTGGGCACATAGAATAAAAAAGTGAGGAATCCAGCAGTTGGAACCTCCCAGCAGGCGGCCCAGAGCACCGAGGCTATGGGATCCAGGCCACAGTGAACTCACAGAACAGGGCCCACGTCATGAAACTGAGCAACCCAGCCATTGGGACCTCAGAGCAGGAGGCCCACATCCCCATGGGGATGGAATTCTGGTAGGAGTGTCCTCGCACCACTGAGAACGTATCAGAAAATTTTGGGCGACCAGCAGTTAGGGCCTGACGCCAGAGGGCACTCATCACCGAGAAGAGGAGGCTCCCAGCAGGCTCCAACTGCCACCAGAGGGCTGACGTCGCCAAGGCGATGTGTGCCAACCAGGCACGAATGACCTCACAGCAGAGGGCCCACCTCACAGAAGGGTGAGGAACACAGCCAGGATCAGACTCTCACCAGAGGGCCCACATCACCAAGGGGATGGGAACCAGGCAGGAGTGTCCCCACACCAGTGGGACAACATCATCGAAAGGTGAGGATCCCAGCACATGTGTCCTCAAACCAGAGGAACCACATCACCAAGGGGTTCGGAATGAGGCTGGCAGGACTGGCCTCACAACACAGGGTCCATAGAATATAAAAGTTGAGGAATCCAGCAGTTGGAACCTCCCAGCAAGTGGCCCAGAGCACCGAGGCTATGGGATACAGGCCGCAGTGAACTCACAGCAGAGGGCCCACATCATGAACCTGTGAGCAGCCCAGCTGTTGGGACCTCAGAACAGAAGGCCCACATCCCCATTGGGATGGGAACCTGGCAGGAGTGGCTTTGCACCACTTAGCACATATCAGAAAATGTTAGGAGCCCAGCAGTTAGGGCCTGATGCCAGGGGGCCCTCATAACTGAGGGGAGGAGACTCCCAGCAGGTTCCAACTGCCAACAGAGGGACCACGTCTACAAGGTGGCATGCGCCAACCAGGCAGTAGTGACCTCACAGCAGAGGGCCTATCTCACAGAAGGGTGAGGAACCGAGGCAGGATGAGACTCTCACCAGAGGGCCCACAACACCAAGGGGATGGGAACCAGTCAGGACTGTCCTCCCACCAGTGGGGCCACATCATCGAAAGGTGAGGAACCCAGCACATGTGGCCTCATATCAGAGGACATACATCACAAAGGGGATGGGAGTGAGGCAGGTAGGAGTAGCCTAAAAACAGAGGGCCCAAAGAATAAAAAAAGTGAGGAATCCAGCATTTGGAACCTCCCAGCAGGCGGCCGAGAGCACAGAAGCTATGGGATGCAGGCAGGAGTTAACTAACACCAGAGAGCCCACATCATGAAACTGTGAGCAACCCAGGCATTGGGACCTCAGAGCAGAAAGCCCACATCCCCATGGGGATGGGAACCTGACAGGAGTGTCCTGGCATCACTGGGCTCACATCAGAAAACGTGGGGAGCCCAGCAGTTAGAGCCTGATGCTAGAGGGCCGTCATCACCGAGGGCAGGAGGCTCCCAGCAGGTTCCATGTGCCAACAGAGGGCCCACGTCGCCAAGGTGATGTGTGCAAGTCAGGCAGGATTGACCTCACAGCAGAGGGCCTACCTCACAGAAGAGTGAGGAACCCAGCCAGGATAAGACTGTCACCAGAAGGCCCACATCACCAAGGGGATGGGAACCAGGTAGGAGTGTCCTCACACCAGTGGGGCCACGTCATTGAAAGTTGCCTAACCCAGCACATGTGGCCTCAAACCAGAAGACCCACATCACGAAGGGGTTGCGAGTGAGGCAGGCAGGAGGAGCATCACAACACAGGACCCATAGAATACAAAAGTTGAGGAATCGAGCAGTTGGAACCTCCCAGCAGGCAGCCAAGACCACAGAGGCTATGGGATCCAGGCCACAGTGAACTAACACCAGAGAGCCCACATCATGAAATTGTGATCAACCCAGCCGTTGGAACCTCAGAGCAGAAGGCCCACATCCCCATGGGGATGGGAACCTAAGAGGAGTGCTTGAGCAACACTGGGCTCACTAAGAAAAGTTGGGGAGCCCAGCAGTTAGGGCCTGACGTCAGAGGGCCCTCATCACAGAGCTGAGGAGGCTCCCAGCAGGGTCCAATTGCCACCAGAGGGCTCATGTCAACAAGGCGAGGTGAGCAACCCAGGCAAGAGTTACCTGATAGTAGAGGGCCCACCTCACAGATGGGTGAGGAACACAGCCAGGATCAGACTCTCACCAGAGGGCCCACATCACAAAGGGGATGGGACCCAGTCAGGATTATCCTCACACCAGTGGGGCCTCATCATCTTAAGGTGAGGAACCCAGCACATGTGTCCTCAAACCAGAGGACCCACATCACCAAGGGCCTTGGAGTGAGGCAGGCAGGAGTAGCCTCACAACACAGGGCACATAATATAAAAAACGTGAGGATTCCAGCATTTAGACCTTCCAGCAGGCGGCCCAGAACACCGAGGCTATGGGATCCAGGCCACAGTGAACTCACAGCAGAGGGCCCACATCACAAAACTGTGAGCAACCCAGGAGTTGA
This sequence comes from Leucopleurus acutus, assembly GCF_964270905.1. Lineage (NCBI taxonomy): Eukaryota > Metazoa > Chordata > Mammalia > Artiodactyla > Delphinidae > Leucopleurus > Leucopleurus acutus. The sequence goes on along the minus strand of NC_139146.1, from coordinate 101,797,950 downwards.
GACCTCAGCGCAGAAGGACCACATCCCCATGGGAATGGGAACCTGGCTGGAGTGTCCTCGCACCACTGGGCGCACATCAGAAAATGTGGGGAGCCCACCATTTAGGGCCTGACGCCAGAGGGCCGTCATCACCGAGAGGAGGAGGCGCCCTGCACGCTCCAACTGCCACCAGAGGGCTCACGTCTCCAAGGTGACGTGTGCCAGCCAGGCAGGAGTGACCTCACAGCAGAGGGCCTACCTCACAGAACGTTGAGGAACCCAGCCAGGATTAGACTCTCGCCAGAGGGCCCACCTCACCAAGGGGATGGGAACCAGGCAGGAGTGTCCTCACACGAGTGGGGTCACATCATCGAAAGGTGAGGAACGCAGCACATGTGGCCTCAAGCCATAGGACAGTCATCACCAAGGGGCTGGCAGTGAGGCAGGCAGGAGGAGCCTCACAACAGAGGCCACATAGAATAAAAAAGTTGAGGAATCCAGCAGTTGGAACCTCCCAGCAGGCGGCTCAGAGCACCGATGATAAGGGATCCTTGCCGGAGTGAACTCACAGCAGAGGGCCCACATCTTGGTACTGTGAGCAAGCCAGCCGTTTTGACCTCAGAGCAGAAGGCCCATATCGCCATGGGGATGGGAACCTGGCAAGAGTGTCCTCACTCACTTGGCGCACATCAGAAAATGTGGGGAGCCCAGCAGTTAGGGCCTGACGCCAGAGGGCCCTCATCACCGAGGAGAGGAGGCTCCCAGCAGGCTCCAAGTGCCACCAGAGGGCTCATGTCCACAAGGCGAGGTGAGCAAGCCAGGCAGGAGTGACCTCACAGCAGACGGCCCACCTCACAGATGGGTGAGGAACCCAGCCAGGATCAGACTCTCAACAGAGGGCCCACATCACCAAGGGGATGTGAACCAGGCAGGAGTCTCCTAAGACCATTGGTCCCACATCATCGAAAGGTGAGGAACCCAGCACATGTGGCCTCAAACCAGACGACACACATCACGAAGGGGCTGGGAGTGAGGCAGGCAGGAGGATCCTCACAACAGAGGGCCCAAAAAATTAAAAAAGTGAGGAATCCAGCAGTTGGAACCTCCCAGCAGGCGGCCAAGAGCACAGAGGCTATGGGATCCAGGCCTCTGTGAACACCAGAGAGCCCACATCATGAAAATGTGAACAACCCAGCCGTTGGGACCTCAGAGCAGAAGGCCCACATCTCCATGGAGATGGGATCCTAAGAGGAGTGCCAAAGCATCACTGGGCTCCCTAAGAAAAGTTGGTGAGCCCAGCAGTTAGGGCCTGACGCAAGAGGGCCCTCATCACCGGGGGGAGGAGATTCCCAGCACGCTCCAACTGCCACCACACGGCTGACTTCACCAAGGCAATGTGTGCCAGCCATGCAGGAGTGACCTATCAGCAGAGGGTCTCCCTCACAGGTGGGTGAGGAACAAAGCCAGGAACAGACTCTCACCAGGGGGTCCACATAACCACGTGGATGAGAACCAGGCAGGAGTGTCCTCACACTAGTGGGGCCACATCATCGAAAGGTGAGGAACCCAGAAAAGGTGGCCACAAACCAGAGGACCCACATCACCAAGGGGTTGAGAGTGAGGTAGGTGTCTAGACGGGCATATTTAACACTCATTTCCCACCAGGAAGAGAAATTAACCAAAGGCTCAGCGTGCCCTGCCAGAAGCAGATTAGGGCCTGAAGGAGTCTTGCGGGTTTGCGGCCAGCTCACAAGAAAGCGAGTTGAAGAAAGGAGCTCAGGGGCCCTGTAATTCACAAACCTGGAGAGTTATAAATGACAGATAACGTCCAAAAATATATTGAAGTAAGGCTGCGAAGAGGACTTGAAAGCGGGGCAGAATTTCAGGAAACCGATTTCAGGAGGTAGACTGGATTTGCATTTAAAGCATAGGAAAAGAGGCAGAACATCGACAATGATGCACTTGGCAACAAAGGGCGTATGAGTTTGTTCCTGAATATATTCAGGAAAAAACACATACGCCCTTTTTGGCAAACCAAGCAAGCTTGCAATGGAAATCCGAACTACTATGAAGTGTCACTTCCCCCCGGTCTAAAGGGCCATCTGAGAAAAGTGTAAAATCCAGAAAGGCAAGACAGGCCATGGGGAAAAAGGAGCCTTGTTATGCTGATGGGCGGGATGTACATTGCCAACAGCCACTCTGGAGAAGTGTATGGTGTTTCCTGATACATCTGAAAAACAAAGCAACAGAGTCTAGGGCATTTCCACTTATGGTCCTATAGCTTAGGGAAATTAAAATCAAAAAGACACAGCCACCCCAAAATTTGGGACGGCTCTGTTTACAGGAACCTCTTCTACAGTACGAGTTAAATATCCCAGAGAACAAATAATTGATAAAGAAGTTGCGGTACTTACGTACAACAGAATACCACTCAGCAATGAAATCTGTGTCACCAGGCCTGTACCAGCATAATGAGTGGATTGAGGCATGATGATTCTAAGTGAAATAAGTCACACAGAAAAAGAAACATCATAAGGTATCACTAATGCACGGAATGTAAACTTGGCTACACATGAACTGAATTACAAAACAGAACAGGGTCTCAAGATTAGAAAACCAACTTATGCTTGCTTAAGGGGAAAGGTGAGTTAAGGGGGTGCTGCATAAAACCAGAGTTTGAAATTAGCACAGATACCGTTCCATAAGCCAAATATGTAATAGACAAGACCTACCCCCTGCTCAACGAAATGGACTCAACAATGAGGTATCACCTCACACCTGTTAGAATGGGCATCATCTGAAAATCTACAAACAACAAATGCTGGAAAGGGTGTGGAGAAAAGGAACCCTCTTCCACTATTGTTGGGAATATAAATTGACACATTCACTATGGAGAACAATATGGAGTTTCTTAAGAAACTAATAATAGAATTACCATATGATACAGCAATCCCAGGACTGGACATATACCCAGACAAAACCATAAATCAAAAAGAGACATTCACCGCAATGTTCATTGCATCACTATTTATAATATCGAGGTAATGGAAGCAACCTAAATGCCCACAGACAGACGAATGCATAAAGCTGTGGTACATATATAAAATGGAATATTACTAAGCCATGAAAGGAATGAAATTGGGTCATTTGTAGAGACGTCGATGGATCTAGAGACTGTCATACAGAGTGAAGTAAGTCAGAAAGAGAAAAACAAATCTTGTATATTCATGCATATATGTGGAACCTAGAAAAACTGTACAGATTAACCGTTTTGCAAGGCATAAATAGAGCAACAGATGTAGACAACAATCGTATGGACAACAAGGGGGGAAAGCTCTTGGAGGGGTGGTGGTGGGAGGAATTGAGAGATTGGGATTGGCATGTAAACATTTATATGTATAAAATAGATAACCAATGAGAACCTGCTGTATAAAAATATAAAATAAAATTCAAAATTAAAAAGAAATAAAATTTAAAAAATAAAACAGAAAAAACAATTATTCCCTTCACATACATGTATTTATATGAATAAATTATTTCCATGCTTATATCTGTAAATACAAAAAAGAGGAATAAAATCTACCTTGAACCAAAAACAAAAAAGAGAAAAAAAAAAAAACAGAACCCACCAGTTACTCAGAGGAAAACCGTATCAGGGCACTTGCTCCAGTTGTAAACAATTCTGAAGTTGGTCAGTGGTGGGGAATCGTCTCCCATTCAGCCAGCAGCCCCCACACAACAAGCGTCCTCATTGCAAAGCTGGGGCACTGTGCCGAGGCATCTGTGAGTAAACGTGAGCTGAGCCCCAGGCCAGTTGCTGCTGAACTGTTCCCGCCCTTCCCAGGTAAAACACCTGAATATATACAAGGACTTGAAAGCCTAGAGGAAGGGCCATGGAGCCACACGAGTGACAGCATGCCAGCTGACTTGGTGCCTGCAGGCCAGCCAGGATGGTCCTGGCCCTGGGTGCTCTTCTGGAAGATTTCCATTTCCCTGCCTGAGATACCCGTCCTGTCCCTGCCCCCACTGCTTTTTTCCTTCCTCACCTCTGCCCAGGGAGAAATTCCAGCAGCAGGTATGGGTGACACATCCTCTTCTTTAGCAGGTGGCAGCCTGGCAACTGCTGCAGAAAGTCCAGCAGAGCCCCACTCACACTGGGCCACCCACAAAGCCGTGGCCTCTCACTCCCTCCCACCAGCCCAGCCCCGAGACTGCTGACAGGGCAGAGAAAATGGCGTCAGGCACAGCTGCAGGGGCTTTTGCTGCCTGGAGTGGTATTTATATTGATCTCAACCCAGGCACACCTGGGGAGGGCTGGCCGGCATGGTAAGGCTGCCCAGGTAGCCAATCATCACCCCTCAGGGGCTCACAGTTGCAGAAAATGGAACTTGCTGAACCGGCCAGGTCCAAGGAACAGGTGTGGGCTCCTGAGAGTCAGGATAGACAAGGGGCTGCAGCTTTGGCTTGTTTTCTAATCATTTTATCTGGCCCATGAGTGGGAGACAACTTCAAGAAAACCCTCTCCTAATGAGAGGAACCCAGGAGTCAGGGAGAGGAGGGGTGGGTGGTGGTTGGAGACAGAGGCCTGGTGCCCTGGGTGCAGTGGAAGTCTCTGGAAGACCAGGTGGAGGGAGGCCACACAGAGTGATGCCCAGGGTCACAGACCTGTCGGAGCTGCTGTTTGTTAGTTCAAGTCCTGCTCTGAGGTGCTCTGTGTCAGCTCTGAGCGACAGGTGAGCTGGGGGTGCTCTTCAATGAGGGCTATGTGCACGGTTCCTGTGTGCCCAGCCCTGCCACGGTACCTGCAAGGGTAGCTCTGTATCCTGGGAGGGGCCTGACCATGAGAGCCCCGTGGGCTGGGTTGGGGGTGGGGTACCTGCCCAGGAGAGCTCCATATCCTGGGATTGGCCTGACCACGAGAGCCCCATGGGCTGCTGGGGACCTGGTAAAGGATGTCAGGACAGTCAGTGAAGCCACCGAGGATATACCTCCAGTTACTCCTGATTCCTACACCCTGCTGGTCATTCTACCAACCACCAGGACATGGTATTCTGTATTAGTCTTCAATGATGCCTTCTTTTGTATTCCATTAGTCCCAGAGTCACAAGAAATTTTGGCTTGTGAGTGGCAGGACTCAACATACAACTAAAACAATACTTCCGGGCCGTCTTGCCCCAAGGGTTCAAAAATTCCCACACCATCTTTGGGGAAAGCTTAGCTAACGACCGAAAAGTTCTACCTCTGGAAAAGGAAACCCTCCTTCAATATGCAGACGACATTCTGATCGCCAGCCCTACTAAGGAGGCCTCTGAACTACCAAGCCAATAAAGGATAGAAGTTGTCCAAGAAAAAGCTCAAATATCACAGACTGCAGTGACCTGCCTGGGATTCATTCTCACACAAGGTCAGAGAAGCCCATCCCAGGAAAGGGAAGAAACCATTTGCAGCCTTACCCCTTTCTAAAACTAGAAGACAGCTTAGGGGTTCCTGGGGAGGCCAGGGTTTGCTGCTTTTGGATCCCTAACTACAGTCTACTAGCTGGGCCTCTATATGAAACACTGAAAGGAAAAGATGATGATCCTTTGGAACAGAATCCAGAAGTGGCCTTTCAAGAATGGAAAGAGCAGTCAATTCAGACCCTTGCCCTGGAACTCCCTAATTGAGCTAAACCCTTTGACCTTTCCATTCCCGGTGAAAGGTGAATCGCCATTGGAGAATTAGTGCAAAAACTGGGACCACTTGAAATGGAACAACGCAAGAATGCCATCCAGGTAGGATAAACTACAGTCACCAAGGGGCTTGGCCCACTGCCACATCTGGCCAAGATACTGGCGGTATCTAAAAACCTGGAAATCAGCAGCCCAAAAGGCCACCTCCCTCCTAAGGGAAAAGGACCCCACGTGGTGATCCTAATCACCAACCATGCCCTGAAGTTGCAGGGTTCGCTCCGTGGGCACACCGACCTCGAGTGAGGAGGCCCTCCAACTCCAACATCCAGAGAGATAACCGGGGGCAACAGGGCACCATGACGACTCGTGTGAACATCACTTGACCTGGAGTTTCTCTCATAAAACAACAATAGCGTGTCCCGAAGGAGTAGACTACTGCTTGCAGGACTTCCTGCACCCAGAGGGGAGCTAATAATCTTGGCGGGGGAACCGTATATCACACTGTCACCATAGAAAAGCCTACAGACACCGTGATGATGGTGGCCAATAAGACTGGCTGGACTCCTGTTTACTTCAAAAGGCTGTTAACTCAGTGGCCATCATGGTCCTTGATCACCACTGACCCTGGACTGTCTGGGAGTTGAGCAGGCAGGGCTCTGACACCTGGTGCTGTTTTTACGTTAATTCAGGGGCCTAATTGAAGAAAGAGCAGACTACTGGTCAGAGCATCTAGGCTGGCAGAAACGGTCAGCCTAAGGTGGCCGAACAAATGTGGGGCGGGGTGAAACCGGCCCCCACAGCGTCTCTGCACATCTCTTTCCTGGACCCTTAAAGGTCATTAGAATCTATAACACTTCCAATGCTGGTGCTCAGGCGGACAAGCAGGGAGGCAGGGGTCCTGGGGCCAATCAACGTCACCTGGAGGCTGCTGGGGAGAAGTTCTGACCCTCGTCCCCTGGTATGAGGGCTCCCAACTCAGCACTCAGCAGTTACAGAAGAAGGGTCTGCACCCTCAGCACTCCAAGAATGAGGAACGGGACAAAAGGCAGAGGAGGGGTTTGTCCCCAGCAAAGCCCATTAAAAATCCCTGGGAGATAAAAATAGAATCTGGGCAATAAAGTCAAGTCTGACCTTTTTTATCCTTTGTGCTTTGTCTAATTTCACGTGCTCCTAGGGTCCCGCATGCAGAGGTTCCACACCCGGCACTTCAGACCAGATTTCCTGGTGCAGAATGGCTGGGTCGACACCTCAGCTCCTGGGGCCCAGTGCAGACTCCGAGATATAGAGCCTGAGCTGCAGCCAACCCGGCCCTTGAGAGCTCCGCCCCCTCCCTCCCACTGACTCTGACAGGATCTCTACACAGCAGCCCAGCCCACAGCCCACGGGGTAGTGCATGCTCTCACCTCTCCATTCTCTGATGAAAATATAAAGTTTCCTTTGCTTGGGAACCAAACTCAGTCTCGATCTGTTGGCCCCAATGACACTGGGCAGGAGGACCCTTGTTGGGGTCCACTCTGGAGGATCAGTAACAGAAATTGAGACTATTGTAACTTCAATGAACAGATGTGTGAGCCAAAATGTAGTTAACATAGAACAGTTTATAAGGCTCGGGTAAAATAAGATGTTTCTAACACTTCCATTTGATATTTCCATCACTTTATTATAAGCAAGTTCAGTGAAAAGGTTTGTCTTATTTGTCAGGTCAATATTAGAGAAATGAAGTGATTTCTTTCCAAGGATGTACATCTAATAATCTTGGTTAAAGCTTCAATCTTGTTTTAAATGCTTTTCCATTGAAAATGATACCTCTCTTTCAGCTCCCCCATTTCTGAGAAGTATAAAATCTTATAATTTATTATTACCAAAGGGGAAAGGTGGGAGGAGGGATAAATTAACAGTTTGGAATTAACACATACACACTGCTATGTATAAAATAGATCATCAACAAGGAACTACTGTATAGCACAGGGAACTACACTCAATATTGTGCAATAACCTATAAGGGGAAATAATCGGAAAAAGAACAGATATTTTTATTGACATCATCTATCAATGACAGTTAAAGTGTAACCTAAGGGAAGCCAGTGGTGAGTGCTTCTGACCCTGAAGACTTCAGTCATCTAAAGTTTGCACTCTGCCTACTTCCCAAGGCCCTTAATGAACATATGTGTAGCCGTAGCTTAAAAAACTCCCCAGTTTGGGTTTCGGGGAGACACTGATTTTGAAAAAGCCCTGGTGTTCTCCTTACATGAATGGGACTCTTCCTACTGCTAAAACATGTCTGTCACATCCAGAGGATGGTATACCGTCTGATCGGGAAGAGTTTGGAAAAGGCATCTCATCTCCTCATCTCCTGGTGCTCGGGTTCACCCCTCCAGCGTCTTTACTAACAGTCTCCCCACTTGGAGATGTCAACACTGTCAACATCCCGTTGCGTACAGTTTGGAATTTGTCCAGAGGATGAAGCGGAAGGATGAGGAACAATGAGAGACAAGTCCTAGGTGTTCAGACAGGCACATGTCACTCTAATTTCCAATCAGGAAGATGAATTGACCAAAGGCTAGGGTTGCCCATGGAAACAGTATAGGGCTTGAGGAAATCCCACTGCTTTGTGGCCAGTTCCCATAAACACAAGTTGAACAATGGAACTCAGGGGCAGTAAAATTCACGAAACTGCAGAGTTGAAAATATCTATCACTGAAAAATGTCTTGAGGAAAGTCAGAGAAAAGGATTGGCAAGCAAGGGAGAATGGCAGGAAAGGGATTTGAGGAGGTAGAAAGGACTCGCCATTAAGCACAAGAATAGGGGCTGAACATTGCCAACATTGCAGTTGGCCAAAAAGGCTGTATGCGTTTTTTTCTGTATATATTCAAGAAAAGGGCATACACTTTTTTAGCCAACCAAACAGGTGGGCACTGGAAATCAATACTACAAAAGATATCACTTCGCATCAGTCAGAAGAGCCATCCTCATAAAGTGTAAACGCCAGAAATGCAGGACAGGGCAAGGAGAAGAGGGAGCCCTGTGAGGCTTATAGTGGAAATGTATATTGCCAACGGCCATTCTGGAGAAGTGTATTGTGTTTACTAAAGCATCTAAAAAATGAGCTACAGAGCATAGGGCACTTGCACTCATGGGCGTATATCTTGGGAAAAACAAAAATCGAGAGGACACAGGCACCCCAATGTTTACTGCCTCTCTGTTTAAAAGATCCTCGACTGGGATATAACTTAAATGTCTCTGGAGGGAAAAAATGAATAGAGATGTGGTACTTATGTAGAGTGGAATATTACTCAGCCTGGAAATCAATGAAATATGGCCAGTTGTAACAACTCCGGAGGAGTTACGTATGATCATTCTAAGTGACATAATTCAAAAAGAAAAAGACACATATCATAAGATATCACTTAAAGGTGGAATCCAAAATGGCTACACATGAAATAAATTACAAAACAAAAACATAGTCAAATATGTAGAAAACACGCGTGAGGCTGCTAAACGGGAAAGGTGGGGAGGGGTGAGGCATCATCCAGGAGGTTGAAACTAGCAAAGATACCATTCCAAATACCAAACTGATAATCAACAAGGCCTACACGGTAGCTAAAAGAACTGCACTCAGCACACTCAAGTCACCGGAAAAGAATATCTATGACTGGTAAGAATCTGAAAAAGAATTTATTGATGTCTCTCTGTACGTGAATCAAGTGGATGTACAGCAGCAAGAAACAGAGCTTTGAAAATCAGCTGTAACCAATATAGTAATAAATTGAAAAAAATAAACGACAGAGAGACAGAGAAAACCTCTTACAACTTTTCCTCAGGGACGGTGATGCAACATGGATTGAACACATCTAGACCCACAGCAGGATGAGACATAAGGCTGGAAACTGTTCGCGCTAAGAGAAATGTGAGGTTGGGTGAGGAAATGCACACCCTTTAAAGTAATACTACCTGGTACCCATTCAATGGGTCCCAAATCTGCAGGTTCAAGGAATCTTCCTACAGCTAAAACATGCATGGAAAACCCAGAGGACTGTACACCATGTGATCGGGAGATGTGTCTAAAATGCACCTCATTTATCCTCTCCTGGTGCTCCTGTTCATCATTCCAGCCACGTTACTTAGAATCTCCCCACTTAGAGAATCAGCACATTTAAACTTCTGTTTCACACATTTTGCAAATTGTGAGGAGGATGAACGGGAACAGGGGGAACCAATGAGAGAATAGTTGTAGGGGTTTGGACGGGCACATGTCACTCTAATTTCCCATTAAGAATAAGAATTAAAAAAAGGCTCAGCCCGCCTCGCCGGAGCCAAAATAGGGCCTGAAGCAATCCTGCGGTTTTGAGGCCAGCTCACAAAAGAGCAACTTAAAAAATGGAGCTCAGGGTCACTGCAATTCACAAACCTGCAGAGTTATAAATGAAAACTAACGTCCAAAAATATGTTGAGGTAAGGCAAAGAAGAGGATCTGAATGCAAGACAGAATTGCAAGAAACAGATTTCAAGAGATAGATTGGACTCGCCTTTAAAGCACATGAAAAGTGACAGAATTTTGACAATGATGCGGTTGGCCCAAAAGGGAGTATGCGTTTTTTCCTGAATATATCCAGGAAAAAACGCATACGCACTTTATGGGCAACCAAGCAAGCAAGCAATGCAAATGTGCACAATAAAGAAGTCTCATTTCCCACTGGTCAAAAGGGCCATCCGAAAAAATTGTAAAAACCAGAAATGCAGGACAGGCCATGGAGAACAGGAAGCCTTTATACGCTGATGGACAGTGTGTGAACTGCCGAGAGCCACTCTGGAGAAGTGTATGGTGGTTCCTAAATCATCTAAAAAACAGAGCGACAGAGCATAGGGCACTTCCAATCACGGGAGTATATCTAGGGAAGTCTAAAAATCAACAAGACACAAGCACACCACAGTTTAGGGCTACTCTGTTTACAAGAACCTCAACTTCAGTACACCTTAAATATCCCAGGAAAGAGAGCAATGGATAAAGAAAATGTGGTACTTATGTACAATGGAATATCTCTTCACCATGAAATCAATGTAATAAGGCTAGTAGAAGGATAAAGAGTGGATTGAGGTCCGATAATACTACTTGAAATAAGTCAAACAGAAAAAGAAACATATCATCAGATATCACTTATAGAGGGAGGATAAATATGGCTGCACAAAAAATGAATTACAAAACAGAACAGTGTCTCACATTTAGAAAACACACTTATGTCAGCTTAAGGGGAAAGGAGAGGTGGGGTGATGCATAAAACCAGAGTTTGAAATTAGCACAGATACCGTTCAATAAACCAAAATAGGTATCAGAAAAGATCTACACCTTGCTCAATGAACTGGCCTCAACACACCCTATACACCGCAGAGAAATATATCTGAGTAATAAGAATCTTAAAACCCATGTATTGATATATCTCCATAAGGGAATCAAGTGTGCGCAGAGCGGCACAAACACAGCAGTGAAAATGAGCTAAACCCCTTTATAGAAATAAATTTTAAAACCAAAACGCAGAAACAATGAAAGAGAGAAAAATTCTTACAAAATTCGCTCAGGGGCTGTGATGCAACCTGGAATGACCACATATAAACCCACAGCTGGATAAGACATAAGGCTGGACACTTGGGGCTGAAAGGATTGGTGAGCTTTGGTGAGCAACTGCTGAAAGTTTAATGCAATACTTCATGCTACTCATTCCAAGGGTCCCAACACTCCAGGTTGAAGGGAATCTTCCTACAGCTAAACCATGCATGGGAAATCCAGCGGATGGTATACCATATGATCGGGAAAGGTTTCTAAAATGCACCTCATTTTCCTCTCCTGGGGCTCCGGATCAACATTCCAGCCACTTTACTAACAACATCTCCACATGGAGAGTCAATGCCTTTAAGTTCCGGTATCGCACAGTCTGCAGTTAGTGTGGAGGATGAATGGGAATAGGGGGAACCAGTGAGAAAATAGCTGTAGCGGTTTCAATGGGCACATGTCACTCTAATTTCACATCAGGAAGAAGAATTAACCAAAGGCAGAGCAAGGCGTCCCAGAAGAAGAATAGGGCCTGAAGAAATCCTGTGGATATGAGGCAAGATCACAAAAATAAGAGCAGAAAAATGGAGCTAAGGGCCACTGCAATTCAAAAACCTGCAGAGTTATAAAGGCCAACTATTTTCCAAACGTATATTGAGGTAAGGCTATGAAGAGGCACTGAGAGCAAGGCAGAACTGCAGGAAACCGATTTCAGGAGGTAGACTGGAATTGCATGTAAAGCATAGGAAAAGAAGCAGAACGTCCACAATGATGCACTTGGCCAAAAAGGGCGTATGCGTTTTTTCCTGAATATATTCAGGAAAAAACGCATACGCCCTTTTTGGCCAAACAAGCAAGCTTGCAAAGGAAATATGCACTACAATGAAGTCTCACTTCCCCCCGGTCAAAAGGGACATCTGAAAAAAGTGTAAAATCCAGAAAGGCAGGACAGGCCATGGAGAACTGGGAGCCTTGTTATGCTGATGGGCGGGATGTAAATTGCCAAAAGCCACTCTGGAGAAGTGTATGGTGTTTCCTGAAACATCTAAAAAACAAAGCAACAGAGCCTAGGGCACTTCCACTTATGGTCCTATAGCTTAGGGAAATTAAATCAAAAAGACACAGCCACCACGAAGTTTGGGCCGGCTCTGTTTACAAGCACCTCCTTTAAGGTATAAATTCAATATCACAGAAAGTGAAAAATGCATAAAGAAGTTTTGGTACTTACGTACAATGCAATATCACTCAGCAATGAAATCTATGTCATCAGGCCCGTAGCAGCATAATGAGTGGATTCAGGTACAATGATTCTAAGTGAAATAAGTCAAACAGAAAAAGAAACATCAAAAGTTATCACTAATACACGGAATGTAAACTTGGCTACACAGGAACTGAATTACAAAACAGAACAGGGTCTCAAATGTAGAAAAACAACTTATGCTTGCTTAAGGGGAAAGGTGAGTTGGGGTGCCGCATAAAACCAGAGATTGAAATTAGCACAGATACCGTTCCATAAGCCAAATATGTAATAGACAAGAGCTACTCCTTGCTCAACGAAGTGGACTCAACACCCCATATTAAACGCCTAAGAATATACCTGACTAGTAAGAATCTTAAAACCTATGGATTTATATGTCTCCGAAAGAGAATCAAGCGTGTGTACAGCGGCATAAACGCAGCAGTGATAGGATTGGTGAGGTTCGGTGAGCAAATGCAGACCCTTTGAAGTCATATTGCATGGTACCCATTCCATGGGTCTCAACTTTCCAGGTTTAAGGGATTCTTCCTTCAGCTAAAACATGCATGTGGAAGCCAGAGTATGATCCACCGTGTGATCGGGAAACGTGTTCAAATGTGTCTCAGTTTTTGTCCCCTTGTACTCGGGTGCAACATTCCAAACGCTTTACTAAAACTCTCCCCACTTGGAGAGTCAGTGCCTTTAACCTCCTGTTTGGCCCAGTTTGCAATTTCTGTGGAAAATGAACAGGAATAGGGAGAACCAATGAGAGACTAGCTGGAGGTGTCCGGACGGGCAAATTTAACTCTCATTTTCCACCAGGAAGAGGAATTAACCAAAGGCTCAGCGTGCCATGCCGGAACCACACTAGGGCCAGAAGGAATCCAGCTGTGTTGCGGCCAGCTCACAACAAAGCGAGTTGAAGAAAGGAGCTCAGGGGCACTGTAATTCACAAACCTGCAGAGTTTTAAATGACAGCTATCTTCCAAAAATATATTGAAGTAAGGCCGCCAAGAGGAGTTGAAAGCGTGGCAGAATTGCAGGAAACTGATTTCAGGAGGTACACTGGAATTGCATGTAAATCATAGGAAAAGAGGCTGAACGTCCAAAATGATGCACTTGGCCAAAAAGGGCGTATGCGTTCTTTCCTGAATATATTCAGGAAAAAACGCATACGCCCTTTTTGGCCAACCAAGCAAGCTTGCAAAGGAAATCTGCACTACAATGAAGTCTCAATGCCCCCCTGGTCAAAAGGGCCATCTAAAAAAAGTGTAAAATCCAGAAAGGCAGGACAGGCCATGGAGAACTGGGAGCCTTGTTATGCTGATGGGCGGGATGTAAGTTGCCAGCAGCCACTCTGGAGAAGTGTATGGTGTTTCCTGAAACATCCAAAAAACAATGCAAAAGAGCCTAGGGCACTTCCACTTATGGTCCTATAGCTTAGGGAAATTAAAATCAAAAAGACACAGCCACCCCAAAGTTTGGGACGGCTCTGTTTACAAGAACCTCGTTTATGGTACAAGTTCAATATCGCAGAAAGCGAAAAATGGATAAAGAAGTTGTGGTACTTACGTACAATGCAATATCACTCAGCAATGAATTCTATGTCATCAGGACCGTAGCAGCATAATGAGTGGATTCAGGTACGATGATTCTATGTGAAATAAGTCACACAGAAAAAGAAACATCATAAGATATCACTACTACACGGAATGTAAACTTGGCTACACAGGAACTGAATTACAAAACAGAACAGGGTCTCAAATGTAGAAAACCAACTTATGTTTGCTTAAGGGGAATGGTGAGTTGGGGTGCTGCATGAAACCAGAGATTGAAATTGGCACAGATACCGTTCCATAAGCCAAATATGTAATAGACAAGAGCTACTCTTTGCTCAACGAAGTGGACTCAACACCCCATATTAAACGCCTAAGAATATACCTGACTAGTAAGAATCTTAAAACCTATGGATTTATATGTCTCCGAAAGAGAATCAAGCGTGTGTACAGCGGCATAAACGCAGCAGTGATAGGATTGGTGAGGTTCGGTGAGCAAATGCAGACCCTTTGAAGTCATATTTCATGGTACCCATTCCATGGGTCTCAACTCTCCAGGTTTAAAGGATTCTTCCTTCAGCTAAAACATGCATGTGGAACCCAGAGTATGATCCACCGTGTGATCAGGAAACGTGTTCAAATGTGTCTCAGTTTTCGTCCCCTGGTACTCGGGTGCAACATTCCAGACGCTTTATTAACACTCTCCCCACTTGGAGAGTGAGTGCCTTTAACCTCCTGTTTGGCCCAGTTTGCAATTTCTGCGTAAGATGAACAGGAATAGGGAGAACCAATGAGAGACTAGGTGGAGGTGTCTGGACGGGCAAATTTAACTCTCATTTCCCACCAGGAAGAGGAATTAACCAAAGGCTCAGCATGCCATGCCGGAACCAAACTAGGGTCTGAAGCAATCCTGCGGTGTTACGGCCAGCTCACAAGAAAGCGAGTTGAAGAAAGGAGCTCAGGGGCACTGTAATTCACAAACCTGCAGAGTTATAAATGACAGCTATCTTCCAAAAATATATTGAAGGAAGGCTGCCAAGAGGAGTTGAAAGCGGGGCAGAATTGCAGGAAACCGATTTCAGGAGGTAGACTGGAATTGCATGTAAAGCATAGGAAAAGAGGCAGGACGTCCACAATGATGCACTTGGCCAAAAAGGGCGTATGCGTTTTTTCCTGAATATATTCAGGAAAAAACGCATACGCCCTTTTTGGCCAACCAAGCAAGCTTGCAAAGGAAATCGACACTACAATGAAGTCTCACTGCCCCCGGTCAAAAGGGCCATCTGAAAAAAGTGTAAAATCCAGAAAGGCAGGACAGGCCATGGAGAACTGGGAGCCTTGTTATGCTGATGGGCGGGATGTAAATTGCCAGCAGCCACTCTGGAGTAGTGTATGGTGTTTCCAGAAACATCCAAAAAACAAAGCAACAGAGCCTAGGGCATTTCCACATATGGTCCTATAGCTTAGGGAAATTAAAATCAAAAAGCCACAGCCACCCCAAAGTTTGGGCCGGCTCTGTTTACAAGAACCTCGTTTACGGTACAAGTTGAATATCACAGAAAGCGAAAAATGGATAAAGAAATTGTGGTACTTACGTACAATGCAGTATCACACAGCAATGAAATCTATGTCATCAGGGCCGTAGCAGCATAATGAGTGGATTCAGGTAAGATGATTCTAAGTCACACTGAAAAAGAAACATCATAAGGTATCACTAACACACGGAATGTAAACCTGGCTACACAGAAACTGAATTACAAAACAGAACAGGGTCTCAAATGTAGAAAACCAACTTATGCTTGCTTAAGGGGAATGGTGAGTTGGGGTGCTGCATGAAACCAGAGATTGAAATTAGCACAGATACCGTTCCATAAGCCAAATATGTAATAGACAAGAGCTACTCCTTGCTCAACGAAGAGGACACAACACCCAATATTAAACGCCTAAGAATATACCTGACTAGAAAGAATCTTAAAACCTATGGATTTATATGTCTCCGAAAGAGAAACAAGCGTGTGTACAGCAGCATAAACGCAGCAGTGATAGGATTGGTGAGGTTCGGTGAGCAAATGCAGACCCTTTGAAGTCATATTTCATGGTACCCATTCCATGGGTCTCAACTCTCCAGGTTTAAAGGATTCTTCCTTCAGCTAAAACATGCATGTGGAACCCAGAGTATGATCCACCGTGTGATCAGGAAACGTGTTCAAATGTGTCTCAGTTTTCGTCCCCTGGTACTCGGGTGCAACATTCCAGACGCTTTATTAACACTCTCCCCACTTGGAGAGTGAGTGCCTTTAACCTCCTGTTTGGCCCAGTTTGCAATTTCTGTGGAAAATGAACAGGAATAGGGAGAACCAATGAGAGACTAGGTGGAGGTGTCTGGACGGGCAAATTTAACTCTCATTTCCCACCAGGAAGAGGAATTAACCAAAGTCTCAGCATGCCATGCCGGAACCAAACTAGGGTCTGAAGCAATCCTGCGGTGTTGCGGCCAGCTCACAAGAAAGCGAGTTGAAGAAAGGAGCTCAGGGGCACTGTAATTCACAAACCTGCAGAGTTATAAATGACAGCTATCTTCCAAAAATATATTGAAGGAAGGCTGCCAAGAGGAGTTGAAATCGGGGCAGAATTGCAGGGAACCGATTTCAGGAGGTAGACTGGAATTGCATGTAAAGCATAGGAAAAGAGGCAGAACGTCCACAATGATGCACTTGGCCAAAAAGGGCGTATGCGTTTTTTCCGGAATATATTCAGGAAAAAACGCATACGCCCTTTTTGGCCAACCAAGCAAGCTTGCAAAGGGAATCTGCACTACAATGAAGTCTCACTGCCCCTTGTTCAAAAGGGCTATCTGAAAAAAGTGTAAAATCCAGAAAGGCAGGACAGGCCATGGAGAACTGGGAGCCTTGTTATGCTGATGGGCGGGATGTAAATTGCCAGCAGCCACTCTGGAGTAGTGTATGGTGTTTCCAGAAACATCCAAAAAACGAAGCAACAGAGCCTAGGGCATTTCCACATATGGTCCTATAGCTTAGGGAAATTAAAACCAAAAAGACACAGCCACCCCAAAGTTTGGGCCGGCTCTGTTTACAAGAACCTCGTTTACGGTACAAGTTGAATATCACAGAAAGCGAAAAATGGATAAAGAAGTTGTGGTACTTACATACAATGCAGTATCACACAGCAATGAAATCTATGTCATCAGGGCCGTAGCAGCATAATGAGTGGATTCAGGTAAGATGATTCTAAGTCACACTGAAAAAGAAACATCATAAGATATCACTACTACACGGAATGTAAACTTGGCTACACAGGAACTGAATTACAAAACAGAAAATGGTCTCAAATGTAGAAAACCAACTTATGCTTGCTTAAGGGGAAAGGTGAGTTGGGGTGCGGCATAAAACCAGAGATTGAAATTAGCACAGATACCGTTCCATAAGCCAAATATGTAATAGACAAGAGCTACTCCTTGCTCAACGAAGTGGACTCAACACCCCATATTAAACGCCTAAGAATATACCTGACTAGTAAGAATCTTAAAACCTATGGATTTATATGTCTCCGAAAGAGAATCAAGCATGTGTACAGTGGCATAAACGCAGCAGTGATAGGATTGGTGAGGTTCGGTGAGCAAATGCAGACTCTTTGAAGTCATATTGCATGGTACCCATTCCATGGGTCTCAACTCTCCAGGTTTAAGGGATTCTTCCTTCAGCTAAAACATGCATGTGGAACCCAGAGTATGATCCACCGTGTGATCGGGACACGTGTTCAAATGTGTCTCAGATTTCGTTCCCTGGTACTCGGGTGCAACATTCCACACGCTTTACTAACACTCTCCCCACTTGGAGAGTCAGTGCCTTTAACCTCCTGTTTGGCCCAGTTTGCAATTTCTGTGGAAAATGAACAGGAATAGGGAGAACCAATGAGAGACTAGGTGGAGTTGTCTGAACGGGCAAATTTAACTATCATTTCCCACCAGGAAGAGGAATTAACCAAAGGCTCAACATGCCATGCCGGAACCAAACTAGGGCCTGAAGCAATCCTGTGGTGTTGCGGCCAGCTCACAAGAAAGCGAGTTGAAGAAAGGAGCTCAGGGGCACTGTAATTCACAAACCTGCAGAGTTATAAATGACAGCTATCGTCCAAAAATATATTGAAGGAAGGCTGCCAAGAGGAGTTGAAAGTGGGGCAGAATTGCAGGAAACCGATTTCAGGAGGTAGACTGGAATTGCATGTAAAGCATAGGAAAAGAGGCAGAACGTCCACAATGATGCACTTGGCCAAAAAGGGCGTATGCGTTTTTTCCTGAATATATTCAGGAAAAAACGCATACGCCCTTTTTGGCCAACCAAGCAAGCTTGCAAAGGAAATCTGCACTACAATGAAGTCTCACTGCCCCCCTGTCAAAAAGGCCATCTGAAAAAAGTGTAAAATCCAGAAAGGCAGGACAGGCCATGGAGAACTGGGAGCCTTGTTATGCTGATGGGCGGGATGTAAATTGCCAACAGCCACTCTGGAGAAGTGTATGGTGTTTCCTGAAACATCCAAAAAACAAAGCAACAGAGCCTAGGGCACTTCCACTTATGGTCCTATAGCTTAGGGAAATTAAAATAAAAAAGACACAGCCACCCCAAATTTTGGGCCGGCTCTGTTTACAACAACCTCGTTTACGGTACAAGTTGAATATCACAAAAAGCGAAAAATGGATAAAGAAGTTGTGGTACTTACGTACAATGTAGTATCACACAGCAATGAAATCTATGTCATCAGTCCGGTAGCAGCATAATGAGTGGATTCAGGTACGATGATTGTAAGTGAAATAAGTCACACAGAAAAAGAAACATCATAAGATATCACTAATACACGAAATGTAAACTTGGCTACAAAGGAACTGAATTACAAAACAGAACAGTGTCTCAAATGTGGAAAACCAACTTATGCTTGCTTAAGGGGAAAGGTGAGTTGGGGTGCTGCATAAAACCAGAGATTGAAATTAGCACAGATACTGTTCCATAAGCCAAATATGTAACAGACAAGAGCTACTCCTTGCTCAACGAAGTGGACTCAACACCCCATATTAAACGCCTAAGAATATACCTGACTAGTAAGAATCTTAAAACCTATGGATTTATATGTCTCCGAAAGAGAATCAAACGTCTGTACAGTGGCATAAACGCAGCAGTGATAGGATTGGTGAGGTTCGGTGAGCAAATGCAGACGCTTTGAAGTCATATTGCATGGTACCCATTCCATGGGTCTCAACTCTCCAGGTTTAAGGGATTCTTCCTTCAGCTAAACATGCATGTGGAACACAGAGTATGATCCACCGTGTGATCGCGAAACGTGTTCAAATGTGTCTCAGTTTTCGTCCCCTGGTACTCGGGTGCAACATTCCAGACGCTTTACTTACACTCTCCCTACTTGGAGAGTCAGTGCCTTTAACCTCCTGTTTGGCCCAGTTTGCAATATCTGCGTAAGAAGAACAGGAATAGGGAGAACCAATGAGAGACTAGGTGGAGGTGTCTGGACGGGCAAATTTAACTCTCATTTCCCACCAGGAAGAGGAATTAACCAAAGGCTCAGCATGTCGTGCCGGAACCAAACTAGGGCCTGAAGCAATCCTGCGGTGTTGCGGTCAGCTCACAAGAAAGCGAGTTGAAGAAAGGAGCTCAGTGGCACTGTAATTCACAAACCTGCAGTGTTATAAATGACAGCTATCTTCCAAAAATATATTGAAGTAAGGCTGCCAAGAGGAGTTGAAAGCGGGACAGAATTGCAGGGAACCGATTTCAGGAGGTAGACTGGAATTGCATGTAAAGCATAGGAAAAGAGGCAGAACGTCCACAATGATGCACTTGGCCAAAAAGGGCGTATGCGTTTTTTCCGGAATATATTCAGGAAAAAACGCATACGCCCTTTTTGGCCCACCAAGCAAGCTTGCAAAGGGAATCTGCACTACAATGAAGTCTCACTGCCCCTTGTTCAAAAGGGCTATCTGAAAAAAGTGTAAAATCCAGAAAGGCAGGACAGGCCATGGAGAACTGGGAGCCTTGTTATGCTGATGGGCGGGATGTAAATTGCCAGCAGCCACTCTGGAGTAGTGTATGGTGTTTCCAGAAACATCCAAAAAACAAAGCAACAGAGCCTAGGGCATTTCCACATATGGTCCTATAGCTTAGGGAAATTAAAACCAAAAAGACACAGCCACCCCAAAGTTTGGGCCGGCTCTGTTTACAAGAACCTCGTTTACGGTACAAGTTGAATATCACAGAAAGCGAAAAATGGATAAAGAAGTTGTGGTACTTACATACAATGCAGTATCACACAGCAATGAAATCTATGTCATCAGGGCCGTAGCAGCATAATGAGTATATTCAGGTAAGATGATTCTAAGTCACACTGAAAAAGAAACATCATAAGGTATCACTACCACACGGAATGTAAACTTGGCTACACAGGAACTGAATTACAAAACAGAACAGGGTCTCAAATGTAGAAAACCAACTTATGCTTGCTTAAGGGGAATGGTGAGTTGGGGTGCTGCATGAAACCAGAGATTGAAATTGGCACAGATACCGTTCCATAAGCCAAATATGTAATAGACAAGAGCTACTCCTTGCTCAACGAAGTGGACTCAACACCCCATATTAAACGCCTAAGAATACACCTGACTAGTAAGAATCTTAAAACCTATGGATTTATATGTCTCCGAAAGAGAATCAAGCGTGTGTACAGCGGCATAAGCGCAGCAGTGATAGCATTGGTGAGGTTCGATGACCAAATGCAGACCCTTTGAAGTCATATTGCATGGTACCCATTCCATGGGTCTCAACTCTCCAGGTTTAAGGGATTCTTCCTTCAGCTAAACATGCATGTGGAACACAGAGTATGATCCACCGTGTGATCGGAAAACGTGTTCAAATGTGTCTCAGTTTTCGTCACCTGGTACTCGGGTGCAACATTCCAGACGCTTTACTAACACTCTCCCCACTTGGAGAGTGAGTGCCTTTAACCTCCTGTTTGGCCCAGTTTGCAATTTCTGCGTAAGATGAACAGGAATAGGGAGAACCAATGAGAGACTAGGTGGAGGTGTCTGGACGGGCAAATTAAAATCTCATTTCCCACCAGGAAGAGGAATTAACCAAAGGCTCAGCGTGCCATGCCAGAAGCACACTAGGGCCTGAAGCAATCTTGGGGTGTTGCGGCCAGCTCACAAGAGAGCGAGTTGAAGAAAGGAACTCAGGGGCACTGTAATTCACAAACCTGCAGAGTTATAAATGACAGCTTTCGTCCAAAAATATATTGAAGGAAGGCTGCCAAGAGGACTTGAAAGCGGGGCAGAATTGCAGGAAACCGATTTCAGGAGGTAGACTGGAATTGCATGTAAAGCATAGAAAAGAGGCAGAACGTCCACAATGATGCACTTGGCCAAAAAGGGCATATGTGTTTTTTCCTGAATATATACAGGAAAAAATGCATACGCCCGTTTTGGCCAACCAAGCAAGCTTGCAAAGGAAATCTGCACTACAATGAAGTCTCACTGCCCCCCGGTCAAAAGGGCTATCTGAAAAAAGTGTAAAATCCAGAAAGGCAGGACAGGCCACGGAGAACTGGGAAACTTGTTATGCTGATGGGCGGGATGTAAATTGCCAGCAGCCACTCTGGAGAAGTGTATGGTGTTTCCTGAAACATCCAAAAAACAAAGCAACAGAGCCTAGGGCACTTCCACTTATGGTCCTATAGCTTAGGGAAATTAAAATAAAAAAGACACAGCCACCCCAAAGTTTGGGCCGGCTCTGTTTACAACAACCTCGTTGACGGTACAAGTTGAATATCACAGAAAGCGAAAAATGGATAAAGAAGTTGTGGTACTTACGTACAATTCAATATCACTCAGCAATGAAATCTATGTCATCAGGCCGGTAGCAGCATAATGAGTGGATTCAGGTACGATGATTCTAAGTGAAATAAGTCACACAGAAAAAGAAACATCATAAGATATCACTACTACACGGAATGTAAACTTGGCTACACAGGAACTGAATTACAAAACAGAAAATGGTCTCAAATGTAGAAAACCAACTTATGCTTGCTTAAGGGGAAAGGTGAGTTGGGGTGCGGCATAAAACCAGAGATTGAAATTAGCACAGATACCGTTCCATAAGCCAAATATGTAATAGACAAGAGCTACTCCTTGCTCAACGAAGTGGACTCAACACCCCATATTAAACGCCTAAGAATATACCTGACTAGTAAGAATCTTAAAACCTATGGATTTATATGTCTCCGAAAGAGAATCAAGCGTGTGTACAGCGGCATAAACGCAGCAGTGATAGGATTGGTGAGGTTCGGTGAGCAAATGCAGACCCTTTGAAGTCATATTGCATGGTACCCATTCCATGGGTCTCAACTTTCCAGGTTTAAGGGATTCTTACTTCAGCTAAAACATGCATGTGGAAGCCAGAGTATGATCCACCGTGTGATCGGGAAACGTGTTCAAATGTGTCTCAGTTTTTGTCCCCTTGTACTCGGGTGCAACATTCCAAACGCTTTACTAAAACTCTCCCCACTTGGAGAGTCAGTGCCTTTAACCTCCTGTTTGGCCCAGTTTGCAATTTCTGTGGAAAATGAACAGGAATAGGGAGAACCAATGAGAGACTAGCTGGAGGTGTCCGGACGGGCAAATTTAACTCTCATTTTCCACCAGGAAGAGGAATTAACCAAAGGCTCAGCGTGCCATGCCGGAACCACACTAGGGCCAGAAGGAATCCAGCTGTGTTGCGGCCAGCTCACAACAAAGCGAGTTGAAGAAAGGAGCTCAGGGGCACTGTAATTCACAAACCTGCAGAGTTTTAAATGACAGCTATCTTCCAAAAATATATTGAAGTAAGGCCGCCAAGAGGAGTTGAAAGCGTGGCAGAATTGCAGGAAACTGATTTCAGGAGGTACACTGGAATTGCATGTAAATCATAGGAAAAGAGGCTGAACGTCCAAAATGATGCACTTGGCCAAAAAGGGCGTATGCGTTCTTTCCTGAATATATTCAGGAAAAAACGCATACGCCCTTTTTGGCCAACCAAGCAAGCTTGCAAAGGAAATCTGCACTACAATGAAGTCTCACTGCCCCCCTGGTCAAAAGGGCCATCTAAAAAAAGTGTAAAATCCAGAAAGGCAGGACAGGCCATGGAGAACTGGGAGCCTTGTTATGCTGATGGGCGGGATGTAAGTTGCCAGCAGCCACTCTGGAGAAGTGTATGGTGTTTCCTGAAACATCCAAAAAACAATGCAAAAGAGCCTAGGGCACTTCCACTTATGGTCCTATAGCTTAGGGAAATTAAAATCAAAAAGACACAGCCACCCCAAAGTTTGGGACGGCTCTGTTTACAAGAACCTCGTTTATGGTACAAGTTCAATATCGCAGAAAGCGAAAAATGGATAAAGAAGTTGTGGTACTTACGTACAATGCAATATCACTCAGCAATGAATTCTATGTCATCAGGACCGTAACAGCATAATGAGTGGATTCAGGTACGATGATTCTATGTGAAATAAGTCACACAGAAAAAGAAACATCATAAGATATCACTACTACACGGAATGTAAACTTGGCTACACAGGAACTGAATTACAAAACAGAACAGGGTCTCAAATGTAGAAAACCAACTTATGTTTGCTTAAGGGGAATGGTGAGTTGGGGTGCTGCATGAAACCAGAGATTGAAATTGGCACAGATACCGTTCCATAAGCCAAATATGTAATAGACAAGAGCTACTCTTTGCTCAACGAAGTGGACTCAACACCCCATATTAAACGCCTAAGAATATACCTGACTAGTAAGAATCTTAAAACCTATGGATTTATATGTCTCCGAAAGAGAATCAAGCGTGTGTACAGCGGCATAAACGCAGCAGTGATAGGATTGGTGAGGTTCGGTGAGCAAATGCAGACCCTTTGAAGTCATATTTCATGGTACCCATTCCATGGGTCTCAACTCTCCAGGTTTAAAGTATTCTTCCTTCAGCTAAAACATGCATGTGGAAGCCAGAGTATGATCCACCGTGTGATCAGGAAACGTGTTCAAATGTGTCTCAGTTTTCGTCCCCTGGTACTCGGGTGCAACATTCCAGACGCTTTATTAACACTCTCCCCACTTGGAGAGTGAGTGCCTTTAACCTCCTGTTTGGCCCAGTTTGCAATTTCTGCGTAAGATGAACAGGAATAGGGAGAACCAATGAGAGACTAGGTGGAGGTGTCTGGACGGGCAAATTTAACTCTCATTTCCCACCAGGAAGAGGAATTAACCAAAGGCTCAGCATGCCATGCCGGAACCAAACTAGGGTCTGAAGCAATCCTGCGGTGTTACGGCCAGCTCACAAGAAAGCGAGTTGAAGAAAGGAGCTCAGGGGCACTGTAATTCACAAACCTGCAGAGTTATAAATGACAGCTATCTTCCAAAAATATATTGAAGGAAGGCTGCCAAGAGGAGTTGAAAGCGGGGCAGAATTGCAGGAAACCGATTTCAGGAGGTAGACTGGAATTGCATGTAAAGCATAGGAAAAGAGGCAGGACGTCCACAATGATGCACTTGGCCAAAAAGGGCGTATGCGTTTTTTCCGGAATATATTCAGGAAAAAACGCATACGCCCTTTTTGGCCAACCAAGCAAGCTTGCAAAGGAAATCGACACTACAATGAAGTCTCACTGCCCCCGGTCAAAAGGGCCATCTGAAAAAAGTGTAAAATCCAGAAAGGCAGGACAGGCCATGGAGAACTGGGAGCCTTGTTATGCTGATGGGCGGGATGTAAATTGCCAGCAGCCACTCT
Source organism: Leucopleurus acutus (assembly GCF_964270905.1). NCBI lineage: Eukaryota > Metazoa > Chordata > Mammalia > Artiodactyla > Delphinidae > Leucopleurus > Leucopleurus acutus. The sequence goes on along the minus strand of NC_139146.1, from coordinate 101,773,131 downwards.
GGAGTAGTGTATGGTGTTTCCAGAAACATCCAAAAAACAAAGCAACAGAGCCTAGGGCATTTCCACATATGGTCCTATAGCTTAGGGAAATTAAAATCAAAAAGCCACAGCCACCCCAAAGTTTGGGCCGGCTCTGTTTACAAGAACCTCGTTTACGGTACAAGTTGAATATCACAGAAAGCGAAAAATGGATAAAGAAATTGTGGTACTTACGTACAATGCAGTATCACACAGCAATGAAATCTATGTCATCAGGGCCGTAGCAGCATAATGAGTGGATTCAGGTAAGATGATTCTAAGTCACACTGAAAAAGAAACATCATAAGGTATCACTAACACACGGAATGTAAACCTGGCTACACAGAAACTGAATTACAAAACAGAACAGGGTCTCAAATGTAGAAAACCAACTTATGCTTGCTTAAGGGGAATGGTGAGTTGGGGTGCTGCATGAAACCAGAGATTGAAATTAGCACAGATACCGTTCCATAAGCCAAATATGTAATAGACAAGAGCTACTCCTTGCTCAACGAAGAGGACACAACACCCAATATTAAACGCCTAAGAATATACCTGACTAGAAAGAATCTTAAAACCTATGGATTTATATGTCTCCGAAAGAGAAACAAGCGTGTGTACAGCAGCATAAACGCAGCAGTGATAGGATTGGTGAGGTTCGGTGAGCAAATGCAGACCCTTTGAAGTCATATTTCATGGTACCCATTCCATGGGTCTCAACTCTCCAGGTTTAAAGGATTCTTCCTTCAGCTAAAACATGCATGTGGAACCCAGAGTATGATCCACCGTGTGATCAGGAAACGTGTTCAAATGTGTCTCAGTTTTCGTCCCCTGGTACTCGGGTGCAACATTCCAGACGCTTTATTAACACTCTCCCCACTTGGAGAGTGAGTGCCTTTAACCTCCTGTTTGGCCCAGTTTGCAATTTCTGTGGAAAATGAACAGGAATAGGGAGAACCAATGAGAGACTAGGTGGAGGTGTCTGGACGGGCAAATTTAACTCTCATTTCCCACCAGGAAGAGGAATTAACCAAAGTCTCAGCATGCCATGCCGGAACCAAACTAGGGTCTGAAGCAATCCTGCGGTGTTGCGGCCAGCTCACAAGAAAGCGAGTTGAAGAAAGGAGCTCAGGGGCACTGTAATTCACAAACCTGCAGAGTTATAAATGACAGCTATCTTCCAAAAATATATTGAAGGAAGGCTGCCAAGAGGAGTTGAAATCGGGGCAGAATTGCAGGGAACCGATTTCAGGAGGTAGACTGGAATTGCATGTAAAGCATAGGAAAAGAGGCAGAACGTCCACAATGATGCACTTGGCCAAAAAGGGCGTATGCGTTTTTTCCGGAATATATTCAGGAAAAAACGCATACGCCCTTTTTGGCCAACCAAGCAAGCTTGCAAAGGGAATCTGCACTACAATGAAGTCTCACTGCCCCTTGTTCAAAAGGGCTATCTGAAAAAAGTGTAAAATCCAGAAAGGCAGGACAGGCCATGGAGAACTGGGAGCCTTGTTATGCTGATGGGCGGGATGTAAATTGCCAGCAGCCACTCTGGAGTAGTGTATGGTGTTTCCAGAAACATCCAAAAAACGAAGCAACAGAGCCTAGGGCATTTCCACATATGGTCCTATAGCTTAGGGAAATTAAAACCAAAAAGACACAGCCACCCCAAAGTTTGGGCCGGCTCTGTTTACAAGAACCTCGTTTACGGTACAAGTTGAATATCACAGAAAGCGAAAAATGGATAAAGAAGTTGTGGTACTTACATACAATGCAGTATCACACAGCAATGAAATCTATGTCATCAGGGCCGTAGCAGCATAATGAGTGGATTCAGGTAAGATGATTCTAAGTCACACTGAAAAAGAAACATCATAAGATATCACTACTACACGGAATGTAAACTTGGCTACACAGGAACTGAATTACAAAACAGAAAATGGTCTCAAATGTAGAAAACCAACTTATGCTTGCTTAAGGGGAAAGGTGAGTTGGGGTGCGGCATAAAACCAGAGATTGAAATTAGCACAGATACCGTTCCATAAGCCAAATATGTAATAGACAAGAGCTACTCCTTGCTCAACGAAGTGGACTCAACACCCCATATTAAACGCCTAAGAATATACCTGACTAGTAAGAATCTTAAAACCTATGGATTTATATGTCTCCGAAAGAGAATCAAGCATGTGTACAGTGGCATAAACGCAGCAGTGATAGGATTGGTGAGGTTCGGTGAGCAAATGCAGACTCTTTGAAGTCATATTGCATGGTACCCATTCCATGGGTCTCAACTCTCCAGGTTTAAGGGATTCTTCCTTCAGCTAAAACATGCATGTGGAACCCAGAGTATGATCCACCGTGTGATCGGGACACGTGTTCAAATGTGTCTCAGATTTCGTTCCCTGGTACTCGGGTGCAACATTCCACACGCTTTACTAACACTCTCCCCACTTGGAGAGTCAGTGCCTTTAACCTCCTGTTTGGCCCAGTTTGCAATTTCTGTGGAAAATGAACAGGAATAGGGAGAACCAATGAGAGACTAGGTGGAGTTGTCTGAACGGGCAAATTTAACTATCATTTCCCACCAGGAAGAGGAATTAACCAAAGGCTCAACATGCCATGCCGGAACCAAACTAGGGCCTGAAGCAATCCTGTGGTGTTGCGGCCAGCTCACAAGAAAGCGAGTTGAAGAAAGGAGCTCAGGGGCACTGTAATTCACAAACCTGCAGAGTTATAAATGACAGCTATCGTCCAAAAATATATTGAAGGAAGGCTGCCAAGAGGAGTTGAAAGTGGGGCAGAATTGCAGGAAACCGATTTCAGGAGGTAGACTGGAATTGCATGTAAAGCATAGGAAAAGAGGCAGAACGTCCACAATGATGCACTTGGCCAAAAAGGGCGTATGCGTTTTTTCCTGAATATATTCAGGAAAAAACGCATACGCCCTTTTTGGCCAACCAAGCAAGCTTGCAAAGGAAATCTGCACTACAATGAAGTCTCACTGCCCCCCTGTCAAAAAGGCCATCTGAAAAAAGTGTAAAATCCAGAAAGGCAGGACAGGCCATGGAGAACTGGGAGCCTTGTTATGCTGATGGGCGGGATGTAAATTGCCAACAGCCACTCTGGAGAAGTGTATGGTGTTTCCTGAAACATCCAAAAAACAAAGCAACAGAGCCTAGGGCACTTCCACTTATGGTCCTATAGCTTAGGGAAATTAAAATAAAAAAGACACAGCCACCCCAAATTTTGGGCCGGCTCTGTTTACAACAACCTCGTTTACGGTACAAGTTGAATATCACAAAAAGCGAAAAATGGATAAAGAAGTTGTGGTACTTACGTACAATGTAGTATCACACAGCAATGAAATCTATGTCATCAGTCCGGTAGCAGCATAATGAGTGGATTCAGGTACGATGATTGTAAGTGAAATAAGTCACACAGAAAAAGAAACATCATAAGATATCACTAATACACGAAATGTAAACTTGGCTACAAAGGAACTGAATTACAAAACAGAACAGTGTCTCAAATGTGGAAAACCAACTTATGCTTGCTTAAGGGGAAAGGTGAGTTGGGGTGCTGCATAAAACCAGAGATTGAAATTAGCACAGATACTGTTCCATAAGCCAAATATGTAACAGACAAGAGCTACTCCTTGCTCAACGAAGTGGACTCAACACCCCATATTAAACGCCTAAGAATATACCTGACTAGTAAGAATCTTAAAACCTATGGATTTATATGTCTCCGAAAGAGAATCAAACGTCTGTACAGTGGCATAAACGCAGCAGTGATAGGATTGGTGAGGTTCGGTGAGCAAATGCAGACGCTTTGAAGTCATATTGCATGGTACCCATTCCATGGGTCTCAACTCTCCAGGTTTAAGGGATTCTTCCTTCAGCTAAACATGCATGTGGACCACAGAGTATGATCCACCGTGTGATCGCGAAACGTGTTCAAATGTGTCTCAGTTTTCGTCCCCTGGTACTCGGGTGCAACATTCCAGACGCTTTACTTACACTCTCCCTACTTGGAGAGTCAGTGCCTTTAACCTCCTGTTTGGCCCAGTTTGCAATATCTGCGTAAGAAGAACAGGAATAGGGAGAACCAATGAGAGACTAGGTGGAGGTGTCTGGACGGGCAAATTTAACTCTCATTTCCCACCAGGAAGAGGAATTAACCAAAGGCTCAGCATGTCGTGCCGGAACCAAACTAGGGCCTGAAGCAATCCTGCGGGGTTGCGGTCAGCTCACAAGAAAGCGAGTTGAAGAAAGGAGCTCAGTGGCACTGTAATTCACAAACCTGCAGTGTTATAAATGACAGCTATCTTCCAAAAATATATTGAAGTAAGGCTGCCAAGAGGAGTTGAAAGCGGGACAGAATTGCAGGGAACCGATTTCAGGAGGTAGACTGGAATTGCATGTAAAGCATAGGAAAAGAGGCAGAACGTCCACAATGATGCACTTGGCCAAAAAGGGCGTATGCGTTTTTTCCGGAATATATTCAGGAAAAAACGCATACGCCCTTTTTGGCCCACCAAGCAAGCTTGCAAAGGGAATCTGCACTACAATGAAGTCTCACTGCCCCTTGTTCAAAAGGGCTATCTGAAAAAAGTGTAAAATCCAGAAAGGCAGGACAGGCCATGGAGAACTGGGAGCCTTGTTATGCTGATGGGCGGGATGTAAATTGCCAGCAGCCACTCTGGAGTAGTGTATGGTGTTTCCAGAAACATCCAAAAAACAAAGCAACAGAGCCTAGGGCATTTCCACATATGGTCCTATAGCTTAGGGAAATTAAAACCAAAAAGACACAGCCACCCCAAAGTTTGGGCCGGCTCTGTTTACAAGAACCTCGTTTACGGTACAAGTTGAATATCACAGAAAGCGAAAAATGGATAAAGAAGTTGTGGTACTTACATACAATGCAGTATCACACAGCAATGAAATCTATGTCATCAGGGCCGTAGCAGCATAATGAGTATATTCAGGTAAGATGATTCTAAGTCACACTGAAAAAGAAACATCATAAGGTATCACTACCACACGGAATGTAAACTTGGCTACACAGGAACTGAATTACAAAACAGAACAGGGTCTCAAATGTAGAAAACCAACTTATGCTTGCTTAAGGGGAATGGTGAGTTGGGGTGCTGCATGAAACCAGAGATTGAAATTGGCACAGATACCGTTCCATAAGCCAAATATGTAATAGACAAGAGCTACTCCTTGCTCAACGAAGTGGACTCAACACCCAATATTAAACGCCTAAGAATACACCTGACTAGTAAGAATCTTAAAACCTATGGATTTATATGTCTCCGAAAGAGAATCAAGCGTGTGTACAGCGGCATAAGCGCAGCAGTGATAGCATTGGTGAGGTTCGATGACCAAATGCAGACCCTTTGAAGTCATATTGCATGGTACCCATTCCATGGGTCTCAACTCTCCAGGTTTAAGGGATTCTTCCTTCAGCTAAACATGCATGTGGAACACAGAGTATGATCCACCGTGTGATCGGAAAACGTGTTCAAATGTGTCTCAGTTTTCGTCACCTGGTACTCGGGTGCAACATTCCAGACGCTTTACTAACACTCTCCCCACTTGGAGAGTGAGTGCATTTAACCTCCTGTTTGGCCCAGTTTGCAATTTCTGCGTAAGATGAACAGGAATAGGGAGAACCAATGAGAGACTAGGTGGAGGTGTCTGGACGGGCAAATTAAAATCTCATTTCCCACCAGGAAGAGGAATTAACCAAAGGCTCAGCGTGCCATGCCAGAAGCACACTAGGGCCTGAAGCAATCTTGGGGTGTTGCGGCCAGCTCACAAGAAAGCGAGTTGAAGAAAGGAACTCAGGGGCACTGTAATTCACAAACCTGCAGAGTTATAAATGACAGCTTTCGTCCAAAAATATATTGAAGGAAGGCTGCCAAGAGGACTTGAAAGCGGGGCAGAATTGCAGGAAACCAATTTCAGGAGGTAGACTGGAATTGCATGTAAAGCATAGAAAAGAGGCAGAACGTCCACAATGATGCACTTGGCCAAAAAGGGCATATGTGTTTTTTCCTGAATATATACAGGAAAAAATGCATACGCCCGTTTTGGCCAACCAAGCAAGCTTGCAAAGGAAATCTGCACTACAATGAAGTCTCACTGCCCCCCGGTCAAAAGGGCTATCTGAAAAAAGTGTAAAATCCAGAAAGGCAGGACAGGCCACGGAGAACTGGGAAACTTGTTATGCTGATGGGCGGGATGTAAATTGCCAGCAGCCACTCTGTAGAAGTGTATGGTGTTTCCTGAAACATCCAAAAAACAAAGCAACAGAGCCTAGGGCACTTCCACTTATGGTCCTATAGCTTAGGGAAATTAAAATAAAAAAGACACAGCCACCCCAAAGTTTGGGCCGGCTCTGTTTACAACAACCTCGTTTACGGTACAAGTTGAATATCACAGAAAGCGAAAAATGGATAAAGAAGTTGTGGTACTTACGTACAATTCAATATCACTCAGCAATGAAATCTATGTCATCAGGCCGGTAGCAGCATAATGAGTGGATTCAGGTACGATGATTCTAAGTGAAATAAGTCACACAGAAAAAGAAACATCATAAGATATCACTACTACACGGAATGTAAACTTGGCTACACAGGAACTGAATTACAAAACAGAAAATGGTCTCAAATGTAGAAAACCAACTTATGCTTGCTTAAGGGGAAAGGTGAGTTGGGGTGCGGCATAAAACCAGAGATTGAAATTAGCACAGATACCGTTCCATAAGCCAAATATGTAATAGACAAGAGCTACTCCTTGCTCAACGAAGTGGACTCAACACCCCATATTAAACGCCTAAGAATATACCTGACTAGTAAGAATCTTAAAACCTATGGATTTATATGTCTCCGAAAGAGAATCAAGCATGTGTACAGTGGCATAAACGCAGCAGTGATAGGATTGGTGAGGTTCGGTGAGCAAATGCAGACTCTTTGAAGTCATATTGCATGGTACCCATTCCATGGGTCTCAACTCTCCAGGTTTAAGGGATTCTTCCTTCAGCTAAAACATGCATGTGGAACCCAGAGTATGATCCACCGTGTGATCGGGAAACGTGTTCAAATGTGTCTCAGATTTCGTCCCCTGGTACTCGGGTGCAACATTCCACACGCTTTACTAACACTCTCCCCACTTGGAGAGTCAGTGCCTTTAACCTCCTGTTTGGCCCAGTTTGCAATTTCTGTGGAAAATGAACAGGAATAGGGAGAACCAATGAGAGACTAGGTGGAGTTGTCTGAACGGGCAAATTTAACTATCATTTCCCACCAGGAAGAGGAATTAACCAAAGGCTCAACATGCCATGCCGGAACCAAACTAGGGCCTGAAGCAATCCTGTGGTGTTGCGGCCAGCTCACAAGAAAGCGAGTTGAAGAAAGGAGCTCAGGGGCACTGTAATTCACAAACCTGCAGAGTTATAAATGACAGCTATCGTCCAAAAATATATTGAAGGAAGGCTGCCAAGAGGAGTTGAAAGTGGGGCAGAATTGCAGGAAACCGATTTCAGGAGGTAGACTGGAATTGCATGTAAAGCATAGGAAAAGAGGCAGAACGTCCACAATGATGCACTTGGCCAAAAAGGGCGTATGCGTTTTTTCCTGAATATATTCAGGAAAAAACGCATACGCCCTTTTTGGCCAACCAAGCAAGCTTGCAAAGGAAATCTGCACTACAATGAAGTCTCACTGCCCCCCTGTCAAAAAGGCCATCTGAAAAAAGTGTAAAATCCAGAAAGGCAGGACAGGCCATGGAGAACTGGGAGCCTTGTTATGCTGATGGGCGGGATGTAAATTGCCAACAGCCACTCTGGAGAAGTGTATGGTGTTTCCTGAAACATCCAAAAAACAAAGCAACAGAGCCTAGGGCACTTCCACTTATGATCCTATAGCTTAGGGAAATTAAAATCAAAAAGACACAGCCACCCCAAAGTTTGGGACGGCTCTGTTTACAAGAACATCGTTTACGGTACAAGTTCAATATCACAGAAAGCGAAAAATGGATAAAGAAGTTGTGGTACTTACGTACAATGCAATATCACTCAGCAATGAAATCTATGTCATCAGTCCAGTAGCAGCATAATGAGTGGATTCAGGTACGATGATTGTAAGTGAAATAAGTCACACAAAAAAAGAAACATCATAAGATATCACTACTACACGGAATGTAAACTTGGCTACAAAGGAACTGAATTACAAAACAGAACAGGGTCTCAAATGTAGAAAACCAACTTATGCTTGCTTAAGGGGAAAGGTGAGTTGGGGTGCTGCATAAAACCAGAGATTGAAATTAGCACAGATACTGTTCCATAAGCCAAATATGTAATAGACAAGAGCTACTCCTTGCTCAATGAAGTGGACTCAACACCCCATATTAAACGCCTAAGAATATACCTGACTAGTAAGAATCTTAAAACCTATGGATGTATATGTCTCCGAAAGAGAATCAAACGTCTGTACAGCGGCATAAACGCAGCAGTGATAGGATTGGTGAGGTTCGGTGAGCAAATGCAGACCCTTTGAAGTCATATTGCATGGTACCCATTCCATGGGTCTCAACTCTCCAGGTTTAAGGGATTCTTCTTTCAGCTAAAATATGCATGGGTAACTCAGAGTATGATCCACCGTGTGATCGGGAAACCTGTTTAAATGTGTCTCAGTTTTCGTCCTGTGGTACTCGGGTGCAACATTCCAGACGCTTTACTAACACTCTCCCCACTTGGAGAGTCAGTGCCTTTAACCTCCTGTTTGGCCCAGTTTGCAATTTCTGCGTAAGATGAACAGGAATAGGGAGAACCAATGAGAGACTAGGTGGAGGTGTCTGGATGGGCAAATTTAACTCTCATTTCCCACCAGGAAGAGGAATTAACCAAAGGCTCAGCGTGTCGTGCCGGAACCAAACAAGGGCCTGAAGAAATCCTGCGGTGTTGCGGCCAGCTCACAAGAAAGCGAGTTGAAGAAAGGGGCTCAGCGGCACTGTAATTCACAAACCTGCAGAGTTATAAATGACAGCTATCTTCCAAAAATATATTGAAGTAAGGCTGCCAAGAGGAGTTGAAAGCGGGGCAGAATTGCAGGAAACCGATTTCAGGAGGTAGACTGGAATTGCATGTAAAGCATAGGAGAAGAGGCAGAACGTCCACAATGATGCACTTGGCCAAAAAGGGCGTATGCGTTTTTTCCGGAATATATTCAGGTAAAAACGCATACGCCCTTTTTGGCCAACCAAGCAAGCTTGCAAAGGAAATCTGCACTACAATGAAGTCTCACTGCCCCCCGGTCAAAAGGGCCATCTGAAAAAATTGTAAAATCCAGAAAGGCAGGACAGGCCCTGGAGAACTGGAAGACTTGTTATGCTGATGGGCGGGATGTAAATTGCCAGAAGCCACTCTGGAGAAGTGTATGGTGTTTCCTGAAACATCCAAAAAACAAAGCAACAGAGCCTAGGGCATTTCCACTTATGGTCCTATAGTTTAGGGAAATTAAAATCAAAAAGACACAGCCACCCCAAAGTTTGGGCCGGCTCTGTTTACAAGAACCTCGTTTACGGTACAAGTTCAATATCACAGAAAGCGAAAAATGGATAAAGAAGTTGTGGTAATTACGTACAATGCAATATCACTCAGCAATGAAATCTATGTCATCAGGCCCGTAGCAGCATAATGAGTGGATTCAGGTACGATGATTCTATGTGAAATAAGTCACACAGAAAAAGAAATATCATAAGGTATCACTAATACACGGAATGTAAACTTGGCTACACAAGAACTGAATTACAAAACAGAATAGGGTTTCAAAAGTAGAAACCCAACTTATGCTTGCTTAAGTGGAAAGGTGAGTTGGGGTGGTGCATAAAACCAGAGATTGAAATTAGCACAGATACCGTTCCATAAGCCAAATATGTAATAGACAAGAGCTACTCCTTGCTCAACGAAGTGGACTCAACTCCCCATATTAATCGCCTAAGAATATACCTGACTAGTAAGAATCTTAAAACCTATGGATATATATGTCTCCGAATGAGAATCAAGCATGTGTACAGCGGCATAAACGCAGCAGTGATAGGATTGTTGAGGTTCGGTGAGCAAATGCAGACCCTTTGAAGTCATATTGCATGGTACCCATTCCATGGGTCTCAACTCTCCAGGTTTAAGGGATTCTTCCTTCAGCTAAAACATGCATGTGGAACCCAGAGTATGATCCACCGTGTGATCGGGAAACGTGTTCAAATGTGTCTCAGTTTTCGTCCCCTGTTACTCGGGTGCAACATTCCAGATGCTTTACTAACACTCTCCCCACTTGGAGAGTCAGTGCCTTTAACCTCCTGTTTGGACCAGTTTGCAATTTCTGCGTAAGATGAACAGGAATAGGGAGAACCAATGAGAGACTAGGTGGAGGTATCTGGACGGGCAAATTTAACTCTCATTTCCCACCAGGAAGAGGAATTAACCAAAGGCTCAGCGTGGAATGCCAGAAGCACACTAGGGCCTGAAGCAATCCTGCGGTATTGCGGCCAGCTCACAAGAAAGCGAGTTGAAAGAAGGAACTCAGGGACACTGTAATTCACAAACCTGCAGAGTTATAAATGACAGCTTTCGTCCAAAAATATATTGAAGGAAGGCTGCCAAGAGGACTTGAAAGCGGGGCAGAATTGCAGGAAACCGATTTCAGGAGGTAGACTGGAATTGCATGTAAAGCATAGGAAAAGAGGCAGAACGTCCACAATGATGCACTTGGCCAAAAAGGTCGTATGCGTTTTTTCCGGAATATATTCAGGAAAAAACGCATACGCCCTTTTTGGCCAACCAAGCAAGCTTGCAAAGGAAATCTGCACTACAATGAAGTCTCACTGCCCCCTGGTCAAAAGGGCTATCTGAAAAAAGTGTAAAATCCAGAAAGGCAGGACAGGCCATGGAGAACTGGGAGTCTTGTTATGCTGATGGGCGGGATGTAAATTGCCAACACCCACTCTGGAGAAGTGTATGGTGTTTCCTGAAACATCCAAAAAACAAAGCAACAGAGCCTAGGGCACTTCCACTTATGGTCCTATAGCTTAGGGAAATTAAAATCAAAAAGACACAGCCACCCCAAAGTTTGGGCCGGCTCTGTTTACAAGAACCTCGTTTACGGTACAAGTTAAATATCACAGAAAGCGAAAAATGGATAAACAAGTTGTGGTACTTACGTACAATGTAGTATCACACAGCAATGAAATCTATGTCATCAGTCCAGTAGCAGCATAATGAGTGGATTCAGGTACGATGATTGTAAGTGAAATAAGTCACACAGAAAAAGAAACATCATAAGGTATCACTAATACACGAAATGTAAACTTGGCTACAAAGGAACTGAATTACAAAACAGAACAGTGTCTCAAATGTAGAAAACCAACTTATGCTTGCTTAAGGGGAAAGGTGAGTTGGGGTGCTGCATAAAACCAGAGATTGAAATTAGCACAGATACTGTTCCATAAGCCAAATATGTAACAGACAAGAGCTACTCCTTGCTCAACGAAGTGGACTCAACACCCCATATTAAACGCCTAAGAATATACCTGACTAGTAAGAATCTTAAAACCTATGGATTTATATGTCTCCGAAAGAGAATCAAACGTCTGTACAGCGGCATAAACGCAGCAGTGATAGGATTGGTGAGGTTCGGTGAGCAAATGCAGACGCTTTGAAGTCATATTGCATGGTACCCATTCCATGGTTCTCAACTCTCCAGGTTTAAGGGATTCTTCCTTCAGCTAAACATGCATGTGGAACACAGAGTATGATCCACCGTGTGATCGCGAAACGTGTTCAAATGTGTCTCAGTTTTCGTCCCCTTGTACTCGGGTGCAACATTCCAGACGCTTTACTAACACTCTCCCCACTTGGAGAGTCAGTGCCTTTCACCTCCTGTTTGGCCCAGTTTGCAATATCTGCGTAAGATGAACAGGAATAGGGAGAACCAATGAGAGACTAGGTGGAGGTGTCTGGACGGGCAAATTTAACTCTCATTTCCCACCAGGAAGAGGAATTAACCAAAGGCTCAGCATGTCGTGCCGGAACCAAACTAGTGCCCAAAGCAATCCTGCGGTGTTGCGGTCAGCTCACAAGAAAGCGAGTTGAAGAAAGGAGCTCAGTGGCACTGTAATTCACAAACCTGCAGTGTTATAAATGATAGCTATCTTCCAAAAATATATTGAAGTAAGGCTGCCAAGAGGAGTTGAAAGCGGGGCAGAATTGCAGGAAACCGATTTCAGGAGGTAGACTGGAATTGCATGTAAAGCATAGGAGAAGAGGCAGAACGTCCACAATGATGCACTTGGCCAAAAAGGGCGTATGCGTTTTTTCCTGAATATATTCAGGAAAAAACGCATACGCCCTTTTTGGCCAACCAAGCAAGCTTGCAAAGGAAATCTGCACTACAATGAAGTCTCACTGCCCCCGGTCAAAAGGGCCATCTGAAAAAAGTGTAAAATCCAGAAAAGCAGGAGAGGCCCTGGAGAACTGGGAGACTTGTTATCCTGATGGGCGGGATGTAAATTGCCAGAAGCCACTCTGGAGAAGTGTATGGTGTTTCCTGAAACATCCAAAAAACAAAGCAACAGAGCCTAGGGCACTTCCACTTATGGTCCTATAGCTTAGGGAAATTAAAATCAAAAAGACACAGCCACCCCAAAGTTTGGGCCGGCTCCGTTTACAAGAACCTCATTTACGGTACAAGTTGAATATCACAGAAAGCGAAAAATGGATAAAGAAGTTGTGGTACTTACGTACAATGCAGTATCACACAGCAATGAAATCTATGTCATCAGGGCCGTAGCAGCATAATGAGTGGATTCAGGTACGATGATTCTAAGTGAAATAAGTCACACAGAAAAAGAAACATCATAAGGTATCACTAACACAGGGAATGTAAACTTGGCTACACAGGAACTGAATTACAAAACAGAACAGTGTCTCAAATGTAGAAAACCAACTTATGCTTGCTTAAGGGGAATGGTGAGTTGGGGTGCTGCATGAAACCAGAGATTGAAATTGGCACAGATACCATTCCATAAGCCAAATATGTAATAGACAAGAGCTACTCCTTGCTCAACGAAGTGGACTCAACACCCCATATTAAATGCCTAAGAATATACCTGACTAGTAAGAATCTTAAAACCTATGGATTTATATGTCTCCGAAAGAGAATCAAGCGTGTGTACAGCGGCATAAGCGCAGCAGTGATACGACTGGTGAGGTTCGATGAGCAAACGCAGACCCTTTGAAGTCATATTGCATGGTACCCATTCCATGGGTCTCAACTCTCCAGGTTTAAGGGATTCTTCCTTCAGCTAAAATATGCATGTGGAACCCAGAGTATAATTCACGGTGTGATCTGGAAATGTGTTCAAATGTGTCTCAGTTTTCGTCCCCTGGTACTCGGGTGCAACATTCCAGACGCTTTACTAACACTCTCCCCACTTATAGAGTCAGTGCCTTTAACCTCCTGTTTGGCCAAGTTTGCAATTTCTGTGGAAAATGAACAGGAATAGGGAGAACCAATGAGAGACTAGGTGGAGGTATCTGGACGGGCAAATTTAACTCTCATTTCCCACCAGGAAGAGGAATTAACCAAAGTCTCAGCGTGGCATGCCAGAAGCACACTAGGGCCTGAAGCAATCCTGCGGTGTTGCGGCCCGCTCACAAGAAAGCGAGTTGAAGGAAGGAACTCAGGGGCACTGTAATTCACAAACCTGCAGAGTTATAAATGACAGCTTTCGTCCAAAAATATATTGAAGGAAGGCTGCCAAGAGGACTTGAAAGCGGGGCAGAATTGCAGGAAATCGATTTCAGGAGGTAGACTGGAATTGCATGTAAAGCATAGGAAAAGAGGCAGAACGTCCACAATGATGCACTTGGCCAAAAAGGTCGTATGCGTTTTTTCCAGAATATATTTAGGAAAAAACGCATACGCCCTTTTTGGCCAACCAAGCAAGCTTGCAAAGGAAATCTGCACTACAATGAAGTCTCACTGCCCCCTGGTCAAAAGGGCTATCTGAAAAAAGTGTAAAATCCAGAAAGGCAGGACAGGCCATGGAGAACTGGGAGCCTTGTTATGCTGATGGGCGGGATGTAAATTGCCAACACCCACTCTGGAGAAGTGTATGTTGTTTCCTGAAACATCCAAAAAACAAAGCAACAGAGCCTAGGGCACTTCCACTTATGGTCCTATAGCTTAGGGAAATTAAAATCAAAAAGACACAGCCACCCCAAAGTTTGGGCCGGCTCTGTTTACAAGAACCTCATTTACGGTACAAGTTGAATATCACAGAAAGCGAAAAATGGATAAACAAGTTGTGGTACTTACGTACAATGCAGTATCACACAGCAATGAAATCTATGTCATCAGGGCCGTAGCAGCATAATGAGTGGATTCAGGTACGATGATTCTAAGTGAAATAAGTCACACAGAAAAAGAAACATCATAAGGTATCACCTACACACGGAATGTAAACTTGGCTACACAGGAACTGAATTACAAAACAGAACAGGATCTCAAATGTAGAAAACCAACTTATGCTTGCTTAAGGGGAATGGTGGTTTGGGGTGCTGCATGAAACCAGAGATTGAAATTGGCACAGATACCGTTCCATAAGCCAAATATGTAATAGACAAGAGCTACTCCTTGCTCAACGAAGTGGACTCAACACCCCATATTAAACGCCTAAGAATATACCTGACTAGTAAGAATCTTAAAACCTATGGATTTATATGTCTCCGAAAGAGAATCAAGTGTGTGTACAGCGGCATAAGCGCAGCAGTGATAGGATTGGTGAGGTTTGATGAGCAAATGCAGACCCTTTGAAGTCATATTGCATGGTACCCATTCCATGGGTCTCAACTCTCCAGTTTTAAGGGTTTCTTCCTTCAGCTAAACATGCATGTGGAACCCAGAGTATGATCCACTGTGTGATCGGGAAACGTGTTCAAATGTGTCTCAGTTTTCGTTCCCTGGTATTCGGGTGCAACATTCCAGACGGTTTACTAACACTCTCCCCACTTGGAGAGTGAGTGCCTTTCACCTCCTGTTTGGCCCAGTTTGCAATTTCTGCGTAAGATGAACAGGAATAGGGAGAACCAATGAGAGACTAGGTGGAGGTGTCTGGACGGGCAAATTTAACTCTCATTTCCCACCAGGAAGAGGAATTAACCAAAGGCTCAGCATGTCGTGCCGGAACCAAACTAGGGCCTGAAGCAATCCTGCGGTGTTGCGGTCAGCTCACAAGAAAGCGAGTTGAAGAAAGGATCTCAGCGGCAATGTAATTCACAAACCTGCAGTGTTATAAATGACAGCTATCTTCCAAAAATATATTGAAGGAAGGCTGCCAAGAGGAGTTGAAAGCGGGGCAGAATTGCAGGAAACCGATTTCAGGAGGTAGACTGGAATTGCATGTAAAGCATAGGAAAAGAGGCAGAACGTCCACAATGATGCACTTGGCCAAAAAGGGCGTATGCGTTTTTTCATGCATATATTCAGGAAAAAACGCATACGCCCTTTTTGGCCAACCAAGCAAGCTTGCAAAGGAAATCTGCACTACAATGAAGTCTCACTGCTCCCCGGTCAAAACGGCCATCTGAAAAAAGTGTAAAACCCAGAAAGGCAGGACAGGCCCTGGAGAACTGGAAGACTTGTTATGCTGATGGGCGGGATGTAAATTGCCAGAAGCCACTCTGGAGAAGTGTATGGTGTTTCCTGAAACATCCAAAAAACAAAGCAACAGAGCCTAGGGCATTTCCACTTATGGTCCTATAGCTTAGGGAAATTAAAATCAAAAAGACACAGCCACCTCAAAGTTTGGGCCGGCTCTGTTTACAAGAACCTCATTTACGGTACAAGTTCAATATCACAGAAAGCAAAAAATGGATAAAGAAGTTGTGGTAATTACGTACAATGCAATATCACTCAGCAATGAAATCTATGTCATCAGGCCCATAGCAGCATAATGAGTGGATTCAGGTACGATGATTCTAAGTGAAATAAATCACACAGAAAAAGAAACATCATAAGATATCACTACTACACGGAATGTAAACTTGGCTACACAGGAACTGAATTACAAAACAGAAAAGGGTCTCAAATGTAGAAAACCAACTTATGCTTGCTTAAGGGGAAAGATGAGTTGGGGTGCTGCATAAAACCAGAGATTGAAATTAGCACAGATACCGTTCCGTAAGCCAAATAAGTAATAGACAAGAGCTACTCCTTGCTCAACGAAGTGGACTCAACACCCCATAATAAACGCCTAAGAATATACCTGACTAGTAAGAATCTTAAAACCTATGGATTTATATGTCTCCAACAGAGAATCAATCGTGTGTACAGCGGCATAAACGCAGCAGTGATAGGATTGGTGAGGTTCGGTGAGCAAATGCAGACCCTTTGAAGTCATATTGCATGGTACCCATTCCATGGTTCTCAACTCTCCAGGTTTAAGGGATTCTTCCTTCAGCTAAACATGCATGTGGAACACAGAGTATGATCCACCGTGTGATCGGGAAACGTGTTCAAATGTGTCTCAGTTTTCGTCCCCTGGTACTCGGGTGCAACATTCCAGACGCTTTACTAACACTCTCCCCCTTGGAGAGTCAGTGCCTTTAACCTCCTGTTGGGCCCAGTTTGCAATTTCTGCGTAAGATGAACAGGAATAGGGAGAACCAATGAGAGACTAGGTGGAGGTGTCTGGACGGGCAAATTTAACTCTCATTTCCCACCAGGAAGAGGAATTAACCAAAGGCTCAGCGTGGCATGCCAGAAGCACACTAGGGCCTGAAGCAATCCTGCGGTGTTGCGGCCAGCTCACAAGAAAGCGAGTTGAAGGAAGGAACTCAGGGGCACTGTAATTCACAAACTTGCAGAGTTATAAATGACAGCTTTCGTCCAAAAATATATTGAAGGAAGGCTGCCAAGAGGACTTGAAAGCGGGGCAGAATTGCAGGAAACCGATTTCAGGAGGTAGACTGGAATTGCATGTAAAGCATAGGAAAAGAGGCAGAACGTCCACAATGATGCACTTGGCCAAAAAGGGCGTATGCGTTTTTTCCTGAATATATTCAGGAAAAAACGCATACGCCCTTTTTGGCCAACCAAGCAAGCTTGCAAAGGAAATCTGCACTACAATGAAGTCTCACTGCCCCTGGTCAAAAGGGCCATCTGAAAAAACTGTAAAATCAAGAAAGGCAGGACAGGCCCTGGAGAACTGGGAGACTTGTTATGCTGATGGGCGGGATGTAAATTGCCAGAAGCCACTCTGGAGAAGTGTATGGTGTTTCCTGAAACATCCAAAAAACAAAGCAACAGAGCCTAGGGCACTTCCACTTATGGTCCTATAGCTTAGGGAAATTAAAATCAAAAAGACACAGCCACCCCAAAGTTTGGGCCGGCTCTGTTTACAAGAACCTCGTTTACGGTACAAGTTGAATATCACAGAAAGCGAAAAATGGATAAAGATGTTGTGGTACTTACGTACAATGCAGTATCACACAGCAATGAAATCTATGTCATCAGGGCCGTAGCAGCATAATGAGTGGATTCAGGTACGATGATTCTAAGTGAAATAAGTCACACAGAAAAAGAAACATCATAAGGTATCACTAACACAGGGAATGTAAACTTGGCTACACAGGAACTGAATTACAAAACAGAACAGTGTCTCAAATGTAGAAAACCAACTTATGCTTGCTTAAGGGGAATGGTGAGTTGGGGTGCTGCATGAAACCAGAGATTGAAATTGGCACAGATACTGTTCCATAAGCCAAATATGTAATAGACAAGAGCTACTCTTTGCTCAACGTAGTGGACACAACACCCCATATTAAACGCCTAAGAATATACCTGACTAGTAAGAATCTTAAAACCTATGGATTTATATGTCTCCGAAAGAGAATCAAGCGTGTGTACAGCGGCATAAGCGCAGCAGTGATACGACTGGTGAGGTTTGATGAGCAAACGCAGACCCTTTGAATTCATATTGCATGGTACCCATTCCATGGGTCTCAACTCTCCATGTTTAAGGGATTCTTCCTTCAGCTAAAACATGCATGTGGAACCCAGAGTATGATTCACCGTGTGATCGGGAAACGTGTTCAAATGTGTCTCAGTTTTCGTCCCCTTGTACTCGGGTGCAACATTCCAGACGCTTTACTAACACTCTCCCCACTTGGAGAGTCAGTGCCTTTAACCTCCTGTTTGGCCCAGTTTGCAATTTCTGTGGAAAATGAACAGGAATAGGGAGAACCAATGAGAGACTAGGTGGAGGTGTCTGGACGGGCAAATTTAACTCTCATTTCCCACCAGGAAGAGGAATTAACCAAAGGCTCAGCATGCCGTGCCGGAACCAAACTAGGGCCTGAAGCAATCCTGCGGTGTTGCGGCCAGCTCACAAGAAAGCGAGTTGAAGAAAGGAGCTCAGGGGCACTGTAATTCACAAACCTGCAGAGTTATAAATGACAGCTATCTTCCAAAAATATATTGAAGTAAGGCTGCCAAGAGGACTTGAAAGCGGGGCAGAATTGCAGGAAACCGATTTCAGGAGGTAGACTGGAATTGCATGTAAAGCATAGGAAAAGAGGCAGAACGTCCACAATGATGCACTTGGCCAAAAAGGGCGTATGCGTTTTTTCCTGAATATATTCAGGAAAAAACGCATACGCCCTTTTTGGCCAACCAAGCAAGCTTGCAAAGGAAATCTGCACTACAATGAAGTCTCACTGCCCCCAGGTCAAAAAGGCTATCTGAAAAAAGTGTAAAATCCAGAAAAGCAGGACAGGCCATGGGGAACTAGGAGCCTTGTTATGCTGATGGGCGGGATGTAAATTACCAACAGCCACTCTGGAGAAGTGTATGGTGTTCCCTGAAACATCTAAAAAACAAAGTAACAGAGCCTAGGTCACTTCCACTTATGGTCCTATAACTTAGGGAAATTAAAATCAAAAAGACACAGCCACCCCAAAGTTTGAGCCGGCTCTGTTTACAAGAACCTCATTTACGGTACAAGTTTAATATCACAGAAAGCGAAAAATGGATAAAGAAGTTGTGGTAATTACGTACAATGCAATATCATTCAGCAATGAAATCTATGTCATCAGGCCCGTAGCAGCATAATGAGTGGATTCAGGTACGATGATTCTAACTGAAATAAGTCACACAGAAAAAGAAACATCATAAGTTATCACTACTACACGGAATGTAAACTTGGCTACACAGGAACTGAATTACAAAACAGAACAGTGTCTCAAATGTAGAAAACCAACTTATGCTTGCTTAAGGGAAAAGGTGAGTTGGGGTGCGGCATAAAACCAGAGATTGAAATTAGCACATATACTGTTCCATAAGCCAAATATGTAATAGACAAGAGCTACTCCTTGCTCAACGAAGTGGACTCAACACCCCATATTAAACGCCTAAGAATATACCTGACTAGTAAGAATCTTAAAACCTATGGATTTATATGTCTCCGAAAGAGAATCAAGCGTGTGTACAGTGTCATAAACGCAGCAGTGATAGGATTGGTGAGGTTCGGTGAGCAAATGCAGACTCTTTGAAGTCATATTGCATGGTACCCATTCCATTGGTCTCAACTCTCCAGGTTTAAGGGATTCTTCCTTCAGCTAAAACATGCATGTGGAACCCAGAGTATGATCCACCGTGTGATCGGGAAACGTGTTCAAATGTGTCTCAGTTTTCGTCCCCTGGTACTCGGGTGCAACATTCCAGACGCTTTACTAACACTCTCCCCACTTGGAGAGTCAGTGCCTTTAACCTCCTGTTTGGCCCAGTTTGCAATTTCTGCGTAAGATGGACAGGAAGAGGGAGAACCAATGAGAGACTAGCTGGAGGTGTCTGGACGGACAAATTTAACTCTCATTTCCTACCAGGAAGAGGAATTAACCAAAGGCTCAGCATGCGATGCTGAAACCAAACTAGGGCCTGAAGCAATCCTGCGGTGTTGCGGTCAGCTCACAAGAAAGCGAGTTGAAGAAAGGAGCTCAGGGGCACTGTAATTCACAAACCTGCAGAGTTATAAATGACAGCTATCTTCCAAAAATATATTGAAGGAAGGCTGCCAAGAGGACTTGAAAGCGGGGCAGAATTGCAAGAAACCGATTTCAGGAGGTAGACTGGAATTGCATGTAAAGCATAGGAAAAGAGGCAGAACGTCCACAATGATGCACTTGGCCAAAAAGGGCGTATGCGTTTTTTCCCATGAAAAAACGCATACGCCCTTTTTGGCCAACCAAGCAAGCTTGCAAAGGAAATCTGCACTACAATGAAGTCTCACTGCCCCCGGTCAAAAGGGCCATCTGAAAAAAGTGTAAAATCCAGAAAGGCAGGACAGGCCATGGAGAACTGGGAGCCTTGTTATGCTGATGGGCGGGATGTAAATTGCCAACAGCCACTCTGGAGAAGTGTATGGTGTTTCCTGAAACATCCAAAAAACAAAGCAACAGAGCCTAGGGCACTTCCACTTATGGTCCTATAGCTTAGGGAAATTAAAATCAAAAAGACACAGCCACCCAAAAGTTTCGGCCGGCTCTGGTTACAAGAACCTCCTTTACGGTACAAGTTCAATATCACAGAAAGCGAAAAATGGATAAAGAAGTTGTGGTACTTACGTACAATGCAATATCACTCAGCAATGAAATCTATGTCATCAGGCCCGTAGCAGCATAATGAGTGGAATCAGGTACGATGATTCTAACTGAAATAAGTCACAAAGAAAAAGAAACATCATAAGATATCACTACTACACGGAATGTAAACTTGGCTACACAGGAACTGAATTACAAAACAGAACAGGGTCTCAAATGTAGAAAACCAACTTATGCTTGCTTAAGGGGAAAGGTGACTTGGGGTGCGGCATAAAACCAGAGATTGAAATTAGCACAGATACCGTTCCATAAGCCAAATATGTAATAGACAAGAGCTACTCCTTGCTCAACGAAGTGGACTCAACACCCCATATTAAACGCCTAAGAATATACCTGACTAGTAAGAATCTTAAAACCTATGGATTTATATGTCTCCGAAAGAGAATCAAGCCTGTGTACAGCGGCATAAACGCAGCAGTGATAGGATTGGTGAGGTTCGGTGAGCAAATGCAGACCCTTTGAAGTCATATTGCATGGAACCCATTCCATGGGTCACAACTCTCCATGTTTAAGGGATTCTTCCTTCAGCTAAAACATGCATGTGGAACCCAGAGTACGATCCACCGTGTGATCGGAAAACGTGTTCAAATGTGTCTCAGTTTTCGTACCCTGGTACTCGGGTGCAACATTCCAGACGCTTTACTAACACTATCGCCACTTGGAGAGTCAGTGCCTTTAACCTCCTGTTTGGCCCAGTTTGCAATTTCTGCGCAAGATGAACAGGAAGAGCGAGAACGAATGACAGACTAGCTGGAGGTGTCTGGACGGGCAAATTTAACTCTCATTTCCCACCAGGAAGAGGAATTAACCAAAGGCTCAGCATACGATGCCGGAACCACACTAAGGCCTGAAGCAATCCTGCGGTGTTGCAGCCAGCTCACAAGAAAGCGAGTTGAAGAAAGGAGCTCAGGGGCACTGTAATTCACAAACCTGCAGAGTTATAAATGACAGCTATCGTCCAAAAATATATTGAAGGAAGGCTGCCAAGAGGACTTGAAAGCGGGGCAGAATTGCAGGAAACCGATTTCAGGAGGTAGACTGGAATTGCATGTAAAGCATAGGAAAAGAGGCAGAACGTCCACAATGATGCACTTGGCCAAAAAGGGCGTATGCGTTTTTTCCTGAATATATTCAGGAAAAAACGCATACGCCCGTTTTGGCCAACCAAGCAAGCTTGCAAAGTAAATCTGCACTACAATGAAGTCTCACTGCACCCGGTCAAAAGGGCCATCTGAAAAAAGTGTAAAATCCAGAAAGGCAGGACAGGCCATGGAGAACTGGGAGCCTTGTTATGCTGATGGGCGGGATGTAAATTGCCAACACCCACTCTGGAGAAGTGTATTGTGTTTCCTGAAACATCTAAAAAACAAAGCAACAGATCCTAGGGCACTTCTACTTATGGTCCTATAGCTTAGGGAAATTAAAATCAAAAACACACAGCCACCCCAAAGTTTGGGCCGGCTCTGTTTACAAGAACCTCGTTTACGGTACAAGTTGAATATCACAGAAAGCAAAAAATGGATAAAGAAGTTGTGGTACTTACGTACAATGCAATATCACTCAGCAATGAAATCTATGTCATCAGGCTCGTAGCAGCATAATGAGTGGATTCAGTTACGATGATTCTAAGTGAAATAAGTCACACAGAAAAAGAAACATCATAAGATATCACTAATACACGGAATGTAAACTTGGCTACACAAGAACTGAATTACAAAACAGAATAGGGTGTCAAATGTAGAAAACCAACTTATGCTTGCTTAAGGGGAAGGGTGAGTTGGGGTGCTGCATAAAACCAGAGATTGAAATTAGCACAGATACCGTTCCATAAGCCAAATATGTAATAGACAAGAGCTACTCCTTGCTCAAAGAAGTGGACTCAACACCCCATATTAAACGCCTAAGAATATACCTGACTAGTAAGAATCTTAAAACCTATGGATTTATATGTCTCCGAAAGAGAATCAAGCGTGTGTACAGTGGCATAAACGCAGCAGTGATAGGATTGGTGAGGTTCGGTGAGCAAATGCAGACCCTTTGAAGTCATATTGCATGGTACCCATTCCATGGGTCTCAACTCTCCATGTTTAAGGGATTCTTCCTTCAGCTAAAACATGCATGTGGAACCCAGAGTATGATCCACCGTGTGATCGGAAAACGTGTTCAAATGTGTCTCAGTTTTCGTCCCCTGGTACTCGGGTGCAACATTCCAGACGCTTTACTAACACTCTCCCCACTTGGAGAGTCGGTGCCTTTAACCTCCTGTATGGCCCAGTTTGCAATTTCTGTGGAAAATGAACAGGAATAGGGAGAACCAATGAGAGACTAGGTGGAGGTGTCTGGACGGGCAAATTTAACTCTCATTTCCCACCAGGAAGAGGAATTAACCAAAGGCTCAACATGCCATGCCGGAACCACACTAGGGCCCGAAGCAATCCTGCGGTGTTGCGGCCAGCTCACAAGAAAGCGAGTTGAAGAAAGGAGCTCAGGGGCACTGTAATTCACAAACCTGCAGAGTTATAAATGACAGCCATCTTCCAAAAATATATTAAAGTAAGGCTGCCAAGAGGAGTTGAAAGCGGGGCAGAATTGCAGGAAACCAATTTCAGGAGGTAGACTGGAATTGCATGTAAAGCATAGGAAAAGAGGCAGAATGTCCACAATGATGCACTTGGCCAAAAAGGGCGTATGCGTTTTTTCCTGAATATATTCAGGAAAAAACGCATACGCCCTTTTTGGCCAACCAAGCAAGCTTGCAATGGAAATCTGCACTACAATGAAGTCTCACTGCCCCCCAGTCAAAAGGGTCATCTGTAAAAAGTGTAAAATCCAGAAAGGCAGGACAGGCCATGGAGAACTGGGAGCCTTGTTATGCTGATGGGCGGGATGTAAATTGCCAACAGCCACTCTGGAGAAGTGTATGGTGTTTCCTGAAACATCCAAAAAACCAAGCAACAGAGCCTAGGGCATTTCCACTTATGGTCGTATAGCTTAGGGAAATAATAATCAAAAAGACACAGCCTCCCCAAAGTTTGGGATGGCTCTGTTTACAAGAACCTCGTTTACGGTACAGGTTCAATATCGCAGAAAGCGAAAAATGGATAAAGAAATTGTGGTACTTACGTACAATGCAATATCACTCAGCAAAGAAATCTATGTCATCAGGCCCGTGACAGCATAATGAGTGGATTCAGGTATGATGATTCTAAGAGAAATAAGTCACACAGAAAAAGAAACATCATAAGATATCACTACTACACGGAATGTAAACTTGGCTACACAGGAACTGAATTACAAAACAGAACAGGGTGTCAAATGTAGAAAACCAACTTATGCTTGCTTAAGGGGAAAGGTGAGTTGGGGTGCGGCATAAAATCAGAGATTGAAATTAGCACAGATACTGTTCCATAAGCCAAATATGTAATAGACAAGAGCTACTCCTTGCTCAACGAAGTGGACTCAACACCCCATATTAAACGACTAAGAATATACCTGACTAGTAAGAATCTTAAAACCTATGGATTTATATGTCTCCGAAAGAGAATCAAGCGTGTGTACAGTGTCATAAACGCAGCAGTGATAGGATTGGTGAGGTTCGGTTAGCAAATGCAGACTCTTTGAAGTCATATTGCATGGTACCCATTCCATGGGTCTCAACTCTCCAGGTTTAAGGGATTCTTCCTTCAGCTAAAACATGCATGTGGAACCCAGAGTATGATCCACCGTGTGATCGGGAAACGTGTTCAAATGTGTCTCAGTTTTCGTCCCCTGGTACTCGGGTGCAACATTCCAGACGCTTTACTAACACTCTCCCCACTTGGAGAGTCAGTGCCTTTAACCTCCTGTTTGGCCCAGTTTGCAATTTCTTCGGAAGATGAACAGGAATAAGGAGAAGCAATGGGAGACTATCTGTAGGTGTCTGGACGGGCAAATTTAACTCTCATTTCCCACCAGGAAGATAAATGAACCAAAGGCTCCGTGTGCCATGCTGGAACTAGATTAGGGCCTGAGGAGATCCTGCGGTGTTGCGGCCAGCTCACAAGAAAGCGAGTTGAAGAAAGGAGCTCAGGGACACTGTAATTCAGAAACCTGCGGAGTTATAAATGACAGCTATCATCCAAAATTATACTGAAGTAAGGCTGCGAAGAGGACTTGAATGCGGGGCAGAATTGCTGGAAACTGATTTCAGAACGTACACGGGAGTAGCTCTTAAAGCATAGGAAAAGAGACAGAACTTGGAAAATAATGCACTTGGCAAAAAAGGGCATATGTGTTTTATCCAGAGCTCTCATAACTGAGGGGAGGAGATTCCCAGCAGGCTCCAAGTGCCACCTGAGGGCTCACATTGCCAAGGCAACATGAGCATGCCAGGCAGGAGTTACCTCACAGCAGAGGTCCCACCTCACAGAAGGGTGAGAAACCCAGCCAACATCAGACTCTCACCAGAGGGCCCACATCACCAAGGGGATGGGAACCAGGCAGGAGTGTCTTCACATCAGTGGGGCCACATCATCGAAAGCTGAGGTACTCAGCACATGTGTCCTCAAACCAGAGGACCCACATCACCAAGGACCTCGGAGTGAGGCAGGCAGGAGTAGCCTCACAACACTGGGCACATAGAATAAAAAAGTGAGGAATCCAGCAGTTGGAACCTCCCAGCAGGCGGCCCAGAGCACCGAGGCTATGGGATCCAGGCCACAGTGAACTCACAGAACAGGGCCCACGTCATGAAACTGAGCAACCCAGCCATTGGGACCTCAGAGCAGGAGGCCCACATCCCCATGGGGATGGAATTCTGGTAGGAGTGTCCTCGCACCACTGAGAACGTATCAGAAAATTTTGGGCGACCAGCAGTTAGGGCCTGACGCCAGAGGGCACTCATCACCGAGAAGAGGAGGCTCCCAGCAGGCTCCAACTGCCACCAGAGGGCTGACGTCGCCAAGGCGATGTGTGCCAACCAGGCACGAATGACCTCACAGCAGAGGGCCCACCTCACAGAAGGGTGAGGAACACAGCCAGGATCAGACTCTCACCAGAGGGCCCACATCACCAAGGGGATGGGAACCAGGCAGGAGTGTCCCCACACCAGTGGGACAACATCATCGAAAGGTGAGGATCCCAGCACATGTGTCCTCAAACCAGAGGAACCACATCACCAAGGGGTTCGGAATGAGGCTGGCAGGACTGGCCTCACAACACAGGGTCCATAGAATATAAAAGTTGAGGAATCCAGCAGTTGGAACCTCCCAGCAAGTGGCCCAGAGCACCGAGGCTATGGGATCCAGGCCGCAGTGAACTCACAGCAGAGGGCCCACATCATGAACCTGTGAGCAGCCCAGCTGTTGGGACCTCAGAACAGAAGGCCCACATCCCCATTGGGATGGGAACCTGGCAGGAGTGGCTTTGCACCACTTAGCACATATCAGAAAATGTTAGGAGCCCAGCAGTTAGGGCCTGATGCCAGGGGGCCCTCATAACTGAGGGGAGGAGACTCCCAGCAGGTTCCAACTGCCAACAGAGGGACCACGTCTACAAGGTGGCATGCGCCAGCCAGGCAGTAGTGACCTCACAGCAGAGGGCCTATCTCACAGAAGGGTGAGGAACCGAGGCAGGATGAGACTCTCACCAGAGGGCCCACAACACCAAGGGGATGGGAACCAGTCAGGACTGTCCTCCCACCAGTGGGGCCACATCATCGAAAGGTGAGGAACCCAGCACATGTGGCCTCATATCAGAGGACATACATCACAAAGGGGATGGGAGTGAGGCAGGTAGGAGTAGCCTAAAAACAGAGGGCCCAAAGAATAAAAAAAGTGAGGAATCCAGCATTTGGAACCTCCCAGCAGGCGGCCGAGAGCACAGAAGCTATGGGATGCAGGCAGGAGTTAACTAACACCAGAGAGCCCACATCATGAAACTGTGAGCAACCCAGGCATTGGGACCTCAGAGCAGAAAGCCCACATCCCCATGGGGATGGGAACCTGACAGGAGTGTCCTGGCATCACTGGGCTCACATCAGAAAACGTGGGGAGCCCAGCAGTTAGAGCCTGATGCTAGAGGGCCGTCATCACCGAGGGCAGGAGGCTCCCAGCAGGTTCCATGTGCCAACAGAGGGCCCACGTCGCCAAGGTGATGTGTGCAAGTCAGGCAGGATTGACCTCACAGCAGAGGGCCTACCTCACAGAAGAGTGAGGAACCCAGCCAGGATAAGACTGTCACCAGAAGGCCCACATCACCAAGGGGATGGGAACCAGGCAGGAGTGTCCTCACACCAGTGGGGCCACGTCATTGAAAGTTGCCTAACCCAGCACATGTGGCCTCAAACCAGAAGACCCACATCACGAAGGGGTTGCGAGTGAGGCAGGCAGGAGGAGCATCACAACACAGGACCCATAGAATACAAAAGTTGAGGAATCGAGCAGTTGGAACCTCCCAGCAGGCAGCCAAGACCACAGAGGCTATGGGATCCAGGCCACAGTGAACTAACACCAGAGAGCCCACATCATGAAATTGTGATCAACCCAGCCGTTGGAACCTCAGAGCAGAAGGCCCACATCCCCATGGGGATGGGAACCTAAGAGGAGTGCTTGAGCAACACTGGGCTCACTAAGAAAAGTTGGGGAGCCCAGCAGTTAGGGCCTGACGTCAGAGGGCCCTCATCACAGAGCTGAGGAGGCTCCCAGCAGGGTCCAATTGCCACCAGAGGGCTCATGTCAACAAGGCGAGGTGAGCAACCCAGGCAAGAGTTACCTGATAGTAGAGGGCCCACCTCACAGATGGGTGAGGAACCCAGCCAGGATCAGACTCTCACCAGAGGGCCCACATCACAAAGGGGATGGGACCCAGTCAGGATTATCCTCACACCAGTGGGGCCTCATCATCTTAAGGTGAGGAACCCAGCACATGTGTCCTCAAACCAGAGGACCCACATCACCAAGGGCCTTGGAGTGAGGCAGGCAGGAGTAGCCTCACAACACAGGGCACATAATATAAAAAAACGTGAGGATTCCAGCATTTAGACCTTCCAGCAGGCGGCCCAGAACACCGAGGCTATGGGATCCAGGCCACAGTGAACTCACAGCAGAGGGCCCACATCACAAAACTGTGAGCAACCCAGGAGTTGAGACCTCAGCGCAGAAGGACCACATCCCCATGGGAATGGGAACCTGGCTGGAGTGTCCTCGCACCACTGGGCGCACATCAGAAAATGTGGGGAGCCCACCATTTAGGGCCTGACGCCAGAGGGCCGTCATCACCGAGAGGAGGAGGCGCCCTGCACGCTCCAACTGCCACCAGAGGGCTCACGTCTCCAAGGTGACGTGTGCCAGCCAGGCAGGAGTGACCTCACAGCAGAGGGCCTACCTCACAGAACGTTGAGGAACCCAGCCAGGATTAGACTCTCGCCAGAGGGCCCACCTCACCAAGGGGATGGGAACCAGGCAGGAGTGTCCTCACACGAGTGGGGTCACATCATCGAAAGGAGGAACGCAGCACATGTGGCCTCAAGCCATAGGACAGTCATCACCAAGGGGCTGGCAGTGAGGCAGGCAGGAGGAGCCTCACAACAGAGGGCACATAGAATAAAAAAGTTGAGGAATCCAGCAGTTGGAACCTCCCAGCAGGCGGCTCAGAGCACCGATGATAAGGGATCCTTGCCGGAGTGAACTCACAGCAGAGGGCCCACATCTTGGTACTGTGAGCAAGCCAGCCGTTTTGACCTCAGAGCAGAAGGCCCATATCGCCATGGGGATGGGAACCTGGCAAGAGTCTCCTCACTCACTTGGCGCACATCAGAAAATGTGGGGAGCCCAGCAGTTATGGCCTAAGGCAAGAGGGCCCTCATCACCGAGGGGAGGAGGATCCCAGCACACTCCAACTGCCACCAGAGGGCCCACGTCGCCAAGGTGACGTGTGCCAGACAGGCATGATTGACCTCACAGCAGAGGGCCCACCTCACAGAAGGGTGAGGAACCCAGCCAGGATCAGACTCTCACCTGAGGGCCCACATCAGCAAGGGGATGGGAACCAGTCAGGACTGTCTTCCCTCCAGTGGGGTCACATCATCGAAAGGTGCGGAACCCAGCACATGTGGCCTCAAATCAGAGGACACATATCACAAAGGGAATGGGAGTGAGGCAGGCAGGAGTAGCCTAAAAACAGAGGGCCCAAAGAATAAGAAAGGTGAGGAATCCAGCAGTTGGAACCTCCCAGCAGGCGGCCCAGAGCACAGAAGCTATGGGATGCAGGCAGGAGTGAACTAATACCAGAGAGCCCACATCATGAAACTGTGAGCAACCCAGGCTTTGGGACCTCAGAGCAGAAGGCCCACATCCCAATGGGGATGTGAACCTGGCTGGAGTGTCCTCGCACCACTGGGCGCACATCACAAAATGTGGGGAGCCCAGCAGTTAGGGCCTGACGCCAGAGGGCCCTCATCACCCAGGAGAGGAGGCTCCCAGCAGGCTCCAAGTGCCACCAGAGGGCTCATGTCCACAAGGCGAGGTGAGCAAGCCAGGCAGGAGTGACCTCACAGCAGACGGCCCACCTCACAGATGGGTGAGGAACCCAGCCAGGATCAGACTCTCAACAGAGGGCCCACATCACCAAGGGGATGTGAACCAGGCAGGAGTCTCCTAAGACCATTGGTCCCACATCATCGAAAGGTGAGGAACCCAGCACATGTGGCCTCAAACCAGACGACACACATCACGAAGGGGCTGGGAGTGAGGCAGGCAGGAGGATCCTCACAACAGAGGGCCCAAAAAATTAAAAAAGTGAGGAATCCAGCAGTTGGAACCTCCCAGCAGGCGGCCAAGAGCACAGAGGCTATGGGATCCAGGCCTCTGTGAACACCAGAGAGCCCACATCATGAAAATGTGAACAACCCAGCCGTTGGGACCTCAGAGCAGAAGGCCCACATCTCCATGGAGATGGGATCCTAAGAGGAGTGCCAAAGCATCACTGGGCTCCCTAAGAAAAGTTGGTGAGCCCAGCAGTTAGGGCCTGACGCAAGAGGGCCCTCATCACCGGGGGGAGGAGATTCCCAGCACGCTCCAACTGCCACCACACGGCTGACTTCACCAAGGCAATGTGTGCCAGCCATGCAGGAGTGACCTATCAGCAGAGGGTCTCCCTCACAGGTGGGTGAGGAACAAAGCCAGGAACAGACTCTCACCAGGGGGTCCACATAACCACGTGGATGAGAACCAGGCAGGAGTGTCCTCACACTAGTGGGGCCACATCATCGAAAGGTGAGGAACCCAGAAAAGGTGGCCACAAACCAGAGGACCCACATCACCAAGGGGTTGAGAGTGAGGTAGGTGTCTGGACGGGCATATTTAACACTCATTTCCCACCAGGAAGAGAAATTAACCAAAGGCTCAGCGTGCCCTGCCAGAAGCAGATTAGGGCCTGAAGCAGTCTTGCGGGTTTGCGGCCAGCTCACAAGAAAGCGAGTTGAAGAAAGGAGCTCAGGGGCCCTGTAATTCACAAACCTGGAGAGTTATAAATGACAGATAACGTCCAAAAATATATTGAAGTAAGGCTGCGAAGAGGACTTGAAAGCGGGGCAGAATTTCAGGAAACAGATTTCAGGAGGTAGACTGGATTTGCATTTAAAGCATAGGAAAAGAGGCAGAACATCGACAATGATGCACTTGGCCAAAAAGGGCGTATGCGTTTTTTCCTGAATATATTCAGGAAAAAACGCATACGCCCTTTTTGGCCAACAAAGCAAGCTTGCAAAGGAAATCTGCACTACAATGAAGTCTCACTGCCCCCCGGTCAAAAGGGCTATCTGAAAAAGTGTAAAATCCAGAAAGGCAGGACAGGCCATGGAGAACTGGGAGCCTTGTTATGCTGATGGGCGGCATGTAAATTGCCAACAGCCACTCTGGAGAAGTGTATGGTGTTTCCTGAAACATCCAAAAAACAAAGCAACAGAGCCTAGGGCACTTCCACTTATGGTCCTATAGCTTAGGGAAATTAAAATCAAAAAGACACAGCCACCCCAAAGTTTGGGCCGGCTCTGTTTACAAGAACCTCGTTTACGGTACAAGTTCAATATCACAGAAAGCGAAAAATGGATAAAGAAGTTGTGGTACTTACGTACAATGCAATATCACTCAGCAATGAAATCTATGTCATCAGGCCCGTAGCAGCATAATGAGTGGATTCAGGTACGATGATTCTAAGTGAAATAAGTCACACAGAAAAAGAAACATCATAAGATATCACTACTACACGGAATGTAAACTTGGCCAGACAAGAACTGAATTACAAAACAGAACAGGGCCTCAAATGTAGAAAACCAACTTATGCTTGCTTAAGGGGAAAGGTGAGTTGGGGTGCTTCATAAAACCAGAGATTGAAATTAGCACAGATACCGTTCCATAAGCCAAATATGTAATAGACAAGAGCTACTCCTTGCTCAACGAAGTGGACTCAACACCCCATATTAAACGCCTAAGAATATACCTGACTAGTAAGAATCTTAAAACCTATGGATTTATATGTCTCCGAAAGAGAATCAAGTGTGTGTACAGCGGCATAAGCGCAGCAGTGATAGGAATGGTGAGGTTCGGTGAGCAAATGCAGACCCTTTGAAGTCATATTGCATGGTACCCATTCCATGGGTCTCAACTCTCCAGGTTTAAGGGATTCTTCCTTCAGCTAAAACATGCATGTGGAACCCAGAGTATGATCCACCGTGTGATCGGAAAACGTGTTCAAATGTGTCTCAGTTTTCGTCCCCTGGTACTCGGGTGCAACATTCCAGATGCTTTACTAACACTCTCCCCACTTATAGAGTCAGTGCCTTTAAACTCCTGTTTGGCCCAGTTTGCAATTTCTGTGGAAAATGAACAGGAATAGGGAGAACCAATGAGAGACTAGGTGGAGGTGTCCGGACGGGCAAATTTAACTCTCATTTCCCACCAGGAAGAGGAATTAACCAAAGGCTCAGCGTGCCATGCCGGAACCACACTAGGGCCCGAAGCAATCCTGCGGTGTTGCGGCCAGCTCACAAGAAAGCGAGTTGAAGAAAGGAGCTCAGGGGCACTGTAATTCACAAACCTGCAGAGTTATAAATGACAGCCATCTTCCAAAAATATATTAAAGTAAGGCTGCCAAGAGGTGTTGAAAGCGGGGCAGAATTGCAGGAAACCGATTTCAGGAGGTAGACTGGAATTGCATGTAAAGCATAGGAAAAGAGGCAGAACGTCCACAATGATGCACTTGGCCAAAAAGGGCGTATGCGTTTTTTCCTGAATATATTCAGGAAAAAACGCATACGCCCTTTTTGGCCAACCAAGCAAGCTTGCAAAGGAAATCTGCACTACAATGAAGTCTCACTGCCCCCCGGTCAAAAGGGCCATCTGAAAAAAGTGTAAAATCCAGAAAGGCAGGACAGGCCATGGAGAACTGGGAGCCTTGTTGTGCTGATGGGCGGGATGTAAATTGCCAACAGCCACTCTGGAGAAGTGTATGGTGTTTCCTGAAACATCCAAAAAACCAAGCAACAGAGCCTAGGGCATTTCCACTTATGGTCCTTTAGCTTAGGGAAATAATAATCAAAAAGACAAAGCCTCCCCAAAGTTTGGGACGGCTCTGTTTACAAGAACCTCGTTTACGGTACAGGTTCAATATCGCAGAAAGCGAAAAATGGATAAAGAAATTGTGGTACTTACGTACAATGCAATATCACTCAGCAATGAAATCTATGTCATCAGGCCCATGACAGCATAATGAGTGGATTCAGGTATGATGATTCTAAGAGAAATAAGTCACACAGAAAAAGAAACATCATAAGATATCACTACTACACGGAATGTAAACTTGGCTACACAGAAACTGAATTACAAAACAGAACAGCATCTCAAATGTAGAAAACCAACTTATGCTTGCTTAAGGGGAAAGGTGAGTTGGGGTGTTGCATAAAACCACAGATTGAAATTAGCACAGATACCGTTCCATAAACCAAATATGTAATAGACAAGAGCTACTCCTTGCTCAACGAAGTGGACTCAACACCCCACATTAAACGCCTAAGGATATACCTGACTAGTAAGAATCTTAAAACCTATGGATTTATATGTCTCCGAAAGAGAATCAAGCGTGTGTACAGTGGCATAAACGCAGCAGTGATAGGATTGGTGAGGTTCGGTGAGCAAATGCAGACTCTTTGAAGTCATATTGCATGGTACCCATTCCATGGGTCTCAACTCTCCATGTTTAAGGGATTCTTCCTTCAGCTAAAACATGCATGTGGAACCCAGAGTATGATCCACCGTGTGATCGGAAAACGTGTTCAAATGTGTCTCAGTTTTCGTCCCCTGGTACTCGGGTGCAACATTCCAGACGCTTTACTAACACTCTCCCCACTTGGAGAGTCGGTGCCTTTAACCTCCTGTTTGGCCCAGTTTGCAATTTCTGTGGAAAATGAACAGGAATAGGGAGAACCAATGAGAGACTAGGTGGAGGTGTCTGGACGGGCAAATTTAACTCTCATTTCCCACCAGGAAGAGGAATTAACCAAAGGCTCAACATGCCATGCCGGAACCACACTAGGGCCCGAAGCAATCCTGCGGTGTTGCGGCCAGCTCACAAGAAAGCGAGTTGAAGAAAGGAGCTCAGGGGCACTGTAATTCACAAACCTGCAGAGTTATAAATGACAGCCATCTTCCAAAAATATATTAAAGTAAGGCTGCCAAGAGGAGTTGAAAGCGGGGCAGAATTGCAGGAAACCAATTTCAGGAGGTAGACTGGAATTGCATGTAAAGCATAGGAAAAGAGGCAGAATGTCCACAATGATGCACTTGGCCAAAAAGGGCGTATGCGTTTTTTCCTGAATATATTCAGGAAAAAACTCATACGCCCTTTTTGGCCAACCAAGCAAGCTTGCAAAGGAAATCTGCACTACAATGAAGTCTCACTGCCCCCCGGTCAAAAGGGTCATCTGTAAAAAGTGTAAAATCCAGAAAGGCAGGACAGGCCATGGAGAACTGGGAGCCTTGTTATGCTGATGGGCGGGATGTAAATTGCCAACAGCCACTCTGGAGAAGTGTATGGTGTTTCCTGAAACATCCAAAAAACCAAGCAACAGAGCCTAGGGCATTTCCACTTATGGTCGTATAGCTTAGGGAAATAATAATCAAAAAGACACAGCCTCCCCAAAGTTTGGGATGGCTCTGTTTACAAGAACCTCGTTTACGGTACAGGTTCAATATCGCAGAAAGCGAAAAATGGATAAAGAAATTGTGGTACTTACGTACAATGCAATATCACTCAGCAAAGAAATCTATGTCATCAGGCCCGTGACAGCATAATGAGTGGATTCAGGTATGATGATTCTAAGAGAAATAAGTCACACAGAAAAAGAAACATCATAAGATATCACTACTACACGGAATGTAAACTTGGCTACACAGGAACTGAATTACAAAACAGAACAGGGTGTCAAATGTAGAAAACCAACTTATGCTTGCTTAAGGGGAAAGGTGAGTTGGGGTGCGGCATAAAATCAGAGATTGAAATTAGCACAGATACTGTTCCATAAGCCAAATATGTAATAGACAAGAGCTACTCCTTGCTCAACAAAGTGGACTCAACACCCCATATTAAACGACTAAGAATATACCTGACTAGTAAGAATCTTAAAACCTATGGATTTATATGTCTCCGAAAGAGAATCAAGCGTGTGTACAGTGTCATAAACGCAGCAGTGATAGGATTGGTGAGGTTCGGTTAGCAAATGCAGACTCTTTGAAGTCATATTGCATGGTACCCATTCCATGGGTCTCAACTCTCCAGGTTTAAGGGATTCTTCCTTCAGCTAAAACATGCATGTGGAACCCAGAGTATGATCCACTGTGTGATCGGGAAACGTGTTCAAATGTGTCTCAGTTTTCGTCCCCTGGTACTCGGGTGCAACATTCCAGACGCTTTACTAACACTCTCCCCACTTGGAGAGTCAGTGCCTTTAACCTCCTGTTTGGCCCAGTTTGCAATTTCTTCGGAAGATGAACAGGAATAAGGAGAAGCAATGGGAGACTATCTGTAGGTGTCTGGACGGGCAAATTTAACTCTCATTTCCCACCAGGAAGATAAATGAACCAAAGGCTCCGTGTGCCATGCTGGAACTAGATTAGGGCCTGAGGAGATCCTGCGGTGTTGCGGCCAGCTCACAAGAAAGCGAGTTGAAGAAAGGAGCTCAGGGTCACTGTAATTCAGAAACCTGCGGAGTTATAAATGACAGCTATCATCCAAAATTATACTGAAGTAAGGCTGCGAAGAGGACTTGAATGCGGGGCAGAATTGCTGGAAACTGATTTCAGAACGTACACGGGAGTAGCTCTTAAAGCATAGGAAAAGAGACAGAACTTGGAAAATAATGCACTTGGCAAAAAAGGGCATATGTGTTTTATCCAGAGCTCTCATAACTGAGGGGAGGAGATTCCCAGCAGGCTCCAAGTGCCACCTGAGGGCTCACATTGCCAAGGCAACGTGAGCATGCCAGGCAGGAGTTACCTCACAGCAGAGGTCCCACCTCACAGAAGGGTGAGAAACCCAGCCAACATCAGACTCTCACCAGAGGGCCCACATCACCAAGGGGATGGGAACCAGGCAGGAGTGTCTTCACATCAGTGGGGCCACATCATCGAAAGCTGAGGTACTCAGCACATGTGTCCTCAAACCAGAGGACCCACATCACCAAGGACCTCGGAGTGAGGCAGGCAGGAGTAGCCTCACAACACTGGGCACATAGAATAAAAAAGTGAGGAATCCAGCAGTTGGAACCTCCCAGCAGGCGGCCCAGAGCACCGAGGCTATGGGATCCAGGCCACAGTGAACTCACAGAACAGGGCCCATGTCATGAAACTGAGCAACCCAGCCATTGGGACCTCAGAGCAGGAGGCCCACATCCCCATGGGGATGGAATTCTGGTAGGAGTGTCCTCGCACCACTGAGAACGTATCAGAAAATTTTGGGCGACCAGCAGTTAGGGCCTGACGCCAGAGGGCACTCATCACCGAGAAGAGGAGGCTCCCAGCAGGCTCCAACTGCCACCAGAGGGCTGACGTCGCCAAGGCGATGTGTGCCAACCAGGCACGAATGACCTCACAGCAGAGGGCCCACCTCACAGAAGGGTGAGGAACACAGCCAGGATCAGACTCTCACCAGAGGGCCCACATCACCAAGGGGATGGGAACCAGGCAGGAGTGTCCCCACACCAGTGGGACAACATCATCGAAAGGTGAGGATCCCAGCACATGTGTCCTCAAACCAGAGGAACCACATCACCAAGGGGTTCGGAATGAGGCTGGCAGGACTGGCCTCACAACACAGGGTCCATAGAATATAAAAGTTGAGGAATCCAGCAGTTGGAACCTCCCAGCAAGTGGCCCAGAGCACCGAGGCTATGGGATCCAGGCCGCAGTGAACTCACAGCAGAGGGCCCACATCATGAACCTGTGAGCAGCCCAGCTGTTGGGACCTCAGAACAGAAGGCCCACATCCCCATTGGGATGGGAACCTGGCAGGAGTGGCTTTGCACCACTTAGCACATATCAGAAAATGTTAGGAGCCCAGCAGTTAGGGCCTGATGCCAGGGGGCCCTCATAACTGAGGGGAGGAGACTCCCAGCAGGTTCCAACTGCCAACAGAGGGACCACGTCTACAAGGTGGCATGCGCCAGCCAGGCAGTAGTGACCTCACAGCAGAGGGCCTATCTCACAGAAGGGTGAGGAACCGAGGCAGGATGAGACTCTCACCAGAGGGCCCACAACACCAAGGGGATGGGAACCAGTCAGGACTGTCCTCCCACCAGTGGGGCCACATCATCGAAAGGTGAGGAACCCAGCACATGTGGCCTCATATCAGAGGACATACATCACAAAGGGGATGGGAGTGAGGCAGGTAGGAGTAGCCTAAAAACAGAGGGCCCAAAGAATAAAAAAAGTGAGGAATCCAGCATTTGGAACCTCCCAGCAGGCGGCCGAGAGCACAGAAGCTATGGGATGCAGGCAGGAGTTAACTAACACCAGAGAGCCCACATCATGAAACTGTGAGCAACCCAGGCATTGGGACCTCAGAGCAGAAAGCCCACATCCCCATGGGGATGGGAACCTGACAGGAGTGTCCTGGCATCACTGGGCTCACATCAGAAAACGTGGGGAGCCCAGCAGTTAGAGCCTGATGCTAGAGGGCCGTCATCACCGAGGGCAGGAGGCTCCCAGCAGGTTCCATGTGCCAACAGAGGGCCCACGTCGCCAAGGTGATGTGTGCAAGTCAGGCAGGATTGACCTCACAGCAGAGGGCCTACCTCACAGAAGAGTGAGGAACCCAGCCAGGATAAGACTGTCACCAGAAGGCCCACATCACCAAGGGGATGGGAACCAGGCAGGAGTGTCCTCACACCAGTGGGGCCACGTCATTGAAAGTTGCCTAACCCAGCACATGTGGCCTCAAACCAGAAGACCCACATCACGAAGGGGTTGCGAGTGAGGCAGGCAGGAGGAGCATCACAACACAGGACCCATAGAATACAAAAGTTGAGGAATCGAGCAGTTGGAACCTCCCAGCAGGCAGCCAAGACCACAGAGGCTATGGGATCCAGGCCACAGTGAACTAACACCAGAGAGCCCACATCATGAAATTGTGATCAACCCAGCCGTTGGAACCTCAGAGCAGAAGGCCCACATCCCCATGGGGATGGGAACCTAAGAGGAGTGCTTGAGCAACACTGGGCTCACTAAGAAAAGTTGGGGAGCCCAGCAGTTAGGGCCTGACGTCAGAGGGCCCTCATCACAGAGCTGAGGAGGCTCCCAGCAGGGTCCAATTGCCACCAGAGGGCTCATGTCAACAAGGCGAGGTGAGCAACCCAGGCAAGAGTTACCTGATAGTAGAGGGCCCACCTCACAGATGGGTGAGGAACCCAGCCAGGATCAGACTCTCACCAGAGGGCCCACATCACAAAGGGGATGGGACCCAGTCAGGATTATCCTCACACCAGTGGGGCCTCATCATCTTAAGGTGAGGAACCCAGCACATGTGTCCTCAAACCAGAGGACCCACATCACCAAGGGCCTTGGAGTGAGGCAGGCAGGAGTAGCCTCACAACACAGGGCACATAATATAAAAAAACGTGAGGATTCCAGCATTTAGACCTTCCAGCAGGCGGCCCAGAACACCGAGGCTATGGGATCCAGGCCACAGTGAACTCACAGCAGAGGGCCCACATCACAAAACTGTGAGCAACCCAGGAGTTGAGACCTCAGCGCAGAAGGACCACATCCCCATGGGAATGGGAACCTGGCTGGAGTGTCCTCGCACCACTGGGCGCACATCAGAAAATGTGGGGAGCCCACCATTTAGGGCCTGACGCCAGAGGGCCGTCATCACCGAGAGGAGGAGGCGCCCTGCACGCTCCAACTGCCACCAGAGGGCTCACGTCTCCAAGGTGACGTGTGCCAGCCAGGCAGGAGTGACCTCACAGCAGAGGGCCTACCTCACAGAACGTTGAGGAACCCAGCCAGGATTAGACTCTCGCCAGAGGGCCCACCTCACCAAGGGGATGGGAACCAGGCAGGAGTGTCCTCACACGAGTGGGGTCACATCATCGAAAGGAGGAACGCAGCACATGTGGCCTCAAGCCATAGGACAGTCATCACCAAGGGGCTGGCAGTGAGGCAGGCAGGAGGAGCCTCACAACAGAGGGCACATAGAATAAAAAAGTTGAGGAATCCAGCAGTTGGAACCTCCCAGCAGGCGGCTCAGAGCACCGATGATAAGGGATCCTTGCCGGAGTGAACTCACAGCAGAGGGCCCACATCTTGGTACTGTGAGCAAGCCAGC
The DNA here is from genome assembly GCF_964270905.1 of Leucopleurus acutus. NCBI lineage: Eukaryota > Metazoa > Chordata > Mammalia > Artiodactyla > Delphinidae > Leucopleurus > Leucopleurus acutus. The sequence continues at coordinate 101,734,536 of NC_139146.1, read as the reverse complement.
CGTTTTGACCTCAGAGCAGAAGGCCCATATCGCCATGGGGATGGGAACCTGGCAAGAGTCTCCTCACTCACTTGGCGCACATCAGAAAATGTGGGGAGCCCAGCAGTTATGGCCTAAGGCAAGAGGGCCCTCATCACCGAGGGGAGGAGGATCCCAGCACACTCCAACTGCCACCAGAGGGCCCACGTCGCCAAGGTGACGTGTGCCAGACAGGCATGATTGACCTCACAGCAGAGGGCCCACCTCACAGAAGGGTGAGGAACCCAGCCAGGATCAGACTCTCACCTGAGGGCCCACATCAGCAAGGGGATGGGAACCAGTCAGGACTGTCTTCCCTCCAGTGGGGTCACATCATCGAAAGGTGCGGAACCCAGCACATGTGGCCTCAAATCAGAGGACACATATCACAAAGGGAATGGGAGTGAGGCAGGCAGGAGTAGCCTAAAAACAGAGGGCCCAAAGAATAAGAAAGGTGAGGAATCCAGCAGTTGGAACCTCCCAGCAGGCGGCCCAGAGCACAGAAGCTATGGGATGCAGGCAGGAGTGAACTAATACCAGAGAGCCCACATCATGAAACTGTGAGCAACCCAGGCTTTGGGACCTCAGAGCAGAAGGCCCACATCCCAATGGGGATGTGAACCTGGCTGGAGTGTCCTCGCACCACTGGGCGCACATCACAAAATGTGGGGAGCCCAGCAGTTAGGGCCTGACGCCAGAGGGCCCTCATCACCCAGGAGAGGAGGCTCCCAGCAGGCTCCAAGTGCCACCAGAGGGCTCATGTCCACAAGGCGAGGTGAGCAAGCCAGGCAGGAGTGACCTCACAGCAGACGGCCCACCTCACAGATGGGTGAGGAACCCAGCCAGGATCAGACTCTCAACAGAGGGCCCACATCACCAAGGGGATGTGAACCAGGCAGGAGTCTCCTAAGACCATTGGTCCCACATCATCGAAAGGTGAGGAACCCAGCACATGTGGCCTCAAACCAGACGACACACATCACGAAGGGGCTGGGAGTGAGGCAGGCAGGAGGATCCTCACAACAGAGGGCCCAAAAAATTAAAAAAGTGAGGAATCCAGCAGTTGGAACCTCCCAGCAGGCGGCCAAGAGCACAGAGGCTATGGGATCCAGGCCTCTGTGAACACCAGAGAGCCCACATCATGAAAATGTGAACAACCCAGCCGTTGGGACCTCAGAGCAGAAGGCCCACATCTCCATGGAGATGGGATCCTAAGAGGAGTGCCAAAGCATCACTGGGCTCCCTAAGAAAAGTTGGTGAGCCCAGCAGTTAGGGCCTGACGCAAGAGGGCCCTCATCACCGGGGGGAGGAGATTCCCAGCACGCTCCAACTGCCACCACACGGCTGACTTCACCAAGGCAATGTGTGCCAGCCATGCAGGAGTGACCTATCAGCAGAGGGTCTCCCTCACAGGTGGGTGAGGAACAAAGCCAGGAACAGACTCTCACCAGGGGGTCCACATAACCACGTGGATGAGAACCAGGCAGGAGTGTCCTCACACTAGTGGGGCCACATCATCGAAAGGTGAGGAACCCAGAAAAGGTGGCCACAAACCAGAGGACCCACATCACCAAGGGGTTGAGAGTGAGGTAGGTGTCTGGACGGGCATATTTAACACTCATTTCCCATCAGGAAGAGAAATTAACCAAAGGCTCAGCGTGCCCTGCCAGAAGCAGATTAGGGCCTGAAGGAGTCTTGCGGGTTTGCGGCCAGCTCACAAGAAAGCGAGTTGAAGAAAGGAGCTCAGGGGCCCTGTAATTCACAAACCTGGAGAGTTATAAATGACAGATAACGTCCAAAAATATATTGAAGTAAGGCTGCGAAGAGGACTTGAAAGCGGGGCAGAATTTCAGGAAACCGATTTCAGGAGGTAGACAGGATTTGCATTTAAAGCATAGGAAAAGAGGCAGAACATCGACAATGATGCACTTGGCCAAAAAGGGCGTATGCGTTTTTTCCTGAATATATTCAGGAAAAAACGCATACGCCCTTTTTGGCCAACAAAGCAAGCTTGCAAAGGAAATCTGCACTACAATGAAGTCTCACTGCCCCCCGGTCAAAAGGGCTATCTGAAAAAGTGTAAAATCCAGAAAGGCAGGACAGGCCATGGAGAACTGGGAGCCTTGTTATGCTGATGGGCGGCATGTAAATTGCCAACAGCCACTCTGGAGAAGTGTATGGTGTTTCCTGAAACATCCAAAAAACAAAGCAACAGAGCCTAGGGCACTTCCACTTATGGTCCTATAGCTTAGGGAAATTAAAATCAAAAAGACACAACCACCCCAAAGTTTGGGCCGGCTCTGTTTACAAGAACCTCGTTTACGGTACAAGTTCAATATCACAGAAAGCGAAAAATGGATAAAGAAGTTGTGGTACTTACGTACAATGCAATATCACTCAGCAATGAAATCTATGTCATCAGGCCCGTAGCAGCATAATGAGTGGATTCAGGTACGATGATTCTAAGTGAAATAAGTCACACAGAAAAAGAAACATCATAAGATATCACTACTACACGGAATGTAAACTTGGCCAGACAAGAACTGAATTACAAAACAGAACAGGGCCTAAAATGTAGAAAACCAACTTATGCTTGCTTAAGGGGAAAGGTGAGTTGGGGTGCTTCATAAAACCAGAGATTGAAATTAGCACAGATACCGTTCCATAAGCCAAATATGTAATAGACAAGAGCTACTCCTTGCTCAACGAAGTGGACTCAACACCCCATATTAAACGCCTAAGAATATACCTGACTAGTAAGAATCTTAAAACCTATGGATTTATATGTCTCCGAAAGAGAATCAAGTGTGTGTACAGCGGCATAAGCGCAGCAGTGATAGGAATGGTGAGGTTCGGTGAGCAAATGCAGACCCTTTGAAGTCATATTGCATGGTACCCATTCCATGGGTCTCAACTCTCCAGGTTTAAGGGATTCTTCCTTCAGCTAAAACATGCATGTGGAACCCAGAGTATGATCCACCGTGTGATCGGAAAACGTGTTCAAATGTGTCTCAGTTTTCGTCCCCTGGTACTCGGGTGCAACATTCCAGATGCTTTACTAACACTCTCCCCACTTGGAGAGTCAGTGCCTTTAAACTCCTGTTTGGCCCAGTTTGCAATTTCTGTGGAAAATGAACAGGAATAGGGAGAACCAATGAGAGACTAGGTGGAGGTGTCCGGACGGGCAAATTTAACTCTCATTTCCCACCAGGAAGAGGAATTAACCAAAGGCTCAGCGTGCCATGCCGGAACCACACTAGGGCCCGAAGCAATCCTGCGGTGTTGCGGCCAGCTCACAAGAAAGCGAGTTGAAGAAAGGAGCTCAGGGGCACTGTAATTCACAAACCTGCAGAGTTATAAATGACAGCCATCTTCCAAAAATATATTAAAGTAAGTCTGCCAAGAGGTGTTGAAAGCGGGGCAGAATTGCAGGAAACCGATTTCAGGAGGTAGACTGGAATTGCATGTAAAGCATAGGAAAAGAGGCAGAACGTCCACAATGATGCACTTGGCCAAAAAGGGCGTATGCGTTTTTTCCTGAATATATTCAGGAAAAAACGCATACGCCCTTTTTGGCCAACCAAGCAAGCTTGCAAAGGAAATCTGCACTACAATGAAGTCTCACTGCCCCCCGGTCAAAAGGGCCATCTGAAAAAAGTGTAAAATCCAGAAAGGCAGGACAGGCCATGGAGAACTGGGAGCCTTGTTGTGCTGATGGGCGGGATGTAAATTGCCAACAGCCACTCTGGAGAAGTGTATGGTGTTTCCTGAAACATCCAAAAAACCAAGCAACAGAGCCTAGGGCATTTCCACTTATGGTCCTTTAGCTTAGGGAAATAATAATCAAAAAGACACAGCCTCCCCAAAGTTTGGGACGGCTCTGTTTACAAGAACCTCGTTTACGGTACAGGTTCAATATCGCAGAAAGCGAAAAATGGATAAAGAAATTGTGGTACTTACGTACAATGCAATATCACTCAGCAATGAAATCTATGTCATCAGGCCCATGACAGCATAATGAGTGGATTCAGGTATGATGATTCTAAGAGAAATAAGTCACACAGAAAAAGAAACATCATAAGATATCACTACTACACGGAATGTAAACTTGGCTACACAGAAACTGAATTACAAAACAGAACAGCGTCTCAAATGTAGAAAACCAACTTATGCTTGCTTAAGGGGAAAGGTGAGTTGGGGTGCGGCATAAAACCACAGATTGAAATTAGCACAGATACCGTTCCATAAACCAAATATGTAATAGACAAGAGCTACTCCTTGCTCAACGAAGTGGACTCAACACCCCACATTAAACGCCTAAGGATATACCTGACTAGTAAGAATCTTAAAACCTATGGATTTATATGTCTCCGAAAGAGAATCAAGCGTGTGTACAGTGGCATAAACGCAGCAGTGATAGGATTGGTGAGGTTCGGTGAGCAAATGCAGACTCTTTGAAGTCATATTGCATGGTACCCATTCCATGGGTCTCAACTCTCCATGTTTAAGGGATTCTTCCTTCAGCTAAAACATGCATGTGGAACCCAGAGTATGATCCACCGTGTGATCGGAAAACGTGTTCAAATGTGTCTCAGTTTTCGTCCCCTGGTACTCGGGTGCAACATTCCAGACGCTTTACTAACACTCTCCCCACTTGGAGAGTCGGTGCCTTTAACCTCCTGTTTGGCCCAGTTTGCAATTTCTGTGGAAAATGAACAGGAATAGGGAGAACCAATGAGAGACTAGGTGGAGGTGTCTGGACGGGCAAATTTAACTCTCATTTCCCACCAGGAAGAGGAATTAACCAAAGGCTCAACATGCCATGCCGGAACCACACTAGGGCCCGAAGCAATCCTGCGGTGTTGCGGCCAGCTCACAAGAAAGCGAGTTGAAGAAAGGAGCTCAGGGGCACTGTAATTCACAAACCTGCAGAGTTATAAATGACAGCCATCTTCCAAAAATATATTAAAGTAAGGCTGCCAAGAGGAGTTGAAAGCGGGGCAGAATTGCAGGAAACCAATTTCAGGAGGTAGACTGGAATTGCATGTAAAGCATAGGAAAAGAGGCAGAATGTCCACAATGATGCACTTGGCCAAAAAGGGCGTATGCGTTTTTTCCTGAATATATTCAGGAAAAAACGCATACACCCTTTTTGGCCAACCAAGCAAGCTTGCAAAGGAAATCTGCACTACAATGAAGTCTCACTGCCCCCCGGTCAAAAGGGTCATCTGTAAAAAGTGTAAAATCCAGAAAGGCAGGACAGGCCATGGAGAACTGGGAGCCTTGTTATGCTGATGGGCGGGATGTAAATTGCCAACAGCCACTCTGGAGAAGTGTATGGTGTTTCCTGAAACATCCAAAAAACCAAGCAACAGAGCCTAGGGCATTTCCACTTATGGTCGTATAGCTTAGGGAAATAATAATCAAAAAGACACAGCCTCCCCAAAGTTTGGGATGGCTCTGTTTACAAGAACCTCGTTTACGGTACAGGTTCAATATCGCAGAAAGCGAAAAATGGATAAAGAAATTGTGGTACTTACGTACAATGCAATATCACTCAGCAAAGAAATCTATGTCATCAGGCCCGTGACAGCATAATGAGTGGATTCAGGTATGATGATTCTAAGAGAAATATGTCACACAGAAAAAGAAACATCATAAGATATCACTACTACACGGAATGTAAACTTGGCTACACAGGAACTGAATTACAAAACAGAACAGGGTGTCAAATGTAGAAAACCAACTTATGCTTGCTTAAGGGGAAAGGTGAGTTGGGGTGCGGCATAAAATCAGAGATTGAAATTAGCACAGATACTGTTCCATAAGCCAAATATGTAATAGACAAGAGCTACTCCTTGCTCAACGAAGTGGACTCAACACCCCATATTAAACGACTAAGAATATACCTGACTAGTAAGAATCTTAAAACCTATGGATTTATATGTCTCCGAAAGAGAATCAAGCGTGTGTACAGTGTCATAAACGCAGCAGTGATAGGATTGGTGAGGTTCGGTTAGCAAATGCAGACTCTTTGAAGTCATATTGCATGGTACCCATTCCATGGGTCTCAACTCTCCAGGTTTAAGGGATTCTTCCTTCAGCTAAAACATGCATGTGGAACCCAGAGTATGATCCACCGTGTGATCGGGAAACGTGTTCAAATGTGTCTCAGTTTTCGTCCCCTGGTACTCGGGTGCAACATTCCAGACGCTTTACTAACACTCTCCCCACTTGGAGAGTCAGTGCCTTTAACCTCCTGTTTGGCCCAGTTTGCAATTTCTTCGGAAGATGAACAGGAATAAGGAGAAGCAATGGGAGACTATCTGTAGGTGTCTGGACGGGCAAATTTAACTCTCATTTCCCACCAGGAAGATAAATGAACCAAAGGCTCCGTGTGCCATGCTGGAACTAGATTAGGGCCTGAGGAGATCCTGCGGTGTTGCGGCCAGCTCACAAGAAAGCGAGTTGAAGAAAGGAGCTCAGGGGCACTGTAATTCAGAAACCTGCGGAGTTATAAATGACAGCTATCATCCAAAATTATACTGAAGTAAGGCTGCGAAGAGGACTTGAATGCGGGGCAGAATTGCTGGAAACTGATTTCAGAACGTACACGGGAGTAGCTCTTAAAGCATAGGAAAAGAGACAGAACTTGGAAAATAATGCACTTGGCAAAAAAGGGCATATGTGTTTTATCCAGAGCTCTCATAACTGAGGGGAGGAGATTCCCAGCAGGCTCCAAGTGCCACCTGAGGGCTCACATTGCCAAGGCAACGTGAGCATGCCAGGCAGGAGTTACCTCACAGCAGAGGTCCCACCTCACAGAAGGGTGAGAAACCCAGCCAACATCAGACTCTCACCAGAGGGCCCACATCACCAAGGGGATGGGAACCAGGCAGGAGTGTCTTCACATCAGTGGGGCCACATCATCGAAAGCTGAGGTACTCAGCACATGTGTCCTCAAACCAGAGGACCCACATCACCAAGGACCTCGGAGTGAGGCAGGCAGGAGTAGCCTCACAACACTGGGCACATAGAATAAAAAAGTGAGGAATCCAGCAGTTGGAACCTCCCAGCAGGCGGCCCAGAGCACCGAGGCTATGGGATCCAGGCCACAGTGAACTCACAGAACAGGGCCCACGTCATGAAACTGAGCAACCCAGCCATTGGGACCTCAGAGCAGGAGGCCCACATCCCCATGGGGATGGAATTCTGGTAGGAGTGTCCTCGCACCACTGAGAACGTATCAGAAAATTTTGGGCGACCAGCAGTTAGGGCCTGACGCCAGAGGGCACTCATCACCGAGAAGAGGAGGCTCCCAGCAGGCTCCAACTGCCACCAGAGGGCTGACGTCGCCAAGGCGATGTGTGCCAACCAGGCACGAATGACCTCACAGCAGAGGGCCCACCTCACAGAAGGGTGAGGAACACAGCCAGGATCAGACTCTCACCAGAGGGCCCACATCACCAAGGGGATGGGAACCAGGCAGGAGTGTCCCCACACCAGTGGGACAACATCATCGAAAGGTGAGGATCCCAGCACATGTGTCCTCAAACCAGAGGAACCACATCACCAAGGGGTTCGGAATGAGGCTGGCAGGACTGGCCTCACAACACAGGGTCCATAGAATATAAAAGTTGAGGAATCCAGCAGTTGGAACCTCCCAGCAAGTGGCCCAGAGCACCGAGGCTATGGGATCCAGGCCGCAGTGAACTCACAGCAGAGGGCCCACATCATGAACCTGTGAGCAGCCCAGCTGTTGGGACCTCAGAACAGAAGGCCCACATCCCCATTGGGATGGGAACCTGGCAGGAGTGGCTTTGCACCACTTAGCACATATCAGAAAATGTTAGGAGCCCAGCAGTTAGGGCCTGATGCCAGGGGGCCCTCATAACTGAGGGGAGGAGACTCCCAGCAGGTTCCAACTGCCAACAGAGGGACCACGTCTACAAGGTGGCATGCGCCAGCCAGGCAGTAGTGACCTCACAGCAGAGGGCCTATCTCACAGAAGGGTGAGGAACCGAGGCAGGATGAGACTCTCACCAGAGGGCCCACAACACCAAGGGGATGGGAACCAGTCAGGACTGTCCTCCCACCAGTGGGGCCACATCATCGAAAGGTGAGGAACCCAGCACATGTGGCCTCATATCAGAGGACATACATCACAAAGGGGATGGGAGTGAGGCAGGTAGGAGTAGCCTAAAAACAGAGGGCCCAAAGAATAAAAAAAGTGAGGAATCCAGCATTTGGAACCTCCCAGCAGGCGGCCGAGAGCACAGAAGCTATGGGATGCAGGCAGGAGTTAACTAACACCAGAGAGCCCACATCATGAAACTGTGAGCAACCCAGGCATTGGGACCTCAGAGCAGAAAGCCCACATCCCCATGGGGATGGGAACCTGACAGGAGTGTCCTGGCATCACTGGGCTCACATCAGAAAACGTGGGGAGCCCAGCAGTTAGAGCCTGATGCTAGAGGGCCGTCATCACCGAGGGCAGGAGGCTCCCAGCAGGTTCCATGTGCCAACAGAGGGCCCACGTCGCCAAGGTGATGTGTGCAAGTCAGGCAGGATTGACCTCACAGCAGAGGGCCTACCTCACAGAAGAGTGAGGAACCCAGCCAGGATAAGACTGTCACCAGAAGGCCCACATCACCAAGGGGATGGGAACCAGGCAGGAGTGTCCTCACACCAGTGGGGCCACGTCATTGAAAGTTGCCTAACCCAGCACATGTGGCCTCAAACCAGAAGACCCACATCACGAAGGGGTTGCGAGTGAGGCAGGCAGGAGGAGCATCACAACACAGGACCCATAGAATACAAAAGTTGAGGAATCGAGCAGTTGGAACCTCCCAGCAGGCAGCCAAGACCACAGAGGCTATGGGATCCAGGCCACAGTGAACTAACACCAGAGAGCCCACATCATGAAATTGTGATCAACCCAGCCGTTGGAACCTCAGAGCAGAAGGCCCACATCCCCATGGGGATGGGAACCTAAGAGGAGTGCTTGAGCAACACTGGGCTCACTAAGAAAAGTTGGGGAGCCCAGCAGTTAGGGCCTGACGTCAGAGGGCCCTCATCACAGAGCTGAGGAGGCTCCCAGCAGGGTCCAATTGCCACCAGAGGGCTCATGTCAACAAGGCGAGGTGAGCAACCCAGGCAAGAGTTACCTGATAGTAGAGGGCCCACCTCACAGATGGGTGAGGAACCCAGCCAGGATCAGACTCTCACCAGAGGGCCCACATCACAAAGGGGATGGGACCCAGTCAGGATTATCCTCACACCAGTGGGGCCTCATCATCTTAAGGTGAGGAACCCAGCACATGTGTCCTCAAACCAGAGGACCCACATCACCAAGGGCCTTGGAGTGAGGCAGGCAGGAGTAGCCTCACAACACAGGGCACATAATATAAAAAAACGTGAGGATTCCAGCATTTAGACCTTCCAGCAGGCGGCCCAGAACACCGAGGCTATGGGATCCAGGCCACAGTGAACTCACAGCAGAGGGCCCACATCACAAAACTGTGAGCAACCCAGGAGTTGAGACCTCAGCGCAGAAGGACCACATCCCCATGGGAATGGGAACCTGGCTGGAGTGTCCTCGCACCACTGGGCGCACATCAGAAAATGGGGGGAGCCCACCATTTAGGGTCTGATGCCAGAGGGCCGTCATCACCGAGAGGAGGAGGCGCCCTGCACGCTCCAACTGCCACCAGAGGGCTCACGTCTCCAAGGTGACGTGTGCCAGCCAGGCAGGAGTGACCTCACAGCAGAGGGCCTACCTCACAGAACGTTGAGGAACCCAGCCAGGATTAGACTCTCGCCAGAGGGCCCACCTCACCAAGGGGATGGGAACCAGGCAGGAGTGTCCTCACACGAGTGGGGTCACATCATCGAAAGGAGGAACGCAGCACATGTGGCCTCAAGCCATAGGACAGTCATCACCAAGGGGCTGGCAGTGAGGCAGGCAGGAGGAGCCTCACAACAGAGGGCACATAGAATAAAAAAGTTGAGGAATCCAGCAGTTGGAACCTCCCAGCAGGCGGCTCAGAGCACCGATGATAAGGGATCCTTGCCGGAGTGAACTCACAGCAGAGGGCCCACATCTTGGTACTGTGAGCAAGCCAGCCGTTTTGACCTCAGAGCAGAAGGCCCATATCGCCATGGGGATGGGAACCTGGCAAGAGTCTCCTCACTCACTTGGCGCACATCAGAAAATGTGGGGAGCCCAGCAGTTATGGCCTAAGGCAAGAGGGCCCTCATCACCGAGGGGAGGAGGATCCCAGCACACTCCAACTGCCACCAGAGGGCCCACGTCGCCAAGGTGACGTGTGCCAGACAGGCATGATTGACCTCACAGCAGAGGGCCCACCTCACAGAAGGGTGAGGAACCCAGCCAGGATCAGACTCTCACCTGAGGGCCCACATCAGCAAGGGGATGGGAACCAGTCAGGACTGTCTTCCCTCCAGTGGGGTCACATCATCGAAAGGTGCGGAACCCAGCACATGTGGCCTCAAATCAGAGGACACATATCACAAAGGGAATGGGAGTGAGGCAGGCAGGAGTAGCCTAAAAACAGAGGGCCCAAAGAATAAGAAAGGTGAGGAATCCAGCAGTTGGAACCTCCCAGCAGGCGGCCCAGAGCACAGAAGCTATGGGATGCAGGCAGGAGTGAACTAATACCAGAGAGCCCACATCATGAAACTGTGAGCAACCCAGGCTTTGGGACCTCAGAGCAGAAGGCCCACATCCCAATGGGGATGTGAACCTGGCTGGAGTGTCCTCGCACCACTGGGCGCACATCACAAAATGTGGGGAGCCCAGCAGTTAGGGCCTGACGCCAGAGGGCCCTCATCACCCAGGAGAGGAGGCTCCCAGCAGGCTCCAAGTGCCACCAGAGGGCTCATGTCCACAAGGCGAGGTGAGCAAGCCAGGCAGGAGTGACCTCACAGCAGACGGCCCACCTCACAGATGGGTGAGGAACCCAGCCAGGATCAGACTCTCAACAGAGGGCCCACATCACCAAGGGGATGTGAACCAGGCAGGAGTCTCCTAAGACCATTGGTCCCACATCATCGAAAGGTGAGGAACCCAGCACATGTGGCCTCAAACCAGACGACACACATCACGAAGGGGCTGGGAGTGAGGCAGGCAGGAGGATCCTCACAACAGAGGGCCCAAAAAATTAAAAAAGTGAGGAATCCAGCAGTTGGAACCTCCCAGCAGGCGGCCAAGAGCACAGAGGCTATGGGATCCAGGCCTCTGTGAACACCAGAGAGCCCACATCATGAAAATGTGAACAACCCAGCCGTTGGGACCTCAGAGCAGAAGGCCCACATCTCCATGGAGATGGGATCCTAAGAGGAGTGCCAAAGCATCACTGGGCTCCCTAAGAAAAGTTGGTGAGCCCAGCAGTTAGGGCCTGACGCAAGAGGGCCCTCATCACCGGGGGGAGGAGATTCCCAGCACGCTCCAACTGCCACCACACGGCTGACTTCACCAAGGCAATGTGTGCCAGCCATGCAGGAGTGACCTATCAGCAGAGGGTCTCCCTCACAGGTGGGTGAGGAACAAAGCCAGGAACAGACTCTCACCAGGGGGTCCACATAACCACGTGGATGAGAACCAGGCAGGAGTGTCCTCACACTAGTGGGGCCACATCATCGAAAGGTGAGGAACCCAGAAAAGGTGGCCACAAACCAGAGGACCCACATCACCAAGGGGTTGAGAGTGAGGTAGGTGTCTGGACGGGCATATTTAACACTCATTTCCCATCAGGAAGAGAAATTAACCAAAGGCTCAGCGTGCCCTGCCAGAAGCAGATTAGGGCCTGAAGCAGTCTTGCGGGTTTGCGGCCAGCTCACAAGAAAGCGAGTTGAAGAAAGGAGCTCAGGGGCCCTGTAATTCACAAACCTGGAGAGATATAAATGACAGATAACGTCCAAAAATATATTGAAGTAAGGCTGCGAAGAGGACTTGAAAGCGGGGCAGAATTTCAGGAAACCGATTTCAGGAGGTAGACTGGATTTGCATTTAAAGCATAGGAAAAGAGGCGGAACATCGACAATGATGCACTTGGCCAAAAAGGGCGTATGCGTTTTTTCCTGAATATATTCAGGAAAAAACGCATACGCCCTTTTTGGCCAACAAAGCAAGCTTGCAAAGGAAATCTGCACTACAATGAAGTCTCACTGCCCCCCGGTCAAAAGGGCTATCTGAAAAAGTGTAAAATCCAGAAAGGCAGGACAGGCCATGGAGAACTGGGAGCCTTGTTATGCTGATGGGTGGCATGTAAATTGCCAACAGCCACTCTGGAGAAGTGTATGGTGTTTCCTGAAACATCCAAAAAACAAAGCAACAGAGCCTAGGGCACTTCCACTTATGGTCCTATAGCTTAGGGAAATTAAAATCAAAAAGACACAGCCACCCCAAAGTTTGGGCCGGCTCTCTTTACAAGAACCTCGTTTACGGTACAGGTTCAATATCGCAGAAAGCGAAAAATGGATAAAGAAATTGTGGTACTTACGTACAATGCAATATCACTCAGCAATGAAATCTATGTCATCAGGCCCATGACAGCATAATGAGTGGATTCAGGTATGATGATTCTAAGAGAAATAAGTCACACAGAAAAAGAAACATCATAAGATATCACTACTACACGGAATGTAAACTTGGCTACACAGAAACTGAATTACAAAACAGAACAGCGTCTCAAATGTAGAAAACCAACTTATGCTTGCTTAAGGGGAAAGGTGAGTTGGGGTGCGGCATAAAACCACAGATTGAAATTAGCACAGATACCGTTCCATAAACCAAATATGTAATAGACAAGAGCTACTCCTTGCTCAACGAAGTGGACTCAACACCCCACATTAAACGCCTAAGGATATACCTGACTAGTAAGAATCTTAAAACCTATGGATTTATATGTCTCCGAAAGAGAATCAAGCGTGTGTACAGTGGCATAAACGCAGCAGTGATAGGATTGGTGAGGTTCGGTGAGCAAATGCAGACTCTTTGAAGTCATATTGCATGGTACCCATTCCATGGGTCTCAACTCTCCATGTTTAAGGGATTCTTCCTTCAGCTAAAACATGCATGTGGAACCCAGAGTATGATCCACCGTGTGATCGGAAAACGTGTTCAAATGTGTCTCAGTTTTCGTCCCCTGGTACTCGGGTGCAACATTCCAGACGCTTTACTAACACTCTCCCCACTTGGAGAGTCGGTGCCTTTAACCTCCTGTTTGGCCCAGTTTGCAATTTCTGTGGAAAATGAACAGGAATAGGGAGAACCAATGAGAGACTAGGTGGAGGTGTATGGACGGGCAAATTTAACTCTCATTTCCCACCAGGAAGAGGAATTAACCAAAGGCTCAACATGCCATGCCGGAACCACACTAGGGCCCGAAGCAATCCTGCGGTGTTGCGGCCAGCTCACAAGAAAGCGAGTTGAAGAAAGGAGCTCAGGGGCACTGTAATTCACAAACCTGCAGAGTTATAAATGACAGCCATCTTCCAAAAATATATTAAAGTAAGGCTGCCAAGAGGAGTTGAAAGCGGGGCAGAATTGCAGGAAACCAATTTCAGGAGGTAGACTGGAATTGCATGTAAAGCATAGGAAAAGAGGCAGAATGTCCACAATGATGCACTTGGCCAAAAAGGGCGTATGCGTTTTTTCCTGAATATATTCAGGAAAAAACGCATACGCCCTTTTTGGCCAACCAAGCAAGCTTGCAAAGGAAATCTGCACTACAATGAAGTCTCACTGCCCCCCGGTCAAAAGGGTCATCTGTAAAAAGTGTAAAATCCAGAAAGGCAGGACAGGCCATGGAGAACTGGGAGCCTTGTTATGCTGATGGGCGGGATGTAAATTGCCAACAGCCACTCTGGAGAAGTGTATGGTGTTTCCTGAAACATCCAAAAAACCAAGCAACAGAGCCTAGGGCATTTCCACTTATGGTCGTATAGCTTAGGGAAATAATAATCAAAAAGACACAGCCTCCCCAAAGTTTGGGATGGCTCTGTTTACAAGAACCTCGTTTACGGTACAGGTTCAATATCGCAGAAAGCGAAAAATGGATAAAGAAATTGTGGTACTTACGTACAATGCAATATCACTCAGCAAAGAAAACTATGTCATCAGGCCCGTGACAGCATAATGAGTGGATTCAGGTATGATGATTCTAAGAGAAATAAGTCACACAGAAAAAGAAACATCATAAGATATCACTACTACACGGAATGTAAACTTGGCTACACAGGAACTGAATTACAAAACAGAACAGGGTGTCAAATGTAGAAAACCAAATTATGCTTGCTTAAGGGGAAAGGTGAGTTGGGGTGCGGCATAAAATCAGAGATTGAAATTAGCACAGATACTGTTCCATAAGCCAAATATGTAATAGACAAGAGCTACTCCTTGCTCAACGAAGTGGACTCAACACCCCATATTAAACGACTAAGAATATACCTGACTAGTAAGAATCTTAAAACCTATGCATTTATATGTCTCCGAAAGAGAATCAAGCGTGTGTACAGTGTCATAAACGCAGCAGTGATAGGATTGGTGAGGTTCGGTTAGCAAATGCAGACTCTTTGAAGTCATATTGCATGGTACCCATTCCATGGGTCTCAACTCTCCATGTTTAAGGGATTCTTCCTTCAGCTAAAACATGCATGTGGAACCCAGAGTATGATCCACCGTGTGATCAGGAAACGTGTTCAAATGTGTCTCAGTTTTCGTCCCCTGGTACTCGGGTGCAACATTCCAGACGCTTTACTAACACTCTCCCCACTTGGAGAGTCAGTGCCTTTAACCTCCTGTTTGGCCCAGTTTGCAATTTCTTCGGAAGATGAACAGGAATAAGGAGAAGCAATGGGAGACTATCTGTAGGTGTCTGGACGGGCAAATTTAACTCTCATTTCCCACCAGGAAGATAAATGAACCAAAGGCTCCGTGTGCCATGCTGGAACTAGATTAGGGCCTGAGGAGATCCTGCGGTGTTGCGGCCAGCTCACAAGAAAGTGAGTTGAAGAAAGGAGCTCAGGGGCACTGTAATTCAGAAACCTGCGGAGTTATAAATGACAGCTATCATCCAAAATTATACTGAAGTAAGGCTGCGAAGAGGACTTGAATGCGGGGCAGAATTGCTGGAAACTGATTTCAGAACGTACACGGGAGTAGCTCTTAAAGCATAGGAAAAGAGACAGAACTTGGAAAATAATGCACTTGGCAAAAAAGGGCATATGTGTTTTATCCAGAGCTCTCATAACTGAGGGGAGGAGATTCCCAGCAGGCTCCAAGTGCCACCTGAGGGCTCACATTGCCAAGGCAACGTGAGCATGCCAGGCAGGAGTTACCTCACAGCAGAGGTCCCACCTCACAGAAGGGTGAGAAACCCAGCCAACATCAGACTCTCACCAGAGGGCCCACATCACCAAGGGGATGGGAACCAGGCAGGAGTGTCTTCACATCAGTGGGGCCACATCATCGAAAGCTGAGGTACTCAGCACATGTGTCCTCAAACCAGAGGACCCACATCACCAAGGACCTCGGAGTGAGGCAGGCAGGAGTAGCCTCACAACACTGGGCACATAGAATAAAAAAGTGAGGAATCCAGCAGTTGGAACCTCCCAGCAGGCGGCCCAGAGCACCGAGGCTATGGGATCCAGGCCACAGTGAACTCACAGAACAGGGCCCACGTCATGAAACTGAGCAACCCAGCCATTGGGACCTCAGAGCAGGAGGCCCACATCCCCATGGGGATGGAATTCTGGTAGGAGTGTCCTCGCACCACTGAGAACGTATCAGAAAATTTTGGGCGACCAGCAGTTAGGGCCTGACGCCAGAGGGCACTCATCACCGAGAAGAGGAGGCTCCCAGCAGGCTCCAACTGCCACCAGAGGGCTGACGTCGCCAAGGCGATGTGTGCCAACCAGGCACGAATGACCTCACAGCAGAGGGCCCACCTCACAGAAGGGTGAGGAACACAGCCAGGATCAGACTCTCACCAGAGGGCCCACATCACCAAGGGGATGGGAACCAGGCAGGAGTGTCCCCACACCAGTGGGACAACATCATCGAAAGGTGAGGATCCCAGCACATGTGTCCTCAAACCAGAGGAACCACATCACCAAGGGGTTCGGAATGAGGCTGGCAGGACTGGCCTCACAACACAGGGTCCATAGAATATAAAAGTTGAGGAATCCAGCAGTTGGAACCTCCCAGCAAGTGGCCCAGAGCACCGAGGCTATGGGATCCAGGCCGCAGTGAACTCACAGCAGAGGGCCCACATCATGAACCTGTGAGCAGCCCAGCTGTTGGGACCTCAGAACAGAAGGCCCACATCCCCATTGGGATGGGAACCTGGCAGGAGTGGCTTTGCACCACTTAGCACATATCAGAAAATGTTAGGAGCCCAGCAGTTAGGGCCTGATGCCAGGGGGCCCTCATAACTGAGGGGAGGAGACTCCCAGCAGGTTCCAACTGCCAACAGAGGGACCACGTCTACAAGGTGGCATGCGCCAGCCAGGCAGTAGTGACCTCACAGCAGAGGGCCTATCTCACAGAAGGGTGAGGAACCGAGGCAGGATGAGACTCTCACCAGAGGGCCCACAACACCAAGGGGATGGGAACCAGTCAGGACTGTCCTCCCACCAGTGGGGCCACATCATCGAAAGGTGAGGAACCCAGCACATGTGGCCTCATATCAGAGGACATACATCACAAAGGGGATGGGAGTGAGGCAGGTAGGAGTAGCCTAAAAACAGAGGGCCCAAAGAATAAAAAAAGTGAGGAATCCAGCATTTGGAACCTCCCAGCAGGCGGCCGAGAGCACAGAAGCTATGGGATGCAGGCAGGAGTTAACTAACACCAGAGAGCCCACATCATGAAACTGTGAGCAACCCAGGCATTGGGACCTCAGAGCAGAAAGCCCACATCCCCATGGGGATGGGAACCTGACAGGAGTGTCCTGGCATCACTGGGCTCACATCAGAAAACGTGGGGAGCCCAGCAGTTAGAGCCTGATGCTAGAGGGCCGTCATCACCGAGGGCAGGAGGCTCCCAGCAGGTTCCATGTGCCAACAGAGGGCCCACGTCGCCAAGGTGATGTGTGCAAGTCAGGCAGGATTGACCTCACAGCAGAGGGCCTACCTCACAGAAGAGTGAGGAACCCAGCCAGGATAAGACTGTCACCAGAAGGCCCACATCACCAAGGGGATGGGAACCAGGTAGGAGTGTCCTCACACCAGTGGGGCCACGTCATTGAAAGTTGCCTAACCCAGCACATGTGGCCTCAAACCAGAAGACCCACATCACGAAGGGGTTGCGAGTGAGGCAGGCAGGAGGAGCATCACAACACAGGACCCATAGAATACAAAAGTTGAGGAATCGAGCAGTTGGAACCTCCCAGCAGGCAGCCAAGACCACAGAGGCTATGGGATCCAGGCCACAGTGAACTAACACCAGAGAGCCCACATCATGAAATTGTGATCAACCCAGCCGTTGGAACCTCAGAGCAGAAGGCCCACATCCCCATGGGGATGGGAACCTAAGAGGAGTGCTTGAGCAACACTGGGCTCACTAAGAAAAGTTGGGGAGCCCAGCAGTTAGGGCCTGACGTCAGAGGGCCCTCATCACAGAGCTGAGGAGGCTCCCAGCAGGGTCCAATTGCCACCAGAGGGCTCATGTCAACAAGGCGAGGTGAGCAACCCAGGCAAGAGTTACCTGATAGTAGAGGGCCCACCTCACAGATGGGTGAGGAACACAGCCAGGATCAGACTCTCACCAGAGGGCCCACATCACAAAGGGGATGGGACCCAGTCAGGATTATCCTCACACCAGTGGGGCCTCATCATCTTAAGGTGAGGAACCCAGCACATGTGTCCTCAAACCAGAGGACCCACATCACCAAGGGCCTTGGAGTGAGGCAGGCAGGAGTAGCCTCACAACACAGGGCACATAATATAAAAAACGTGAGGATTCCAGCATTTAGACCTTCCAGCAGGCGGCCCAGAACACCGAGGCTATGGGATCCAGGCCACAGTGAACTCACAGCAGAGGGCCCACATCACAAAACTGTGAGCAACCCAGGAGTTGAGACCTCAGCGCAGAAGGACCACATCCCCATGGGAATGGGAACCTGGCTGGAGTGTCCTCGCACCACTGGGCGCACATCAGAAAATGTGGGGAGCCCACCATTTAGGGCCTGACGCCAGAGGGCCGTCATCACCGAGAGGAGGAGGCGCCCTGCACGCTCCAACTGCCACCAGAGGGCTCACGTCTCCAAGGTGACGTGTGCCAGCCAGGCAGGAGTGACCTCACAGCAGAGGGCCTACCTCACAGAACGTTGAGGAACCCAGCCAGGATTAGACTCTCGCCAGAGGGCCCACCTCACCAAGGGGATGGGAACCAGGCAGGAGTGTCCTCACACGAGTGGGGTCACATCATCGAAAGGTGAGGAACGCAGCACATGTGGCCTCAAGCCATAGGACAGTCATCACCAAGGGGCTGGCAGTGAGGCAGGCAGGAGGAGCCTCACAACAGAGGCCACATAGAATAAAAAAGTTGAGGAATCCAGCAGTTGGAACCTCCCAGCAGGCGGCTCAGAGCACCGATGATAAGGGATCCTTGCCGGAGTGAACTCACAGCAGAGGGCCCACATCTTGGTACTGTGAGCAAGCCAGCCGTTTTGACCTCAGAGCAGAAGGCCCATATCGCCATGGGGATGGGAACCTGGCAAGAGTGTCCTCACTCACTTGGCGCACATCAGAAAATGTGGGGAGCCCAGCAGTTAGGGCCTGACGCCAGAGGGCCCTCATCACCGAGGAGAGGAGGCTCCCAGCAGGCTCCAAGTGCCACCAGAGGGCTCATGTCCACAAGGCGAGGTGAGCAAGCCAGGCAGGAGTGACCTCACAGCAGACGGCCCACCTCACAGATGGGTGAGGAACCCAGCCAGGATCAGACTCTCAACAGAGGGCCCACATCACCAAGGGGATGTGAACCAGGCAGGAGTCTCCTAAGACCATTGGTCCCACATCATCGAAAGGTGAGGAACCCAGCACATGTGGCCTCAAACCAGACGACACACATCACGAAGGGGCTGGGAGTGAGGCAGGCAGGAGGATCCTCACAACAGAGGGCCCAAAAAATTAAAAAAGTGAGGAATCCAGCAGTTGGAACCTCCCAGCAGGCGGCCAAGAGCACAGAGGCTATGGGATCCAGGCCTCTGTGAACACCAGAGAGCCCACATCATGAAAATGTGAACAACCCAGCCGTTGGGACCTCAGAGCAGAAGGCCCACATCTCCATGGAGATGGGATCCTAAGAGGAGTGCCAAAGCATCACTGGGCTCCCTAAGAAAAGTTGGTGAGCCCAGCAGTTAGGGCCTGACGCAAGAGGGCCCTCATCACCGGGGGGAGGAGATTCCCAGCACGCTCCAACTGCCACCACACGGCTGACTTCACCAAGGCAATGTGTGCCAGCCATGCAGGAGTGACCTATCAGCAGAGGGTCTCCCTCACAGGTGGGTGAGGAACAAAGCCAGGAACAGACTCTCACCAGGGGGTCCACATAACCACGTGGATGAGAACCAGGCAGGAGTGTCCTCACACTAGTGGGGCCACATCATCGAAAGGTGAGGAACCCAGAAAAGGTGGCCACAAACCAGAGGACCCACATCACCAAGGGGTTGAGAGTGAGGTAGGTGTCTAGACGGGCATATTTAACACTCATTTCCCACCAGGAAGAGAAATTAACCAAAGGCTCAGCGTGCCCTGCCAGAAGCAGATTAGGGCCTGAAGGAGTCTTGCGGGTTTGCGGCCAGCTCACAAGAAAGCGAGTTGAAGAAAGGAGCTCAGGGGCCCTGTAATTCACAAACCTGGAGAGTTATAAATGACAGATAACGTCCAAAAATATATTGAAGTAAGGCTGCGAAGAGGACTTGAAAGCGGGGCAGAATTTCAGGAAACCGATTTCAGGAGGTAGACTGGATTTGCATTTAAAGCATAGGAAAAGAGGCAGAACATCGACAATGATGCACTTGGCAACAAAGGGCGTATGAGTTTGTTCCTGAATATATTCAGGAAAAAACACATACGCCCTTTTTGGCAAACCAAGCAAGCTTGCAATGGAAATCCGAACTACTATGAAGTGTCACTTCCCCCCGGTCTAAAGGGCCATCTGAGAAAAGTGTAAAATCCAGAAAGGCAAGACAGGCCATGGGGAAAAAGGAGCCTTGTTATGCTGATGGGCGGGATGTACATTGCCAACAGCCACTCTGGAGAAGTGTATGGTGTTTCCTGATACATCTGAAAAACAAAGCAACAGAGTCTAGGGCATTTCCACTTATGGTCCTATAGCTTAGGGAAATTAAAATCAAAAAGACACAGCCACCCCAAAATTTGGGACGGCTCTGTTTACAGGAACCTCTTCTACAGTACGAGTTAAATATCCCAGAGAACAAATAATTGATAAAGAAGTTGCGGTACTTACGTACAACAGAATACCACTCAGCAATGAAATCTGTGTCACCAGGCCTGTACCAGCATAATGAGTGGATTGAGGCATGATGATTCTAAGTGAAATAAGTCACACAGAAAAAGAAACATCATAAGGTATCACTAATGCACGGAATGTAAACTTGGCTACACATGAACTGAATTACAAAACAGAACAGGGTCTCAAGATTAGAAAACCAACTTATGCTTGCTTAAGGGGAAAGGTGAGTTAAGGGGGTGCTGCATAAAACCAGAGTTTGAAATTAGCACAGATACCGTTCCATAAGCCAAATATGTAATAGACAAGACCTACCCCCTGCTCAACGAAATGGACTCAACAATGAGGTATCACCTCACACCTGTTAGAATGGGCATCATCTGAAAATCTACAAACAACAAATGCTGGAAAGGGTGTGGAGAAAAGGAACCCTCTTCCACTATTGTTGGGAATATAAATTGACACATTCACTATGGAGAACAATATGGAGTTTCTTAAGAAACTAATAATAGAATTACCATATGATACAGCAATCCCAGGACTGGACATATACCCAGACAAAACCATAAATCAAAAAGAGACATTCACCGCAATGTTCATTGCATCACTATTTATAATATCGAGGTAATGGAAGCAACCTAAATGCCCACAGACAGACGAATGCATAAAGCTGTGGTACATATATAAAATGGAATATTACTAAGCCATGAAAGGAATGAAATTGGGTCATTTGTAGAGACGTCGATGGATCTAGAGACTGTCATACAGAGTGAAGTAAGTCAGAAAGAGAAAAACAAATCTTGTATATTCATACATATATGTGGAACCTAGAAAAACTGTACAGATTAACCGTTTTGCAAGGCATAAATAGAGCAACAGATGTAGACAACAATCGTATGGACAACAAGGGGGGAAAGCTCTTGGAGGGGTGGTGGTGGGAGGAATTGAGAGATTGGGATTGGCATGTAAACATTTATATGTATAAAATAGATAACCAATGAGAACCTGCTGTATAAAAATATAAAATAAAATTCAAAATTAAAAAGAAATAAAATTTAAAAAATAAAACAGAAAAAACAATTATTCCCTTCACATACATGTATTTATATGAATAAATTATTTCCATGCTTATATCTGTAAATACAAAAAAGAGGAATAAAATCTACCTTGAACCAAAAACAAAAAAGAGAAAAAAAAAAAAACAGAACCCACCAGTTACTCAGAGGAAAACCGTATCAGGGCACTTGCTCCAGTTGTAAACAATTCTGAAGTTGGTCAGTGGTGGGGAATCGTCTCCCATTCAGCCAGCAGCCCCCACACAACAAGCGTCCTCATTGCAAAGCTGGGGCACTGTGCCGAGGCATCTGTGAGTAAACGTGAGCTGAGCCCCAGGCCAGTTGCTGCTGAACTGTTCCCGCCCTTCCCAGGTAAAACACCTGAATATATACAAGGACTTGAAAGCCTAGAGGAAGGGCCATGGAGCCACACGAGTGACAGCATGCCAGCTGACTTGGTGCCTGCAGGCCAGCCAGGATGGTCCTGGCCCTGGGTGCTCTTCTGGAAGATTTCCATTTCCCTGCCTGAGATACCCGTCCTGTCCCTGCCCCCACTGCTTTTTTCCTTCCTCACCTCTGCCCAGGGAGAAATTCCAGCAGCAGGTATGGGTGACACATCCTCTTCTTTAGCAGGTGGCAGCCTGGCAACTGCTGCAGAAAGTCCAGCAGAGCCCCACTCACACTGGGCCACCCACAAAGCCGTGGCCTCTCACTCCCTCCCACCAGCCCAGCCCCGAGACTGCTGACAGGGCAGAGAAAATGGCGTCAGGCACAGCTGCAGGGGCTTTTGCTGCCTGGAGTGGTATTTATATTGATCTCAACCCAGGCACACCTGGGGAGGGCTGGCCGGCATGGTAAGGCTGCCCAGGTAGCCAATCATCACCCCTCAGGGGCTCACAGTTGCAGAAAATGGAACTTGCTGAACCGGCCAGGTCCAAGGAACAGGTGTGGGCTCCTGAGAGTCAGGATAGACAAGGGGCTGCAGCTTTGGCTTGTTTTCTAATCATTTTATCTGGCCCATGAGTGGGAGACAACTTCAAGAAAACCCTCTCCTAATGAGAGGAACCCAGGAGTCAGGGAGAGGAGGGGTGGGTGGTGGTTGGAGACAGAGGCCTGGTGCCCTGGGTGCAGTGGAAGTCTCTGGAAGACCAGGTGGAGGGAGGCCACACAGAGTGATGCCCAGGGTCACAGACCTGTCGGAGCTGCTGTTTGTTAGTTCAAGTCCTGCTCTGAGGTGCTCTGTGTCAGCTCTGAGCGACAGGTGAGCTGGGGGTGCTCTTCAATGAGGGCTATGTGCACGGTTCCTGTGTGCCCAGCCCTGCCACGGTACCTGCAAGGGTAGCTCTGTATCCTGGGAGGGGCCTGACCATGAGAGCCCCGTGGGCTGGGTTGGGGGTGGGGTACCTGCCCAGGAGAGCTCCATATCCTGGGATTGGCCTGACCACGAGAGCCCCATGGGCTGCTGGGGACCTGGTAAAGGATGTCAGGACAGTCAGTGAAGCCACCGAGGATATACCTCCAGTTACTCCTGATTCCTACACCCTGCTGGTCATTCTACCAACCACCAGGACATGGTATTCTGTATTAGTCTTCAATGATGCCTTCTTTTGTATTCCATTAGTCCCAGAGTCACAAGAAATTTTGGCTTGTGAGTGGCAGGACTCAACATACAACTAAAACAATACTTCCGGGCCGTCTTGCCCCAAGGGTTCAAAAATTCCCACACCATCTTTGGGGAAAGCTTAGCTAACGACCGAAAAGTTCTACCTCTGGAAAAGGAAACCCTCCTTCAATATGCAGACGACATTCTGATCGCCAGCCCTACTAAGGAGGCCTCTGAACTACCAAGCCAATAAAGGATAGAAGTTGTCCAAGAAAAAGCTCAAATATCACAGACTGCAGTGACCTGCCTGGGATTCATTCTCACACAAGGTCAGAGAAGCCCATCCCAGGAAAGGGAAGAAACCATTTGCAGCCTTACCCCTTTCTAAAACTAGAAGACAGCTTAGGGGTTCCTGGGGAGGCCAGGGTTTGCTGCTTTTGGATCCCTAACTACAGTCTACTAGCTGGGCCTCTATATGAAACACTGAAAGGAAAAGATGATGATCCTTTGGAACAGAATCCAGAAGTGGCCTTTCAAGAATGGAAAGAGCAGTCAATTCAGACCCTTGCCCTGGAACTCCCTAATTGAGCTAAACCCTTTGACCTTTCCATTCCCGGTGAAAGGTGAATCGCCATTGGAGAATTAGTGCAAAAACTGGGACCACTTGAAATGGAACAACGCAAGAATGCCATCCAGGTAGGATAAACTACAGTCACCAAGGGGCTTGGCCCACTGCCACATCTGGCCAAGATACTGGCGGTATCTAAAAACCTGGAAATCAGCAGCCCAAAAGGCCACCTCCCTCCTAAGGGAAAAGGACCCCACGTGGTGATCCTAATCACCAACCATGCCCTGAAGTTGCAGGGTTCGCTCCGTGGGCACACCGACCTCGAGTGAGGAGGCCCTCCAACTCCAACATCCAGAGAGATAACCGGGGGCAACAGGGCACCATGACGACTCGTGTGAACATCACTTGACCTGGAGTTTCTCTCATAAAACAACAATAGCGTGTCCCGAAGGAGTAGACTACTGCTTGCAGGACTTCCTGCACCCAGAGGGGAGCTAATAATCTTGGCGGGGGAACCGTATATCACACTGTCACCATAGAAAAGCCTACAGACACCGTGATGATGGTGGCCAATAAGACCGGCTGGACTCCTGTTTACTTCAAAAGGCTGTTAACTCAGTGGCCATCATGGTCCTTGATCACCACTGACCCTGGACTGTCTGGGAGTTGAGCAGGCAGGGCTCTGACACCTGGTGCTGTTTTTACGTTAATTCAGGGGCCTAATTGAAGAAAGAGCAGACTACTGGTCAGAGCATCTAGGCTGGCAGAAACGGTCAGCCTAAGGTGGCCGAACAAATGTGGGGCGGGGTGAAACCGGCCCCCACAGCGTCTCTGCACATCTCTTTCCTGGACCCTTAAAGGTCATTAGAATCTATAACACTTCCAATGCTGGTGCTCAGGCGGACGAGCAGGGAGGCAGGGGTCCTGGGGCCAATCAACGTCACCTGGAGGCTGCTGGGGAGAAGTTCTGACCCTCGTCCCCTGGTATGAGGGCTCCCAACTCAGCACTCAGCAGTTACAGAAGAAGGGTCTGCACCCTCAGCACTCCAAGAATGAGGAACGGGACAAAAGGCAGAGGAGGGGTTTGTCCCCAGCAAAGCCCATTAAAAATCCCTGGGAGATAAAAATAGAATCTGGGCAATAAAGTCAAGTCTGACCTTTTTTATCCTTTGTGCTTTGTCTAATTTCACGTGCTCCTAGGGTCCCGCATGCAGAGGTTCCACACCCGGCACTTCAGACCAGATTTCCTGGTGCAGAATGGCTGGGTCGACACCTCAGCTCCTGGGGCCCAGTGCAGACTCCGAGATATAGAGCCTGAGCTGCAGCCAACCCGGCCCTTGAGAGCTCCGCCCCCTCCCTCCCACTGACTCTGACAGGATCTCTACACAGCAGCCCAGCCCACAGCCCACGGGGTAGTGCATGCTCTCACCTCTCCATTCTCTGATGAAAATATAAAGTTTCCTTTGCTTGGGAACCAAACTCAGTCTCGATCTGTTGGCCCCAATGACACTGGGCAGGAGGACCCTTGTTGGGGTCCACTCTGGAGGATCAGTAACAGAAATTGAGACTATTGTAACTTCAATGAACAGATGTGTGAGCCAAAATGTAGTTAACATAGAACAGTTTATAAGGCTCGGGTAAAATAAGATGTTTCTAACACTTCCATTTGATATTTCCATCACTTTATTATAAGCAAGTTCAGTGAAAAGGTTTGTCTTATTTGTCAGGTCAATATTAGAGAAATGAAGTGATTTCTTTCCAAGGATGTACATCTAATAATCTTGGTTAAAGCTTCAATCTTGTTTTAAATGCTTTTCCATTGAAAATGATACCTCTCTTTCAGCTCCCCCATTTCTGAGAAGTATAAAATCTTATAATTTATTATTACCAAAGGGGAAAGGTGGGAGGAGGGATAAATTAACAGTTTGGAATTAACACATACACACTGCTATGTATAAAATAGATCATCAACAAGGAACTACTGTATAGCACAGGGAACTACACTCAATATTGTGCAATAACCTATAAGGGGAAATAATCGGAAAAAGAACAGATATTTTTATTGACATCATCTATCAATGACAGTTAAAGTGTAACCTAAGGGAAGCCAGTGGTGAGTGCTTCTGACCCTGAAGACTTCAGTCATCTAAAGTTTGCACTCTGCCTACTTCCCAAGGCCCTTAATGAACATATGTGTAGCCGTAGCTTAAAAAACTCCCCAGTTTGGGTTTCGGGGAGACACTGATTTTGAAAAAGCCCTGGTGTTCTCCTTACATGAATGGGACTCTTCCTACTGCTAAAACATGTCTGTCACATCCAGAGGATGGTATACCGTCTGATCGGGAAGAGTTTGGAAAAGGCATCTCATTTCCTCATCTCCTGGTGCTCGGGTTCACCCCTCCAGCGTCTTTACTAACAGTCTCCCCACTTGGAGATGTCAACACTGTCAACATCCCGTTGTGTACAGTTTGGAATTTGTCCAGAGGATGAAGCGGAAGGATGAGGAACAATGAGAGACAAGTCCTAGGTGTTCAGACAGGCACATGTCACTCTAATTTCCAATCAGGAAGATGAATTGACCAAAGGCTAGGGTTGCCCATGGAAACAGTATAGGGCTTGAGGAAATCCCACTGCTTTGTGGCCAGTTCCCATAAACACAAGTTGAACAATGGAACTCAGGGGCAGTAAAATTCACGAAACTGCAGAGTTGAAAATATCTATCACTGAAAAATGTCTTGAGGAAAGTCAGAGAAAAGGATTGGCAAGCAAGGGAGAATGGCAGGAAAGGGATTTGAGGAGGTAGAAAGGACTCGCCATTAAGCACAAGAATAGGGGCTGAACATTGCCAACATTGCAGTTGGCCAAAAAGGCTGTATGCGTTTTTTTCTGTATATATTCAAGAAAAGGGCATACACTTTTTTAGCCAACCAAACAGGTGGGCACTGGAAATCAATACTACAAAAGATATCACTTCGCATCAGTCAGAAGAGCCATCCTCATAAAGTGTAAACGCCAGAAATGCAGGACAGGGCAAGGAGAAGAGGGAGCCCTGTGAGGCTTATAGTGGAAATGTATATTGCCAACGGCCATTCTGGAGAAGTGTATTGTGTTTACTAAAGCATCTAAAAAATGAGCTACAGAGCATAGGGCACTTGCACTCATGGGCGTATATCTTGGGAAAAACAAAAATCGAGAGGACACAGGCACCCCAATGTTTACTGCCTCTCTGTTTAAAAGATCCTCGACTGGGATATAACTTAAATGTCTCTGGAGGGAAAAAATGAATAGAGATGTGGTACTTATGTAGAGTGGAATATTACTCAGCCTGGAAATCAATGAAATATGGCCAGTTGTAACAACTCCGGAGGAGTTACGTATGATCATTCTAAGTGACATAATTCAAAAAGAAAAAGACACATATCATAAGATATCACTTAAAGGTGGAATCCAAAATGGCTACACATGAAATAAATTACAAAACAAAAACATAGTCAAATATGTAGAAAACACGCGTGAGGCTGCTAAACGGGAAAGGTGGGGAGGGGTGAGGCATCATCCAGGAGGTTGAAACTAGCAAAGATACCATTCCAAATACCAAACTGATAATCAACAAGGCCTACACGGTAGCTAAAAGAACTGCACTCAGCACACTCAAGTCACCGGAAAAGAATATCTATGACTGGTAAGAATCTGAAAAAGAATTTATTGATGTCTCTCTGTACGTGAATCAAGTGGATGTACAGCAGCAAGAAACAGAGCTTTGAAAATCAGCTGTAACCAATATAGTAATAAATTGAAAAAAATAAACGACAGAGAGACAGAGAAAACCTCTTACAACTTTTCCTCAGGGACGGTGATGCAACATGGATTGAACACATCTAGACCCACAGCAGGATGAGACATAAGGCTGGAAACTGTTCGCGCTAAGAGAAATGTGAGGTTGGGTGAGGAAATGCACACCCTTTAAAGTAATACTACCTGGTACCCATTCAATGGGTCCCAAATCTGCAGGTTCAAGGAATCTTCCTACAGCTAAAACATGCATGGAAAACCCAGAGGACTGTACACCATGTGATCGGGAGATGTGTCTAAAATGCACCTCATTTATCCTCTCCTGGTGCTCCTGTTCATCATTCCAGCCACGTTACTTAGAATCTCCCCACTTAGAGAATCAGCACATTTAAACTTCTGTTTCACACATTTTGCAAATTGTGAGGAGGATGAACGGGAACAGGGGGAACCAATGAGAGAATAGTTGTAGGGGTTTGGACGGGCACATGTCACTCTAATTTCCCATTAAGAATAAGAATTAAAAAAAGGCTCAGCCCGCCTCGCCGGAGCCAAAATAGGGCCTGAAGCAATCCTGCGGTTTTGAGGCCAGCTCACAAAAGAGCAACTTAAAAAATGGAGCTCAGGGTCACTGCAATTCACAAACCTGCAGAGTTATAAATGAAAACTAACGTCCAAAAATATGTTGAGGTAAGGCAAAGAAGAGGATCTGAATGCAAGACAGAATTGCAAGAAACAGATTTCAAGAGATAGATTGGACTCGCCTTTAAAGCACATGAAAAGTGACAGAATTTTGACAATGATGCGGTTGGCCCAAAAGGGAGTATGCGTTTTTTCCTGAATATATCCAGGAAAAAACGCATACGCACTTTATGGGCAACCAAGCAAGCAAGCAATGCAAATGTGCACAATAAAGAAGTCTCATTTCCCACTGGTCAAAAGGGCCATCCGAAAAAATTGTAAAAACCAGAAATGCAGGACAGGCCATGGAGAACAGGAAGCCTTTATACGCTGATGGACAGTGTGTGAACTGCCGAGAGCCACTCTGGAGAAGTGTATGGTGGTTCCTAAATCATCTAAAAAACAGAGCGACAGAGCATAGGGCACTTCCAATCACGGGAGTATATCTAGGGAAGTCTAAAAATCAACAAGACACAAGCACACCACAGTTTAGGGCTACTCTGTTTACAAGAACCTCAACTTCAGTACACCTTAAATATCCCAGGAAAGAGAACAATGGATAAAGAAAATGTGGTACTTATGTACAATGGAATATCTCTTCACCATGAAATCAATGTAATAAGGCTAGTAGAAGGATAAAGAGTGGATTGAGGTCCGATAATACTACTTGAAATAAGTCAAACAGAAAAAGAAACATATCATCAGATATCACTTATAGAGGGAGGATAAATATGGCTGCACAAAAAATGAATTACAAAACAGAACAGTGTCTCACATTTAGAAAACACACTTATGTCAGCTTAAGGGGAAAGGAGAGGTGGGGTGATGCATAAAACCAGAGTTTGAAATTAGCACAGATACCGTTCAATAAACCAAAATAGGTATCAGAAAAGATCTACACCTTGCTCAATGAACTGGCCTCAACACACCCTATACACCGCAGAGAAATATATCTGAGTAATAAGAATCTTAAAACCCATGTATTGATATATCTCCATAAGGGAATCAAGTGTGCGCAGAGCGGCACAAACACAGCAGTGAAAATGAGCTAAACCCCTTTATAGAAATAAATTTTAAAACCAAAACGCAGAAACAATGAAAGAGAGAAAAATTCTTACAAAATTCGCTCAGGGGCTGTGATGCAACCTGGAATGACCACATATAAACCCACAGCTGGATAAGACATAAGGCTGGACACTTGGGGCTGAAAGGATTGGTGAGCTTTGGTGAGCAACTGCTGAAAGTTTAATGCAATACTTCATGCTACTCATTCCAAGGGTCCCAACACTCCAGGTTGAAGGGAATCTTCCTACAGCTAAACCATGCATGGGAAATCCAGCGGATGGTATACCATATGATCGGGAAAGGTTTCTAAAATGCACCTCATTTTCCTCTCCTGGGGCTCCGGATCAACATTCCAGCCACTTTACTAACAACATCTCCACATGGAGAGTCAATGCCTTTAAGTTCCGGTATCGCACAGTCTGCAGTTAGTGCGGAGGATGAATGGGAATAGGGGGAACCAGTGAGAAAATAGCTGTAGCGGTTTCAATGGGCACATGTCACTCTAATTTCACATCAGGAAGAAGAATTAACCAAAGGCAGAGCAAGGCGTCCCAGAAGAAGAATAGGGCCTGAAGAAATCCTGTGGATATGAGGCAAGATCACAAAAATAAGAGCAGAAAAATGGAGCTAAGGGCCACTGCAATTCAAAAACCTGCAGAGTTATAAAGGCCAACTATTTTCCAAACGTATATTGAGGTAAGGCTATGAAGAGGCACTGAGAGCAAGGCAGAACTGCAGGAAACCGATTTCAGGAGGTAGACTGGAATTGCATGTAAAGCATAGGAAAAGAAGCAGAACGTCCACAATGATGCACTTGGCCAAAAAGGGCGTATGCGTTTTTTCCTGAATATATTCAGGAAAAAACGCATACGCCCTTTTTGGCCAAACAAGCAAGCTTGCAAAGGAAATATGCACTACAATGAAGTCTCACTTCCCCCCGGTCAAAAGGGACATCTGAAAAAAGTGTAAAATCCAGAAAGGCAGGACAGGCCATGGAGAACTGGGAGCCTTGTTATGCTGATGGGCGGGATGTAAATTGCCAAAAGCCACTCTGGAGAAGTGTATGGTGTTTCCTGAAACATCTAAAAAACAAAGCAACAGAGCCTAGGGCACTTCCACTTATGGTCCTATAGCTTAGGGAAATTAAATCAAAAAGACACAGCCACCACGAAGTTTGGGCCGGCTCTGTTTACAAGCACCTCCTTTAAGGTATAAATTCAATATCACAGAAAGTGAAAAATGCATAAAGAAGTTTTGGTACTTACGTACAATGCAATATCACTCAGCAATGAAATCTATGTCATCAGGCCCGTAGCAGCATAATGAGTGGATTCAGGTACAATGATTCTAAGTGAAATAAGTCAAACAGAAAAAGAAACATCAAAAGTTATCACTAATACACGGAATGTAAACTTGGCTACACAGGAACTGAATTACAAAACAGAACAGGGTCTCAAATGTAGAAAAACAACTTATGCTTGCTTAAGGGGAAAGGTGAGTTGGGGTGCCGCATAAAACGAGAGATTGAAATTAGCACAGATACCGTTCCATAAGCCAAATATGTAATAGACAAGAGCTACTCCTTGCTCAACGAAGTGGACTCAACACCCCATATTAAACGCCTAAGAATATACCTGACTAGTAAGAATCTTAAAACCTATGGATTTATATGTCTCCGAAAGAGAATCAAGCGTGTGTACAGCGGCATAAACGCAGCAGTGATAGGATTGGTGAGGTTCGGTGAGCAAATGCAGACCCTTTGAAGTCATATTGCATGGTACCCATTCCATGGGTCTCAACTTTCCAGGTTTAAGGGATTCTTCCTTCAGCTAAAACATGCATGTGGAAGCCAGAGTATGATCCACCGTGTGATCGGGAAACGTGTTCAAATGTGTCTCAGTTTTTGTCCCCTTGTACTCGGGTGCAACATTCCAAACGCTTTACTAAAACTCTCCCCACTTGGAGAGTCAGTGCCTTTAACCTCCTGTTTGGCCCAGTTTGCAATTTCTGTGGAAAATGAACAGGAATAGGGAGAACCAATGAGAGACTAGCTGGAGGTGTCCGGACGGGCAAATTTAACTCTCATTTTCCACCAGGAAGAGGAATTAACCAAAGGCTCAGCGTGCCATGCCGGAACCACACTAGGGCCAGAAGGAATCCAGCTGTGTTGCGGCCAGCTCACAACAAAGCGAGTTGAAGAAAGGAGCTCAGGGGCACTGTAATTCACAAACCTGCAGAGTTTTAAATGACAGCTATCTTCCAAAAATATATTGAAGTAAGGCCGCCAAGAGGAGTTGAAAGCGTGGCAGAATTGCAGGAAACTGATTTCAGGAGGTACACTGGAATTGCATGTAAATCATAGGAAAAGAGGCTGAACGTCCAAAATGATGCACTTGGCCAAAAAGGGCGTATGCGTTCTTTCCTGAATATATTCAGGAAAAAACGCATACGCCCTTTTTGGCCAACCAAGCAAGCTTGCAAAGGAAATCTGCACTACAATGAAGTCTCACTGCCCCCCTGGTCAAAAGGGCCATCTAAAAAAAGTGTAAAATCCAGAAAGGCAGGACAGGCCATGGAGAACTGGGAGCCTTGTTATGCTGATGGGCGGGATGTAAGTTGCCAGCAGCCACTCTGGAGAAGTGTATGGTGTTTCCTGAAACATCCAAAAAACAAAGCAAAAGAGCCTAGGGCACTTCCACTTATGGTCCTATAGCTTAGGGAAATTAAAATCAAAAAGACACAGCCACCCCAAAGTTTGGGACGGCTCTGTTTACAAGAACCTCGTTTATGGTACAAGTTCAATATCGCAGAAAGCGAAAAATGGATAAAGAAGTTGTGGTACTTACGTACAATGCAATATCACTCAGCAATGAATTCTATGTCATCAGGACCGTAGCAGCATAATGAGTGGATTCAGGTACGATGATTCTATGTGAAATAAGTCACACAGAAAAAGAAACATCATAAGATATCACTACTACACGGAATGTAAACTTGGCTACACAGGAACTGAATTACAAAACAGAACAGGGTCTCAAATGTAGAAAACCAACTTATGTTTGCTTAAGGGGAATGGTGAGTTGGGGTGCTGCATGAAACCAGAGATTGAAATTGGCACAGATACCGTTCCATAAGCCAAATATGTAATAGACAAGAGCTACTCTTTGCTCAACGAAGTGGACTCAACACCCCATATTAAACGCCTAAGAATATACCTGACTAGTAAGAATCTTAAAACCTATGGATTTATATGTCTCCGAAAGAGAATCAAGCGTGTGTACAGCGGCATAAACGCAGCAGTGATAGGATTGGTGAGGTTCGGTGAGCAAATGCAGACCCTTTGAAGTCATATTTCATGGTACCCATTCCATGGGTCTCAACTCTCCAGGTTTAAAGGATTCTTCCTTCAGCTAAAACATGCATGTGGAACCCAGAGTATGATCCACCGTGTGATCAGGAAACGTGTTCAAATGTGTCTCAGTTTTCGTCCCCTGGTACTCGGGTGCAACATTCCAGACGCTTTATTAACACTCTCCCCACTTGGAGAGTGAGTGCCTTAACCTCCTGTTTGGCCCAGTTTGCAATTTCTGCGTAAGATGAACAGGAATAGGGAGAACCAATGAGAGACTAGGTGGAGGTGTCTGGACGGGCAAATTTAACTCTCATTTCCCACCAGGAAGAGGAATTAACCAAAGGCTCAGCATGCCATGCCGGAACCAAACTAGGGTCTGAAGCAATCCTGCGGTGTTACGGCCAGCTCACAAGAAAGCGAGTTGAAGAAAGGAGCTCAGGGGCACTGTAATTCACAAACCTGCAGAGTTATAAATGACAGCTATCTTCCAAAAATATATTGAAGGAAGGCTGCCAAGAGGAGTTGAAAGCGGGGCAGAATTGCAGGAAACCGATTTCAGGAGGTAGACTGGAATTGCATGTAAAGCATAGGAAAAGAGGCAGGACGTCCACAATGATGCACTTGGCCAAAAAGGGCGTATGCGTTTTTTCCGGAATATATTCAGGAAAAAACGCATACGCCCTTTTTGGCCAACCAAGCAAGCTTGCAAAGGGAATCTGCACTACAATGAAGTCTCACTGCCCCTTGTTCAAAAGGGCTATCTGAAAAAAGTGTAAAATCCAGAAAGGCAGGACAGGCCATGGAGAACTGGGAGCCTTGTTATGCTGATGGGCGGGATGTAAATTGCCAGCAGCCACTCTGGAGTAGTGTATGGTGTTTCCAGAAACATCCAAAAAACGAAGCAACAGAGCCTAGGGCATTTCCACATATGGTCCTATAGCTTAGGGAAATTAAAACCAAAAAGACACAGCCACCCCAAAGTTTGGGCCGGCTCTGTTTACAAGAACCTCGTTTACGGTACAAGTTGAATATCACAGAAAGCGAAAAATGGATAAAGAAGTTGTGGTACTTACATACAATGCAGTATCACACAGCAATGAAATCTATGTCATCAGGGCCGTAGCAGCATAATGAGTGGATTCAGGTAAGATGATTCTAAGTCACACTGAAAAAGAAACATCATAAGGTATCACTACCACACGGAATGTAAACTTGGCTACACAGGAACTGAATTACAAAACAGAACAGGGTCTCAAATGTAGAAAACCAACTTATGCTTGCTTAAGGGGAATGGTGAGTTGGGGTGCTGCATGAAACCAGAGATTGAAATTGGCACAGATACCGTTCCATAAGCCAAATATGTAATAGACAAGAGCTACTCCTTGCTCAACGAAGTGGACTCAACACCCCATATTAAACGCCTAAGAATACACCTGACTAGTAAGAATCTTAAAACCTATGGATTTATATGTCTCCGAAAGAGAATCAAGCGTGTGTACAGCGGCATAAGCGCAGCAGTGATAGCATTGGTGAGGTTCGATGACCAAATGCAGACCCTTTGAAGTCATATTGCATGGTACCCATTCCATGGGTCTCAACTCTCCAGGTTTAAGGGATTCTTCCTTCAGCTAAACATGCATGTGGAACACAGAGTATGATCCACCGTGTGATCGGGAAACGTGTTCAAATGTGTCTCAGTTTTCGTCCCCTGGTACTCGGGTGCAACATTCCAGACGCTTTACTAACACTCTCCCCACTTGGAGAGTCGGTGCCTTTAACCTCCTGTTTGGCCCAGTTTGCAATTTCTGCGTAAGACGAACAGGAATAGGGAGAACCAATGAGAGACTAGGTGGAGGTGTCTGGACGGGCAAATTAAAATCTCATTTCCCACCAGGAAGAGGAATTAACCAAAGGCTCAGCGTGCCATGCCAGAAGCACACTAGGGCCTGAAGCAATCTTGCGGTGTTGAGGCCAGCTCACAAGAGAGCGAGTTGAAGAAAGGAACTCAGGGGCACTGTAATTCACAAACCTGCAGAGTTATAAATGACAGCTTTCGTCCAAAAATATATTGAAGGAAGGCTGCCAAGAGGACTTGAAAGCGGGGCAGAATTGCAGGAAACTGATTTCAGGAGGTAGACTGGAATTGCATGTAAAGCATAGGAAAAGAGGCAGAACGTCCACAATGATGCACTTGGCCAAAAAGGGCATATGTGTTTTTTCCTGAATATATACAGGAAAAAATGCATACGCCCGTTTTGGCCAACCAAGCAAGCTTGCAAAGGAAATCTGCACTACAATGAAGTCTCACTGCCCCCCGGTCAAAAGGGCTATCTGAAAAAAGTGTAAAATCCAGAAAGGCAGGACAGGCCATGGAGAACTGGGAAACTTGTTATGCTGATGGGCGGGATGTAAATTGCCAGCAGCCACTCTGTAGAAGTGTATGGTGTTTCCTGAAACATCCAAAAAACAAAGCAACAGAGCCTAGGGCACTTCCACTTATGGTCCTATAGCTTAGGGAAATTAAAATAAAAAAGACACAGCCACCCCAAAGTTTGGGCCGGCTCTGTTTACAACAACCTCGTTTACGGTACAAGTTGAATATCACAGAAAGCGAAAAATGGATAAAGAAGTTGTGGTACTTACGTACAATTCAATATCACTCAGCAATGAAATCTATGTCATCAGGCCGGTAGCAGCATAATGAGTGGATTCAGGTACGATGATTCTAAGTGAAATAAGTCACACAGAAAAAGAAACATCATAAGATATCACTACTACACGGAATGTAAACTTGGCTACACAGGAACTGAATTACAAAACAGAAAATGGTCTCAAATGTAGAAAACCAACTTATGCTTGCTTAAGGGGAAAGGTGAGTTGGGGTGCGGCATAAAACCAGAGATTGAAATTAGCACAGATACCGTTCCATAAGCCAAATATGTAATAGACAAGAGCTACTCCTTGCTCAACGAAGTGGACTCAACACCCCATATTAAACGCCTAAGAATATACCTGACTAGTAAGAATCTTAAAACCTATGGATTTATATGTCTCCGAAAGAGAATCAAGCATGTGTACAGTGGCATAAACGCAGCAGTGATAGGATTGGTGAGGTTCGCTGAGCAAATGCAGACTCTTTGAAGTCATATTGCATGGTACCCATTCCATGGGTCTCAACTCTCCAGGTTTAAGGGATTCTTCCTTCAGCTAAAACATGCATGTGGAACCCAGAGTATGATCCACCGTGTGATCGGGACACGTGTTCAAATGTGTCTCAGATTTCGTTCCCTGGTACTCGGGTGCAACATTCCACACGCTTTACTAACACTCTCCCCACTTGGAGAGTCAGTGCCTTTAACCTCCTGTTTGGCCCAGTTTGCAATATCTGTGGAAAATGAACAGGAATAGGGAGAACCAATGAGAGACTAGGTGGAGTTGTCTGAACGGGCAAATTTAACTATCATTTCCCACCAGGAAGAGGAATTAACCAAAGGCTCAACATGTCATGCCGGAACCAAACTAGGGCCTGAAGCAATCCTGTGGTGTTGCGGCCAGCTCACAAGAAAGCGAGTTGAAGAAAGGAGCTCAGGGGCACTGTAATTCACAAACCTGCAGAGTTATAAATGACAGCTATCGTCCAAAAATATATTGAAGGAAGGCTGCCAAGAGGAGTTGAAAGCGGGGCAGAATTGCAGGAAACCGATTTCAGGAGGTAGACTGGAATTGCATGTAAAGCATAGGAAAAGAGGCAGAACGTCCACAATGATGCACTTGGCCAAAAAGGGCGTATGCGTTTTTTCCTGAATATATTCAGGAAAAAACGCATACGACCTTTTTGGCCAACCAAGCAAGCTTGCAAAGGAAATCTGCACTACAATGAAATCTCACTGCCCCCGGTCAAAAGGGCCATCTGAAAAAACTGTAAAATCCAGAAAGGCAGGACAGGCCCTGGAGAACTGGGAGACTTGTTATGCTGATGGGCGGGATGTAAATTGCCAGAAGCCACTCTGGAGAAGTGTATGGTGTTTCCTGAAACATCCAAAAAACAAAGCAACAGAGCCTAGGGCACTTCCACTTATGGTCCTATAGCTTAGGGAAATTAAAATCAAAAAGACACAGCCACCCCAAAGTTTGGGCCGGCTCTGTTTACAAGAACCTCGTTTACGGTACAAGTTGAATATCACAGAAAGCGAAAAATGGATAAAGAAGTTGTGGTACTTACGTACAATGCAGTATCACACAGCAATGAAATCTATGTCATCAGGGCCGTAGCAGCATGATGAGTGGATTCAGGTACGATGATTCTAAGTGAAATAAGTCACACAGAAAAAGAAACATCATAAGGTATCACTAACACAGGGAATGTAAACTTGGCTACACAGGAACTGAATTACAAAACAGAACAGTGTCTCAAATGTAGAAAACCAACTTATGCTTGCTTAAGGGGAATGGTGAGTTGGGGTGCTGCATGAAACCAGAGATTGAAATTGGCACAGATACTGTTCCATAAGCCAAATATGTAATAGACAAGAGCTACTCTTTGCTCAACGTAGTGGACTCAACACCCCATATTAAACGCCTAAGAATATACCTGACTAGTAAGAATCTTAAAACCTATGGATTTATATGTCTCCGAAAGAGAATCAAGCGTGTGTACAGCGGCATAAACGCAGCAGTGATAGGATTGGTGAGGTTCGGTGAGCAAATGCAGACCCTTTGAAGTCATATTGCATGGTACCCATTCCATGGTTCTCAACTCTCCAGGTTTAAGGGATTCTTCCTTCAGCTAAACATGCATGTGGAACACAGAGTATGATCCACCGTGTGATCGCGAAACGTGTTCAAATGTGTCTCAGTTTTCGTCCCCTGGTACTCGGGTGCAACATTCCAGACGCTTTACTAACACTCTCCCCACTTGGAGAGTCAGTGCCTTTAACCTCCTGTTTGGCCCAGTTTGCAATTTCTGTGGAAAATGAACAGGAATAGGGAGAACCAATGAGAGACTAGGTGGACGTGTCTGGACGGGCAAATTTAACTCTCATTTCCCACCAGGAAGAGGAATTAACCAAAGGCTCAGCATGCCGTGCCGGAACCAAACTAGGGCCTGAAGCAATCCTGCGGTGTTGCGGCCAGCTCACAAGAAAGCGAGTTGAAGAAAGGAGCTCAGGGGCACTGTAATTCACAAACCTGCAGAGTTATAAATGACAGCTATCTTCCAAAAATATATTGAAGTAAGGCTGCCAAGAGGACTTGAAAGCGGGGCAGAATTGCAGGAAACCGATTTCAGGAGGTAGACTGGAATTGCATGTAAAGCATAGGAAAAGAAGCAGAACGTCCACAATGATGCACTTGGCCAAAAAGGGCGTATGCGTTTTTTCCTGAATATATTCAGGAAAAAACGCATACGCCCTTTTTGGCCAACCAAGCAAGCTTGCAAAGGAAATCTGCACTACAATGAAGTCTCACTGCCCCCAGGTCAAAAGGGCTATCTGAAAAAAGTGTAAAATCCAGAAAAGCAGGACAGGCCATGGGGAACTGGGAGCCTTGTTATGCTGATGGGCGGGATGTAAATTGCCAACAGCCACTCTGGAGAAGTGTATGGTGTTCCCTGAAACATCTAAAAAACAAAGCAACAGAGCCTAGGGCACTTCCACTTATGGTCCTATAACTTACGGAAATTAAAATCAAAAAGACACAGCCACCCCAAAGTTTGGGCCGGCTCTGTTTACAAGAACCTCGTTTACGGTACAAGTTTAATATCACAGAAAGCGAAAAATGGATAAAGAAGTTGTGGTAATTACGTACAATGCAATATCATTCAGCAATGAAATCTATGTCATCAGGCCCGTAGCAGCATAATAAGTGTATTCAGGTATGATGATTCTAAGTGAAATAAGTCACACAGAAAAAGAAATATCATAAGGTATCACTAATACACGGAATGTAAACTTGGCTACACAAGAACTGAATTACAAAACAGAACAGGGTCTCAAAAGTAGAAACCCAACTTATGCTTGCTTAAGTGGAAAGGTGAGTTGGGGTGGTGCATAAAACCAGAGATTGAAATTAGCACAGATACCGTTCCATAAGCCAAATATGTAATAGACAAGAGCTACTCCTTGTTCAACGAAGAGGACCAACACCCCATATTAAACGCCTAAGAATATACCTGACTAGTAAGAATCTTAAAACCTATGGATTTATATGTCTCCAAAAGAGAATCAAGCGTGTGTACAGCGGCATAAGTGCAGCAGTGATAGGATTGGTGAGGTTCGGTGAGCAAATGCAGACCCTTTGAAGTCATATTGCATGGTACCCATTCCATGGGTCTCAACTCTCCAGGTTTAAGGGATTCTTCCTTCAGCTAAAACATGCATGTGGAACCCAGAGTATGATCCACCGTGTGATCGGGAAACGTGTTCAAATGTGTCTCAGTTTTGGTCCCCTGGTACTCGGGTGCAACATTCCAGACGCTTTACTAACACTCTCCCCAGTTGGAGAGTCAGTGCCTTTAACCTCTTGTTTGGCCCAGTTTGCAATTTCTGCGGAAAATGAAAAGGAATAGGGAGAACAAATGAGAGACTAGGTGGAGGTGTCTGGACGGGCAAATTTAACTCTCATTTCCCACCATGAAGAGGAATTAACCAAAGGCTCAGCGTGCCATGCCAGAACCACACTATGGCCTGAAGCAATCCTGTGGTGTTGCGGCCAGCTCACAAGAAAGCGAGTTGAAGAAAGGAGCTCAGAGGCACTGTAATACACAAACTTGCAGAGTTAATAATGACAGCTGTCGTCCAAAAATATATTGAAGGAAGGCTGCCAAGAGGACTTGAAAGCGAGGCAGAATTGCAGGAAACCGATTTCAGGAGGTAGACTGGAATTGCATGTAAAGTATAGGAAAAGAGGCAGAACGTCCACAATGATGCACTTGGCCAAAAAGGGCGTATGCGTTTTTTCCCAGGAAAAAACGCATACGCCCTTTTTGGCCAACCAAGCAAGCTTGCAAAGGAAATCTGCACTACAATGAAGTCTCACTGCCCCCGGTCAAAAGGGCCATCTGAAAAAACTGTAAAATCCAGAAAGGCAGGACAGGCCATGGAGAACTGGGAGCCTTGTTATGCTGATGGGCGGGATGTAAATTGCCAACAGCCACTCTGGAGAAGTGTATGGTGTTTCCTGAAACATCCAAAAAACAAAGCAACAGAGACTAGGGCACTTCCACTTATGGTCCTATAGCTTAGGGAAATTAAAATCAAAAAGACACAGCCACCCAAAAGCTTCGGCCGGCTCTCTTTACAAGAACCTCCTTTACGGTACAAGTTCAATATCACAGAAAGCGAAAAATGGATAAAGAAGTTGTGGTACTTACGTACAATGCAATATCACTCAGCAATGAAATCTATGTCATCAGGCCCGTAGCAGCATAATGAGTGGATTCAGGTACGATGATTCTAACTGAAATAATTCACAAAGAAAAAGAAACATCATAAGATATCACTACTACACGGAATGTAAACTTGGCTACACAGGAACTGAATTACAAAACAGAACAGGGTCTCAAATGTAGAAAACCAACTTATGCTTGCTTAAGGGGAAAGGTGACTTGGGGTGCGGCATAAAACTAGAGATTGAAATTAGCACAGATACCGTTCCATAAGCCAAATATGTAATAGACAAGAGCTACTCCTTGCTCAACGAAGTGGACTCAACACCCCATATTAAACGCCTAAGAATATACCTGACTAGTAAGAATCTTAAAACCTATGGATTTATATGTCTCCGAAAGAGAATCAAGCCTGTGTACAGCGGCATAAACGCAGCAGTGATAGGATTGGTGAGGTTCGGTGAGCAAATGCAGACCCTTTGAAGTCATATTGCATGGAACCCATTCCATGGGTCACAACTCTCCATGTTTAAGGGATTCTTTCTTCAGCTAAAACATGCATGGGGAACCCAGAGTACGATCCACCGTGTGATCGGAAAACGTGTTCAAATGTGTCTCAGTTTTTGTACCCTGGTACTCGGGTGCAACATTCCAGACGCTTTACTAACACTATCGCCACTTGGAGAGTCAGTGCCTTTAACCTCCTGTTTGGCCCAGTTTGCAATTTCTGCGTAAGATGAACAGGAATAGGGAGAACCAATGAGAGACTAGGTGGAGGTGTCTGGACGGGCAAATTTAACTCTCATTTCCCACCAGGAAGAGGAATTAACCAAAGGCTCAGCATACGATGCTGGAACCACACTAAGGCCTGAAGCAATCCTGCGGTGTTGCGGCCAGCTCACAAGAAAGCGAGTTGAAGAAAGGAGCTCAGGGGCACTGTAATTCACAAACCTGCAGAGTTATAAATGACAGCTATCGTCCAAAAATATATTGAAGGAAGGCTGCCAAGAGGACTTGAAAGCGGGGCAGAATTGCAGGAAACCGATTTCAAGAGGTAGACTGGAATTGCATGTAAAGCATAGGAAAAGAGGCAGAACGTCCACAATGATGCACTTGGCCAAAAAGGGGATATGCGTTTTTTCCTGAATATATTCAGGAAAAAACGCATACGCCCTTTTTGGCCAACCAAGCAAGCTTGCAAAGGAAATCTGCACTACAATGAAGTCTCACTGCCCCCCAGTCAAAAGGGCTATCTGAAAAAAGTGTAAAATCCAGAAAGGCAGGACAGGCCATGGAGAACTGGGAGCCTTGTTATGCTGATGGGCGGGATGTAAATTGCCAACAGCCACTCTGGAGAAGTGTATGTTGTTTCCTGAAACATCCAAAAAACAAAGCAACAGAGACTAGGGCACTTCCACATATGGTCCTATAGCTTAGGGAAATTAAAATCAAAAAGACACAGCCACCCCAAAGTTTGGGCCGGCTCTGTTTACAAGAACGTCATTTACGGTACAAGTTGAATATCACAGAAAGCAAAAAATGGATAAAGAAGTTGTGGTACTTACGTACAATGCAATATCACTCAGCAATGAAATCTATGTCATCAGGCCCGTAGCAGCATAATGAGTGAATTCAGGTACGATGATTCTAAGTGAAATAAGTCACACAGAAAAAGAAACATCATAAGATATCACTACTACACGGAATGTAAACTTGGCTACACAGGAACTGAATTACAAAACAGAACAGGGTCTCAAATGTAGAAACGCAACTTATGCTTGCTTAAGGGGAAAGGTGAGTTGGGGTGCTGCATAAAACGAGAGATTGAAATTAGCACAGATACCGTTCTGTAAGCCAAATATGTAATAGACAAGAGCTACTCCTTGCTCAACGAAGTGGACTCAACACCCCATAATAAATGCCTAGGAATATATCTGACTAGAAAGAATCTTAAAACCTATGGATTTATATGTCTCCAAAAGAGAATCAATCGTGTGTACAGCGGCATAAATGCAGCAGTGATAGGATTGGTGAGGTTCGGTGAGCAAATGCAGACTCTTTGAAGTCATATTGTATGGTACCCATTCCATGGGTCTCAACTCTCCACGTTTAAGGGATTCTTCCTTCAGCTAAAACATGCATGTGGAACCCAGAGTATGATCCACCATGTGATCGGGAAACGTGTTCAAATGTGTCTCAGTTTTCATTCCCTGGTACTCGGGTGAAACATTCCAGAGGCTTTACTAACACTCTCCCCACTTGGAGAGTCAGAGCCTTTAACCTCCTGTTTGGCCCAGTTTGCAATTTCTGCGTAAGATGAAGAGGAAGAGGGAGAACCAATGAGAGACTAGCTGGAGCTGTTAGGACGGGCAAATTTAACTCTCATTTCCCACCAGGAAGAGGAATTAACCAAAGGCTCAGCATGCGATGCCAGAACCAAACTAGGCCCTGAAGCAATCCTGCGGTGTTGCGGCCAGCTCACAAGAAAGCGATTTGAAGAAAGGAGCTCAGGGGCACTGTAATTCACAATCCTGCAGAGTTATAAATGACAGCTATCGTCCAAAAATATATTGAAGGAAGGCTGCCAAGAGGACTTGAAAGCGGGGCAGAATTGCAGGAAACCAATTTCAGGAGGTAGACTGGAATTGCATGTAAAGCATAGGAAAAGAGGCAGAACGTCCACAATGATGCACTTGGCCAAAAAGGGCATATGCGTTTTTTCGTGAATATATACAGGAAAAAACGCATACGCCCGTTTTGGCCAACCAAGCAAGCTTGCAAAGGAAATCTGCACTACAATGAAGTCTCACTGCACCCGGTCAAAAGGGCCATCTGAAAAAAGTGTAAAATCCAGAAAGGCAGGACAGGCCATGGAGAACTGGGAGCCTTGTTATGCTGATGGGCGGGATGTAAATTGCCAACACCCACTCTGGAGAAGTGTATGTTGTTTCCTGAAACATCCAAAAAACAAAGCAACAGAGCCTAGGGCACTTCCACTTATGGTCCTATAGCTTAGGGAAATTAAAATCAAAAAGACACAGCCACCCCAAAGTTTGGGCCGGCTCTGTTTACAAGAACCTCGTTTACGGTACAAGTTGAATATCACAGAAAGCGAAAAATGGATAAAGAAGTTGTGGTACTTACGTACAATGCAGTATCACACAGCAATGAAATCTATGTCATCAGGGCCATAGCAGCATAATGAGTGGATTCAGGTACGATGATTCTAAGTGAAATAAGTCACACAGAAAAAGAAACATCATAAGGTATCACTAACACAGGGAATGTAAACTTGGCTACACAGGAACTGAATTACAAAACAGAACAGTGTCTCAAATGTAGAAAACCAACTTATGCTTGCTTAAGGGGAAAGGTGACTTGGGGTGCGGCATAAAACTAGAGATTGAAATTAGCACAGATACCGTTCCATAAGCCAAATATGTAATAGACAAGAGCTACTCCTTGCTCAACGAAGTGGACTCAACACCCCATATTAAACGCCTAAGAATATACCTGACTAGTAAGAATCTTAAAACCTATGGATTTATATGTCTCCGAAAGAGAATCAAGCCTGTGTACAGCGGCATAAACGCAGCAGTGATAGGATTGGTGAGGTTCGGTGAGCAAATGCAGACCCTTTGAAGTCATATTGCATGGAACCCATTCCATGGGTCACAAGTCTCCAGGTTTAAGGGATTCTTCCTTCAGCTAAAACATGCATGTGGAACCCAGAGTACGATCCACCGTGTGATCGGAAAACGTGTTCAAATGTGTCTCAGTTTTTGTACCCTGGTACTCGGGTGCAACATACCAGACGCTTTACTAACACTATCGCCACTTGGAGAGTCAGTGCCTTTAACCTCCTGTTTGGCCCAGTTTGCAATTTCTGCGTAAGATGAACAGGAATAGGGAGAACCAATGAGAGACTAGGTGGAGGTGTCTGGACGGGCAAATTTAACTCTCATTTCCCACCAGGAAGAGGAATTAACCAAAGGCTCAGCATACGATGCTGGAACCACACTAAGGCCTGAAGCAA
The DNA here is from genome assembly GCF_964270905.1 of Leucopleurus acutus. Taxonomy (NCBI): domain Eukaryota; kingdom Metazoa; phylum Chordata; class Mammalia; order Artiodactyla; family Delphinidae; genus Leucopleurus; species Leucopleurus acutus. The sequence continues at coordinate 101,690,485 of NC_139146.1, read as the reverse complement.
TCCTGCGGTGTTGCGGCCAGCTCACAAGAAAGCGAGTTGAAGAAAGGAGCTCAGGGGCACTGTAATTCACAAACCTGCAGAGTTATAAATGACAGCTATCGTCCAAAAATATATTGAAGGAAGGCTGCCAAGAGGACTTGAAAGCGGGGCAGAATTGCCGGAAACCGATTTCAGGAGGTAGACTGGAATTGCATGTAAAGCATAGGAAAAGAGGCAGAACGTCCACAATGATGCACTTGGCCAAAAAGGGGATATGCGTTTTTTCCTGAATATATTCAGGAAAAAACGCATACGCCCTTTTTGGCCAACCAAGCAAGCTTGCAAAGGAAATCTGCACTACAATGAAGTCTCACTGCCCCCCAGTCAAAAGGGCTATCTGAAAAAAGTGTAAAATCCAGAAAGGCAGGACAGGCCATGGAGAACTGGGAGCCTTGTTATGCTGATGGGCGGGATGTAAATTGCCAACAGCCACTCTGGAGAAGTGTATGTTGTTTCCTGAAACATCCAAAAAACAAAGCAACAGAGACTAGGGCACTTCCACATATGGTCCTATAGCTTAGGGAAATTAAAATCAAAAAGACACAGCCACCCCAAAGTTTGGGCCGGCTCTGTTTACAAGAACGTCATTTACGGTACAAGTTGAATATCACAGAAAGCAAAAAATGGATAAAGAAGTTGTGGTACTTACGTACAATGCAATATCACTCAGCAATGAAATCTATGTCATCAGGCCCGTAGCAGCATAATGAGTGAATTCAGGTACGATGATTCTAAGTGAAATAAGTCACACAGAAAAAGAAACATCATAAGATATCACTACTACACGGAATGTAAACTTGGCTACACAGGAACTGAATTACAAAACAGAACAGGGTCTCAAATGTAGAAACGCAACTTATGCTTGCTTAAGGGGAAAGGTGAGTTGGGGTGCTGCATAAAACGAGAGATTGAAATTAGCACAGATACCGTTCTGTAAGCCAAATATGTAATAGACAAGAGCTACTCCTTGCTCAACGAAGTGGACTCAACACCCCATAATAAATGCCTAGGAATATATCTGACTAGAAAGAATCTTAAAACCTATGGATTTATATGTCTCCAAAAGAGAATCAATCGTGTGTACAGCGGCATAAATGCAGCAGTGATAGGATTGGTGAGGTTCGGTGAGCAAATGCAGACTCTTTGAAGTCATATTGTATGGTACCCATTCCATGGGTCTCAACTCTCCACGTTTAAGGGATTCTTCCTTCAGCTAAAACATGCATGTGGAACCCAGAGTATGATCCACCATGTGATCGGGAAACGTGTTCAAATGTGTCTCAGTTTTCATTCCCTGGTACTCGGGTGAAACATTCCAGAGGCTTTACTAACACTCTCCCCACTTGGAGAGTCAGTGCCTTTAACCTCCTGTTTGGCCCAGTTTGCAATTTCTGCGTAAGATGAAGAGGAAGAGGGAGAACCAATGAGAGACTAGCTGGAGCTGTTAGGACGGGCAAATTTAACTCTCATTTCCCACCAGGAAGAGGAATTAACCAAAGGCTCAGCATGCGATGCCAGAACCAAACTAGGCCCTGAAGCAATCCTGCGGTGTTGCGGCCAGCTCACAAGAAAGCGATTTGAAGAAAGGAGCTCAGGGGCACTGTAATTCACAATCCTGCAGAGTTATAAATGACAGCTATCGTCCAAAAATATATTGAAGGAAGGCTGCCAAGAGGACTTGAAAGCGGGGCAGAATTGCAGGAAACCAATTTCAGGAGGTAGACTGGAATTGCATGTAAAGCATAGGAAAAGAGGCAGAACGTCCACAATGATGCACTTGGCCAAAAAGGGCATATGCGTTTTTCGTGAATATATACAGGAAAAAACGCATACGCCCGTTTTGGCCAACCAAGCAAGCTTGCAAAGGAAATCTGCACTACAATGAAGTCTCACTGCACCCGGTCAAAAGGGCCATCTGAAAAAAGTGTAAAATCCAGAAAGGCAGGACAGGCCATGGAGAACTGGGAGCCTTGTTATGCTGATGGGCGGGATGTAAATTGCCAACACCCACTCTGGAGAAGTGTATGTTGTTTCCTGAAACATCCAAAAAACAAAGCAACAGAGCCTAGGGCACTTCCACTTATGGTCCTATAGCTTAGGGAAATTAAAATCAAAAAGACACAGCCACCCCAAAGTTTGGGCCGGCTCTGTTTACAAGAACCTCGTTTACGGTACAAGTTGAATATCACAGAAAGCGAAAAATGGATAAAGAAGTTGTGGTACTTACGTACAATGCAGTATCACACAGCAATGAAATCTATGTCATCAGGGCCATAGCAGCATAATGAGTGGATTCAGGTACGATGATTCTAAGTGAAATAAGTCACACAGAAAAAGAAACATCATAAGGTATCACTAACACAGGGAATGTAAACTTGGCTACACAGGAACTGAATTACAAAACAGAACAGTGTCTCAAATGTAGAAAACCAACTTATGCTTGCTTAAGGGGAAAGGTGACTTGGGGTGCGGCATAAAACTAGAGATTGAAATTAGCACAGATACCGTTCCATAAGCCAAATATGTAATAGACAAGAGCTACTCCTTGCTCAACGAAGTGGACTCAACACCCCATATTAAACGCCTAAGAATATACCTGACTAGTAAGAATCTTAAAACCTATGGATTTATATGTCTCCGAAAGAGAATCAAGCCTGTGTACAGCGGCATAAACGCAGCAGTGATAGGATTGGTGAGGTTCGGTGAGCAAATGCAGACCCTTTGAAGTCATATTGCATGGAACCCATTCCATGGGTCACAAGTCTCCAGGTTTAAGGGATTCTTCCTTCAGCTAAAACATGCATGTGGAACCCAGAGTACGATCCACCGTGTGATCGGAAAACGTGTTCAAATGTGTCTCAGTTTTTGTACCCTGGTACTCGGGTGCAACATACCAGACGCTTTACTAACACTATCGCCACTTGGAGAGTCAGTGCCTTTAACCTCCTGTTTGGCCCAGTTTGCAATTTCTGCGTAAGATGAACAGGAATAGGGAGAACCAATGAGAGACTAGGTGGAGGTGTCTGGACGGGCAAATTTAACTCTCATTTCCCACCAGGAAGAGGAATTAACCAAGGGCTCAGCATACGATGCTGGAACCACACTAAGGCCTGAAGCAATCCTGCGGTGTTGCGGCCAGCTCACAAGAAAGCGAGTTGAAGAAAGGAGCTCAGGGGCACTGTAATTCACAAACCTGCAGAGTTATAAATGACAGCTATCGTCCAAAAATATATTGAAGGAAGGCTGCCAAGAGGACTTGAAAGCGGGGCAGAATTGCAGGAAACCGATTTCAGGAGGTAGACTGGAATTGCATGTAAAGCATAGGAAAAGAGGCAGAACGTCCACAATGATGCACTTGGCCAAAAAGGGGATATGCGTTTTTTCCTGAATATATTCAGGAAAAAACGCATACCCCCTTTTTGGCCAACCAAGCAAGCTTGCAAAGGAAATCTGCACTACAATGAAGTCTCACTGCCCCCCAGTCAAAAGGGCTATCTGAAAAAAGTGTAAAATCCAGAAAGGCAGGACAGGCCATGGAGAACTGGGAGCCTTGTTATGCTGATGGGCAGGATGTAAATTGCCAACAGCCACTCTGGAGAAGTGTATGTTGTTTCCTGAAACATCCAAAAAACAAAGCAACAGAGACTAGGGCACTTCCACATATGGTCCTATAGCTTAGGGAAATTAAAATCAAAAAGACACAGCCACCCCAAAGTTTGGGCCGGCTCTGTTTACAAGAACGTCATTTACGGTACAAGTTGAATATCACAGAAAGCAAAAAATGGATAAAGAAGTTGTGGTACTTACGTACAATGCAATATCACTCAGCAATGAAATCTATGTCATCAGGCCCGTAGCAGCATAATGAGTGAATTCAGGTACGATGATTCTAAGTGAAATAAGTCACACAGAAAAAGAAACATCATAAGATATCACTACTACACGGAATGTAAACTTGGCTACACAGGAACTGAATTACAAAACAGAACAGGGTCTCAAATGTAGAAACGCAACTTATGCTTGCTTAAGGGGAAAGGTGAGTTGGGGTGCTGCATAAAACGAGAGATTGAAATTAGCACAGATACCGTTCTGTAAGCCAAATATGTAATAGACAAGAGCTACTCCTTGCTCAACGAAGTGGACTCAACACCCCATAATAAATGCCTAGGAATATATCTGACTAGAAAGAATCTTAAAACCTATGGATTTATATGTCTCCAAAAGAGAATCAATCGTGTGTACAGCGGCATAAACGCAGCAGTGATAGGATTGGTGAGGTTCGGTGAGCAAATGCAGACTCTTTGAAGTCATATTGTATGGTACCCATTCCATGGGTCTCAACTCTCCACGTTTAAGGGATTCTTCCTTCAGCTAAAACATGCATGTGGAACCCAGAGTATGATCCACCATGTGATTGGGAAACGTGTTCAAATGTGTCTCAGTTTTCATTCCCTGGTACTCGGGTGAAACATTCCAGATGCTTTACTAACACTCTCCCCACTTGGAGAGTCAGTGCCTTTAACCTCCTGTTTGGCCCAGTTTGCAATTTCTGCGTAAGATGAAGAGGAAGAGGGAGAACCAATGAGAGACTAGCTGGAGCTGTTAGGACGGGCAAATTTAACTCTCATTTCCCACCAGGAAGAGGAATTAACCAAAGGCTCAGCATGCGATGCCAGAACCAAACTAGGCCCTGAAGCAATCCTGCGGTGTTGCGGCCAGCTCACAAGAAAGCGATTTGAAGAAAGGAGCTCAGGGGCACTGTAATTCACAATCCTGCAGAGTTATAAATGACAGCTATCGTCCAAAAATATATTGAAGGAAGGCTGCCAAGAGGACTTGAAAGCGGGGCAGAATTGCAGGAAACCAATTTCAGGAGGTAGACTGGAATTGCATGTAAAGCATAGGAAAAGAGGCAGAACGTCCACAATGATGCACTTGGCCAAAAAGGGCATATGCGTTTTTTCGTGAATATATACAGGAAAAAACGCATACGCCCGTTTTGGCCAACCAAGCAAGCTTGCAAAGGAAATCTGCACTACAATGAAGTCTCACTGCACCCGGTCAAAAGGGCCATCTGAAAAAAGTGTAAAATCCAGAAAGGCAGGACAGGCCATGGAGAACTGGGAGCCTTGTTATGCTGATGGGCGGGATGTAAATTGCCAACACCCACTCTGGAGAAGTGTATGTTGTTTCCTGAAACATCCAAAAAACAAAGCAACAGATCCTAGGGCACTTCTACTTATGGTCCTATAGCTTAGGGAAATTAAAATCAAAAACACACAGCCACCCCAAAGTTTGGGCCGGCTCTGTTTACAAGAACCTCGTTTACGGTACAAGTTGAATATCACAGAAAGCGAAAAATGGATAAAGAAGTTGTGGTACTTACGTACAATGCAGTATCACACAGCAATGAAATCTATGTCATCAGGGCCATAGCAGCATAATGAGTGGATTCAGGTACGATGATTCTAAGTGAAATAAGTCACACAGAAAAAGAAACATCATAAGGTATCACTAACACAGGGAATGTAAACTTGGCTGCACAGGAACTGAATTACAAAACAGAACAGGGTCTCAAATGTAGAAAACCAACTTATGCTTGCTTAAGGGGAATGGTGAGTTGGGGTGCTGTATGAAACCAGAGATTGAAATTGGCACAGATACCGTTCCATAAGCCAAATATGTAATAGACAAGAGCTACTCCTTGCTCAACGAAGTGGACTCAACACCCCATATTAAACGCCTAAGAATATACCTGACTAGTAAGAATCTTAAAACCTATGGATTTATATGTCTCCGAAAGAGAATCAAGCGTGTGTACAGCGGCATAAGTGCAGCAGTGATAGGATTGGTGAGGTTCGATGAGCAAACGCAGACCCTTTGAAGTCATATTGCATGGTACCCATTCCATGGGTCTCAACTCTCCATGTTTAAGGGATTCTTCCTTCAGCTAAAACATGCATGTGGAACTCAGAGTATGATTCACGGTGTGATCGGGAAACGTGTTCAAATGTGTCTCAGTTTTCGTCCCCTGGTACTCGGGTGCAACATTCCAGACGCTTTACTAACACTCTCCCCACTTGGAGAGTCAGTGCCTTTAACCTCCTTTTTGGCCCAGTTTGCAATTTCTGTGGAAAATGAACAGGAATAGGGAGAACCAAGGAGAGACTAGGTGGACGTGTCTGGACGGGCAAATTTAACTCTCATTTCCCACCAGGAATAGGAATTAACCAAAGGCTCAGCATGCCGTGCCGGAACCAAACTAGGGTCTGAAGCAATCCTGCGGTGTTGCAGCCAGCTCACAAGAAAGCGAGTTGAAGAAAGGAGCTCAGGGGCACTGTCATTCACAAACCTGCAGAGTTATAAATGACAGCTATCTTCCAAAAATATATTGAAGTAAGGCTGCCAAGAGTAGTTGAAAGCGGGGCAGAATTGCAGGAAACCGATTTCAGGAGGTAGACTGGAATTGCATGTAAAGCATAGGAAAAGAGGCAGAACGTCCACAATGATGCACTTGGCCAAAAAGGGCGTATGCGTTTTTTCCGGAATATATTCAGGAAAAAACGCATACGCACTTTTTGGCCAACCAAGCAAGCTTGCAAAGGAAATCTGCACTACAATGAAGTCTCACTGCCCCCAGGTCAAAAGGGCTATCTGAAAAAAGTGTAAAATCCAGAAAGGCAGGACAGGCCATGGAGAACTGGGAGCCTTGTTATGCTGATGGGCGGGATGTAAATTGCCAACAGCCACTCTGGAGAAGTGTATGGTGTTTCCTGAAACATCTAAAAAATAAAGCAACAGAGCCTAGGGCACTTCCACTTATGGTCCTATAGCTTAGGGAAATTAAAATCAAAAAGACACAGCCACCCCAAAGTTTGGGCCGGCTCTGTTTACAAGAACCTCGTTTACGGTACAAGTTGAATATCACAGAAAGCGAAAAATGGATAAAGAAGTTGTGGTACTTACGTACAATGCAGTATCACACAGCAATGAAATCTATGTCATCAGGGCCATAGCAGCATAATGAGTGGATTCAGGTACGATGATTCTAAGTGAAATAAGTCACACAGAAAAAGAAACATCATAAGGTATCACTAACACAGGGAATGTAAACTTGGCTACACAGGAACTGAATTACAAAACAGAACAGTGTCTCAAATGTAGAAAACCAACTTATGCTTGCTTAAGGGGAAAGGTGACTTGGGGTGCGGCATAAAACTAGAGATTGAAATTAGCACAGATACCGTTCCATAAGCCAAATATGTAATAGACAAGAGCTACTCCTTGCTCAACGAAGTGGACTCAACACCCCATATTAAACGCCTAAGAATATACCTGACTAGTAAGAATCTTAAAACCTATGGATTTATATGTCTCCGAAAGAGAATCAAGCCTGTGTACAGCGGCATAAACGCAGCAGTGATAGGATTGGTGAGGTTCGGTGAGCAAATGCAGACCCTTTGAAGTCATATTGCATGGAACCCATTCCATGGGTCACAAGTCTCCATGTTTAAGGGATTCTTCCTTCAGCTAAAACATGCATGTGGAACCCAGAGTACGATCCACCGTGTGATCGGAAAACGTGTTCAAATGTGTCTCAGTTTTTGTACCCTGGTACTCGGGTGCAACATACCAGACGCTTTACTAACACTATCGCCACTTGGAGAGTCAGTGCCTTTAACCTCCTGTTTGGCCCAGTTTGCAATTTCTGCGTAAGATGAACAGGAATAGGGAGAACCAATGAGAGACTAGGTGGAGGTGTCTGGACGGGCAAATTTAACTCTCATTTCCCACCAGGAAGAGGAATTAACCAAAGGCTCAGCATACGATGCTGGAGCCACACTAAGGCCTGAAGCAATCCTGCGGTGTTGCGGCCAGCTCACAAGAAAGCGAGTTGAAGAAAGGAGCTCAGGGGCACTGTAATTCACAAACCTGCAGAGTTATAAATGACAGCTATCGTCCAAAAATATATTGAAGGAAGGCTGCCAAGAGGACTTGAAAGCGGGGCAGAATTGCAGGAAACCGATTTCAGGAGGTAGACTGGAATTGCATGTAAAGCATAGGAAAAGAGGCAGAACGTCCACAATGATGCACTTGGCCAAAAAGGGGGTATGCGTTTTTTCCTGAATATATTCAGGAAAAAACGCATACCCCCTTTTTGGCCAACCAAGCAAGCTTGCAAAGGAAATCTGCACTACAATGAAGTCTCACTGCCCCCCAGTCAAAAGGGCTATCTGAAAAAAGTGTAAAATCCAGAAAGGCAGGACAGGCCATGGAGAACTGGGAGCCTTGTTATGCTGATGGGCAGGATGTAAATTGCCAACAGCCACTCTGGAGAAGTGTATGTTGTTTCCTGAAACATCCAAAAAACAAAGCAACAGAGACTAGGGCACTTCCACATATGGTCCTATAGCTTAGGGAAATTAAAATCAAAAAGACACAGCCACCCCAAAGTTTGGGCCGGCTCTGTTTACAAGAACGTCATTTACGGTACAAGTTGAATATCACAGAAAGCAAAAAATGGATAAAGAAGTTGTGGTACTTACGTACAATGCAATATCACTCAGCAATGAAATCTATGTCATCAGGCCCGTAGCAGCATAATGAGTGAATTCAGGTACGATGATTCTAAGTGAAATAAGTCACACAGAAAAAGAAACATCATAAGATATCACTACTACACGGAATGTAAACTTGGCTACACAGGAACTGAATTACAAAACAGAACAGGGTCTCAAATGTAGAAACGCAACTTATGCTTGCTTAAGGGGAAAGGTGAGTTGGGGTGCTGCATAAAACGAGAGATTGAAATTAGCACAGATACCGTTCTGTAAGCCAAATATGTAATAGACAAGAGCTACTCCTTGCTCAACGAAGTGGACTCAACACCCCATAATAAATGCCTAGGAATATATCTGACTAGAAAGAATCTTAAAACCTATGGATTTATATGTCTCCAAAAGAGAATCAATCGTGTGTACAGCGGCATAAACGCAGCAGTGATAGGATTGGTGAGGTTCGGTGAGCAAATGCAGACTCTTTGAAGTCATATTGTATGGTACCCATTCCATGGGTCTCAACTCTCCACGTTTAAGGGATTCTTCCTTCAGCTAAAACATGCATGTGGAACCCAGAGTATGATCCACCATGTGATTGGGAAACGTGTTCAAATGTGTCTCAGTTTTCATTCCCTGGTACTCGGGTGAAACATTCCAGAGGCTTTACTAACACTCTCCCCACTTGGAGAGTCAGTGCCTTTAACCTCCTGTTTGGCCCAGTTTGCAATTTCTGCGTAAGATGAAGAGGAAGAGGGAGAACCAATGAGAGACTAGCTGGAGCTGTTAGGACGGGCAAATTTAACTCTCATTTCCCACCAGGAAGAGGAATTAACCAAAGGCTCAGCATGCGATGCCAGAACCAAACTAGGCCCTGAAGCAATCCTGCGGTGTTGCGGCCAGCTCACAAGAAAGCGATTTGAAGAAAGGAGCTCAGGGGCACTGTAATTCACAATCCTGCAGAGTTATAAATGACAGCTATCGTCCAAAAATATATTGAAGGAAGGCTGCCAAGAGGACTTGAAAGCGGGGCAGAATTGCAGGAAACCAATTTCAGGAGGTAGACTGGAATTGCATGTAAAGCATAGGAAAAGAGGCAGAACGTCCACAATGATGCACTTGGCCAAAAAGGGCATATGCGTTTTTTCGTGAATATATACAGGAAAAAACGCATACGCCCGTTTTGGCCAACCAAGCAAGCTTGCAAAGGAAATCTGCACTACAATGAAGTCTCACTGCACCCGGTCAAAAGGGCCATCTGAAAAAAGTGTAAAATCCAGAAAGGCAGGACAGGCCATGGAGAACTGGGAGCCTTGTTATGCTGATGGGCGGGATGTAAATTGCCAACACCCACTCTGGAGAAGTGTATGTTGTTTCCTGAAACATCCAAAAAACAAAGCAACAGATCCTAGGGCACTTCTACTTATGGTCCTATAGCTTAGGGAAATTAAAATCAAAAACACACAGCCACCCCAAAGTTTGGGCCGGCTCTGTTTACAAGAACCTCGTTTACGGTACAAGTTGAATATCACAGAAAGCGAAAAATGGATAAAGAAGTTGTGGTACTTACGTACAATGCAGTATCACACAGCAATGAAATCTATGTCATCAGGGCCATAGCAGCATAATGAGTGGATTCAGGTACGATGATTCTAAGTGAAATAAGTCACACAGAAAAAGAAACATCATAAGGTATCACTAACACAGGGAATGTAAACTTGGCTGCACAGGAACTGAATTACAAAACAGAACAGGGTCTCAAATGTAGAAAACCAACTTATGCTTGCTTAAGGGGAATGGTGAGTTGGGGTGCTGTATGAAACCAGAGATTGAAATTGGCACAGATACCGTTCCATAAGCCAAATATGTAATAGACAAGAGCTACTCCTTGCTCAACGAAGTGGACTCAACACCCCATATTAAACGCCTAAGAATATACCTGACTAGTAAGAATCTTAAAACCTATGGATTTATATGTCTCCGAAAGAGAATCAAGCGTGTGTACAGCGGCATAAGCGCAGCAGTGATAGGATTGGTGAGGTTCGATGAGCAAACGCAGACCCTTTGAAGTCATATTGCATGGTACCCATTCCATGGGTCTCAACTCTCCATGTTTAAGGGATTCTTCCTTCAGCTAAAACATGCATGTGGAACTCAGAGTATGATTCACGGTGTGATCGGGAAACGTGTTCAAATGTGTCTCAGTTTTCGTCCCCTGGTACTCGGGTGCAACATTCCAGACGCTTTACTAACACTCTCCCCACTTGGAGAGTCAGTGCCTTTAACCTCCTTTTTGGCCCAGTTTGCAATTTCTGTGGAAAATGAACAGGAATAGGGAGAACCAAGGAGAGACTAGGTGGACGTGTCTGGACGGGCAAATTTAACTCTCATTTCCCACCAGGAATAGGAATTAACCAAAGGCTCAGCATGCCGTGCCGGAACCAAACTAGGGTCTGAAGCAATCCTGCGGTGTTGCAGCCAGCTCACAAGAAAGCGAGTTGAAGAAAGGAGCTCAGGGGCACTGTCATTCACAAACCTGCAGAGTTATAAATGACAGCTATCTTCCAAAAATATATTGAAGTAAGGCTGCCAAGAGTAGTTGAAAGCGGGGCAGAATTGCAGGAAACCGATTTCAGGAGGTAGACTGGAATTGCATGTAAAGCATAGGAAAAGAGGCAGAACGTCCACAATGATGCACTTGGCCAAAAAGGGCGTATGCGTTTTTTCCGGAATATATTCAGGAAAAAACGCATACGCACTTTTTGGCCAACCAAGCAAGCTTGCAAAGGAAATCTGCACTACAATGAAGTCTCACTGCCCCCAGGTCAAAAGGGCTATCTGAAAAAAGTGTAAAATCCAGAAAGGCAGGACAGGCCATGGAGAACTGGGAGCCTTGTTATGCTGATGGGCGGGATGTAAATTGCCAACAGCCACTCTGGAGAAGTGTATGGTGTTTCCTGAAACATCTAAAAAATAAAGCAACAGAGCCTAGGGCACTTCCACTTATGGTCCTATAGCTTAGGGAAATTAAAATCAAAAAGACACAGCCACCCCAAAGTTTGGGACGGCTCTGTTTACAAGAACCTCATTTACGGTACAAGTTGAATATCACAGAAAGCAAAAAATGGATAAAGAAGTTGTGGGAATTACGTACAATGCAATATCATTCAGCAATGAAATCTATGTCATCAGGCCCGTAGCAGCATAATGAGTGGATTCAGGTACGATGATTCTAAGTGAAATAAGTCACACAGAAAAAGAAATATCATAAGGTATCACTAATACACGGAATGTAAACTTGGCTACACAAGAACTGAATTACAAAACAGAACAGGGTCTCAAAAGTAGAAACCCAACTTATGCTTGCTTAAGTGGAAAGGTGAGTTGGGGTGGTGCATAAAACGAGAGATTGAAATTAGCACAGATACCGTTCTGTAAGCCAAATATGTAATAGACAAGAGCTACTCCTTGCTCAACGAAGTCGACTCAACACCCCATATTAATCGCCTAAGAATATACCTGACTAGTAAGAATCTTAAAACCTATGGATATATATGTCTCCGAATGAGAATCAAGCGTGTGTACAGCGGCATAAACGCAGCAGTGATAGGATTGGTGAGGTTCGGTGAGCAAATGGAGACCCTTTGAAGTCATATTGCATGGTACCCATTCCATGGGTCTCAACTCTCCAGGTTTAAGGGATTCTTCCTTCAGCTAAAACATGCATGTGGAACCCAGAGTATGATCCACCGTGTGATCGGGAAACGTGTTCAAATGTGTCTCAGTTTTCGTCCCCTGTTACTCGGGTGCAACATTCCAGACGCTTTACTAACACTCTCCCCACTTGGAGAGTCAGTGTCTTTAACCTCCTGTTTGGCCCAGTTTGCAATTTCTGTGGAAAATGAACAGGAATAGGGAGAACCAATGAGAGACTAGGTGGAGGTGTATGGACGGGCAAATTTAACTCTCATTTCCCACCAGGAAGAGGAATTAACCAAAGGTTCAGCATGCCGTGCCGGAACCAAACTAGGGCCTGAAGCAATCCTGCAGTGTTGCGGCCAGCTCACAAGAAAGCGAGCTGAAGAAAGGAGCTCAGGGGCACTGTAATTCACAAACCTGCAGAGTTATAAATGACAGCTTTCGTCCAAAAATATATTGAAGGAAGGCTGCCAAGAGGACTTGAAAGCGGGGCAGAATTGCAGGAAACCGATTTCAAGAGGTAGACTGGAATTGCATGTAAAGCATAGGAAAAGAGGCAGAACGTCCACAATGATGCACTTGGCCAAAAAGGGCGTATGCGTTTTTTCCGGAATATATTCAGGAAAAAACGCATACGCACTTTTTGGCCAACCAAGCAAGCTTGCAAAGGAAATCTGCACTACAATGAAGTCTCACTGCCCCTGGTCAAAAGGGCTATCTGAAAAAAGTGTAAAATCCAGAAAGGCAAGACAGGCCATGGAGAACTGGGAGCCTTGTTATGCTGATGGGCGGGATGTAAATTGCCAACACCCACTCTGGAGAAGTGTATGTTGTTTCCTGAAACATCCAAAAAACAAAGCAACAGAGCCTAGGGCACTTCCACTTATGGTCCTATAGCTTAGGGAAATTAAAATCAAAAAGACACAGCCACCCCAAAGTTTGGGCCGGCTCTGTTTACAAGAACCTCGTTTACGGTACAAGTTGAATATCACAGAAAGCGAAAAATGGATAAAGAAGTTGTGGTACTTACGTACAATGCAGTATCACACAGCAATGAAATCTATGTCATCAGGCCCGTAGCAGCATAATGAGTGGATTCAGGTACGATGATTCTAAGTGAAATAAGTCACACAGAAAAAGAAACATCATAAGGTATCACTAACACAGGGAATGTAAACTTGGCTACACAGGAACTGAATTACAAAACAGAACAGGGTCTCAAATGTAGAAAACCAACTTATGCTTCCTTAAGGGGAAGGGTGAGTTGGGGTGCTGCATGAAACCAGAGATTGAAATTGGCACAGATACCGTTCCATAAGCCAAATATGTAATAGACAAGAGCTACTCCTTGCTCAACGAAGTGGACTCAACACCCCATATTAAACGCCTAAGAATATACCTGACTAGTAAGAATCTTAAAACCTATGGATTTATATGTCTCCGAAAGAGAATCAAGCGTGTGTACAGCGGCATAAGCGCAGCAGTGATAGGATTGGTGAGGTTCGGTGAGCAAATGCAGACCCTTTGAAGTCATATTGCATGGTACCCATTCCATGGGTCTCAACTCTCCAGGTTTAAGGGATACTTCCTTCAGCTAAAACATGCATGTGGAACCCAGAGTATGATCCACGGTGTGATCGGGAAACGTGTTCAAATGTGCCTCAGTTTTCGTTCCCTGGTACTCGGGTGCAACATTCCAGACGCTTTACTAACACTCTCCCCACTTGGAGAGTCAGTGCCTTTAACCTCCTGTTTGGCCCAGTTTGCAATTTCTGCGGAAGATGAACAGGAATAGGGAGAACCAATGAGAGACTAGGTGGAGGTGTATGGACGGGCAAATTTAACTCTCATTTCCCACCAGGAAGAGGAATTAACCAAAGGTTCAGCATGCCGTGCCGGAACCAAACTAGGGCCTGAAGCAATCCTGCAGTGTTGCGGCCAGCTCACAAGAAAGCGAGCTGAAGAAAGGAGCTCAGGGGCACTGTAATTCACAAACCTGCAGAGTTATAAATGACAGCTTTCGTCCAAAAATATATTGAAGGAAGGCTGCCAAGAGGACTTGAAAGCGGGGCAGAATTGCAGGAAACCGATTTCAAGAGGTAGACTGGAATTGCATGTAAAGCATAGGAAAAGAGGCAGAACGTCCACAATGATGCACTTGGCCAAAAAGGGCGTATGCGTTTTTTCCGGAATATATTCAGGAAAAAACGCATACGCACTTTTTGGCCAACCAAGCAAGCTTGCAAAGGAAATCTGCACTACAATGAAGTCTCACTGCCCCTGGTCAAAAGGGCTATCTGAAAAAAGTGTAAAATCCAGAAAGGCAAGACAGGCCATGGAGAACTGGGAGCCTTGTTATGCTGATGGGCGGGATGTAAATTGCCAACACCCACTCTGGAGAAGTGTATGTTGTTTCCTGAAACATCCAAAAAACAAAGCAACAGAGCCTAGGGCACTTCCACTTATGGTCCTATAGCTTAGGGAAATTAAAATCAAAAAGACACAGCCACCCCAAAGTTTGGGCCGGCTCTGTTTACAAGAACCTCGTTTACGGTACAAGTTGAATATCACAGAAAGGGAAAAATGGATAAAGAAGTTGTGGTACTTACGTACAATGCAGTATCACACAGCAATGAAATCTATGTCATCAGGGCCGTAGCAGCATAATGAGTGGATTCAGGTACGATGATTCTAAGTGAAATAAGTCACACAGAAAAAGAAACATCATAAGGTATCACTAACACAGGGAATGTAAACTTGGCTACACAGGAACTGAATTACAAAACAGAACAGGGTCTCAAATGTAGAAAACCAACTTATGCTTGCTTAAGGGGAATGGTGAGTTGGGGTGCTGCATGAAACCAGAGATTGAAATTGGCACAGATACCGTTCCATAAGCCAAATATGTAATAGACAAGAGCTACTCCTTGCTCAACGAAGTGGACTCAACACCCCATATTAAACGCCTAAGAATATACCTGACTAGTAAGAATCTTAAAACCTATGGATTTATATGTCTCCGAAAGAGAATCAAGCGTGTGTACAGCGGCATAAGCGCAGCAGTGATAGGATTGGTGAGGTTCGATGAGCAAATGCAGACCCTTTGAAGTCATATTGCATGGTACCCATTCCATGAGTCTCAACTCTCCATGTTTAAGGGATTCTTCCTTCAGCTAAAACATGCATGTGGAACCCAGAGTATGATCCACCGTGTGATCAGGAAACGTGTTCAAATGTGCCTCAGTTTTCGTTCCCTGGTACTCGGGTGCAACATTCCAGACGCTTTACTAACACTCTCCCCACTTGGAGAGTCAGTGCCTTTAACCTCCTGTTTGGCCCAGTTTGCAATTTCTGCGGAAGATGAACAGGAAGAGGGAGAACCAATGAGAGACTAGCTGGAGCTGTCAGGACGGGCAAATTTAACTCTCATTTCCCACCAGGAAGAGGAATTAACCAAAGGCTCAGCATGCGATGCCGGAACCAAACTAGGGCCTGAAGCAATCCTGCGGTGTTGCGGCCAGCTCACAAGAAAGCGAGTTGAAGAAAGGAGCTCAGGGTCACTGTCATTCACAATCCTGCAGAGTTATAAATGACAGCTATTGTCCGAAAATATATTGAAGGAAGGCTGCCAAGAGGAGTTGAAAGCGGGGCAGAATTGCAGGAAACCGATTTCAGGAGGTAGATTGGAATTGCATGTAAAGCATAGGAAAAGAGGCAGAACGTCCACAATGATGCACTTGGCCAAAAAGGGCATATGTGTTTTTTCCTGAATATATACAGGAAAAAATGCATACGCCCGTTTTGGCCAACCAAGCAAGCTTGCAAAGGAAATCTGCACTACAATGAAGTCTCACTGCCCCCCTGTCCAAAAGGCCATCTGAAAAAAGTGTAAAATCCAGAAAGGCAGGACAGGGTATGGAGAACTGGGAGCCTTGTTATGCTGATGGGCGGGATGTAAATTGCCAACAGCCACTCTGGAGAAGTGTATGGTGTTTCCTGAAACATCTAAAAAATAAAGCAACAGAGCCTAGGGCACTTCCACTTATGGTCCTATAGCTTAGGGAAATTAAAATCAAAAAGACACAGCCACCCCAAAGTTTGGGACGGCTCTGTTTACAAGAACCTCATTTACGGCACAAGTTGAATATCACAGAAAGCAAAAAATGGATAAAGAAGTTGTGGGAATTACGTACAATGCAATATCATTCAGCAATGAAATCTATGTCATCAGGCCCGTAGCAGCATAATGAGTGGATTCAGGTACGATGATTCTAAGTGAAATAAGTCACACAGAAAAAGAAATATCATAAGGTATCACTAATACACGGAATGTAAACTTGGCTACACAAGAACTGAATTACAAAACAGAACAGGGTCTCAAAAGTAGAAACCCAACTTATGCTTGCTTAAGTGGAAAGGTGAGTTGGGGTGGTGCATAAAACCAGAGATTGAAATTAGCACAGATACCGTTCCATAAGCCAAATATGTAATAGACAAGAGCTACTCCTTGCTCAACGAAGTCGACTCAACACCCCATATTAATCGCCTAAGAATATACCTGACTAGTAAGAATCTTAAAACCTATGGATATATATGTCTCCGAATGAGAATCAAGCGTGTGTACAGCGGCATAAACGCAGCAGTGATAGGATTGGTGAGGTTCGGTGAGCAAATGGAGACCCTTTGAAGTCATATTGCATGGTACCCATTCCATGGGTCTCAACTCTCCAGGTTTAAGGGATTCTTCCTTCAGCTAAAACATGCATGTGGAACCCAGAGTATGATCCACCGTGTGATCGGGAAACGTGTTCAAATGTGTCTCAGTTTTCGTCCCCTGTTACTCGGGTGCAACATTCCAGACGCTTTACTAACACTCTCCCCACTTGGAGAGTCAGTGTCTTTAACCTCCTGTTTGGCCCAGTTTGCAATTTCTGTGGAAAATGAACAGGAATAGGGAGAACCAATGAGAGACTAGGTGGAGGTGTATGGACGGGCAAATTTAACTCTCATTTCCCACCAGGAAGAGGAATTAACCAAAGGTTCAGCATGCCGTGCCGGAACCAAACTAGGGCCTGAAGCAATCCTGCAGTGTTGCGGCCAGCTCACAAGAAAGCGAGCTGAAGAAAGGAGCTCAGGGGCACTGTAATTCACAAACCTGCAGAGTTATAAATGACAGCTTTCGTCCAAAAATATATTGAAGGAAGGCTGCCAAGAGGACTTGAAAGCGGGGCAGAATTGCAGGAAACCGATTTCAAGAGGTAGACTGGAATTGCATGTAAAGCATAGGAAAAGAGGCAGAACGTCCACAATGATGCACTTGGCCAAAAAGGGCGTATGCGTTTTTTCCGGAATATATTCAGGAAAAAACGCATACGCACTTTTTGGCCAACCAAGCAAGCTTGCAAAGGAAATCTGCACTACAATGAAGTCTCACTGCCCCTGGTCAAAAGGGCTATCTGAAAAAAGTGTAAAATCCAGAAAGGCAAGACAGGCCATGGAGAACTGGGAGCCTTGTTATGCTGATGGGCGGGATGTAAATTGCCAACACCCACTCTGGAGAAGTGTATGTTGTTTCCTGAAACATCCAAAAAACAAAGCAACAGAGCCTAGGGCACTTCCACTTATGGTCCTATAGCTTAGGGAAATTAAAATCAAAAAGACACAGCCACCCCAAAGTTTGGGCCGGCTCTGTTTACAAGAACCTCGTTTACGGTACAAGTTGAATATCACAGAAAGCGAAAAATGGATAAAGAAGTTGTGGTACTTACGTACAATGCAGTATCACACAGCAATGAAATCTATGTCATCAGGCCCGTAGCAGCATAATGAGTGGATTCAGGTACGATGATTCTAAGTGAAATAAGTCACACAGAAAAAGAAACATCATAAGGTATCACTAACACAGGGAATGTAAACTTGGCTACACAGGAACTGAATTACAAAACAGAACAGGGTCTCAAATGTAGAAAACCAACTTATGCTTCCTTAAGGGGAAGGGTGAGTTGGGGTGCTGCATGAAACCAGAGATTGAAATTGGCACAGATACCGTTCCATAAGCCAAATATGTAATAGACAAGAGCTACTCCTTGCTCAACGAAGTGGACTCAACACCCCATATTAAACGCCTAAGAATATACCTGACTAGTAAGAATCTTAAAACCTATGGATTTATATGTCTCCGAATGAGAATCAAGCGTGTGTACAGCGGCATAAACGCAGCAGTGATAGGATTGGTGAGGTTCGGTGAGCAAATGGAGACCCTTTGAAGTCATATTGCATGGTACCCATTCCATGGGTCTCAACTCTCCAGGTTTAAGGGATTCTTCCTTCAGCTAAAACATGCATGTGGAACCCAGAGTATGATCCACCGTGTGATCGGGAAACGTGTTCAAATGTGTCTCAGTTTTCGTCCCCTGTTACTCGGGTGCAACATTCCAGACGCTTTACTAACACTCTCCCCACTTGGAGAGTCAGTGTCTTTAACCTCCTGTTTGGCCCAGTTTGCAATTTCTGTGGAAAATGAACAGGAATAGGGAGAACCAATGAGAGACTAGGTGGAGGTGTATGGACGGGCAAATTTAACTCTCATTTCCCACCAGGAAGAGGAATTAACCAAAGGTTCAGCATGCCGTGCCGGAACCAAACTAGGGCCTGAAGCAATCCTGCAGTGTTGCGGCCAGCTCACAAGAAAGCGAGCTGAAGAAAGGAGCTCAGGGGCACTGTAATTCACAAACCTGCAGAGTTATAAATGACAGCTTTCGTCCAAAAATATATTGAAGGAAGGCTGCCAAGAGGACTTGAAAGCGGGGCAGAATTGCAGGAAACCGATTTCAAGAGGTAGACTGGAATTGCATGTAAAGCATAGGAAAAGAGGCAGAACGTCCACAATGATGCACTTGGCCAAAAAGGGCGTATGCGTTTTTTCCGGAATATATTCAGGAAAAAACGCATACGCACTTTTTGGCCAACCAAGCAAGCTTGCAAAGGAAATCTGCACTACAATGAAGTCTCACTGCCCCTGGTCAAAAGGGCTATCTGAAAAAAGTGTAAAATCCAGAAAGGCAAGACAGGCCATGGAGAACTGGGAGCCTTGTTATGCTGATGGGCGGGATGTAAATTGCCAACACCCACTCTGGAGAAGTGTATGTTGTTTCCTGAAACATCCAAAAAACAAAGCAACAGAGCCTAGGGCACTTCCACTTATGGTCCTATAGCTTAGGGAAATTAAAATCAAAAAGACACAGCCACCCCAAAGTTTGGGCCGGCTCTGTTTACAAGAACCTCGTTTACGGTACAAGTTGAATATCACAGAAAGCGAAAAATGGATAAAGAAGTTGTGGTACTTACGTACAATGCAGTATCACACAGCAATGAAATCTATGTCATCAGGCCCGTAGCAGCATAATGAGTGGATTCAGGTACGATGATTCTAAGTGAAATAAGTCACACAGAAAAAGAAACATCATAAGGTATCACTAACACAGGGAATGTAAACTTGGCTACACAGGAACTGAATTACAAAACAGAACAGGGTCTCAAATGTAGAAAACCAACTTATGCTTCCTTAAGGGGAAGGGTGAGTTGGGGTGCTGCATGAAACCAGAGATTGAAATTGGCACAGATACCGTTCCATAAGCCAAATATGTAATAGACAAGAGCTACTCCTTGCTCAACGAAGTGGACTCAACACCCCATATTAAACGCCTAAGAATATACCTGACTAGTAAGAATCTTAAAACCTATGGATTTATATGTCTCCGAAAGAGAATCAAGCGTGTGTACAGCGGCATAAGCGCAGCAGTGATAGGATTGGTGAGGTTCGGTGAGCAAATGCAGACCCTTTGAAGTCATATTGCATGGAACCCATTCCATGGGTCTCAACTCTCCAGGTTTAAGGGATACTTCCTTCAGCTAAAACATGCATGTGGAACCCAGAGTATGATCCACGGTGTGATCGGGAAACGTGTTCAAATGTGCCTCAGTTTTCGTTCCCTGGTACTCGGGTGCAACATTCCAGACGCTTTACTAACACTCTCCCCACTTGGAGAGTCAGTGCCTTTAACCTCCTGTTTGGCCCAGTTTGCAATTTCTGCGGAAGATGAACAGGAATAGGGAGAACCAATGAGAGACTAGGTGGAGGTGTATGGACGGGCAAATTTAACTCTCATTTCCCACCAGGAAGAGGAATTAACCAAAGGTTCAGCATGCCGTGCCGGAACCAAACTAGGGCCTGAAGCAATCCTGCAGTGTTGCGGCCAGCTCACAAGAAAGCGAGCTGAAGAAAGGAGCTCAGGGGCACTGTAATTCACAAACCTGCAGAGTTATAAATGACAGCTTTCGTCCAAAAATATATTGAAGGAAGGCTGCCAAGAGGACTTGAAAGCGGGGCAGAATTGCAGGAAACCGATTTCAAGAGGTAGACTGGAATTGCATGTAAAGCATAGGAAAAGAGGCAGAACGTCCACAATGATGCACTTGGCCAAAAAGGGCGTATGCGTTTTTTCCGGAATATATTCAGGAAAAAACGCATACGCACTTTTTGGCCAACCAAGCAAGCTTGCAAAGGAAATCTGCACTACAATGAAGTCTCACTGCCCCTGGTCAAAAGGGCTATCTGAAAAAAGTGTAAAATCCAGAAAGGCAAGACAGGCCATGGAGAACTGGGAGCCTTGTTATGCTGATGGGCGGGATGTAAATTGCCAACACCCACTCTGGAGAAGTGTATGTTGTTTCCTGAAACATCCAAAAAACAAAGCAACAGAGCCTAGGGCACTTCCACTTATGGTCCTATAGCTTAGGGAAATTAAAATCAAAAAGACACAGCCACCCCAAAGTTTGGGCCGGCTCTGTTTACAAGAACCTCGTTTACGGTACAAGTTGAATATCACAGAAAGGGAAAAATGGATAAAGAAGTTGTGGTACTTACGTACAATGCAGTATCACACAGCAATGAAATCTATGTCATCAGGGCCGTAGCAGCATAATGAGTGGATTCAGGTACGATGATTCTAAGTGAAATAAGTCACACAGAAAAAGAAACATCATAAGGTATCACTAACACAGGGAATGTAAACTTGGCTACACAGGAACTGAATTACAAAACAGAACAGGGTCTCAAATGTAGAAAACCAACTTATGCTTGCTTAAGGGGAATGGTGAGTTGGGGTGCTGCATGAAACCAGAGATTGAAATTGGCACAGATACCGTTCCATAAGCCAAATATGTAATAGACAAGAGCTACTCCTTGCTCAACGAAGTGGACTCAACACCCCATATTAAACGCCTAAGAATATACCTGACTAGTAAGAATCTTAAAACCTATGGATTTATATGTCTCCGAAAGAGAATCAAGCGTGTGTACAGCGGCATAAGCGCAGCAGTGATAGGATTGGTGAGGTTCGATGAGCAAATGCAGACCCTTTGAAGTCATATTGCATGGTACCCATTCCATGAGTCTCAACTCTCCATGTTTAAGGGATTCTTCCTTCAGCTAAAACATGCATGTGGAACCCAGAGTATGATCCACCGTGTGATCGGGAAACGTGTTCAAATGTGTCTCAGATTTCGTCCCCTGGTACTCGGGTGCAACATTCCACACGCTTTACTAACACTCTCCCCACTTGGAGAGTCAGTGCCTTTAACCTCCTGTTTGGCCCAGTTTGCAATTTCTGTGGAAAATGAACAGGAATAGGGAGAACCAATGAGAGACTAGGTGGAGGTGTCCAGACGGGCAAATTTAACTCTCATTTCCCACCAGGAAGAGGAATTAACCAAAGGCTCAACATGCCATGCCGGAACCAAACTACGGCCTGAAGCAATCCTGTGGTGTTGCGGCCAGCTCACAAGAAAGCGAGTTGAAGAAAGGAGCTCAGGGGCACTGTAATTCACAAACCTGCAGAGTTATAAATGACAGCTATCGTCCAAAAATATATTGAAGGAAGGCTGCCAAGAGGAGTTGAAAGTGGGGCAGAATTGCAGGAAACCGATTTCAGGAGGTAGACTGGAATTGCATGTAAAGCATAGGAAAAGAGGCAGAACGTCCACAATGATGCACTTGGCCAAAAAGGGCGTATGCGTTTTTTCCTGAATATATTCAGGAAAAAACGCATACGCCCTTTTTGGCCAACCAAGCAAGCTTGCAAAGGAAATCTGCACTACAATGAAGTCTCACTGCCCCCCTGTCAAAAGGGCCATCTGAAAAAAGTGTAAAATCCAGAAAGGCAGGACAGGCCCTGGAGAACTGGGAGCCTTGTTATGCTGATGGGCGGGATGTAAATTGCCAGCACCCACTCTGGAGAAGTGTATGTTGTTTCCTGAAACATCCAAAAAACAAAGCAACAGAGCCTAGGGCACTTCCACTTATGGTCCTATAGCTTAGGGAAATTAAAATCAAAAAGACACAGCCACCCCAAAGTTTGGGCCGGCTCTGTTTACAAGAACCTCGTTTACGGTACAAGTTGAATATCACAGAAAGCGAAAAATGGATAAACAAGTTGTGGTACTTACGTACAATGTAGTATCACACAGCAATGAAATCTATGTCATCAGTCCAGTAGCAGCATAATGAGTGGATTCAGGTACGATGATTGTAAGTGAAATAAGTCACACAGAAAAAGAAACATCATAAGATATCACTAATACACGAAATGTAAACTTGGCTACAAAGGAACTGAATTACAAAACAGAACAGTGTCTCAAATGTAGAAAACCAACTTATGCTTGCTTAAGGGGAAAGGTGAGTTGGGGTGCTGCATAAAACCAGAGATTGAAATTAGCACAGATACTGTTCCATAAGCCAAATATGTAACAGACAAGAGCTACTCCTTGCTCAACGAAGTGGACTCAACACCCCATATTAAACGCCTAAGAATATACCTGACTAGTAAGAATCTTAAAACCTATGGATTTATATGTCTCCGAAAGAGAATCAAACGTCTGTACAGCGGCATAAACGCAGCAGTGATAGGATTGGTGAGGTTCGGTGAGCAAATGCAGACGCTTTGAAGTCATATTGCATGGTACCCATTCCATGGTTCTCAACTCTCCAGGTTTAAGGGATTCTTCCTTCAGCTAAACATGCATGTGGAACACAGAGTATGATCCACCGTGTGATCGCGAAACGTGTTCAAATGTGTCTCAGTTTTCGTCCCCTGGTACTCGGGTGCAACATTCCAGACGCTTTACTAACACTCTCCCCACTTGGAGAGTCAGTGCCTTTCACCTCCTGTTTGGCCCAGTTTGCAATATCTGCGTAAGATGAACAGGAATAGGGAGAACCAATGAGAGACTAGGTGGAGGTGTCTGGACGGGCAAATTTAACTCTCATTTCCCACCAGGAAGAGGAATTAACCAAAGGCTCAGCATGTCGTGCCGGAACCAAACTAGTGCCCGAAGCAATCCTGCGGTGTTGCGGTCAGCTCACAAGAAAGCGAGTTGAAGAAAGGAGCTCAGTGGCACTGTAATTCACAAACCTGCAGTGTTATAAATGACAGCTATCTTCCAAAAATATATTGAAGTAAGGCTGCCAAGAGGAGTTGAAAGCGGGGCAGAATTGCAGGAAACCGATTTCAGGAGGTAGACTGGAATTGCATGTAAAGCATAGGAGAAGAGGCAGAACGTCCACAATGATGCACTTGGCCAAAAAGGGCGTATGCGTTTTTTCCTGAATATATTCAGGAAAAAACGCATACGCCCTTTTTGGCCAACCAAGCAAGCTTGCAAAGGAAATCTGCACTACAATGAAGTCTCACTGCCCCCGGTCAAAAGGGCCATCTGAAAAAAGTGTAAAATCCAGAAAAGCAGGAGAGGCCCTGGAGAACTGGGAGACTTGTTATCCTGATGGGCGGGATGTAAATTGCCAGCAGCCACTCTGGAGAAGTGTATGGTGTTTCCTGAAACATCCAAAAAACAAAGCAACAGAGCCTAGGGCACTTCCACTTATGGTCCTATAGCTTAGGGAAATTAAAATCAAAAAGACACAGCCACCCCAAAGTTTGGGCCGGCTCCGTTTACAAGAACCTCGTTTACGGTACAAGTTGAATATCACAGAAAGCGAAAAATGGATAAAGAAGTTGTGGTACTTACGTACAATGCAGTATCACACAGCAATGAAATCTATGTCATCAGGGCCGTAGCAGCATAATGAGTGGATTCAGGTACGATGATTCTAAGTGAAATAAGTCACACAGAAAAAGAAACATCATAAGGTATCACTAACACAGGGAATGTAAACTTGGCTACACAGGAACTGAATTACAAAACAGAACAGTGTCTCAAATGTAGAAAACCAACTTATGCTTGCTTAAGGGGAGTGGTGAGTTGGGGTGCTGCATGAAACCAGAGATTGAAATTGGCACAGATACCATTCCATAAGCCAAATATGTAATAGACAAGAGCTACTCCTTGCTCAACGAAGTGGACTCAACACCCCATATTAAACGCCTAAGAATATACCTGACTAGTAAGAATCTTAAAACCTATGGATTTATATGTCTCCGAAAGAGAATCAAGCGTGTGTACAGCGGCATAAGCGCAGCAGTGATACGACTGGTGAGGTTCGATGAGCAAACGCAGACCCTTTGAAGTCATATTGCATGGTACCCATTCCATGGGTCTCAACTCTCCAGGTTTAAGGGATTCTTCCTTCAGCTAAAACATGCATGTGGAACCCAGAGTATAATTCACGGTGTGATCGGGAAATGTGTTCAAATGTGTCTCAGTTTTCGTCCCCTGGTACTCGGGTGCAACATTCCAGACGCTTTACTAACACTCTCCCCACTTATAGAGTCAGTGCCTTTAACCTCCTGTTTGGCCCAGTTTGCAATTTCTGTGGAAAATGAACAGGAATAGGGAGAACCAATGAGAGACTAGGTGGAGGTATCTGGACGGGCAAATTTAACTCTCATTTCCCACCAGGAAGAGGAATTAACCAAAGGCTCAGCGTGGCATGCCAGAAGCACACTAGGGCCTGAAGCAATCCTGCGGTGTTGCGGCCAGCTCACAAGAAAGCGAGTTGAAGGAAGGAACTCAGGGGCACTGTAATTCACAAACCTGCAGAGTTATAAATGACAGCTTTCGTCCAAAAATATATTGAAGGAAGGCTGCCAAGAGGACTTGAAAGCAGGGCAGAATTGCAGGAAATCGATTTCAGGAGGTAGACTGGAATTGCATGTAAAGCATAGGAAAAGAGGCAGAACGTCCACAATGATGCACTTGGCCAAAAAGGTCGTATGCGTTTTTTCCGGAATATATTTAGGAAAAAACGCATACGCCCTTTTTGGCCAACCAAGCAAGCTTGCAAAGGAAATCTGCACTACAATGAAGTCTCACTGCCCCCTGGTCAAAAGGGCTATCTGAAAAAAGTGTAAAATCCAGAAAGGCAGGACAGGCCATGGAGAACTGGGAGCCTTGTTATGCTGATGGGCGGGATGTAAATTGCCAACACCCACTCTGGAGAAGTGTATGTTGTTTCCTGAAACATCCAAAAAACAAAGCAACAGAGCCTAGGGCACTTCCACTTATGGTCCTATAGCTTAGGGAAATTAAAATCAAAAAGACACAGCCACCCCAAAGTTTGGGCCGGCTCTGTTTACAAGAACCTCATTTACGGTACAAGTTGAATATCACAGAAAGCGAAAAATGGATAAAGAAGTTGTGGTACTTACGTACAATGCAGTATCACACAGCAATGAAATCTATGTCATCAGGGCCGTAGCAGCATAATGAGTGGATTCAGGTACGATGATTCTAAGTGAAATAAGTCACACAGAAAAAGAAACATCATAAGGTATCACTAACACACGGAATGTAAACTTGGCTACACAGGAACTGAATTACAAAACAGAACAGGATCTCAAATGTAGAAAACCAACTTATGCTTGCTTAAGGGGAATGGTGAGTTGGGGTGCTGCATGAAACCAGAGATTGAAATTGGCACAGATACTGTTCCATAAGCCAAATATGTAATAGACAAGAGCTACTCTTTGCTCAACGTAGTGGACTCAACACCCCATATTAAACGCCTAAGAATATACCTGACTAGTAAGAATCTTAAAACCTATGGATTTATATGTCTCCGAAAGAGAATCAAGCGTGTGTACAGCGGCATAAGCGCAGCAGTGATACGACTGGTGAGGTTCGATGAGCAAACGCAGACCCTTTGAATTCATATTGCATGGTACCCATTCCATGGGTCTCAACTCTCCATGTTTAAGGGATTCTTCCTTCAGCTAAAACATGCATGTGGAACCCAGAGTATGATTCACGGTGTGATCGGGAAACGTGTTCAAATGTGTCTCAGTTTTCGTCCCCTTGTACTCGGGTGCAACATTCCAGACGCTTTACTAACACTCTCCCCACTTGGAGAGTCAGTGCCTTTAACCTCCTGTTTGGCCCAGTTTGCAATTTCTGTGGAAAATGAACAGGAATAGGGAGAACCAATGAGAGAATAGGTGGACGTGTCTGGACGGGCAAATTTAACTCTCATTTCCCACCAGGAAGAGGAATTAACCAAAGGCTCAGCATGCCGTGCCGGAACCAAACTAGGGCCTGAAGCAATCCTGCGGTGTTGCGGCCAGCTCACAAGAAAGCGAGTTGAAGAAAGGAGCTCAGGGGCACTGTAATTCACAAACCTGCAGAGTTATAAATGACAGCTATCTTCCAAAAATATATTGAAGGAAGGCTGCCAAGAGGACTTGAAAGCGGGGCAGAATTGCAGGAAACCGATTTCAGGAGGTAGACTGGAATTGCATGTAAAGCATAGGAAAAGAGGCAGAACGTCCACAATGATGCACTTGGCCAAAAAGGGCGTATGCGTTTTTTCCTGAATATATTCAGGAAAAAACGCATACGCCCTTTTTGGCCAACCAAGCAAGCTTGCAATGGAAATCTGCACTACAATGAAGTCTCACTGCCCCCCGGTCAAAAGGGTCATCTGTAAAAAGTGTAAAATCCAGAAAGGCAGGACAGGCCATGGAGAACTGGGAGCCTTGTTATGCTGATGGGCGGGATGTAAATTGCCAACAGCCACTCTGGAGAAGTGTATGGTGTTTCCTGAAACATCCAAAAAACCAAGCAACAGAGCCTAGGGCATTTCCACTTATGGTCGTATAGCTTAGGGAAATAATAATCAAAAAGACACAGCCTCCCCAAAGTTTGGGATGGCTCTGTTTACAAGAACCTCGTTTACGGTACAGGTTCAATATCGCAGAAAGCGAAAAATGGATAAAGAAATTGTGGTACTTACGTACAATGCAATATCACTCAGCAAAGAAATCTATGTCATCAGGCCCATGACAGCATAATGAGTGGATTCAGGTATGATGATTCTAAGAGAAATAAGTCACACAGAAAAAGAAACATAATAAGATATCACTACTACACGGAATGTAAACTTGGCTACACAGGAACTGAATTACAAAACAGAACAGGGTGTCAAATGTAGAAAACCAACTTATGCTTGCTTAAGGGGAAAGGTGAGTTGGGGTGCGGCATAAAATCAGAGATTGAAATTAGCACAGATACTGTTCCATAAGCCAAATATGTAATAGACAAGAGCTACTCCTTGCTCAACGAAGTGGACTCAACACCCCATATTAAACGACTAAGAATATACCTGACTAGTAAGAATCTTAAAACCTATGGATTTATATGTCTCCGAAAGAGAATCAAGCGTGTGTACAGTGTCATAAACGCAGCAGTGATAGGATTGGTGAGGTTCGGTTAGCAAATGCAGACTCTTTGAAGTCATATTGCATGGTACCCATTCCATGGGTCTCAACTCTCCAGGTTTAAGGGATTCTTCCTTCAGCTAAAACATGCATGTGGAACCCAGAGTATGATCCACCGTGTGATCGGGAAACGTGTTCAAATGTGTCTCAGTTTTCGTCCCCTGGTACTCGGGTGCAACATTCCAGACGCTTTACTAACACTCTCCCCACTTGGAGAGTCGGTGCCTTTAACCTCCTGTTTGGCCCAGTTTGCAATTTCTTCGGAAGATGAACAGGAATAAGGAGAAGCAATGGGAGACTATCTGTAGGTGTCTGGACGGGCAAATTTAACTCTCATTTCCCACCAGGAAGATAAATGAACCAAAGGCTCCGTGTGCCATGCTGGAACTAGATTAGGGCCTGAGGAGATCCTGCGGTGTTGCGGCCAGCTCACAAGAAAGCGAGTTGAAGAAAGGAGCTCAGGGGCACTGTAATTCAGAAACCTGCGGAGTTATAAATGACAGCTATCATCCAAAATTATACTGAAGTAAGGCTGCGAAGAGGACTTGAATGCGGGGCAGAATTGCTGGAAACTGATTTCAGAACGTACACGGGAGTAGCTCCTAAAGCATAGGAAAAGAGACAGAACTTGGAAAATAATGCACTTGGCAAAAAAGGGCATATGTGTTTTATCCAGAGCTCTCATAACTGAGGGGAGGAGATTCCCAGCAGGCTCCAAGTGCCACCTGAGGGCTCACATTGCCAAGGCAACGTGAGCATGCCAGGCAGGAGTTACCTCACAGCAGAGGTCCCACCTCACAGAAGGGTGAGAAACCCAGCCAACATCAGACTCTCACCAGAGGGCCCACATCACCAAGGGGATGGGAACCAGGCAGGAGTGTCTTCACATCAGTGGGGCCACATCATCGAAAGCTGAGGTACTCAGCACATGTGTCCTCAAACCAGAGGACCCACATCACCAAGGACCTCGGAGTGAGGCAGGCAGGAGTAGCCTCACAACACTGGGCACATAGAATAAAAAAGTGAGGAATCCAGCAGTTGGAACCTCCCAGCAGGCGGCCCAGAGCACCGAGGCTATGGGATCCAGGCCACAGTGAACTCACAGAACAGGGCCCATGTCATGAAACTGAGCAACCCAGCCATTGGGACCTCAGAGCAGGAGGCCCACATCCCCATGGGGATGGAATTCTGGTAGGAGTGTCCTCGCACCACTGAGAACGTATCAGAAAATTTTGGGCGACCAGCAGTTAGGGCCTGACGCCAGAGGGCACTCATCACCGAGAAGAGGAGGCTCCCAGCAGGCTCCAACTGCCACCAGAGGGCTGACGTCGCCAAGGCGATGTGTGCCAACCAGGCACGAATGACCTCACAGCAGAGGGCCCACCTCACAGAAGGGTGAGGAACACAGCCAGGATCAGACTCTCACCAGAGGGCCCACATCACCAAGGGGATGGGAACCAGGCAGGAGTGTCCCCACACCAGTGGGACAACATCATCGAAAGGTGAGGATCCCAGCACATGTGTCCTCAAACCAGAGGAACCACATCACCAAGGGGTTCGGAATGAGGCTGGCAGGACTGGCCTCACAACACAGGGTCCATAGAATATAAAAGTTGAGGAATCCAGCAGTTGGAACCTCCCAGCAAGTGGCCCAGAGCACCGAGGCTATGGGATCCAGGCCGCAGTGAACTCACAGCAGAGGGCCCACATCATGAACCTGTGAGCAGCCCAGCTGTTGGGACCTCAGAACAGAAGGCCCACATCCCCATTGGGATGGGAACCTGGCAGGAGTGGCTTTGCACCACTTAGCACATATCAGAAAATGTTAGGAGCCCAGCAGTTAGGGCCTGATGCCAGGGGGCCCTCATAACTGAGGGGAGGAGACTCCCAGCAGGTTCCAACTGCCAACAGAGGGACCACGTCTACAAGGTGGCATGCGCCAGCCAGGCAGTAGTGACCTCACAGCAGAGGGCCTATCTCACAGAAGGGTGAGGAACCGAGGCAGGATGAGACTCTCACCAGAGGGCCCACAACACCAAGGGGATGGGAACCAGTCAGGACTGTCCTCCCACCAGTGGGGCCACATCATCGAAAGGTGAGGAACCCAGCACATGTGGCCTCATATCAGAGGACATACATCACAAAGGGGATGGGAGTGAGGCAGGTAGGAGTAGCCTAAAAACAGAGGGCCCAAAGAATAAAAAAAGTGAGGAATCCAGCATTTGGAACCTCCCAGCAGGCGGCCGAGAGCACAGAAGCTATGGGATGCAGGCAGGAGTTAACTAACACCAGAGAGCCCACATCATGAAACTGTGAGCAACCCAGGCATTGGGACCTCAGAGCAGAAAGCCCACATCCCCATGGGGATGGGAACCTGACAGGAGTGTCCTGGCATCACTGGGCTCACATCAGAAAACGTGGGGAGCCCAGCAGTTAGAGCCTGATGCTAGAGGGCCGTCATCACCGAGGGCAGGAGGCTCCCAGCAGGTTCCATGTGCCAACAGAGGGCCCACGTCGCCAAGGTGATGTGTGCAAGTCAGGCAGGATTGACCTCACAGCAGAGGGCCTACCTCACAGAAGAGTGAGGAACCCAGCCAGGATAAGACTGTCACCAGAAGGCCCACATCACCAAGGGGATGGGAACCAGGCAGGAGTGTCCTCACACCAGTGGGGCCACGTCATTGAAAGTTGCCTAACCCAGCACATGTGGCCTCAAACCAGAAGACCCACATCACGAAGGGGTTGCGAGTGAGGCAGGCAGGAGGAGCATCACAACACAGGACCCATAGAATACAAAAGTTGAGGAATCGAGCAGTTGGAACCTCCCAGCAGGCAGCCAAGACCACAGAGGCTATGGGATCCAGGCCACAGTGAACTAACACCAGAGAGCCCACATCATGAAATTGTGATCAACCCAGCCGTTGGAACCTCAGAGCAGAAGGCCCACATCCCCATGGGGATGGGAACCTAAGAGGAGTGCTTGAGCAACACTGGGCTCACTAAGAAAAGTTGGGGAGCCCAGCAGTTAGGGCCTGACGTCAGAGGGCCCTCATCACAGAGCTGAGGAGGCTCCCAGCAGGGTCCAATTGCCACCAGAGGGCTCATGTCAACAAGGCGAGGTGAGCAACCCAGGCAAGAGTTACCTGATAGTAGAGGGCCCACCTCACAGATGGGTGAGGAACCCAGCCAGGATCAGACTCTCACCAGAGGGCCCACATCACAAAGGGGATGGGACCCAGTCAGGATTATCCTCACACCAGTGGGGCCTCATCATCTTAAGGTGAGGAACCCAGCACATGTGTCCTCAAACCAGAGGACCCACATCACCAAGGGCCTTGGAGTGAGGCAGGCAGGAGTAGCCTCACAACACAGGGCACATAATATAAAAAAACGTGAGGATTCCAGCATTTAGACCTTCCAGCAGGCGGCCCAGAACACCGAGGCTATGGGATCCAGGCCACAGTGAACTCACAGCAGAGGGCCCACATCACAAAACTGTGAGCAACCCAGGAGTTGAGACCTCAGCGCAGAAGGACCACATCCCCATGGGAATGGGAACCTGGCTGGAGTGTCCTCGCACCACTGGGCGCACATCAGAAAATGGGGGGAGCCCACCATTTAGGGCCTGATGCCAGAGGGCCGTCATCACCGAGAGGAGGAGGCGCCCTGCACGCTCCAACTGCCACCAGAGGGCTCACGTCTCCAAGGTGACGTGTGCCAGCCAGGCAGGAGTGACCTCACAGCAGAGGGCCTACCTCACAGAACGTTGAGGAACCCAGCCAGGATTAGACTCTCGCCAGAGGGCCCACCTCACCAAGGGGATGGGAACCAGGCAGGAGTGTCCTCACACGAGTGGGGTCACATCATCGAAAGGAGGAACGCAGCACATGTGGCCTCAAGCCATAGGACAGTCATCACCAAGGGGCTGGCAGTGAGGCAGGCAGGAGGAGCCTCACAACAGAGGGCACATAGAATAAAAAAGTTGAGGAATCCAGCAGTTGGAACCTCCCAGCAGGCGGCTCAGAGCACCGATGATAAGGGATCCTTGCCGGAGTGAACTCACAGCAGAGGGCCCACATCTTGGTACTGTGAGCAAGCCAGCCGTTTTGACCTCAGAGCAGAAGGCCCATATCGCCATGGGGATGGGAACCTGGCAAGAGTCTCCTCACTCACTTGGCGCACATCAGAAAATGTGGGGAGCCCAGCAGTTATGGCCTAAGGCAAGAGGGCCCTCATCACCGAGGGGAGGAGGATCCCAGCACACTCCAACTGCCACCAGAGGGCCCACGTCGCCAAGGTGACGTGTGCCAGACAGGCATGATTGACCTCACAGCAGAGGGCCCACCTCACAGAAGGGTGAGGAACCCAGCCAGGATCAGACTCTCACCTGAGGGCCCACATCAGCAAGGGGATGGGAACCAGTCAGGACTGTCTTCCCTCCAGTGGGGTCACATCATCGAAAGGTGCGGAACCCAGCACATGTGGCCTCAAATCAGAGGACACATATCACAAAGGGAATGGGAGTGAGGCAGGCAGGAGTAGCCTAAAAACAGAGGGCCCAAAGAATAAGAAAGGTGAGGAATCCAGCAGTTGGAACCTCCCAGCAGGCGGCCCAGAGCACAGAAGCTATGGGATGCAGGCAGGAGTGAACTAATACCAGAGAGCCCACATCATGAAACTGTGAGCAACCCAGGCTTTGGGACCTCAGAGCAGAAGGCCCACATCCCAATGGGGATGTGAACCTGGCTGGAGTGTCCTCGCACCACTGGGCGCACATCACAAAATGTGGGGAGCCCAGCAGTTAGGGCCTGACGCCAGAGGGCCCTCATCACGCAGGAGAGGAGGCTCCCAGCAGGCTCCAAGTGCCACCAGAGGGCTCATGTCCACAAGGCGAGGTGAGCAAGCCAGGCAGGAGTGACCTCACAGCAGACGGCCCACCTCACAGATGGGTGAGGAACCCAGCCAGGATCAGACTCTCAACAGAGGGCCCACATCACCAAGGGGATGTGAACCAGGCAGGAGTCTCCTAAGACCATTGGTCCCACATCATCGAAAGGTGAGGAACCCAGCACATGTGGCCTCAAACCAGACGACACACATCACGAAGGGGCTGGGAGTGAGGCAGGCAGGAGGATCCTCACAACAGAGGGCCCAAAAAATTAAAAAAGTGAGGAATCCAGCAGTTGGAACCTCCCAGCAGGCGGCCAAGAGCACAGAGGCTATGGGATCCAGGCCTCTGTGAACACCAGAGAGCCCACATCATGAAAATGTGAACAACCCAGCCGTTGGGACCTCAGAGCAGAAGGCCCACATCTCCATGGAGATGGGATCCTAAGAGGAGTGCCAAAGCATCACTGGGCTCCCTAAGAAAAGTTGGTGAGCCCAGCAGTTAGGGCCTGACGCAAGAGGGCCCTCATCACCGGGGGGAGGAGATTCCCAGCACGCTCCAACTGCCACCACACGGCTGACTTCACCAAGGCAATGTGTGCCAGCCATGCAGGAGTGACCTATCAGCAGAGGGTCTCCCTCACAGGTGGGTGAGGAACAAAGCCAGGAACAGACTCTCACCAGGGGGTCCACATAACCACGTGGATGAGAACCAGGCAGGAGTGTCCTCACACTAGTGGGGCCACATCATCGAAAGGTGAGGAACCCAGAAAAGGTGGCCACAAACCAGAGGACCCACATCACCAAGGGGTTGAGAGTGAGGTAGGTGTCTGGACGGGCATATTTAACACTCATTTCCCACCAGGAAGAGAAATTAACCAAAGGCTCAGCGTGCCCTGCCAGAAGCAGATTAGGGCCTGAAGGAGTCTTGCGGGTTTGCGGCCAGCTCACAAGAAAGCGAGTTGAAGAAAGGAGCTCAGGGGCCCTGTAATTCACAAACCTGGAGAGTTATAAATGACAGATAACGTCCAAAAATATATTGAAGTAAGGCTGCGAAGAGGACTTGAAAGCGGGGCAGAATTTCAGGAAACCGATTTCAGGAGGTAGACTGGATTTGCATTTAAAGCATAGGAAAAGAGGCAGAACATCGACAATGATGCACTTGGCCAAAAAGGGCGTATGCGTTTTTTCCTGAATATATTCAGGAAAAAACGCATACGCCCTTTTTGGCCAACAAAGCAAGCTTGCAAAGGAAATCTGCACTACAATGAAGTCTCACTGCCCCCCGGTCAAAAGGGCTATCTGAAAAAGTGTAAAATCCAGAAAGGCAGGACAGGCCATGGAGAACTGGGAGCCTTGTTATGCTGATGGGCGGCATGTAAATTGCCAACAGCCGCTCTGGAGAAGTGTATGGTGTTTCCTGAAACATCCAAAAAACAAAGCAACAGAGCCTAGGGCACTTCCACTTATGGTCCTATAGCTTAGGGAAATTAAAATCAAAAAGACACAGCCACCCCAAAGTTTGGGCCGGCTCTGTTTACAAGAACCTCGTTTACGGTACAAGTTCAATATCACAGAAAGCGAAAAATGGATAAAGAAGTTGTGGTACTTACGTACAATGCAATATCACTCAGCAATGAAATCTATGTCATCAGGCCCGTAGCAGCATAATGAGTGGATTCAGGTACGATGATTCTAAGTGAAATAAGTCACACAGAAAAAGAAACATCATAAGATATCACTACTACACGGAATGTAAACTTGGCCAGACAAGAACTGAATTACAAAACAGAACAGGGCCTCAAATGTAGAAAACCAACTTATGCTTGCTTAAGGGGAAAGGTGAGTTGGGGTGCTTCATAAAACCAGAGATTGAAATTAGCACAGATACCGTTCCATAAGCCAAATATGTAATAGACAAGAGCTACTCCTTGCTCAACGAAGTGGACTCAACACCCCATATTAAACGCCTAAGAATATACCTGACTAGTAAGAATCTTAAAACCTATGGATTTATATGTCTCCGAAAGAGAATCAAGTCTGTGTACAGCGGCATAAGCGCAGCAGTGATAGGAATGGTGAGGTTCGGTGAGCAAATGCAGACCCTTTGAAGTCATATTGCATGGTACCCATTCCATGGGTCTCAACTCTCCAGGTTTAAGGGATTCTTCCTTCAGCTAAAACATGCATGTGGAACCCAGAGTATGATCCACCGTGTGATCGGAAAACGTGTTCAAATGTGTCTCAGTTTTCGTCCCCTGGTACTCGGGTGCAACATTCCAGATGCTTTACTAACACTCTCCCCACTTGGAGAGTCAGTGCCTTTAAACTCCTGTTTGGCCCAGTTTGCAATTTCTGTGGAAAATGAACAGGAATAGGGAGAACCAATGAGAGACTAGGTGGAGGTGTCCGGACGGGCAAATTTAACTCTCATTTCCCACCAGGAAGAGGAATTAACCAAAGGCTCAGCGTGCCATGCCGGAACCACACTAGGGCCCGAAGCAATACTGCGGTGTTGCGGCCAGCTCACAAGAAAGCGAGTTGAAGAAAGGAGCTCAGGGGCACTGTAATTCACAAACCTGCAGAGTTATAAATGACAGCCATCTTCCAAATATATATTAAAGTAAGGCTGCCAAGAGGTGTTGAAAGCGGGGCAGAATTGCAGGAAACCGATTTCAGGAGGTAGACTGGAATTGCATGTAAAGCATAGGAAAAGAGGCAGAACGTCCACAGTGATGCACTTGGCCAAAAAGGGCGTATGCGTTTTTTCCTGAATATATTCAGGAAAAAACGCATACGCCCTTTTTGGCCAACCAAGCAAGCTTGCAAAGGAAATCTGCACTACAATGAAGTCTCACTGCCCCCCGGTCAAAAGGGCCATCTGAAAAAAGTGTAAAATCCAGAAAGGCAGGACAGGCCATGGAGAACTGGGAGCCTTGTTGTGCTGATGGGCGGGATGTAAATTGCCAACAGCCACTCTGGAGAAGTGTATGGTGTTTCCTGAAACATCCAAAAAACCAAGCAACAGAGCCTAGGGCATTTCCACTTATGGTCCTTTAGCTTAGGGAAATAATAATCAAAAAGACACAGCCTCCCCAAAGTTTGGGATGGCTCTGTTTACAAGAACCTCGTTTACGGTACAGGTTCAATATCGCAGAAAGCGAAAAATGGATAAAGAAATTGTGGTACTTACGTACAATGCAATATCACTCAGCAAAGAAATCTATGTCATCAGGCCCGTGACAGCATAATGAGTGGATTCAGGTATGATGATTCTAAGAGAAATAAGTCACACAGAAAAAGAAACATCATAAGATATCACTACTACACGGAATGTAAACTTGGCTACACAGGAACTGAATTACAAAACAGAACAGGGTGTCAAATGTAGAAAACCAACTTATGCTTGCTTAAGGGGAAAGGTGAGTTGGGGTGCGGCATAAAATCAGAGATTGAAATTAGCACAGATACTGTTCCATAAGCCAAATATGTAATAGACAAGAGCTACTCCTTGCTCAACGAAGTGGACTCAACACCCCATATTAAACGACTAAGAATATACCTGACTAGTAAGAATCTTAAAACCTATGGATTTATATGTCTCCGAAAGAGAATCAAGCGTGTGTACAGTGTCATAAACGCAGCAGTGATAGGATTGGTGAGGTTCGGTTAGCAAATGCAGACTCTTTGAAGTCATATTGCATGGTACCCATTCCATGGGTCTCAACTCTCCAGGTTTAAGGGATTCTTCCTTCAGCTAAAACATGCATGTGGAACCCAGAGTATGATCCACCGTGTGATCGGGAAACGTGTTCAAATGTGTCTCAGTTTTTGTCCCCTGGTACTCGGGTGCAACATTCCATTCGCTTTACTAACACTCTCCCCACTTGGAGAGTCAGTGCCTTTAACCTCCTGTTTGGCCCAGTTTGCAATTTCTTCGGAAGATGAACAGGAATAAGGAGAAGCAATGGGAGACTATCTGTAGGTGTCTGGACGGGCAAATTTAACTCTCATTTCCCACCAGGAAGATAAATGAACCAAAGGCTCCGTGTGCCATGCTGGAACTAGATTAGGGCCTGAGGAGATCCTGCGGTGTTGCGGCCAGCTCACAAGAAAGCGAGTTGAAGAAAGGAGCTCAGGGGCACTGTAATTCAGAAACCTGCGGAGTTATAAATGACAGCTATCATCCAAAATTATACTGAAGTAAGGCTGCGAAGAGGACTTGAATGCGGGGCAGAATTGCTGGAAACTGATTTCAGAACGTACACGGGAGTAGCTCTTAAAGCATAGGAAAAGAGACAGAACTTGGAAAATAATGCACTTGGCAAAAAAGGGCATATGTGTTTTATCCAGAGCTCTCATAACTGAGGGGAGGAGATTCCCAGCAGGCTCCAAGTGCCACCTGAGGGCTCACATTGCCAAGGCAACGTGAGCATGCCAGGCAGGAGTTACCTCACAGCAGAGGTCCCACCTCACAGAAGGGTGAGAAACCCAGCCAACATCAGACTCTCACCAGAGGGCCCACATCACCAAGGGGATGGGAACCAGGCAGGAGTGTCTTCACATCAGTGGGGCCACATCATCGAAAGCCGAGGTACTCAGCACATGTGTCCTCAAACCAGAGGACCCACATCACCAAGGACCTCGGAGTGAGGCAGGCAGGAGTAGCCTCACAACACTGGGCACATAGAATAAAAAAGTGAGGAATCCAGCAGTTGGAACCTCCCAGCAGGCGGCCCAGAGCACCGAGGCTATGGGATCCAGGCCACAGTGAACTCACAGAACAGGGCCCATGTCATGAAACTGAGCAACCCAGCCATTGGGACCTCAGAGCAGGAGGCCCACATCCCCATGGGGATGGAATTCTGGTAGGAGTGTCCTCGCACCACTGAGAACGTATCAGAAAATTTTGGGCGACCAGCAGTTAGGGCCTGACGCCAGAGGGCACTCATCACCGAGAAGAGGAGGCTCCCAGCAGGCTCCAACTGCCACCAGAGGGCTGACGTCGCCAAGGCGATGTGTGCCAACCAGGCACGAATGACCTCACAGCAGAGGGCCCACCTCACAGAAGGGTGAGGAACACAGCCAGGATCAGACTCTCACCAGAGGGCCCACATCACCAAGGGGATGGGAACCAGGCAGGAGTGTCCCCACACCAGTGGGACAACATCATCGAAAGGTGAGGATCCCAGCACATGTGTCCTCAAACCAGAGGAACCACATCACCAAGGGGTTCGGAATGAGGCTGGCAGGACTGGCCTCACAACACAGGGTCCATAGAATATAAAAGTTGAGGAATCCAGCAGTTGGAACCTCCCAGCAAGTGGCCCAGAGCACCGAGGCTATGGGATCCAGGCCGCAGTGAACTCACAGCAGAGGGCCCACATCATGAACCTGTGAGCAGCCCAGCTGTTGGGACCTCAGAACAGAAGGCCCACATCCCCATTGGGATGGGAACCTGGCAGGAGTGGCTTTGCACCACTTAGCACATATCAGAAAATGTTAGGAGCCCAGCAGTTAGGGCCTGATGCCAGGGGGCCCTCATAACTGAGGGGAGGAGACTCCCAGCAGGTTCCAACTGCCAACAGAGGGACCACGTCTACAAGGTGGCATGCGCCAGCCAGGCAGTAGTGACCTCACAGCAGAGGGCCTATCTCACAGAAGGGTGAGGAACCGAGGCAGGATGAGACTCTCACCAGAGGGCCCACAACACCAAGGGGATGGGAACCAGTCAGGACTGTCCTCCCACCAGTGGGGCCACATCATCGAAAGGTGAGGAACCCAGCACATGTGGCCTCATATCAGAGGACATACATCACAAAGGGGATGGGAGTGAGGCAGGTAGGAGTAGCCTAAAAACAGAGGGCCCAAAGAATAAAAAAAGTGAGGAATCCAGCATTTGGAACCTCCCAGCAGGCGGCCGAGAGCACAGAAGCTATGGGATGCAGGCAGGAGTTAACTAACACCAGAGAGCCCACATCATGAAACTGTGAGCAACCCAGGCATTGGGACCTCAGAGCAGAAAGCCCACATCCCCATGGGGATGGGAACCTGACAGGAGTGTCCTGGCATCACTGGGCTCACATCAGAAAACGTGGGGAGCCCAGCAGTTAGAGCCTGATGCTAGAGGGCCGTCATCACCGAGGGCAGGAGGCTCCCAGCAGGTTCCATGTGCCAACAGAGGGCCCACGTCGCCAAGGTGATGTGTGCAAGTCAGGCAGGATTGACCTCACAGCAGAGGGCCTACCTCACAGAAGAGTGAGGAACCCAGCCAGGATAAGACTGTCACCAGAAGGCCCACATCACCAAGGGGATGGGAACCAGGCAGGAGTGTCCTCACACCAGTGGGGCCACGTCATTGAAAGTTGCCTAACCCAGCACATGTGGCCTCAAACCAGAAGACCCACATCACGAAGGGGTTGCGAGTGAGGCAGGCAGGAGGAGCATCACAACACAGGACCCATAGAATACAAAAGTTGAGGAATCGAGCAGTTGGAACCTCCCAGCAGGCAGCCAAGACCACAGAGGCTATGGGATCCAGGCCACAGTGAACTAACACCAGAGAGCCCACATCATGAAATTGTGATCAACCCAGCCGTTGGAACCTCAGAGCAGAAGGCCCACATCCCCATGGGGATGGGAACCTAAGAGGAGTGCTTGAGCAACACTGGGCTCACTAAGAAAAGTTGGGGAGCCCAGCAGTTAGGGCCTGACGTCAGAGGGCCCTCATCACAGAGCTGAGGAGGCTCCCAGCAGGGTCCAATTGCCACCAGAGGGCTCATGTCAACAAGGCGAGGTGAGCAACCCAGGCAAGAGTTACCTGATAGTAGAGGGCCCACCTCACAGATGGGTGAGGAACCCAGCCAGGATCAGACTCTCACCAGAGGGCCCACATCACAAAGGGGATGGGACCCAGTCAGGATTATCCTCACACCAGTGGGGCCTCATCATCTTAAGGTGAGGAACCCAGCACATGTGTCCTCAAACCAGAGGACCCACATCACCAAGGGCCTTGGAGTGAGGCAGGCAGGAGTAGCCTCACAACACAGGGCACATAATATAAAAAAACGTGAGGATTCCAGCATTTAGACCTTCCAGCAGGCGGCCCAGAACACCGAGGCTATGGGATCCAGGCCACAGTGAACTCACAGCAGAGGGCCCACATCACAAAACTGTGAGCAACCCAGGAGTTGAGACCTCAGCGCAGAAGGACCACATCCCCATGGGAATGGGAACCTGGCTGGAGTGTCCTCGCACCACTGGGCGCACATCAGAAAATGTGGGGAGCCCACCATTTAGGGCCTGACGCCAGAGGGCCGTCATCACCGAGAGGAGGAGGCGCCCTGCACGCTCCAACTGCCACCAGAGGGCTCACGTCTCCAAGGTGACGTGTGCCAGCCAGGCAGGAGTGACCTCACAGCAGAGGGCCTACCTCACAGAACGTTGAGGAACCCAGCCAGGATTAGACTCTCGCCAGAGGGCCCACCTCACCAAGGGGATGGGAACCAGGCAGGAGTGTCCTCACACGAGTGGGGTCACATCATCGAAAGGAGGAACGCAGCACATGTGGCCTCAAGCCATAGGACAGTCATCACCAAGGGGCTGGCAGTGAGGCAGGCAGGAGGAGCCTCACAACAGAGGGCACATAGAATAAAAAAGTTGAGGAATCCAGCAGTTGGAACCTCCCAGCAGGCGGCTCAGAGCACCGATGATAAGGGATCCTTGCCGGAGTGAACTCACAGCAGAGGGCCCACATCTTGGTACTGTGAGCAAGCCAGCCGTTTTGACCTCAGAGCAGAAGGCCCATATCGCCATGGGGATGGGAACCTGGCAAGAGTCTCCTCACTCACTTGGCGCACATCAGAAAATGTGGGGAGCCCAGCAGTTATGGCCTAAGGCAAGAGGGCCCTCATCACCGAGGGGAGGAGGATCCCAGCACACTCCAACTGCCACCAGAGGGCCCACGTCGCCAAGGTGACGTGTGCCAGACAGGCATGATTGACCTCACAGCAGAGGGCCCACCTCACAGAAGGGTGAGGAACCCAGCCAGGATCAGACTCTCACCTGAGGGCCCACATCAGCAAGGGGATGGGAACCAGTCAGGACTGTCTTCCCTCCAGTGGGGTCACATCATCGAAAGGTGCGGAACCCAGCACATGTGGCCTCAAATCAGAGGACACATATCACAAAGGGAATGGGAGTGAGGCAGGCAGGAGTAGCCTAAAAACAGAGGGCCCAAAGAATAAGAAAGGTGAGGAATCCAGCAGTTGGAACCTCCCAGCAGGCGGCCCAGAGCACAGAAGCTATGGGATGCAGGCAGGAGTGAACTAATACCAGAGAGCCCACATCATGAAACTGTGAGCAACCCAGGCTTTGGGACCTCAGAGCAGAAGGCCCACATCCCAATGGGGATGTGAACCTGGCTGGAGTGTCCTCGCACCACTGGGCGCACATCACAAAATGTGGGGAGCCCAGCAGTTAGGGCCTGACGCCAGAGGGCCCTCATCACCCAGGAGAGGAGGCTCCCAGCAGGCTCCAAGTGCCACCAGAGGGCTCATGTCCACAAGGCGAGGTGAGCAAGCCAGGCAGGAGTGACCTCACAGCAGACGGCCCACCTCACAGATGGGTGAGGAACCCAGCCAGGATCAGACTCTCAACAGAGGGCCCACATCACCAAGGGGATGTGAACCAGGCAGGAGTCTCCTAAGACCATTGGTCCCACATCATCGAAAGGTGAGGAACCCAGCACATGTGGCCTCAAACCAGACGACACACATCACGAAGGGGCTGGGAGTGAGGCAGGCAGGAGGATCCTCACAACAGAGGGCCCAAAAAATTAAAAAAGTGAGGAATCCAGCAGTTGGAACCTCCCAGCAGGCGGCCAAGAGCACAGAGGCTATGGGATCCAGGCCTCTGTGAACACCAGAGAGCCCACATCATGAAAATGTGAACAACCCAGCCGTTGGGACCTCAGAGCAGAAGGCCCACATCTCCATGGAGATGGGATCCTAAGAGGAGTGCCAAAGCATCACTGGGCTCCCTAAGAAAAGTTGGTGAGCCCAGCAGTTAGGGCCTGACGCAAGAGGGCCCTCATCACCGGGGGGAGGAGATTCCCAGCACGCTCCAACTGCCACCACACGGCTGACTTCACCAAGGCAATGTGTGCCAGCCATGCAGGAGTGACCTATCAGCAGAGGGTCTCCCTCACAGGTGGGTGAGGAACAAAGCCAGGAACAGACTCTCACCAGGGGGTCCACATAACCACGTGGATGAGAACCAGGCAGGAGTGTCCTCACACTAGTGGGGCCACATCATCGAAAGGTGAGGAACCCAGAAAAGGTGGCCACAAACCAGAGGACCCACATCACCAAGGGGTTGAGAGTGAGGTAGGTGTCTGGACGGGCATATTTAACACTCATTTCCCACCAGGAAGAGAAATTAACCAAAGGCTCAGCGTGCCCTGCCAGAAACAGATTAGGGCCTGAAGCAGTCTTGCGGGTTTGCGGCCAGCTCACAAGAAAGCGAGTTGAAGAAAGGAGCTCAGGGGCCCTGTAATTCACAAACCTGGAGAGTTATAAATGACAGATAACGTCCAAAAATATATTGAAGTAAGGCTGCGAAGAGGACTTGAAAGCGGGGCAGAATTTCAGGAAACAGATTTCAGGAGGTAGACTGGATTTGCATTTAAAGCATAGGAAACGAGGCAGAACATCGACAATGATGCACTTGGCCAAAAAGGGCGTATGCGTTTTTTCCTGAATATATTCAGGAAAAAACGCATACGCCCTTTTTGGCCAACAAAGCAAGCTTGCAAAGGAAATCTGCACTACAATGAAGTCTCACTGCCCCCCGGTCAAAAGGGCTATCTGAAAAAGTGTAAAATCCAGAAAGGCAGGACAGGCCATGGAGAACTGGGAGCCTTGTTATGCTGATGGGCGGCATGTAAATTGCCAACAGCCACTCTGGA
The DNA here is from genome assembly GCF_964270905.1 of Leucopleurus acutus. NCBI lineage: Eukaryota > Metazoa > Chordata > Mammalia > Artiodactyla > Delphinidae > Leucopleurus > Leucopleurus acutus. The sequence goes on along the minus strand of NC_139146.1, from coordinate 101,647,610 downwards.
GAAGTGTATGGTGTTTCCTGAAACATCCAAAAAACAAAGCAACAGAGCCTAGGGCACTTCCACTTATGGTCCTATAGCTTAGGGAAATTAAAATCAAAAAGACACAGCCACCCCAAAGTTTGGGCCGGCTCTGTTTACAAGAACCTCGTTTACAGTACAAGTTCAATATCACAGAAAGCGAAAAATGGATAAAGAAGTTGTGGTACTTACGTACAATGCAATATCACTCAGCAATGAAATCTATGTCATCAGGCCCGTAGCAGCATAATGAGTGGATTCAGGTACGATGATTCTAAGTGAAATAAGTCACACAGAAAAAGAAACATCATAAGATATCACTACTACACGGAATGTAAACTTGGCCAGACAAGAACTGAATTACAAAACAGAACAGGGCCTCAAATGTAGAAAACCAACTTATGCTTGCTTAAGGGGAAAGGTGAGTTGGGGTGCTTCATAAAACCAGAGATTGAAATTGGCACAGATACCGTTCCATAAGCCAAATATGTAATAGACAAGAGCTACTCCTTGCTCAACGAAGTGGACTCAACACCCCATATTAAACGCCTAAGAATATACCTGACTAGTAAGAATCTTAAAACCTATGGATTTATATGTCTCCGAAAGAGAATCAAGTGTGTGTACAGCGGCATAAGCGCAGCAGTGATAGGAATGGTGAGGTTCGGTGAGCAAATGCAGACCCTTTGAAGTCATATTGCATGGTACCCATTCCATGGGTCTCAACTCTCCAGGTTTAAGGGATTCTTCCTTCAGCTAAAACATGCATGTGGAACCCAGAGTATGATCCACCGTGTGATCGGAAAACGTGTTCAAATGTGTCTCAGTTTTCGTCCCCTGGTACTCGGGTGCAACATTCCAGATGCTTTACTAACACTCTCCCCACTTGGAGAGTCAGTGCCTTTAAACTCCTGTTTGGCCCAGTTTGCAATTTCTGTGGAAAATGAACAGGAATAGGGAGAACCAATGAGAGACTAGGTGGAGGTGTCCGGACGGGCAAATTTAACTCTCATTTCCCACCAGGAAGAGGAATTAACCAAAGGCTCAGCGTGCCATGCCGGAACCACACTAGGGCCCGAAGCAATCCTGCGGTGTTGCGGCCAGCTCACAAGAAAGCGAGTGGAAGAAAGAAGCTCAGGGGCACTGTAATTCACAAACCTGCAGAGTTATAAATGACAGCCATCTTCCAAAAATATATTAAAGTAAGGCTGCCAAGAGGTGTTGAAAGCGGGGCAGAATTGCAGGAAACCTATTTCAGGAGGTAGACTGGAATTGCATGTAAAGCATAGGAAAAGAGGCAGAACGTCCACAATGATGCACTTGGCCAAAAAGGGCGTATGCGTTTTTTCCTGAATATATTCAGGAAAAAACGCATACGCCCTTTTTGGCCAACCAAGCAAGCTTGCAAAGGAAATCTGCACTACAATGAAGTCTCACTGCCCCCCGGTCAAAAGGGCCATCTGAAAAAAGTGTAAAATCCAGAAAGGTAGGACAGGCCATGGAGAACTGGGAGCCTTGTTGTGCTGATGGGCGGGATGTAAATTGCCAACAGCCACTCTGGAGAAGTGTATGGTGTTTCCTGAAACATCCAAAAAACAAAGCAACAGAGCCTAGGGCATTTCCACTTATGGTCCTTTAGCTTAGGGAAATAATAATCAAAAAGACACAGCCTCCCCAAATTTTGGGACAGCTCTGTTTACAAGAACCTCGTTTACGGTACAGGTTCAATATCGCAGAAAGCGAAAAATGGATAAAGAAATTGTGGTACTTACGTACAATGCAATATCACTCAGCAATGAAATCTATGTCATCAGGCCCATGACAGCATAATGAGTGGATTCAGGTATGATGATTCTAAGAGAAATAAGTCACACAGAAAAAGAAACATCATAAGATATCACTACTACACGGAATGTAAACTTGGCTACACAGAAACTGAATTACAAAACAGAACAGCGTCTCAAATGTAGAAAACCAACTTATGCTTGCTTAAGGGGAAAGGTGAGTTGGGGTGCGGCATAAAACCACAGATTGAAATTAGCACAGATACCGTTCCATAAACCAAATATGTAATAGACAAGAGCTACTCCTTGCTCAACGAAGTGGACTCAACACCCCACATTAAACGCCTAAGGATATACCTGACTAGTAAGAATCTTAAAACCTATGGATTTATATGTCTCCGAAAGAGAATCAAGCGTGTGTACAGTGGCATAAACGCAGCAGTGATAGGATTGGTGAGGTTCGGTGAGCAAATGCAGACTGTTTGAAGTCATATTGCATGGTACCCATTCCATGGGTCTCAACTCTCCATGTTTAAGGGATTCTTCCTTCAGCTAAAACATGCATGTGGAACCCAGAGTATGATCCACCGTGTGATCGGAAAACGTGTTCAAATGTGTCTCAGTTTTCGTCCCCTGGTACTCGGGTGCAACATTCCAGACGCTTTACTAACACTCTCCCCACTTGGAGAGTCGGTGCCTTTAACCTCCTGTTTGGCCCAGTTTGCAATTTCTGTGGAAAATGAACAGGAATAGGGAGAACCAATGAGAGACTAGGTGGAGGTGTCTGGACGGGCAAATTTAACTCTCATTTCCCACCAGGAAGAGGAATTAACCAAAGGCTCAACATGCCATGCCGGAACCACACTAGGGCCCGAAGCAATCCTGCGGTGTTGCGGCCAGCTCACAAGAAAGCGAGTTGAAGAAAGGAGCTCAGGGGCACTGTAATTCACAAACCTGCAGAGTTATAAATGACAGCCATCTTCCAAAAATATATTAAAGTAAGGCTGCCAAGAGGAGTTGAAAGCGGGGCAGAATTGCAGGAAACCAATTTCAGGAGGTAGACTGGAATTGCATGTAAAGCATAGGAAAAGAGGCAGAATGTCCACAATGATGCACTTGGCCAAAAAGGGCGTATGCGTTTTTTCCTGAATATATTCAGGAAAAAACGCATACGCCCTTTTTGGCCAACCAAGCAAGCTTGCAAAGGAAATCTGCACTACAATGAAGTCTCACTGCCCCCTGGTCAAAAGGGTCATCTGTAAAAAGTGTAAAATCCAGAAAGGCAGGACAGGCCATGGAGAACTGGGAGCCTTGTTATGCTGATGGGCGGGATGTAAATTGCCAACAGCCACTCTGGAGAAGTGTATGGTGTTTCCTGAAACATCCAAAAAACCAAGCAACAGAGCCTAGGGCATTTCCACTTATGGTCGTATAGCTTAGGGAAATAATAATCAAAAAGACACAGCCTCCCCAAAGTTTGGGATGGCTCTGTTTACAAGAACCTCGTTTACGGTACAGGTTCAATATCGCAGAAAGCGAAAAATGGATAAAGAAATTGTGGTACTTACGTACAATGCAATATCACTCAGCAAAGAAATCTATGTCATCAGGCCCGTGACAGCATAATGAGTGGATTCAGGTATGATGATTCTAAGAGAAATAAGTCACACAGAAAAAGAAACATCATAAGATATCACTACTACACGGAATGTAAACTTGGCTACACAGGAACTGAATTACAAAACAGAACAGGGTGTCAAATGTAGAAAACCAAATTATGCTTGCTTAAGGGGAAAGGTGAGTTGGGGTGCGGCATAAAATCAGAGATTGAAATTAGCACAGATACTGTTCCATAAGCCAAATATGTAATAGACAAGAGCTACTCCTTGCTCAACGAAGTGGACTCAACACCCCATATTAAACGACTAAGAATATACCTGACTAGTAAGAATCTTAAAACCTATGCATTTATATGTCTCCGAAAGAGAATCAAGCGTGTGTACAGTGTCATAAACGCAGCAGTGATAGGATTGGTGAGGTTCGGTTAGCAAATGCAGACTCTTTGAAGTCATATTGCATGGTACCCATTCCATGGGTCTCAACTCTCCATGTTTAAGGGATTCTTCCTTCAGCTAAAACATGCATGTGGAACCCAGAGTATGATCCACCGTGTGATCAGGAAACGTGTTCAAATGTGTCTCAGTTTTCGTCCCCTGGTACTCGGGTGCAACATTCCAGACGCTTTACTAACACTCTCCCCACTTGGAGAGTCAGTGCCTTTAACCTCCTGTTTGGCCCAGTTTGCAATTTCTTCGGAAGATGAACAGGAATAAGGAGAAGCAATGGGAGACTATCTGTAGGTGTCTGGACGGGCAAATTTAACTCTCATTTCCCACCAGGAAGATAAATGAACCAAAGGCTCCGTGTGCCATGCTGGAACTAGATTAGGGCCTGAGGAGATCCTGCGGTGTTGCGGCCAGCTCACAAGAAAGCGAGTTGAAGAAAGGAGCTCAGGGGCACTGTAATTCAGAAACCTGCGGAGTTATAAATGACAGCTATCATCCAAAATTATACTGAAGTAAGGCTGCGAAGAGGACTTGAATGCGGGGCAGAATTGCTGGAAACTGATTTCAGAACGTACACGGGAGTAGCTCTTAAAGCATAGGAAAAGAGACAGAACTTGGAAAATAATGCACTTGGCAAAAAAGGGCATATGTGTTTTATCCAGAGCTCTCATAACTGAGGGGAGGAGATTCCCAGCAGGCTCCAAGTGCCACCTGAGGGCTCACATTGCCAAGGCAACGTGAGCATGCCAGGCAGGAGTTACCTCACAGCAGAGGTCCCACCTCACAGAAGGGTGAGAAACCCAGCCAACATCAGACTCTCACCAGAGGGCCCACATCACCAAGGGGATGGGAACCAGGCAGGAGTGTCTTCACATCAGTGGGGCCACATCATCGAAAGCTGAGGTACTCAGCACATGTGTCCTCAAACCAGAGGACCCACATCACCAAGGACCTCGGAGTGAGGCAGGCAGGAGTAGCCTCACAACACTGGGCACATAGAATAAAAAAGTGAGGAATCCAGCAGTTGGAACCTCCCAGCAGGCGGCCCAGAGCACCGAGGCTATGGGATCCAGGCCACAGTGAACTCACAGAACAGGGCCCACGTCATGAAACTGAGCAACCCAGCCATTGGGACCTCAGAGCAGGAGGCCCACATCCCCATGGGGATGGAATTCTGGTAGGAGTGTCCTCGCACCACTGAGAACGTATCAGAAAATTTTGGGCGACCAGCAGTTAGGGCCTGACGCCAGAGGGCACTCATCACCGAGAAGAGGAGGCTCCCAGCAGGCTCCAACTGCCACCAGAGGGCTGACGTCGCCAAGGCGATGTGTGCCAACCAGGCACGAATGACCTCACAGCAGAGGGCCCACCTCACAGAAGGGTGAGGAACACAGCCAGGATCAGACTCTCACCAGAGGGCCCACATCACCAAGGGGATGGGAACCAGGCAGGAGTGTCCCCACACCAGTGGGACAACATCATCGAAAGGTGAGGATCCCAGCACATGTGTCCTCAAACCAGAGGAACCACATCACCAAGGGGTTCGGAATGAGGCTGGCAGGACTGGCCTCACAACACAGGGTCCATAGAATATAAAAGTTGAGGAATCCAGCAGTTGGAACCTCCCAGCAAGTGGCCCAGAGCACCGAGGCTATGGGATCCAGGCCGCAGTGAACTCACAGCAGAGGGCCCACATCATGAACCTGTGAGCAGCCCAGCTGTTGGGACCTCAGAACAGAAGGCCCACATCCCCATTGGGATGGGAACCTGACAGGAGTGGCTTTGCACCACTTAGCACATATCAGAAAATGTTAGGAGCCCAGCAGTTAGGGCCTGATGCCAGGGGGCCCTCATAACTGAGGGGAGGAGACTCCCAGCAGGTTCCAACTGCCAACAGAGGGACCACGTCTACAAGGTGGCATGCGCCAGCCAGGCAGTAGTGACCTCACAGCAGAGGGCCTATCTCACAGAAGGGTGAGGAACCGAGGCAGGATGAGACTCTCACCAGAGGGCCCACAACACCAAGGGGATGGGAACCAGTCAGGACTGTCCTCCCACCAGTGGGGCCACATCATCGAAAGGTGAGGAACCCAGCACATGTGGCCTCATATCAGAGGACATACATCACAAAGGGGATGGGAGTGAGGCAGGTAGGAGTAGCCTAAAAACAGAGGGCCCAAAGAATAAAAAAAGTGAGGAATCCAGCATTTGGAACCTCCCAGCAGGCGGCCGAGAGCACAGAAGCTATGGGATGCAGGCAGGAGTTAACTAACACCAGAGAGCCCACATCATGAAACTGTGAGCAACCCAGGCATTGGGACCTCAGAGCAGAAAGCCCACATCCCCATGGGGATGGGAACCTGACAGGAGTGTCCTGGCATCACTGGGCTCACATCAGAAAACGTGGGGAGCCCAGCAGTTAGAGCCTGATGCTAGAGGGCCGTCATCACCGAGGGCAGGAGGCTCCCAGCAGGTTCCATGTGCCAACAGAGGGCCCACGTCGCCAAGGTGATGTGTGCAAGTCAGGCAGGATTGACCTCACAGCAGAGGGCCTACCTCACAGAAGAGTGAGGAACCCAGCCAGGATAAGACTGTCACCAGAAGGCCCACATCACCAAGGGGATGGGAACCAGGCAGGAGTGTCCTCACACCAGTGGGGCCACGTCATTGAAAGTTGCCTAACCCAGCACATGTGGCCTCAAACCAGAAGACCCACATCACGAAGGGGTTGCGAGTGAGGCAGGCAGGAGGAGCATCACAACACAGGACCCATAGAATACAAAAGTTGAGGAATCGAGCAGTTGGAACCTCCCAGCAGGCAGCCAAGACCACAGAGGCTATGGGATCCAGGCCACAGTGAACTAACACCAGAGAGCCCACATCATGAAATTGTGATCAACCCAGCCGTTGGAACCTCAGAGCAGAAGGCCCACATCCCCATGGGGATGGGAACCTAAGAGGAGTGCTTGAGCAACACTGGGCTCACTAAGAAAAGTTGGGGAGCCCAGCAGTTAGGGCCTGACGTCAGAGGGCCCTCATCACAGAGCTGAGGAGGCTCCCAGCAGGGTCCAATTGCCACCAGAGGGCTCATGTCAACAAGGCGAGGTGAGCAACCCAGGCAAGAGTTACCTGATAGTAGAGGGCCCACCTCACAGATGGGTGAGGAACCCAGCCAGGATCAGACTCTCACCAGAGGGCCCACATCACAAAGGGGATGGGACCCAGTCAGGATTATCCTCACACCAGTGGGGCCTCATCATCTTAAGGTGAGGAACCCAGCACATGTGTCCTCAAACCAGAGGACCCACATCACCAAGGGCCTTGGAGTGAGGCAGGCAGGAGTAGCCTCACAACACAGGGCACATAATATAAAAAAACGTGAGGATTCCAGCATTTAGACCTTCCAGCAGGCGGCCCAGAACACCGAGGCTATGGGATCCAGGCCACAGTGAACTCACAGCAGAGGGCCCACATCACAAAACTGTGAGCAACCCAGGAGTTGAGACCTCAGCGCAGAAGGACCACATCCCCATGGGAATGGGAACCTGGCTGGAGTGTCCTCACACCACTGGGCGCACATCAGAAAATGTGGGGAGCCCACCATTTAGGGCCTGACGCCAGAGGGCCGTCATCACCGAGAGGAGGAGGCGCCCTGCACGCTCCAACTGCCACCAGAGGGCTCACGTCTCCAAGGTGACGTGTGCCAGCCAGGCAGGAGTGACCTCACAGCAGAGGGCCTACCTCACAGAACGTTGAGGAACCCAGCCAGGATTAGACTCTCGCCAGAGGGCCCACCTCACCAAGGGGATGGGAACCAGGCAGGAGTGTCCTCACACGAGTGGGGTCACATCATCGAAAGGTGAGGAACGCAGCACATGTGGCCTCAAGCCATAGGACAGTCATCACCAAGGGGCTGGCAGTGAGGCAGGCAGGAGGAGCCTCACAACAGAGGGCACATAGAATAAAAAAGTTGAGGAATCCAGCAGTTGGAACCTCCCAGCAGGCGGCTCAGAGCACCGATGATAAGGGATCCTTGCCGGAGTGAACTCACAGCAGAGGGCCCACATCTTGGTACTGTGAGCAAGCCAGCCGTTTTGACCTCAGAGCAGAAGGCCCATATCGCCATGGGGATGGGAACCTGGCTGGAGTGTCCTCACTCACTTGGCGCACATCAGAAAATGTGGGGAGCCCAGCAGTTAGGGCCTGACGCCAGAGGGCCCTCATCACCCAGGAGAGGAGGCTCCCAGCAGGCTCCAAGTGCCACCAGAGGGCTCATGTCCACAAGGCGAGGTGAGCAAGCCAGGCAGGAGTGACCTCACAGCAGACGGCCCACCTCACAGATGGGTGAGGAACCCAGCCAGGATCAGACTCTCAACAGAGGGCCCACATCACCAAGGGGATGTGAACCAGGCAGGAGTCTCCTAAGACCATTGGTCCCACATCATCGAAAGGTGAGGAACCCAGCACATGTGGCCTCAAACCAGACGACACACATCACGAAGGGGCTGGGAGTGAGGCAGGCAGGAGGATCCTCACAACAGAGGGCCCAAAAAATTAAAAAAGTGAGGAATCCAGCAGTTGGAACCTCCCAGCAGGCGGCCAAGAGCACAGAGGCTATGGGATCCAGGCCTCTGTGAACACCAGAGAGCCCACATCATGAAAATGTGAACAACCCAGCCGTTGGGACCTCAGAGCAGAAGGCCCACATCTCCATGGAGATGGGATCCTAAGAGGAGTGCCAAAGCATCACTGGGCTCCCTAAGAAAAGTTGGTGAGCCCAGCAGTTAGGGCCTGACGCAAGAGGGCCCTCATCACCGGGGGGAGGAGATTCCCAGCACGCTCCAACTGCCACCACACGGCTGACTTCACCAAGGCAATGTGTGCCAGCCATGCAGGAGTGACCTATCAGCAGAGGGTCTCCCTCACAGGTGGGTGAGGAACAAAGCCAGGAACAGACTCTCACCAGGGGGTCCACATAACCACGTGGATGAGAACCAGGCAGGAGTGTCCTCACACTAGTGGGGCCACATCATCGAAAGGTGAGGAACCCAGAAAAGGTGGCCACAAACCAGAGGACCCACATCACCAAGGGGTTGAGAGTGAGGTAGGTGTCTGGACGGGCATATTTAACACTCATTTCCCACCAGGAAGAGAAATTAACCAAAGGCTCAGCGTGCCCTGCCAGAAGCAGATTAGGGCCTGAAGGAGTCTTGCGGGTTTGCGGCCAGCTCACAAGAAAGCGAGTTGAAGAAAGGAGCTCAGGGGCCCTGTAATTCACAAACCTGGAGAGTTATAAATGACAGATAACGTCCAAAAATATATTGAAGTAAGGCTGCGAAGAGGACTTGAAAGCGGGGCAGAATTTCAGGAAACCGATTTCAGGAGGTAGACTGGATTTGCATTTAAAGCATAGGAAAAGAGGCAGAACATCGACAATGATGCACTTGGCAACAAAGGGCGTATGAGTTTGTTCCTGAATATATTCAGGAAAAAACACATACGCCCTTTTTGGCAAACCAAGCAAGCTTGCAATGGAAATCCGAACTACTATGAAGTGTCACTTCCCCCCGGTCTAAAGGGCCATCTGAGAAAAGTGTAAAATCCAGAAAGGCAAGACAGGCCATGGGGAAAAAGGAGCCTTGTTATGCTGATGGGCGGGATGTACATTGCCAACAGCCACTCTGGAGAAGTGTATGGTGTTTCCTGATACATCTGAAAAACAAAGCAACAGAGTCTAGGGCATTTCCACTTATGGTCCTATAGCTTAGGGAAATTAAAATCAAAAAGACACAGCCACCCCAAAATTTGGGACGGCTCTGTTTACAGGAACCTCTTCTACAGTACGAGTTAAATATCCCAGAGAACAAATAATTGATAAAGAAGTTGCGGTACTTACGTACAACAGAATACCACTCAGCAATGAAATCTGTGTCACCAGGCCTGTACCAGCATAATGAGTGGATTGAGGCATGATGATTCTAAGTGAAATAAGTCACACAGAAAAAGAAACATCATAAGGTATCACTAATGCACGGAATGTAAACTTGGCTACACATGAACTGAATTACAAAACAGAACAGGGTCTCAAGATTAGAAAACCAACTTATGCTTGCTTAAGGGGAAAGGTGAGTTAAGGGGGTGCTGCATAAAACCAGAGTTTGAAATTAGCACAGATACCGTTCCATAAGCCAAATATGTAATAGACAAGACCTACCCCCTGCTCAACGAAATGGACTCAACAATGAGGTATCACCTCACACCTGTTAGAATGGGCATCATCTGAAAATCTACAAACAACAAATGCTGGAAAGGGTGTGGAGAAAAGGAACCCTCTTCCACTATTGTTGGGAATATAAATTGATACATTCACTATGGAGAACAATATGGAGTTTCTTAAGAAACTAATAATAGAATTACCATATGATACAGCAATCCCAGGACTGGACATATACCCAGACAAAACCATAAATCAAAAAGAGACATTCACCGCAATGTTCATTGCATCACTATTTATAATATCGAGGTAATGGAAGCAACCTAAATGCCCACAGACAGACGAATGCATAAAGCTGTGGTACATATATAAAATGGAATATTACTAAGCCATGAAAGGAATGAAATTGGGTCATTTGTAGAGACGTCGATGGATCTAGAGACTGTCATACAGAGTGAAGTAAGTCAGAAAGAGAAAAACAAATCTTGTATATTCATGCATATATGTGGAACCTAGAAAAACTGTACAGATTAACCGTTTTGCAAGGCATAAATAGAGCAACAGATGTAGACAACAATCGTATGGACAACAAGGGGGGAAAGCTCTTGGAGGGGTGGTGGTGGGAGGAATTGAGAGATTGGGATTGGCATGTAAACATTTATATGTATAAAATAGATAACCAATGAGAACCTGCTGTATAAAAATATAAAATAAAATTCAAAATTAAAAAGAAATAAAATTTAAAAAATAAAACAGAAAAAACAATTATTCCCTTCACATACATGTATTTATATGAATAAATTATTTCCATGCTTATATCTGTAAATACAAAAAAGAGGAATAAAATCTACCTTGAACCAAAAACAAAAAAGAGAAAAAAAAAAAAAAAACAGAACCCACCAGTTACTCAGAGGAAAACCGTATCAGGGTACTTGCTCCAGTTGTAAACAATTCTGAAGTTGGTCAGTGGTGGGGAATCGTCTCCCATTCAGCCAGCAGCCCCCACACAACAAGCGTCCTCATTGCAAAGCTGGGGCACTGTGCCGAGGCATCTGTGAGTAAACGTGAGCTGAGCCCCAGGCCAGTTGCTGCTGAACTGTTCCCGCCCTTCCCAGGTAAAACACCTGAATATATACAAGGACTTGAAAGCCTAGAGGAAGGGCCATGGAGCCACACGAGTGACAGCATGCCAGCTGACTTGGTGCCTGCAGGCCAGCCAGGATGGTCCTGGCCCTGGGTGCTCTTCTGGAAGATTTCCATTTCCCTGCCTGAGATACCCGTCCTGTCCCTGCCCCCACTGCTTTTTTCCTTCCTCACCTCTGCCCAGGGAGAAATTCCAGCAGCAGGTATGGGTGACACATCCTCTTCTTTAGCAGGTGGCAGCCTGGCAACTGCTGCAGAAAGTCCAGCAGAGCCCCACTCACACTGGGCCACCCACAAAGCCGTGGCCTCTCACTCCCTCCCACCAGCCCAGCCCCGAGACTGCTGACAGGGCAGAGAAAATGGCGTCAGGCACAGCTGCAGGGGCTTTTGCTGCCTGGAGTGGTATTTATATTGATCTCAACCCAGGCACACCTGGGGAGGGCTGGCCGGCATGGTAAGGCTGCCCAGGTAGCCAATCATCACCCCTCAGGGGCTCACAGTTGCAGAAAATGGAACTTGCTGAACCGGCCAGGTCCAAGGAACAGGTGTGGGCTCCTGAGAGTCAGGATAGACAAGGGGCTGCAGCTTTGGCTTGTTTTCTAATCATTTTATCTGGCCCATGAGTGGGAGACAACTTCAAGAAAACCCTCTCCTAATGAGAGGAACCCAGGAGTCAGGGAGAGGAGGGGTGGGTGGTGGTTGGAGACAGAGGCCTGGTGCCCTGGGTGCAGTGGAAGTCTCTGGAAGACCAGGTGGAGGGAGGCCACACAGAGTGATGCCCAGGGTCACAGACCTGTCGGAGCTGCTGTTTGTTAGTTCAAGTCCTGCTCTGAGGTGCTCTGTGTCAGCTCTGAGCGACAGGTGAGCTGGGGGTGCTCTTCAATGAGGGCTATGTGCACGGTTCCTGTGTGCCCAGCCCTGCCACGGTACCTGCAAGGGTAGCTCTGTATCCTGGGAGGGGCCTGACCATGAGAGCCCCGTGGGCTGGGTTGGGGGTGGGGTACCTGCCCAGGAGAGCTCCATATCCTGGGATTGGCCTGACCACGAGAGCCCCATGGGCTGCTGGGGACCTGGTAAAGGATGTCAGGACAGTCAGTGAAGCCACCGAGGATATACCTCCAGTTACTCCTGATTCCTACACCCTGCTGGTCATTCTACCAACCACCAGGACATGGTATTCTGTATTAGTCTTCAATGATGCCTTCTTTTGTATTCCATTAGTCCCAGAGTCACAAGAAATTTTGGCTTGTGAGTGGCAGGACTCAACATACAACTAAAACAATACTTCCGGGCCGTCTTGCCCCAAGGGTTCAAAAATTCCCACACCATCTTTGGGGAAAGCTTAGCTAACGACCGAAAAGTTCTACCTCTGGAAAAGGAAACCCTCCTTCAATATGCAGACGACATTCTGATCGCCAGCCCTACTAAGGAGGCCTCTGAACTACCAAGCCAATAAAGGATAGAAGTTGTCCAAGAAAAAGCTCAAATATCACAGACTGCAGTGACCTGCCTGGGATTCATTCTCACACAAGGTCAGAGAAGCCCATCCCAGGAAAGGGAAGAAACCATTTGCAGCCTTACCCCTTTCTAAAACTAGAAGACAGCTTAGGGGTTCCTGGGGAGGCCAGGGTTTGCTGCTTTTGGATCCCTAACTACAGTCTACTAGCTGGGCCTCTATATGAAACACTGAAAGGAAAAGATGATGATCCTTTGGAACAGAATCCAGAAGTGGCCTTTCAAGAATGGAAAGAGCAGTCAATTCAGACCCTTGCCCTGGAACTCCCTAATTGAGCTAAACCCTTTGACCTTTCCATTCCCGGTGAAAGGTGAATCGCCATTGGAGAATTAGTGCAAAAACTGGGACCACTTGAAATGGAACAACGCAAGAATGCCATCCAGGTAGGATAAACTACAGTCACCAAGGGGCTTGGCCCACTGCCACATCTGGCCAAGATACTGGCGGTATCTAAAAACCTGGAAATCAGCAGCCCAAAAGGCCACCTCCCTCCTAAGGGAAAAGGACCCCACGTGGTGATCCTAATCACCAACCATGCCCTGAAGTTGCAGGGTTCGCTCCGTGGGCACACCGACCTCGAGTGAGGAGGCCCTCCAACTCCAACATCCAGAGAGATAACCGGGGGCAACAGGGCACCATGACGACTCGTGTGAACATCACTTGACCTGGAGTTTCTCTCATAAAACAACAATAGCGTGTCCCGAAGGAGTAGACTACTGCTTGCAGGACTTCCTGCACCCAGAGGGGAGCTAATAATCTTGGCGGGGGAACCGTATATCACACTGTCACCATAGAAAAGCCTACAGACACCGTGATGATGGTGGCCAATAAGACCGGCTGGACTCCTGTTTACTTCAAAAGGCTGTTAACTCAGTGGCCATCATGGTCCTTGATCACCACTGACCCTGGACTGTCTGGGAGTTGAGCGGGCAGGGCTCTGACACCTGGTGCTGTTTTTACGTTAATTCAGGGGCCTAATTGAAGAAAGAGCAGACTACTGGTCAGAGCATCTAGGCTGGCAGAAACGGTCAGCCTAAGGTGGCCGAACAAATGTGGGGCGGGGTGAAACCGGCCCCCACAGCGTCTCTGCACATCTCTTTCCTGGACCCTTAAAGGTCATTAGAATCTATAACACTTCCAATGCTGGTGCTCAGGCGGACGAGCAGGGAGGCAGGGGTCCTGGGGCCAATCAACGTCACCTGGAGGCTGCTGGGGAGAAGTTCTGACCCTCGTCCCCTGGTATGAGGGCTCCCAACTCAGCACTCAGCAGTTACAGAAGAAGGGTCTGCACCCTCAGCACTCCAAGAATGAGGAACGGGACAAAAGGCAGAGGAGGGGTTTGTCCCCAGCAAAGCCCATTAAAAATCCCTGGGAGATAAAAATAGAATCTGGGCAATAAAGTCAAGTCTGACCTTTTTTATCCTTTGTGCTTTGTCTAATTTCACGTGCTCCTAGGGTCCCGCATGCAGAGGTTCCACACCCGGCACTTCAGACCAGATTTCCTGGTGCAGAATGGCTGGGTCGACACCTCAGCTCCTGGGGCCCAGTGCAGACTCCGAGATATAGAGCCTGAGCTGCAGCCAACCCGGCCCTTGAGAGCTCCGCCCCCTCCCTCCCACTGACTCTGACAGGATCTCTACACAGCAGCCCAGCCCACAGCCCACGGGGTAGTGCATGCTCTCACCTCTCCATTCTCTGATGAAAATATAAAGTTTCCTTTGCTTGGGAACCAAACTCAGTCTCGATCTGTTGGCCCCAATGACACTGGGCAGGAGGACCCTTGTTGGGGTCCACTCTGGAGGATCAGTAACAGAAATTGAGACTATTGTAACTTCAATGAACAGATGTGTGAGCCAAAATGTAGTTAACATAGAACAGTTTATAAGGCTCGGGTAAAATAAGATGTTTCTAACACTTCCATTTGATATTTCCATCACTTTATTATAAGCAAGTTCAGTGAAAAGGTTTGTCTTATTTGTCAGGTCAATATTAGAGAAATGAAGTGATTTCTTTCCAAGGATGTACATCTAATAATCTTGGTTAAAGCTTCAATCTTGTTTTAAATGCTTTTCCATTGAAAATGATACCTCTCTTTCAGCTCCCCCATTTCTGAGAAGTATAAAATCTTATAATTTATTATTACCAAAGGGGAAAGGTGGGAGGAGGGATAAATTAACAGTTTGGAATTAACACATACACACTGCTATGTATAAAATAGATCATCAACAAGGAACTACTGTATAGCACAGGGAACTACACTCAATATTGTGCAATAACCTATAAGGGGAAATAATCGGAAAAAGAACAGATATTTTTATTGACATCATCTATCAATGACAGTTAAAGTGTAACCTAAGGGAAGCCAGTGGTGAGTGCTTCTGACCCTGAAGACTTCAGTCATCTAAAGTTTGCACTCTGCCTACTTCCCAAGGCCCTTAATGAACATATGTGTAGCCGTAGCTTAAAAAACTCCCCAGTTTGGGTTTCGGGGAGACACTGATTTTGAAAAAGCCCTGGTGTTCTCCTTACATGAATGGGACTCTTCCTACTGCTAAAACATGTCTGTCACATCCAGAGGATGGTATACCGTCTGATCGGGAAGAGTTTGGAAAAGGCATCTCATCTCCTCATCTCCTGGTGCTCGGGTTCACCCCTCCAGCGTCTTTACTAACAGTCTCCCCACTTGGAGATGTCAACACTGTCAACATCCCGTTGCGTACAGTTTGGAATTTGTCCAGAGGATGAAGCGGAAGGATGAGGAACAATGAGAGACAAGTCCTAGGTGTTCAGACAGGCACATGTCACTCTAATTTCCAATCAGGAAGATGAATTGACCAAAGGCTAGGGTTGCCCATGGAAACAGTATAGGGCTTGAGGAAATCCCACTGCTTTGTGGCCAGTTCCCATAAACACAAGTTGAACAATGGAACTCAGGGGCAGTAAAATTCACGAAACTGCAGAGTTGAAAATATCTATCACTGAAAAATGTCTTGAGGAAAGTCAGAGAAAAGGATTGGCAAGCAAGGGAGAATGGCAGGAAAGGGATTTGAGGAGGTAGAAAGGACTCGCCATTAAGCACAAGAATAGGGGCTGAACATTGCCAACATTGCAGTTGGCCAAAAAGGCTGTATGCGTTTTTTTCTGTATATATTCAAGAAAAGGGCATACACTTTTTTAGCCAACCAAACAGGTGGGCACTGGAAATCAATACTACAAAAGATATCACTTCGCATCAGTCAGAAGAGCCATCCTCATAAAGTGTAAACGCCAGAAATGCAGGACAGGGCAAGGAGAAGAGGGAGCCCTGTGAGGCTTATAGTGGAAATGTATATTGCCAACGGCCATTCTGGAGAAGTGTATTGTGTTTACTAAAGCATCTAAAAAATGAGCTACAGAGCATAGGGCACTTGCACTCATGGGCGTATATCTTGGGAAAAACAAAAATCGAGAGGACACAGGCACCCCAATGTTTACTGCCTCTCTGTTTAAAAGATCCTCGACTAGGATATAACTTAAATGTCTCTGGAGGGAAAAAATGAATAGAGATGTGGTACTTATGTAGAGTGGAATATTACTCAGCCTGGAAATCAATGAAATATGGCCAGTTGTAACAACTCCGGAGGAGTTACGTATGATCATTCTAAGTGACATAATTCAAAAAGAAAAAGACACATATCATAAGATATCACTTAAAGGTGGAATCCAAAATGGCTACACATGAAATAAATTACAAAACAAAAACATAGTCAAATATGTAGAAAACACGCGTGAGGCTGCTAAACGGGAAAGGTGGGGAGGGGTGAGGCATCATCCAGGAGGTTGAAACTAGCAAAGATACCATTCCAAATACCAAACTGATAATCAACAAGGCCTACACGGTAGCTAAAAGAACTGCACTCAGCACACTCAAGTCACCGGAAAAGAATATCTATGACTGGTAAGAATCTGAAAAAGAATTTATTGATGTCTCTCTGTACGTGAATCAAGTGGATGTACAGCAGCAAGAAACAGAGCTTTGAAAATCAGCTGTAACCAATATAGTAATAAATTGAAAAAAATAAACGACAGAGAGACAGAGAAAACCTCTTACAACTTTTCCTCAGGGACGGTGATGCAACATGGATTGAACACATCTAGACCCACAGCAGGATGAGACATAAGGCTGGAAACTGTTCGCGCTAAGAGAAATGTGAGGTTGGGTGAGGAAATGCACACCCTTTAAAGTAATACTACCTGGTACCCATTCAATGGGTCCCAAATCTGCAGGTTCAAGGAATCTTCCTACAGCTAAAACATGCATGGAAAACCCAGAGGACTGTACACCATGTGATCAGGAGATGTGTCTAAAATGCACCTCATTTATCCTCTCCTGGTGCTCCTGTTCATCATTCCAGCCACGTTACTTAGAATCTCCCCACTTAGAGAATCAGCACATTTAAACTTCTGTTTCACACATTTTGCAAATTGTGAGGAGGATGAACGGGAACAGGGGGAACCAATGAGAGAATAGTTGTAGGGGTTTGGACGGGCACATGTCACTCTAATTTCCCATTAAGAATAAGAATTAAAAAAAGGCTCAGCCCGCCTCGCCGGAGCCAAAATAGGGCCTGAAGCAATCCTGCGGTTTTGAGGCCAGCTCACAAAAGAACAACTTAAAAAATGGAGCTCAGGGTCACTGCAATTCACAAACCTGCAGAGTTATAAATGAAAACTAACGTCCAAAATATGTTGAGGTAAGGCAAAGAAGAGGATCTGAATGCAAGACAGAATTGCAAGAAACAGATTTCAAGAGATAGATTGGACTCGCCTTTAAAGCACATGAAAAGTGACAGAATTTTGACAATGATGCGGTTGGCCCAAAAGGTTGTATGCGTTTTTTCCTGAATATATCCAGGAAAAAACGCATACGCACTTTATGGGCAACCAAGCAAGCAAGCAATGCAAATGTGCACAATAAAGAAGTCTCATTTCCCACTGGTCAAAAGGGCCATCCGAAAAAATTGTAAAAACCAGAAATGCAGGACAGGCCATGGAGAACAGGAAGCCTTTATACGCTGATGGACAGTGTGTGAACTGCCGAGAGCCACTCTGGAGAAGTGTATGGTGGTTCCTAAATCATCTAAAAAACAGAGCGACAGAGCATAGGGCACTTCCAATCACGGGAGTATATCTAGGGAAGTCTAAAAATCAACAAGACACAAGCACACCACAGTTTAGGGCTACTCTGTTTACAAGAACCTCAACTTCAGTACACCTTAAATATCCCAGGAAAGAGAACAATGGATAAAGAAAATGTGGTACTTATGTACAATGGAATATCTCTTCACCATGAAATCAATGTAATAAGGCTAGTAGAAGGATAAAGAGTGGATTGAGGTCCGATAATACTACTTGAAATAAGTCAAACAGAAAAAGAAACATATCATCAGATATCACTTATAGAGGGAGGATAAATATGGCTGCACAAAAAATGAATTACAAAACAGAACAGTGTCTCACATTTAGAAAACACACTTATGTCAGCTTAAGGGGAAAGGAGAGGTGGGGTGATGCATAAAACCAGAGTTTGAAATTAGCACAGATACCGTTCAATAAACCAAAATAGGTATCAGAAAAGATCTACACCTTGCTCAATGAACTGGCCTCAACACACCCTATACACCGCAGAGAAATATATCTGAGTAATAAGAATCTTAAAACCCATGTATTGATATATCTCCATAAGGGAATCAAGTGTGCGCAGAGCGGCACAAACACAGCAGTGAAAATGAGCTAAACCCCTTTATAGAAATAAATTTTAAAACCAAAACGCAGAAACAATGAAAGAGAGAAAAATTCTTACAAAATTCGCTCAGGGGCTGTGATGCAACCTGGAATGACCACATATAAACCCACAGCTGGATAAGACATAAGGCTGGACACTTGGGGCTGAAAGGATTGGTGAGCTTTGGTGAGCAACTGCTGAAAGTTTAATGCAATACTTCATGCTACTCATTCCAAGGGTCCCAACACTCCAGGTTGAAGGGAATCTTCCTACAGCTAAACCATGCATGGGAAATCCAGCGGATGGTATACCATATGATCGGGAAAGGTTTCTAAAATGCACCTCATTTTCCTCTCCTGGGGCTCCGGATCAACATTCCAGCCACTTTACTAACAACATCTCCACATGGAGAGTCAATGCCTTTAAGTTCCGGTATCGCACAGTCTGCAGTTAGTGCGGAGGATGAATGGGAATAGGGGGAACCAGTGAGAAAATAGCTGTAGCGGTTTCAATGGGCACATGTCACTCTAATTTCACATCAGGAAGAAGAATTAACCAAAGGCAGAGCAAGGCGTCCCAGAAGAAGAATAGGGCCTGAA
Source organism: Leucopleurus acutus (assembly GCF_964270905.1). Classification (NCBI taxonomy): domain Eukaryota; kingdom Metazoa; phylum Chordata; class Mammalia; order Artiodactyla; family Delphinidae; genus Leucopleurus; species Leucopleurus acutus. The sequence continues at coordinate 101,628,506 of NC_139146.1, read as the reverse complement.
GAAATCCTGTGGATATGAGGCAAGATCACAAAAATAAGAGCAGAAAAATGGAGCTAAGGGCCACTGCAATTCAAAAACCTGCAGAGTTATAAAGGCCAACTATTTTCCAAACGTATATTGAGGTAAGGCTATGAAGAGGCACTGAGAGCAAGGCAGAACTGCAGGAAACCGATTTCAGGAGGTAGACTGGAATTGCATGTAAAGCATAGGAAAAGAAGCAGAACGTCCACAATGATGCACTTGGCCAAAAAGGGCGTATGCGTTTTTTCCTGAATATATTCAGGAAAAAACGCATACGCCCTTTTTGGCCAAACAAGCAAGCTAGCAAAGGAAATATGCACTACAATGAAGTCTCACTTCCCCCCGGTCAAAAGGGACATCTGAAAAAAGTGTAAAATCCAGAAAGGCAGGACAGGCCATGGAGAACTGGGAGCCTTGTTATGCTGATGGGCGGGATGTAAATTGCCAAAAGCCACTCTGGAGAAGTGTATGGTGTTTCCTGAAACATCTAAAAAACAAAGCAACAGAGCCTAGGGCACTTCCACTTATGGTCCTATAGCTTAGGGAAATTAAATCAAAAAGACACAGCCACCAGGAAGTTTGGGCCGGCTCTGTTTACAAGCACCTCCTTTAAGGTATAAATTCAATATCACAGAAAGTGAAAAATGCATAAAGAAGTTTTGGTACTTACGTACAATGCAATATCACTCAGCAATGAAATCTATGTCATCAGGCCCGTAGCAGCATAATGAGTGGATTCAGGTACAATGATTCTAAGTGAAATAAGTCACACAGAAAAAGAAACATCAAAAGTTATCACTAATACACGGAATGTAAACTTGGCTACACAGGAACTGAATTACAAAACAGAACAGGGTCTCAAATGTAGAAAAACAACTTATGCTTGCTTAAGGGGAAAGGTGAGTTGGGGTGCTGCATAAAACCAGAGATTGAAATTAGCACAGATACCGTTCCATAAGCCAAATATGTAATAGACAAGAGCTACTCCTTGCTCAACGAAGTGGACTCAACACCCCATATTAAACGCCTAAGAATATACCTGACTAGTAAGAATCTTAAAACCTATGGATTTATATGTCTCCGAAAGAGAATCAAGCGTGTGTACAGCGGCATAAACGCAGCAGTGATAGGATTGGTGAGGTTCGGTGAGCAAATGCAGACCCTTTGAAGTCATATTGCATGGTACCCATTCCATGGGTCTCAACTCTCCAGGTTTAAGGGATTCTTCCTTCAGCTAAAACATGCATGTGGAACCCAGAGTATGATCCACCGTGTGATCGGGAAACGTGTTCAAATGTGTCTCAGTTTTTGTCCCCTTGTACTCGGGTGCAACATTCCAAACGCTTTACTAAAACTCTCCCCACTTGGAGAGTCAGTGCCTTTAACCTCCTGTTTGGCCCAGTTTGCAATTTCTGTGGAAAATGAACAGGAATAGGGAGAACCAATGAGAGACTAGCTGGAGGTGTCCGGACGGGCAAATTTAACTCTCATTTCCCACCAGGAAGAGGAATTAACCAAAGGCTCAGCGTGCCATGCCGGAACCACACTAGGGCCAGAAGGAATCCAGCTGTGTTGCGGCCAGCTCACAACAAAGCGAGTTGAAGAAAGGAGCTCAGGGGCACTGTAATTCACAAACCTGCAGAGTTTTAAATGACAGCTATCTTCCAAAAATATATTGAAGTAAGGCCGCCAAGAGGAGTTGAAAGCGTGGCAGAATTGCAGGAAACTGATTTCAGGAGGTACACTGGAATTGCATGTAAATCATAGGAAAAGAGGCTGAACGTCCAAAATGATGCACTTGGCCAAAAAGGGCGTATGCGTTCTTTCCTGAATATATTCAGGAAAAAACGCATACGCCCTTTTTGGCCAACCAAGCAAGCTTGCAAAGGAAATCTGCACTACAATGAAGTCTCACTGCCCCCCTGGTCAAAAGGGCCATCTAAAAAAAGTGTAAAATCCAGAAAGGCAGGACAGGCCATGGAGAACTGGGAGCCTTGTTATGCTGATGGGCGGGATGTTAGTTGCCAGCAGCCACTCTGGAGAAGTGTATGGTGTTTCCTGAAACATCCAAAAAACAAAGCAAAAGAGCCTAGGGCACTTCCACTTATGGTCCTATAGCTTAGGGAAATTAAAATCAAAAAGACACAGCCACCCCAAAGTTTGGGACGGCTCTGTTTACAAGAACCTCGTTTATGGTACAAGTTCAATATCGCAGAAAGCGAAAAATGGATAAAGAAGTTGTGGTACTTACGTACAATGCAATATCACTCAGCAATGAATTCTATGTCATCAGGCCCGTAGCAGCATAATGAGTGGATTCAGGTACGATGATTCTATGTGAAATAAGTCACACAGAAAAAGAAACATCATAAGATATCACTACTACACGGAATGTAAACTTGGCTACACAGGAACTGAATTACAAAACAGAACAGGGTCTCAAATGTAGAAAACCAACTTATGCTTGCTTAAGGGGAATGGTGAGTTGGGGTGCTGCATGAAACCAGAGATTGAAATTGGCACAGATACCATTCCATAAGCCAAATATGTAATAGACAAGAGCTACTCCTTGCTCAACGAAGAGGACACAACACCCAATATTAAACGCCTAAGAATATACCTGACTAGAAAGAATCTTAAAACCTATGGATTTATATGTCTCCGAAAGAGAAACAAGCGTGTGTACAGCGGCATAAACGCAGCAGTGATAGGATTGGTGAGGTTCGGTGAGCAAATGCAGACCCTTTGAAGTCATATTTCATGGTACCCATTCCATGGGTCTCAACTCTCCAGGTTTAAGGGATTCTTCCTTCAGCTAAAACATGCATGTGGAACCCAAAGTATGATCCACCGTGTGATCAGGAAACGTGTTCAAATGTGTCTCAGTTTTCGTCCCCTGGTACTCGGGTGCAACATTCCAGACGCTTTATTAACACTCTCCCCACTTGGAGAGTGAGTGCCTTTAACCTCCTGTTTGGCCCAGTTTGCAATTTCTGTGGAAAATGAACAGGAATAGGGAGAACCAATGAGAGACTAGGTGGACGTGTCTGGACGGGCAAATTTAACTCTCATTTCCCACCAGGAAGAGGAATTAACCAAAGTCTCAGCATGCCATGCCGGAACCAAACTAGGGTCTGAAGCAATCCTGCGGTGTTGCGGCCAGCTCACAAGAAAGCGAGTTGAAGAAAGGAGCTCAGGGGCACTGTAATTCACAAACCTGCAGAGTTATAAATGACAGCTATCTTCCAAAAATATATTGAAGGAAGGCTGCCAAGAGGAGTTGAAATCGGGGCAGAATTGCAGGGAACCGATTTCAGGAGGTAGACTGGAATTGCATGTAAAGCATAGGAAAAGAGGCAGAACGTCCACAATGATGCACTTGGCCAAAAAGGGCGTATGCGTTTTTTCCGGAATATATTCAGGAAAAAACGCATACGCCCTTTTTGGCCAACCAAGCAAGCTTGCAAAGGGAATCTGCACTACAATGAAGTCTCACTGCCCCTTGTTCAAAAGGGCTATCTGAAAAAAGTGTAAAATCCAGAAAGGCAGGACAGGCCATGGAGAACTGGGAGCCTTGTTATGCTGATGGGCGGGATGTAAATTGCCAGCAGCCACTCTGGAGTAGTGTATGGTGTTTCCAGAAACATCCAAAAAACAAAGCAACAGAGCCTAGGGCATTTCCACATATGGTCCTATAGCTTAGGGAAATTAAAACCAAAAAGACACAGCCACCCCAAAGTTTGGGCCGGCTCTGTTTACAAGAACCTCGTTTACGGTACAAGTTGAATATCACAGAAAGCGAAAAATGGATAAAGAAGTTGTGGTACCTACATACAATGCAGTATCACACAGCAATGAAATCTATGTCATCAGGGCCGTAGCAGCATAATGAGTGGATTCAGGTAAGATGATTCTAAGTCACACTGAAAAAGAAACATCATAAGGTATCACTACCACACGGAATGTAAACTTGGCTACACAGGAACTGAATTACAAAACAGAACAGGGTCTCAAATGTAGAAAACCAACTTATGCTTGCTTAAGGGGAATGGTGAGTTGGGGTGCTGCATGAAACCAGAGATTGAAATTGGCACAGATACCGTTCCATAAGCCAAATATGTAATAGACAAGAGCTACTCCTTGCTCAACGAAGTGGACTCAACACCCCATATTAAACGCCTAAGAATACACCTGACTAGTAAGAATCTTAAAACCTATGGATTTATATGTCTCCGAAAGAGAATCAAGCGTGTGTACAGCGGCATAAGCGCAGCAGTGATAGCATTGGTGAGGTTCGATGACCAAATGCAGACCCTTTGAAGTCATATTGCATGGTACCCATTCCATGGGTCTCAACTCTCCAGGTTTAAGGGATTCTTCCTTCAGCTAAACATGCATGTGGAACACAGAGTATGATCCACCGTGTGATCGGGAAACGTGTTCAAATGTGTCTCAGTTTTCGTCCCCTGGTACTCGGGTGCAACATTCCAGACGCTTTACTAACACTCTCCCCACTTGGAGAGTCGGTGCCTTTAACCTCCTGTTTGGCCCAGTTTGCAATTTCTGCGTAAGATGAACAGGAATAGGGAGAACCAATGAGAGACTAGGTGGAGGTGTCTGGACAGGCAAATTAAAATCTCATTTCCCACCAGGAAGAGGAATTAACCAAAGGCTCAGCGTGCCATGCCAGAAGCACACTAGGGCCTGAAGCAATCTTGCGGTGTTGCGGCCAGCTCACAAGAGAGCGAGTTGAAGAAAGGAACTCAGGGGCACTGTAATTCACAAACCTGCAGAGTTATAAATGACAGCTTTCGTCCAAAAATATATTGAAGGAAGGCTGCCAAGAGGACTTGAAAGCGGGGCAGAATTGCAGGAAACCGATTTCAGGAGGTAGACTGGAATTGCATGTAAAGCATAGGAAAAGAGGCAGAACGTCCACAATGATGCACTTGGCCAAAAAGGTCGTATGCGTTTTTTCCTGCATATATTCAGGAAAAAACGCATACGCCCTTTTTGGCCAACCAAGCAAGCTTGCAAAGGAAATCTGCACTACAATGAAGTCTCACTGCCCCCTGGTCAAAAGGGCCATCTGAAAAAAGTGTAAAATCCAGAAAGGCAGGACAGGCCCTGGAGAACTGGAAGACTTGTTATGTTGATGGGCGGGATATAAATTGCCAGAAGCCACTCTGGAGAAGTGTATGGTGTTTCCTGAAACATCCAAAAAACAAAGCAACAGAGCCTAGGGCACTTCCACTTATGGTCCTATAGCTTAGGGAAATTAAAATCAAAAAGACACAGCCACCCCAAAGTTTGGGCCGGCTCTGTTTACAAGAACCTCGTTTACGGTACAAGTTGAATATCACAGAAAGCGAAAAATGGATAAAGAAGTTGTGGTACTTACGTACAATGCAGTATCACACAGCAATGAAATCTATGTCATCAGGGCCGTAGCAGCATAATGAGTGGATTCAGGTACGATGATTCTAAGTGAAATAAGTCACACAGAAAAAGAAACATCATAAGGTATCACTAACACAGGGAATGTAAACTTGGCTACACAGGAACTGAATTACAAAACAGAACAGGGTCTCAAATGTAGAAAACCAACTTATGCTTGCTTAAGGGGAAGGGTGAGTTGGGGTGCTGCATGAAACCAGAGATTGAAATTGGCACAGATACCGTTCCATAAGCCAAATATGTAATAGACAAGAGCTACTCCTTGCTCAACAAAGTGGACTCAACACCCCATATTAAACGCCTAAGAATATACCTGACTAGTAAGAATCTTAAAACCTATGGATTTATATGTCTCCGAAAGAGAATCAAGCGTGTGTACAGCGGCATAAGCGCAGCAGTGATAGGATTGGTGAGGTTCGATGAGCAAATGCAGACCCTTTGAAGTCATATTGCATGGTACCCATTCCATGGGTCTCAACTCTCCAGGTTTAAGGGATTCTTCCTTCAGCTAAAACATGCATGTGGAACCCAGAGTATGATCCACCGTGTGATCGGGAAACGTGTTCAAATGTGTCTCAGTTTTCGTTCCCTGGTACTCGGGTGCAACATTCCAGACGCTTTACTAACACTCTCCCCACTTGGAGAGTCAGTGCCTTTAACCTCCTGTTTGGCCCAGTTTGCAATTTCTGCGGAAGATGAACAGGAAGAGGGAGAACCAATGAGAGACTAGCTGGAGCTGTCAGGACGGGCAAATTTAACTCTCATTTCCCACCAGGAAGAGGAATTAACCAAAGGCTCAGCATGCTATGCCGGAACCAAACTAGGGCCTGAAGCAATCCTGCGGTGTTGCGGCCAGCTCACAAGAAAGCGAGTTTAAGAAAGGAGCTCAGGGTCACTGTCATTCACAATCCTGCAGAGTTATAAATGACAGCTATCGTCCGAAAATATATTGAAGGAAGGCTGCCAAGAGGAGTTGAAAGCGGGGCAGAATTGCAGGAAACCGATTTCAGGAGGTAGACTGGAATTGCATGTAAAGCATAGGAAAAGAGGCAGAACGTCCACAATGAGGCACTTGGCCAAAAAGGGCATATGTGTTTTTTCCTGAATATATACAGGAAAAAATGCATACGCCCGTTTTGGCCAACCAAGCAAGCTTGCAAAGGAAACTGCACTACAATGAAGTCTCACTGCCCCCCTGTCAAAAAGGCCATCTGAAAAAAGTGTAAAATCCAGAAAGGCAGGACAGGCCATGGAGAACTGGGAGCCTTGTTATGCTGATGGGCGGGATGTAAATTGCCAACAGCCACTCTGGAGAAGTGTATGGTGTTTCCTGAAACATCCAAAAAACAAAGCAACAGAGCCTAGGGCACTTCCACTTATGGTCCTATAGCTTAGGGAAATTAAAATAAAAAAGACACAGCCACCCCAAATTTTGGGCCGGCTCTGTTTACAACAACCTCGTTTACGGTACAAGTTGAATATCACAGAAAGCGAAAAATGGATAAAGAAGTTGTGGTACTTACGTACAATGTAGTATCACACAGCAATGAAATCTATGTCATCAGTCCGGTAGCAGCATAATGAGTGGATTCAGGTACGATGATTGTAAGTGAAATAAGTCACACAGAAAAAGAAACATCATAAGATATCACTAATACACGAAATGTAAACTTGGCTACAAAGGAACTGAATTACAAAACAGAACAGTGTCTCAAATGTGGAAAACCAACTTATGCTTGCTTAAGGGGAAAGGTGAGTTGGGGTGCTGCATAAAACCAGAGATTCAAATTAGCACAGATACTGTTCCATAAGCCAAATATGTAACAGACAAGAGCTACTCCTTGCTCAACGAAGTGGACTCAACACCCCATATTAAACGCCTAAGAATATACCTGACTAGTAAGAATCTTAAAACCTATGGATTTATATGTCTCCGAAAGAGAATCAAACGTCTGTACAGTGGCATAAACGCAGCAGTGATAGGATTGGTGAGGTTCGGTGAGCAAATGCAGACGCTTTGAAGTCATATTGCATGGTACCCATTCCATGGGTCTCAACTCTCCAGGTTTAAGGGATTCTTCCTTCAGCTAAACATGCATGTGGAACACAGAGTATGATCCACCGTGTGATCGCGAAAAGTGTTCAAATGTTTCTCAGTTTTCGTCCCCTGGTACTCGGGTGCAACATTCCAGACGCTTTACTTACACTCTCCCCACTTGGAGAGTCAGTGCCTTTAACCTCCTGTTTGGCCCAGTTTGCAATATCTGCGTAAGATGAACAGGAATAGGGAGAACCAATGAGAGACTAGGTGGAGGTGTCTGGACGGGCAAATTTAACTCTCATTTCCCACCAGGAAGAGGAATTAACCAAAGGCTCAGCATGTCGTGCCGGAACCAAACTAGGGCCTGAAGCAATCCTGCGGTGTTGCGGTCAGCTCACAAGAAAGCGAGTTGAAGAAAGGAGCTCAGTGGCACTGTAATTCACAAACCTGCAGTGTTATAAATGACAGCTATCTTCCAAAAATATATTGAAGTAAGGCTGCCAAGAGGAGTTGAAAGCGGGACAGAATTGCAGGAAACCGATTTCAGGAGGTAGACTGGAATTGCATGTAAAGCATAGGAAAAGAGGCAGAACGTCCACAATGATGCACTTGGCCAAAAAGGGCGTATGCGTTTTTTCCTGAATATATTCAGAAAAAAACGCATACGCCCTTTTTGGCCAACCAAGCAAGCTTGCAAAGGAAATCTGCACTACAATGAAGTCTCACTGCCCCCGGTCAAAAGGGCCATCTGAAAAAAGTGTAAAATCCAGAAAGGCAGGACAGGCCATGGAGAACTGGGAGACTTGTTATCCTGATGGGCGGGATGTAAATTGCCAGAAGCCACTCTGGAGAAGTGTATGGTGTTTCCTGAAACATCCAAAAAACAAAGCAACAGAGCCTAGGGCACTTCCACTTATGGTCCTATAGCTTAGGGAAATTAAAATCAAAAAGACACAGCCACCCCAAAGTTTGGGCCGGCTCCGTTTTCAAGAACCTCGTTTACGGTCCAAGTTGAATATCACAGAAAGCGAAAAATGGATAAAGAAGTTGTGGTACTTACGTACAATGCAGTATCACACAGCAATGAAATCTATGTCATCAGGGCCGTAGCAGCATAATGAGTGGATTCAGGTACGATGATTCTAAGTGAAATAAGTCACACAGAAAAAGAAACATCATAAGGTATCACTAACACAGGGAATGTAAACTTGGCTACACAGGAACTGAATTACAAAACAGAAGAGTGTCTCAAATGTAGAAAACCAACTTATGCTTGCTTAAGGGGAATGGTGAGTTGGGGTGCTGCATGAAACCAGAGATTGAAATTGGCACAGATACCATTCCATAAGCCAAATATGTAATAGACAAGAGCTACTCCTTGCTCAACGAAGTGGACTCAACACCCCATATTAAACGCCTAAGAATATACCTGACTAGTAAGAATCTTAAAACCTATGGATTTATATGTCTCCGAAAGAGAATCAAGCGTGTGTACAGCGGCATAAGCGCAGCAGTGATACGACTGGTGAGGTTCGATGAGCAAACGCAGACCCTTTGAAGTCATATTGCATGGTACCCATTCCATGGGTCTCAACTCTCCAGGTTTAAGGGATTCTTCCTTCAGCTAAAACATGCATGTGGAACCCAGAGTATGATTCACGGTGTGATCGGGAAACGTGTTCAAATGTGTCTCAGTTTTCGTCCCCTGGTACTCGGGTGCAACATTCCAGACGCTTTACTAACACTCTCCCCACTTATAGAGTCAGTGACTTTAACCTCCTGTTTGGCCCAGTTTGCAAATTCTGTGGAAAATGAACAGGAATAGGGAGAACCAATGAGAGACTAGGTGGACGTGTCTGGACGGGCAAACTTAACTCTCATTTCCCACCAGGAAGAAAAATTAACCAAAGGCTCAGCATGCCGTGCCGGAACCAAACTAGGGTCTGAAGCAATCCTGCGGTGTTGCGGCCAGCTCACAAGAAAGCGAATTGAAGAAAGGAGCTCAGGGGCACTGTCATTCACAAACCTGCAGAGTTATAAATGACAGCTATCTTCCAAAAATATATTGAAGTAAGGCTGCCAAGAGGACTTGAAAGCGGGGCAGAATTGCAGGAAACCGATTTCAGGAGGTAGACTGGAATTGCATGTAAAGCATAGGAAAAGAGGCAGAACGTCCACAATGATGCACTTGGCCAAAATGGGCTTATGCGTTTTTTCCTGAATATATTCAGGAAAAAACGCATAAGCCCTTTTTGGCCAACCAAGCAAGCTTGCAAAGGAAATCTGCACTACAATGAAGTCTCACTGCTCCCTGGTCCAAAGGGCTATCGGAAAAAAGTGTAAAATCCAGAAAGGCAGGACAGGGCATGGAGAACTGGGAGCCTTGTTATGCTGATGGGCGGGATGTAAATTGCCAACAGCCACTCTGGAGACATGTATGGTGTTTCCTGAAACATCTAAAAAACAAAGCAACAGAGCCTACGGCACTTCCACTTATGGTCCTATAGCTTAGGGAAATTAAAATCAAAAAGACACAGCCACCCCAAAGTTTGGGCCGGCTCTGTTTAAAAGAACCTCGTTTACGGTACAAGTTGAATATCACAGAAAGCGAAAAATGGATAAAGAAGTTGTGGTAATTACGTACAATGCAATATCATTCAGCAATAAATCTATGTCATCAGGCCCGTAGCAGCATAATGAGTGGATTCAGGTACGATGATTCTAAGTGAAATAAGTCACACAGAAAAAGAAACATCATAAGGTATCACTAATACACGGAATGTAAACTTGGCTACACAAGAACTGAATTACAAAACAGAACAGGGTCTCAAATGTAGAAAACCAACTTATGCTTGCTGAAGGGTAATGGTGAGTTGGGGTGCTGCATGAAACCAGAGATTGAAATTGGCACAGATACCGTTCCATAAGCCAAATATGTAATAGACAAGAGCTACACCTTGCTCAACGAAGTGGACTCAACACCCCATATTAAACGCCTAAGAATATACCTGACTAGTAAGAATCTTAAAACCTATGGATTTATATGTCTCTGAAAGAGAATCAAGCATGTGTACAGCGGCATAAGCGCAGCAGTGATACGACTGCTGAGGTTCGATGAGCAAACGCAGACCCTTTGAAGTCATATTGCATGGTACCCATTCCATGGGTCTCAACTCTCCATGTTTAAGGGATTCTTCCTTCAGCTAAAACATGCATGTGGAACCCAGAGTATGATTCACGGTGTGATCGGGAAACATGTTCAAATGTGTCTCAGTTTTCGTCCCCTGGTACTCGGGTGCAACATTCCAGACGCTTTACTAACACTCTCCCCACTTGGAGAGTCAGTGCCTTTAACCTCCTGTTTGGCCCAGTTTGCAATTTCTGTGGAAAATGAACAGGAATAGGGAGAACCAATGAGAGACTAGGTGGACGTGTCTGGACGGGCAAATTTAACTCTCATTTCCCACCAGGAAGAGGAATTAACCAAAGGCTCAGCATGCCGTGCCGGAACCAAACTAGGGCCTGAAGCAATCCTGCGGTGTTGCGGCCAGCTCACAAGAAAGCGAGTTGAAGAAAGGAGCTCAGGGGCACTGTCATTCACAAACCTGCAGAGTTATAAATGACAGCTATCTTCCAAAAATATATTGAAGTAAGGCTGCCAAGAGGACTTGAAAGCGGGGCAGAATTGCAGGAAACCGATTTCAGGAGGTAGACTGGAATTGCATGTAAAGCATAGGAAAAGAAGCAGAACGTCCACAATGATGCACTTGGCCAAAAAGGGCGTATGCGTTTTTTCCTGAATATATTCAGGAAAAAACGCATACGCCCTTTTTGGCCAACCAAGCAAGCTTGCAAAGGAAATCTGCACTACAATGAAGTCTCACTGCCCCCAGGTCAAAAGGGCTATCTGAAAAAAGTGTAAAATCCAGAAAAGCAGGACAGGCCATGGGGAACTGGGAGCCTTGTTATGCTGATGGGCGGGATGTAAATTGCCAACAGCCACTCTGGAGAAGTGTATGGTGTTCCCTGAAACATCTAAAAAACAAAGCAACAGAGCCTAGGGCACTTCCACTTATGGTCCTATAACTTAGGGAAATTAAAATCAAAAAGACACAGCCACCCCAAAGTTTGGGCCGGCTCTGTTTACAAGAACCTCGTTTACGGTACAAGTTTAATATCACAGAAAGCGAAAAATGGATAAAGAAGTTGTGGTAATTACGTACAATGCAATATCATTCAGCAATGAAATCTATGTCATCAGGCCCGTAGCAGCATAATTAGTGGATTCAGGTATGATGATTCTAAGTGAAATAAGAAACACAGAAAAAGAAATATCATAAGGTATCACTAATACACGGAATGTAAACTTGGCTACACAAGAACTGAATTACAAAACAGAACAGGGTCTCAAAAGTAGAAACCCAACTTATGCTTGCTTAAGTGGAAAGGTGAGTTGGGGTGGTGCATAAAACCAGAGATTGAAATTAGCACAGATACCGTTCCATAAGCCAAATATGTAATAGACAAGAGCTACTCCTTGTTCAACGAAGAGGACACAACACCCCATATTAAACGCCTAAGAATATACCTGACTAGTAAGAATCTTAAAACCTATGGATTTATATGTCTCCGAAAGAGAATCAAGCGTGTGTACAGCGGCATAAGTGCAGCAGTGATAGGATTGGTGAGGTTCGGTGAGCAAATGCAGACCCTTTGAAGTCATATTGCATGGTACCCATTCCATGGGTCTCAACTCTCCAGGTTTAAGGGATTCTTCCTTCAGCTAAAACATGCATGTGGAACCCAGAGTATGATCCACCGTGTGATCGGGAAACGTGTTCAAATGTGTCTCAGTTTTGGTCCCCTGGTACTCGGGTGCAACTTTCCAGACGCTTTACTAACACTCTCCCCAGTTGGAGAGTCAGTGCCTTTAACCTCCTGTTTGGCCCAGTTTGCAATTTCTGCGGAAAATGAACAGGAATAGGGAGAACCAATGAGAGACTAGGTGGAGGTGTCTGGACGGGCAAATTTAACTCTCATTTCCCACCATGAAGAGGAATTAACCAAAGGCTCAGCGTGCCATGCCGGAACCACACTAGGGCCTGAAGCAATCCTGCGGTGTTGCGGCCAGCTCACAAGAAAGCGAGTTGAAGAAAGGAGCTCAGAGGCACTGTAATACACAAACTTGCAGAGTTAATAATGACAGCTATCGTCCAAAAATATATTGAAGGAAGGCTGCCAAGAGGACTTGAAAGCGAGGCAGAATTGCAGGAAACCGATTTCAGGAGGTAGACTGGAATTGCATGTAAAGTATAGGAAAAGAGGCAGAACGTCCACAATGATGCACTTGGCCAAAAAGGGCGTATGCGTTTTTTCCCAGGAAAAAACGCATACGCCCTTTTTGGCCAACCAAGCAAGCTTGCAAAGGAAATCTGCACTACAATGAAGTCTCACTGCCCCCGGTCAAAAGGGCCATCTGAAAAAAGTGTAAAATCCAGAAAGGCAGGACAGGCCATGGAGAACTGGGAGCCTTGTTATGCTGATGGGCGGGATGTAAATTGCCAACAGCCACTCTGGAGAAGTGTATGGTGTTTCCTGAAACATCCAAAAAACAAAGCAACAGAGACTAGGGCACTTCCACTTATGGTCCTATAGCTTAGGGAAATTAAAATCAAAAAGACACAGCCACCCAAAAGCTTCGGCCGGCTCTCTTTACAAGAACCTCCTTTACGGTACAAGTTCAATATCACAGAAAGCGAAAAATGGATAAAGAAGTTGTGGTACTTACGTACAATGCAATATCACTCAGCAATGAAATCTATGTCATCAGGCCCGTAGCAGCATAATGAGTGGATTCAGGTACGATGATTCTAACTGAAATAAGTCACAAAGAAAAAGAAACATCATAAGATATCACTACTACACGGAATGTAAACTTGGCTACACAGGAACTGAATTACAAAACAGAACAGTGTCTCAAATGTAGAAAACCAACTTATGCTTGCTTAAGGGGAAAGGTGACTTGGGGCGCGGCATAAAACTAGAGATTGAAATTAGCACAGATACCGTTCCATAAGCCAAATATGTAATAGACAAGAGCTACTCCTTGCTCAACGAAGTGGACTCAACACCCCATATTAAACGCCTAAGAATATACCTGACTAGTAAGAATCTTAAAACCTATGGATTTATATGTCCCCGAAAGAGAATCAAGCCTGTGTACAGCGGCATAAACGCAGCAGTGATAGCATTGGTGAGGTTCGGTGAGCAAATGCAGACCCTTTGAAGTCATATTGCATGGAACCCATTCCATGGGTCACAACTCTCCATGTTTAAGGGATTCTTCCTTCAGCTAAAACATGCATGTGGAACCCAGAGTACGATCCACCGTGTGATCGGAAAACGTGTTCAAATGTGTCTCAGTTTTTGTACCCTGGTACTCGGGTGCAACATTCCAGACGCTTTACTAACACTATCGCCACTTGGAGAGTCAGTGCCTTTAACCTCCTGTTTGGCCCAGTTTGCAATTTCTGCGTAAGATGAACAGGAATAGGGAGAACCAATGAGAGACTAGGTGGAGGTGTCTGGACGGGCAAATTTAACTCTCATTTCTCACCAGGAAGAGGAATTAACCAAAGGCTCAGCATACGATGCTGGAACCACACTAAGGCCTGAAGCAATCCTGCGGTGTTGCGGCCAGCTCACAAGAAAGCGAGTTGAAGAAAGGAGCTCAGGGGCACTGTAATTCACAAACCTGCAGAGTTATAAATGACAGCTATCGTCCAAAAATATATTGAAGGAAGGCTGCCAAGAGGACTTGAAAGCGGGGCAGAATTGCAGGAAACCGATTTCAGGAGGTAGACTGGAATTGCATGTAAAGCATAGGAAAAGAGGCAGAACGTCCACAATGATGCACTTGGCCAAAAAGGGCGTATGCGTTTTTTCCTGAATATATTCAGGAAAAAACGCATACGCCCTTTTTGGCCAACCAAGCAAGCTTGCAAAGGAAATCTGCACTACAATGAAGTCTCACTGCCCCCCAGTCAAAAGGGCTATCTGAAAAAAGTGTAAAATCCAGAAAGGCAGGACAGGCCATGGAGAACTGGGAGCCTTGTTATGCTGATGGGCGGGATGTAAATTGCCAACAGCCACTCTGGAGAAGTGTATGTTGTTTCCTGAAACATCCAAAAAACAAAGCAACAGAGACTAGGGCACTTCCACATATGGTCCTATAGCTTAGGGAAATTAAAATCAAAAAGACACAGCCACCCCAAAGTTTGGGCCGGCTCTGTTTACAAGAACGTCATTTACGGTACAAGTTGAATATCACAGAAAGCAAAAAATGGATAAAGAAGTTGTGGTACTTACGTACAATGCAATATCACTCAGCAATGAAATCTATGTCATCAGGCCCGTAGCAGCATAATGAGTGAATTCAGGTACGATGATTCTAAGTGAAATAAGTCACACAGAAAAAGAAACATCATAAGATATCACTACTACACGGAATGTAAACTTGGCTACACAGGAACTGAATTACAAAACAGAACAGGGTCTCAAATGTAGAAACGCAACTTATGCTTGCTTAAGGGGAAAGGTGAGTTGGGGTGCTGCATAAAACGAGAGATTGAAATTAGCACAGATACCGTTCTGTAAGCCAAATATGTAATAGACAAGAGCTACTCCTTGCTCAACGAAGTGGACTCAACACCCCATAATAAATGCCTAGGAATATATCTGACTAGAAAGAATCTTAAAACCTATGGATTTATATGTCTCCAAAAGAGAATCAATCGTGTGTACAGCGCCATAAACGCAGCAGTGATAGGATTGGTGAGGTTCGGTGAGCAAATGCAGACTCTTTGAAGTCATATTGTATGGTACCCATTCCATGGGTCTCAACTCTCCACGTTTAAGGGATTCTTCCTTCAGCTAAAACATGCATGTGGAACCCAGAGTATGATCCACCATGTGATCGGGAAACGTGTTCAAATGTGTCTCAGTTTTCATTCCCTGGTACTCGGGTGAAACATTCCAGAGGCTTTACTAACACTCTCCCCACTTGGAGAGTCAGTGCCTTTAACCTCCTGTTTGGCCCAGTTTGCAATTTCTGCGTAAGATGAAGAGGAAGAGGGAGAACCAATGAGAGACTAGCTGGAGCTGTTAGGACGGGCAAATTTAACTCTCATTTCCCACCAGGAAGAGGAATTAACCAAAGGCTCAGCATGCGATGCCAGAACCAAACTAGGCCCTGAAGCAATCCTGCGGTGTTGCGGCCAGCTCACAAGAAAGCGATTTGAAGAAAGGAGCTCAGGGGCACTGTAATTCACAATCCTGCAGAGTTATAAATGACAGCTATCGTCCAAAAATATATTGAAGGAAGGCTGCCAAGAGGACTTGAAAGCGGGGCAGAATTGCAGGAAACCAATTTCAGGAGGTAGACTGGAATTGCATGTAAAGCATAGGAAAAGAGGCAGAACGTCCACAATGATGCACTTGGCCAAAAAGGGCATATGCGTTTTTTCGTGAATATATACAGGAAAAAACGCATACGCCCGTTTTGGCCAACCAAGCAAGCTTGCAAAGGAAATCTGCACTACAATGAAGTCTCACTGCACCCGGTCAAAAGGGCCATCTGAAAAAAGTGTAAAATCCAGAAAGGCAGGACAGGCCATGGAGAACTGGGAGCCTTGTTATGCTGATGGGCGGGATGTAAATTGCCAACACCCACTCTGGAGAAGTGTATTGTGTTTCCTGAAACATCTAAAACACAAAGCAACTGATCCTAGGGCACTTCTACTTATGGTCCTATAGCTTAGGGAAATTAAAATCAAAAACACACAGCCACCCCAAAGTTTGGGCCGGCTCTGTTTACAAGAACCTCGTTTACGGTACAAGTTGAATATCACAGAAAGCAAAAAATGGATAAAGAAGTTGTGGTACTTACGTACAATGCAATATCACTCAGCAATGAAATCTATGTCATCAGGCCCGTAGCAGCATAATGAGTGGATTCAGGTACGATGATTCTAAGTGAAATAAGTCACACAGAAAAAGAAACATCATAAGATATCACTAATACACAGAATGTAAACTTGGCTACACAGGAACTGAATTACAAAAGAGAACAGTGTCTCAAATGTAGAAAACCAACTTATGCTTGCTTAAGGGGAATGGTGAGTTGGGGTGCTGCATGAAACCAGAGATTGAAATTGGCACAGATACTGTTCCATAAGCCAAATATGTAATAGACAAGAGCTACTCCTTGCTCAACGAAGTGGACCCAACACCCCATATTAAACGCCTAAGAATATACCTGACTAGTAAGAATCTTAAAACCTATGGATTTATATGTCTCCGAAAGAGAATCAAGCGTGTGTACAGCGGCATAAGCGCGGCAGTGATACGACTGGTGAGGTTCGATGAGCAAACGCAGACCCTTTGAAGTCATATTGCATGGTACCCATTCCATGCGTCTCAACTCTCCATGTTTAAGGGATTCTTCCTTCAGCTAAAACATGCATGTGGAACCCAGAGTATGATTCACGGTGTGATCGGGAAACGTGTTCAAATGTGTCTCAGTTTTCGTCCCCTGGTACTCGGGTGCAACATTCCAGACGCTTTACTAACACTCTCCCCACTTATAGAGTCAGTGACTTTAACCTCCTGTTTGGCCCAGTTTGCAATTTCTGTGGAAAATGAACAGGAATAGGGAGAACCAATGAGAGACTAGGTGGACGTGTCTGGACGGGCAAACTTAACTCTCATTTCCCACCAGGAAGAGGAATTAACCAAAGGCTCAGCATGCCGTGCCGGAACCAAACTAGGGTCTGAAGCAATCCTGCGGTGTTGCGGCCAGCTCACAGGAAAGCGAGTTGAAGAAAGGAGCTCAGGGGCACTGTCATTCACAAACCTGCAGAGTTATAAATGACAGCTATCTTCCAAAAATATATTGAAGTAAGGCTGCCAAGAGGACTTGAAAGCGGGGCAGAATTGCAGGAAACCGATTTCAGGAGGTAGACTGGAATTGCATGTAAAGCATAGGAAAAGAGGCAGAACGTCCACAATGATGCACTTGGCCAAAAAGGGCGTATGCGTTTTTTCCTGCATATATTCAGGAAAAAACGCATACGCACTTTTTGGCCAACCAAGCAAGCTTGCAAAGGAAATCTGCACTACAATGAAGTCTCACTGCCCCCTGGTCAAAAGGGCTATCTGATAAAAGTGTAAAATCCAGAAAGGCAGGACAGGCCATGGAGAACTGGGAGCCTTGTTATGTTGATGGGCGGGATGTAAATTGCCAACAGCCACTCTGGAGAAGTGTATGGTGTTTCCTGAAACATCTAAAAAACAAAGCAACAGAGCCTAGGGCACTTCCACTTATGGTCCTATAGCTTAGGGAAATTAAAATCAAAAAGACACAGCCACCCCAAAGCTTGGGCCGGCTCTGTTTACAAGAACCTCATTTACTGTACAAGTTGAATATCACAGAAAGCAAAAAATGGATAAAGAAGTTGTGGTAATTACGTACAATGCAATATCACTCAGCAATGAAATCTATGTCATCAGGCCCATAGCAGCATAATGAGTGGATTCAGGTACGATGATTCTAAGTGAAATAAATCACACAGAAAAAGAAACATCATAAGATATCACTACTACACGGAATGTAAACTTGGCTACACAGGAACTGAATTACAAAAGAGAAAAGGGTCTCAAATGTACAAAACCAACTTATGCTTGCTTAAGGGGAAAGATGAGTTGGGGTGCTGCATAAAACCAGAGATTGAAATTAGCACAGATACCGTTCCGTAAGCCAAATAAGTAATAGACAAGAGCTACTCCTTGCTCAACGAAGTGGACTCAACACCCCATAATAAACGCCTAAGAATATACCTGACTAGTAAGAATCTTAAAACCTATGGATTTATATGTCTCCAAAAGAGAATCAATCGTGTGTACAGCGGCATAAACGCAGCAGTGATAGGATTGTTGAGGTTCGGTGAGCAAATGCAGACCCTTTGAAGTCATATTGCATGGTACCCATTCCATGGGTCTCAACTCTCCAGGTTTAAGGGATTCTTCCTTCAGCTAAACATGCATGTGGAACACAGAGTATGATCCACCGTGTGATCGGGAAACGTGTTCAAATGTGTCTCAGTTTTCATCCCCTGGTACTCGGGTGCAACATTCCAGAAGCTTTACTAACACTCTCCCCACTTGGAATGTCAGTGCCTTTAACCTCTTGTTTGGCCCAGTTTGCAATTTCTGCGTAAGATGAACAGGAATAGGGAGAACCAATGAGAGACTAGGTGGAGTTGTCTGGACGGGCAAATTTAACTCTCATTTCCCACCAGGAAGAGGAATTAACCAAAGGCTCAGCGTGGCATGCCAGAAGCACACTAGGGCCTGAAGCAATCTTGCGGTGTTGCGGTCAGCTCACAAGAAAGCGAGTTGAAGAAAGGATCTCAGCGGCACTGTAATTCACAAACCTGCAGTGTTATAAATGACAGCTATCTTCCAAAAATATATTGAAGTAAGGCTGCCAAGAGGAGTTGAAAGCGGGGCAGAATTGCAGGAAACCGATTTCAGGGGGTAGACTGGAATTGCATGTAAAGCATAGGAAAAGAGGCAGAACGTCCACAATGATGCACTTGGCCAAAAAGGGCGTATGCGTTTTTTCCTGAATATATTTAGGAAAAAACGCATACGCCCTTTTTGGCCAACCAAGCAAGCTTGCAAAGGAAATCTGCACTACAATGAAGTCTCACTGCCCCCCGGTCAAAAGGGCCATCTGAAAAAAGTGTAAAATCCAGAAAGGCAGGACAGGCCCTGGAGAACTGGGAGACTTGTTATGCTGATGGGCGGGATGTAAATTGCCAGAAGCCACTCTGGAGAAGTGTATGGTGTTTCCTGAAACATCCAAAAAACAAAGCAACAGAGCCTAGGGCACTTCCACTTATGGTCCTATAGCTTAGGGAAATTAAAATCAAAAAGACACAGCCACCCCAAAGTTTGGGCCGGCTCCGTTTACAAGAACCTCGTTTACGGTACAAGTTGAATATCACAGAAAGCGAAAAATGGATAAAGAAGTTGTAGTACTTACGTACAATGCAGTATCACACAGCAATGAAATCTATGTCATCAGGGCCGTAGCAGCATAATGAGTGGATTCAGGTACGATGATTCTAAGTGAAATAAGTCACACAGAAAAAGAAACATCATAAGGTATCACTAACACAGGGAATGTAAACTTGGCTACACAGGAACTGAATTACAAAACAGAACAGTGTCTCAAATGTAGAAAACCAACTTATGCTTGCTTAAGGGGAATGGTGAGTTGGGGTGCTGCATGAAACCAGAGATTGAAATTGGCACAGATACTGTTCCATAAGCCAAATATGTAATAGACAAGAGCTACTCCTTGCTCAACGAAGTGGACCCAACACCCCATATTAAACGCCTAAGAATATACCTGACTAGTAAGAATCTTAAAACCTATGGATTTATATGTCTCCGAAAGAGAATCAAGCGTGTGTACAGCGGCATAAGCGCAGCAGTGATACGACTGGTGAGGTTCGATGAGCAAACGCAGACCCTTTGAAGTCATATTGCATGGTACCCATTCCATGCGTCTCAACTCTCCATGTTTAAGGGATTCTTCCTTCAGCTAAAACATGCATGTGGAACCCAGAGTATGATTCACGGTGTGATCGGGAAACGTGTTCAAATGTGTCTCAGTTTTCGTCCCCTGGTACTCGGGTGCAACATTCCAGAGGCTTTACTAACACTCTCCCCACTTGGAGAGTTAGTGCCTTTAACCTCCTGTTTGGCCCAGTTTGCAATTTCTGTGGAAAATGAACAGGAATAGGGAGAACCAATGAGAGACTAGGTGGACGTGTCTGGACGGGCAAATTTAACTCTCATTTCCCACCAGGAAGAGGAATTAACCAAAGGCTCAGCATGCCGTGCCGGAAACAAACTAGGGCCTGAAGCAATCCTGCGGTGTTGCGGCCAGCTCACAAGAAAGCGAGTTGAAGAAAGGAGTTCAGGGGCACTGTAATTCACAAACCTACAGAGTTATAAATGACAGCTATCTTCCTAAAATATATTGAAGTAAGGCTGCCAAGAGGACTTGAAAGCGGGGCAGAATTGCAGGAAACCGATTTCAGGAGGTAGACTGGAATTGCATGTAAAGCATAGGAAAAGAGGCAGAACGTCCACAATGATGCACTTGGCCAAAAAGAGCGTATGCGTTTTTTCATGCATATATTCAGGAAAAAACGCATACGCCCTTTTTGGCCAACCAAGCAAGCTTGCAAAGGAAATCTGCACTACAATGAAGTCTCACTGCCCCCCGGTCACAACGGCCATCTGAAAAAAGTGTAAAATCCAGAAAGGCAGGACAGGCCCTGGAGAACTGGAAGACTTGTTATGCTGATGGGCGGGATGTAAATTGCCAGAAGCCACTCTGGAGAAGTGTATGGTGTTTCCTGAAACATCCAAA
This sequence comes from Leucopleurus acutus, assembly GCF_964270905.1. Classification (NCBI taxonomy): domain Eukaryota; kingdom Metazoa; phylum Chordata; class Mammalia; order Artiodactyla; family Delphinidae; genus Leucopleurus; species Leucopleurus acutus. Next base: position 101,607,480 of record NC_139146.1, on the reverse strand, counting down.
AAACAAAGCAACAGAGCCTAGGGCATTTCCACTTATGGTCCTATAGCTTAGGGAAATTAAAATCAAAAAGACACAGCCACCCCAAAGTTTGGGCCGGCTCTGTTTACAAGAACCTCATTTACGGTACAAGTTCAATATCACAGAAAGCAAAAAATGGATAAAGAAGTTGTGGTAATTACGTACAATGCAATATCACTCAGCAATGAAATCTATGTCATCAGGCCCATAGCAGCATAATGAGTGGATTCAGGTACGATGATTCTAAGTGAAATAAATCACACAGAAAAAGAAACATCATAAGATATCACTACTACACGGAATGTAAACTTGCCTACACAGGAACTGAATTACAAAACAGAAAAGGGTCTCAAATGTAGAAAACCAACTTATGCTTGCTTAAGGGGAAAGATGAGTTGGGGTGCTGCATAAAACCAGAGATTGAAATTAGCACAGATACCGTTCCGTAAGCCAAATAAGTAATAGACAAGAGCTACTCCTTGCTCAACGAAGTGGACTCAACACCCCATAATAAACGCCTAAGAATATACCTGACTAGTAAGAATCTTAAAACCTATGGATTTATATGTCTCCAAAAGAGAATCAATCGTGTGTACAGCGGCATAAACGCAGCAGTGATAGGATTGGTGAGGTTCGGTGAGCAAATGCAGACCCTTTGAAGTCATATTGCATGGTACCCATTCCATGGGTCTCAACTCTCCAGGTTTAAGGGATTCTTCCTTCAGCTAAAACATGCATGTGGAACCCAGAGTATGATCCACCGTGTGATCGGGAAACGTGTTCAAATGTGTCTCAGTTTTCGTCCCCTGGTACTCGGGTGCAACATTCCAGAGGCTTTACTAACACTCTCCCCCTTGGAGATTCAGTGCCTTTAACCTCCTGTTTGGCCCAGTTTGCAATTTCTGCGTAAGATGAACAGGAATAGGGAGAACCAATGAGAGACTAGGTGGAGGTGTCTGGACGGGCAAATTTAACTCTCATTTCCCACCAGGAAGAGGAATTAACCAAAGGCTCAGTGTGGCATGCCAGAAGCACACTAGGGCCTGAAGCAATCCTGCGGTGTTGCGGCCAGCTCACAAGAAAGCGAGTTGAAGTTAGGAACTCAGGGGCACTGTAATTCACAAACCTGCAGAGTTATAAATGACAGCTTTCGTCCAAAAATATATTGAAGGAAGGCTGCCAAGAGGACTTGAAAGCGGGGCAGAATTGCAGGAAACCGATTTCAGGAGGTAGACTGGAATTGCATGTAAAGCATAGGAAAAGAGGCAGAACGTCCACAATGATGCACTTGGCCAAAAAGGTCGTATGCGTTTTTTCCTGAATATATTCAGGAAAAAACGCATACGCCATTTTTGGCCAACCAAGCAAGCTTGCAAAGGAAATCTGCACTACAATGAAATCTCACTGCCCCTGGTCAAAAGGGCCATCTGAAAAAACTGTAAAATCCAGAAAGGCAGGACAGGCCCTGGAGAACTGGGAGACTTGTTATGCTGATGGGCGGGATGTAAATTGCCAGAAGCCACTCTGGAGAAGTGTATGGTGTTTCCTGAAACATCCAAAAAACAAAGCAACAGAGCCTAGGGCACTTCCACTTATGGTCCTATAGCTTAGGGAAATTAAAATCAAAAAGACACAGCCACCCCAAAGTTTGGGCCGGCTCTGTTTACAAGAACCTCGTTTACGGTACAAGTTGAATATCACAGAAAGCGAAAAATGGATAAAGAAGTTGTGGTACTTACGTACAATGCAGTATCACACAGCAATGAAATCTATGTCATCAGGGCCGTAGCAGCATAATGAGTGGATTCAGGTACGATGATTCTAAGTGAAATAAGTCACACAGAAAAAGAAACATCATAAGGTATCACTAACACAGGGAATGTAAACTGGGCTACACAGGAACTGAATTACAAAACAGAACAGTGTCTCAAATGTAGAAAACCAACTTATGCTTGCTTAAGGGGAATGGTGAGTTGGGGTGCTGCATGAAACCAGAGATTGAAATTGGCACAGATACTGTTCCATAAGCCAAATATGTAATAGACAAGAGCTACTCTTTGCTCAACGAAGTGGAGTCAACACCCAATATTAAACGCCTAAGAATACACCTGACTAGTAAGAATCTTAAAACCTATGGATTTATATGTCTCCGAAATATAATCAAGTGTGTGTACAGCGGCATAAGCGCAGCAGTGATACGACTGGTGAGGTTCGATGAGCAAACGCAGACCCTTTGAATTCATATTGCATGGTACCCATTCCATGGGTCTCAACTCTCCATGTTTAAGGGATTCTTCCTTCAGCTAAAACATGCATGTGGAACCCAGAGTATGATTCACGGTGTGATCGGGAAACATGTTCAAATGTGTCTCAGTTTTCGTCCCCTGGTACTCGGGTGCAACATTCCAGACGCTTTACTAACACTCTCCCCACTTGGAGAGTCAGTGCCTTTAACCTCCTGTTTGGCCCAGTTTGCAATTTCTGTGGAAAATGAACAGGAATAGGGAGAACCAATGAGAGACTAGGTGGACGTGTCTGGACGGGCAAATTTAACTCTCATTTCCCACCAGGAAGAGGAATTAACCAAAGGCTCAGCATGCCGTGCCGGAACCAAACTAGGGCCTGAAGCAATCCTGCGGTGTTGCGGCCAGCTCACAAGAAAGCGAGTTGAAGAAAGGAGCTCAGGGGCACTGTAATTCACAAACCTGCAGAGTTATAAATGACAGCTATCTTCCAAAAATATATTGAAGTAAGGCTGCCAAGAGGACTTGAAAGCGGGGCAGAATTGCAGGAAACCGATTTCAGGAGGTAGACTGGAATTGCATGTAAAGCATAGGAAAAGAAGCATAACGTCCACAATGATGCACTTGGCCAAAAAGGGCGTATGCGTTTTTTCCTGAATATATTCAGGAAAAAACGCATACGCCCTTTTTGGCCAACCAAGCAAGCTTGCAAAGGAAATCTGCACTACAATGAAGTCTCACTGCCCCCGGTCAAAAGGGCCATCTGAAAAAAGTGTAAAATCCAGAAAGGCAGGACAGGCCATGGAGAACTGGGAGCCTTGTTATGCTGATGGGCGGGATGTAAATTGCCAACAGCCACTCTGGAGAAGTGTATGGTGTTTCCTGAAACATCCAAAAAACAAAGCAACAGAGACTAGGGCACTTCCACTTATGGTCCTATAGCTTAGGGAAATTAAAATCAAAAAGACACAGCCACCCAAAAGCTTCGGCCGGCTCTCTTTACAAGAACCTCCTTTACGGTACAAGTTCAATATCACAGAAAGCGAAAAATGGATAAAGAAGTTGTGGTACTTACGTACAATGCAATATCACTCAGCAATGAAATCTATGTCATCAGGCCCGTAGCAGCATAATGAGTGGATTCAGGTACGATGATTCTAACTGAAATAAGTCACAAAGAAAAAGAAACATCATAAGATATCACTACTACACGGAATGTAAACTTGGCTACACAGGAACTGAATTACAAAACAGAACAGTGTCTCAAATGTAGAAAACCAACTTATGCTTGCTTAAGGGGAAAGGTGACTTGGGGCGCGGCATAAAACTAGAGATTGAAATTAGCACAGATACCGTTCCATAAGCCAAATATGTAATAGACAAGAGCTACTCCTTGCTCAACGAAGTGGACTCAACACCCCATATTAAACGCCTAAGAATATACCTGACTAGTAAGAATCTTAAAACCTATGGATTTATATGTCTCCGAAAGAGAATCAAGCCTGTGTACAGCGGCATAAACGCAGCAGTGATAGGATTGGTGAGGTTCGGTGAGCAAATGCAGACCCTTTGAAGTCATATTGCATGGAACCCATTCCATGGGTCACAACTCTCCATGTTTAAGGGATTCTTCCTTCAGCTAAAACATGCATGTGGAACCCAGAGTACGATCCACCGTGTGATCGGAAAACGTGTTCAAATGTGTCTCAGTTTTTGTACCCTGGTACTCGGGTGCAACATTCCAGACGCTTTACTAACACTATCGCCACTTGGAGAGTCAGTGCCTTTAACCTCCTGTTTGGCCCAGTTTGCAATTTCTGCGTAAGATGAACAGGAATAGGGAGAACCAATGAGAGACTAGGTGGAGGTGTCTGGACGGGCAAATTTAACTCTCATTTCCCACCAGGAAGAGGAATTAAACAAAGGCTCAGCATACGATGCTGGAACCACACTAAGGCCTGAAGCAATCCTGCGGTGTTGCGGCCAGCTCACAAGAAAGCGAGTTGAAGAAAGGAGCTCAGGGGCACTGTAATTCACAAACCTGCAGAGTTATAAATGACAGCTATCGTCCAAAAATATATTGAAGGAAGGCTGCCAAGAGGACTTGAAAGCGGGGCAGAATTGCAGGAAACCGATTTCAGGAGGTAGACTGGAATTGCATGTAAAGCATAGGAAAAGAGGCAGAACGTCCACAATGATGCACTTGGCCAAAAAGGGCGTATGCGTTTTTTCCTGAATATATTCAGGAAAAAACGCATACGCCCTTTTTGGCCAACCAAGCAAGCTTGCAAAGGAAATCTGCACTACAATGAAGTCTCACTGCCCCCCAGTCAAAAGGGCTATCTGAAAAAAGTGTAAAATCCAGAAAGGCAGGACAGGCCATGGAGAACTGGGAGCCTTGTTATGCTGATGGGCGGGATGTAAATTGCCAACAGCCACTCTGGAGAAGTGTATGTTGTTTCCTGAAACATCCAAAAAACAAAGCAACAGAGACTAGGGCACTTCCACATATGGTCCTATAGCTTAGGGAAATTAAAATCAAAAAGACACAGCCACCCCAAAGTTTGGGCCGGCTCTGTTTACAAGAACGTCATTTACGGTACAAGTTGAATATCACAGAAAGCAAAAAATGGATAAAGAAGTTGTGGTACTTACGTACAATGCAATATCACTCAGCAATGAAATCTATGTCATCAGGCCCGTAGCAGCATAATGAGTGAATTCAGGTACGATGATTCTAAGTGAAATAAGTCACACAGAAAAAGAAACATCATAAGATATCACTACTACACGGAATGTAAACTTGGCTACACAGGAACTGAATTACAAAACAGAACAGGGTCTCAAATGTAGAAACGCAACTTATGCTTGCTTAAGGGGAAAGGTGAGTTGGGGTGCTGCATAAAACGAGAGATTGAAATTAGCACAGATACCGTTCTGTAAGCCAAATATGTAATAGACAAGAGCTACTCCTTGCTCAACGAAGTGGACTCAACACCCCTTAATAAATGCCTAGGAATATATCTGACTAGAAAGAATCTTAAAACCTATGGATTTATATGTCTCCAAAAGAGAATCAATCGTGTGTACAGCGGCATAAACGCAGCAGTGATAGGATTGGTGAGGTTCGGTGAGCAAATGCAGACTCTTTGAAGTCATATTGTATGGTACCCATTCCATGGGTCTCAACTCTCCACGTTTAAGGGATTCTTCCTTCAGCTAAAACATGCATGTGGAACCCAGAGTATGATCCACCATGTGATCGGGAAACGTGTTCAAATGTGTCTCAGTTTTCATTCCCTGGTACTCGGGTGAAACATTCCAGAGGCTTTACTAACACTCTCCCCACTTGGAGAGTCAGTGCCTTTAACCTCCTGTTTGGCCCAGTTTGCAATTTCTGCGTAAGATGAAGAGGAAGAGGGAGAACCAATGAGAGACTAGCTGGAGCTGTTAGGACGGGCAAATTTAACTCTCATTTCCCACCAGGAAGAGGAATTAACCAAAGGCTCAGCATGCGATGCCAGAACCAAACTAGGCCCTGAAGCAATCCTGCGGTGTTGCGGCCAGCTCACAAGAAAGCGATTTGAAGAAAGGAGCTCAGGGGCACTGTAATTCACAATCCTGCAGAGTTATAAATGACAGCTATCGTCCAAAAATATATTGAAGGAAGGCTGCCAAGAGGACTTGAAAGCGGGGCAGAATTGCAGGAAACCAATTTCAGGAGGTAGACTGGAATTGCATGTAAAGCATAGGAAAAGAGGCAGAACGTCCACAATGATGCACTTGGCCAAAAAGGGCATATGCGTTTTTTCATGAATATATACAGGAAAAAACGCATACGCCCGTTTTGGCCAACCAAGCAAGCTTGCAAAGGAAATCTGCACTACAATGAAGTCTCACTGCACCCGGTCAAAAGGGCCATCTGAAAAAAGTGTAAAATCCAGAAAGGCAGGACAGGCCATGGAGAACTGGGAGCCTTGTTATGCTGATGGGCGGGATGTAAATTGCCAGCAGCCACTCTGGAGAAGTGTATTGTGTTTCCTGAAACATCTAAAACACAAAGCAACTGATCCTAGGGCACTTCTACTTATGGTCCTATAGCTTAGGGAAATTAAAATCAAAAACACACAGCCACCCCAAAGTTTGGGCCGGCTCTGTTTACAAGAACCTCGTTTACGGTACAAGTTGAATATCACAGAAAGCAAAAAATGGATAAAGAAGTTGTGGTACTTACGTACAATGCAATATCACTCAGCAATGAAATCTATGTCATCAGGCCCGTAGCAGCATAATGAGTGGATTCAGGTACGATGATTCTAAGTGAAATAAGTCACACAGAAAAAGAAACATCATAAGATATCACTAACACACGGAATGTAAACTTGGCTACACAGGAACTGAATTACAAAACAGAAAAGTGTCTCAAATGTAGAAAACCAACTTATGCTTGCTTAAGGGGAAAGGTGAGTTGGGGTGCGGCATAAAACCAGAGATTGAAATTAGCACAGACACCGTTCCATAAGCCAAATATGTAATAGACAAGAGCTACTCCTTGCTCAACGAAGTGGACTCAACACCCCATATTAAGCGCCTAAGAATATACCTGACTAGTAAGAATCTTAAAACCTATGGATTTATATGTCTCTGAAAGAGAATGAAGTGCGTGTACAGAGGCATAAACGCAGCAGTGATAGGATTGGTGAGGTTCGGTGAGCAAATGCAGACTCTTTGAAGTCATATTGCATGGTACCCATTTCATGGGTCTCAACTCTCCAGGTTTAAGGGATTCTTCCTTCAGCTAAAACATGCATGTGGAACCCAGAGTATGATCCACCGTGTGATCGGGAAACGTATTCAAATGTGTCTCACTTTTCGTCCCCTGGTACTCGGGTGCAACATTCCAGACGCTTTACTAACACTCTCCCCACTTGGAGAGTCAGTGCCTTTAACCTCCTGTTTGGCCCAGGTTGCAATTTCTGCGTAAGATGAACAGGAAGAGGGAGAACCAATGAGAGACTAGCTGGAGGTGTCTGGATGGACAAATTTAACTCTCATTTCCCACCAGGAAGAGGAATTAACCAAAGGCTCAGCATGCGATGCCGGAACCAAACTGGGCCCTGAAGCAATCCTGCGGTGTTGCGGCCAGCTCACAAGAAAGCGAGTTGAAGAAAGGAGCTCAGGGGCACTGTAATTCACAAACCTGCAGAGTTATAAATGACAGCTATCTTCCAAAAATATATTGAAGTAAGGCTGCCAAGAGGACTTGAAAGCGGGGCAGAATTGCAGGAAACCGATTTCAGGAGGTAGACTGGAATTGCATGTAAAGCATAGGAAAAGAGGCAGAACGTCCACAATGATGCACTTGGCCAAAAAGAGCGTATGCGTTTTTTCATGCATATATTCAGGAAAAAACGCATACGCCCTTTTTGGCCAACCAAGCAAGCTTGCAAAGGAAATCTGCACTACAATGAAGTCTCACTGCCCCCCGGTTAAAAGGGCCATCTGAAAAAAGTGTAAAATCCAGAAAGGCAGGACAGGCCATGGAGAACTAGGAGCCTTGTTATGCTGATGGGCGGGATGTAAATTGCAAACAGCCACTCTGGAGAAGTGTATGGTGTTTCCTGAAACATCTAAAACACAAAGCAACAGAGCCTAGGGCACTTCCACTTATGGTCCTATAGCTTAGGGAAATTAAAATCAAAAAGACACAGCCACCCCAAAGTTTCGGCCGGATCTATTTACAAGAACCTCATTTACGGTACAAGTTCAATATCACAGAAAGCGAAAAATGGATAAAGAAGTTGTGGTACTTACGTACAATGCAATATCACTCAGCAATGAAATCTATGTCATCAGGTCCGTAGCAGCATAATGAGTGGATTCAGGTACGATGATTGTAAGTGAAATAAGTCACACAGAAAAAGAAACATCATAAGATATCACTAATACACGGAATGTAAACTTGGCTACACAGGAACTGAATTACAAAACAGAACAGGGTGTCAAATGTAGAAAACCAACTTATGCCATCTTAAGGGGAGAGGTGAGTTGGGGTGCTGCATAAAACCAGAGATTAAAATTAGCACAGATACCGTTCCATAAGCCAAATATGTAATAGACAAGAGCTACTCCTTGCTCAACGAAGTGGACTCAACACCCCATATTAAACGCCTAACAATATACCTGACTAGTAAGAATCTTAAAACCTATGGATTTATATGTCTCCGAAAGAGAATCAAGTGTGTGTACAGCGGCATAAACGCAGCAGTGATAGGATTGGTGAGGTTCGGTGAGCAAATGCAGACCCTTTGAAGTCATATTGCATGGTACCCATTCCATGGGTCTCAACTCACCAGGTTTAAGGGATTCTTCCTTCATCTAAAACATGCATGTGGAACCCAGAGTACGATCCACCGTGTGATCGGAAAACGTGTTCAAATGTGTCTCAGTTTTCGTCCCCTGGTACTCGGGTGCAACATTCCAGACGCTTTACTAACACTCTCCCCACTTGGAGAGTCGGTGCCTTTAACCTCCTGTTTGGCCCAGTTTGCAATTTCTGTGGAAAATGAACAGGAATAGGGAGAACCAATGAGAGACTAGGTGGACGTGTCTGGACGGGCAAATTTAACTCTCATTTCCCACCAGGAAGAGGAATTAACCAAAGGCTCAACATGCCATGCCGGAACCACACTAGGGCCCGAAGCAATCCTGCGGTGTTGCGGCCAGCTCACAAGAAAGCGAGTTGAAGAAAGGAGCTCAGGGGCACTGTAATTCACAAACCTGCAGAGTTATAAATGACAGCTATCTTCCAAAAATATATTGAAGTAAGGCTGCCAAGAGGAGTTGAAAGTGGGGCAGAATTGCAGGAAACCGATTTCAGGAGGTAGACTGGAATTGCATGTAAAGCATAGGAAAAGAGGCAGAACGTCCACAATGATGCACTTGGCCAAAAAGGGCGTATGCGTTTTTTCCTGAATATATTCAGGAAAAAACGCATACGCCCTTTTTGGCCAACCAAGCAAGCTTGCAAAGGAAATCTGCACTACAATGAAGTCTCACTGCCCCCCGGTCAAAAGGGCCATCTGAAAAAAGTGTAAAACCTAGAAAGGCAGGACAGGCCATGGAGAACTGGGAGCCTTGTTATGCTGATGGGTGGGATGTAAATTGCCAGCAGCCACTCTGGAGAAGTGTATGGTGTTTCCTGAAACATCCAAAAAACAAAGCAACAGAGCCTAGGGCACTTCCACTTATGGTCCTATAGCTTAGGGAAATTAAAATCAAAAAGACACAGCCACCCCAAAGTTTGGGACGGCTCTGTTTACAAGAACCTCGTTTACGGTACAAGTTGAATATCACAGAAAGCGAAAAATGGATAAAGAAGTTGTGGTACTTACGTACAATGCAATATCACTCAGCAATGAACTCTATGTCATCAGGCCCGTAGCAGCATAATGAGTGGATTCAGGTACGATGATTCTAAGTGAAATAAGTCACACAGAAAAAGAAACATCATAAGATATCACTACTACACGGAATGTAAACTTGGCTACACAGGAACTGAATTACAAAACAGAACAGGGTGTCAAATGTAGAAAACCAACTTATGCTTGCTTAAGGGGAAAGGTGAGTTGGGGTGCTTCATAAAACCAGAGATTGAAATTAGCACAGATATCGTTCCATAAGCCAAATATGTAATAGACAAGAGCTACTCCTTGCTCAACGAAGTGGACTCAACACCCCATATTAAACGCCTAAGAATATACCTGACTAGTAAGAATCTTAAAACCTATGGATTTATATGTCTCCGAAAGAGGATCAAGCGTGTGTACAGCGGCATAAACGCAGCAGTGATAGGATTGGTGAGGTTCGGTGAGCAAATGCAGACCCTTTGAAGTCATATTGCATGGTACCCATTCCATGGGTCTCAACTCTCCATGTTTAAGGGATTTTTCCTTCAGCTAAAACATGCATGTGGAACCCAGAGTATGATCCACCGTGTGATTGGAAAACGTGTTCAAATGTGTCTCAGTTTTCGTCCCCTGGTACTCGGGTGCAACATTCCAGACGCTTTACTAACACTCTCCCCACTTGGAGAGTCGGTGCCTTTAACCTCCTGTTTGGCCCAGTTTGCAATTTCTGTGGAAAATGAACAGGAATAGGGAGAACCAATGAGAGACTAGGTGGAGGTGTCTGGACGGGCAAATTTAACTCTCATTTCCCACCAGGAAGAGGAATTAACCAAAGGCTCAACATGCCATGCCGGAACCAAACTAGGGCCTGAAGCAATCCTGCGGTGTTGCGGCCAGCTCACAAGAAAGCGAGTTGAAGAAAGGAGCTCAGGGGCACTGTAATTCACAAACCTGCAGAGTTATAAATGACAGCTATCTTCCAAAAATATATTGAAGTAAGGCAGCCAAGAATAGTTGAAAGCGGGGCAGAATTGCAGGAAACCGATTTCAGGAGGTAGACTGGAATTGCATGTAAAGCATAGGAAAAGAGGCAGAACGTCCACAATGATGCACTTGGCCAAAAAGGGCGTATGCGTTTTTTCCTGAATATATTCAGGAAAAAACGCATACGCCCTTTTTGGCCAACCAAGCAAGCTTGCAAAGGAAATCTGCACTACAATGAAGTCTCACTGCCCCCCGGTCAAAAGGGCCATCTGAAAAAAGTGTAAAACCCAGAAAGGCAGGACAGGCCATGGAGAACTGGGAGCCTTGTTATGCTGATGGGCGGGATGTAAATTGCCAGCAGCCACTCTGGAGAAGTGTATGGTGTTTCCTGAAACATCCAAAAAACAAAGCAACAGAGCCTAGGGCACTTCAACTTATGGTCCTATAGCTTAGGGAAATTAAAATCAAAAAGACACAGCCACCCAAAAGCTTCGGCCGGCTTTGTTTACAAGAACCTCGTTTACGGTACAAGTTGAATATCACAGAAAGCGAAAAATGGATAAAGAAGTTGTGGTACTTACGTACAATGCAATATCACTCAGCAATGAAATCTATGTCATCAGGCCCGTAGCAGCATAATGAGTGGATTCAGGTACGATGATTCTAACTGAAATAAGTCACAAAGAAAAAGAAACATCATAAGATATCACTACTACACGGAATGTAAACTTGGCTACACAGGAACTGAATTACAAAACAGAACAGGGTCTCAAATGTAGAAAACCAACTTATGCTTGCTTAAGGGGAAAGGTGACTTGGGGTGCGGCATAAAACTAGAGATTGAAATTAGCACAGATACCGTTCCATAAGCCAAATATGTAATAGACAAGAGCTACTCCTTGCTCAACGAAGCGGACTCAACACCCCATATTAAACGCCTAAGAATATACCTGACTAGTAAGAATCTTAAAACCTATGGATTTATATGTCTCCGAAAGAGAATCAAGCGTGTGTACAGCGGCATAAACGCAGCAGTGATAGGATTGGTGAGGTTCGGTGAGCAAATGCAGACCCTTTGAAGTCATATTGCATGGAACCCATTCCATGGGTCACAACTCTCCATGTTTAAGGGATTCTTCCTTCAGCTAAAACATGCATGTGGAACCCAGAGTACGATCCACCGTGTGATCGGAAAACGTGTTCAAATGTGTCTCAGTTTTTGTACCCTGGTACTCGGGTGCAACATTCCAGACGCTTTACTAACACTATCGCCACTTGGAGAGTCAGTGCCTTTAACCTCCTGTTTGGCCCAGTTTGCAATTTCTGCGTAAGATGAACAGGAATAGGGAGAACCAATGAGAGACTAGGTGGAGGTGTCTGGACGGGCAAATTTAACTCTCATTTCCCACCAGGAAGAGGAATTAACCAAAGGCTCAGCATACGATGCTGGAACCACACTAAGGCCTGAAGCAATCCTGCGGTGTTGCGGCCAGCTCACAAGAAAGCGAGTTGAAGAAAGGAGCTCAGGGGCACTGTAATTCACAAACCTGCAGAGTTATAAATGACAGCTATCGTCCAAAAATATATTGAAGGAAGGCTGCCAAGAGGACTTGAAAGCGGGGCAGAATTGCAGGAAACCGATTTCAGGAGGTAGACTGGAATTGCATGTAAAGCATAGGAAAAGAGGCAGAACGTCCACAATGATGCACTTGGCCAAAAAGGGGATATGCGTTTTTTCCTGAATATATTCAGGAAAAAACGCATACGCCCTTTTTGGCCAACCAAGCAAGCTTGCCAAGGAAATCTGCACTACAATGAAGTCTCACTGCCCCCCAGTCAAAAGGGCTATCTGAAAAAAGTGTAAAATCCAGAAAGGCAGGACAGGCCATGGAGAACTGGGAGCCTTGTTATGCTGATGGGCGGGATGTAAATTGCCAACAGCCACTCTGGAGAAGTGTATGTTGTTTCCTGAAACATCCAAAAAACAAAGCAACAGAGACTAGGGCACTTCCACATATGGTCCTATAGCTTAGGGAAATTAAAATCAAAAAGACACAGCCACCCCAAAGTTTGGGCCGGCTCTGTTTACAAGAACGTCATTTACGGTACAAGTTGAATATCACAGAAAGCAAAAAATGGATAAAGAAGTTGTGGTACTTACGTACAATGCAATATCACTCAGCAATGAAATCTATGTCATTAGGCCGGTAGCAGCATAATGAGTGAATTCAGGTACGATGATTCTAAGTGAAATAAGTCACACAGAAAAAGAAACATCATAAGATATCACTACTACACGGAATGTAAACTTGGCTACACAGGAACTGAATTACAAAACAGAACAGGGTCTCGAATGTAGAAACGCAACTTATGCTTGCTTAAGGGGAAAGGTGAGTTGGGGTGCTGCATAAAACGAGCGATTGAAATTAGCACAGATACCGTTCTGTAAGCCAAATATGTAATAGACAAGAGCTACTCCTTGCTCAACGAAGTGGACTCAACACCCCATAATAAATGCCTAGGAATATATCTGACTAGAAAGAATCTTAAAACCTATGGATTTATATGTCTCCAAAAGAGAATCAATCGTGTGTACAGCGGCATAAACGCAGCAGTGATAGGATTGGTGAGGTTCGGTGAGCAAATGCAGACTCTTTGAAGTCATATTGTATGGTACCCATTCCATGGGTCTCAACTCTCCACGTTTAAGGGATTCTTCCTTCAGCTAAAACATGCATGTGGAACCCAGAGTATGATCCACCATGTGATCGGGAAACGTGTTCAAATGTGTCTCAGTTTTCATTCCCTGGTACTCGGGTGAAACATTCCAGAGGCTTTACTAACACTCTCCCCACTTGGAGAGTCAGTGCCTTTAACCTCCTGTTTGGCCCAGTTTGCAATTTCTGCGTAAGATGAAGAGGAAGAGGGAGAACCAATGAGAGACTAGCTGGAGCTGTTAGGACGGGCAAATTTAACTCTCATTTCCCACCAGGAAGAGGAATTAACCAAAGGCTCAGCATGCGATGCCAGAACCAAACTAGGCCCTGAAGCAATCCTGCGGTGTTGCGGCCAGCTCACAAGAAAGCGATTTGAAGAAAGGAGCTCAGGGACACTGTAATTCACAATCCTGCAGAGTTATAAATGACAGCTATCGTCCAAAAATATATTGAAGGAAGGCTGCCAAGAGGACTTGAAAGCGGGGCAGAATTGCAGGAAACCAATTTCAGGAGGTAGACTGGAATTGCATGTAAAGCATAGGAAAAGAGGCAGAACGTCCACAATGATGCACTTGGCCAAAAAGGGCATATGCGTTTTTTCGTGAATATATACAGGAAAAAACGCATACGCCCGTTTTGGCCAACCAAGCAAGCTTGCAAAGGAAATCTGCACTACAATGAAGTCTCACTGCACCCGGTCAAAAGGGCCATCTGAAAAAAGTGTAAAATCCAGAAAGGCAGGACAGGCCATGGAGAACTGGGAGCCTTGTTATGCTGATGGGCGGGATGTAAATTGCCAACACCCACTCTGGAGAAGTGTATTGTGTTTCCTGAAACATCTAAAACACAAAGCAACTGATCCTAGGGCACTTCTACTTATGGTCCTATAGCTTAGGGAAATTAAAATCAAAAACACACAGCCACCCCAAAGTTTGGGCCGGCTCTGTTTACAAGAACCTCGTTTACGGTACAAGTTGAATATCACAGAAAGCAAAAATGGATAAAGAAGTTGTGGTACTTACGTACAATGCAATATCACTCAGCAATGAAATCTATGTCATCAGGCCCGTAGCAGCATAATGAGTGGATTCAGGTACGATGATTCTAAGTGAAATAAGTCACACAGAAAAAGAAACATCATAAGATATCACTAACACACGGAATGTAAACTTGGCTACACAGGAACTGAATTACAAAACAGAAAAGTGTCTCAAATGTAGAAAACCAACTTATGCTTGCTTAAGGGGAAAGGTGAGTTGGGGTGCGGAATAAAACCAGAGATTGAAATTAGCACAGATACCGTTCCATAAGCCAAATATGTAATAGACAAGAGCTACTCCTTGCTCAACGAAGTGGACTCAACACCCCATATTAAGCGCCTAAGAATATACCTGACTAGTAAGAATCTTAAAACCTATGGATTTATATGTCTCTGAAAGAGAATGAAGTGCGTGTACAGAGGCATAAACGCAGCAGTGATAGGATTGGTGAGGTTCGGTGAGCAAATGCAGACTCTTTGAAGTCATATTGCATGGTACCCATTCCATGGGTCTCAACTCTCCAGGTTTAAGGGATTCTTCCTTCAGCTAAAACATGCATGTGGAACCCAGAGTATGATCCACCGTGTGATCGGGAAACGTGTTCAAATGTGTCTCAATTTTCGTCCCCTGGTACTCGGGTGCAACATTCCAGACGCTTTACTAACACTCTCCCCACTTGGAGAGTCAGTGCCTTTAACCTCCTGTTTGGCCCAGGTTGCAATTTCTGCGTACGATGAACAGGAAGAGGGAGAACCAATGAGAGACTAGCTGGAGGTGTCTGGACGGACAAATTTAACTCTCATTTCCCACCAGGAAGAGGAATTAACCAAAGGCTCAGCATGCGATGCCGGAACCAAACTGGACCCTGAAGCAATCCTGCGGTGTTGCGGCCAGCTAACAAGAAAGCGAGTTGAAGAAAGGAGCTCAGGGGCACTGTAATTCACAAACCTGCAGAGTTATAAATGACAGCTATCTTCCAAAAATATATTGAAGTAAGGCTGCCAAGAGGACTTGAAAGCGGGGCAGAATTGCAGGAAACCGATTTCAGGAGGTAGACTGGAATTGCATGTAAAGCATAGGAAAAGAGGCAGAACGTCCACAATGATGCACTTGGCCAAAAAGGGCGTATGCGTTTTTTCCTGAATATATTCAGGAAAAAACGCATACGCCCTTTTTGGCCAACCAAGCAAGCTTGCAAAGGAAATCTGCACTACAATGAAGTCTCACTGCCCCCTGGTTAAAAGGGCCATCTGAAAAAAGTGTAAAATCCAGAAAGGCAGGACAGGCCATGGAGAACTAGGAGCCTTGTTATGCTGACGGGCGGGATGTAAATTGCAAACAGCCACTCTGGAGAAGTGTATGGTGTTTCCTGAAACATCTAAAACACAAAGCAACAGAGCCTAGGGCACTTCCACTTATGGTCCTATAGCTTAGGGAAATTAAAATCAAAAAGACACAGCCACCCCAAAGTTTCGGCCGGATCTATTTACAAGAACCTCGTTTACGGTACAAGTTCAATATCACAGAAAGCGAAAAATGGATAAAGAAGTTGTGGTACTTACGTACAATGCAATATCACTCAGCAATGAAATCTATGTCATCAGGTCCGTAGCAGCATAATGAGTGGATTCAGGTACGATGATTGTAAGTGAAATAAGTCACACAGAAAAAGAAACATCATAAGATATCACTAATACACGGAATGTAAACTTGGCTACACAGGAACTGAATTACAAAACAGAACAGGGTGTCAAATGTAGAAAACCAACTTATGCTTGCTTAAGGGGAAAGGTGAGTTGGGGTGCTTCATAAAACCAGAGATTGAAATTAGCACAGATACCGTTCCATAAGCCAAATATGTAATAGACAAGAGCTACTCCTTGCTCAACGAAGTGGACTCAACACCCCATATTAAACGCCTAAGAATATACCTGACTAGTAAGAATCTTAAAACCTATGGATTTATATGTCTCCGAAAGAGGATCAAGCGTGTGTACAGCGGCATAAACGCAGCAGTGATAGGATTGGTGAGGTTCGGTGAGCAAATGCAGACCCTTTGAAGTCATATTGCATTGTACCCATTCCATGGGTCTCAACTCTCCATGTTTAAGGGATTCTTCCTTCAGCTAAAACATGCATGTGGAACCCAGAGTATGATCCACCGTGTGATCGGAAAACGTGTTCAAATGTGTCTCAGTTTCGTCCCCTGGTACTCGGGTGCAACATTCCAGACGCTTTACTAACACTCTCCCCACTTGGAGAGTCGGTGCCTTTAACCTCCTGTTTGGCCCAGTTTGCAATTTCTGTGGAAAATGAACAGGAATAGGGAGAACCAATGAGAGACTAGGTGGAGGTGTCTGGACGGGCAAATTTAACTCTCATTTCCCACCAGGAAGAGGAATTAACCAAAGGCTCAACATGCCATGCCGGAACCAAACTAGGGCCTGAAGCAATCCTGCGGTGTTGCGGCCAGCTCACAAGAAAGCGAGTTGAAGAAAGGAGCTCAGGGGTACTGTAATTCACAAACCTGCAGAGTTATAAATGACAGCTATCTTCCAAAAATATATTGAAGTAAGGCAGCCAAGAATAGTTGAAAGCGGGGCAGAATTGCAGGAAACCGATTTCAGGAGGTAGACTGGAATTGCATGTAAAGCATAGGAAAAGAGGCAGAACGTCCACAATGATGCACTTGGCCAAAAAGGGCGTATGCGTTTTTTCCTGAATATATTCAGGAAAAAACGCATACGCCCTTTTTGGCCAACCAAGCAAGCTTGCAAAGGAAATCTGCACTACAATGAAGTCTCACTGCCCCCCGGTCAAAAGGGCCATCTGAAAAAAGTGTAAAACCCAGAAAGGCAGGACAGGCCATGGAGAACTGGGAGCCTTGTTATGCTGATGGGCGGGATGTAAATTGCCAGCAGCCACTCTGGAGAAGTGTATGGTGTTTCCTGAAACATCCAAAAAACAAAGCAACAGAGCCTAGGGCACTTCCACTTATGGTCCTATAGCTTAGGGAAATTAAAATCAAAAAGACACAGCCACCCCAAAGTTTGGGCCGGCTCTGTTTACAAGAACCTCGTTTACGGTACAAGTTGAATATCACAGAAAGCGAAAAATGGATAAAGAAGTTGTGGTACTTACGTACAATGCAATATCACTCAGCAATGAAATCTATGTCATCAGGCCCGTAGAAGCATAATGAGTGGATTCAGGTACGATGATTCTAAGTGAAATAAGTCACACAGAAAAAGAAACATCATAAGATATCACTACTACACGGAATGTAAACTTGGCTACACAGGAACTGAATTACAAAACAGAACAGGGTCTCAAATGTAGAAAACCAACTTATGCTTGCTTAAGTGGAAAGGTGAGTTGGGGTGCTTCATAAAACCAGAGATTGAAATTAGCACAGATACCGTTCCATAAGCCAAATATGTAATAGACAAGAGCTACTCCTTGCTCAACGAAGTGGACTCAACACCCCATATTAAACGCCTAAGAATATACCTGACTAGTAAGAATCTTAAAACCTATGGATTTATATGTCTCCGAAAGAGGATCAAGCGTGTGTACAGCGGCATAAACGCAGCAGTGATAGGATTGGTGAGGTTCGGTGAGCAAATGCAGACCCTTTGAAGTCATATTGCATGGTACCCATTCCATGGGTCTCAACTCTCCATGTTTAAGGGATTCTTCCTTCAGCTAAAACATGCATGTGGAACCCAGAGTATGATCCACCGTGTGATCGGAAAACGTGTTCAAATGTGTCTCAGTTTTCGTCCCCTGGTACTCGGGTGCAACATTCCAGACGCTTTACTAACACTCTCCCCACTTGGAGAGTCGGTGCCTTTAACCTCCTGTTTGGCCCAGTTTGCAATTTCTGTGGAAAATGAACAGGAATAGGGAGAACCAATGAGAGACTAGGTGGAGGTGTCTGGACGGGCAAATTTAACTCTCATTTCCCACCAGGAAGAGGAATTAACCAAAGGCTCAACATGCCATGCCGGAACCAAACTAGGGCCTGAAGCAATCCTGCGGTGTTGCGGCCAGCTCACAAGAAAGCGAGTTGAAGAAAGGAGCTCAGGGGCACTGTAATTCACAAACCTGCAGAGTTATAAATCACAGCTATCTTCCAAAAATATATTGAAGTAAGGCAGCCAAGAATAGTTGAAAGCGGGGCAGAATTGCAGGAAACTGATTTCAGGAGGTAGACTGGAATTGCATGTAAAGCATAGGAAAAGAGGCAGAACGTCCACAATGATGCACTTGGCCAAAAAGGGCGTATGCGTTTTTTCCTGAATATATTCAGGAAAAAACGCATACGCCCTTTTTGGCCAACCAAGCAAGCTTGCAAAGGAAATCTGCACTACAATGAAGTCTCACTGCCCCCCTGTCAAAAGGGCCATCTGAAAAAAGTGTAAAACCCAGAAAGGCAGGACAGGCCATGGAGAACTGGGAGCCTTGTTATGCTGATGGGCGGGATGTAAATTGCCAGCAGCCACTCTGGAGAAGTGTATGGTGTTTCCTGAAACATCCAAAAAACAAAGCAACAGAGCCTAGGGCACTTCCACTTATGGTCCTATAGCTTAGGGAAATTAAAATCAAAAAGACACAGCCACCCCAAAGTTTGGGACGGCTCTGTTTACAAGAACCTCGTTTACGGTACAAGTTGAATATCACAGAAAGCGAAAAATGGATAAAGAAGTTGTGGTACTTACGTACAATGCAATATCACTCAGCAATGAAATCTATGTCATCAGGCCCGTAGAAGCATAATGAGTGGATTCAGGTACGATGATTCTAAGTGAAATAAGTCACACAGAAAAAGAAACATCATAAGATATCACTACTACACGGAATGTAAACTTGGCTACACAGGAACTGAATTACAAAACAGAACAGGGTGTCAAATGTAGAAAACCAACTTATGCTTGCTTAAGTGGAAAGGTGAGTTGGGGTGCTTCATAAAACCAGAGATTGAAATTAGCACAGATACCGTTCCATAAGCCAAATATGTAATAGACAAGAGCTACTCCTTGCTCAACGAAGTGGACTCAACACCCCATATTAAACGCCTAAGAATATACCTGACTAGTAAGAATCTTAAAACCTATGGATTTATATGTCTCCGAAAGAGGATCAAGCGTGTGTACAGCGGCATAAACGCAGCAGTGATAGGATTGGTGAGGTTCGGTGAGCAAGTGCAGACCCTTTGAAGTCATATTGCATGGTACCCATTCCATGGGTCTCAACTCTCCATGTTTAAGGGATTCTTCCTTCAGCTAAAACATGCATGTGGAACCCAGAGTATGATCCACCGTGTGATCGGAAAACGTGTTCAAATGTGTCTCAGTTTTCGTCCCCTGGTACTCGGGTGCAACATTCCAGACGCTTTACTAACACTCTCCCCACTTGGAGAGTCGGTGCCTTTAACCTCCTGTTTGGCCCAGTTTGCAATTTCTGTGGAAAATGAACAGGAATAGGGAGAACCAATGAGAGACTAGGTGGAGGTGTCTGGACGGGCAAATTTAACTCTCATTTCCCACCAGGAAGAGGAATTAACCAAAGGCTCAACATGCCATGCCGGAACCAAACTAGGGCCTGAAGCAATCCTGCGGTGTTGCGGCCAGCTCACAAGAAAGCGAGTTGAAGAAAGGAGCTCAGGGGCACTGTCATTCACAAACCTGCAGAGTTATAAATGACAGCTATCTTCCAAAAATATATTGAAGTAAGGCAGCCAAGAATAGTTGAAAGCGGGGCAGAATTGCAGGAAACCGATTTCAGGAGGTAGACTGGAATTGCATGTAAAGCATAGGAAAAGAGGCAGAACGTCCACAATGATGCACTTGGCCAAAAAGGGCGTATGCGTTTTTTCCTGAATATATTCAGGAAAAAACGCATACGCCCTTTTTGGCCAACCAAGCAAGCTTGCAAAGGAAATCTGCACTACAATGAAGTCTCACTGCCCCCCGGTCAAAAGGGCCATCTGAAAAAAGTGTAAAACCCAGAAAGGCAGGACAGGCCATGGAGAACTGGGAGCCTTGTTATGCTGATGGGCGGGATGTAAATTGCCAGCAGCCACTCTGGAGAAGTGTATGGTGTTTCCTGAAACATCCAAAAAACAAAGCAACAGAGCCTAGGGCACTTCCACTTATGGTCCTATAGCTTAGGGAAATTAAAATAAAAAAGACACAGCCACCCCAAAGTTTGGGCCGGCTCTGTTTACAAGAACCTCGTTTACGGTAAAAGTTGAATATCACAGAAAGCGAAAAATGGATAAAGAAGTTGTGGTACTTACGTACAATGCAATATCACTCAGCAATGAAATCTATGTCATCAGGCCCGTAGAAGCATAATGAGTGGATTGAGGTACGATGATTCTAAGTGAAATAAGTCACACAGAAAAAGAAACATCATAAGATATCACTACTACACGGAATGTAAACTTGGCTACACAGGAACTGAATTACAAAACAGAACAGAGTGTCAAATGTAGAAAACCAACTTATGCTTGCTTAAGTGTAAAGGTGAGTTGGGGTGCTTCATAAAACCAGAGATTGAAATTAGCACAGATACCGTTCCATAAGCCAAATATGTAATAGACAAGAGCTACTCCTTGCTCAACGAAGTGGACTCAACACCCCATATTAAACGCCTAAGAATATACCTGACTAGTAAGAATCTTAAAACCTATGGATTTATATGTCTCCGAAAGAGGATCAAGCGTGTGTACAGCGGCATAAACGCAGCAGTGATAGGATTGGTGAGGTTCGGTGAGCAAATGCAGACCCTTTGAAGTCATATTGCATGGTACCCATTCCATGGGTCTCAACTCTCCATGTTTAAGGGATTCTTCCTTCAGCTAAAACATGCATGTGGAACCCAGAGTATGATCCACCGTGTGATCGGAAAACGTGTTCAAATGTGTCTCAGTTTTCGTCCCCTGGTACTCGGGTGCAACATTCCAGACGCTTTACTAACACTCTCCCCACTTGGAGAGTCGGTGCCTTTAACCTCCTGTTTGGCCCAGTTTGCAATTTCTGTGGAAAATGAACAGGAATAGGGAGAACCAATGAGAGACTAGGTGGAGGTGTCTGGACGGGCAAATTTAACTCTCATTTCCCACCAGGAAGAGGAATTAACCAAAGGCTCAACATGCCATGCCGGAACCAAACTAGGGCCTGAAGCAATCCTGCGGTGTTGCGGCCAGCTCACAAGAAAGCGAGTTGAAGAAAGGAGCTCAGGGGCACTGTAATTCACAAACCTGCAGAGTTATAAATGACAGCTATCTTCCAAAAATATATTGAAGTAAGGCAGCCAAGAATAGTTGAAAGCGGGGCAGAATTGCAGGAAACCGATTTCAGGAGGTAGACTGGAATTGCATGTAAAGCATAGGAAAAGAGGCAGAACGTCCACAATGATGCACTTGGCCAAAAAGAGCGTATGCGTTTTTTCCTGAATATATTCAGGAAAAAACGCATACGCCCTTTTGGGCCAACCAAGCAAGCTTGCAAAGGAAATCTGCACTACAATGAAGTCTCACTGCCCCCCGGTCAAAAGGGCCATCTGAAAAAAGTGTAAAACCCAGAAAGGCAGGACAGGCCATGGAGAACTGGGAGCCTTGTTATGCTGATGGGCGGGATGTAAATTGCCAGCAGCCACTCTGGAGAAGTGTATGGTGTTTCCTGAAACATCCAAAAAACAAAGCAACAGAGCCTAGGGCACTTCCACTTATGGTCCTATAGCTTAGGGAAATTAAAATCAAAAAGACACAGCCACCCCAAAGTTTGGGACGGCTCTGTTTACAAGAACCTCGTTTACGGTACAAGTTGAATATCACAGAAAGCGAAAAATGGATAAAGAAGTTGTGGTACTTACGTACAATGCAATATCACTCAGCAATGAAATCTATGTCATCAGACCCGTAGAAGCATAATGAGTGGATTCAGGTACGATGATTCTAAGTGAAATAAGTCACACAGAAAAAGAAACATCATAAGGTATCACTAACACAGGGAATGTAAACTTGGCTACACAGGAACTGAATTACAAAACAGAACAGGGTGTCAAATGTAGAAAACCAACCTATGCTTGCTTAAGGGGAAAGGTGAGTTGGGGTGCTTCATAAAACCAGAGATTGAAATTAGCACAGATACCGTTCCATAAGCCAAATATGTAATAGACAAGAGCTACTCCTTGCTCAACGAAGTGGACTCAACACCCCATATTAAACGCCTAAGAATATACCTGACTAGTAAGAATCTTAAAACCTATGGATTTATATGTCTCCAAAAGAGGATCAAGCGTGTGTACAGCGGCATAAACGCAGCAGTGATAGGATTGGTGAGGTTCGGTGAGCAAATGCAGACCCTTTGAAGTCATATTGCATGGTACCCATTCCATGGGTCTCAACTCTCCATGTTTAAGGGATTCTTCCTTCAGCTAAAACATGCATGTGGAACCCAGAGTATGATCCACCATGTGATCGGAAAACGTGTTCAAATGTGTCTCAGTTTTCGTCCCCTGGTACTCGGGTGCAACATTCCAGACACTTTACTAACACTCTCCCCACTTGGAGAGTCGGTGCCTTTAACCTCCTGTTTGGCCCAGTTTGCAATTTCTGTGGAAAATGAACAGGAATAGGGAGAACCAATGAGAGACTAGGTGGAGGTGTCTGGACGGGCAAATTTAACTCTCATTTCCCACCAGGAAGAGGAATTAACCAAAGGCTCAACATGCCATGCCGGAACCAAACTAGGGCCTGAAGCAATCCTGCGGTGTTGCGGCCAGCTCACAAGAAAGCGAGTTGAAGAAAGGAGCTCAGGGGCACTGTAATTCACAAACCTGCAGAGTTATAAATGACAGCTATCTTCCAAAAATATATTGAAGTAAGGCAGCCAAGAATAGTTGAAAGCGGGGCAGAATTGCAGGAAACCGATTTCAGGAGGTAGACTGGAATTGCATGTAAAGCATAGGAAAAGAGGCAGAACGTCCACAATGATGCACTTGGCCAAAAAGGGCGTATGCGTTTTTTCCTGAATATATTCAGGAAAAAACGCATACGCCCTTTTTGGCCAACCAAGCAAGCTTGCAAAGGAAATCTGCACTACAATGAAGTCTCACTGCCCCCCGGTCAAAAGGGCCATCTGAAAAAAGTGTAAAACCCAGAAAGGCAGGACAGGCCATGGAGAACTGGGAGCCTTGTTATGCTGATGGGCGGGATGTAAATTGCCAGCAGCCACTCTGGAGAAGTGTATGGTGTTTCCTGAAACATCCAAAAAACAAAGCAACAGAGCATAGGGCACTTCCACTTATGGTCCTATAGCTTAGGGAAATTAAAATCAAAAAGACACAGCCACCCCAAAGTTTGGGCCGGCTCTGTTTACAAGAACCTCGTTTACGGTACAAGTTGAATATCACAGAAAGCGAAAAATGGATAAAGAAGTTGTGGTACTTACGTACAATGCAATATCACTCAGCAATGAAATCTATGTCATCAGGCCCGTAGAAGCATAATGAGTGGATTCAGGTACGATGATTCTAAGTGAAATAAGTCACACAGAAAAAGAAACATCATAAGATATCACTACTACATGGAATGTAAACTTGGCTACACAGGAACTGAATTACAAAACAGAACAGGGTGTCAAATGTAGAAAACCAACTTATGCTTGCTTAAGTGGAAAGGTGAGTTGGGGTGCTTCATAAAACCAGAGATTGAAATTAGCACAGATACCGTTCCATAAGCCAAATATGTAATAGACAAGAGCTACTCCTTGCTCAACGAAGTGGACTCAACACCCCATATTAAACGCCTAAGAATATACCTGACTAGTAAGAATCTTAAAACCTATGGATTTATATGTCTCCGAAAGAGGATCAAGCGTGTGTACAGCGGCATAAACGCAGCAGTGATAGGATTGGTGAGGTTCGGTGAGCAAATGCAGACCCTTTGAAGTCATATTGCATGGTACCCATTCCATGGGTCTCAACTCTCCATGTTTAAGGGATTCTTCCTTCAGCTAAAACATGCATGTGGAACCCAGAGTATGATCCACCGTGTGATCGGAAAACGTGTTCAAATGTGTCTCAGTTTTCGTCCCCTGGTACTCGGGTGCAACATTCCAGACGCTTTACTAACACTCTCCCCACTTGGAGAGTCGGTGCCTTTAACCTCCTGTTTGGCCCAGTTTGCAATTTCTTTGGAAAATGAACAGGAATAGGGAGAACCAATGAGAGACTAGGTGGAGGTGTCTGGACGGGCAAATTTAACTCTCATTTCCCACCAGGAAGAGGAATTAACCAAAGGCTCAACATGCCATGCCGGAACCAAACTAGGGCCTGAAGCAATCCTGCGGTGTTGCGGCCAGCTCACAAGAAAGCGAGTTGAAGAAAGGAGCTCAGGGGCACTGTAATTCACAAACCTGCAGAGTTATAAATGACAGCTATCTTCCAAAAATATATTGAAGTAAGGCAGCCAAGAATAGTTGAAAGCGGGGCAGAATTGCAGGAAACCGATTTCAGGAGGTAGACTGGAATTGCATGTAAAGCATAGGAAAAGAGGCAGAACGTCCACAATGATGCACTTGGCCAAAAAGGGCGTATGCGTTTTTTCCTGAATATATTCAGGAAAAAACGCATACGCCCTTTTTGGCCAACCAAGCAAGCTTGCAAAGGAAATCTGCACTACAATGAAGTCTCACTGCCCCCCGGTCAAAAGGGCCATCTGAAAAAAGTGTAAAACCCAGAAAGGCAGGACAGGCCATGGAGAACTGGGAGCCTTGTTATGCTGATGGGCGGGATGTAAATTGCCAGCAGCCACTCTGGAGAAGTGTATGGTGTTTCCTGAAACATCCAAAAAACAAAGCAACAGAGCCTAGGGCACTTCCACTTATGGTCCTATAGCTTAGGGAAATTAAAATCAAAAAGACACAGCCACCCCAAAGTTTGGGACGGCTCTGTTTACAAGAACCTCGTTTACGGTACAAGTTGAATATCACAGAAAGCGAAAAATGGATAAAGAAGTTGTGGTACTTACGTACAATGCAATATCACTCAGCAATGAAATCTATGTCATCAGGCCCGTAGAAGCATAATGAGTGGATTCAGGTACGATGATTCTAAGTGAAATAAGTCACACAGAAAAAGAAACATCATAAGATATCACTACTACACGGAATGTAAACTTGGCTACACAGGAACTGAATTACAAAACAGAACAGGGTGTCAAATGTAGAAAACCAACTTATGCTTGCTTAAGTGGAAAGGTGAGTTGGGGTGCTTCATAAAACCAGAGATTGAAATTAGCACAGATACCGTTCCATAAGCCAAATATGTAATAGACAAGAGCTACTCCTTGCTCAACGAAGTGGACTCAACACCCCATATTAAACGCCTAAGAATATACCTGACTAGTAAGAATCTTAAAACCTATGGATTTATATGTCTCCGAAAGAGGATCAAGCGTGTGTACAGCGGCATAAACGCAGCAGTGATAGGATTGGTGAGGTTCGGTGAGCAAATGCAGACCCTTTGAAGTCATATTGCATGGTACCCATTCCATGGGTCTCAACTCTCCATGTTTAAGGGATTCTTCCTTCAGCTAAAACATGCATGTGGAACCCAGAGTATGATCCACCGTGTGATCGGAAAACGTGTTCAAATGTGTCTCAGTTTTCGTCCCCTGGTACTCGGGTGCAACATTCCAGACACTTTACTAACACTCTCCCCACTTGGAGAGTCGGTGCCTTTAACCTCCTGTTTGGCCCAGTTTGCAATTTCTGTGGAAAATGAACAGGAATAGGGAGAACCAATGAGAGACTAGGTGGAGGTGTCTGGACGGGCAAATTTAACTCTCATTTCCCACCAGGAAGAGGAATTAACCAAAGGCTCAACATGCCATGCCGGAACCAAACTAGGGCCTGAAGCAATCCTGCGGTGTTGCGGCCAGCTCACAAGAAAGCGAGTTGAAGAAAGGAGCTCAGGGGCACTGTAATTCACAAACCTGCAGAGTTATAAATGACAGCTATCTTCCAAAAATATATTGAAGTAAGGCAGCCAAGAATAGTTGAAAGCGGGGCAGAATTACAGGAAACCGATTTCAGGAGGTAGACTGGAATTGCATGTAAAGCATAGGAAAAGAGGCAGAACGTCCACAATGATGCACTTGGCCAAAAAGGGCGTATGCGTTTTTTCCTGAATATATTCAGGAAAAAACGCATACGCCCTTTTTGGCCAACCAAGCAAGCTTGCAAAGGAAATCTGCACTACAATGAAGTCTCACTGCCCCCCGGTCAAAAGGGCCATCTGAAAAAAGTGTAAAACCCAGAAAGGCAGGACAGGCCATGGAGAACTGGGAGCCTTGTTATGCTGATGGGCGGGATGTAAATTGCCAGCAGCCACTCTGGAGAAGTGTATGGTGTTTCCTGAAACATCCAAAAAACAAAGCAACAGAGCCTAGGGCACTTCAACTTATGGTCCTATAGCTTAGGGAAATTAAAATCAAAAAGACACAGCCACCCCAAAGTTTGGGACGGCTCTGTTTACAAGAACCTCGTTTACGGTACAAGTTGAATATCACAGAAAGCGAAAAATGGATAAAGAAGTTGTGGTACTTACGTACAATGCAATATCACTCAGCAATGAAATCTATGTCATCAGACCCGTAGAAGCATAATGAGTGGATTCAGGTACGATGATTCTAAGTGAAATAAGTCACACAGAAAAAGAAACATCATAAGATATCACTACTACACGGAATGTAAACTTGGCTACACAGGAACTGAATTACAAAACAGAACAGGGTGTCAAATGTAGAAAACCAACTTATGCTTGCTTAAGTGGAAAGGTGAGTTGGGGTGCTTCATAAAACCAGAGATTGAAATTAGCACAGATACCGTTCCATAAGCCAAATATGTAATAGACAAGAGCTACTCCTTGCTCAACGAAGTGGACTCAACATCCCATATTAAACGCCTAAGAATATACCTGACTAGTAAGAATCTTAAAACCTATGGATTTATATGTCTCCGAAAGAGGATCAAGCGTGTGTACAGCGGCATAAACGCAGCAGTGATAGGATTGGTGAGGTTCGGTGAGCAAATGCAGACCCTTTGAAGTCATATTGCATGGTACCCATTCCATGGGTCTCAACTCTCCATGTTTAAGGGATTCTTCCTTCAGCTAAAACATGCATGTGGAACCCAGAGTATGATCCACCATGTGATCGGAAAACGTGTTCAAATGTGTCTCAGTTTTCGTCCCCTGGTACTCGGGTGCAACATTCCAGACGCTTTACTAACACTCTCCCCACTTGGAGAGTCGGTGCCTTTAACCTCCTGTTTGGCCCAGTTTGCAATTTCTTTGGAAAATGAACAGGAATAGGGAGAACCAATGAGAGACTAGGTGGAGGTGTCTGGACGGGCAAATTTAACTCTCATTTCCCACCAGGAAGAGGAATTAACCAAAGGCTCAACATGCCATGCCGGAACCAAACTAGGGCCTGAAGCAATCCTGCGGTGTTGCGGCCAGCTCACAAGAAAGCGAGTTGAAGAAAGGAGCTCAGGGGCACTGTAATTCACAAACCTGCAGAGTTATAAATGACAGCTATCTTCCAAAAATATATTGAAGTAAGGCAGCCAAGAATAGTTGAAAGCGGGGCAGAATTGCAGGAAACCGATTTCAGGAGGTAGACTGGAATTGCATGTAAAGCATAGGAAAAGAGGCAGAACGTCCACAATGATGCACTTGGCCAAAAAGGGCGTATGCGTTTTTTCCTGAATATATTCAGGAAAAAACGCATACGCCCTTTTTGGCCAACCAAGCAAGCTTGCAAAGGAAATCTGCACTACAATGAAGTCTCACTGCCCCCCGGTCAAAAGGGCCATCTGAAAAAAGTGTAAAACCCAGAAAGGCAGGACAGGCCATGGAGAACTGGGAGCCTTGTTATGCTGATGGGCGGGATGTAAATTGCCAGCAGCCACTCTGGAGAAGTGTATGGTGTTTCCTGAAACATCCAAAAAACAAAGCAACAGAGCCTAGGGCACTTCCACTTATGGTCCTATAGCTTAGGGAAATTAAAATCAAAAAGACACAGCCACCCCAAAGTTTGGGACGGCTCTGTTTACAAGAACCTCGTTTACGGTACAAGTTGAATATCACAGAAAGCGAAAAATGGATAAAGAAGTTGTGGTACTTACGTACAATGCAATATCACTCAGCAATGAAATCTATGTCATCAGGCCCGTAGAAGCATAATGAGTGGATTCAGGTACGATGATTCTAAGTGAAATAAGTCACACAGAAAAAGAAACATCATAAGATATCACTACTACACGGAATGTAAACTTGGCTACACAGGAACTGAATTACAAAACAGAACAGGGTGTCAAATGTAGAAAACCAACTTATGCTTGCTTAAGTGGAAAGGTGAGTTGGGGTGCTTCATAAAACCAGAGATTGAAATTAGCACAGATACCGTTCCATAAGCCAAATATGTAATAGACAAGAGCTACTCCTTGCTCAACGAAGTGGACTCAACATCCCATATTAAACGCCTAAGAATATACCTGACTAGTAAGAATCTTAAAACCTATGGATTTATATGTCTCCGAAAGAGGATCAAGCGTGTGTACAGCGGCATAAACGCAGCAGTGATAGGATTGGTGAGGTTCGGTGAGCAAATGCAGACCCTTTGAAGTCATATTGCATGGTACCCATTCCATGGGTCTCAACTCTCCATGTTTAAGGGATTCTTCCTTCAGCTAAAACATGCATGTGGAACCCAGAGTATGATCCACCGTGTGATCGGAAAACGTGTTCAAATGTGTCTCAGTTTTCGTCCCCTGGTACTCGGGTGCAACATTCCAGACGCTTTACTAACACTCTCCCCACTTGGAGAGTCGGTGCCTTTAACCTCCTGTTTGGCCCAGTTTGCAATTTCTTTGGAAAATGAACAGGAATAGGGAGAACCAATGAGAGACTAGGTGGAGGTGTCTGGACGGGCAAATTTAACTCTCATTTCCCACCAGGAAGAGGAATTAACCAAAGGCTCAACATGCCATGCCGGAACCAAACTAGGGCCTGAAGCAATCCTGCGGTGTTGCGGCCAGCTCACAAGAAAGCGAGTTGAAGAAAGGAGCTCAGGGGCACTGTAATTCACAAACCTGCAGAGTTATAAATGACAGCTATCTTCCAAAAATATATTGAAGTAAGGCAGCCAAGAATAGTTGAAAGCGGGGCAGAATTGCAGGAAACCGATTTCAGGAGGTAGACTGGAATTGCATGTAAAGCATAGGAAAAGAGGCAGAACGTCCACAATGATGCACTTGGCCAAAAAGGGCGTATGCGTTTTTTCCTGAATATATTCAGGAAAAAACGCATACGCCCTTTTTGGCCAACCAAGCAAGCTTGCAAAGGAAATCTGCACTACAATGAAGTCTCACTGCCCCCCGGTCAAAAGGGCCATCTGAAAAAAGTGTAAAACCCAGAAAGGCAGGACAGGCCATGGAGAACTGGGAGCCTTGTTATGCTGATGGGCGGGATGTAAATTGCCAGCAGCCACTCTGGAGAAGTGTATGGTGTTTCCTGAAACATCCAAAAAACAAAGCAACAGAGCCTAGGGCACTTCCACTTATGGTCCTATAGCTTAGGGAAATTAAAATCAAAAAGACACAGCCACCCCAAAGTTTGGGCCGGCTCTGTTTACAAGAACCTCGTTTACGGTAAAAGTTGAATATCACAGAAAGCGAAAAATGGATAAAGAAGTTGTGGTACTTACGTACAATGCAATATCACTCAGCAATGAAATCTATGTCATCAGGCCCGTAGAAGCATAATGAGTGGATTCAGGTACGATGATTCTAAGTGAAATAAGTCACACAGAAAAAGAAACATCATAAGATATCACTACTACACGGAATGTAAACTTGGCTACACAGGAACTGAATTACAAAACAGAACAGGGTGTCAAATGTAGAAAACCAACCTATGCTTGCTTAAGGGGAAAGGTGAGTTGGGGTGCTTCATAAAACCAGAGATTGAAATTAGCACAGATACCGTTCCATAAGCCAAATATGTAATAGACAAGAGCTACTCCTTGCTCAACGAAGTGGACTCAACACCCCATATTAAACGCCTAAGAATATACCTGACTAGTAAGAATCTTAAAACCTATGGATTTATATGTCTCCGAAAGAGGATCAAGCGTGTGTACAGCGGCATAAACGCAGCAGTGATAGGATTGGTGAGGTTCGGTGAGCAAATGCAGACCCTTTGAAGTCATATTGCATGGTACCCATTCCATGGGTCTCAACTCTCCATGTTTAAGGGATTCTTCCTTCAGCTAAAACATGCATGTGGAACCCAGAGTATGATCCACCGTGTGATCGGAAAACGTGTTCAAATGTGTCTCAGTTTTCGTCCCCTGGTACTCGGGTGCAACATTCCAGACGCTTTACTAACACTCTCCCCACTTGGAGAGTCGGTGCCTTTAACCTCCTGTTTGGCCCAGTTTGCAATTTCTTTGGAAAATGAACAGGAATAGGGAGAACCAATGAGAGACTAGGTGGAGGTGTCTGGACGGGCAAATTTAACTCTCATTTCCCACCAGGAAGAGGAATTAACCAAAGGCTCAACATGCCATGCCGGAACCAAACTAGGGCCTGAAGCAATCCTGCGGTGTTGCGGCCAGCTCACAAGAAAGCGAGTTGAAGAAAGGAGCTCAGGGGCACTGTAATTCACAAACCTGCAGAGTTATAAATGACAGCTATCTTCCAAAAATATATTGAAGTAAGGCAGCCAAGAATAGTTGAAAGCGGGGCAGAATTGCAGGAAACCGATTTCAGGAGGTAGACTGGAATTGCATGTAAAGCATAGGAAAAGAGGCAGAACGTCCACAATGATGCACTTGGCCAAAAAGGGCGTATGCGTTTTTTCCTGAATATATTCAGGAAAAAACGCATACGCCCTTTTTGGCCAACCAAGCAAGCTTGCAAAGGAAATCTGCACTACAATGAAGTCTCACTGCCCCCCGGTCAAAAGGGCCATCTGAAAAAAGTGTAAAACCCAGAAAGGCAGGACAGGCCATGGAGAACTGGGAGCCTTGTTATGCTGATGGGCGGGATGTAAATTGCCAGCAGCCACTCTGGAGAAGTGTATGGTGTTTCCTGAAACATCCAAAAAACAAAGCAACAGAGCCTAGGGCACTTCCACTTATGGTCCTATAGCTTAGGGAAATTAAAATCAAAAAGACACAGCCACCCCAAAGTTTGGGACGGCTCTGTTTACAAGAACCTCGTTTACGGTAAAAGTTGAATATCACAGAAAGCGAAAAATGGATAAAGAAGTTGTGGTACTTACGTACAATGCAATATCACTCAGCAATGAAATCTATGTCATCAGGCCCGTAGAAGCATAATGAGTGGATTCAGGTACGATGATTCTAAGTGAAATAAGTCACACAGAAAAAGAAACATCATAAGATATCACTACTACACGGAATGTAAACTTGGCTACACAGGAACTGAATTACAAAACAGAACAGGGTGTCAAATGTAGAAAACCAACCTATGCTTGCTTAAGGGGAAAGGTGAGTTGGGGTGCTTCATAAAACCAGAGATTGAAATTAGCACAGATACCGTTCCATAAGCCAAATATGTAATAGACAAGAGCTACTCCTTGCTCAACGAAGTGGACTCAACACCCCATATTAAACGCCTAAGAATATACCTGACTAGTAAGAATCTTAAAACCTATGGATTTATATGTCTCCGAAAGAGGATCAAGCGTGTGTACAGCGGCATAAACGCAGCAGTGATAGGATTGGTGAGGTTCGGTGAGCAAATGCAGACCCTTTGAAGTCATATTGCATGGTACCCATTCCATGGGTCTCAACTCTCCATGTTTAAGGGATTCTTCCTTCAGCTAAAACATGCATGTGGAACCCAGAGTATGATCCACCGTGTGATCGGAAAACGTGTTCAAATGTGTCTCAGTTTTCGTCCCCTGGTACTCGGGTGCAACATTCCAGACACTTTACTAACACTCTCCCCACTTGGAGAGTCGGTGCCTTTAACCTCCTGTTTGGCCCAGTTTGCAATTTCTGTGGAAAATGAACAGGAATAGGGAGAACCAATGAGAGACTAGGTGGAGGTGTCTGGACGGGCAAATTTAACTCTCATTTCCCACCAGGAAGAGGAATTAACCAAAGGCTCAACATGCCATGCCGGAACCAAACTAGGGCCTGAAGCAATCCTGCGGTGTTGCGGCCAGCTCACAAGAAAGCGAGTTGAAGAAAGGAGCTCAGGGGCACTGTAATTCACAAACCTGCAGAGTTATAAATGACAGCTATCTTCCAAAAATATATTGAAGTAAGGCAGCCAAGAATAGTTGAAAGCGGGGCAGAATTGCAGGAAACCGATTTCAGGAGGTAGACTGGAATTGCATGTAAAGCATAGGAAAAGAGGCAGAACGTCCACAATGATGCACTTGGCCAAAAAGGGCGTATGCGTTTTTTCCTGAATATATTCAGGAAAAAACGCATACGCCCTTTTTGGCCAACCAAGCAAGCTTGCAAAGGAAATCTGCACTACAATGAAGTCTCACTGCCCCCCGGTCAAAAGGGCCATCTGAAAAAAGTGTAAAACCCAGAAAGGCAGGACAGGCCATGGAGAACTGGGAGCCTTGTTATGCTGATGGGCGGGATGTAAATTGCCAGCAGCCACTCTGGAGAAGTGTATGGTGTTTCCTGAAACATCCAAAAAACAAAGCAACAGAGCCTAGGGCACTTCCACTTATGGTCCTATAGCTTAGGGAAATTAAAATCAAAAAGACACAGCCACCCCAAAGTTTGGGACGGCTCTGTTTACAAGAACCTCGTTTACGGTACAAGTTGAATATCACAGAAAGCGAAAAATGGATAAAGAAGTTGTGGTACTTACGTACAATGCAATATCACTCAGCAATGAAATCTATGTCATCAGGCCCGTAGAAGCATAATGAGTGGATTCAGGTACGATGATTCTAAGTGAAATAAGTCACACAGAAAAAGAAACATCATAAGATATCACTACTACACGGAATGTAAACTTGGCTACACAGGAACTGAATTACAAAACAGAACAGGGTGTCAAATGTAGAAAACCAACTTATGCTTGCTTAAGTGGAAAGGTGAGTTGGGGTGCTTCATAAAACCAGAGATTGAAATTAGCACAGATACCGTTCCATAAGCCAAATATGTAATAGACAAGAGCTACTCCTTGCTCAACGAAGTGGACTCAACACCCCATATTAAACGCCTAAGAATATACCTGACTAGTAAGAATCTTAAAACCTATGGATTTATATGTCTCCGAAAGAGGATCAAGCGTGTGTACAGCGGCATAAACGCAGCAGTGATAGGATTGGTGAGGTTCGGTGAGCAAATGCAGACCCTTTGAAGTCATATTGCATGGTACCCATTCCATGGGTCTCAACTCTCCATGTTTAAGGGATTCTTCCTTCAGCTAAAACATGCATGTGGAACCCAGAGTATGATCCACCGTGTGATCGGAAAACGTGTTCAAATGTGTCTCAGTTTTCGTCCCCTGGTACTCGGGTGCAACATTCCAGACGCTTTACTAACACTCTCCCCACTTGGAGAGTCGGTGCCTTTAACCTCCTGTTTGGCCCAGTTTGCAATTTCTGTGGAAAATGAACAGGAATAGGGAGAACCAATGAGAGACTAGGTGGAGGTGTCTGGACGGGCAAATTTAACTCTCATTTCCCACCAGGAAGAGGAATTAACCAAAGGCTCAACATGCCATGCCGGAACCAAACTAGGGCCTGAAGCAATCCTGCGGTGTTGCGGCCAGCTCACAAGAAAGCGAGTTGAAGAAAGGAGCTCAGGGGCACTGTAATTCACAAACCTGCAGAGTTATAAATGACAGCTATCTTCCAAAAATATATTGAAGTAAGGCAGCCAAGAATAGTTGAAAGCGGGGCAGAATTGCAGGAAACTGATTTCAGGAGGTAGACTGGAATTGCATGTAAAGCATAGGAAAAGAGGCAGAACGTCCACAATGATGCACTTGGCCAAAAAGGGCGTATGCGTTTTTTCCTGAATAGGAAAAAACGCATACGCCCTTTTTGGCCAACCAAGCAAGCTTGCAAAGGAAATCTGCACTACAATGAAGTCTCACTGCCCCCCGGTCAAAAGGGCCATCTGAAAAAAGTGTAAAACCCAGAAAGGCAGGACAGGCCATGGAGAACTGGGAGCCTTGTTATGCTGATGGGCGGGATGTAAATTGCCAGCAGCCACTCTGGAGAAGTGTATGGTGTTTCCTGAAACATCCAAAAAACAAAGCAACAGAGCCTAGGGCACTTCCACTTATGGTCCTATAGCTTAGGGAAATTAAAATCAAAAAGACACAGCCACCCCAAAGTTTGGGACGGCTCTGTTTACAAGAACCTCGTTTACGGTACAAGTTGAATATCACAGAAAGCGAAAAATGGATAAAGAAGTTGTGGTACTTACGTACAATGCAATATCACTCAGCAATGAAATCTATGTCATCAGGCCCGTAGAAACATAATGAGTGGATTCAGGTACGATGATTCTAAGTGAAATAAGTCACACAGAAAAAGAAACATCATAAGATATCACTACTACACGGAATGTAAACTTGGCTACACAGGAACTGAATTACAAAACAGAACAGGGTGTCAAATGTAGAAAACCAACTTATGCTTGCTTAAGTGGAAAGGTGAGTTGGGGTGCTTCATAAAACCAGAGATTGAAATTAGCACAGATACCGTTCCATAAGCCAAATATGTAATAGACAAGAGCTACTCCTTGCTCAACGAAGTGGACTCAACACCCCATATTAAACGCCTAAGAATATACCTGACTAGTAAGAATCTTAAAACCTATGGATTTATATGTCTCCGAAAGAGGATCAAGCGTGTGTACAGCGGCATAAACGCAGCAGTGATAGGATTGGTGAGGTTCGGTGAGCAAATGCAGACCCTTTGAAGTCATATTGCATGGTACCCATTCCATGGGTCTCAACTCTCCATGTTTAAGGGATTCTTCCTTCAGCTAAAACATGCATGTGGAACCCAGAGTATGATCCACCGTGTGATCGGAAAACGTGTTCAAATGTGTCTCAGTTTTCGTCCCCTGGTACTCGGGTGCAACATTCCAGACGCTTTACTAACACTCTCCCCACTTGGAGAGTCGGTGCCTTTAACCTCCTGTTTGGCCCAGTTTGCAATTTCTGTGGAAAATGAACAGGAATAGGGAGAACCAATGAGAGACTAGGTGGAGGTGTCTGGACGGGCAAATTTAACTCTCATTTCCCACCAGGAAGAGGAATTAACCAAAGGCTCAACATGCCATGCCGGAACCAAACTAGGGCCTGAAGCAATCCTACGGTGTTGCGGCCAGCTCACAAGAAAGCGAGTTGAAGAAAGGAGCTCAGGGGCACTGTAATTCAC
Organism: Leucopleurus acutus; assembly: GCF_964270905.1. Lineage (NCBI taxonomy): Eukaryota > Metazoa > Chordata > Mammalia > Artiodactyla > Delphinidae > Leucopleurus > Leucopleurus acutus. Next base: position 101,571,592 of record NC_139146.1, on the reverse strand, counting down.
AAACCTGCAGAGTTATAAATGACAGCTATCTTCCAAAAATATATTGAAGTAAGGCAGCCAAGAATAGTTGAAAGCGGGGCAGAATTACAGGAAACCGATTTCAGGAGGTAGACTGGAATTGCATGTAAAGCATAGGAAAAGAGGCAGAACGTCCACAATGATGCACTTGGCCAAAAAGGGCGTATGCGTTTTTTCCTGAATATATTCAGGAAAAAACGCATACGCCCTTTTTGGCCAACCAAGCAAGCTTGCAAAGGAAATCTGCACTACAATGAAGTCTCACTGCCCCCCGGTCAAAAGGGCCATCTGAAAAAAGTGTAAAACCCAGAAAGGCAGGACAGGCCATGGAGAACTGGGAGCCTTGTTATACTGATGGGCGGGATGTAAATTGCCAGCAGCCACTCTGGAGAAGTGTATGGTGTTTCCTGAAACATCCAAAAAACAAAGCAACAGAGCCTAGGGCACTTCCACTTATGGTCCTATAGCTTAGGGAAATTAAAATCAAAAAGACACAGCCACCCCAAAGTTTGGGACGGCTCTGTTTACAAGAACCTCGTTTACGGTACAAGTTGAATATCACAGAAAGCGAAAAATGGATAAAGAAGTTGTGGTACTTACGTACAATGCAATATCACTCAGCAATGAAATCTATGTCATCAGGCCCGTAGAAGCATAATGAGTGGATTCAGGTACGATGATTCTAAGTGAAATAAGTCACACAGAAAAAGAAACATCATAAGATATCACTACTACACGGAATGTAAACTTGGCTACACAGGAACTGAATTACAAAACAGAACAGGGTGTCAAATGTAGAAAACCAACTTATGCTTGCTTAAGTGGAAAGGTGAGTTGGGGTGCTTCATAAAACCAGAGATTGAAATTAGCACAGATACCGTTCCATAAGCCAAATATGTAATAGACAAGAGCTACTCCTTGCTCAACGAAGTGGACTCAACATCCCATATTAAACGCCTAAGAATATACCTGACTAGTAAGAATCTTAAAACCTATGGATTTATATGTCTCCGAAAGTGGATCAAGCGTGTGTACAGCGACATAAACGCAGCAGTGATAGGATTGGTGAGGTTCGGTGAGCAAATGCAGACCCTTTGAAGTCATATTGCATGGTACCCATTCCATGGGTCTCAACTCTCCATGTTTAAGGGATTCTTCCTTCAGCTAAAACATGCATGTGGAACCCAGAGTATGATCCACCGTGTGATCGGAAAACGTGTTCAAATGTGTCTCAGTTTTCGTCCCCTGGTACTCGGGTGCAACATTCCAGACGCTTTACTAACACTCTCCCCACTTGGAGAGTCGGTGCCTTTAACCTCCTGTTTGGCCCAGTTTGCAATTTCTTTGGAAAATGAACAGGAATAGGGAGAACCAATGAGAGACTAGCTGGAGGTGTCTGGACGGGCAAATTTAACTCTCATTTCCCACCAGGAAGAGGAATTAACCAAAGGCTCAACATGCCATGCCGGAACCAAACTAGGGCCTGAAGCAATCCTGCGGTGTTGCGGCCAGCTCACAAGAAAGCGAGTTGAAGAAAGGAGCTCAGGGGCACTGTAATTCACAAACCTGCAGAGTTATAAATGACAGCTATCTTCCAAAAATATATTGAAGTAAGGCAGCCAAGAATAGTTGAAAGCGGGGCAGAATTGCAGGAAACCGATTTCAGGAGGTAGACTGGAATTGCATGTAAAGCATAGGAAAAGAGGCAGAACGTCCACAATGATGCACTTGGCCAAAAAGGGCGTATGCGTTTTTTCCTGAATATATTCAGGAAAAAACGCATACGCCCTTTTTGGCCAACCAAGCAAGCTTGCAAAGGAAATCTGCACTACAATGAAGTCTCACTGCCCCCCGGTCAAAAGGGCCATCTGAAAAAAGTGTAAAACCCAGAAAGGCAGGACAGGCCATGGAGAACTGGGAGCCTTGTTATGCTGATGGGCGGGATGTAAATTGCCAGCAGCCACTCTGGAGAAGTGTATGGTGTTTCCTGAAACATCCAAAAAACAAAGCAACAGAGCCTAGGGCACTTCCACTTATGGTCCTATAGCTTAGGGAAATTAAAATCAAAAAGACACAGCCACCCCAAAGTTTGGGACGGCTCTGTTTACAAGAACCTCGTTTACGGTACAAGTTGAATATCACAGAAAGCGAAAAATGGATAAAGAAGTTGTGGTACTTACGTACAATGCAATATCACTCAGCAATGAAATCTATGTCATCAGGCCCGTAGAAGCATAATGAGTGGATTCAGGTACGATGATTCTAAGTGAAATAAGTCACACAGAAAAAGAAACATCATAAGGTATCACTAACACAGGGAATGTAAACTTGGCTACACAGGAACTGAATTACAAAACAGAACAGGGTGTCAAATGTAGAAAACCAACCTATGCTTGCTTAAGGGGAAAGGTGAGTTGGGGTGCTTCATAAAACCAGAGATTGAAATTAGCACAGATACCGTTCCATAAGCCAAATATGTAATAGACAAGAGCTACTCCTTGCTCAACGAAGTGGACTCAACACCCCATATTAAACGCCTAAGAATATACCTGACTAGTAAGAATCTTAAAACCTATGGATTTATATGTCTCCGAAAGAGGATCAAGCGTGTGTACAGCGGCATAAACGCAGCAGTGATAGGATTGGTGAGGTTCGGTGAGCAAATGCAGACCCTTTGAAGTCATATTGCATGGTACCCATTCCATGGGTCTCAACTCTCCATGTTTAAGGGATTCTTCCTTCAGCTAAAACATGCATGTGGAACCCAGAGTATGATCCACCGTGTGATCGGAAAACGTGTTCAAATGTGTCTCAGTTTTCGTCCCCTGGTACTCGGGTGCAACATTCCAGACACTTTACTAACACTCTCCCCACTTGGAGAGTCGGTGCCTTTAACCTCCTGTTTGGCCCAGTTTGCAATTTCTGTGGAAAATGAACAGGAATAGGGAGAACCAATGAGAGACTAGGTGGAGGTGTCTGGACGGGCAAATTTAACTCTCATTTCCCACCAGGAAGAGGAATTAACCAAAGGCTCAACATGCCATGCCGGAACCAAACTAGGGCCTGAAGCAATCCTGCGGTGTTGCGGCCAGCTCACAAGAAAGCGAGTTGAAGAAAGGAGCTCAGGGGCACTGTCATTCACAAACCTGCAGAGTTATAAATGACAGCTATCTTCCAAAAATATATTGAAGTAAGGCAGCCAAGAATAGTTGAAAGCGGGGCAGAATTGCAGGAAACCGATTTCAGGAGGTAGACTGGAATTGCATGTAAAGCATAGGAAAAGAGGCAGAACGTCCACAATGATGCACTTGGCCAAAAAGGGCGTATGCGTTTTTTCCTGAATATATTCAGGAAAAAACGCATACGCCCTTTTTGGCCAACCAAGCAAGCTTGCAAAGGAAATCTGCACTACAATGAAGTCTCACTGCCCCCCGGTCAAAAGGGCCATCTGAAAAAAGTGTAAAACCCAGAAAGGCAGGACAGGCCATGGAGAACTGGGAGCCTTGTTATGCTGATGGGCGGGATGTAAATTGCCAGCAGCCACTCTGGAGAAGTGTATGGTGTTTCCTGAAACATCCAAAAAACAAAGCAACAGAGCCTAGGGCACTTCCACTTATGGTCCTATAGCTTAGGGAAATTAAAATCAAAAAGACACAGCCACCCCAAAGTTTGGGACGGCTCTGTTTACAAGAACCTCGTTTACGGTACAAGTTGAATATCACAGAAAGCGAAAAATGGATAAAGAAGTTGTGGTACTTACGTACAATGCAATATCACTCAGCAATGAAATCTATGTCATCAGGCCCGTAGAAGCATAATGAGTGGATTCAGGTACGATGATTCTAAGTGAAATAAGTCACACAGAAAAAGAAACATCATAAGATATCACTACTACACGGAATGTAAACTTGGCTACACAGGAACTGAATTACAAAACAGAACAGGGTGTCAAATGTAGAAAACCAACTTATGCTTGCTTAAGTGGAAAGGTGAGTTGGGGTGCTTCATAAAACCAGAGATTGAAATTAGCACAGATACCGTTCCATAAGCCAAATATGTAATAGACAAGAGCTACTCCTTGCTCAACGAAGTGGACTCAACACCCCATATTAAACGCCTAAGAATATACCTGACTAGTAAGAATCTTAAAACCTATGGATTTATATGTCTCCGAAAGAGGATCAAGCGTGTGTACAGCGGCATAAACGCAGCAGTGATAGGATTGGTGAGGTTCGGTGAGCAAATGCAGACCCTTTGAAGTCATATTGCATGGTACCCATTCCATGGGTCTCAACTCTCCATGTTTAAGGGATTCTTCCTTCAGCTAAAACATGCATGTGGAACCCAGAGTATGATCCACCGTGTGATCGGAAAACGTGTTCAAATGTGTCTCAGTTTTCGTCCCCTGGTACTCGGGTGCAACATTCCAGACGCTTTACTAACACTCTCCCCACTTGGAGAGTCGGTGCCTTTAACCTCCTGTTTGGCCCAGTTTGCAATTTCTGTGGAAAATGAACAGGAATAGGGAGAACCAATGAGAGACTAGGTGGAGGTGTCTGGACGGGCAAATTTAACTCTCATTTCCCACCAGGAAGAGGAATTAACCAAAGGCTCAACATGCCATGCCGGAACCAAACTAGGGCCTGAAGCAATCCTGCGGTGTTGCGGCCAGCTCACAAGAAAGCGAGTTGAAGAAAGGAGCTCAGGGGCACTGTAATTTACAAACCTGCAGAGTTATAAATGACAGCTATCTTCCAAAAATATATTGAAGTAAGGCAGCCAAGAATAGTTGAAAGCGGGGCAGAATTGCAGGAAACCGATTTCAGGAGGTAGACTGGAATTGCATGTAAAGCATAGGAAAAGAGGCAGAACGTCCACAATGATGCACTTGGCCAAAAAGGGCGTATGCGTTTTTTCCTGAATATATTCAGGAAAAAACGCATACGCCCTTTTTGGCCAACCAAGCAAGCTTGCAAAGGAAATCTGCACTACAATGAAGTCTCACTGCCCCCCGGTCAAAAGGGCCATCTGAAAAAAGTGTAAAACCCAGAAAGGCAGGACAGGCCATGGAGAACTGGGAGCCTTGTTATGCTGATGGGCGGGATGTAAATTGCCAGCAGCCACTCTGGAGAAGTGTATGGTGTTTCCTGAAACATCCAAAAAACAAAGCAACAGAGCCTAGGGCACTTCCACTTATGGTCCTATAGCTTAGGGAAATTAAAATCAAAAAGACACAGCCACCCCAAAGTTTGGGACGGCTCTGTTTACAAGAACCTCGTTTACGGTACAAGTTGAATATCACAGAAAGCGAAAAATGGATAAAGAAGTTGTGGTACTTACGTACAATGCAATATCACTCAGCAATGAAATCTATGTCATCAGGCCCGTAGAAGCATAATGAGTGGATTCAGGTACGATGATTCTAAGTGAAATAAGTCACACAGAAAAAGAAACATCATAAGATATCACTACTACACGGAATGTAAACTTGGCTACACAGGAACTGAATTACAAAACAGAACAGGGTGTCAAATGTAGAAAACCAACTTATGCTTGCTTAAGTGGAAAGGTGAGTTGGGGTGCTTCATAAAACCAGAGATTGAAATTAGCACAGATACCGTTCCATAAGCCAAATATGTAATAGACAAGAGCTACTCCTTGCTCAACGAAGTGGACTCAACACCCCATATTAAACGCCTAAGAATATACCTGACTAGTAAGAATCTTAAAACCTATGGATTTATATGTCTCCGAAAGAGGATCAAGCGTGTGTACAGCGGCATAAACGCAGCAGTGATAGGATTGGTGAGGTTCGGTGAGCAAATGCAGACCCTTTGAAGTCATATTGCATGGTACCCATTCCATGGGTCTCAACTCTCCATGTTTAAGGGATTCTTCCTTCAGCTAAAACATGCATGTGGAACCCAGAGTATGATCCACCGTGTGATCGGAAAACGTGTTCAAATGTGTCTCAGTTTTCGTCCCCTGGTACTCGGGTGCAACATTCCAGATGCTTTACTAACACTCTCCCCACTTGGAGAGTCGGTGCCTTTAACCTCCTGTTTGGCCCAGTTTGCAATTTCTGTGGAAAATGAACAGGAATAGGGAGAACCAATGAGAGACTAGGTGGAGGTGTCTGGACAGGCAAATTTAACTCTCATTTCCCACCAGGAAGAGGAATTAACCAAAGGCTCAACATGCCATGCCGGAACCAAACTAGGGCCTGAAGCAATCCTGCGGTGTTGCGGCCAGCTCACAAGAAAGCGAGTTGAAGAAAGGAGCTCAGGGGCACTGTCATTCACAAACCTGCAGAGTTATAAATGACAGCTATCTTCCAAAAATATATTGAAGTAAGGCAGCCAAGAATAGTTGAAAGCGGGGCAGAATTACAGGAAACCGATTTCAGGAGGTAGACTGGAATTGCATGTAAAGCATAGGAAAAGCGGCAGAACGTCCACAATGATGCACTTGGCCAAAAAGGGCGTATGCGTTTTTTCCTGAATATATTCAGGAAAAAACGCATACGCCCTTTTTGGCCAACCAAGCAAGCTTGCAAAGGAAATCTGCACTACAATGAAGTCTCACTGCCCCCCGGTCAAAAGGGCCATCTGAAAAAAGTGTAAAACCCAGAAAGGCAGGACAGGCCATGGAGAACTGGGAGCCTTGTTATGCTGATGGGCGGGATGTAAATTGCCAGCAGCCACTCTGGAGAAGTGTATGGTGTTTCCTGAAACATCCAAAAAACAAAGCAACAGAGCCTAGGGCACTTCAACTTATGGTCCTATAGCTTAGGGAAATTAAAATCAAAAAGACACAGCCACCCCAAAGTTTGGGACGGCTCTGTTTACAAGAACCTCGTTTACGGTACAAGTTGAATATCACAGAAAGCGAAAAATGGATAAAGAAGTTGTGGTACTTACGTACAATGCAATATCACTCAGCAATGAAATCTATGTCATCAGGCCCGTAGCAGCATAATGAGTGGATTCAGGTACGATGATTGTAAGTGAAATAAGTCACACAGAAAAAGAAACATCATAAGATATCACTAATACACGGAATGTAAACTTGGCTACACAGGAACTGAATTACAAAACAGAACAGGGTGTCAAATGTAGAAAACCAACTTATGCTTGCTTAAGTGGAAAGGTGAGTTGGGGTGCTTCATAAAACCAGAGATTGAAATTAGCACAGATACCGTTCCATAAGCCAAATATGTAATAGACAAGAGCTACTCCTTGCTCAACGAAGTGGACTCAACACCCCATATTAAACGCCTAAGAATATACCTGACTAGTAAGAATCTTAAAACCTATGGATTTATATGTCTCCGAAAGAGGATCAAGCGTGTGTACAGCGGCATAAACGCAGCAGTGATAGGATTGGTGAGGTTCGGTGAGCAAATGCAGACCCTTTGAAGTCATATTGCATGGTACCCATTCCATGGGTCTCAACTCTCCATGTTTAAGGGATTCTTCCTTCAGCTAAAACATGCATGTGGAACCCAGAGTATGATCCACCGTGTGATCGGAAAACGTGTTCAAATGTGTCTCAGTTTTCATCCCCTGGTACTCGGGTGCAACATTCCAGACGCTTTACTAACACTCTCCCCACTTGGAGAGTCGGTGCCTTTAACCTCCTGTTTGGCCCAGTTTGCAATTTCTGTGGAAAATGAACAGGAATAGGGAGAACCAATGAGAGACTAGGTGGAGGTGTCTGGACGGGCAAATTTAACTCTCATTTCCCACCAGGAAGAGGAATTAACCAAAGGCTCAACATGCCATGCCGGAACCAAACTAGGGCCTGAAGCAATCCTGCGGTGTTGCGGCCAGCTCACAAGAAAGCGAGTTGAAGAAAGGAGCTCAGGGGCACTGTCATTCACAAACCTGCAGAGTTATAAATGACAGCTATCTTCCAAAAATATATTGAAGTAAGGCAGCCAAGAATAGTTGAAAGCGGGGCAGAATTGCAGGAAACCGATTTCAGGAGGTAGACTGGAATTGCATGTAAAGCATAGGAAAAGAGGCAGAACGTCCACAATGATGCACTTGGCCAAAAAGGGCGTATGCGTTTTTTCCTGAATATATTCAGGAAAAAACGCATACGCCCTTTTTGGCCAACCAAGCAAGCTTGCAAAGGAAATCTGCACTACAATGAAGTCTCACTGCCCCCCGGTCAAAAGGGCCATCTGAAAAAAGTGTAAAACCCAGAAAGGCAGGACAGGCCATGGAGAACTGGGAGCCTTGTTATGCTGATGGGCGGGATGTAAATTGCCAGCAGCCACTCTGGAGAAGTGTATGGTGTTTCCTGAAACATCCAAAAAACAAAGCAACAGAGCCTAGGGCACTTCCACTTATGGTCCTATAGTTTAGGGAAATTAAAATCAAAAAGACACAGCCACCCCAAAGTTTGGGACGGCTCTGTTTACAAGAACCTCGTTTACGGTACAAGTTGAATATCACAGAAAGCGAAAAATGGATAAAGAAGTTGTGGTACTTACGTACAATGCAATATCACTCAGCAATGAAATCTATGTCATCAGGCCCGTAGAAGCATAATGAGTGGATTCAGGTACGATGATTCTAAGTGAAATAAGTCACACAGAAAAAGAAACATCATAAGATATCACTACTACACGGAATGTAAACTTGGCTACACAGGAACTGAATTACAAAACAGAACAGAGTGTCAAATGTAGAAAACCAACTTATGCTTGCTTAAGTGGAAAGGTGAGTTGGGGTGCTTCATAAAACCAGAGATTGAAATTAGCACAGATACCGTTCCATAAGCCAAATATGTAATAGACAAGAGCTACTCCTTGCTCAACGAAGTGGACTCAACACCCCATATTAAACGCCTAAGAATATACCTGACTAGTAAGAATCTTAAAACCTATGGATTTATATGTCTCCGAAAGAGGATCAAGCGTGTGTACAGCGGCATAAACGCAGCAGTGATAGGATTGGTGAGGTTCGGTGAGCAAATGCAGACCCTTTGAAGTCATATTGCATGGTACCCATTCCATGGGTCTCAACTCTCCATGTTTAAGGGATTCTTCCTTCAGCTAAAACATGCATGTGGAACCCAGAGTATGATCCACCGTGTGATCGGAAAACGTGTTCAAATGTGTCTCAGTTTTCGTCCCCTGGTACTCGGGTGCAACATTCCAGACGCTTTACTAACACTCTCCCCACATGGAGAGTCGGTGCCTTTAACCTCCTGTTTGGCCCAGTTTGCAATTTCTGTGGAAAATGAACAGGAATAGGGAGAACCAATGAGAGACTAGGTGGAGGTGTCTGGACGGGCAAATTTAACTCTCATTTCCCACCAGGAAGAGGAATTAACCAAAGGCTCAACATGCCATGCCGGAACCAAACTAGGGCCTGAAGCAATCCTGCGGTGTTGCGGCCAGCTCACAAGAAAGCGAGTTGAAGAAAGGAGCTCAGGGGCACTGTAATTCACAAACCTGCAGAGTTATAAATGACAGCTATCTTCCAAAAATATATTGAAGTAAGGCAGCCAAGAATAGTTGAAAGCGGGGCAGAATTGCAGGAAACCGATTTCAGGAGGTAGACTGGAATTGCATGTAAAGCATAGGAAAAGAGGCAGAACGTCCACAATGATGCACTTGGCCAAAAAGGGCGTATGCGTTTTTTCCTGAATATATTCAGGAAAAAACGCATAAGCCCTTTTTGGCCAACCAAGCAAGCTTGCAAAGGAAATCTGCACTACAATGAAGTCTCACTGCCCCCCGGTCAAAAGGGCCATCTGAAAAAAGTGTAAAACCCAGAAAGGCAGGACAGGCCATGGAGAACTGGGAGCCTTGTTATGCTGACGGGCGGGATGTAAATTGCCAGCAGCCACTCTGGAGAAGTGTATGGTGTTTCCTGAAACATCCAAAAAACAAAGCAACAGAGCCTAGGGCACTTCCACTTATGGTCCTATAGCTTAGGGAAATTAAAATCAAAAAGACACAGCCACCCCAAAGTTTGGGACGGCTCTGTTTACAAGAACCTCGTTTACGGTAAAAGTTGAATATCACAGAAAGCGAAAAATGGATAAAGAAGTTGTGGTACTTACGTACAATGCAATATCACTCAGCAATGAAATCTATGTCATCAGGCCCGTAGCAGCATAATGAGTGGATTCAGGTACGATGATTCTAAGTGAAATAAGTCACACAGAAAAAGAAACATCATAAGGTATCACTAACACAGGGAATGTAAACTTGGCTACACAGGAACTGAATTACAAAACAGAACAGGGTGTCAAATGTAGAAAACCAACTTATGCTTGCTTAAGTGGAAAGGTGAGTTGGGGTGCTTCATAAAACCAGAGATTGAAATTAGCACAGATACCGTTCCATAAGCCAAATATGTAATAGACAAGAGCTACTCCTTGCTCAACGAAGTGGACTCAACACCCCATATTAAACGCCTAAGAATATACCTGACTAGTAAGAATCTTAAAACCTATGGATTTATATGTCTCCGAAAGAGGATCAAGCGTGTGTACAGCGGCATAAACGCAGCAGTGATAGGATTGGTGAGGTTCGGTGAGCAAATGCAGACCCTTTGAAGTCATATTGCATTGTACCCATTCCATGGGTCTCAACTCTCCATGTTTAAGGGATTCTTCCTTCAGCTAAAACATGCATGTGGAACCCAGAGTATGATCCACCGTGTGATCGGAAAACGTGTTCAAATGTGTCTCAGTTTTCGTCCCCTGGTACTCGGGTGCAACATTCCAGACGCTTTACTAACACTCTCCCCACTTGGAGAGTCGGTGCCTTTAACCTCCTGTTTGGCCCAGTTTGCAATTTCTGTGGAAAATGAACAGGAATAGGGAGAACCAATGAGAGACTAGGTGGAGGTGTCTGGACGGGCAAATTTAACTCTCATTTCCCACCAGGAAGAGGAATTAACCAAAGGCTCAACATGCCATGCCGGAACCAAACTAGGGCCTGAAGCAATCCTGCGGTGTTGCGGCCAGCTCACAAGAAAGCGAGTTGAAGAAAGGAGCTCAGGGGCACTGTAATTCACAAACCTGCAGAGTTATAAATGACAGCTATCTTCCAAAAATATATTGAAGTAAGGCAGCCAAGAATAGTTGAAAGCGGGGCAGAATTGCAGGAAACCGATTTCAGGAGGTAGACTGGAATTGCATGTAAAGCATAGGAAAAGAGGCAGAACGTCCACAATGATGCACTTGGCCAAAAAGAGCGTATGCGTTTTTTCCTGAATATATTCAGGAAAAACGCATACGCCCTTTTTGGCCAACCAAGCAAGCTTGCAAAGGAAATCTGCACTACAATGAAGTCTCACTGCCCCCCGGTCAAAAGGGCCATCTGAAAAAAGTGTAAAACCCAGAAAGGCAGGACAGGCCATGGAGAACTGGGAGCCTTGTTATGCTGACGGGCGGGATGTAAATTGCCAGCAGCCACTCTGGAGAAGTGTATGGTGTTTCCTGAAACATCCAAAAAACAAAGCAACAGAGCCTAGGGCACTTCAACTTATGGTCCTATAGCTTAGGGAAATTAAAATCAAAAAGACACAGCCACCCCAAAGTTTGGGACGGCTCTGTTTACAAGAACCTCGTTTACGGTACAAGTTGAATATCACAGAAAGCGAAAAATGGATAAAGAAGTTGTGGTACTTACGTACAATGCAATATCACTCAGCAATGAAATCTATGTCATCAGGCTCGTAGCAGCATAATGAGTGGATTCAGGTACGACGATTCTAAGTGAAATTAGTCACACAGAAAAAGAAACATCATAAGATATCACTAATACACGGAATGTAAACTTGGCTACACAAGAACTGAATTACAAAACAGAACAGGGTGTCAAATGTAGAAAACCAACTTATGCTTGCTTAAGGGGAAGGGTGAGTTGTGGTGCTGCATAAAACCAGAGATTGAAATTAGCACAGATACCGTTCCATAAGCCAAATATGTAATAGACAAGAGCTACTCCTTGCTCAACGAAGTGGACTCAACACCCCATATTAAACGCCTAAGAATATACCTGACTAGTAAGAATCTTAAAACCTATGGATTTATATGTCTCCGAAAGAGGATCAAGCGTGTGTACAGCGGCATAAACGCAGCAGTGATAGGATTGGTGAGGTTCGGTGAGCAAATGCAGACCCTTTGAAGTCATATTGCATGGTACCCATTCCATGGGTCTCAACTCTCCATGTTTAAGGGATTCTTCCTTCAGCTAAAACATGCATGTGGAACCCAGAGTATGATCCACCGTGTGATCGGAAAACGTGTTCAAATGTGTCTCAGTTTTCGTCCCCTGGTACTCGGGTGCAACATTCCAGACGCTTTACTAACACTCTCCCCACTTGGAGAGTCAGTGCCTTTAACCTCCTGTTTGGCCCAGTTTGCAATTTCTGTGGAAAATGAACAGGAATAGGGAGAACCAATGAGAGACTAGGTGGAGGTGTCTGGACGGGCAAATTTAACTCTCATTTCCCACCAGGAAGAGGAATTAACCAAAGGCTCAACATGCCATGCCGGAACCAAACTAGGGCCTGAAGCAATCCTGCGGTGTTGCGGCCAGCTCACAAGAAAGCGAGTTGAAGAAAGGAGCTCAGGGGCACTGTCATTCACAAACCTGCAGAGTTATAAATGACAGCTATCTTCCAAAAATATATTGAAGTAAGGCAGCCAAGAATAGTTGAAAGCGGGGCAGAATTGCAGGAAACCGATTTCAGGAGGTAGACTGGAATTGCATGTAAAGCATAGGAAAAGAGGCAGAACGTCCACAATGATGCACTTGGCCAAAAAGGGCGTATGCGTTTTTTCCTGAATATATTCAGGAAAAAACGCATACGCCCTTTTTGGCCAACCAAGCAAGCTTGCAAAGGAAATCTGCACTACAATGAAGTCTCACTGCCCCCCGGTCAAAAGGGCCATCTGAAAAAAGTGTAAAACCCAGAAAGGCAGGACAGGCCATGGAGAACTGGGAGCCTTGTTATGCTGATGGGCGGGATGTAAATTGCCAGCAGCCACTCTGGAGAAGTGTATGGTGTTTCCTGAAACATCCAAAAAACAAAGCAACAGAGCCTAGGGCACTTCCACTTATGGTCCTATAGCTTAGGGAAATTAAAATCAAAAAGACACAGCCACCCCAAAGTTTGGGACGGCTCTGTTTACAAGAACCTCGTTTACGGTACAAGTTGAATATCACAGAAAGCGAAAAATGGATAAAGAAGTTGTGGTACTTACGTACAATGCAATATCACTCAGCAATGAAATCTATGTCATCAGGCCCGTAGAAGCATAATGAGTGGATTCAGGTACGATGATTCTAAGTGAAATAAGTCACACAGAAAAAGAAACATCATAAGATATCACTACTACACGGAATGTAAACTTGGCTACACAGGAACTGAATTACAAAACAGAACAGGGTGTCAAATGTAGAAAACCAACTTATGCTTGCTTAAGTGGAAAGGTGAGTTGGGGTGCTTCATAAAACCAGAGATTGAAATTAGCACAGATACCGTTCCATAAGCCAAATATGTAATAGACAAGAGCTACTCCTTGCTCAACGAAGTGGACTCAACACCCCATATTAAACGCCTAAGAATATACCTGACTAGTAAGAATCTTAAAACCTATGGATTTATATGTCTCCGAAAGAGGATCAAGCGTGTGTACAGCGGCATAAACGCAGCAGTGATAGGATTGGTGAGGTTCGGTGAGCAAATGCAGACCCTTTGAAGTCATATTGCATGGTACCCATTCCATGGGTCTCAACTCTCCATGTTTAAGGGATTCTTCCTTCAGCTAAAACATGCATGTGGAACCCAGAGTATGATCCACCGTGTGATCGGAAAACGTGTTCAAATGTGTCTCAGTTTTCGTCCCCTGGTACTCGGGTGCAACATTCCAGACGCTTTACTAACACTCTCCCCACTTGGAGAGTCGGTGCCTTTAACCTCCTGTTTGGCCCAGTTTGCAATTTCTGTGGAAAATGAACAGGAATAGGGAGAACCAATGAGAGACTAGGTGGAGGTGTCTGGACGGGCAAATTTAACTCTCATTTCCCACCAGGAAGAGGAATTAACCAAAGGCTCAACATGCCATGCCGGAACCAAACTAGGGCCTGAAGCAATCCTGCGGTGTTGCGGCCAGCTCACAAGAAAGCGAGTTGAAGAAAGGAGCTCAGGGGCACTGTCATTCACAAACCTGCAGAGTTATAAATGACAGCTATCTTCCAAAAATATATTGAAGTAAGGCAGCCAAGAATAGTTGAAAGCGGGGCAGAATTGCAGGAAACCGATTTCAGGAGGTAGACTGGAATTGCATGTAAAGCATAGGAAAAGAGGCAGAACGTCCACAATGATGCACTTGGCCAAAAAGGGCGTATGCGTTTTTTCCTGAATATATTCAGGAAAAAACGCATACGCCCTTTTTGGCCAACCAAGCAAGCTTGCAAAGGAAATCTGCACTACAATGAAGTCTCACTGCCCCCCGGTCAAAAGGGCCATCTGAAAAAAGTGTAAAACCCAGAAAGGCAGGACAGGCCATGGAGAACTGGGAGCCTTGTTATGCTGATGGGCGGGATGTAAATTGCCAGCAGCCACTCTGGAGAAGTGTATGGTGTTTCCTGAAACATCCAAAAAACAAAGCAACAGAGCCTAGGGCACTTCCACTTATGGTCCTATAGCTTAGGGAAATTAAAATCAAAAAGACACAGCCACCCCAAAGTTTGGGACGGCTCTGTTTACAAGAACCTCGTTTACGGTACAAGTTGAATATCACAGAAAGCGAAAAATGGATAAAGAAGTTGTGGTACTTACGTACAATGCAATATCACTCAGCAATGAAATCTATGTCATCAGGCCCGTAGAAGCATAATGAGTGGATTCAGGTACGATGATTCTAAGTGAAATAAGTCACACAGAAAAAGAAACATCATAAGATATCACTACTACACGGAATGTAAACTTGGCTACACAGGAACTGAATTACAAAACAGAACAGGGTGTCAAATGTAGAAAACCAACTTATGCTTGCTTAAGTGGAAAGGTGAGTTGGGGTGCTTCATAAAACCAGAGATTGAAATTAGCACAGATACCGTTCCATAAGCCAAATATGTAATAGACAAGAGCTACTCCTTGCTCAACGAAGTGGACTCAACACCCCATATTAAACGCCTAAGAATATACCTGACTAGTAAGAATCTTAAAACCTATGGATTTATATGTCTCCGAAAGAGGATCAAGCGTGTGTACAGCGGCATAAACGCAGCAGTGATAGGATTGGTGAGGTTCGGTGAGCAAATGCAGACCCTTTGAAGTCATATTGCATGGTACCCATTCCATGGGTCTCAACTCTCCATGTTTAAGGGATTCTTCCTTCAGCTAAAACATGCATGTGGAACCCAGAGTATGATCCACCGTGTGATCGGAAAACGTGTTCAAATGTGTCTCAGTTTTCGTCCCCTGGTACTCGGGTGCAACATTCCAGACGCTTTACTAACACTCTCCCCACTTGGAGAGTCGGTGCCTTTAACCTCCTGTTTGGCCCAGTTTGCAATTTCTGTGGAAAATGAACAGGAATAGGGAGAACCAATGAGAGACTAGGTGGAGGTGTCTGGACGGGCAAATTTAACTCTCATTTCCCACCAGGAAGAGGAATTAACCAAAGGCTCAACATGCCATGCCGGAACCAAACTAGGGCCTGAAGCAATCCTGCGGTGTTGCGGCCAGCTCACAAGAAAGCGAGTTGAAGAAAGGAGCTCAGGGGCACTGTCATTCACAAACCTGCAGAGTTATAAATGACAGCTATCTTCCAAAAATATATTGAAGTAAGGCAGCCAAGAATAGTTGAAAGCGGGGCAGAATTGCAGGAAACCGATTTCAGGAGGTAGACTGGAATTGCATGTAAAGCATAGGAAAAGAGGCAGAACGTCCACAATGATGCACTTGGCCAAAAAGGGCGTATGCGTTTTTTCCTGAATATATTCAGGAAAAAACGCATACGCCCTTTTTGGCCAACCAAGCAAGCTTGCAAAGGAAATCTGCACTACAATGAAGTCTCACTGCCCCCCGGTCAAAAGGGCCATCTGAAAAAAGTGTAAAACCCAGAAAGGCAGGACAGGCCATGGAGAACTGGGAGCCTTGTTATGCTGATGGGCGGGATGTAAATTGCCAGCAGCCACTCTGGAGAAGTGTATGGTGTTTCCTGAAACATCCAAAAAACAAAGCAACAGAGCCTAGGGCACTTCCACTTATGGTCCTATAGCTTAGGGAAATTAAAATCAAAAAGACACAGCCACCCCAAAGTTTGGGACGGCTCTGTTTACAAGAACCTCGTTTACGGTACAAGTTGAATATCACAGAAAGCGAAAAATGGATAAAGAAGTTGTGGTACTTACGTACAATGCAATATCACTCAGCAATGAAATCTATGTCATCAGGCCCGTAGAAGCATAATGAGTGGATTCAGGTACGATGATTCTAAGTGAAATAAGTCACACAGAAAAAGAAACATCATAAGATATCACTACTACACGGAATGTAAACTTGGCTACACAGGAACTGAATTACAAAACAGAACAGGGTGTCAAATGTAGAAAACCAACTTATGCTTGCTTAAGTGGAAAGGTGAGTTGGGGTGCTTCATAAAACCAGAGATTGAAATTAGCACAGATACCGTTCCATAAGCCAAATATGTAATAGACAAGAGCTACTCCTTGCTCAACGAAGTGGACTCAACACCCCATATTAAACGCCTAAGAATATACCTGACTAGTAAGAATCTTAAAACCTATGGATTTATATGTCTCCGAAAGAGGATCAAGCGTGTGTACAGCGGCATAAATGCAGCAGTGATAGGATTGGTGAGGTTCGGTGAGCAAATGCAGACCCTTTGAAGTCATATTGCATGGTACCCATTCCATGGGTCTCAACTCTCCATGTTTAAGGGATTCTTCCTTCAGCTAAAACATGCATGTGGAACCCAGAGTATGATCCACCGTGTGATCGGAAAACGTGTTCAAATGTGTCTCAGTTTTCGTCCCCTGGTACTCGGGTGCAACATTCCAGACGCTTTACTAACACTCTCCCCACTTGGAGAGTCGGTGCCTTTAACCTCCTGTTTGGCCCAGTTTGCAATTTCTGTGGAAAATGAACAGGAATAGGGAGAACCAATGAGAGACTAGGTGGAGGTGTCTGGACGGGCAAATTTAACTCTCATTTCCCACCAGGAAGAGGAATTAACCAAAGGCTCAACATGCCATGCCGGAACCAAACTAGGGCCTGAAGCAATCCTGCGGTGTTGCGGCCAGCTCACAAGAAAGCGAGTTGAAGAAAGGAGCTCAGGGGCACTGTAATTCACAAACCTGCAGAGTTATAAATGACAGCTATCTTCCAAAAATATATTGAAGTAAGGCAGCCAAGAATAGTTGAAAGCGGGGCAGAATTGCAGGAAACCGATTTCAGGAGGTAGACTGGAATTGCATGTAAAGCATAGGAAAAGAGGCAGAACGTCCACAATGATGCACTTGGCCAAAAAGGGCGTATGCGTTTTTTCCTGAATATATTCAGGAAAAAACGCATACGCCCTTTTTGGCCAACCAAGCAAGCTTGCAAAGGAAATCTGCACTACAATGAAGTCTCACTGCCCCCCGGTCAAAAGGGCCATCTGAAAAAAGTGTAAAACCCAGAAAGGCAGGACAGGCCATGGAGAACTGGGAGCCTTGTTATGCTGATGGGCGGGATGTAAATTGCCAGCAGCCACTCTGGAGAAGTGTATGGTGTTTCCTGAAACATCCAAAAAACAAAGCAACAGAGCCTAGGGCACTTCCACTTATGGTCCTATAGCTTAGGGAAATTAAAATCAAAAAGACACAGCCACCCCAAAGTTTGGGACGGCTCTGTTTACAAGAACCTCGTTTACGGTACAAGTTGAATATCACAGAAAGCGAAAAATGGATAAAGAAGTTGTGGTACTTACGTACAATGCAATATCACTCAGCAATGAAATCTATGTCATCAGGCCCGTAGAAGCATAATGAGTGGATTCAGGTACGATGATTCTAAGTGAAATAAGTCACACAGAAAAAGAAACATCATAAGATATCACTACTACACGGAATGTAAACTTGGCTACACAGGAACTGAATTACAAAACAGAACAGGGTGTCAAATGTAGAAAACCAACTTATGCTTGCTTAAGTGGAAAGGTGAGTTGGGGTGCTTCATAAAACCAGAGATTGAAATTAGCACAGATACCGTTCCATAAGCCAAATATGTAATAGACAAGAGCTACTCCTTGCTCAACGAAGTGGACTCAACACCCCATATTAAACGCCTAAGAATATACCTGACTAGTAAGAATCTTAAAACCTATGGATTTATATGTCTCCGAAAGAGGATCAAGCGTGTGTACAGCGGCATAAACGCAGCAGTGATAGGATTGGTGAGGTTCGGTGAGCAAATGCAGACCCTTTGAAGTCATATTGCATGGTACCCATTCCATGGGTCTCAACTCTCCATGTTTAAGGGATTCTTCCTTCAGCTAAAACATGCATGTGGAACCCAGAGTATGATCCACCGTGTGATCGGAAAACGTGTTCAAATGTGTCTCAGTTTTCGTCCCCTGGTACTCGGGTGCAACATTCCAGACGCTTTACTAACACTCTCCCCACTTGGAGAGTCGGTGCCTTTAACCTCCTGTTTGGCCCAGTTTGCAATTTCTGTGGAAAATGAACAGGAATAGGGAGAACCAATGAGAGACTAGGTGGAGGTGTCTGGACGGGCAAATTTAACTATCATTTCCCACCAGGAAGAGGAATTAACCAAAGGCTCAACATGCCATGCCGGAACCAAACTAGGGCCTGAAGCAATCCTGCGGTGTTGCGGCCAGCTCACAAGAAAGCGAGTTGAAGAAAGGAGCTCAGGGGCACTGTAATTCACAAACCTGCAGAGTTATAAATGACAGCTATCTTCCTAAAATATATTGAAGTAAGGCTGCCAAGAGGAGTTGAAAGCGGGGCAGAATTGCAGGAAACCGATTTCAGGAGGTAGACTGGAATTGCATGTAAAGCATAGGAAAAGAGGCAGAACGTCCACAATGATGCACTTGGCCAAAAAGGGCGTATGCGTTTTTTCCTGAATATATTCAGGAAAAAACGCATACGCCCTTTTTGGCCAACCAAGCAAGCTTGCAAAGGAAATCTGCACTACAATGAAGTCTCACTGCCCCCCGGTCAAAAGGGCCATCTGAAAAAAGTGTAAAATCCAGAAAGGCAGGACAGGCCATGGAGAACTGGGAGCCTTGTTATGCTGATGGGCGGGATGTAAATTGCCAGCAGCCACTCTGGAGAAGTGTATGGTGTTTCCTGAAACATCCAAAAAACAAAGCAACAGAGCCTAGGGCACATCCACTTATGGTCCTATAGCTTAGGGAAATTAAAATCAAAAAGACACAGCCACCCCAAATTTTGGGACGGCTCTGTTTACAAGAACCTCGTTTACGGTACAAGTTGAATATCACAGAAAGCGAAAAATGGATAAAGAAGTTGTGGTACTTACGTACAATGCAATATCACTCAGCAATGAAATCTATGTCATCAGGTCCGTAGCAGCATAATGAGTGGATTCAGGTACGATGACTGTAAGTGAAATAAGTCACACAGAAAAAGAAACATCATATGATATCACTAATACACGGAATGTAAACTTGGCTACACAGGAACTGAATTACAAAACAGAACAGGGTGTCAAATGTAGAAAACCAACTTATGCCATCTTAAGGGGAGAGGTGAGTTGGGGTGCTGCATAAAACCAGAGATTAAAATTAGCACAGATACCGTTCCATAAGCCAAATATGTAATAGACAAGAGCTACTCCTTGCTCAACGAAGTGGACTCAACACCCCATATTAAACGCCTAAGAATATACCTGACTAGTAAGAATCTTAAAACCTATGGATTTATATGTCTCCGAAAGAGGATCAAGCGTGTGTACAGCGGCATAAACGCAGCAGTGATAGGATTGGTGAGGTTCGGTGAGCAAATGCAGACCCTTTGAAGTCATATTGCATGGTACCCATTCCATGGGTCTCAACTCTCCATGTTTAAGGGATTCTTCCTTCAGCTAAAACATGCATGTGGAACCCAGAGTATGATCCACCGTGTGATCGGAAAACGTGTTCAAATGTGTCTCAGTTTTCGTCCCCTGGTACTCGGGTGCAACATTCCAGACGCTTTACTAACACTCTCCCCACTTGGAGAGCCGGTGCCTTTAACCTCCTGTTTGGCCCAGTTTGTAATTTCTGTGGAAAATGAACAGGAATAGGGAGAACCAATGAGAGACTAGGTGGAGGTGTCTGGAAGGGCAAATTTAACTCTCATTTCCCACCAAGAAGAGGAATTAACCAAAGGCTCAACATGCCATGCCGGAACCAAACTAGGGCCTGAAGCAATCCTGCGGTGTTGCGGCCAGCTCACAAGAAAGCGAGTTGAAGAAAGGAGCTCAGGGGCACTGTAATTCACAAACCTGCAGAGTTATAAATGACAGCTATCTTCCAAAAATATATTGAAGTAAGGCAGCCAAGAATAGTTGAAAGCGGGGCAGAATTGCAGGAAACCGATTTCAGGAGGTAGACTGGAATTGCATGTAAAGCATAGGAAAAGAGGCAGAACGTCCACAATGATGCACTTGGCCAAAAAGGGCGTATGCGTTTTTTCCTGAATATATTCAGGAAAAAACGCATACGCCCTTTTTGGCCAACCAAGCAAGCTTGCAAAGGAAATCTGCACTACAATGAAGTCTCACTGCCCCCCGGTCAAAAGGGCCATCTGAAAAAAGTGTAAAACCCAGAAAGGCAGGACAGGCCATGGAGAACTGGGAGCCTTGTTATGCTGATGGGCGGGATGTAAATTGCCAGCAGCCACTCTGGAGAAGTGTATGGTGTTTCCTGAAACATCCAAAAAACAAAGCAACAGAGCCTAGGGCACTTCCACTTATGGTCCTATAGCTTAGGGAAATTAAAATCAAAAAGACACAGCCACCCCAAAGTTTGGGACGGCTCTGGTTACAAGAACCTCGTTTACGGTACAAGTTGAATATCACAGAAAGCGAAAAATGGATAAAGAAGTTGTGGTACTTACGTACAATGCAATATCACTCAGCAATGAAATCTATGTCATCAGGCCCGTAGAAGCATAATGAGTGGATTCAGGTACGATGATTCTAAGTGAAATAAGTCACACAGAAAAAGAAACATCATAAGGTATCACTAACACAGGGAATGTAAACTTGGCTACACAGGAACTGAATTACAAAACAGAACAGGGTGTCAAATGTAGAAAACCAACTTATGCTTGCTTAAGTGGAAAGGTGAGTTGGGGTGCTTCATAAAACCAGAGATTGAAATTAGCACAGATACCGTTCCATAAGCCAAATATGTAATAGACAAGAGCTACTCCTTGCTCAACGAAGTGGACTCAACACCCCATATTAAACGCCTAAGAATATACCTGACTAGTAAGAATCTTAAAACCTATGGATTTATATGTCTCCGAAAGAGGATCAAGCGTGTGTACAGCGGCATAAACGCAGCAGTGATAGGATTGGTGAGGTTCGGTGAGCAAATGCAGACCCTTTGAAGTCATATTGCATGGTACCCATTCCATGGGTCTCAACTCTCCATGTTTAAGGGATTCTTCCTTCAGCTAAAACATGCATGTGGAACCCAGAGTATGATCCACCGTGTGATCGGAAAACGTGTTCAAATGTGTCTCAGTTTTCGTCCCCTGGTACTCGGGTGCAACATTCCAGACGCTTTACTAACACTCTCCCCACTTGGAGAGTCGGTGCCTTTAACCTCCTGTTTGGCCCAGTTTGCAATTTCTGTGGAAAATGAACAGGAATAGGGAGAACCAATGAGAGACTAGGTGGAGGTGTCTGGACGGGCAAATTTAACTATCATTTCCCACCAGGAAGAGGAATTAACCAAAGGCTCAACATGCCATGCCGGAACCAAACTAGGGCCTGAAGCAATCCTGCGGTGTTGCGGCCAGCTCACAAGAAAGCGAGTTGAAGAAAGGAGCTCAGGGGCACTGTAATTCACAAACCTGCAGAGTTATAAATGACAGCTATCTTCCTAAAATATATTGAAGTAAGGCTGCCAAGAGGAGTTGAAAGCGGGGCAGAATTGCAGGAAACCGATTTCAGGAGGTAGACTGGAATTGCATGTAAAGCATAGGAAAAGAGGCAGAACGTCCACAATGATGCACTTGGCCAAAAAGGGCGTATGCGTTTTTTCCTGAATATATTCAGGAAAAAACGCATACGCCCTTTTTGGCCAACCAAGCAAGCTTGCAAAGGAAATCTGCACTACAATGAAGTCTCACTGCCCCCCGGTCAAAAGGGCCATCTGAAAAAAGTGTAAAATCCAGAAAGGCAGGACAGGCCATGGAGAACTGGGAGCCTTGTTATGCTGATGGGCGGGATGTAAATTGCCAGCAGCCACTCTGGAGAAGTGTATGGTGTTTCCTGAAACATCCAAAAAACAAAGCAACAGAGCCTAGGGCACATCCACTTATGGTCCTATAGCTTAGGGAAATTAAAATCAAAAAGACACAGCCACCCCAAATTTTGGGACGGCTCTGTTTACAAGAACCTCGTTTACGGTACAAGTTGAATATCACAGAAAGCGAAAAATGGATAAAGAAGTTGTGGTACTTACGTACAATGCAATATCACTCAGCAATGAAATCTATGTCATCAGGTCCGTAGCAGCATAATGAGTGGATTCAGGTACGATGACTGTAAGTGAAATAAGTCACACAGAAAAAGAAACATCATATGATATCACTAATACACGGAATGTAAACTTGGCTACACAGGAACTGAATTACAAAACAGAACAGGGTGTCAAATGTAGAAAACCAACTTATGCTTGCTTAAGTGGAAAGGTGAGTTGGGGTGCTTCATAAAACCAGAGATTGAAATTAGCACAGATACCGTTCCATAAGCCAAATATGTAATAGACAAGAGCTACTCCTTGCTCAACGAAGTGGACTCAACACCCCATATTAAACGCCTAAGAATATACCTGACTAGTAAGAATCTTAAAACCTATGGATTTATATGTCTCCGAAAGAGGATCAAGCGTGTGTACAGCGGCATAAACGCAGCAGTGATAGGATTGGTGAGGTTCGGTGAGCAAATGCAGACCCTTTGAAGTCATATTGCATGGTACCCATTCCATGGGTCTCAACTCTCCATGTTTAAGGGATTCTTCCTTCAGCTTAAACATGCATGTGGAACCCAGAGTATGATCCACCGTGTGATCGGAAAACGTGTTCAAATGTGTCTCAGTTTTCGTCCCCTGGTACTCGGGTGCAACATTCCAGACGCTTTACTAACACTCTCCCCACTTGGAGAGTCGGTGCCTTTAACCTCCTGTTTGGCCCAGTTTGCAATTTCTGTGGAAAATGAACAGGAATAGGGAGAACCAATGAGAGACTAGGTGGAGGTGTCTGGACGGGCAAATTTAACTATCATTTCCCACCAGGAAGAGGAATTAACCAAAGTCGCAGCATGCCGTGCCGGAACCAAACTAGGGCCTGAAGCAATCCTGCGGTGTTGCGGCCAGCTCACAAGAAAGCGAGTTGAAGAAAGGAGCTCAGGGGCACTGTAATTCACAAACCTGCAGAGTTATAAATGACAGCTATCTTCCTAAAATATATTGAAGTAAGGCTGCCAAGAGGAGTTGAAAGCGGGGCAGAATTGCAGGAAACCGATTCCAGGAGGTAGACTGGAATTGCATGTAAAGCATAGGAAAAGAGGCAGAACGTCCACAATGATGCACTTGGCCAAAAAGGGCGTATGCGTTTTTTCCTGAATATATTCAGGAAAAAACGCATACGCCCTTTTTGGCCAACCAAGCAAGCTTGCAAAGGAAATCTGCACTACAATGAAGTCTCACTGCCCCCCGGTCAAAAGGGCCATCTGAAAAAAGTGTAAAACCCAGAAAGGCAGGACAGGCCATGGAGAACTGGGAGCCTTGTTATGCTGATGGGCGGGATGTAAATTGCCAGCAGCCACTCTGGAGAAGTGTATGGTGTTTCCTGAAACATCCAAAAAACAAAGCAACAGAGCCTAGGGCACTTCCACTTATGGTCCTATAGCTTAGGGAAATTAAAATCAAAAAGACACAGCCACCCCAAAGTTTGGGACGGCTCTGTTTACAAGAACCTCGTTTACGGTACAAGTTCAATATCACAGAAAGCGAAAAATGGATAAAGAAGTTGTGGTACTTACGTACAATGCAATATCACTCAGCAATGAAATCTATGTCATCAGGCCCGTAGAAGCATAATGAGTGGATTCAGGTACGATGATTCTAAGTGAAATAAGTCACACAGAAAAAGAAACATCATAAGATATCACTACTACACGGAATGTAAACTTGGCTACACAGGAACTGAATTACAAAACAGAACAGGGTGTCAAATGTAGAAAACCAACTTATGCTTGCTTAAGTGGAAAGGTGAGTTGGGGTGCTTCATAAAACCAGAGATTGAAATTAGCACAGATACCGTTCCATAAGCCAAATATGTAATAGACAAGAGCTACTCCTTGCTCAACGAAGTGGACTCAACACCCCATATTAAACGCCTAAGAATATACCTGACTAGTAAGACTCTTAAAACCTATGGATTTATATGTCTCCGAAAGAGGATCAAGCGTGTGTACAGCGGCATAAACGCAGCAGTGATAGGATTGGTGAGGTTCGGTGAGCAAATGCAGACCCTTTGAAGTCATATTGCATGGTACCCATTCCATGGGTCTCAACTCTCCATGTTTAAGGGATTCTTCCTTCAGCTAAAACATGCATGTGGAACCCAGAGTATGATCCACCGTGTGATCGGAAAACGTGTTCAAATGTGTCTCAGTTTTCGTCCCCTGGTACTCGGGTGCAACATTCCAGACGCTTTACTAACACTCTCCCCACTTGGAGAGTCGGTGCCTTTAACCTCCTGTTTGGCCCAGTTTGCAATTTCTGTGGAAAATGAACAGGAATAGGGAGAACCAATGAGAGACTAGGTGGAGGTGTCTGGACGGGCAAATTTAACTCTCATTTCCCACCAGGAAGAGGAATTAACCAAAGGCTCAACATGCCATGCCGGAACCAAACTAGGGCCTGAAGCAATCCTGCGGTGTTGCGGCCAGCTCACAAGAAAGCGAGTTGAAGAAAGGAGCTCAGGGGCACTGTAATTCACAAACCTGCAGAGTTATAAATGACAGCTATCTTCCAAAAATATATTGAAGTAAGGCAGCCAAGAATAGTTGAAAGCGGGGCAGAATTGCAGGAAACCGATTTCAGGAGGTAGACTGGAATTGCATGTAAAGCATAGGAAAAGAGGCAGAACGTCCACAATGATGCACTTGGCCAAAAAGGGCGTATGCGTTTTTTCCTGAATATATTCAGGAAAAAACGCATACGCCCTTTTTGGCCAACCAAGCAAGCTTGCAAAGGAAATCTGCACTACAATGAAGTCTCACTGCCCCCCGGTCAAAAGGGCCATCTGAAAAAAGTGTAAAACCCAGAAAGGCAGGACAGGCCATGGAGAACTGGGAGCCTTGTTATGCTGATGGGCGGGATGTAAATTGCCAGCAGCCACTCTGGAGAAGTGTATGGTGTTTCCTGAAACATCCAAAAAACAAAGCAACAGAGCCTAGGGCACTTCCACTTATGGTCCTATAGCTTAGGGAAATTAAAATCAAAAAGACACAGCCACCCCAAAGTTTGGGACGGCTCTGTTTACAAGAACCTCGTTTACGGTACAAGTTGAATATCACAGAAAGCGAAAAATGGATAAAGAAGTTGTGGTACTTACGTACAATGCAATATCACTCAGCAATGAAATCTATGTCATCAGGCCCGTAGAAGCATAATGAGTGGATTCAGGTACGATGATTCTAAGTGAAATAAGTCACACAGAAAAAGAAACATCATAAGATATCACTACTACACGGAATGTAAACTTGGCTACACAGGAACTGAATTACAAAACAGAACAGGGTGTCAAATGTAGAAAACCAACTTATGCTTGCTTAAGTGGAAAGGTGAGTTGGGGTGCTTCATAAAACCAGAGATTGAAATTAGCACAGATACCGTTCCATAAGCCAAATATGTAATAGACAAGAGCTACTCCTTGCTCAACGAAGTGGACTCAACACCCCATATTAAACGCCTAAGAATATACCTGACTAGTAAGAATCTTAAAACCTATGGATTTATATGTCTCCGAAAGAGGATCAAGCGTGTGTACAGCGGCATAAACGCAGCAGTGATAGGATTGGTGAGGTTCGGTGAGCAAATGCAGACCCTTTGAAGTCATATTGCATGGTACCCATTCCATGGGTCTCAACTCTCCATGTTTAAGGGATTCTTCCTTCAGCTA